>NC_081826.1:133929188-135138771 GCF_030867095.1 Alligator mississippiensis
GGCAGGCGTTCTTGGTTGACACTCTTCATATTGACAGTGACTAGTAATGTGCTATTTGTTAATGTTGCATGAGCATCTGATTGTGTCTGGTAACACGAGGTACCTCGTTGTTTTGGAGTACTAATAAAGTATTTTGCAGGCACTCAGGTTGGTCTCATTGTTTGGATCCCATGTGCCAAAGGCACTGATGATCAGAGCCCTGCATTGTCACATTATGCCCCTTCTCCCCCAAGCATCAGTTAGTGGACTATATTTTGCTCTTGGGCTTCAACAAAAGCTTGCCCACAGGTAAAGCTAAAAAGAAATTTGGCTGCTGAGGAAATTGAAACATGGAAAAACATTCAAAGTACAAAGATAGTTCCATCAGTGTAAGCATTTCAGGTATATTTGCAAGTCTTCTGTTTCAGTTGTCAGCTCATGATAGAACACCAAATGACGATTTAGGACTGAGTCTGTGGACTCTACACAATCAAAGTCAAGTGCTTATGGAGCCCAATTCAGACTTTTTTTTTAAAGCAAACACTGGTGTTAAAAGAAGTGTCTTGATCTCAGTTTTGTATACAACCTATTTCCCATCCAGAATGTGGTAAGACTGTTTTTAGACACAATAATTTATATATCATGTTAATCATTCCTTTAAAAAATGCCTGTGACATTTACGTCTGTATTGTATACATTGTGTGTCTGTGTAAATTTAGAGCCAGAGGTGATTTCTTTGATAGTAAATTCACTGAAAAATAGTCTTTGGATTATTAAAAGTATTCATGAATAGGTTCGACTGGAAAAAGTCTTGGACAAGGGTGGGATTTGTTAAAATAAGTGGTGGCGGCATACCACCTTTTTATCTAAGAGCCCAGAATGAGTGGTTCAATATTCTACAATGTCTAATGGGATATGAATCCACATAACCTTGCTGCCATTAGACTGGGATTCCTTCAAGCCCATCTGTTGGAACTCTCACTTTGTATTAAACACTTAAATGTTTATTGAGTCTATGAAATACAGTGACTTGAGTTTGGTTGTTTGGGCCACTCACCTGGGACATGAGACACCTCAGTTTCAGTGAACGTGTCTACACAAGGAGCTTTACTAAACATTAGACTAATCTAATGCACAGCAAACATCATGATCTACATGTGCACGGGACTAACTGTGCAGTAAATTAGGCTAATGAGCCATTTATTAGTAACAACAAATGCAGGTACTAGATTAAAGGCAAATTAGCTATTGTGCAGTAGCACATGTGTAGATGCTGACTGGGAGCAATTTGCCCCGTCAGCCTAGGCAGCAGGGGGCCACAGGGGATGAAGCTTTCTGCAGCTTCAGTGAGGAACTTGGGACCGCAGCCTGGCTTTATGACACTGGCTTGGGATGATACCCCCTGGCCAAGTGGCAGCAGCACCCTGATTTCTACCCTCACTTTTTCCTGCTGAGGGGAGCCCTCTGTCCCCAGGAGCCAGAAGCTGAGCAATGCCGGGACGGGGAACTCTCTGTCCCCACAGCACTGAACTGGGGACAAAGAGCTTCCTCATCCCATCAACCCTGCTGCTGTCTCCCAGATGCATCTTTCTTCAGTCCCAGTGCTGCTTACCTCCCTGCATCTTCTCTGGGTCCCAGAACAATGTGTACAAAGTGGAATAGCTTCAGGACACCCCAGAATGATGTATAGCAGGGGATTATGGTACTCCCTCAGGAGGTGGGAGATGTTGGTTAGAAGAGGGCAGAGGAAGATATTGCACACAAGTGTTCTGCTTCCCATCTTACTGTCCTAACATTAGGTATTGAATAAAGGGGAGCGCTGTCATGGATTCATCCCAAAGCAAAGCTATTTCTGGGAGTTCACTATGTGGCAGGTATAGAAATTGTCCCAAATTAGATTTACTCTTGTTAAGTTTCTAATTGTAGATAGTACAAAGCTTTGCTTAGTTTTATTGCTCTTAGATCTGTATGTGCTATATTTAAATATAATATAAATATATTATATTTATATATTTCATATAATTGTGATGTATCTTTATATTACAGCCAAAGTTGTGTCAGTAAGGCAGTGATAAACTTGAGTGACCCTGACCTGTTTGCACTTAGAAGAGACAAAGGTTGAGAATTTAACATTTGACCTGGGTTGCTGAATCCTCCTCTAGACAGACCAGCTCTGAGACATAGGAAGCCAGGGTCTGGCCAGATAGTGATAAATTTACATTTTAAAAGAGGGGCCAGAAGTTTGACACCTGGCTAGTCAAACTGTCATGGCAGAGAGAGAGAGTATATTGTATTAAGGAATCTACACATCTGAAAAGCAGGTAGTCTGATAAATGTGCTCCTTGGAGTAGGGGAAGAGGGGACAGGAAGTTACTAGCATAGTGTAAGCTCCCTGCAGCTGTATTTAAACCCTTCCTCAAGAGCATTGCATTGTCATGAGTTTCCCTGGGCACAGGGAAATGCTGGAGGCCCCTGGCTTTTAAAGCAGCTTGAAGCATCGTAAATCCTTGGATTTAAGAAAATCCAAGAAAACCCAAAATTCATTTTGGCAAGAAAATCCTTGGATTTAAGATGCAAGATGAGGACAGGTTATTGTTCTGATATTTTCTTCTGTTTGTTTACTGTTACATATCTGTTTGTGTCTCAACATATGGGCACTGTTTGCTCTTGTTTTTATACTACTGCATTTACTTGACTATACAACAGCCCTGATTATAAGACAGCCACTAGGTAATTAGATTCCATATGTGGAAAATTTATAAATTTGATATCATCTTCCAGGTATAGAATCTAATTATTGGAGGTTTGCCTTGAATTTGTCCCCCTCCAACTGCTACATCAGGGAAAATAAATCTGAGGGGTCAGGTAGCCCCTTTGCCTTCTGTTCCCTTCAGCATCTTATTCCTGCAGCCCCTTCCCTCCCCTCCTTACTGCCAGACCCTACTCTCGGTGAGCACATGAAAATAAGGGGCAAATTCGAAAAACTGACCTTGAAATAACCATAATTGTAGCAATTTGCATTTGGTACCCATAGACTTAGTTCATCCGGAATGAATACTTTTTACTTCTTTTGAGACTGCTGCAAATTTTAGCACAGGTACTCCATAAACACACTTTTGAGCAGCACCTTGGCTGCTATTAGTTCAAAGCCAAAACACTAATGATTTACCATATAGTTCATTGGGTTGGGTCCCACCAGAGTCAGCAGCCATGTTAACTTCATAGCTGAGCAGTGCTCAGTATGTGTGTGTACTCCGGATACCTTGCTGGCCAAATCACCTCTGCTAAGAGCTTGTAAGGCCTGAGTGAGTGAGGACTGAGGCACCATAGGCCAAGGAGTTGACCTCTGCCACACCTCAATTTGTTGTCAGTGGTCAAACAGCACACAGCAGAGGGGGATTTGGGACAGAAGGGCACACCAAGGCCTAGAAGTACTCTGGGAGTATGTGTCAAGGGTGCACCTAGGCAGTTTGGGGTCAGGGTGCCATCATAGGCACTACTTCTGTTCTTGTTTCATAAGGCTGGCCTGATGCTTTTTATGCGGCTTTTGCATTTTGGCAAGAAAAACAATACCATTCAAATCTGTTTCCAAATGAACCACGTTTCCCCTCAATATTTTGGCTTGGCATCGAAACAAACCCCAAAATCAATTAATTACACATCCTTGGGCAAAGAACACACAGAGTCCATAACAACAAAGGCCAAAACTTTCACCAGAGAGGATCTTATTCTTTAGGAGTCTGTTGTCTTTAAAAAAAATAGGCAAGCACGTATTCATATATGTCCTTACTTTTGTAGCCTCTGCTGTTTAAAATTACATGGCTTGGAGCCATTAGCTGATACTTTCATCATGGGAGAGGATTATGGGCCTAATAATCATACAAGTCCTCTGTCTGTGATATTATCACTGATTTCACTTGAAGGAGTATCTCAGAGGAAGGTCTCAGCCTCTGGGTTGCAGAAGTGCCTCTTATCACTGAACAGCCACCCAGATGGATGAGTCAGGGTTGTTGATAGTAGATTTCAAAGGTAGCATTAGCTGGTTTTCCAGGGAGAAAATAATGGCTGACTTAAAACAGAATCTTTGAACACAGGATATTTGATTTGATGTGCATCTTTCATGGAGAAGAGCATAAAGATGGGGAAAAACTGCAGGTTGCTCCAGGCTCCTGTTGATGTAGATTCACCACAAGCTCTGTCTGACATGAAAAAGCCTGCCAGAAGTTACAAAATTGAATTGGTGACTAGCTTCTTCATCCAAAAGACTTGTAAGAAAAATCAGTGAGATGTCTCTTGGGAGATCAGTGGTGTCACCTCATGTGCCCTTAAGTTGCCAAGTGGTGGGAAACAGTCAGTCAGAGAATAAGTATGGTGATATGCCTCAGGCCTCAAGGGAGGCTCATTTTGTTAAATAAAATGGCATCACAGAAAAGGCAGTGAAGCTGTTTAAGGAACCTAAAAAGAGGACTTTCATTTCTTTAAACCAACAAAATGAAGAGATGTTCAGAAAATTCCTTGAAATAAAATAACTTCAATGTAACAAGTGATAAAATATAAGAGAGCTCACCTGTCACAGGAACAAATCTGAAACATGAGGCTTTTGTGTAACACATATTTCAACTTGGACCATTTCCCTGATAAAGCAATAGATCTATCTAGAGAGCTTTAAAAACAGTGACAAGTGCAAAACTTAAAACCCGATGCCAAAAATGATCTAAAAATAAATGGAAGAACATTGAACATGTGCAGAGTTGTAGAATAAAGTACAAAATCTGGCAGTTTCTGACTATGCATAAGATATTAAAAGATTAACAAGAACAAGGTTGGACACCAGATTTTATTCTGAAAAGATTATTTTTACCGCAAAACAGTGCAATGCATTTAAAATGTTGCTGCTAGAGATAGGTAAAATACTAACACCAAAATGTGTAAGGTGTTTAAGATTTGTATTTTCTCATTTTGAATTATGAATTAGAAAAGACCCCGTATCCCTTTTTTATTTCCAATTTTCAAAAGCTCACCTATTTTTAATTTTAAATGTCCAAACTATTTATCGGGTAGGTTTCAAAAGGCATGGCTTTTCCTGGGGAACCCCCCCCCCCCCCCAAAAAAAAACATTGGTGGAACTGTGTACTTTTTACGTTTCAGGGGCCAAAGTAAAATAAAATGTGACTGTGTGAAGATGAGGAATTAGGAAAAATCTCATTTAATAAAGTGACTTACTTTTGGAGCAAATACATTTCAGATAATTACATAATTCAGCATTCAACTTAGAATGAATAATGCTTTTTACATTATTTAAGAGATGTATACAAATCAGCAAAAACAGAAGAATAGAAAGTGAATTGCATTGAACAGCGCAAGTTGTTGATTCTACTATCAGTATTGCCTATTGCTCACTGTCAGTTAATTATCATTAAGGGTGCTTTTTTTAACATGGATTTTGTGGGAGTCAGGAATCCTTTGAGTTTCTGTTTTTTGTTTTAATAAATCATTTAAAAAAATCAGGCCTTTTTTCCCGTTAAATGTTTGAGAGTGCCAGAAGGTGATGTGTGAGTCTGCTACATCTCTGAGTTGCACTGAGAGGCAAGGATTAATGTGGGTAATGCCTTTCATTGAACCAACTGTAGAGTTGGTAGGGATATAGGCACATTTTTTAGTATCATTTACGCTTCCTCAGGTCTCGCAGTCTGCTACAGTGGTACCTGCAAGCTTGTCTGTGTCCCTCTCAAATACAGTTCATTCAGTAAAAGATATTACCCACAAAAGCTCTTTCTTCTCACATTTTTCATGGACCATCAGGGCTACAACATCGCCACAATACTGAATTACATTGAGAAAGTTAAGAGCTACAGTTTAAAATCTTTTTCTAGGTATCTGAGAGCAAATACTTTTGTACGTAATGCTAGTAGTGTGTCAAGGGACAGTTTATTGATTTTGGGATTTCTCTTCTGCTTGGGGAAAAGTAGAATTGCCAGTTCTGAGTGTTCAAGAAGCATGGGGCAAGACCCCTTGTATAAGAATACTTAGAATATTTAAAAGATACAGAAAAGATCCAAAAGCTACTTTAAATAATACATTTGGATATTGTTTTAGTTATTTTCTGTATTTTTGAGCCTGCAAGGTGCAAAATGAAACAAAAGAAGGCTGAAATTCTATGAAACTGCATGACTCCAGGAACTGGCTCTTGACAAAGACACCAAATATCACAAGACAGGAAATTGTGAGAGGTAGCAATGTTGAAAAAGGCAGATCTTGTCAACTAATTTCAGAGGTGCCTGCACAGTTTTGCTTCCAATGCTTCTTTAAATAGGAATTCAACAATGTGAAGACACAGCAGTGGTTATTGCCAGACTGCCTTCCTGCACTGTTCTGTTGCAGATTTCTTGGAAAGCTTTGCTGGTTCAGAGGTTTTGATAGCTTTGCAAAGGTTTATGAGCATTGGGTATGAATATGAACTGATATCTCGGTTTGTAGCCAAATTCTGTACAATTCATAGGACATCTGATACAACTCAGTTTTCACAGAGTGATTCTGTGATTGCTGAAATGCAGATGTGCAAACCCTTATAGTTAAACAGCTGTTTTTTCAAATCAAGGCTGAGGAAAATGTTTGAATAAACCTATCTAAATTTGATAATCTGAAGTTAATGTATTATTCTGGACATTAGTTTTACAGTAAATAAGTTTTCTTTCTTTTTTTCTTCTAAAGCAAGCTCCTTTGTTCTCCATTTTTCATCACAAACAAAAGCCAAATGACCAATGAACAAGAATCATTTTAAGGATTTAAGCCTTGATGCTCAAAAGTCTATTTGCAGTAAAGTAAAATAAAACAAAGCAGACAAAACCCCCTAAATGTGAATTAACCGCTCATTGGCCAATTGCCAGACTAAACATAAGCATTCCAGCCCCAATGTAAAATACACAAACTCCCATAAATGATAGAAATTTAAATGAATCAAAGTCTAGTGCTGGGGCTGTAAAGATTGAAATAAAGGACTCTAGTAAATGAGAAATAGTCTAAGGCTATCAAACTTCCTATAATGGTTGTGATTTTTTAACTATCAGTATACTTTTGTGTAGTCCTTACCACCACTGATTCCTACTCAGTGGCTACATCTCCATGAGCCTGTACAGTAACCCAAGTTACTGAGCAGTAGCACTGATGAATGGCTTTTTTGTGATGCTACTGTGCAGTAGCCCGATCCTACTGTGCACTGGTGTTGCATCACGGTTTCTGCCACGCGATGCTACTGTGCAGTAGTATTGAGCTACTGCGTAGTCAGTGTCTCGTGTAGATGTAGCCAGGGTACATTAAATGACATCCCAAAAGTCACACGGGAAGTATGTGCCTGACTCCAGAAATTAATCCATGTTGTTTAGAATCCCAATCTGGATTTTCTTCCTCTTAATCTTAAAAGGTTAGTGTTTGCTAATAGTTACCATTCTAGTTTAAGGAACCAGACTGCAATTCAACATTTAAAGCCTTTAAAAACTTTCAGGTTAGGTTTGGCTTGTGAAATCCTCAGGTATATAAATGCCAGTATACCAGGAGGAAACGCATGTATATTTTTTTACTTTTAGAAGTATGGCCATTTAGGGACCAATCCAAAAACCTACTGAAAACCATGTCTTTGTATTAACAATGAAGGGCCTGATCCAAAACCCGCTGCTTACAATTCTATCCTTATCTGACCATGGTCTTTGTGCATGTCTTCTGCATGGTCCACTGCATTTCATCAGTCTAATCTGGTTTTAGCTTTTATTTCCAAGGGGTGGATCCATATTAGCATGTCTGTAAAGAGGGAATCAGGTCACAGCAAGAAGGGACAGCGCATCTCAAAAGAAAACTAAGAAGAAAACCCTAACCTCTCCTAATTTACATACGGTGACATTTTGCAGAAATATTGTAACATTAGCAGTGCCATAATGAAATTCTGCCTATCAGCCATGGAAGGAATAATGTTACTGTAAAGGTAACCTGTCCACAGTTTGTTATCAAGAAAATATTCATGCCAAGAAACATACATTTAGCAATGAGTGTTAAGAACAGTATTTTTTCCTTATTTTTTTCCCTCCTGGGTTATCCATCTTCCCCTACAGATTTACTGCATGATCACTCCCTTTACATGCTAATTATGTGCAGCTCTGGTGAATTTGTTAGTAGTGACACTTCAGGGACCCAGTGGGACTGCAACTCATTATGTGGCAATGTCCAGATATATCAGATATTATTAGCTGTCATTAATCTGCTGTGGAAACATTGAGTGCACAGCCGGGAGAGAGACCAGGAAATAGAGTAAAAATGAAGCCTGCAACTGCCCTGGCCTCCGAAAGGTCAAAGGGGAAATCAGCAGGGGAGAGGAATACACCTTAAAATGGCCTACACTTAGCAGCAGATTTTTAACCCACTGCTAACCAGGATGTTTCCAAGGGTAGGAGAGAAGGGGTGGAAAAAGGCAGGGGGAGAGGAAGGCTATATTCTTACGGTCTCAGGATTCTGCTTCAGCAAAGGAAGGAAATAAGCTTCCTCAAATTATTAGTTTTTAAAGTAAGTCATGTAGGATTGCCCCTCGGAAATGAAGAAACACAGGCAGAAGGACAATATTTATCCTATTAAGGTGTAGCTGAGGCAATGTGCCTTTGGGGTAGCACCTTAGATTAGTGCCATTTTTTTGTAATTTAGGATACAGTTAGGTCCATTGAATGCTTGATGCAGTGGTTTGCAAAACAGACTCAGAAAATGTCTAGAAATCAGAAGCTTTTCTTGCATATTTAGATCTTCTCTGGAAACTAGCTTTGCATGAATACAAGGCTCTGCTTTCACCTGTCCAGTGGCTACCCTAACACCTACTCCCAAGAAGCATGTGGCTTGCAGTTTTAAAAAGGAAGAAATAAATAGGATATGATGCATTCTTGTTATAACTTATGAGAAATTGACTGTGGAGCTTCCTGTCACCCATGTGACTATGCTGATATTGGCAAGAAAGCACACAAGGAACTGAGCAAATAATTGAGCCCATAACGTTTCTTAATCTTTAATCTCCAATTTAGCTTCACTTATGGTGGCATGAATGGCTAAATCCCTTCTCCATCTATCATGGAGCAGCCTAAGAAGTCAGGTAATAGTCACATTAAACAACACCCCCCCCCCAAAAAAATATATATATAATGGGATGGGTAGGAGGATTCAAGAGAAGGCAAAGGAGAGTAAAAGGTTGAACTTTTCTTTGATTACTGTAGTTACAGATACTTGGACTCCTTCATCTGGAAGTGCCAGTGAAACAAATGGGGGTTTTATGTAAAGACTGATGGTGGGAGACAACCGCATAATTGATCCATGAATCACAGCCTTTAATTATTAACAGGTGTACCGATCAGTTTGGAAAGGAGGGAGGGTGTGAACTTTAGCAGATAGGTCCTTTGATGTGAACCACCTTTTCAAGTCCACCATTTCAAAGTGTGTTGCCCATCAGTGTTATTTAAGTGAGCTTGGAAAGCACTGACTTGGATCTAGTAAACATGATCTACTCTGATGTTTCTTAAATCTTTTTAATACCATAACTACATGAATGATCTAATCCAGTGATTCTCAACCGAGGTGCCGCAAGATCCTGTTCAGAGTGTTGTGGGGTGCCATGCAATATTAGTAGGAGTAGTACAAACACCTACACGTGATTCAGAAGATAAACCCAGAGGCCACATTCAGATGACTGCAGCTGTTTGTTTCCCCAACACGCATGCCACACAAGCTGTGGTGTGCGGCAGGTTACCCCAGGTCGGGTAGGGAAGACTGAGGCCAGCAACTGTGCTGGCCCCAGCAGCCTTACCTGGGGTCCTGGTAGACCCCTCACTTATCTCAACCCCTCAACACAGTAGACCCCTCACTTATCTCAACTTTGCAAAGCTGTCTGTAGAATCTGTGTAAAATGTTCATAGACATCTATAATAAAACAGCACCAAAAAGAAAGAGGAACAAAGAATCAAAATACAACATAACAATGTTATAAAACCTAGAACAGAAGCGTGTACATAGGGAGATGTTCTCTCTCTTTTATTTATTTATTTATTTATTTATTTTGTATTTCTGGTGACCAAATGGGAGCTCATAATAGAAATGGGGCTCAGAAAAGTGAGCAAGTAGTTAAGTAGTTTGGTGGAAAAACGTATGCTATTAAGACTGATCACTAGTCTTGTCCCTTTGTAGGTTCGGCATCGATGTTATGATACTTATTTTTCATTGGCTTTAGTGGAGTGCATCACAATATCAAAGACGCATCAATTTATATCTAATGATATTGATGTAAAAGAGATGCTAAAACAATTTTCTTGAAGCTTAAATTAATTTGTGGGGTCGGCTACAGTTTTCAGAATACACAGTCTTTCTCCATCTTTTGTTGATGACCGTAAGGGGATTTCTTCTTTTAAAAGCTGGTAGCCCAATTTGTATAATATGTATATTATAAGCAAAATACTGCTTAATATCCTTTTTTCTGGAAAAATATCATTCTATTTAGTTTTCTATTTTGGATGTTTTAAGGGAGAAAAATGCCTATTTAAAAAAAATCATATTCAAGTGGTAGGACTGGGGGAATAGTCTAAGTATATTGTGGAAAACCTGCAGTCATACAATCTGACACTGGGTTTACCTAGTTTGCACTGATTTAACAAGTATGGTTTGCCTGGTGTTCACCATAGAAAAAATGTATTGCTATCTGGTGCTCTTTTTCAGTGATTTGTATTCATTATTATAATCTTCATCCTGCAGGTACTTACTGTCATACTTAGCATCATTACCATGAATGGCCCCACTGAGATTAGCAAGATTATTCACTGGCATAATTAAACATGCCCATGTCTGTAGGATTTATATCCTGAGTGAATTCCATGAGAAACACAGTAAATTATGTTAAATCATATGGAGTTTTTGCTTTGTTTTTTTAAATTCATACTTGGTTTGCTACTCAACAAACTTATGGGAGTGCCCCTCAACAAGTATACCTGTACTAACAGTTACTACAGAAGAGTGTCTGTAAAGTAGTACATATTCCTAACTCTGTAGAAATATAGGCCTGGGGTAAATGTTTTCAATTGGCATCTTTTACAAGTGAGTCCCCCACATTCATTCAGAAGTACTTTATATTAAAAAAAATTCTTTTTCAGTTTATATGGAGAGGTAATTAGCCATATTAGGCTGAAGTCAGGCAGGAGCAGGGCGGAGTAGCACCTTAAAAATTGACTTGTTTAGACAGTAGGATAACTTTTCAGGGTGGGGAGCAAGCAGGGCACTAGCTCCAGGTCTGACTTAGAGAAGGCATTGGAATGGCACCCCCTGCAGAGTGTTTATGATGGCAAGAACAGCCCTGTGCTAGGCAGCAGCAGCCCTGCTCTCAGTAACATATCTAGGGTGGGGCAAGTGGGACACTAGGAACAGCTCCCAGTGAGCCTGCATGGTAGGGGTGCTGCAGCCTTTGTCTGGTGACCTTGTCCCCCTGTCACAGCACCACCCGCAGCAGTAGAGTTGCCATTAGAGCAGAGAGAGCTGGAGCCTTGGCAGGTATGACAAGGCCCCTTCTCCCTTCCCCTGTTCCCCCATTCTTCTCCCCCAGCTCTCCTTCGGTTGGCTTAATACCCTCCTGTTCTGTCCAGGAAGCTGAAAGACCTTGCTGTGTCTCCACATTCAGAAAGGCATACATTTTTGTGGACTAGAGTGTGTTAAGTATGGTCTCATTAGAGCACCTGGATTCTCATCCCATTACCTGGACTGGCTTTTGTAACCCCTATGTCCCTCAGTGGGTTACTTGCTTTATCTCTTTTGATCTCTTCAACCCAACTTCCCCTTCCTTTCCCTGTTTTTTATATTTAGATTACTTTAGTCCTTTCTATTTAGTAGTACCCCTGCTCTCTGAAAATCCATTCTGCATGTCTATTCATATACACAGAAAAACAAACAAAAAACAGTGTGAGTTTTGAAGTGGAAGTCAGTGAGGGACAAATAAGAAAACCCCTGGATTATTCATTCACTGGTTATTCTAAAAAAACAGATGCAATGGGCTGTGTAGTTAAAGCAATTATACCATTATGGAGAAACAAGAACTCCTTCAGGTGTGAGTTAATTTTTACCCTTCCTTCCTGAAGCCAGCATTGATTCTCAAGGTGAATGTCCACACCTGGGTTAAAAAGAGGCTTTTAAAAAGTATTGTTCTGCCTTGTAAAAGCCAACTTCTGTTGCATAATGTGGAAACAATGTCAAACAATTAAAGCTGCACCCAGCTCTTTCTGACTATTAAGAGGGAAAGGGTCAGTCAAAGCTGCAACAGATCCACACTGAAGGACTTCCCTTTTATACTTGGAACTGTTACATAAGTTAAGTGAATATTTGCTGTCACAAGCTGCCGAGGGCTTCTACCTTCAACATGTTAGGGTATATGATGTTAGGGTCTGATATCATCAATCTATTACTGTTCATGACTGGAATTGGCTGCACACTAGTACGGCTCCATATTTATTACCTCATACAACCTTTTATGGCATACAACAGTGCCAGCACAAGAAGTGATTATAAGTGCCATAAATTATACCACCTGATGTAAAAGATTATCAACTAATCAATATTTAGGGTGATTCAATGTTTGTGTGATGTGTGTACATGTTGAGAGAAAGCAAAGGTGAGCTACCCAAAGGAAAGTTGGCTTTTGGCTACCTTGACACATCTGGCAATTTATTCCTATGGCTACTAATTTTCATCATTTTTAAAAATATATATAACACATAGAGCAAGAGATTGTGAGACCCAATAGAAAAAGTTAAAGAGGTAGGTTCTAATGACTGCACCAAATATTGTCAATAGCTGTATGAGGAGAAGGAAGAAGAGTGATCTGAATTTAATATTAACTAAATATGAGATAAAAGATGACTTGCAGGGTGAGGGACTACCCAACTCATGTAAGCCTTAATTATTAGGGGTGTGTGAAGTGGGTCCTATTCAATTTGGATTCAGATTCCACCTGAATCAGGGACAGTGCTTCAATTCATTGATTCGGATCACTGTCCCTGATTTGATTCAGCTGAATCCGAATCTGAAGTTTCGATGCTGATTCAGAGAATCAGCAATTTGGATACAGGCATAGCTTTAAAAATTCTTCTACATACCTTTAGGTAGCAGGCATGGCTCATGAATGCTGCGATCTTGGGGCGCATGGAGTGTCCAACAGGAGTATGGAGCGGGGGGTCCTCCACGTGTTTGGCAGCAACCCTGGAAGTGGACTGGAAGTACTTCTGGGTCTGCCGGGGAGAGTGCTGGGACCCCCCCCATGCCTCCCCAGCTTGGCAATTGGCTGCACGGGGACCCCAGGTGCCCCCCCAGGCCCAGGAGGCACCTGTCACTGATCGGGGAGGGTGTGGGGGGCCCCCTCAGTGTGCTCCCCGACGGACCCGGAAGTGGACCAGAAGTGCTTCTGGTCCACTTCCGGGTCTGCTGCTGAGCGCACTGGGGAACACCCCATGCTCCTGTGGGATACTCCATGCGCCCCAGCATCGCAGCACTTAGGAGCCCCTGCTACCTAGAGGTATGTAGAAAAAACATTTAAATCTGTGTCTATGTCTGATGCCAAATCTTCCCGAATCTCTCCGAATAGATTTGAAGGGTTCCGATTCAATTTGGAGAAATTAAAGGGTCCTCTGATTCAGTTCAGATTTAGAGATTCAGCCACTGAATCAGGCCAGATCTCCGCTGAATCGAATCAGGGACTGAAACTTCACACAGCCCTATTAATTACTAATCTTCACAAGGACACAAACATTTTATTTTAAAAGTACTTGCAACATGAGAAAACTTTGAGAAGGTGCTTTAAAAAATCTGTGTGCGCACATTTAAAGTTTTAAGAAATGTATTTGCTTCAACCATATGTGTTCCTTATGATCATTCTTAGTATTAGTTTGATTTTAGTCACACACAGAGGGCTAAGGGCCTTGTTACATGTTACATTAGCACCAGAGACAAGTTTTAAGTACACTTTAGGCAGCTTAAAGTTATGCCACTCCAGGGCATGTTTATCTCTGATCTGTATTACCCAGCTTGTGTTCCATTAATGTGTGGCCACTCCCCACAGATGAGCTGCCAAAGTTTCAGTCTTGCAGCATCCCAGGATGCATGTCCCCTCCCCAGCCCTACTCTTCTGTGTGGACAAATTATCCACCCCCTGAACTCTACTGCCCAGGGAGTAGTACTGGCACCAAGCCAACTCCTTGTCCTGTCCCTGGGGATGAGACTATCCCACCCCCAGAGGTGCAATCCCATGCAAACAGCTTACAGAGCACAAACCAAATAGCCAGATTGCAGGGCATGGATGGGTCCAGGAGTGGGACCTGGGAGAGGTTTTGGGGGGCCAAGTAGGGGGTTGGATTGAGTCCCCATGGGCTGGGACTTCCTTTCTGGGGCAGGGGCAGTATCTCTCCTGAAAGCACCTTCCCTCACCATCCCAGCTCCCAGTCACCCCAGGAAGCATGACCAGCACCCTCCACACTTCAATCCCAAATCCCTATTTACTAAAACACAAGACCTTACTTCCTCTTTATTTCTTCTCAAATTCTTGGGGGGTTTTTTACTTCTTTTTATTTTAACCTCAAGTGTCTGACTCCCTTCATTTCACCACCCTTTCCCCAACCCCATTTCCTTTTCACCTCCTATTTCATTACCCACTCCCATCCAATTAACTCTCCTCCTTTCAGCTTCATGTTCCTGCCTCCCCATCTCCAACCCATCTCTCACACACTTCCACCTAGAGCAGGGATAGAAGTCTGTCCTGACTTACCAGTCCTACAGTGGCAGCTCATAGCTATAGCTCTTAGTTAGGCCCCTATTGCCAGGCCTCTAGTGGCAAGTCACACTTGTGCAGGTGGGGGCAGAGAAGGTTTTTAGCCTTAAAGTGTGACTGCTCCAAACTTGAGCTAGCACTCACACTGATCAACATTTAAGTAGCTCAAAGTGCAGTTTGAAACAATGCCCTAACAAAAATCAGAGCCCATACTTTTATGCCCTGCTCAGGCATATATAAAGATAAAATCTTATTTAAAAAAACTTATAATCTAAATAGATAAGAGATATGTCAAGCCAGTTCCTAACTTGTATGGTGGACAGCTTTGTGTTCCAGAAGTTTAGGATACAACTAGGAGATCATCTATCTTGGAATTTGTCCTGACCAATAGGGAAGGGCTGATACAGGATGTGAAAGCAATGGACAACTTGAAAGGAAGTGATCATGACATGATATAATTCCAGATTATGGGATGGAGAAAGAATGAAGTCAGAAAACTAGGGTGCTAGATTTCAAAAAGGCAGCTTTTACCTGACTCAAAGAGATAATTAGCATGGTGCCGTTACAAGACAGACAGAAGGATAAAGGCATGCAGGAGAGATGGGATCTTCTAAAGGCTTCAGTATTGAAAGCCCAAAAAGAAAGTGTTTCAACACCATGGAAGGACAAGAAGAATGGGAAGAGTCCAATAGGGCTTCACAAGGAGATTCTAGGATGCCTCAAAAATAAAAGAAAAGCATACAGGCAATGGAAAAATGGACTGGTGACCAAGGAAGCTTACCAGGAAATAGCAAAAACTTGCCAGGACAAAATCAGGAAAGCAAAGATAAAGAATGGGCTTCACCTGGCAAGGGAGGTTAAACACAACCAGAAGAGGTTCCATCAATATGTTGGCCAGAAAAAAGGATCAAGGAAGCTCTGGGTCCACTTAACTAGGCAGGGGGAACTCTTACCAGAAGATGCAAAGAAAGCAGAACTACTCAACAGCTACTTTGCCTCAGTCTTCACAAAAAAAAATAAGCTGCAGACAGACACCTAATAAGGATTATTTGGATATGGAAAGGGGACAAGCTGAGGAATGACATAATAAAAGAGACTGTCATAGGGCTTTTGTTAAGTCTGAATTAATTCAAGTCATCATGGTCTGGTGAACTATTATCCCAGGGTGCAGAAAAAACTGGCAGAGGAGATATTGGAGTCCTTGGCAATGATCGTCATGAAGTTGTGGAAGATAGGCCAAGTACAGAGGACTGGAAAAGGGCCAATGTAGGGGCTGTCTTCAAAAAAAGAAAAATGGAGGACCCAGGGATGTACAGACCAGTTAGCCTCACCTCAGTACCTAGAAAGTTACTGGAGCATAGCCTAAGGAAGAACATTTTCAAACATCTGGAGGAGGAAAGGCTGATCACAAGTAGCCATCATGGATTGATGAAGAACAAATCATATCAAACAAACTTGATCTCTTTCCTTTACAAAGTAATGACTTGGGTGGATAGGGAGGGAATGCTGTTGATAGAGTGTATCTGGACTTCAGCCAGATTTTTGACAAGATCCCACCTGACCGTAAACAAATTTGGAGAAATTAGGGCTGGACAAAACTACTATAAGGTGGATAGATAATTGGCTCAATAACCACAAGTAAAGAGTAATTATTAATGGATCAGGCCAGAGTGGCAGGAGGTTTGAAGTGGAGTCCCACAAGGATCTGTCCTGGGCTTGATGCTGTTCAACGTGCTTATTAATGATTTGGATCCTGGAATAGAAAGCTTCTTGAGCAAGTTTTCAGACAACATTGTGAACATGTTGGATGATGGGAGCACAATTCAGAAGTATCTTGATAGACTGGAAAGCTGGGCTGGAGCTATCAGGATGAAGTTCAAGGCAGACAAATGAAAGGTGCTACCACTTGGGAAGAATAATTAAAAATACAAAACAAAATGGGTGACATAGCTCAATGGCAGTACTATGGAGAGGTAGATCACAGATTCAATGAGTCTGCAGAGTGATGTTGCTGCAAAAAAGGTGAATGTTGTTTTGGTTTGTATCAATAGAAACATTAGGTGCAAGACACAAAAGGTAATAGTAACTATTTGGCACTTGTTGGGCCTCATCTAGAATGTTGTGTGCTGGTTTGGACTCTGCATTTTAAAAAGGACATGGAAAAGTTAGAGAGGGTCCAGAAGCAGGTGACAAGAATTGATAAAGGGCTTGAAAAGCAAGTCCTATGAGGAGAGACTGAAGGAGCTAGTAATGTTTAGCTTGTGGAAAAAATGCTTATGAGGGGACATGATGGCAGTCTTCAAATACTCGAAATGCCACCAGAAAGAAAAGGGAAAGCACCTTTCTGTCTTGCTGCAGAGAGTAGGAAGCAGAGCAGTGGCTTGAAGTTACAGCAAAGTAGGTTTAGATTTGATATTAGGAAAAGCTTCTTCACTGTAAGCAGTTAGCAGTTCTTCACTGAAGCAGTGACATAGCCTGCCTAGGAAAGTTGTGGACTCTCCATCACTGGACAGGTACAAGAAGATGTTGGACAGCCACTGGTCAGGGATGATCTAGGTGTAGCTATGCCTATATTCTGCTATGGGTATTTCCTATGATTGTGGGCTTTGCTGGTTGCTGCATGCATGGGAATGGAGGAAATTCCTCCCTCGCTCCACCAGCCCTGGCACTGCTCTATGTGTCCAAAGATTTTAAGCTGTCATCAGAGGCACTGGTGTGTGGATGTTCCTGTTGGGACATAAACCAGAAGTTCCTGGTTCAAGGGTCTTGCCCCTTCACTCAGGATCAGGCCAATCACCATATTTAAGGTCAAGATGGAATTTTAGTCCATGGTATGGCTGTACAGATTTTTGCCTTCCTCTGTGCAGGGGGCATGGCCCTGCTCCTGGGTTCTTTTGAGTATATATTAATAAATTATATAAAAGCAGAACATTGGCTGCCATGGTCCCTCTGCTTTACTTGTGGCAAGGTAGGTTGTTATCTCCTGTGTTGTGTCAGGACGGACTGGAGTTTTATTAAGAGGTTAGGCAATGGTTTTGTATAGGATAGTTTGGATAGTGAGGATCCTGCCTCAGGCAGGCAGTTAGAGTAGATGACTTAGGGAGACCCCCTTCCAGTCCTACTTTTCTATGGTTCTATGATATGTAAAAGGGGGAGATTACAGAGCCACAGAGGCTGCTTACAGGCGTGAAAAAAATGGCACTTAATTTCAGCTCGGCACGCCCCCATGCCAAGTGCAGCACATGGCCAGAAAAAGCATTTTGTTAGTTGGACCCAGCTCACCCAACATTGGTATAGATTGCATGCTTCAGTGGGGCCTTTTGGCACTTTTATTTAATAGCTGATTCAATCAGCTATTAGATAAAAGTGCCAAAAAGCCCCACTGAAGCGCGTGATCTTTACAGACAGTGGGGCGCGGGGTCGAACTAATGCACTTCCACCTTTGGTAAAGCACTGTTTTGTTTTGTTTTGTTTTTTTCATGTCTGTCTGTGGCCAAAGAGATAAGGTGGCTTATTTAAGTATTTAAAAGGTCACATTAATAGTTGCAAATGTTCATAAAACATAGTTACATATGGTCATGTGTCAGAGTAAGTATTCTGCTAGAACTGTTTATGTATATGTTATTTCGAGACATAGAAGTATTTCCACATGATTTAGCTGACCAGTGACAGCTAGGCAACACAGCTAAATGCCTGATATACCTTAAAATGTTTCATGATTAACCAATCTACTGCATTTTGTTTTCAATTACATAATTAATTTTAACACCAAGTAGATTTTAGAAGACAATTTGCTTTGTTCAAAAGATAACAAATATAGCTTTGTGAAATCAGTTTTTATTTGGAAATAATTCACTTGTCTTTTCATAAGGAATGATGTCATCTAATACCAATATAGATAGCTGCCTCTGGGGAAAAGCATGCAAGCTATTTAACTGAATTTGTTTACTTGCTTTTTAAAAAAAAAATGTGTATCAATGATTCCAGATTTGCACATTATTGCATAAAATGCTGTACAGCCAAAAGAAAGGGCTGCATTTAGATACACAAACACATTTTCAGAAATAAACTTCAAGCGTGCTCCTGTTTTTTGAGTGAAATCTTGGCCTGACTGAAATCAAGAGATTTTGCTATGGATTTCAATGGAGCCAGGTTTTCACCTTGTGAGCCCAGTAACATAATACTAAGTGAATGCTTCTTCAAACATATCTTAAACACACATTGTTTCTTTCGTTTCTTCCACAGGGAAAATTGATATTTCCCTGTGAATCCATCTGCAATAGTAAAGTTGTGTTTACTTTGTAATCTGGATGGGGATCTGTTTAAACAGGACTGTATATGGTTGCTTCTATCTATAGAGTAAATATAGTCAAGTGGATTTACCAAAAAGAAGTTGCCCGTTTGCAATCTCTTTTGAGCCTGCTTTTAAATCTGCTTATGGTTTTACTCAGGTAAAGAAGCATGTGAGGTCAGCTTGGCAGAATACAGACAAACACTTTAACATAAGGTTTTCCATTCTATGCAAGCAGCTAATAAAAATGCCCACCTGTGTTGAGAATTACCCTCCTCTTGGAGATATTTTTACAGTCTCAACCTAATCTAGGCATAAGCTTTGGCATGGGTATCTGGCATGCTAATTAAATGCCTCTCTCCCCTCACCCCCTCTTATGCAGTAACTTTGATTAACCACTTGTGCGCACAAGAAACAAGCATCTAGGTATCCAGGTTGTAGCTGTATTGGTCTAGAGGCAAAAGGAATCAGAACTCATGGTAGAGTGATCTCTTTTACTAGACCAACTATATTTTTGCAAAAAAATGTCTTGACGTGCAAGCTTTCAGGCACAAGCACCCTTCTTCTGGCATAGGAAAGAAAGATTGTAAAAGTTCTAGGTAGGCGTATTTGTTTTGCAGGTGAACAGCTCTGACATTCTTCATGAATCTGAATGGATACTTCCTATAGCTGTGATTGTTTGCATATTTTCCATAGTGATGAAAAGGTTAGCGTAATCCTTCAAGGATGCATCCTTATCACATGGTAGTCTGAGTGCCTTAAAGGGTATATATCTTTCTTTGGCTGGCTTCTGAGAAATTTCAGAATTTCAAGGGGAAACCCCTACTTTTCCATTCCTTTCTCTTCCCTTGAAGGTTTCCCTTCCCTAAATATTGCAGCTGTTACACATCAAAGCCAGTAGTTGGTGCAGCAGGACATATATTCCCAAATACTGCTTGGCAGTGAGAGGTGCCAGCATCAGTGATTTACAATAGCATGTTTTATATCTTACTATGTCATTTTCATTAATGATTTGGCTAATGCTCTCATGCCTGTGGCCCAAAAACTTGTTTTCATTAAGTCAATTCCTATAGCGCTCTTATTCATTCCTTATTCAGGAAACATTCTGATCATTGAGTAAGGGCTATGGGATTTAGTCTTCTGTTAGCAGCCTTCCATAAACCCTTTGTTTTCCTAATGTGTTCAGAAACTAAGCCTTAATGTGTTCATGATGACATCAGTTATCAAGATTTGTGTGGTGTTGGCAGATGTTGAATTTTCAGTGGAAAACCATTAAGAGAATTTGAGTCAGTGTGAGTTTCACAACATACACAGTTTGTAATGGTGGTTACAAGTGTTGGCTTCAGCTTTTTTATTGCAAAGCAATACGTGCTTGTGCTCATTGAGTAACAATGATGAGAAATGTAAGTTTCCCAGCAGAAAAAAAATCCACCTCCCCCTCCTTTTTTTGAAAGTTTCTCAAATCTGTGTCTGGAGCTTGCTGCCTGGGAAAGATCCATGACTTCCAGATTTGCAAAAACTGGCTAATGATATTGGGTGCCTACTTGGTTTGAGATGTCTAAAAGAGAGATGATTTTCAGAAAGTGCT
Source organism: Alligator mississippiensis (assembly GCF_030867095.1). Taxonomy (NCBI): domain Eukaryota; kingdom Metazoa; phylum Chordata; order Crocodylia; family Alligatoridae; genus Alligator; species Alligator mississippiensis. Next base: position 133,949,862 of record NC_081826.1, read on the forward strand.
GAATATCTGCAGTATGGCAGTGAGCTCCATCATGATGTCTTGAAGTGGAAACCCAGTAATTGAGCCATCCTTCTAAATGGTTGTCATGTACTAATTCAAAGAGTTTGAAGCACATTTTAATTTTAAGTCTTTGAAAAAATGAGATCTGTAGTACTGTTTGCTTATGTGGCCTTGCTGTTTGTGGAACCATTTGGTGCATCTTAATATTTGTGTTTCTGCCTAGATAGTGCATGACAGCTACCAAATGAACAAATATAGAAATAAATAAAATTAAAAGAGTTCAGTGGGTGATTTGGAAAACCTTAAAATAAATGCAAAATGTTGCATAGCAAAATACAAAGCAGCTCAAGGGAAAAAAACCCTTCATTCCTTTTTCTTCTTTCTCCCCCATACTGTACACACACAACCTCTACTTTTCTGGATGTAAAATATCTTGTCCTTCAATCTAGTTTGACACATTAAGTGCAAAGTTCAGTTCAGAAAAGAGCATTCATGAACTGCACCAGTACAGTTCATTTTACATTAAATATTTTTGTTACTAAAGGCTTTTCACATCCTTGGGATATAAACATCGATGAGTTATTATGAGTCATTCTAAGGTGGTGTCTATCCATTAACAAACCTTTTGGCCTCATTGCCCTTTCTTGTGGGAGGCTGACAGAAAGCAGGCCAATTGCTGTAACACGCCCTCCTAAACCAGCCCTGAATGTCTCATCATTGGAATAGCTGTCTGCACACTGAGTTTTCTTAACACCAAATGACTTGCATTTGGGCAGTGCTAATGAGTGCATACTTCACAGTGAAATATGAAATTTGTCACCCAATTTACTTATCTGTATGTCACAGGGAATCACTGAAGGAATACTCCTCGGGGAACTTACATTTCACACTAAGGTGTTTAAATTTGATTTTTTACCAAGGAGCCAATACTTTATTGTACACTGATTTTTACTAACTCTGGTTAAAGAACTTTGCTTGAACCCTTTTCCATAGGAACATTCAGTATTGCCAAAACAGAAATATTTCACAAAATTGGGGTGATTTCTTGAGGATTTGATTTGTTTTTAAAATAAAGAAGAATAGTTCTGACAATGTGAAACCATCCTGCTTTCACTTTTTCAGAATACAACATTAATTTTTTTTTACTTATGTTATATACTCACCGTTATATAATATATGAGTCATACATTTTTTAAAAGTCCATTGAAACCAAAATAAAAGATTTTGAACAGATTAAAATGTAAGCAAATTGGAAGTTTTCTTCCCAGACAATTTCAAAATTGGGGGGAATTGCTCCAATTTAGAAGGAATCCAGATTTTGAAACGGAACTTCCTTCCTTATCATAAGTCTAATTCTCCAAACTAACAAATTAAAGTACTTTTAATATATACATGCAAAAAATCTTTCTTCCCATGTGAACATCAAAGTCATCCTTCAATGCATGAAACAAAAGGACCAATAGAAAATCTTCTGAAGTTGACTGGACTTTGAATCAAACCCTAAATTTACAGCAGCAAAAGCATAGGCTATTGCACATGCCAAAGAAAAACAATCCCTCCCAAATCTTTAAAATAAAAAATAAATGATGAAATGTTGGCTAACGATGATTTCATGAGCTACACAATCTCCTGATTATTATAAATGCGTAAATAGAGAGGCTCTGATTATTTACTCTGCTGACCCGTCCCAGTTGTATGTCATCTATTACAGTCAATTCTGTTTATAGCAATATTTTCTTTTATAATAACATTTTAATGTTGGTGGAGGGGGAGGAAAGTTGTGCATAAAAGAAACTCAATGTAAATAAGCGTAGAGCTTTTTCCATTTGCTTTACTCATTTACGTACTTAACTTTACTTGTGCAGTGCCAATGGTGGTACTCATGTGCGGACAGTTAAGCTTCAGCGCAAGTGATTGCAAGACGAGAATCTTAGATGTGTTTGGATATAGATGTATGTATATGCATTATTTATTTATTTCTGGAAAGCCAACTAGTTGTCTATTTTACAGAGAGGCAATTTGCTATCATGTTAAACCAACAGCAATCTTTTACCAAGCAAAACAAGTAAAGTGACATTTTCAGTCATTTTTTGTCAGATCTGAAATCTGAGATGAGTGTTAAGTATATAAAGCACAGAATCATTATTCTAAAACCAGTTATTGAGATATGAAATGCCATGTGCATATTACAAAGTGAGCACAATATTACTATAGGACACCTGGGTAGAGATTTTTGTATTAGAATATACATTGCATCCAGAATGCTTCTTCTCAGAAATGTAATTAGTTTTTTTATGAACTGGTAAAATATAGTACATAAAGGACTCAGGGGATTTCCATATAGCCACATTTATTCCTACATGTCTCCCTGAATCATAAATGGTTGTCTTCTTGAGAAATGGATTAGGACAAATTGCATTAGGACACAATTCTGAATCTGATTAAGGTGGAACCACGATCAGGTTTTTTTTCTTTTGGGTGACCATGTTTTCTTATAACAACCAGAAGACAAAACAGCCTTTGGCAAGATGTTTCAAAGGCATTTCTCATATGCACATAAAAGGAGTTTTCATGCTAATTCAAAAATTGGTCCACACCTATAATTTCTTTATATAGCCAAGACAAAGCTTTGGGCAAAATTTGCAGCAGTATATATTTCAGATACAGACTTGTGGTTTCACTAAAAACTCGTAAAAAAGAAATTTCCATGCATAATTTCCTTAAGGAGAAGATTCTGAAGGTAAGCTATAAGAGACATAAGATCAGGCATTGATTCCAAATCGATTAAGTGAGAGTAACACTAAAAACAAAAAACATCCTGAGTGGAAAACTGATTTAATATACTGAATAAATGCCGTTTTAAGGACATAGAATCCTAGAGAGCCCCCCAGCCACATCTCTTTTTGTTCTAGTGGGCTGACCAACCCAAGCAAAATCTATGATATATCTGATGCGGAAGTAGGCTCTGACATAAATCTGTTTAGTAATAACTAGATAGTTTGGAAAAACCTCGTGGCAAAAACTAATGTTTATCTCCTATTTCATCTTCTTCATCTCCTTCCTCTCTCTCTCTCTCTCTCTCAGAAACAAAATACAAAACTCTCTAGACTTGTGAGGCTAAAAGGAACTTAATTTCAATTCTTATATCCATATACTGTATTTTATTTCTTTAAAAAGTGTTGCTGTCCCACGTAAAATGAGAAGAGGGAGGGAGAACTTGCCTTCAGCGTAATGTCTGTAACTCTTTTTTATTTATCATTATTCTGTTTTGTTTTGTTTGGATTATGTATTATATAGAACCACAGTCGAGGACATCACTGTGCTAGGCTCTGTATGGGCAGCTAAAGAAAAAAAAATGGCTCCTGTGTTGAAAAGCCATACACGTACAAATGTAATATAAGAGGTGGATACAATAAGTATATTTCAAGATCACAAGGTAGAAGCAAGGCTTTGATGTTTAATATAATAAATATCAATTATATTATAACAGCCATAGATCTGCTGCCCCCTAGTTTAATGTATTGGCCTTGATGATTTTTTAAAATAGTTTTTCTGTTTAAAAGTCTTTCCATTATTCTAAGATTAAGCGGAGTTTAAATTAAAGTATTTGCATTAATACTTGCTGGGCAAATGTAGGCAAGAGTATAAGTTTGCAGCTCTTACTCAGGCAGATGTGAAGCCACAACTAAGAATGGAATCTAAATTTCTGTGCAAACCTCAGGGTGTGCCAGGCTGACTGAATGTTTCTTTCATTTTTCCAAATGTCTATCTGCTTTCTTGGCCATACTTTCTGGTTTCAACCAGAAACTGAGAAACTAGCATGCATACAATTGAAAGTGAAAACTAGTAACTTGACAAGAAAATTCTCATCAGATTTCTAGCCTAACAAACTTTCTATAACCATCCAGACTTCTGATGTAAAGCTAATATCTGAAGACACACTAATTCACTATCACTGGATCTAACCCAGTTCCATATATAACAGTGATCTAACAAACACATTTAAAATGAAAACCTTTTCACTTTTTGTCCATGTGTCTTTTTAAGGATTCTCTCACAGCTGTAACTGCATTGAAGCAGGATGGACTAAAGACCTCTTGAGGTCCCTTTCATCCATATTTTCTATGATTTAATAAATACACTTAGAATAAAACTGAACCTAAACTAGAATAATGGAACTGAATTTTTGAAAAACTGGAAAAATTAGGATGCAGTTTTGAAATTTAAAAAACATTTTCTCTTTGACACTTCAAAATGACAGCTCTTTGACACCTCTTTGACTCTAGCCTCAGTTCATAGCAGTATTTCAAATGAACAAAAATAGCAACCACAAAGAAATCAGAAACTCCCACAGTGGTCCTTCCAAGATGGTCATCCTTCACCTGTGCCAATATAACTGATAGCTTTGGTGTAGAGTTCAGACAGAAGGTCTCAGTGGTGTTAGCAGCAGTCCCTCCATCAAACATGATTGAGACTTATGGGAAAATTCAGTGCAAGTTAGAAAGGGAACAAACCAAAGAAGGGAAAAGCAGAGGGGTAAGCCTGTTGCTTTCACATGCTGTTGCTTATTCATCACAGCTTGTCTCAGGTTTATTCATCCAGTATTTATTTAAAACCAACAAACAAACCTGGTTGCCTTAAAAATTACTATGAGAATTATTTGGTAAATTGTGGAAGTTAGAAATCAGTAAGTCAATAAATATTCAGGTGCATTAGGAGTCTTCTTATTCAGTGCCAAAGCTGACTAACTTCATCATAACAAACAGCACAGATTCAGCAAATTATAGCCCATTTCTTCAATTAATGCCTTGTCCACAAAAGGTAAGTTTGATGAAGTTTTTGATAACTTAATGTATTTACACATTTTTGAACAGCTCAGGAAATGTTTTTGTTACCATGAAAAATTTCAGTAAGACAAATGTTTTCATTTTCGTTATAAAAATGTCCTCAAGTGCTTTCAGGTTTTTATTAAGAAATAAATCCAAATTCCTTTTTTTTTTTTTTTTGTTTTTGGTTGTAGAAAATGTTAGGAGGGAAAATTTAATTTTCTTGTTTTTCTTTTTCTTTCTGAGAATCTCCCAAAATTATTGGAAATGGGGTATTCCCTGTAGAAGTAACCATTTTTGACAATTTTTATAAACAACTTCTGCTGATTTTTTTAATTTTTTTTTTTAACAAAGTGATTTCCATTTCATGATTAAATTTATGTCAGCCACAGGCAATAAATTTCACCTCCTACTGACAATGTTGATGACAGTGATACTTATAAGAGGCGAGTTTAAAAAAATAAAAAAAAGACGAGGCATCTTTCTGCTTAGGAAGTACTAAAAATCCTTTTGAATATCCCCTCTTCTTCCCTACTCAGCATCCTGACCAGTAATATATCACCTTCCTTCATTTTCCATCTCTACTATGGCAAATAAGTCACATCCTTAAAGAAGGACTTGAAATCCAGATATACATAAATGATTGAAAATTGGATTGCTAGTTTTGTAATCTTCAGAGATTCAGGTTTTCCATTTCCCACCCCAAAACAGAGAAAAATGAAGATTTCCCCCTTTACCCAAGGAAAATGTGGATTTCTCATTTTAACAGAGAAACCCACAGATTTTGCTCTTTTGCAACGAGCCCTCTGCAGGCTGGCAGAGTTCCAGCCTGCAAGGGGCTGTTGGGGTGGGGGAAGCGGGAGGATGGCAGTCAGGCAGGGAGCGACATGTCTATGTATATGCACATGGCTGCCAGGCAGCCTGGAGAGCTGCTCTTGCAGGTAAGTTGGGGAGGGAGGGGAATTGAGGCCCACATAGGGAGGGAGAGAGAGGGTTGAGCTGGGGCCGGTGCCTGGCTGCAAGGTGTGTGGGGATCGGGACCCTGGGCTGGAATGAACAAGGCCCCAGTAGGGAGTGGGACAGGGCTGTGGGCAGCTTGTCTGGGGGGTGGGGAATGGGGCTGGCTCCCCACTGCTGTGCACACTCCTAGGGGATCAGGGGGCACCTATGCCCCCCAGATCTGTATGTGGGGTGGGGGCAGGCTGCCTGCTGTGGGTTTGGGCTCCTTGCCCTGCTGCCTCACCCAGGGCCTCCACAGCCCAGCAGGTGTGACCTGGTGCTAGAGGGCAGAGCAGAGCCACACAGGGAAGCTGTTTGCCACTGTGAGGTCTGTGCTGCCCTGGTGAGATGTCCCCTGCTCATGTGGCAGTAGTGAGGGGCACAACCTTGTGTTGCTGTTGCACTGGGAGGGAATACCTTGCCAGGGCATCATGGAGCTCACAGCAACAAGTAGTTTCCCCATGTGGCCCTGCTCTACCCTACAGCACTGGGCCACTGCATTGAGGAAGCCCTGAGGGAGGGTAGCAGGGTGGGGAGCAACATTCCCTCTAAACTGTGCATGTTTGCGGCCATGCACAATAAAAAATCATGCCGCGGAATAACTTTTTAATGCTGCACATACAGTGGTGTACTGATGGGTGGGGGAAGGTAGACGCCTAGTGCTGTAGCAAGGGAGCGCCAACACTAAACCCGCCACCACTGGCAGCTTCACGTCTGTCCACTCACCACCTGCCCCAACCCAGGAGCAGGCTGCTGCAGGAGAGAGGAGGGGTTAGCACACTGAGACACCTGTGCACTCCCAGCCAGGATTGTTCGCAGATCACTAAACCTTAGAGGGAACATTGGCAGGGAGCCCAAGTCTGCAGTGGGCAGCCTGTGCCCACCCCCACCCCATGTACAGATCTCTCCCCCAGGAGTGTATGTAGCAGCAAGAAGTCAGTCTTCCCTCCCCCCACCCTGAGTCTGCAGCAGGCAGGCAGGCATGCAGCAGGGAACAGGGAGGGGGTGCTGGGTTCTGCACTCCACTCTGCTGCAGCAGCTGCTGCCTCCTGCAGGTGGTAGCCAGGGTTTGAGCGCTGCTTCAGCGGACAGAGAGTTGCAGACCTGAGTTTCTGGCCCCATAGCCTCAGCATCTGGGGACTGCCTCTGGCAGGGTTGGGGGGGGCAGGGAGCTGTGGTGGGGGTCAAGGGGCACCAGCAGAGCCAGAGGGCTGTGGCGGGGAGTGAGAGGAACCAGCAGAGCTGGGGGGTAGTAGCTTGGGAGTGAGGCACATGGATCTGCATTCTGTGAGCTAAGGGGACAGGGAGAGCTCTGATTTTCCATGATAAAAAACCCCAAATCAAATACCAAAATATTTAGGTACTTGGACTTTATTTTATTATCATGATTGAAGCACTGGTATGCTTCGAAATTGCTTTAAAATTGTAATTATATCAAGAAAACATTGTGTTCAACTGATACCTGTATAAATTGTGGCCTTTCATTTTTAATCGTGGATTTTGGGGTTTTTATCAGAAAATTTATGATCTTTTTTTTATCAGAGAATTTGCAATTTTTTATTAGGGAAAACCAGGATCCCTGGTAATCGTTCACATGAATTATCTGCAATGAGGTCATCATATAGTATACAATATTAATTCATTCATTTAAGGAGATAAGTCTGTTTGTGATATATTGGATTTCAGCTCTGTGACTCCACTAATGGGGTGCTGCTGATTCTCAATTAGTATGAAGATTTATGCAAGTCAGTGGAACTAGGTGGAATTATACCAGTTGAAGGTTTGGCTCAAGAAAAGAAAAGAGGAAGTTGAAAGACCGGGATGATCATTTGGGTTCATTCCACTTTGAATTGTACTAGTTCTATTTCTAACAAAGCTAAGTATTGAAAAGAAACCAATTTTTTCAGGGTTGTTATTCACTAAATCCAGTGGCCACTAAGCAAATATCCCACAACTAATTTCTTTCTGTTCATTTCATTGTGTTGACTTCAATCCAGCATTGTTTTTATGCCATTTTAAAAATGATTAACCCCACACTTCCCCTGTGCTCTAGCTATGCATCAACAGGTCATATAAGTGTGTGTGTATGTAATTGTAATATTATAAAAGCCTACGTCTGTCTATCTGTCTATAACACTTTATTTGCACTCTGATTGGCTGATGGAAACAGGCAATCAGAGTGCAAAGAAACGTTCTGACAGAAGGCTGCCTGCCGCCATGATGGTGGCAACACAGGGGCCAGAGTGGGGGGGGGTGGCAAGGCTGCTCCCCTCCTTCTCCCTGCAGGTAATGTGGGGGGGAGCGGGCCTGGGCCCAATGCGGGGGAGGGGGTGGAAGTGGGCGCAGCCCTAACACAGGGGAGAGGGGAGCAGGTTCAGGCCCAACGCAAGGGTTGGGGGCGGGCCCAAGTTGGGGAAAAGCCGGCCTGCTGCGGCAGGGGTGGGGGGGAACAGTGGGCCAGGCCTGATGTGGCTGTGGCAGCAGCTGGGGCAGGGAAAGAGTGGGACTCCTGCCCCCCTAGTGCCCAGGCCCACTCCTCCCCTACCCCCCTCTCCTGTGTTGGCCCTGAGCCCGCTCCTCCCGTCTCCAAGCGGGCCCGATGCGGGGGAGGGAAAATGGACATGCCATGGCATCGGCAGTGATGAGGGGGCCAGGGGAGGACTGGGCCTGGGCCCGACATGGTAGCGGGGAGTGAGCCTGAGCTGGGGGAAAAGCCGGCCCACCGTGGCAGTGTCGGGGGGACAGCAGGCCGGCCTGGCCCAGCCCAACATGGCAGCTGTGGGAGGAGAGGAGGAGCAAGCCTCCTCCCCCCGTTGGGCCCAGAATTCCTTCTCCCCCACCCACACTCCCCTGCGTCAGCCCCAAGCCCACTCCTCCCTTCCCCCTGCTGCTGCTGGGTCGGCCTAGGCTCTCTGCTTTCCCCCCACCCTCTACGGCAGCGGCCTGACTTCTCCCCACCCTCAGGCCTGGTCCTCCCCCACATCAGGCCTGAGCCTGCTCCTCCCTTCCTCCTGCCGCTGCGGCAGGGAGGGGAGAGTGCCCGGACTCCAAGCAGCAAGAGGAAAGGGGGAGCAGACATGGATAGAGGGGCGGGGTTCCTTCCTCCCCACCTCCCCCCATCATTCTTGACTGGCGATTGGCTAGTCTTAAATATCTGCCATGTTCCAGCTTTTCTTTGTTCTCTCAAACATTCAGTACTGGATATTTTCCCCTACTCCATCCATAAAAACCACAGCCTTTTGACATGCAAAGAATGAGATCACAGCTTTTTAATGAGGGAAGAATATCAAGATTGCCTGAAATGGGGTGATAAAGCAAATATTTGTCTTCTGTTACCCCCGTATAGTGTTGTTTCAGGTTATGAATGCCTTTCATAATATCACATGTTGCAGGTATACAGCCTATCTAGCAGTATATCCAACCAAATACCTCATTCTCATGAGTATACCATGACATTTGCATGTATATACATTAAGTGCATACAACTATCCCTAACTGCCTCATAGGTGAAGTGGCTTAGGGTGTAAATGACTACTTTCACTGCAACTCATGTTGGCATACATGAACTGACTTTAAATTGGTACTGCCAATATTGTGAACATAGTAGTATTGAGCTAAGTGTAGGTCTGCAACTTGAATTGACCCATGTTTTTCAACATGCTTGCCAGCCTGTGCAGAACTTAATGCTGCCAAAGGAATGCTGTTATCAGTTGGCTAGTTTAAAAGTGCAGTTGCTACTTTGATGTCTGCATCATCAGGGGAAAAGTACCAGAAAATCTGTGGTACTTTTCTTTTCTTCTGGTTATTCAACCTGACATTTAGGAAAGGGAGGATGTAGGGCTGATTGGCTGGGTAGAGGGGTGCAACATAAATTTATATTGGGTCTTGTACATCCAAGGGGGGTGAAGGCTGCTTCTATGCCTTTCCCATGCATGGAGGGTAGAAGCACCATTCTGTGTTGGTACATTCTCCTCCCACCAGTTTTGGAGGAGAATAGGGCCAGGTTTCTGAGCAATGATATGGATACCATGATAGCTATTTTTTGGTGTTGGGATGGAATTTTTCACTTCCTGCCAGATTGGGCTGGGTGCTGTGCATGTATACGTGTGTGTTTTCCTTCATCTCATTAGATCAGACCCTTGCTAGGTAGCTTAGTTTATAAAATGAATTTTATTGCTGTGTGACAGGGGTTTAGAGCAAATCGATATTCAACAGAAGGTCCAGTTCCTTATTAACCTGAATTGAAAGTGGATTAGGAGAATGTATCTTCTAAAGTAGGCAAGACATTAATTTGGAGCTCCTCATGTCTGGAACAGCTAGCCAACAATCCTGTTTCTGCCCCACCACCTTTCTTTGCACAAAGGAGATAGCAGTGGGGTCTCAGAAGCATTCCTGGGACCATGTTAATGTGATGGGAGGCAGACAGCAGCCCTCTACTGGGTGAAACAGAACTCAAAGGCAGGAGGTTTTGTACTGGGCCAATTACTGCCTGATAGTTTTTTGATGGGTTACTTAATGAAATTGCAGACTAGTATCTTTCTGTGGCATCTAAGTCATTCTGTTTGGATGGATGACTAGGAGCTAGTGTTATAAAAATCTTGGGTTTTTTTTCCCCTTCAGTATTACTTAAATTCATTTCAAGGTACTAGAAACAAAATTGATCATATCCAGTATACTTTATTTAATCATTTTGCAATCATGAAATTGTGTATCTTGGAGTTTAAAAGAGAAGTCATTAGTGTGGGCCAGACTGATCATATGATTAAGAAGAATGTTAAGTGCAGTGGGTCAGTACATATCTTATATCTATACACTGTTATAGCACTGGAGTTTTTGAACTCTGGAATTATGATGGGGTTAAAAAATGGGATAGTGTTAGTTCAAACCTAGTAGAAAGCAATACCTTACCTGAGACCCTTAATAGGGGTTCTTAACTCAATGTTAATTTTTTTTTATGTCATGTGCTGTGCACTCTTTAAATTGTGAGTTTGGAATAGATGATTTACATTGCTACCAAACAAGAACTACTGGTCTTATGCTCTTTAGAGGTGATGGGTAAGCACTTTTACTCTCATGGTTAATTAAAATGATAGCAAAAACTGCCACAATGAAACAGGCTTTCCTAATGAATACAGGGTTAATTTGAAAAGGCTTGGTTTACAGATATCCTAGTAGTTCAGTAGATTAAATCAGTATGGAGGTGTTAAGTTTTTGTTTCTAAATTTGGCCAAAGTTTTTGGCACAAGAGAGTTTGTTACTGAAACATGAGAAAGTGGCAGTGAAGAAAAATGTTTAATACAAGACCCTTCTTGATAAATAATGCTATCTTTCATTACTTTTAGAGGACATATGAAGTTAATTCTATTTCTACTTCTTGATGGATCAGCCCCGCCTAAATGCTATTTCTGCCAATTTATATTACTTTGGCAGCCTTAATCCCTCACTCCTTTTCTTCTAGAAAATTCAGCTAATTTTGCATGCCTTTTTTCCTTGAGTCCATTGATACCTTGTCTTCTCTCATTAACATTATTGGATGATTTGAATACAAGAAGTGAACAAATTGAATTGGTCAGCATGACAGTCCACTGTCCTAGACATAGGAATTAGCACAAGTACCGGTCAGGGTATTTTATGAAACTATGTAGAAAGGTCTCAAAGGAATCCCAAAAGACATCCTCTCCTTTTCATTTTGGGTTTGATCAGAGGAAAAAACGGTGTGGTGGTTTATTACCTAACTATTGCTATCTGACCAGGGAAAGAGGTTAACAAAGATGAATGGTAACATCTGTGATCCCACCAGCTGCCACTACAGTTACAAAATAATAGTTAAGGCCAAGTTCTTCAGAGGGTTTGCTTTGATTCACAAATCATTTAAACATTCCTGTGTCCAATTTTAAGTGAAGCTGACATTTTATAGTCTCACAGTCATGTGAACTTGTCATCTTGGCATCATTTTGACAAAAGCAGTCTTCCATTAAGAATTTAATAATTTCCATTAAGAACTACACAGATCAATTAAATGATGAGATACACAAATATGTGTTTATACAGAGAAAAATAGCAAAGGAAGGTGAATAAATGGAAGCTTAAGGTATCTGTGGATGAAAGTAGGTAAGTCCAGGACAAGTACAAACCACGGGCATGAGAACTTATATTTCTTGTGCATGTGGTAGATGACAATAGAATATAAACATTGTGAGAATGGCATGATGGAACAATTGACATAATCATGAGGAGATTAGTGTTGTGTGGATATCAAAGTTGGCTAAGAGAAACAATAGAAACGTGATTATTTAAGCCAAGGGTCAGCAACATTGCAGCAGGGGAAGGAGGCATGTAATAGGATCTGACCTAAGGGTGACCCAAGGGCAGTCACTCCCCACAGCCTCTCCATGGAAACAAAGATTGGCCTGCTACCATTCCTTCAAGAGTGGCCCCTTGCTCCGCAGAAGGACCCACACTCAGGTATAATTTATGGAAGTTCCCCAAAATGTGAACCCAGCCCTTGTTCAGCAGACCAGTGCCTGGCAGAAGGGTTACAATATTTACTTCATTTAACATTTACTATTTACCATTTACCTCCTGGCTCGGTGGAGCAGCTGTGGCAGGGGATACCTATGGATCTGGATTGCAGCATTGCACCAGTGCTGCAGCAGGGAGGACTAGCTGTTACCTGGGGGAGCAGAGCTGGGTAAAGTTGTGCGTTGGAGCCAGTAGGGCTTAAATAGGAGCAAGTGGTGGTGGGGCTGCCATTGGGCATTGCAAGGGTGGGCTACACAGAGCCATGCACCCCTCACCATAGCACCCATAGCAGATCCCACCTGTCAGGACAGCTGTGCTGTGCTGTGCTGTGCTGCACCCAGGCAATGCCTCCAGCCCATGGGCACCTGGAGCCCTGGGCAGCACCTCCATGCTGCCCATCCACCCCACCCCACCCCACCCTTACCCTCCTGGGTCTGGCAGCTGCCACTTGGCAAGGAACGTGGTAGCTCTTCAAGCCCAGGGCATGTGGTAGATGGATGTGCCATGCAGGATCACACCCAAGATATCCACCTGTAGGCTGAGCACCTTCTGCTAGGAACTACAGCACTGGAGAAAGCCCTCAGTGGAATGGGAGGAGCACAGTGCAGATGCAATTGCTGGCTGGGGAAGGGACTGCACTGGTGGCAGAACTCAGTGCTGCAAACTGTTGGAGGAGTGGCTCTGGCAGGGGCTGCCTGGGAGACAATCCCACATATCGCCCTTGGCAATCCTACATATTACACATATGTGGCATCCCACATATCACCCTTGGCCACAGTTCTCCCCGCTGCCCTGCCCCTCTGCCACAAGACCGCTTAATCGATATAATTAGAGGAGGTTAAATGAATATTTTTTAAACAATATTTACATCCCTAGCTCTCTCTGTATGCCAACCCCTGGCCCTTTAACTGAGCTCAGCCCTGCGAGTCCCTGACTCTGCAGTGGTTGCTATCCCCAGCCTTTAAATAGATGTCCATCAGGCACCCCTGTGGCCTCCTATCCACCCTTTTCTGCCCCAGATAATTCTCTACAAGCTGCAAATCAGTCAAAACCCCTTTTGGGTCTCCCCAGGGTCCCAGCAAGCTTCTGCTCAGTAGCTTCTGACTTTTGCAGCTTCCCAAGGTACTTGTATCACCTGGGTTCCTCCTGTTCCTACCCAGGCCAGCAGGAGTTTGGTCCCCAGTGGCAGTCAAGGTAGAGGGGCCAGGCTTTTGGTATACTGGGCTCGACCCCTTTTGAGTCATGGCCTCCTACTTGGCCAAGGGTTCCTAATTAGCCCAGTGCCCAGCCTGTCCTCTGGTGTTGTGACTTAATCTACTGAGCTGCAGCCACTGCCCTCTCCCCTGCTGCACTTTACTCCTAGGGATTTTCCCTTGCTGCTTGTTTTTTATACAGCTGGCTCCCACCCAGCTGCCTACTTAATTACAGCCCTCCAATGCTGGTTTCCTGTCTTTCAAGTAGCAGAGGTTAGGGACCCCAGCTACAGGGACATTTTAAAAGAGATTAGCTCTAAGTGTAGGCTGCTTCCAACCCAGCCTCTGCCACCAGAGCTGGAGTCAGAGTCACAATCACCACTTGCTCCTCAGTGCTACTTCCACCACTTTACCCAACACTGAGGCAAAGCCCACCACCTTTGCTGAAACAATTGAAAGCTTCCTCTCTCCCCCCCCCCCACCCTTGGTTCTGCCAGCCTGATAAAATGTCACCACAGGTGGGGTCCAGCTCACAGGTCATAGGCTGCCAACTCCTGAAAACAACCTGAATTTCTTTGGTCTGCAAGATTTTCATGAAGATTTCACAAGAACAGTATTTTTCATGCAACATACTTACTTTCGGCCTCCTCCAATATGAAACCAGGAAATGGAGGGGTCCATAAAAATTAATGGTGGGGGCAGCAGCAACTAAAATGTTTTGAACCTCCTAGAAGTTTGAGACACTAGCAGAGGTATGGGTGTATTCATAATGCATGCAATTGGGTTTAGCTATTTCTTGTTGAATTAGTTCATCCAATCTGATGGGGCATCATGTACTTTCATCTAACCAACCAGCAGAGTAAGATTATAATTACTGATCTAACTTGGAATCTCTGGATGTGAGAACACATTTTTGTGGTTCAGCATAAATATCTGATATATCTAGTACCACCAATTTGCAGCAATTTTATCTCTAGCTTACTCTGATTTTATTTTTAAAGCTGTCCCATAGTTTGAATGGAGGCAATGTAAAGCCATCATTGCTTGCCTAAAAAGTATATAAATCTCACAGTGGTGGGAGGTGGCAAATAGAAACTGAACTCCTTTGGGCCATTCCTCTCCCAGAATGTAAATCAGTTCAGTTCCACAGTTCCACTTCAGTTTAAAGCAGTTTATGATCTCGCTCTTTTATGCAAAGACATGGGCAGTTCATACAGTTAAAGTATAAACTATCCCAAATTGTTGAACTGGTAGCAAAGATAGCTCAGTCTCTGTGGTCATTTAGTCCTTTGCCTGGTAGCTAAAATTACTAGCCAAGATTGCTAATTTATTCATTTGATTATCTCTTTTTGGGGGGTATTTGCCAACTGAGGACTGACCTAAGGCTGTGATGTTTTATTTTCAATAAGCAACAGTGCTGTAATTAGTTGAAACCACCGTTAAATAACCATTCATCTGCATCTAAACCAAATGACTGAGAGGTAACAATTGGCATTACTTCAAATATAGAAGCTAAACTTTCTGCCTGTCTCCAGGTGTTCTATAGATGTTATGGAACTAGTCGGCACACCCGCCCTCTAAGCAGTAGTATTCTATCTGCTTGAAAGATAAATCATTGATAAATTTAACACAAACCTTTCAAAGTTGATGTCGTTCTGTTGCTAAGTGCCTAACTTAAACACAACTGGAGTCTTATTTTGAGCTGTTTTATTCTTGACTTCAGTTGATATTCTAGGAAACCAACATCACTGAAAGTCTTGTCTCTACTTGTTTCAATTAGAGCACCTAAAACCGAAGCACTCCCTAATAAAACTGTAAAACTGTGTATGTGTGTGTCCTGAAACAAGCAATCATCATGCAACCAATGTAAATGCCCTACGTCAATCAGAGCTTTTAGGCCCAGAGGGTGATCAGTCAGAGATTCTGTCAAGTCAACTGAGAACTACCCCGTTTTCTCATGGAAAGCACATAAGTATTATGGTGATTAGAAGCTGTTTCAGAGCCTTAGATTTAAAAAAATTGGATATTTGTGAAAATGTTGTTATACAAGACTTCACCAAGGTTACAGAAGAAGTCTAGGTCAGACTGTATGAGCTCTTTGCCTTAGCTATGAAACTACCCTTTCTGAAGAGGACATTTTCTTGATTGAAGCCATTACAAACCATATGAAAATCTTAGATGTTAGATAAAATAAATAGAAAGGAATTTTCCATTTTTTCTATTGCATCATGTGTTTATTACATGTGAGGCTGTTATACCTAATGCCAGTACTTAATGATTCAGAGACTTGTGTCTTTAGTCATAATGTGGGAAAACACAGAAGCAGTTGGAGAGTAATTTCTCATGCCATTCTGCTATGGCAGTTCTTTCTGCTATGATTTAGGAAACTACAGGCAACGGAAAAGGTTCCCTTTGAAAGTGTTTTAAATGTCAACTATAAGATTCATTTCTATACTGCTTTAATCCAAATGTCAGAGATCTGAACTAAACTATCAGTCTGACCAGAATTTCCTGAACTTTGCCTATCCAAATGACTCTCCCTTGAACTAGAAATTCTGATTTCTGCTAACACCAATGCATCACATCAGTATGTTCCCATGGGTAGAGAAGCTTCATGTCTCTGTATGATCATATGCAACTACTATCCTAGGAAAGTTACCAGAGGTATTGTGGTCTGGCTCTTTGGACAAAGTACAGGAAATCCTTGCTATTCGCAGGTTTGGCATTCATGGTTTCAAATATTCGCGAATGCCAAACCCGCATCTTAAATACACTTGCAGGATGTCCTCAGGAGCTCCGTGTTTGCCACCACTGGGCTTCCACTGCTGCACTCCTACCGCCGCAGCCATGTTCTCCACCCCCTCCAGCCTCTGGGGGCACCACATTCATGAACACAGGTGGCGTTCATGAATGCAGTGCCTTATTTGTGGATTTTGCCATTTGTAGGGATCTCAAGAATGTATCCCCCATGAATGGTGAGGGTCGCCTGTATACCAGTATATTTTGTATCCAAATCTGAAGTGGTCTGACACTATGTCTGGTGATGAAGTCAAGAGTCTATAAGAGAGAGGAGGAAATCAAGGAATTTATCAGGGAAAGCTGTGGAACACTGTGAGACTTGGTAAGTTTTTCATAGATTTTAAGACCATAAATAATGATTGTGACCTCCTGCATAACACAAGCCATTGGACTTCCTTGAATTAATTCCTGTTTCACATCCAAGAGCTGTGGTTGTGCTGGAGCAGGACTGTGAAGCTTCTGTGACTGGGGGCCCCATACCCTGTGGGTCCAGCAAGGACCTCTGGCTCCTGGGCAGAAGCCCATGCCCACTGCACTGTGTGCCTGAGTGCCTCCTCCCCAACACCACTGCATCGTATGTTTGTACAGCCCTGGCCTCACTCTCAACTCCTTGTGCTGCACTAAACCACACCACCTGCCCCTGCAGTGCACCAAAAAAACAGATTCAGAATGGAGCACAATCTGGATTTAGTATAGAGCACTGTTTTTCACTTTCCGATAAGTACTCCAGAAAGCATTGCAGGAATCTAATACTGAGCTATCAGACTGATAATGCCATAGATGGGAGACTCTTGCCATCAATTCTGGTTTGGCAGTCAGTCACAATCAGAAGTGGATCCAGGATTTTACGAAGCCGAGTACAGGAGCATTGTCTGGTGCTGCAAAGTTTGCTGCATCTCCGCTACTCCACCTACAACACTGAGATGAGCAGACTGTACCATTGGAGCAGCAACCATGGACTTCAAGTCCCCAGAGCAGGTAAGAATTCTTTTCCTTTCCCTTTTCTGTTCTCAAGCAGTCGTCCCCTCCCGTCTCCTTTTCCACCCTCCCCCTTCCCTACCTGCTGCTGCTACCATCCTTGTCATCCTGGGGGTGAAGGGAACTCCAGAGCCACTTCAGCTGGGCTGCACACAGACTGGGCTCTGCCTGAGACAGCAGGAGCAGCAGCAGGGGGTGGGCTCCCCCTCCCCATGCCCACTTCCAGGCTGGTGGAAAACACCTCAGGGGACCACTTGCTGCTATTTAAGCTCTGCCAGCTCCACTGCACAACTTTACCTGTCTCCATTTACCCACCACTGCTGATCACCACAGTGCTCGGTTGAGTCCTGCCCCTGTGCAACCCACCTGGAGCAGTTCTGGAACTCCCCTCACACCCAGAACAAGCAGGGACAGCAACAGTGTCAGGTGGGGCATCAGGGAATAGGAGGGGAGAGGATGGGGAGGAGAGGAGAGACAGGGGGAGCAGTTATGCCTCTGAGCATGGAGGGTAGGGGAGGAGGAGAATTCTTAGCTTCTTTGGGGACTTTAAATTCCTTGCTCCTGCTCTTGTCATGTGGTTATAAAGGGTGTGTGCAGCTGTGCCACTGCATCCCCTCTGGATATGCCCCGATCTAGTCTTTTAGTCTCCTCCAACTCCTAAGTCCTATCACCTAGACTGAACTACTTTTTGTCTCCAGAAGTGATAATCTCTCTTGCTTTACAAGACCATGCATGTTATGGGAAAGCATATAAAAGTAGAGGATTTATTTAAGTGGCCTTGGCACAACTATATAGATCCCCTCCTCTTTTCAGGAAGATTTCCTCCATCATACAGTTGCCCTCTTTAGATTAGATACTCCTTCACTCTCTGTGTAGTGCCTGCCTTGAACTTCATGATCAAGTACTCATGATGTCAGCTGTATCTTCCCGGCTACTTCTAATAGTTGGTGTGGTCCCTCTTATTTTCATTTAAACCAAGTATACCTTAGTTTGGCTTAAGTAGATTAATACTTGGTTTAAATGGAAATTAAATGGAGATAAGCCAATCTAAAACTGAAATTCAAAAGTCCAAGCAGAGAGTTCCATTGGCTTAATTATTTTCTTTATTTAAAAAAAAAATCAATGCAATTTTAAGGTAGACAAGGTATTAGGTGACTTCCATACATATATATATATATATGAAATATATATGAAATATTATGTGAATATAAGGTGACAGACTTTGTGGGTGGAGGGATATCAGTGGATGTGATGTACCTTGGCTTTAGCTTGGTTTTGACACTGTCTTCCATGGTATTCTCATTAATATACTAAGGAAATACAGACTAGATGAAAGTACTGTAAAGCAGCTACATAACTGGTTGGATCATCAAGCTCAATGAATAGTTATCAATGGCTCCATATCTAGTTGGCAGGAGATACCTAGTAGGGTTCTGCAGGGGTCTGGTATTGTTTAACATTTTCATGAATGGTTTGGAGCATGAAATTGAATGCACACTTAGCAAGTTTGCTGATTAAACCAGGTTGAGTGGAGTTGCAGGCACTCTGGAGGGTAAGACTAGAATCCAGAATAACCTAGACTACCTGGAGAAATTATTTACAAACAAGCTGATGAAATTCAACAAGGCCAATTTCAAAGTCATGAGCTTGGGATGGAATAATTGCATACACAAATGCAGATGGGAATGGCCCTGATGGTTTACACCCAAGGGTACTCGTGACCGTGACCACAAGCTGATCACCTTCACCATCCGCTGTAAAGTTGGCAAGTCAATCAGTAATACAAAAGTCTTTGACTTCAGGAAATCTGACTTTGACAAGCTAAGGAGGCTTGTCAGTGAGGCCCTAAAGGGCCACAACCTAAAGGGGAGGGGAGTTCAGGACGAGTGGTTGCTCCTCAAGGGAGCAATCCTGGATGCACAAGCAAAATCTATCCCGTCTTGAAGGAAAGGCAGCAAAAGGGCACAGCAGCCCTCTTGGCTCTCCAGGGAACTAGCGGACCTCCTGCATCTTAAAAGGAAGACCTACAAAGGATGGAGGACTGGAACCACCACCAAGGAGGAATAGTCTGCTCTGGTCTGGACTTGCAGAGAGAAAACCAGGAAAGCCAAGGCTGTGATGGAACTCCAGCTAGCTACAAATAACAAGAACAATAAAAAGTCCTTTCGTAGATATGTGGGGAGCTGGAGGAAAAGCAAGGGCAACATTGGACCCCTGCTAAACCAGATGGGACAACTGACAACTGATGCCCATGAAAAAGCAAACTTGCTAAATGAATACTTTGCGTCAGTTTTTCACCAGTGTCATGGGACGCCCCTGCCCACTGTGGGTCAGGGAGGCCCGGGTGAGAGAGATTCCTTACCCTACATCGAAGCTGACCTCATGAAGGAACACCTTGACAGGCTGGATACCTTCAAGTCAGCCGGCCCTGATGGTTTACACCCAAGGGTACTCAAGGAGCTGGCTAGCATCTAAGTCAGCCCCTGGCACGGATCTTTGAGAACTCCTGGTGCTCTAGTGAAGTATCCCAAGACTGGAAGAAGGCCAATGTGGTACTTATCTTCAAAAAAGGGAGGAAAGTAGATTCGGCAAACTACAGTCCCATCAGCCTGACCTCTATCCTGGGGAAGGTCTTGGAAAAGATTATGAAAGAGGCCATCCTTAACAGACTAGCTGACAGCAATATCCTGAGGGATACCCAGCATGGGTTTGTTGTGGGTAGGTCTTGCTTGACCAATCTCATTTCATTTTACTGTAGCAAAACCCCCAGTTTTTCTTTTTGTTTTTCTTTTAAAATGCATTCCCTCCCCTTCCCCAACCATTTCTGATGTTTTCTATCTATTCCCTATAGATAAGTATAAGTGAGATAAGACATAGAATAAGCTTCAGCATTTTATTTTGGTAGCAAGTTGTATTTGTTTGTTTTTTCTCCTTCTCTATATTGTATAATTATTATGTTTATATTGATTTTTACTGTTCTATATTACTGTTTTACTGGTACTATATGATTTAGGCCTACATATGTAAGTCAGCATAAGTCATGTCAAGTTTCCATTTTGTTTGTCAAGTCTCCATGCTGTCCACAGGCCCGGTTGTGTAACCCATGACTCACACCTACCTCTCCTATGTAACTTGGTTCCTGAATGAATGGGGATGAATGAGGGTGCTTGAGAGACAATGGCAATAGGTCTAAAAATAGCTCCCTCTGAATGACCAAACCATCAACACCAATACCTGGACCAACGACCCAGCCCTTGGAACCACCCTCAGCATTCAAGAAACAAAAGATGAGACAACCCATCATTGTGCCAAGGCTGCACATGCTCAGTAAGAACACCTGGAGCCCTCTGGGACAGGGCTGACATTGCTTGGACAGGCCCTCCCCATAGGAGATTAGAGGTAGTCTGCCCCATAAAAGGGGTAACGAAGACTGACTCCTTGGGATGCCCTCTCCATCTGGACCAGCACCATGCCACACCACCTATCCACCCAGAGGCCCTGCCGGCGACCCCCCTCTGGACAACACCTACTGGACAAGGACCCCTTTCCAGCCTGGATAGGTAGCTATCACCCCCCACCCCCTCTTCAACCAAGGACTTGGACTCTGCTTCTCTTCCCCACCTAGACTTCAACCCTTCTCCTGAGTCTCTTTCTCCTGCTGTCATTGTGCATGCTTGTGTGTGTGGGAACCAATAACTTCATGGGGTTGTGTAGTGTGTTGTCTGTTTAATAAACCTGTTATTTTGAAACCCCGAGCTGGGTTTTTGTCTGTTTCCTGACTGTTTCCTCCTTGCCACCACTTATCTGCTCCCTGAGTCTCTAAGCTGTCAGCCTGTTTCCAGCCCCAAGCTCCATCTCTCTCTCTCTCTCTCTCTTTCCTAGCTGTCTCCTCTTTGTCACCACTTATCTGCCCCCCACAATATCTCAGCTGTCTGCCTCAGTTTCCAACCCCAATCTACCTTAAGTAACCCCAAGCTTCAGTTCCTCAGCCTGCTTCTCTCTAGTCCACCGGTTCTGATCTCGTTCTAGCAACTTTCATTCCCTACACTTTAACTCTCTCTCACCTTAATCTTCCCCCAAGTATCCCAGGTACCCCAAGCACACACATATATATCATGCCATCCAAGTTAGGAACTTACCTATGTGTAAGTGGGTTGTATGTGTGTGAACTGGTGAGTGTGTGTGTATTTATGTGTATGTGTATATATGTATATATATATACACACACACACACACACACACTCACCAGATATATATCTATCATGGCATTGTGTATATGATATATGAATTAGTGATCTATGTATGTGTACTAAGTGTGCAGGTACGGACAATTGATTTGTCTAACTTTTGAGGTGTATAGTGTATGTGCTTGAATTGGTGTTAGGTATGCATGTGCCTAGACTAGTTTGGATGTGTATGTGCCTGAGTTGGTAGTGTGTGTGTGTGTGTGTGTGTGTGTGTGTGTATGCATCCAGTTGATTTGTGTGTTTGTATATGTGCAATTGTGTCACACCCTCCTGTCTAACAGCACAATATTGAGATCCTGAGATTTGGCCTGACCCCACAGGGCAACATTACAACCAGGTGACCTATCACCCGGACAAGGGGGAAGAGATTGATGTCGTATATCTTGACTTTAAAAAAGCCTTCAAGCTGGTATCCCATGATCACCTCTTGGCAAAACTGGCTAACTGTGGCCTCAACCTCACCATGATCCACTGGCTGGGGAACTGGCTCCACGGTAGGACCCAGAGGGTGGTGGTTGATGGAAGTCAATCATCGTTGTGCATGGTGACTAGTGGGGGTCCCTCACTGCTGTGTCCTAGGGCCTATATTTTTTAATATCTTCATCAGTGATGTAGACATTGGTGTCAGAAGTGGACTGGCCAAGTTCTCTGATGACACCAAACTCTGGGGTAAAGCATCCACACCTAAGGACAGGAAGGTGATCCAGGCACATCTTGACAGGCTCATGAAAAGGGTGGATGAGAACCTGATGGTGTTTAACACCGAAAAATGCAAGGTTCTCCACCTTGGGAAAAAAAACCTGCAGCATGCTTATAGGCTTGGCAGTGCTAAGCTGGTTAGCACTACAGATGAAAGGGACTTGGGGGTCATAATTGACCACAAGATGAACATGGGCCTTCAATGTGATGCTGCGGCTAGTAACGCAAGCAAAACGCTGGCTTGCATCCATACATGCTTCTCAAGCAAATCCTGGGACGTCATTCTCCCATTGTACTTGGCCTTGGTGAGGCCGCAGCTGGAGTACTGAATCCAGTTTTGGGCTCCAGAATTCAAAAAGGATGTGGAGAAGCTTGAGAGAGTGCAGAGGAGAGCCACATGCATGATCACAGGTTAGGAAAACAGACCTTATGATGAGAGGCTGAGAGCCATGGGACTCTTCAGCCTGGAAAAGCGCAGGCTTAGGGGTCATCTGGTGGCAACCTATAAGTTTATCCGGGGTTTTCACCAGGATCTGGGGGAACGTTTGTTCACCAGAGTGCCCCAAGGGATGACTAGATTGAATGATCACAAACTCTACCAAGACCGATTCAAGCTAGACATAAGGAAGAACTTCTTTACTGTCCGAGCCCCCAAGATTTGGAGTAGACTGCTTCTAGAGGTGGTTTAAGCACCCAGTTTGAACACCTTCAAGACACATTTGGATGTTTATCTTGCTGAGATCCTATGATCCCTGCTGACTTCCTGCCCCTGGGGCAGGGGGCTGGACTCAATGATCCTTCAGGGCCCTTCTAGCCTGAATGTCTATGAACTCTATGAAATCTATGAGTGGCTAGGTTTAAGTATTGCAGAGAGAGACCTACAGCAGACCCACCACAGTAGACCATAAGCTGAATGTGAGCCAACAGTATGCAAAAATGTCAACAATATACTGGATTTTAGTAACAGGAATGTCACTTGCAGATCAAGCGAAGTGATTCTTCTACTCGTTCAGTACTGATGAAGCCTTACCTGGAATACAGAATCCAATTTTGGGCTCCATGCTTCAAGAAGGATATGTACAGATTGGAAAGAGTCCATCAGAGAGCAACAAAAATAATTGGAGGGAAGCATGATGTATGAGGAAAGCTTGAAAGAACTAGGGCTATTTAGTCTGCAGAAAAGAAGCCTGGTGTGGGCAGGGGTGGTGGGAATCTAATAACAGTCTTCAGATACATGAAAGATGATCATAAAAAGGATGGAGATAGACTATTCTCTGTGGCCACAGAGAACAAGACTAGGAGCAATTGCCTCAGGCTGCAGCAAAAGAAATTTAGGTTGGAGATTAGGAGGAACTTTCTGACTATGAAAGCGGGTAAACATTGGAAAAGGCTACCTAGACAAGTTGTGGAATCTTTATCCCTGGAAGTTTTCAGGAGCAGGCTAGACAAACAGTTTCTTGGGATGATTTAGTCAGCAATAATTCTACCTGGAGCCAGGGGCTGGAGTAGATGACTTTATGAAGTCCCTTTCCAGCTTTGCTTTCCTATGATCTTATGACCACATGAACTACAATGACAACAAAGCATATACAAATAGTATGGCTAAACACCAAAAGGGAAAAAGTCTAAGTAACGTACTGTGAAATAAGAAAAGTCGCAAGGAAATTTAAGGAAATCTTGTTTCTGTTGGATAGGACCATGAAGATAAAAATTACCATAAAGAACAATCCAACACTGGGAAGATATGAACTATAGGTATTTTCTGTTACTAATTTGTATCATTCTCTGATGCTAATAAAGAATAATTAAAGGTTCCCACAATCTTCAAACTTTTGAAATGGAGAAACAAAGAGCCCACACAAGAGATCTAAGCACTCAGAATTATGAAAGGAAGGGCGGGATGGGAGTATCACACAAGCCTTTAGAAAGTAGCTCAGCGTGACTTGACTGGAATTGTGCTCACTGAGTGAAGGAACTGTATTACCTGCTTTTTATATCCTAATTGTGCTTTTGCTTCATTAGAAAAATACCATTTTCAAAAGTTAGAGTTGAAATTAATGGGAACGCTCCCACTGACTTGGTGATGCCAGGAATTCACCTTGAGTTAACTAGATGCAAATTGTGATATCGTCAGTATATATGTTGAAATTTGCTGACTTCTATACTTTTTGCTAATTTAAGATTAAATAATTGGGTTTTTGGAATTGGTTGTAATCAAGGGACTGGTTTTCTGTAGGTGTGATGGACTTTGGGTTTTATTGTGATATTTCTGTGTTAACTGTGTTCATGTTATACTATTTTGAGACTTACTTTATCTTATTAGCCTGTGCACAGAGAATGAAGGTTTAAGTGCCAGGGCAGCTAGTGCAGGAGAAGAGAGAGTCCTTTAGCATCACCAGAGACTTGAATGACTTTGTTGACATATCAACAGAAGTGAAAAACCCAACAGCCAAGAGTTTCCCAGAAAAGATAAAAATGACAATGGGAGACCAGACTGGAAAAAAGCAGCATGGCAGCTCCTGGCAAGAATATTTTTTCCATGCCAAATCACAAATATGTGTCTTCATCATTTTCAGATATTGTATAGGACTCAATATTCCATGGTTGTGGTCAATAGCAGCTTATTTTTATAATGTAAAATTCTAGCAGGGACAGGCAGATTTAATTTTTAAACACACTGGAGAACTGACTCTTCCACCAGGAATTCCTTCCAATAGCAGGTATTGTCATTACTTAAATGATAAAAGATTCACCTATTCTTGTTTTGGCAAGAAAAAGAAAGGAAGGAAAACAATTGGAAATTATTCCTTTTCTCTTCCCTCCAAAGGGAGTGATACATGAACATACAAAGCAGAGGAAATAAGAGGCTCTGTCTTCTCCTCCTCACTCAGATGAATAGTTCATTCATCTCAGTGCATTTATTTATGTCTATAAAGGCCACTTGTAGGAAAAAAATGGCTTGTCGGATGGTTCCAAAAGAAAGAAATCTAGTACATAACAAGAATGAAAGAAGCCCATATTCCCCTTGTAATAGTTGGAATTAGGAGCAAGGTAGCAGACTAATCAAGTACACTTTTCACCAGTTTTCATCTTAGAGATAAATTCACACCTCTATTACAGTAACATCAATCTGTCAAATACTCTAGAGACTCTGAATCCTTGACCTGACAGGAGGATTAGGGCAAGGATAATGTGCAAGAATGCTGCTAATGAAGGGCAGGGTCCAGGAGATGAGTTTCTTCACTGATAGAAAACAATGGTCTTATCTTGCAATTAGCTTTACATTAATTTAGAAATCCACATCCAGTCAGGATTCAGTCCTCTTTTTGTTAAGGTGGGCCTTTAATGGTAATTATATAGGAAATCTGTTGCTGTGCACACTCTTTCTTCAAACTTAGGTACACCTAGAGGAGGTAGCTTTTGGCAGAGCACAGTACGGGGGCAGAACTTCTTTGGCAGGTCATCACAGGTTGATCACAATGTCAATAAATCACCCTGATTGTAAAGGGGGCTTTGGGCATTAAGTCATCATAATGGAGCCACATATAGCACTTATGCTTGTTTCTCAAATTGAGCAATATCCCCAGCTTGTTGCCTACACCATCAAAAGAAGTGAACCCTTTCTAGAGTTTGAAGACTGCCTGGGGGACCATAGGTGACATGTGCCTCCTGAGGCTGGGGGGGCACCGCGACCACCCACAGGTGGCAAAGTGGGCATCAGCAGCAAAGGCAGGCTGAGTGGGGACTGTCTGCAGGCAGCTGCAGCAGTGTCAGTGGTGGTTGTGGGGGAGGCATGGCCAATTGCCAACTGGGGGGTTGAGGCCCCCCCCCCCCACCCCCCAGACATATACTGAGCCTGGAAATGCCAGAAGCACTTCTCGGGCAGGGAGGCACCAGTGCTCTGCCTGCCCCCCCCCCCCCCCGCCCATTGCCTAAGTCAAGACAACTTGCTCTCAGGGGGCAGTTAGAGAGTCAACCTCCTCCCAACCCCAACACACACAGCCCTGGTATTTGCCTTGTGAATTCAGGCCTTCCAAGTGGTATCAGGACAGCTCTAGGAAGGGTCTGGAGCTCAAAGGAGGTCAAGGGAGGGAATGCAGCAGACCATTGTGGACTTAACTGCTCAACAGTTAGGTGATAGGAAGCTGGCTGTGGGGTAGGACCCAGAGAGTTCTAATGAATGGATGTATGTCATCCTGGTGAGAAGTGGCCAGTGGTGTTCCTCAGGGTCCGTGCTTGGTCCAGTGCTTTTCAACATTTTTATATGAGATTTGAATGTGGGGGTGAAGAGCTCACTGGGCAAGTTCATGGATGACACCAAGTTATAGAGGAGCTTCTTCACAGTCACTGCGTCCAGACTGGAATAAACTCCTTCCAGAGGTGGTGCAATCACCTACTCTGGAAATCTTCAAGAGCACACTGCTTGGTCACCTCTCAGGGGTCACCTGACCCCAGTTGTCTTTCCTGCCTAGTGCAGCAGGGCTGGACCCAATGATCTTGCAAGGTCCCTTCCAGCCCCTTACAGTCTATGATTCCCATTGATGATCACTGGGACAAAGGCTGGAAACAAAGCCCTGGAGTTCAAGCTTCTCCACCTGCCTTGCTGGGGACCCATGGAGGAGCAGATCCCTGCCACAGGACCCTGGTCCTGATGCAGGGGTGCACTATAATCACAGGGGGATAAGCATCTGCTGGCCCTAGTCTCAGAGTGCAAGAAAGGACCTACGTGTTGCCAAGAGTCACAAGGTCACTGTCCCTGCAGGGTGAGACTAAAACCTATGGCACATAGGCAAGGAGGTCTGGGTCCCTTGAAGGAGTGCAAAAAAACTCATGACTCTGGGTGAAGGGGTACCTCTCAAACCATCCACACCCCCGCCTGAAAGCCTATAGCTGTCTCAGGGGGACAGTGAGTCAGGGATCACTCACTTGTCCACCTTCTACATGGAGAAGTCCCTGGTTTTCACTCCTGACCCTGGGACTGAGCATTCTGGGTTGAAAACCCCTCCTCCCCCAGGTTCTTGCTGAGGGTGCTGCCCCACCATCAATCCTCTCACCCCACAACCCCCATTCTCAATCTTATATGCCCTTCCAAGTTATTTTGCCCTTTTCTTCCCTTCCACTTTCCTGGTTTTTGTCAATGGACAGAGGGACCAATTTCTGACACAGTGAATGTTCAACTGGTTTTATTAAACTTATTTATGTTGTGGCAACTGCAAACATGTAAAGTGAGACCATTCTCTTCCTCATGCCTCATTCTTCTCACAAGGAAAATATCCCACCAGTCAGGGTTCTTGGTGACCCCAATTGCTTCATGGAGCCTGAGGAATCTGAGGCAGGAGCCGCATGGTAGACAGGTCCTTTCCTGATGTGGAGGTTCAGCCCCTTGGGTATTCTACCCCCCAAAACCTTCAGGCCTTACTCATTCGGGGAATGCCCCGAGGTCCCATGGGTTGAGAGGTAATCAGCCAGGGGGTTCCCAAATTTGGACTCCCTGTTGGTTCAGCTATCTGGAGTACACTTGTTGAGGTCAGAGGGCATTGTTGCTGGCCCTCGACCAATTTGAATGATGTATCCTTGGTGCACTGTGCCTGGTAAGCACACTATGTCTCCTCTGCCCAGGCTTTGTGAAATACCCCTTCCCCAGTCTCCAGATGTTGTGGAAGATGTGGCTGGCAGTGACGAGGTGTGGCAGATTCTCCTTCTGGGAGAATGGGCCCCCAGTGATGAGGGGTGGGACAAGAATGCTCAAAATTGATGCTGGGTGGTGGGGGGAGGAGTCCAGGGGTGTAGCAACTGTTCTCTATCATCTGGGGGAGGGTGGAGTTCTGGATGATGCTTGCATTGTGGGCACTACCCCACCCTAGCTGGCAAAGATGTGGGTGAAGAGGCCCTAGTGGTCAAAACTATAACAGTATAATTTAAGCAGGAGTACAAAAGTCACCCCGGCCCCTTACTCTTGCTTAATAGCGGTTTCTTTCAGCAGTGTCCTGTTTATTTCAGAGAGATTTCTAGAAGAAATAAAATGCTATCTCAGCACAATGTACAGAAGCTGGTTAAAAGTAAGAAACAAAAAATAGTCTGAAAAAAAGTAAAATTTGGGGGGTATTTTCCCCTCATTTTTAAAAAAATGATTAAAAATATAACAATTTAGAGGTGCAAAACTTTTGAAATGAAATCTTTTTCTAAATCTTAGTAAATATGGATGTTTTCAAAATTACAAATCCTTCTATTATCAGTCTTAAACAGGGAAATTTTCTTTAAAATTCTTCTGTTTTATTTTGAATTTCCAATTTCAAAGGACCAGTACTAGTGTTCAGAACGCAGCTGTTACTATATCAAGATGTTTATGAAGAGATTTCCTTTCAACTGAAGTATATCACTGAATAACACTCATGTTTGTTAAGTGCTGTACAAATACTATGTAATGCTTCATGCAAAAAATATATATATATATTTACAGAATCTGGGCAAACAGGACTGAAGTGAAAAACATTTTTTTTCAAACTGTGAAAAGGGATTGTTCTGCATAGCACAGGCCAATTCAAATGTGAGAAAAGAGTCCAAGAAGTTTTGAGAACTGAGTCATTTACTGATATAAATTTAAGCAACGTTGTTAAGACAGTAGAGTTGCATTCTCTTAAACCACTGCCGAATGGTTATCTACCACTAAACAAATATTTTCATAACTGGAATTTAATAACCCTTAAAGTTTTAAGAAGATGCTGGTAAATGGTATCGGATTAGCGAGACATTTTCAGAATAACTAGAAGCAGTACTAGTTTATCCACACCATTTTAAATTTTTCTTTACCTTGGGCCCATGGAGGTTTCATATTCTGTGGCCTACAACTTCATTCATTCTTGAGCATTTGTATTTGAGATTGCAAACATAGACATCTAATGCTGAGCCTCATGGAAGTTTCTATGATGTATCGTTTCTCAGTGTATCAATGATACTAGAACCACAAACCAATTTCAGAGAAGCTTAAAAATAAACTCTGGGGAACTTTACTTCTTGTAATTATCACCCTGAGTTGGTCAAAAACATGTAACCTAGCAGTGGAAGAGTCTACTCTACAGATGGTGGGCAAGTAGATGGGTGGGCAAGTAGGGCATGAACCCTGGGCGGTGTCTAAAGGGCACTACAATGGCTCTAAGGGGGCACTTCACCCTTCTATCCCCTGTCCTTCCCCCTCCGTGCCCTACACTTTCTCTGAAGCTGCTCTGGCCGTGGTAGCATGGAGGGCACTACTGTAGCAGTGGCACAAGGTCAAGTTTGCTACTGCAGAGGAAGATGTCAGATCTTTTTATTTATTTATTTTTTGCTGCCAAAAATTGATGTTTAAATGGCTTCTCAACACATGTGTCTGCAGCAAAAAGAGGAAGTGACATTCCCGTCCCCTCTCCCTACAGTAACAAATTTCTGGCCACTTCTGCCAAGGGTGCAGTACTGACCAGTTATGCCTCTGAAACTCTTATTAATTCTCTAGTACTTTACTGTATTTATAGAATAAAGTGAAGGGGCCAGATGTATTCTCTCTGGTGAGGTTACTGGGAGCTTTGCTAGAGATTTGTTTGAGGGCAGGATCAAACCCTATAATCTATGCAACCCTATTGAGATCAACACCTTGTGAGCGGTGAAGAAATCAAGTAGAGTTGTATGTTGTAACGTGTCAGCTATGACCTCATATCTGTGTCATGGTAATGTAGTTTGAAGCCAGTGTTCAAATCTATAATTTTGCATAGATTTCCGATTTCTATTCTCCGCTGTAATGGAGTGTGTGTGTGAGCTATCTTTGAGTATTGTACATTAGGATATAGGCTTACCTTTTCCATGTGGAAAGCTTCTGCATGGAATTGCAAACCATTTTTAAATATATGCAGTCAATCTTTGACTCTTCTTTTAAATTTTTTTCTTTTGTGCTCAACAGATTGTCCAGCCAGACTGGGGAGAACAGCAACGCTGCTGTCTCTTAGGTCACCTCGCTGTGAAGTAGTAACATAGCAAATGGCTAATGTATGCATACATGTGGGGACTGTTTTAACCCACGCTTCAAACCACAGCCATCAATTCATTGGTTTAAAAAAAAACAAAACAAAAAATAATAGCTCTTTTCTTGTCCAGCTGCAGCAGGCAAGAGCCGGAACATATGCCTATTTGAAAGAAGGGGTGGAGTAAGAGAACCCTCCCCAGAGCAACAAAACAAAGAAGACCCAATCTTCTTGGCAGAGCATGGAATGACTTAAATGCTCTATTGTATTAAATATGAATGAGTTGCCATTGTAGGACACAGTGTGGGGGGGGGATCCTCCGTGTCGTCGATTAGCCACATGATTAACCAGATTACATGGGGAAACGACTAAGGTAAATAAGGCAAGCCTTCTGTCACTTCCTCCCTGGGGCCTGCAGAACAAGGTGCCTAGGATCCTGCACTATTGTCTTGAACTGAAAGGAAAGGGCAGGGAGGGGCGGGAGGGAGTCATAAATTCTGTCGTTGCTGATAATAAGCATCTGAAAGGAAACAGTGTAAAAGTATCTTTCTGGTCAACTTATGTAACAGAATTATTGATCCTTGTTACCACACAGCCCTGAACCAAATTTCTTTGACTAAAGATGATTTCATACCCTCTCTTGCATTACAGACACAGACTACAGCAAACCAGTGAATTCTGGTCATTAAGAATAGGTACACACATTTGACTTCTGTAAATCTGCTTGCCCATTTTCTCTGCTACTGTCTCTGTGGATTTTTCCCTTCTCCATGATCTTATCCCTGTGGACAAATTTACTTCCCCAGTGAACTGGTTTATGGGTACACCAAACTTACAGTATCTTATCTTTGGAGGAAAGATCTGAAAAAGGATGATCATCTGGGAAAGCCTGGTGTAGCTCAACAGTCATAACAAGGAGAGATGCCTCTTCTTAGATCTCTGCCA
Organism: Alligator mississippiensis; assembly: GCF_030867095.1. NCBI lineage: Eukaryota > Metazoa > Chordata > Crocodylia > Alligatoridae > Alligator > Alligator mississippiensis. The sequence continues at coordinate 133,981,061 of NC_081826.1, forward strand.
GGGAAAGCAACAGCAGCTGGGATCTCGAATAAACATTAATATACGTTCAATATAGTTGAAAGGTGAAAATCTCAGATTTAAGAATGAAAACTCTAACACAATCTTAACACATTTAAGACTAAAACCTGGTAACAAACAAAAGAGAAATTCTGACATTTTTATTTTCTTTAATTTTTTGTAGTCATTTCCAAGAGGACTGTATCAAAAGCAATTGATATGTGTGTGTTCATTCTATAAAATATATTGAATATGCTAACATCATAGATTGTAATTTCTCTTTTAAAATGTCTATTCTTAGTTCCTCATCCTGCTCAGATTCATTTGTGTGTTTAATTTGATGTATTGTGAGTCATCCCATTGATAGCTTATGTGGTAGCAACTTGTGCTGTATAAGTCTTTGTGGGGTTGCAGCTTTATGTTGTAAACTCTTTGTGGTAGCAGCTGTCTTTTACTCTGCATCTAGAATGTCTAAAATAATGGTTCCCAATGCAGATGGGGAGCAATGTCTACATTTATCAAGGTATTTTGTTTCCTGAATTCGTATTAGGTACCTATGGGCATTTTCTAAATCATGTAACTACCTAATTCTCTTTGAAATCCACAATGTAATTTTGAACCAAAAAATAGAAATATGTTATTCTGAACATGTAAAAAAGTTTTTGCCTTTTTTGTTTTTTTTCCAATTTTTTAATTCCTTCCAAAAATTGTTACCAAATTTGTATGAATTTTCAAATATTACCCAAGCCATTGTTACTTCTGGATTCATTATGTATGAATATTCATAACTGTTTTAATTCATAGAAAAGCTTCAAAAACTTGGATATGTCTCATATTTGTCCCAGAGTATAATGGCTATTGCCCACTATTCTCCATAGTGGCTGTAACTCACTGGGTGTGACTACACAAGACACTTTACTGCACATTAGACTAATCTAATGCATAGTAAAGTGCTAGTGCCTACACGTGTAGGGGCCTTACTGTGCAGTAAACTAGGCTAATGAGCCATTTGCTAGTACCAACAAAAATAGGTGTAAATTAATGACATATTAGCTACTGAGCAGTAGTGAATGTGTAGATGTTGACTAGGAGCAAATTACTCCTGGTCAGCTTAGCTGGCAGGTTTCCACAAGGGGTGGGGAGAGATGTCTCAGCTCAGCAGGATGCTCTCTGCCAGCCACATGGGGATCAGGACCTTCCTGATCCCCACATGGCTGGGAGAGTTATTCCCACCTAGGCAGAGAGGCTCCCTGCCAGCCAGGTGGGGATCAGGAGGGGTAGACATGCAGCTGGCAGGCAGTATGGTAGATAGCATCCCCACTGAGGGAGACAGTTCTCCAGGCCATGTGGGGATAGGGAGCATCCTCTGTGCCCCTTGCCAGCCCTAGGATTGGTACCCGGGGGAGCTTGGAGCTCCCCCTGGCTGCTGCAGGAGGACAGAACAGGGCAGGAGCAGCCCTGGACTAAACTGCTCCTATCAGGTGCTATTTGCTTCTGATGGGTACATGTATGCCAGAACTTTTAACGAGCCTGAATTTTCTGAAAAGAATATGCAGGCACTTTAATTGCACAGGTAGATGAGCCCACTGCTTCCCATGCAATCAATATCTGCTAACCAATCAGAGACTAAGACATATGCCACAAATATCCAATCATAGCCACCTAGTGTGGTCATTTGACAGGTGAAGTCACCAAGTTCTGAAATGGTCTTCTTTTTCAACAGCCATATGTCATCTGATCTACAGCAAAAGATGATGAACATTCCCTCTCTCACCAGCCATGGCTTCTTGGGACTTCCTAGAAAAAAAAAGAGGGGAGGGTAGTATGTCTCTTGTCAAAGCTACCACCACTTACGGCATGTGTACTGTGTTCCTTGTCAAGCACTGTGTATATGAGATGACTATGCACTTAATCCTTGTTCTTCCCTCTATCAGAAACAAAGTAGGAGCCACTCTTGGCCCTGCTTCATTTGTGGGATGGGATGTGTGTGACGGCAGCACTGCATGCCTACTCTCAACTTGAGAGGAAGGCAAGGTTGGGTACTACTCTGCTCTTGCAGGCTTGCAGACTTGTGCATATGTGCAAATGAGCCTGTGTGTGGGTACTTCTATTGGCTATCTCTCTGCATGCTAGGAGAAGGGGACAAAAGTTCCTTGTGGTGCTCACGAACACATTTGGTGAGTCATTGCAGAGGAGGGAAGTTCTGTTAGAGGCTTTTTATATTGATTTGTTAGCTGCTAAAAGGCTGCTGAGGACAAGTATGTTGATTTGCTGGTTGAGAGGGAAGGTTGAATTGATCTGATGTCACAGTGGTAAATTTTGTACACGAGGGGTAAGTATTTCTGATGGAAAAAGAGCTTATTGAGTTATTGGCTAACTGAGGGGAAGAATTGATTGGAAGAGGGGGTAAGGATTTGATTAACTGCAAGAATACGTTGCTTTTCAAAATGTCTAGTACATTTTGAATATGTACTTCTTCCCCATGTGGCTCTCCTTTATGAAATAAGTAGGGAATGTGACTTGGTCCATTGTTGGCTCTCTCCTTGGAACCTCATTCTGCATTTCCTTGTACTTCTGAAAATAGTGAGGCCTGCTATCATGTGTGACTTTTTAATATTCCTTTTGTAAGCATTGATGGAAACATTCTCAGTTTAGTGTTTCTAAAGGGTTTGTTTGTTTGTTTGTTTATTTTCCCCTGAAGTTGTGATTTGTTCCATAGTTTAGTGAGTTTGCTGGTATGAGTTCCCTGTCATTCCCTTATGGTACCTAGGGCCAGATTGTTTAACCAAGTTAGATACCTAACTCCCTTTGTAGTCACAGAATTAGGTGTTTCCTTGCTCATTTAAGTGTTCTTGTCAAACCCAGTAGACACCTAATGACTTTTGTAAATCTGACCAGTGCATGGAACAGTGGCTGTCTTTTTGCTTTGTATTGGTTCAGTGCCCAACACAACATGGTCCTTGCTTAGGACTTGGGTTTCTAAGTGCTAAAACAATAAAAATACATTTTAATGATAAATGAGTTTAGTTGTATAAATATTGAATAACGATTATTTACTAAAGAAATGTTTAATTTCCATTGGGTTTCTATATAAGGTTTATATAAAAAAGAGGGACAGAAATATTGTTTTTTCCATTTTACAAATGAGTCACAGAAAAGCTGAAATAATTGGTCTCAAGGATCTGAGAACTGTAACTCATTAGGGTATGGACAAGTAAAGTACAGCAAGTCAAAAAGCTGGGAGGAACTTACCACAGAACAGCTGATACATGATAACTATCTGCATGCCCACTACTACCTTGCAGCAAGGGAAAGATAAGGGTGAGATTACACATTGCAGTTAGCATGTACTAACTCTAAGGAACATTAAAACTGTGCTAAACTTAGCACATTCTGTGAGCAGTTGCACATTAAGGGTTAATACCCTCTCATGCACTGCTCAGACCTGCTGCAAGAGGGTTGGTGAGTAGGATCATGGGTAGGAGCTACAAGTCTTCTCCATGCCTGCCCCACTTGCTGGCTCTCTAGCTGCTGTATAGGCTGGAGGAAGGGCCTGCCCATGCTGCTTAGCAGGGGGGAGGGGACATGGTGAGTAGGGTGGGGGGGGTGAGTAGATGCTTGGCAGAGGAGGGGCCAAGGGAGGCAGCTTGAGCCTGATCTAGGTGCATGGGGAACTGCCAGCTGGACAGCTGGACTGGACAGCTCCCTGCCCCATCCCTGCCATTCCCCTTTCCCAATGGGGAGCTTCTGGACAACTATGGGACCTAGTGGAGATAGCAAGGGGGCAGCATGGATTTAATCTGGGGTGTGGGGAGCTGCTGGTCCTACCCACCCCCTCCCATGGCAGCCCAGCAGCTCTCTACCCATCCACTTCCTCCTATTCCACCCTCTAATCCTACCTCCCTCTCCCTTACCAATGTCTTCCTCCCCTTTGAATCCCACTTCACCCTTTTCCCCTCCCACTCACCTGATGCCTGGCTCTACCTAGCTGTCAGCCCAGAATTGTAGAGTCCTAGATGATAGCTAGTCCACCTGGGAGCAGTGCCTCCTGGGGTAATGGGGGACTGCAAATTGGTGGTCAAATCTAACTTCAGTTGAACAGCAAAAAGTTAACTTAAATGGATCTGTGTAGCACATTCCAAAGATAACCCTCGTCCAAAGTGGCATAATCTTAAAATGCCTACAGGGCACTTAGCATGTATTAATGAGCTTCAATGTATGATTGCTTGCATTTTAAGCGCTCTTAATATAGGCTAATCATAACCTGTAATCTCATTCTAAGATGTGGGGGTCTTCATCTGGGTTTTCTTGAGAGGCAAACTACTGTACTACATTTGGCATGCTATAAGTGGGCATTTAGATAGTTCCCATATAGCAGCTGTTACATAGAAAGTCTTCTCCTTCTTTTAACTTGCTGTAATTTATTTGTTTGTCCATGTCTCTACAATGTCCTGCAGAATGCTTCTTCCCCTTGCCTGGGAAGTTGTTTTTCACTGGGGCTACCAAGGAAGCTTACCCAGTGAAATTTCTGTTTGTTGTAGGGCAGCAAGAAACAAGTCCCCAAAGGTCACTGCAGTTATTGGAGTCCAGTGTTCGAATGTTACAATAATCTCCCTGCTCCAGTGACATTACCTTAGGAAATATGACTAAACTAAATGTTACAGACTGCTTTGATTTGAGAAGAAGTATTGCTGTTCTTTTCCTTCCCCTAAACCTCTCCAGTACAGGAAGATAAAATGGGGATGACTTTACAGCAGGGATATTGGACCTGGTGCTGTCTGTAGCTGCACTGCCAAACTTTGGAAAGAAAATAAATGGTGAGTAGTTTTCAACTGCTGTAGAAATAAAGACTTTATTTCTCAAATAATAAGCCAGAAATATTTCTAGCCATTAACTACCTATAAAAAATAAGCCAGCCTACTTCACACAGGAAATTATTCAGAAAAAGGCCTCAAATAATTTACACTTTAAAAAAAAAATCCTCTTTTTAAAAGTATTAAGCCAATTGGAGCAACTTAGCTCAAATGCACCCATCCCAGACAATCCAGCTTCCACCAATATGTTACTGATCTGGCACCACTGAAGGAAAAAGGTATTTCAGGGATATTTGTGTAGCTGGGAAAGATTTTAAAATTTAAATTCTTAATGGGAAACTTATGAACACACTAGAGCTGAGCAAATATTTCATAATGAATAATTTATATGACAATAACAATAATAATACTATTAGGCTGCTGTAATTCATGCTGTGGCTAACAAAGATCAGTTCATATTATTAGGAAGGCGGAACCATCTTTTTGACAGCTCCTTGTTACTCCACTGCTTCCTTAAAAGAGAGCTGGTTCATTAAAAAAAGAAAAAAAAAAATCTGGCCCAATACATAGAAACCTAATTGTTTTGGTAAAATTTCATGGCAGCCAGGATTTTTCATTAAAAAATAGCCAAATAGAAATAATTTTCTCCTTATGAAGTTATAAGATGTTCACTGTGCAAAGTATCACTTTAGAAAGTTTCTTCCAAAAGATGGTTTGCCAGCTCACAGTTGGTTCCAAAAAAAAATTTGTATTGTACATTTGTCAGGGATGCTCTAAGGGGTACGGAAGCTGACAGATTACAAGCAGGAGTTGACAGCTTCACTCCAGTTACAGTTGATTAAAGACTGCAGAGGCCTGAGGGCCCAAATCTTTAAAAGAGGGCCACTAAAAATTCACCAAAGCACTTGCAGCCTGCATATTTTACATAAGCTGGAACTGAGAACTCTAAGGACTGAACTAGGTAATCAGCCACGTATGCACTCCTGGAAGTGTTTAATATAAGAAACAAATGATGCTTGCAAAACACAGCTGAAAACCACCAAGGAAAATCTTAGGTACGTGTTTGAATGGAAATGACAAGGCAATAGGTACAGTGATACAGTAGTAACAAATCACTTCAGGCCTTACTTTGTATCGTGATAATGTGGCCCAGTGTTGTTTTGTCATTTCTTCACAGTTCACAATTCAATTGATCCTATGAATGATAAAGCAATATGTTTCTGAATGGGTGTAGCACAGCAGAAAAACTAACTGAAGTAACACACACAGGATTTTTCTGCACTGTATAACTTGTAAACATAAGCAGGCTATAAAATAAAGATCGTATACATGGTAACCGTTGTCATCAGCATGCAAACGCCTAAATACAAAAAGAGTCACTGACAAAATACTGAACAGGTCAAAACTGGACAAACCCTGCAAAGAGAATATACCCAGAGCCAAGTCAGTGTACAGGAGAGTAGCATGTCATCATCATCAGGAGCAGGCTCTTGAAACTTGGGAAAATATCAGCAGTCACTGAATTCTTCAGTTTAAAAACAGCAATATGCTACCCTGTTGGCTAAGCCTTCTCCTGCAGATGTGTGCCTGAAGGTGTAGTAAGGTAAATTGTCCAATTATGTACAATAGGGCTATTTTTTTAAATAAGGATACTTCTGTGTATACTGTCTGCAGAACACTGCTTGAATAAGGGCTCCAGAACAGAGCATTATGATGACCTTAAAGCAGCATGTAGTCAATGCTATAACATTACTTGTTAGAAGAAATAATTCTGGCCGAGACTTTCAGGTGTGCCTGGTGACATAGGATACTTCCATTTTTAAGAGTCCAACTTGGAAGAGCCTGCTTAGGAGAGTGGGTGAGCAACACTTCTGAAGTTGCACTCAAGACAGGCACTCAAAATCACTTGGCAATCATAAGATTCTTGATCCCTTGCATTTTTAAGCAAGTAACTGAACATTTGCTTTGGACTGTTTCTCCAGAAACTCCTTGTCCAGTGGCTCGCAATGGGGGTGCCACAAGAACCAGCTTCACCCTATGGCAGTAGCAATGGTGACTGAAGTGACTATGCTGTGGTACCCTCTTAGCCTGTCTGCTACCCACCCTTTTGCCTGTTCCCTGCCCTTCCCAACCCTTTAGCACTCACCACATGCTTCATGTGCAACTTGGTGCCTCATCCCTGCTGGCTAGGTGGCCCTGGATTCTGTTCGTTAAGGACCAAGACTCAAAGTTTAGGAGATTGCCCTAGGGTAACTAAGGGAGGAACTTAATCCAGTGGTTCCCAGTCCCCTGTGACCTGGAGTCCCCATGTGTGGGGAGTCCACTGCTGTGCTTAGTGAACATGCCCTGGGCTAGACAGAACTAAGGAAGCACTCCCCCCCAGCATCCTGAATGGGTGAATATAATATGATTAGAATGATATAATCAAATAATAATATATTAATTAATATATAATTACAACGTGTATATTCAAATATTCACCATATGTTAATATTAGGTAATTTTAATGGTGTGCCATTGAAAAGTTTTGGAGGGGTGCCTTGAGTCTAAAAAGGTTGAGAATTACTGTTTTTCCTGTAGAAAATATGTGCGCACCCCTTTTTCTTATAGAGAAGTTCCCCATTTATAACACTCAAATGTACACAACTACACATCATGTGCTACCATGTCCACACTGAAAGTATATGTCAGAAAGTCTTACAATTGCTGAAGGTGATCATTTCATAGATAGCTAAAGTACCTTGAACTTGATCTCACATGCTAGGAGAGCTTATAATTGTGGAAATGTATTTCTCTAAATTCTCTCCCAGGTTGATTTTATGTGGTATGGAACTGTCTCACTACCATGAACAAAATGAGAATATCTAAGTATACATGCACATACCACCACACAAACAACTATAATAAAATACCACAATTATTTTTTTTTTAATTACTGAAATCATTAAAGAATTTTTCTTTTGTTGTTCTAAACAGGAGCTTTCCATTAACCAACACAACTGCTTTTCACTTCCCTTACCTAAATTTCAATCTTGGTTTATTAACACCAGAGGCTTGATTCTTTAAAATGCTGATTAAAAAAATCATGTGGTCTTTGGAATATTTTGACTATGTACTAATACTTAAAAATATATAATAAATTGTGACTGTGCCTTGAAAACAAGAGCAAGATACTGTATGTTAAAGGAAAGACGTTTGTGTTTGTTATGGCTTTTTATCAAGTAATGGAAAGCTAATGGTTTAAAGTTCCAAAATGAAAGCTTTGTTCAAAAGGCAGTTTCTTTGTATAATTAATCTTAAGTAATGCTTTTGCTATGTATTTTCATTTACCAAACTGGAAAGAAGAATTTAAAATGTAATCCACTTCTAGAGGAACATGCATAAGATATGTTATTAAAGAAAAGAAATTTAAAAGTGTCTTTTGCTCCCTGTGATGTGAAGATGCTTGTAATCCAATTCGCACAAACTTTCCAACAGGACCTTTTCATTAGTTTCATCCTTTAGATGGTTTTTAAAAAAACATCATTCAGTCTTAATTTTTTTAAACTGTACAAGTCAAGGAATTTGCTGATTTTTCCCCCTTGTGAGCAACAAGAGTCTCTTTGGACTAGTACTCTGTCTGGATATGTGTTTAAGTATGTAAATAGATGGAAATGTCTGCATATTATTATATATGCACTTCCAAGAGATCCCCCTTCCTGGGATAGTATCTTCAACATTCAGCTTAACTAAGTATATACTGGAATCATTACACTCTGCCTCAGGATTTCAGCTTTTCTTAAAATAGTCAATAAAAATGAATAATAAGAGGGTAACAGATACATTTGGCATCACTGAACTGATTTCTCTTTTTACATAAAATAATGCTTGAAATTCATCCAGCAGAAAATTTTATGGATGTAGTAGACATACCGGCATTTTGAGTAAACTCGGAACTTAAAAAAAAAAGAAATGGAATGATTTAGGGAGTGAGTTTAGGAGAGGCAAATGTGTTTAGTTTGCATCATTTATTTCAAAATATGCATTCCCTTTTTAAAACCCCCAGAAATTCCAATGCTGAATACATGCCAATATTCCAGTTTAAACAGGGTGTTTAACGGTGGCTCAGCACCTGTTTTCTTATCTACCTACTATCTACTAGTCTTGCTTGCTTGTAATCTAGATTTATGTTAAGTCTACCCTTTCCCTTCATCTACAAGGTCCTGGGACATTCAGGTAGCCAATCTGCCCTTAAATATGTCTCTTAGGAAATGGTGCTAATTAGAATTGGAATTTACAGCCTTCCATTTTATTGACTTGTCCTACTTTCTTCGATAATTAACTAATGAGTAAAGTAATGAGCTATGTTAGTCAGTCATGCTGTTCAATTAAACAGCAAATCAATTATTGAAAATAGTTTCGGACAGCTCTTATGTCGTCATGATATGTGTATGTGTGTGCGTGGGTGCATATTTAATATAAATGCAATTATGCAGTAGGTGTTACAATGTCAGTCTTTGTAAAGTACATCATTTATGAAGTCCTTTCTGATGGCAGCAAGAAGTGGTTCAGCAGCTTCCCTGAATGCACATAGTTTGTCCACACTGCTCTTTTTCTTAATAATTCTTGAGTGTTTGGCCTCCTTGGAGTGCATGCCAGATATTCCTACAAAGGAGGCTCAGATACCACCTTAAAAATAAAGGAAATGGAGGTGGGATTGATGTATTCACATGTCATTAGACTTGTTCCAGTTGTACGTGTTCTCTCTCTCTCTAAAAATGGTCCTTGAGCTCATTTGTATGACTACAGATGACCACTAGAGAGCAACAGACAAATATTACCATATTTACTTGCATATCACATATACCTTTCCCTACAAAAATTAGCCAACGAAAATTGGGGTTCATGTCTGTGCAGAAGCTGATTTCTGTGCCAGAATAGAAGCATAGAGATGCTGAAACAGCTGCTGGAGGCTATACTCCCCTCTGGCCACATGCAGCAGGGGTGGAGTTTACTCTTCAGTTTTACTTGCTCCCATGGCTGCTCAGGGTTTACTTCTCCCACAACCACTGCCAAATTGGCAGAAGATTTTGGCTGAGGAGCCATGACTCTGAAACAATAATTTTTATTTTATTTTGCCTTCCCAAAACAAGGTGAATGTCTTATTTGAAATTATGCAATATGTGAAAAATATGGTAATCTTAAAAGCTCTCTCTGTATCCTTCCCACAGCGTATTTCAAGGTCAGCAACGAGCAAAACAAACATGTTAAGAATTTTCTTCCACAAGGTCTTTTAATGCTCTCCCTCATTAGCTTTTTTTCCTTTCAACAGTCCTCTTGTATATGGCACTACTGTCATACTGGAGGTCTCCAGTATCCTCTCAATTTATATTAGTCAAGCTATGAAGAGGTATGGGGTTCAATGTGAGAGGATACACTCCATATGAACTCCTGTGAAGCCCTTGGCAGCTCATGCTCCCCAAAATAGCTATTTTGGACCTGACTCCTCTTCCAGGAACACAGCTGTTTTAGCTCAGAGAGGGTGGAGAGGTGGTATTGGTGGTGCAAACACAAAGATATTTCCCTCAGGATATGAAAGAAATGCATTATTTCAATGGTTCCCAAACTCTGACAGATTGCATATTACCAATTTAAAATAATACAGCCTTAGTACCACCGGCAAATTTTTCATATACATAGGTAACAGACTATGTATTAAAATGGAGGCAGGGGCAGGGGCAGGGATGAATGGGGCCCTGAGGCAAGTTGTGGGAAAGCTGGAGTCCTGGGCTTCTCCTCCAGGGACACCGCGGGGGGAGGAGGGGGGAGGGGGGCTTCTGCCACTACGCACAGGCCAGGGGATGCATGGGGGGCACATGCCCCCCAGATTTGTACATGGGGTGGAGGCAGGCATGTGCACTGGCCTCTGCACCCTATTGATATTGCCTCAGGAGCGACGCACAATGCCAGGTGCCTCCTGCACGCTGGCTGAGCTGTGTCACATGCCTGCCTGGTGGTGGAAGGCACATGTCGTTGCACGTAGCTCCCGAGGCAACAGCAGCAGGGTGCAGAGCCCAGTGTGAAGCAGGCACTCCACCTCCACCCTGTGTACAAATCTGGGGGGCACATGTCCTCCGTGACTCCCCTGGGGTATGTACAGTGGTAGGAGCCCACCCGCACCCCTGGACAAGCCACCCAGGGCTCTGACCATCCCACAACCTGCCCTGGGGCCCCATTCACCCCAGCCCCTGTCCCTCCCTCTGCCCTACTCGCTCCCTCACTGTGGGGGCCTTGATCTGCCTTTCTGTCCCTTCTCTCCCCCACACCCCTTCCCTCTCACACACTTACCTGCTGGGCGCTGCTCCACACACAGCTGGGCTGCATTCCTGGCAACCTGCAGCAGGCTGCAAGTGGGTGTTTGTGTCTGCATGCCCCCTCCTCCCCAGCCTTCTACTGCCTGTGCACATACCACTCACAGGTTGTCTGTGTACCACTGGAGGTATGCATACCACAGTTTGGGAACCGCTACACTATTTTATTAATTCCTTAATATGTAAAGTGAAGCTTTGCTTATGGATTATCAGGGGCACTTTCAGCTACAGCTTTCAGTCTAGGACATAGAAAATTACATCAACTTTTGATAACTCACCTGCTACTTTGTATAAATTACACTTTAATTGAAGTTCTACAGTCTTCCTGCCTCTTTGCTCCCCTTTGCTTCCTACCATTTATGTTGTCTGATGGTTACATGTGCAGTGATGTATATTTTGAATTTCTCTATTGCAATCCAAGACCGGAGAAGGAGGTTTCTGGCTTCTTTTTCTTTTTCTCTTTTGTTGGTGAGTGCTAAAGGAATTTGCTTTGGATTGAATTGATGCTTTTATAAGGTTCCTTTTCCAAACTCTGTTGAACAGTTACCAGATCAAGGCCAGTCTCTACTTGCCTATTTTTTATTCTGATAATGAGATTAAAGGTGAGATTTTACTTACCTATCAGAAAAGATTACTTTATGTTAGCTGGGCTAGAATCAGGAGCTTGTGGACCTTTACAAAAGACCTGGGCTGCTTACAGATGTAAGAAAAAGTCCCGGTGCTTTACCATAAACTCTGCCTGCCCCTGTGCTGAGCCCCATGCATGACCAGAAGAGGCACTATGATAACTGAACCTAGCTCACCCAATGTCTGTATAGATTGGGTGATTTAGTGGGGCTTTAGTAGGGCTTTTTTGGCACTTTTATCTAATAGCTGATTGAATCAGCTATTAGATAAAAGTGCCAAAAAGCCCTGCTGAAGCACCCAATCTATAGACGCTGCAGACCTGGGTCAAACTAATGTGCTTCTTCGGTATTTCCCCCCCACATCTGTCAGCACCCCTCATGCCTTGAGCAATATATGAGTGCAGAGAATAAAATGGGAGAACCAATGAGAGAAGGCATGTCAGGCAAATTTTGGGGAGTTGAAGCAGGGGATATCAGACCCAAGGCAGACCAAAGTAACAATGGGAAGATAAAATTAAAAATGATTTGGAAAAAGATAGGTGAAGATGTGGCAAGGTGGAAGGAGATTGAGCAAGATAGGAGGAAATGAACAGCTGTAGTTTAGTGGTTATAGGTCTCTGGTGCCTGAGAGACCAGAGAGAGCTTGGTTCAATTTTTTGTACAGAGCTACAGGTAGGGTTGTGAGGAGTGGTGTTGTAGGGAACATTTTCACAGTTTCAGAGAAAAAAAAGTTTGAAAGGTGGAAAAGGTATGAGATTGAAAATTAAAATTTCATTAAATTTTTTAGGCCAGTGTCTTGAAACTAAAGTAAGGCAAATACATCTGGGACCATAATTATCTTCTGTGCCACAGCTCTAGCTCAGTGGACTCCTGGTCCATGGCTGCAACATGTGAGTGCTATAGCAGTATGCATAATAATAACATATAGGAGCCTAAATGAAAGTGGCCTAATGGACAGAGAAGCAGGGTGCACTCAGGGGAAAAAACAAAACAAAAAAGACCCCTTATCAAGGTGCATAAATATAGAATTAAGCATATAAATTTAGGCACCGGAGTTTGAAAATATTGGCTTTAACCATTCAATCGAAACAAGATCTGTAAAAGAAACAACAAACCAAAACAAATCAAAGACAGTTTGAAAAAGGCAACGTAAAGTTTTCATTTCTAAACAGTTTCAATTCACTGTTTGTGCTCATTGCTGAGAATATTCAAGGAACACAAACATTCCCATATGAATTAGATTATAATTTACATATGAATTACATTAGAAACATGAGCTACACTAAAGAGATAATTAGTGCTGTCCTGGTTATGTGAAGGCAAACAAAATTAAGTTAGAACATTTTCAAAGCTAAGTTTTGCTTTGCCTTCTCAACTAAGCTGGTTTAATCAGTGATAATACCCGAAATAAATCTCCTAAATATAAAACAATCATACTGTGAGAAATGCCATTAGTAAGTCCTCTGTCTTTATAAATCATATGGTCAAATAGGACTACAATGTGATAGATACTATGCTATATGTGTTTTGCTTCTGCTGAATGCCAGTGATTGAAGGTGGTAGTTCCTGATATTTACAGGGAACAGATGTACTGTAGATCAGTGTCAAAATGCTGTTCCAGTGATGATCAACAGGGAGCCTCTGAGGACCTGTGTATTGTGGGCTGTTGGTGTTTTCTTGGTGGTGGTGGTGGTTTTAAACCTTTTAAATGAAGGAAAAAGACACAACTGTCACAGGAAAATGCCAGCGCTTATATAGAAAGAGAATGGAGTGGGGAGAGATCAAAAGGGAGAGAGAGATTAAAATACCAAACGGAAGCAGTCTACCTGTACGGCAGTGCCTCAGCTCCTAAACAGAGCTCCGGTTTATGAGTGCCTAGCCTAATGAGCTAAACTCTGGTGACCATAAAACTGAAATATAATTATGACATTAAAGATGCCTATATTTGAACTTAATTATTAATTAATTTAATGAGAGAATAGGAGGTTGTAAAATTGCTAATTAAACGGCTCTGTAAAACTGCAGACGGCAGAGGATTTACCAAATGATGAATCCCACAACAGTATTTGGGCTATATCAATATTCTATTAATATACAGTATGCCAGAGGTACTGGCTAGTATGCTACTCACAGTTAAGCCGATGTGACAGGCATACAGAGTGAAAGAAAATGAAGGACATAAAATTCCAAATGACAGCAACCTTGAAGACGTTCTCAGCCCCCACCTCCTTGGCAGTTATTGAAATCAGTTAAATAAACTCAGAAATTCAGGAGAAAAATCAATCTTACCATTGCAAATGTGAATAAATTGGCTTGAAGCGAATGACCCATCTAGGGTCTTATGCATTGTGATGTTGTGTAGATCTGTGTTCGCGTGCAGGAATGGTCAGAGCTACTCTGAACTTCGGTGCAATTGGAAGGGAGGGAGTGTGTATGTGTGTTGCATGTACATGAAAAAGATGCTGAGCAGGAAAAAATAACTGTCCCTTTCTGGTTGGTGAAATTAAACTGAAATGAACCTTCAGGGGCTCAGTTGGAACCTATGGGGAACAATTTTAGAGATTCCGACACTGCATTATGAACATATGAGGAATTTCATTGTAGCAGATGATGGCAGGGCCATTTTTGATGACACTCCTTAAAGAAAAGAGGGAAGCAGCATGAGAAGATGTTTTTCCTTCACTGTTTAACCTAATTCATATCTGATTGTCAAAAGATTTTTTGTAGCAATGTTGCACCCAGAATGTAGCTGAACATTATTGATGACAGAGATTTAAAAGAATGGGTATTGCTATATACAGTACTTTTATTTTGCATATGGGAAATATTAAAATAGGAAATGGGAAACAGTGCTATGTGATACGTTCTTAGGAAGATAACTCTAAGTACAGTACATGAAATGCTTTTAAACAGTTTTGTGAACCCTAAGAACTGTTGCTTTTGCACATCCCTTATGGCATAGCATTTTCTATATGACTTAATTTTTTATTTAAGAAAAGCATCCTGATCTAGAAGAAGAGAAGTGATTTGACAAGAAGTCTCAGAAGCAAGATATCAAGAAAATATAGATTACATCTCCTACTTCAAATGAAATAAATCTTATTAAAACAATAACATTTCTGTTCCCCACTTCTGCAGTGTGGATGGATGGTCTTTGTGTTAAAACAGATGTTGCAGAATTCAGGAAATCGAAGCTGAAATCCCGGTTCACTGAAGTTAATGGAAGTTTTCCTATTAACTTGAATGGGGCCAGCATTTCAGCACTGAGTTCTGCTTCCAGTTCTGCAGTAGACTTTCTGTGGGACATGGGCGAATTACTTAATTTATCTGTGTCTCTATTTCTGGTTTATAGAAAAATGGGATTTATACTTTCCTATCAATTACTATTGATGTTTGAGAACCTTAGGTAGAAAGTTCTGTGAAAGTATGAATTACTATTGTAATCTGTTTTCATGGTTGGGTAGAATTTTCAGAAGCACCTAAGTAACTTAGGGAAATAAATGTATTGACAACCTGCTTTATTTATTGGTTCAGGACAATGTTTTCAAAAGTGACTAGGGATTTTTGATTTCTGCCTTCTACAAACGCAATTTGGGGCACATTAAAGGCAATGTTTTTCATGTGTTGGGTACTCAGCACTAGATGAAAATCAAGTTCCTTTCACATACCTCAAGTGAGACACTCTTTCCATCACTGGTTACTAGGATCCCAGAGTAGTTGGCTTGGTCTAAGAACCTGAAGAGGACTTGTCACTTGTGCAAACCTTCACCAAAAATTAGAAACGACTTCAATCAATTTCTGTATCAGAGCA
This sequence comes from Alligator mississippiensis, assembly GCF_030867095.1. Lineage (NCBI taxonomy): Eukaryota > Metazoa > Chordata > Crocodylia > Alligatoridae > Alligator > Alligator mississippiensis. The sequence continues at coordinate 133,996,659 of NC_081826.1, forward strand.
TGCACAATTAATATATCATTAATATATCAATAGATAATATCTATTATTATTACATCATGCCCTGAAGATTAATGGGTTAAAGCCCCCAGACTATGCACCTTACTAAAAATAAAAGCAGGCAACTATTGAGAGCCCAGTGAGAGAGAAAAACAGTCAAGAACTCTGAGGACTTCACATTTGGCCAAAGTTGCATTGACACAGCCTTTCACATAATGGTCTCCAAAAAAATATAAAAGTTTGAAACGGCTAGTGCCTTGTCACCAAAAGTTAGCTTATTGAGGATATAATGATTGCTTTTTTAATAACTGCTGGCTATTAAATGTGGTATGAAATAAAAAAATGAACACCGTATCTTTCCTTTTAGATTTAACTGACCATGAGGGGATGAGTTCAGTCATAACATACTCTGAAGCTTACCAGCACTTTCATAAGTTCAGTGTGCAACATCTGTTTGCACTCAAGGCAAGAAAATAATTTTTAAAATCTCATTTTTGATCTTACATTACAGTTGTCAGAAAAGTTGCCAGTCTAATCTGAATATGATCTGTGTACTTAAGTGGATAAGGAAATTCCCTAGAAACTATGGGTGAAAGTTAAACCATCTCCCAGAACTAAATTATATAGAATGGACATCCATTAGGAATCTTTATATCTGGATTTTCACAATTACATTCTGATCTCAAATAAAGGGATGGAATAATAATTAACTGCTCTTACTTGTATGATGCTATTGAGTTGAGTCCCCATTATGCTAAGTGTATACAAACATGTAAGGTAGATTGATTTTGTCAGAGTTTTTACATTACTGATTTTAATTAGCAAGCATTGTTTAAAAACACCTTTTATTAATCTAGCTTTGACTTTGTACATATTAATTTTTATTACAGACAGTTACATTTTTTTAGTTGGTATCCAGTAAGTTGTTTTGTTGAAGATAGCCTTCACTAGAAAGTTAGTTATTACTTTTGCTACCCAGGCAGTTACACTGTACTCATATATTTGCTTCTAAAATTATATGGCTCAATACAAACATTTATAGTTTCCTTGTTTTTTTTTTTACATTTTTATGTTAGAAACTGATGAATGCTGCATTTCTCTTTTACTTTGATTATTAATTTTTCCTATGAAATGTATACAGTTTTAATTGATCTGATCTGAAATAAGAATTCAATTAAAAATATGTTCTTCAAGATTTTAGAACTAATAAATTTTTCCTTTCATGTTGAGTCAGACCATGCCAATTTGTTGAATGGTGGAGGGAGATAAAAGTTTGAAGAACTTAAGTATATATTTTGGCTTGTTTGATAGAAAGAAAAGGTAGTAGGGGCAGTGAAGCATAAGGCACTATTGGCGAAAGTTCAATTCTGATAAGTTTACAAATATAGACCTTTGTGAAGATAAGGCACCAACAATATATTTATTACGATGAAACCACGGAATTTTGATCAGTGTTTTATGTTTCTTTTTTTTTGCAGGGGGCGGGGGCAGGAGAGGGAGGGAGAGTTTTGGAGACTTTCAACAGCAATGACCCCAAATGAGGCAGAGTATAAATTCTATGGCCATGTCCAGATGAGCAGGGGTGTGCAGTTTGTGGCACCATAAACCTCTTTGTGGTGCCACCAACCAGACATGGGGAATGTTAAAACCTGCCCCGCAGTGTACATTTGCAGTACAGGGCCAAAATTTGCTACCAGGAAATCCCAGTAGCAAAAAAAAAAAAAGCACCAGGAAAAAATGTGGCATGGTGCATGTGGCAGAAGCATGTGCCTGAAGACATGGAGGCTTAGTCCTCTTAGGAGATGCTCTGGCTGCCATCTGGAGTGTCTCTGCTCCTTCAGTTGTGCCCCAGCTCCTCCAGCATGCCAGGAGCCAGGAGGAGCCAGACACAGGCAGTTCTCCCAAAGCAGGACAATATGTCCCTCCACAAAACACATGTACAGGGGCATGTGCTGTGGCAAAAAAGTAGCAGCACAAACTTGTGCCAATACTATTTTCGCTGCTGCAGGTGCATGTCCCTACACATCTGGACGTGGCCTATGGGTTCATCTGGTAGATTTTCTTTTTCTTTTTTCCCCCCCCCATAAAGATAATATGGACATCTTATGGAAGCTATTACATTTATCAGAGAATCAAGAAGTGATTTTCCTTGCTCATGGACAATCAACATCATGACAAATTCCACAGTTAACCATAACCACAAGATGCAAAAGAAATGAAACTACTATTCTGCAAAATAGCTATACTAGCTTTTCCAACACTAATAGAAATGTGTATGTGTGTGATAGAGAGAGGGAGAGAGGGAGTATGAGTATGTGTGTACACACACCCACCCACCCACACACACACACACACCAGCCAGAACTGTGGAGTATGACAATGCCTTTTCTTATAATTCTTTTCTGACCACAGGCAGGTTTTTTTTAAGCAGACTACAAGTCCCCATGGAAGAAAGAGGAAGAAAACAACACTGTGTTCTGTCACCCAAAGAAATCTCAGTCTTACATTTTACTTTGCATTTTACAGGCTCATTTTCATCATGATGGTGAGCCCATGTTGCTTGTTTATGAAGATTCCACTATTGGCTTGTGAACTTTTCCAACACTAAGAAAATTACAGTAAGCCCTCTTCCAAATACAGTGTATGTAGGACAGCAAATGGATTTCAGTTGCTTAAGCAAACTGCCATGACCTTTCTGGATATTTGCTGCAGGGAACATTGCAGAGTCATTCAGAATGATGTCACAGAGGAAGGTTTAAGTCTGGTATCCCTTCATGCTTGGCATGTGCCTGAAAAATCGAACTGGATGCTTTTCTTTTGTTCCAAATCAAAAATCAGGCAGGCATCATAAATAAGAGTGAATCAGTCTTTCTGCTCCCAAATCCAAATGTGTTAATCTTTTCCTTATTCTGTCAGCTTTGATTTAATTTGAAAGACAAGGAAGATAAGAAAACAACCTAACTGAGGTTGACTGTATTTTACTGCAAGCTACAGTACAAAGGTCTAACGCAGTGGTCTCCAACCTTTTTAAGGTGAAGATCACTTTTTGAAGGAAAGGGCAACCCAGAATCTACTGCCCCCCCCCAGCCCTGCCCACCCGCCCCCCTGGCCAGCAAGTTAGTAGGGAGGGAGCAGAGGTGGATTAAGGTGTACTGGGGCTCTAGGCAAGAACAAAATTGGAGGTCCCTCCCCCCATGGGAGCTGGGCTGCAGGGGGGAAGAGCGGCCCCTTCCCCTCCTAGTGCTGGCGAAGGAGGCTGGGTGGACACCACTGGGCTGGGGGGCACATGCCCTCCACTTCTCCCAGCTCCTGTCCCCACTATGGCTAAATGTGCACACACACATGCACACATATAGGCACACACAAACACAGGCGTGTGCACTCTACTCTCACTCTCTGTACATGGACACAAACACAGAGACAGCCACACACACACACACATACACTTTCCCTTCACAGGACTTTCCCCCTCCCCCACTCTCGACCACACAGAGGCAGCCCTCCCCCCCCCGCCCCCGCTGTGAGCCATGCACGGCTCAGTCTTGCCCCCCGCCTGGCCCCCATTACACTGACCTGCAGGGAGCTGCTGTCCGGCTGTCCCCTGCAGCCATGCAGGTGCAGAGAGCTGGGCTGGGCTGAAAGTGCCATGCTGTGTCTCTGTGGGCAGGTGGCAGCACTGAGAGGAGTGGCTACAGGGGGATAAGATAAATTTTGGAGGGCTATAGCCCTCAAGGTCCTCCCAGTGCCACCACCTGTAAAGGTGCAGTGCAATGCGATGCTCCTGGTCTGGTCTGGCCCCAACTACCCCCCCACTAGGTGGGTCATGGCTGTCCCAGCCTGGCTTGGCCCCCTCGCCCCAGACGTGGTGCCACCCGGCCCACCCCCCTTCCCCAGGTGCAGCACGGCATGGCTCTCCCAGCCTGACCCCAGCCCTGCCCCAGCTCCCCCAGACCCATTGGTGGAAGAGGGGTCCTGCTTCCAGCTCCCAGGAAAGCAAATGTGGAAGCAGCCACAGTTTTAAGCTTGGCACCAAAAATGGGCGCAAAGTTTAAAACTGTGGCTTTCACTTCCCTGCTGATGAGGATCCTGGGGCCTGCCTGTTCATTAATCTGACTATGGGGGTGGGGGCAGATCAAGGCTCCTGTGGTGAGGGAGGGAGTGGGGCAGGGGCAGGGGCAGGGGTAAGTGGAGACCCAGTTGGGCCAGGGGAAGGTCAGAGCCTGGGCAGCTTGTCCAGGTGTGCAGGGGGGCTTCTACCACTGCACACACCCTGGCAGAGGCCCAGGGAGCTGGAACAGTGGCCAGGAACCTTTTTGCAGCAGCAGTCTGGGATGACCTGACTTAGGTCTGAGGCAGGACAATGCTAGGACCTAGCTCCTGGGACTGCCAGCACCTCTGCTGTTTCTTCCTGCCACCCAGCTACTGCATGGTTGAAGCTCCCCACCACCTGGCTGCAGTGCAGCACTGGCAAAGCCCAGTCACAAAAGCCCTCCGCTACCACAACAGTTCTGGAGCCTTCAGGATTCACAGGACATATCCAGTGGCTCCATAGCCAGATCTGGGCTCATCAGCCATAGATTGTTGTCTCTTCTTCTTGAGAGCTGCTTCACAGAATTGTTCTATAGTTCTAGTTAGCTTGCCCTGACAAACACGTTTGGTCAGAGGAGTGCTGAAAAACTATTCCAAATATGATTCCTTGTCATAGATTTATTCTTATGCTTAAAGCTATTTTTAATACTGTGCTGGATCAAGGCTTCTGTGCATCTTAGTGTTGAACTCCATCTTCATTCCTCTCTTTTTTGGTTTGGAAAGTTACACCTCTTTTATTTTTGGTGAAGAGCACTTAGTTTGAAGCAATGGATTACAGAGAAAACCATAGTCACTTGTGACAAAATACATGAAGGAGAAAAAAACCCTAATTAAATAATAATGGAAGAACAACATAAAACCAATATAGAAAAATGTCAGTCTTCTCTAACGGACTTGATAATAAGAAAGTCCCCTACCTGTATGTGCCTGATTAATACTTACCTAGCCAAATATCCACATATCCAGTCCCAGAGTGTCGAACTCCACCAACCTCCAAGGTCAGGTCTAGACAACGGAGCTCCTTATGGACCAGATAGGGATGATGCTTCAGTAACAGGATGAGTGAGGGTGGTGATGGGGCAAGCCACATCAAGGGATTAATGCAGCTGCTGCTCATTCTGCTGCCACTGAAGCATATCCCCAGTGGGGCTGCATGCCCTGGATTTTGGTGGTGGCTCCTGCCTCCTGCTCGCCCTGAAATCCTGGCCCCTCCATGGGCCAGATGGCATGGCTCCACAGGCCATATCTTTGAAACCATTGATTTAGTCCAAATAAATAAAGAAAGGCTGAAAAATGGGCCTTGTAATCTCCTACCTTTTCAGCAGATGTTTACGAAAATGAGGATGAAAGAACGAAGTCAAAGGACAAGGGGTTAGTGACTAAATGCTTTTAAAGCAGCAAGCTTCTTGAGATATGGGTGTGATTAAACTTAGCAATTACCCTTTAAGAATAAAGGATTCTATATGGGGTGAGGAAATCCTATTTAATATACCCTTTTTTACTCCCAGGTGCAATTGTTTGGAAAGTGAATAGAATACCAGGAAAGGTTGAGGTAGACCCATAAGAGATTTCTGGTGTCTGGGATGTGGTAGAACTCTCTGTGTAATGTGTTTTGCAGATGTTTAAGAAGTGTTATCACCTGAGAGAGAGAGAGTTCTTGGTCTAGAAGAAAGAAAGAAAACATAAACATATTTAACACTTTCCAGTTTCCAAGGGTAGTGGAAACATAAATGAAATGGAAAGTCCCTTCATGTATGGTGCATCAGGTAGAAAGTAGCAACGTAATTGGTTAAACTATTAATCATCTAACTAATGAGCTCAGTGAAAACCAGTTCTAGTTTACCTGTTATCATTCAGCATGGGGTGTGACACAGTCCGCGAGAGAAGGTGGGGAAGAGAAGCCGTGCGGTGCCCCAGCAGGAACTGGAAGGTTGCAGGACAGAAGGGAGGAGCAAGGAGGAGGGGTGACTAGTACTTATAGCTAGGCTTCATGGACCCCAGTGCAGGTGCTTTCAGTCTCCCTGCTACCTGCCACTAGCAGCCTGGGCTCTGGGCAGGCCCCTGCCACCTGCCATGGAGCCCAAGCTGCTTGTGACAGTCAGCGGGAAGGCTGCAAGTGGCTGCACCGTGCGTTCTGCAGAGCCTAGCCATAGGTACTAGTCACTCCTCCCACTCCCCCTGCTATGCTGTCCACAAGGGCAGGGTTTCCTGTCATTCCCCCCTTCCCTCCCCCGCACTCCTAGTGCGGCTGCAGCTGGCTCCAGGAAGCCATGTGACAGTGGCTGCAGCAGGCTGGTTAAGCGTCTCACTCGCTGCTACCACCCACAGCTTCCAGGCTGTACTGCCTACCTAGTGGGGCCTGTCAATGCCTTGGACCCTGGCTCCCTGTGCTGCTCTGGGTGGGTGGGTACAGCCTCTCCTCTGTGGCAGGGTGGGGCAGAGCAAGCAGGCCCAGGGCTCAGCCCTCTTCTCCCCTCCCTGCCATGTCTGATTTTGCAGAGTCAGAGGCTGGACCCCAGCACTGCAGCACCCATCTCCATCCCTTCACCTGGCTGAATGCAGCACCCTATGTTGTTGCAGCTGCCACTGCTGGCAGTGCCCATGCACACCCCCAAACAGGCCTGCAGCAGGGGCATGGTGGAGGTAAGGGGGTATGGGGCAATTTCCCAAGGCCTGCAGCTTAGCCCCACGGTACATTCTGCTTGTCCATGCCTGGGCCCAGCCCTGGGCTCAGAGAGCACTCATCTGCCTGCCCAGTTTGTTGTGAGGGCACAGCACTAGAGAGTTGGGGTCCTGGGGAGCCACTGAGTCTCTGCCATGCATTGTGGACGGGGGGCTGGAAGCACCCTGCTGGTGCTGGGCTATGGAGGGGCACACCACAGGCTGAGCCACAGGAGCCAACCAGGACAGGGTGTGCCATACTGATTAATTGTTTAACCATTGTAAATATAACAGGTTAAACAGATTTTTTTTCCAGTTGGTATTTACATCCCTGGTAGAAAGGGTTAAGTAACAGTTTGGTCTTCACATTAATAAAAGTAAGTTTCCATCTGGTACTAGTTTTCTTCTTGTTTATAAAAGCCTTAGTTTGAATGAAGAAGGAAAAGGAGCTATAGCCATTCCCTAGGGCAAATGGAAAACAGCAGAATGCTAGTAGGCAGATCTTCCATTTTGGCTGAATCTGTATGATTCCATTTGTGGACAGAGGTAGTAATCACTAGAGATGTTCCCTAACATGTACATGATCAAGGCTACTTATTGACTGTCTCAATGCCCATTTCGGTCACAAACACCCTTCAAATCCACCTCTTCTCTTAGATCCATCCTATTCCTTTTGCTGCATCCTGTTACAGTAATGCAATCTACCCCCAATATGGCCAAATAACATGGAGATACATGACATCAGATGGTTGACCTTTGATCCAGTCTAACCATTGTTGATGATTTGGTGTATAAAATCATCTCCCTGAAAGGCTGGAAAATCTCTTAATCCCATATGCTGTATGCATGGCCAGATCTAGGATTTTGAAAAGCAGAGTGTGGATGCTGTGGTGCATCATGACATATAACAGAACATATTTTTATCCAGTTAAAAAAACACTAAAAGTTTTACTGATATGGTAGGAGGGTTAAGGATATATTATTCAGTTTAAGAGAGAAGCAAAAACAAAGTATATCTTTATTGGAATATGCATTAATTTGCTATGTGATATATAATGTATAAAACAATGCAACAAACTAGGCAAAAATAATCAAAAGGTGTCTTTTTCATTAGTCCTGTAGTCATTAGGATTAAATATACATCTCTTTTTCAGATTCATAAAAAAATCTACCCTTCTTGAGCATCTTGACAGTACATCTGATGATTCGCTGAAAGTTATTTTCATACCTGAGTTAATGTTCTTTACCTAGATTTAAAAACAGTATGCAGGGCTGTGAAATAGGAGTTACATTACCAGGCATAGCTAACAGACTGAAGAATTACAGAAGCTTGATTAGTGGAACATCAAGTCTATTAAAAAGGAAAGAAGGTTGTAGAGTTTTAAAGGAATCTGGTAGATAATAATGAGCCATGAAGACAAGTTATTTCCTCCCTGCTGTCTGAACAGAAATGCTGCTGTCATTTCCAGGTAGTTGTTGGTTTTAAACTTTGAGTGGACCACAAATCAAAGTCAGGGGCGGGGGGGGGGGGGGTGGTATGTACCATTGTACCCTGCCCTTGCTTTACCCCTGGCTTTATGTGAAATTAGAAACACCACATGCAGTAAACAGTTGGACAGTATAAATCCTTTATGTTCTGTTGCTCAAAGCATTTAAATTAAACTTTTGAAAATAAGTCTATTTCCTATCATCATATCCCCTAATTGCAAGACTTATTTTTTCATGCTTTCTTACCAGGAGGTCAAACTTTGAAATGTAATTCATGCACAAAACATGAAAGATAGTAATGGGTCAATTTAACATCCTTCATGCTGCAATCAAGGGGAAGGAAAGCTACATATGTACGTATGATGGGCAAATATAATTCCTATAATTCTAGGAAAGCATATACAGATTCTGCAGTTGCATATACATAAATGTGAACTCGTTGAAGTTCTGAATTTACAGAGGGCAGAGTTTGACCCTCAAAATGAGGAAATATCAAATAAGATCAATTTTATATCTGTGTCTTGTCTTATTAAAGCCACCACCATAAGCAGTTTGAAAACAGAAAGCTTGGTTGTCTTTTGCACTAATAACCGTCTCCAAAGTTGTAGTGATGGAAATTGGTTTGACAGTGGTGTAAATGAGAGTTACATTGCCAGAATGCTACACAGAGAATGTTGTGTAAATTCAAACCTGGCCCTGGATTCTCTCCTTGGGAATTGATAAATATACCAGTGTTTGCTGTGTTTGTCTCCCAAACAAAAATGAGCCAGTAATTTAATATTATGCTTTGTTTTAATAACAGATGCAGTTTTTACTTCAAAACAGAGAACAATAACATATCCATGTTTCTTTTGAATAAAAAGGTGTTTTCATTTTTTAAAAAGTACGCTCAGATTACAGCCAGAGAGGAAAAGAATAAAGTTATGTCCCGCCCTCCCTTATTTGATGTATTGTTGTTGTTGTTGGGTTTCTTTTTTTTCCCTTCCTGACACAGAAATGCGTTCGAGAGGCGGGTGCATCACAGTTGTGTGTTAAATTGCAAACAAAACCAATCTCCCTCCCTCTCCCTCTCCCTTTCTTGTTGTCTTGCCTTTTTTTTTTACTTAAACATAGATTCTAGGTTAATGAATCATTCTTCTAAAAGACTGCTGTGCCTACCAGATTATACTGTAAAATCTGTCATTCTGTTTATGCTTAAAGTACATGATTAAAGCAGTGGTCATGCTGGGGGAAATGATTCTCACACACAACAAGAAAGGATCAATCCATGTCTGCTGAACCTAGGCTGATTTAGTAGTGGCTGATGTTTTGGTGTGCTGCCAGACCCCTAAGAAATATGTGTGAGCTTTGAAACTCGGTAGCCATTCTTGCACTGAGCACAGCAAGGGTCTACCACTGGCTTTCTCAAACCCTAATACACCTTTTAAAGTTGCAGCAATGTCACTGTCTGCAGATTACAGAGAGAGCCTCTCAGAAGTAAAATCCTCCTTTCTAATGTAAAATGTGAGGGCTAATGTGGTTAGCTCTAAGCTGGCACCCTTAAATGCATATGGGGCTAAAATTCTAGTCATATTTTGGAAGTGACTTCTTAATCATATTTAGCCTAATTCTTAACTGCAATGATTGATGTGATAATTGATGTGATTAATTGCAGGAAGGGCCATAGTGTAAATAAGAATCAAGCCCACTATCTGTTTACTGCTGTCTGTCCCTACTTGACATATTAGCTAGATGGGAGTTGGTTAATCCAGAAAAGGCACTTGGGCATGTAATATCAACCAGATGTTACATTTAAGGCATGTCTACACTTGGAAATTTACTAAAATATCTACTCTGGGCATTATTGTTAATAATGTTTCTGGTTATTTTCGGGTTGTTCTCATTATTTGGGTACAAGCCCTCATGAGGACTCTTTTTGAGAATAAATGTGTCTTTTTTCCCTGATCTTAACCCACTATATGGTATGCTGGCTGAGGAGTGAATGAGTTGTGCTGAAATCCATTGCCACCTGGAACTGAGTGCCAGGTCATTCAGTCAGAAGCAGCCAGATACGATGCTGGCCGTGTCTTTTCTTTTTGTGCCATTAAAAACTGGCATGCCTTAACCCTGCTATTCTGATGGTGTAAGCTCAGGTGGATCTGTGACCATAACTAGGATGGGGCAACCAGGTGCCGACTTGGGGCAGGCAGCGAAGAAATAAATGGCTGTTGACATAGCAGCAGAGCGCCAATCAGAAGTCACCGCTGTCACTATGTGTGGTAGCTACCCCAGGAGCCTGGCCAGACCATTATGCCTCTGTTTGTGACTATCAGTTATGCAGAATCAGAGTGGGTAGTCATTTGGATAAGCATTTGCATGCTTGAACATTTGCTTGAACTGAACATAAACTTTCAGGGTGAAAGTTATTTGCACTGAATGTATGGTGGAAACCTTCCTTTAAAACTCACACTAAACCAAACTGAAATTGTTCCAAAAAGTTGTGTTAGTTTTTAATGTATTGCTTACTTCCTTGTCTAGCTCATGATCAGGGTGTGAAGAACCACAAAACTATATACAAGTCTCTTGGCATGGTCTTTCCAGACTAGTAGAAAACAGGAAGTATTGGTAATCTCCTGTAAGAACCTGTTCTGATGGAAATAGCGACCATTTTCCAGACCACACTGTTTTGGACAAGTTAATGGCACTTTTGTAGAATCATATGAAATTTTATTTGAGTAAGGAATTCAGAGGTTCATCCATTCTTGAAATGCAGTAACAAACATCAATATTCTGTTAACCATTTAGTCCTCTACAGCATTATGTACAATTTACTAGTATGTATGCATGAGTTGGCAAATGCCCATTACCTTCAGCTATATTAAATCTAAGAGGAAAGACTTCACTCACTTTCATGTGCTGTAACCATGGCACTGTGTAGTTAGAGAAAATGCTGAGTAAATATGGATAAAAAGCTATTCTATTATGTTTATTCTATATAATTTTATATCAGTGGGTCATGGATTACTAGCCAGGCAAGATTAAACCTTCTTTATTTACCTAATCTATAAGCAGAGGGCATAACAAATGAACAATATACCCTATGTCCTCTTTCTCAAAAGAATTGCTATCAACTGCATGCATAATGTTGTAATATGCTAGCTCTAGAAAGAACTATAATATCAATCAAACTAATCATCTTATTTATGGAAGCATTACAGTTATAAAATAAAGGCTTTTAATATAACAGGAATTCAGGAATATGGACTATTCTTAGCTGTGCTTACTCTCAATCAGTCCTCATTTATATTTCAATTTCTCCAAACCTTTTCCAGTGTTTATTTTTGTTAATGTTTTTGTGTCCTTTGTATCAAGCAGTATGGTACAGCATCCCATCAAGTGCACTGCAAAAGCACTAAAGAGCCATCCTAAGTATATTAATTGACCATAAAAATAAATAAGCTATATGAGAGTGCATTTCTATAGTCTTGAGTGTTAGTACTAGCAGCTGGAGCATGAGGCACTACGAATGTGTGCGCCAACTTTGAGAGTCATGCATGAGAGAGCTCTCTGTAGTATTTTTTCCTGAGATATTCTTTAGCTTTTTTGGCCTTATGCCAATCATAAGTTTGATAGTAGAAACTTCTCTTTGGTGAAGATCCTGTCACTTCCTCTTCCCTGAAGTAAATATACCTTTTGTAGAGAAACAGAAGTGCAGCACATGGGTCCATTTACGAGGATCTGAAAGCAATCAGGTCACGCAAGAGATATATCTTTCACAGTTGGGACTTTGCAAGTACAATACAGAAAAAACAACAGACATAAAAAATAAAGCCCCCTCTCTTTCTAACATTACATTCACACTGATGTATTTTCTGAAAGCCGCCCAAGTATAACTATTTATTTTAACTAAAGTAATCAAGATTAATGTCAGCAGTTATGACACACGCTGTTTGCTAAAGAACACATAGAACAATTGCTCAAGGCAAGCTTCATTAAGAAATCAGATAAAATTAGTAAAACTGATTATATTTCAAAACTCAGCAGCAGCAGCTCAAATTGCCATTCAGGAGTCTCCAATTAACACAATTGGTCTTGTTCACAATCAGCTTTTGTAATCTCATTAGCCTATTATATTTTAATCATTGGACAAACTGCACAACAAAACTTCTCTTTATTTTTGCACGGACTGCAGATAGCAAAAAGCGAACGTGCAACATACAGTTTTACAGGGAACAATGTCAACTCCTCAGAGCTTTAGGAGTTATCCTGGTTACAAATTATTACCATACTTTCTGTCAGTGCTATGGAACGCTGACAGCAGGCATCTAATTTGGCATTAATTGACAGGGGACTAATTGTATAACTGACATTGCTAGTGGAAATTTACAAAGTATGAGGTAGAAATATTACAAAGTATCAGAAAAAAGACAGAGAACTCTGTCTGTGGATACTTGCATGTAAGCACTTTGCCTCCTTGGAGAGCTGGCTTGTTTCATAAATATGTTTTGGAAATATTGGACCTTGTAAAAACACAAAGTCTTTTTGTCCTTTAGGTGCTGGCAGTCCACAAATATCTGCAATACAAGTGTTTCATTGATATTGGGTATGGCCCGCTGCAATGAGATTATGTTCTATTGATGGGAACTGGGCTGTAACATTGCCATCTACAGAAGCAATAGGTTGCCCTATTTTCTAGCTGAAAACACTATGTATATTATGAACTGCCTCTATCTTGCACACCAGGGATGTCTCTGTAGCTAAAGCCATAATAGGATTTTCCTAAATGATTCAGAAATACAAATATTCTGACTGAGCACCTTTCTGGGCTTCCCTTATTTACCAGCAAGCTTTGATACAGTATTTTGCTCCCATCTTTTAAAAGACATTTTCAATTTCCCATTTCCCTTATGAGCTCTTCCTGGAAAAGGTGTCAATAACCACTAATTGCATTCTGCTTGGCCAGTCTGCAAATCAAAACAGCAGAGGCAGCGAGCCAAAATGCATTCAAATCCCTTTACTTGGTTGCAGCATTCTCAACTGGAAAGATGCAAGTAGTCCAGTAGTCAAACCACTGTCTTCTGGGAAATTCAGAATTCCTTCTACAATCTCCAAAGATGCCTATGAAGATAGCACTTGCTTTCAGACTTAGTTCATGAAGAGGCATTGTTAAGGGTAATACAATGGTATTTCTTTTAGATTCAATCCAGGGAACTTTTTTTCTTTTGATAATACTGTGTGAAATTTTAAAAAGCCTACTAATTTAATTATTTTCTACTCTCGGTTCTGTTTGCAGGACTATTTTTTTAGGCATGCTGGTAAGAGAACACACCATTTCTGCTGCGCTGGTTGCCTAAACAGAAGACTTCTGTTCATGGGGATTTTGCAACCCTAGAGGCAGCAGAACAGGAAAAATACATGATGGGATTAATTTATCTGGGAGTAGATTGTGGTTATCTTGAAGTTATTAGCTATTCCAAAAGATAATAGATTCTGTTTGCAACTTCAGCCTATATAATTTGTTCATGAGCAATTTGTTGTGAGTATTTGATACTGCTGTTCAACCTCCTGTGATTTGATTAGATAAAATGGATACAGTTGGTATCCTGCTCTCTTGATTGGATGAACTAGATTTTTGTGAGGAATACTTACAAGTATGGATTTAAAAATGCCCTAATGAAGAGTCTCCCGCATTTACTTAAAGTCTACCATTTTTCAAAAATTCCTGCTAATGAATTAATTTAATAAAACATTCATAGAAAGTGAATTCAAGCCAATTTACTCTGAATGGCAAACTTACTGGCTATTTTCAGAACTTTTTGCTTGCCTTTGTATTGGCATGCTTGCTCCAGCAAATACTGCAAGGATGTGGACAATTCAGGTGCTTAGGTAGGGTAGCTGTGCCCAACAGTGATCTGTTATTAAATAGTTATTATAAAAAAGGAGAAGGAGGTTATATTGGCTGTTCCTCTTGTAATCAGAATAGTAGTCATAATTGGCCTAGCTTTATGGATACCAAGCCCTCCTACCTCCCATGATGCTTCTGCTGTCATTTCATAAAAATAGGGTCCATTCTTCAATTGCTTTTTGTTTAATCTAAAGTTACCCAACTGGTTTTGTTAAACAAAAGACACCCTGATAATTTCAGCTGGTCTTACTTGCAGAAGTAAACTGAATAGTATTTAACATATCAGGTTTTTTAAATTAGTCTTCATTCATTTGTCTTAGTCTGCTGATCTTCAAAAAAATACAGGGTGGCAACAGAAAGTCCAGTGATGCGTTATTCATTCATAGACAAGAAAACAGATGCAGGGGAAAAAACAAATGATTCATCCCTGCTGGAAATAATGGACATAACGTAGTCATATATCATTTATAGGTAAAGCATAAACGGCATTCTTCCTTCATTAAAACCTGGTTTAAAAAAATATCTCCGTGATTATGTTGCCACTGTACAGAAGAATAACCTGAAGTGCATGAATATATTTCTTTTACTGTTATCTCAGCTTTTGCCCAGTTTCACCACGCTTTCCACAGCAATTCCATGCAATGTGGGGGTGTATGAAAGTGCATTCATGAGACAATATCAGTCAGCTTTGTAGAGTTTGGCATTGCTAAGCTACCATTCCACATACTCTGTGTTATGTATTATCCCTTGATTTCAGAAGTCATTTTGTGAGGATTTCTGCTTTCCTGTAAATATTTGTTACAAGAAGAGTTGAGAAGAGCTTATCCGTGGTATCAAATTATGCTGTGCTATGTAGATATTGCAGAATATCCACCAAGCCATTAAGCTGATGATGCTTAATACTGTAAGTCACAGTTTATGACAGCTGCTACTTATTGGTGTATTTTGTCCATTACATTTATTCTGCATGAATTTTAAGGTAACAGCATCAGTAGTAAAACAGGATAGCACACCTGATTCAAAATCTACTGAAGTCAAGGAGAGTCATAAAACTGGTTTCAATGGGCTTTGGCTCAGGTCCCATTCAGGCAACTAGAGTCAATTCACTCAGGAGCTCGTAGGGCACAGACAGAAGAGCAGCTCCCCCTTGCAAATCGTACTGTTTTGCAGGAAGCACTCTCAGTTGCAACGATTCCCTGGACCCAACAGAAGTTTGCTGTTGGGTCCAGGAGTTAGGGATTCCAGCTACTTGCTGTGAACCTATAGCCCAGTCTCTGTAGCAAAGCCACTCTTCCCTCCTAGCCCGGATGCTGTTTTAAGAATTGGGGGTGGAAAGGGAACAGAGGGAACTTGTTCTTGGAGTTCCCCAGCTGGCACAGGAGGGTAGGCTGGGTGGATTGGGGCCTGTCCACCTTGCGGGGGGCCTCCAATCCAGCCACCCCGCCCTTCAGCACCAGCTGGAAAAACCCCCTAGACCAAACTTCCTCTACTCCCTTTCCTACTGCCTGTTCTGAAAACAGTGACAGGCTGGGAGGTTTGCAAATACAAGTTACAGAACACGCTCCATTGTGAAGCATATTCATCTGAACCCTCATACAATAAGGGTTCAAATTTTTGTGGGTTTGGGCCCTTTTAAAGTGACCTCAGCCATGTACTTCTGTTTGGTCATGGCTGTAGACTTCTTTCTGGGGCCAGATCAGGTGAACATTGCCACTTCTGTCTGCACCCATAGGATCTAGTTCCTCACTAGCATCCTTATGGAAACAAAGTTATTAGGCCTTCCTGTTTCTGTAGCAGCCTACAAAGTAGGCAAGACATAAACAGATGGTAAACTTAAGAAATGGTACAGTCCCTCTACTCCCCTTCTGTGTAATGATCCAGTTGGGAAGGATTATATCAGGGGTGTCACCGTATGGCCCATGGAGTCATGTCAATTGGCCTGTGGGGCTCCCAGAGGAGACAGGGATTTGGCTGTCACCATCTCTTACCCTGCCACTGCCATTATGTCAGGATCCAGCCCATGAAGAGCCCTGCAGTTTGGATCTGTCTCAGGGCTATGTGAACCTGACACCTCTTAAATATTATCATCCTAAGGCAGTTTGCATCCATAAATTCACCTTGAGTTGGTGAATTTATGCCAGGAGGTCAGGGGTAAAAGGTATTATCTGTTTGCTTTTTTTCATAATAAAATATCTGTGGTGATTTCTCAAGAAGAGTGCCATTTTTTCTCTCAACCAGTGATTTAGGAGAGTATAACAGGGAATGAATGGCTTCTTTTTTAATAATGAAGTTGATCTATTTGTTAATTTGGAAACCAATTCTTCAATCTGCTGATTTGTTTTTAGTTTTATTAATATATCAAGTGCCTTGCTAGATCAGCCATCCATCTTCAAAATCTGTGAACACAATTAGTATACTGCAGATGGTCAAATTGGCTCATAAGAGTATTTCCAAGCCCCGTTGGAATAATATTTCCACTCGCAGGGCAAAATTTTTCCCTCACATATGCATACTTACCCAGCTGAAAGGCAAAGGTGGAATATGGCAGGCAAGACAGCGATGCATAGCATATTATCTTGTACTCAATGAGAATCTCCTACTGTTGTCAAGCAGTGTGTGTTGCCCTCTGCATCCACCATGTTTTCCCTACCAGTTTAGGCACACAGTGACTCCAAAAAACCATAAATCAAAACAAATTAAAATAATGCGCCTCGAATTTTTCACTAGAGTCCTTCTGTTCAGCATCAGAAGTTCCTCGTTAGTCTTTCAATCTGATACCAACTTGCTCAGTGGCTCAGATAGCAGTAGCAGATGGGTGCAGGAGCTATATTTTTGAATGGCCGTGCCCCTCTGCGCTCTTGCTATCTGTCTGCATTCTCACATTTTGCTTTGTGAAATTACACAGCATGTATCCCCCAAAACAAGGGATTGGTAGCCCTGTAACCATGGGATTAAAAAAATACCTCACAATCCCAGGATCCTGGTTTCTGTGATTTGAGGTTGCATTCCCTAGTTAAGCGCCATCAATATCAATACTTAATGGTATTCTCTGAGCTCAGCCAGTAAAAAAAATAGGGTTGTTATCTATCAAAGCACATTTTAGTTTTTGACAAGTAAAAAGCAGCATGGGGAATGCAGTAAGTCTGAAATGAAAGCCTAAAAGAAAACTCATATAACATCTGGTGTCATTTATCCCCTGTTGGCCTTTCATAGTATGATATGATGAGCTTGTTCTGATTTAAGATCAGATGATTTGGTTTGAAAGAGTGGAGTGGGGGATGCAGCCAGTCTGGCAGCAAATTGGGATACAAAATCTGCTCAAATAATTGGAAACACGACAGATTTTCCTTAACTGATGCCAGTGGCATCTTAGTTTATCCATCTCTCTCAGCTGAATTTGTTAAGTGCATTATCTTATTGGTTTTAAAGTTTTCATCTCACTTATTTGCAGGGGAAAATGTGAGCAAATCAGTCATGATGGATTGCCTAATTTTCTGGGCTGAATAAACCAGTTTTATAAGACTGTTGATTCCTGGGTTATTAGTTAATAGAAACATTTATCAATTTCTTTATAGAAAAAAAAATCTTTAACCAATGATTGCATTTTTAAAACTTTCATTAATGTTTCCACATAAAGCCCAGTGATTGGACATGAATATGATAATCATAGAGTTAGGGGATGGCTTGAAACAGAAAACTTTTCTTCTTCATCATCTTCCTTCTTTTTCTTTTTTTTTCTTTTTTTTTTGTACAAATGTAAAAACTGGTCAAAATAAAAGGACATCATTAGATTAGTAATTATACTGAGTAGGCTTTGATCAAGAGAAGGGGAAGGGGAAGAGGAAGATCATTTCCTAACTAGTGAACGTAGTGTCTGTTTCTATTACTAATTTACTTTACAAAAATGGGGCCTGATTTAGAAGGTTGAACAGTACATGTCCCTCTCTAGTCAGAGAGGCATGTAAGCACCTCCTTAGCATTAAATTTGGCTTCAGTGTGACCTAAGCACATGCTTAAAGTCATGTAATATTGAATTAGTCACTTATGATTCTTTAGTTCTGGATAAATGGATGACCCATTTGGTGGTGTGTAATATAGATTCTTAACATTTCAACTTTGATAATACAGATTTAAGAGTAAGTCATTTATGTTATGCTTTAAAAAATGAATTGACCCCCTTGAGGAAGAGAGAACACAACAGGCACATTTACACGTGCCATTAATACGTAGCAATAAACTCTGGAGTTTATTGTTCCAGGGAAGCTCCTATTACATATGTGCCCAAAGCACAGCAGACTGAGCTGAGTTAGAGCAGCCCCAGGGGTCCGTCTACCATCCCAGGGCTGCTCTGACCAGGCTCAGTGTGCTGCATGGGGGCTGGCTGTCAGCCCCTGCACTGAAGCACCCTCATGCCCCAGTCAGTTGGGTCATTGTCTACATGTGCGCTGCTGTGCACCAGAAAATCTTCAGCAGGGTACATTCGTTTCCTGCACCCTGAGAGGGGTGCACGTGTAGACACTGAGATGTTTACTACCGAGCTAATTAAGCAGCTCCACAGTAACATCTTGCATAGATGCACCCAACATGTTGGATCTGATCTAATCAATGCCCACTGTTAATGTAACTGGATCCCTCATTCACTTTAAGGCCCCTGAAAGTAGACTGAGCAACATAATAGGCCTTGATGTAATTGAGAGTTATGTCCACTGCTCCTTTATTTTTTAATTGAGCCCAATAATCATTGGAGATGGTGTTAAATTCAAACCAAGAACAGGCTGCATATTGGCCGAAGAATAATTACCTCAAAATCCAAAAAACATTGACATGTCCATGTTAATATTTTTTCCTCCTACTTTTTCTTTCTCTGTCTCTCTTATAGGCTTTAGATATTTGTGTTAAGCCCTGGTTCCAGGAGTGCAGAAGACACTTCCTTCAGAATAAGAATGAGGGGAGTTAAAAAACTTTTATGCAAGTAGACTTTGCTGTGAAATGTTATCTTTTGTTAGTTCAAAGGTTTCCGAAGATATAAATTCTTCACAACTGCCCTGAGGTACTGAGAATGTAAATTGAATACTTTACAATTTGTAGACTGTTCCTGCAGTAATGTGTATCTCCTCTGTGAGTGAGTGTTTGGGGATTTTTCAATTACTGTAGTCTGAAAACTCTCTAAGATTCTTTAGGGCAGAAAAGGCTTCTTCTTAAAGTTGAGTCACTGATGTTCAAATTAGCTGCCAAAAGCACAGTAATGATCTGTGTTCCAGATTTTACTAAACAGGAAAAAAATTGGCCCATTTCACTAGGGAAAAAGAGGGGAAAAAAAACCTTTCACCAACACTAAGTATTCAAGGGTTAGGCGCTTTGCCAGGGTCAAGAGTGAGATGAATTGTTGACAATACATACACCTTGTACAATAGGTCAGGGTCATTATTAAGGGATTCAAGAGAACTTCTTTACATTTCCAATGCTGTACCATATGTGTGGCCTCCAGGCTCTTGGTGTTGTTTAATAGCTTTTGAGAAGCCATAAGTTAAATGATAAATTGGTTGAATATGCCTTTAAACTCAGTACATTTCAAAATTGCATGCGCACTGCACATTTTTCTATTCACTGCGACCAATTGCAGTTTACAAGGCATAGTGCAAATGGTCAGAAATATCCACATTGTGTCAAATGATTATGATTAAGAATGGTTACCATAGTCTACTCTTGCTACAGCTTATCGTTGCTAAGGTCAACAGCCAAAAATATTCAATAACTATTGAATTTCTAATAAGTAGGAGATTCCAGTAATACTCATAATGTGTGTGTGTGCATGTACATGCACAGTGCAGTTAAAAACATTGAAATAATAGAAAAATTAGAAAAAAAATGTTAAGGCTAAATAAATTGGTTAAAATTGGTTAACAGTATTATCTTCAGTGACCAGCAATATGGTTAACCATATTATTTATTTCAGCCCAATTCAAAATGCTGCTTGATACAAGTCAACTAATCTGTGAGAACTTTTAATCTGTCTGTTAGTTGCAGCACATGATATGGCAGATGACTGATTTGTTCATGAATGAGTTGATATGAATCATTTGAAATACTCTAAGCTATTTCTGCATATGCTGTTTCTCTAAAATGCTCTGGTACTTTTACTCACACTTTCTCTTAATTCAAGAAAAGGGCAGATTCAATGAAATTATAAGGCAAAAAATTAAAAACCTCTAACCTACAGAACTTGTTATTAGAAGATATTGTTGAGACTCAAAATTTAATGAAAAATTAATTGAGCTATGTAGATGGTGGTTAATAAGAATATCCATGAGTACATTAGCTGTGATTATAAAAGAATTTGTATCCCTATAAACTTTTAGACAGGATCCAAACTAAAATTTTCCTCTAATGGTGTCATAACTGTTCTTTTCAGTGAAAGTGTAGTGAGGACACTTCCAGAGAGAGGATAAAGTGATAAATGGAAATTTTATTTCTCCCTGATTTGAGCAGTGGGAAACGGGTGTTGCCAGTCAAAATGGCAATTGTTTTTGCCAGTGTTTTAGATCAGAAATGGATTAGTAAAACCTACCACTTGTATGGAAATTAATTTGAAATTTATCTTAATTGTTTAGGACTCCATGGGTGTGTTTACACACGCTGTTAATTTGAAGCAATGAACTCGGGCGCATATTGCGCTGGAGTTTATTGGTCCTAGGTGCACCATTTGAATGTGTCCCCTGGGACCACAGCATGTTGAGCCAGGTCGGAGAAGCCCCAGCTGGCAGGGGACCTGGGGGAATCAGCCTGCCAGCCTGGGGCTGCTCTGACCCAGCTCAAAATGCTGCAGAGGGATTGCCTGTGGCACAAGGGTGCTCCAGTGAGGGGCTACCCAGCAGGCAGCCCCTACACTGAAGCACCCTCATGCCTTAGTCAGCCACGTCAGTGGCTACATGTGGGTTGCTGTGCATGAAAAAATTCTGCAGCTGAATACTTGTATTTACAAGTACTAACCTGCTGCAGAGTTTATTAGTTTTCCTGCAGCCTAATAGGGCTGCATGTGTAGATATCAAGACGTTTACTGAGGAGCTAATTAGGCAACTCCGCAGTAAACGTCTCAGGTAGACACCCCCCCATAGAAAGCTTTCAGTTTATTTGACTTTCAATTTCTGGTCTCAGAACTAAGACTGACCATCCATAGGGATGATTTCATTTGCTTGAACATTATCTTGAAAATTACCTTGTTTAGTTGCCAGATTAGTTGCCCTCTCTGCTCTCCAAACTTTACTATATATTTGTTCTGAGCATTCTAGTTCGTTCATGTTTCCTCTTCTCTCTCTCTCTCTTTCTGTTCCCAAACCCCTTCACCTATGGCCAAACATTTTATGTTATTGAATGCAATTTACATGTAGTGCCTATGGGTAAATCCAGAGGGGATGCAGTGGTTCAGACCCCTGGCGGGGCCTGACTCCCTGTCCAGCCCATCTGGAGCAGGGCAGGAGTGGCTCTGGAGCTCCCTCACTCTGAGGACTGCTGGGGACAGTGGCAGTGGAGAGCAGAACAAGAAGGAACAGGAAAAGAGAGGACGGAAGGGAAGTTGCTGCTGGGCACAGAGGAAAGGGAGGAGAACCTGAGAGCAAGGTGATGGGGGATTTTTACCTGATTTGGGGACTTAAAAGTCCCTGGTTGCTACTCCTGCAGTGTAGTTTACCCATCCCAATGGGTGGGAGAAGCTGGGAGTGGAGGTACTGCCACCCTTGCAATGCCAGTCACTGCTCCCCCTCCCACCTTTACAAAATTCTGCAGCCATCCATGGTAGTGCTGCTGATACCATAGCAGTGCCCGAAGTATTTCACTGCCTGCTTACTTTTAGTGTGCACTATTATTTGCTTTGCCATTTACCATTTGTGCAATTTTCCAGTTGGCTAGAAAGACTTTAGAGGCTGCTTAAGTCATTCAGATGCCAACTATCAGTTTCAAAACAAAATATGTAGTCTGCTATTTTCCAGTTAATTTGTACCTTCATGTAGAGGAGCCTCAGAGCCTAAAATGTGCAAATTCAGTTTGCTGTTGTGTGTGCATCTTTACTCAGGCAATTGCCTCTGTTCTCCCCCTACTGCATGGACCTCTCCAATGGACCATTCTATTTCTGGGTGACTGCAGCTCCACCCAGGGGCATAATTATAGCATATGGTTCTTATGGACCCTTTCTCTCTCAGTTGAATTTCAAGTGCTCAACGCAGCATTAGGGAGATCAGACTCTCGAGGAATGGATGCATAATAAAAGTAAACGTTAATGCAAAGAAACATTGGAAACATTGCAGTTTCTGACCCTCACATAAAGATTTAAAATATTCTTGCTACTATATCCCTTTTGGTGACTTTCTCATTGGTCATGATTCAGTGGCCCCTCTGCAAATTAATTTGCATAATAATTCTCAATTCACAAAGCAGTCCTAAAACAAGGAAATAAGAATACCTACAAGTAGGCTGGCCAGGGCATTACATCCTGGGCAAGGAAGGAAAGATGGCATTGAAAATGGTACTATGCATGCACAAAATAGAAAGTTTCCAATGTCAATTCCTCTGTAAAATAACAGATTTGGCCACATATCCTTCTCTGATTTAGCCACAGAAATTATGAAGGTTAAACTGAGAGACCAGGCCAGATTATCCAGTTTCAGTATAATCCTTTTCAAATGCACAATCTCAAATTTTTGTTCACATTTACCAGCCAGATTACTGAAGTGCTGACTTGTCCTGTTTCCTGAATGTGTCAGTATTTCTGCCTGCTACTTCCTTGCCTGCAAAAATGACATAAGCAGTCATCAGTCCTGTTCCCTGGCAACCATCCCATTTCTTGGCTCCAGTTCCAGCTGAAAGCCAGTTCTAGTTGCCCTGCGCATTTTCAGTGTATCAAACAGACATAGGCTCAACTTAATCTTGTTAGCACAATGAGGCAGTTTTCAAACATTGCAGCAAATCAAATGATCCCTAAGGACTGCAAGTGAGCATGGCATGGGGTGAGGGAACAGGGTAAGGATAACCATCAAAGGTAGGATTAAAGTGGAATCAGGTTTTTACCTGACTGCTGTCAGCGAGCTCCTTGTTAGGCACTCTCTCTGCTTCTTCCTCTGCTCCATGCCACCTCCCTTTTTCCCCCACTGCCCGCCCGTTTCTGCTTCTGCACAGCGCTCAGAGTGAAGTCAGCAATGGGCAATGACAGTGAAAGAGCTCATCTATCTGTGAGGAAAGAAGCCGCTTTGATGGTTCCCCAGTGGATGTAATTGTGCTCATTACTGCCCATTTACATTTCATCACTCGATTATCACAAATGCCTCATTACTGTTGATAAGGGTTTGCTGTTGAACTACTTGCTAACTATTCATTCCTGAGCTTCACTGTCATCAGGCGTGCCCATTGGAGAGATGTGAAGGGGGGGAGAGAACAGAGAAGAAAGGATGGGGAGGAGGTGAAAAAGGTCTTCTATCAGATTTGATTAAAGGCTGTGATTTAAATCGATATTTAATAAAGTGGCTGCTGCCACATAAGGCGTGCAATTCCCCATGCAGGCAGAATCATGAATCCGAGGCCCTCACAGCCTGCTACATAACTCAATTGGGTTTTGTGCACCGGTCTGGCACCTGTGTCCCTGAGCACAGCGCCTCTGAGGTAATAGGTTTATGAGCCGATGAACAGAGCTGATAGGTTCTAAATGGATTAACTAGGTGTCTGCAGCCTAGTGATGAATACATCAGGCAAAAAAAAAATGCCTGCATAAGCAGAGAGTGATAGGATGTGTTGACAGACACTGTGCATGTTATGAGCCCCACAGGGTGAAACACTGCTCAGCTCCTGTCAGTCAAGCACTCTCAGAATAATGGGTGAAGATATCAGGCAGTGAGGCTTAACAAGCCTGCAGGTGCCAGGTAACAGAGGCCTGCTGCTGCCACTTCTGCTGTGAAAGGCGATAGTGGGGCTTCACTCACACCAACAGCTATGGCAAGCATGGGAATTCATATATAAGATATGCAGCTTCCATTTGTGAGCCCAACTTTGTCTATAGGACATATACATGGTCAATCTGATTTGCATCAACTTTTTGCTTCATGTTTTATGATTTGTGTTACAGCAGTGCCTAGAGCCCTCACCTGCGAAGTAGTCACACTGTGCAAGGGTCTGTATACACGCTTAACGAGAGGCAGTCTCTAAATGGACAAGATGGACAGAGAATGAGAATGAGAGGAACAAAGTTGTTTCATTTCCCCATTACAGAGATGGAGCATTGAAGAAGAGAGTGATGAAATATCTTGCCTGAGATCTCTCTCTCTCTCTCTCTCTCTCTCTCTCTCTCTATCTCTCTCACACACACACATGCACATGTACATGCACACACATATACACAGAAAAAAAAGCAGAAAATTGAACCCAGGCCTAGTACTTTGACCATAAGACTGTCCTTCCTCTTATGGATGGGACATGAAGTCTTGTATAACAGTATGATTGATGCACAAAATATGTGGTAAGTGAAAAATGAAATCAGGCCTCCTTTCATGATGACTCTGCTTATTAACATGGAACTGCAAACTGCACAGTACATTGATGATTCTTAATCTCTCCTGTGGTGTTATTGGCAAGATAACAATGAAAGCTCCTGTACGATGTGTGTATCTTTTGAAAAATTACAAGCATTGGTGTATACAGATATATCAAACTACATAGGCATTTGGATCTATCTTATAGATAGATAGGAATTAATTGAAATGTGTGTATAGCCCCTGGCAGACATTACCTTTACAACATGATTGATAATTTAATCACATCTTAAGTAGTAACCCAACCAGATAGTCATTAGGGCTGTGCGAAGCTTTGGTCCTTAATTTGATTTAGAGGAGATTCGGCCTGATTCAGTGGCCGAATCTCCAAATCCGAATCAAATCAGAGGACCCTTTAATCTCTTTGAATCAAATTGGAACCCTCTGAATCGATTCAGAGAGATTCGGAAAGATTCAGCGATTTGGACATAGACACAGCTTTAAATGTTTTTTCTACATACCTCTAGGTAGGAGGCAGCTCATGAGTGCTACAATGCTGGGGCACATGGAGCGACCCACAGAAGCGGGGGGGGGGGTGTCCTTAGCGCACTCAGCAGCAGACCCAGAAGTGGCCCAGAAGCACTTCTGGTCCATCCACTTCTGGGTTTGCTGGTGAGTGTGCAGAGCCCCTTCCCTGTACCCCGCAACTTGGCAATTGATGTTTCCTGGGTTTGAGGGCGGGGCACCCAGGATCCCCCCGTGGCTGATCACTGAGCCAGGGAGGTACGGGGGGTGGGGGCTGCATGCTCCCCGGAAGTACTTCTGGTCCACTTCTGGTTTCGCCGCCAAGCACGTGGAGGGTCCCCCCACACTCCTGTGGGACACTCCATCTGGCCCAGAATCACAGTAGTCACAAGCCACGCTGGTACCTACAGGTATGTAGAAAAAACATTTAAAGCTGTGTCTATGTCTGAATTGCTGATTTTCTGAATCAGCATTGAATCTTCAGATTCAGATTTGGCTGAATCAAATTAGGGACAGTCATTGGAATCAACTAATCGAATCACTCTCCCTGATTTGGGCCAAATCCAAATCAAATAGGGCCCACTTAGCACACCCCTAATGGTCAAGTATTTCATGGCATGATAAAATAGGGAATAAGTCACAAAGTTATTACACAAAACATGAGTAATAACTTTGTGGCTGGTTCCCATTGCACATTAAAATGAACATGTGACCAAGCTGATGAGGGCTCCCAGCTTCAGGAGCACATCAGAGCCTTTGATTCTTATATGCTCCTGAAGCTGGGAATGCCAGTTATCTGACTGGCTTGCTACTTGCCTGGTACAGGGAACCTGGGATCATATGGCATGACTGAATAGAATCTGATCCATGATCCCACAATTGGGCTTCGTGCCATGCATGTGAAACATGGCAGGGGGCGTGATTGTTGGAATCGTGGATCAGATCCCACTGTGCCTTTAACTGAGTGTCTGCCAGGGGCCTCAGATAGGGTGTTCCACAGAAAAGAAAAAACAAGTTTCTATTGAAAAATTGTTTAAAAGAAAATCTTCAGCCAATATGTGTATGTATGTGTGTCTGTGCACATGTTTGTACATGCAGGCATCCATATGTATAATATATGATACCAAGAGCTTATACTTGGAATATGCAGATCCCCTCCTCTGAAAAATCAGGCCCCTTTATGGAGTCTCTTTGTGCTCCCTAAAACTTGAGAAACTCAAAACCACTAGAGCTAGCTACAGACAGTCCAAAAGTTCGAGGCTGAATTGATTCAGTCTTTGCAGGTTAGTTTATAAACTGCACAAATTAAATTGAAACAGAAGTGAACAGACATTTACCTTGGATTCAGGAAATACAGCCACATGCCTGCAGTGGCTCAAACCAGAAGCTGGGGGGCACAAGAGCACAGGTCTCTGGCTGTGTGTTCACTTCCTGTTCCTGCTGCCCCCAAGGTCTCTGGGATTTGCAGTTCAAAATTACAGCAGCAGGACTCTACCGGGTTGCTCATCACTTCCTCTTCCTGGTCCTAGGTGCTTCTGGGATTTGTACTCCATAGTTGCAACCAGCAGTACGTTTGAGCAGGGGAAGGGGTATTTAATCTCTCTCCCTGGCCCCAGACCCCAGCCGGGGTTTGCTTGAGCGGGGGAGGGCAGTCCCCCTCACCCCTCTGTAGACTGGGCTGCATCCCCAGCTGGGCTTTCCTTCCTTCCCCCTCCCCCACCCCACTTGTCAGCCAGCCCTCACTGCTCCAGCTTTGGAGCAGAGAGGTGGGGTCAGCTGTGCTCTCTGGAACAGACAGTATGGCCCAGGGATGCAAAGCATGCTGGGATGCTAGGGGAGTGTGATTTAACTTGAACCAGGAAGGAGTGTGGGACAGAAGTTTCATAAACCAATTTTACCAAATCAATTATTAAGTCTGATACTACATTCTGTCCCTAGCTAGTTGTTTCTCAATATTCTGTCCAAATTTCTTTAATCATCTTCTGCCTAACACTCCAGTCCCAAAAAGGAACACACTTCAACAGCAAAGGTATTATCTTGTTTCTACAAATCAACTCTTGCAACAGATGGATCCATTATTAGACTGTGGCATTAAATGAGTTAACATTCTATATCAATCATTCAACAATGTTGGTTTAAGTCCCATCCCTATACACATCCATGGTAGAATGCTTTAGGAAGAATCAAAGAATGAAACGGTTTTTTTTTTTTCAAAATAGGCCTATATGTTCAGAGAAAGACAAAATGCTAAGGTTAAAATGAAATTATAATTAATCAGCAGTATGCTGTCAGACAGTGGTTGCCTCTGCTGGGATATGCAAGATGGTGCAAACAAGTCCTACTCTCTTTACTCAGTCACCTACATGATGAAAATCATAACCCTTGCCATAAAGTCCAAGATTATGAGGATACTATCCTCCAGCATTCTAGGCTGGTTGGTGAAATTCAGTCAGCAGAAAATCATGTATTCTGTATCTCACCCTCAGAAGCAATAGCTCTTTCCTCCATCATGTCTATCCCACTCTGGTCTGCACCACCACTACACCTGGATATTCTTGTCCTGAGTGTGCCAATGCTGGTGTGTGGTGAGCTGCTTTGGGTATGTCATTCTATCTTCAACATGTCTGAAGGAAGTAGTGGGGGATACCCTCTGAGCAGCTTTACCACCTCATTTCCAGCATTGGCACATACAGAGTGGAAGTAGGTTAGGTGGTGGATTGCATGGAAGCTGTGCTGCTTTGAGTGCTGTGGGAGCAGTAGAGACATACCCAAAAGCATCCCCTTGGCAACTCTTGAAGGACATGTATGTACCTATATTCTCTGCCATCAAAACACTTAGAATCATAGAATCATAGAAAATAAGGACTGGAAGGGACCTCAGGAGGTCATCTAGTCCAACCCCCTGCTCAAAGCAGGACCATCCCAGCCAAAGCTTTGTCTAGCCAGGTCTTGAAAACCTTCAAGGATGAAGATTCCACCACCTCTCTGGGCAACCTGTTCCAGTGTTTTACTACCCTCCTAGTGAGAAAATTCTTCCTAATATCTAACCTAAACTTCCCTTGCTGCAACTTGAGACCATTGCTCCTTGTTCTGTCATCTGCCACTATTGAGAACAGCCTAGCTCCATCCTCTTTTGAACCCCTCTTCAGGTGGTTGAAGGCTGCTATTAAATCCCCTCTCGGTCTTCTCTTCTCTAAACTAAATACAGGAAACCCTCATGGATTTGGCATTCATGGTTTCAAATATTCGCGAATGCTGAACCCACATTTTAAATACACTTTATACACTTACAGGAGCTCCTTGGGAGCTCTGCACTTGCTGCTGCTGGGCTCTTGCTGCTGTTGCTGCACTCCTACCATCACCACCAGATCCATGTCCCCCCCCAGCTGCCACAGGCACTGCGTTCATGAACACAGTGCCTTATTTGTGGATTTCGCCATTTGTGGGGCATACGAGAACATATCCCCTGTGAATGGCGAGGGTCACCTTTAATCCCAGTTCCCTCTTCTAGGTTTCTATTCCCTAGCTAAGCCATACCCTATGTCTGTGACTATTAAAAGGGCAATAGAATCCTCAACTGTATTGATGTAGCAGATACCTACATTAATAGACTCCAGTTAGTAATAGCTGAAGGCTGTGTTAGCTATTAATGGCCTTTGGGGAGTTCATTTTTATTGAACTCCCTGAAAACTCACCTGTTTGAAAAAAAATGGAATTTCCATTTCATCTGCCATTTTGTTGTCATTGAAAGTGAAACTAAACTTTGAAATATTGAAGATTTTAGAAAGTGAAATGAAATCTATTTGGAAATATGTGCAATAGTCTTGTGATACATCATAACGCCCTTGCTGCAAAAAAAAAAACAAAAAAAAAAACCAAAAAAAAACCCACCACCATTGGTACATCACATCACTACATCAGAGTAGTGAGTAATGTGTCCCATTGGGGAAATAACAGCACGAAATACCTATAAGTACTACTACAGTGAAACTCAGAAAGACATGGAGAGTAAATCTGACTTTAAAAAGACACCTTTTATTTAGAATTTTCTCATAGAAAATTCCTTTACAATTGGATATTTATGGAAAATTTCCATTAATGAAAACTTCCTTTGCTCTGTTCTGAAAAATTTTACCCCTCTGTTGTTCTGTTTTGC
This sequence comes from Alligator mississippiensis, assembly GCF_030867095.1. NCBI lineage: Eukaryota > Metazoa > Chordata > Crocodylia > Alligatoridae > Alligator > Alligator mississippiensis. The sequence goes on from NC_081826.1 coordinate 134,025,970, forward strand.
TGCTAGTCCACTTTATGCATGTGTAGATAGTGACGTCAGGAGTAGTTTACTCTGGCTCAAATTGTGCTGAAGTTTATTCAGTCTCATTAATTGCATGTGTAGACATGCCCAGTATGACCTTGCCCTGTGTTCTTACAGGGATAAATGTTGCCAACAATTAAGACATTAATTCCTCTGTGTATGACGTGAATTTCTATACTGCAGTTCAGATCACAACTGTATAGACTGTATATATTCAAAATATTCAGCATCAAAAAAAGGAAAAGGAAGCCTCACAGACTTGGGTAATTAGGAGATACTGAGGTAAAACCATAATGACCTGGTTTTTTTTTTTTTTAAAAAAAAGCCCTTTTGAGCTAAAGGAGCTCTCAGGAGTATTTATTAAAAGAGCTTTGTTGAGTTAAAGCAGGGTTGATTTTTTTTGAATCCCAAGTTTAAAAATATAATTATATTTTAATCACTCCATGCCATTTTTAAAAATGAGATTTCTGCTGTGGCCATCTAGCCTGAAGCAAAAACAGATGAGCCTTTTTGATGTAAATGCTACTTTATAGATAGGCCAACATACATTGCCTACTCATTCACCCTTTTTGGAGTCCATCTCACCTCCATGACTCACCTGGAGCCCCCTGCCTCTGAAGAAAGCATATGCTTAAACCCAGATCTTTTACCCAATAGCTGCAATTTTCAACTTAAATTTCCCAAATATGTATCTTTTTTATCTCATGGGCAATGTTGAAAATAGGCAGGAAAAAAAACTGTTAATGTTTTCATATAACAGTGATTCATTCCATAAAATATTTAAAACACCAGATTTCACCTCTTTTGAAAACTTTTTGAGGTAGCAGCCTCCAGACATCAGAGCATGGGCTTTTGTGTGCCCATCTGTGTAACAGAAAGTATATGCCTCGAGCCCTTGGTAAAGCAATGACCCTGAAATAGAGTGGGATCAACTTAGGAAGCTGACAAGACAGCTCTCGGATACTTTTTTTAAGCTACTACAAGTTCATCAGGGCTCAAATTCTATTTTTCCAGGTTCTCTTAAGGGGCTGAACTTTGGCCTGCAATAAATGAAGATACAAACTGACATGCAATATTGTAATATATACATGCAATATTGTACTCCTTAAACCTTCAGTTGTACTATAACCTCCTCTTACTTGCTACTAAACAAGCAGAAGGATCAGTCCCTGGTCACAGTCCATGGATAGATGATCCCAAAAACTCAACACTGTAGAGTTCCACTAGATGTACAAGCCAACACTAGTCTCCTTTACTCATCTCAGCTCTCAAGAAGAATTACTGTCATCATTCTCTTTAGGTCCTGTACATGTTCAGTTGTGCATGTGTGTTGAGGAAAATAAATGTTCCATGTGCCTCCTTTTACCCTTGAGCATTTGTCAGGACAAGATAGAATTTAGGCTTTGAAGACTGTTGGTGTTGTTGTTAAATATGCTGAGCTCTCATAATTCTTATTGAAGGCAGTTAAGTTGTGAATTTTCAGCTCCTCTGACAAATTGCTATGTGGTCCAAGTTACTAGATATTCACTGGTACTTTAGTGGAGAACATTTTAAAGATTCAGTTCAAAGAAGGATTTTGAAATGGAAAAGATAATTAAACCGGAACATGTATGAGATAAACACTCCTTATAGTCTAAAGAAGCTAATGCTTTTGGAGGCAAAGGAGCTTACAAGGTTGGAAGTTTGTAACCCATTGAGCAATTGTTTGCATCAACTATGCATTCATGCAAGTAAGGCAAATGGTTAGTATAAATATTTGGTACCTACTTGGTAATATTCATAAAATATATTTACTTATTTAGATTTTTTCCCAAATCTGCATATCTAAACTATAAGCACATGTGCAATCAAATACATCTAAATGTTACAAACAGAAATAGACCAATAGCGGGGGGAAATAGAATTTGCCCTTGAGTTAATTGAGCCACCCATGGAGATTCTCCATACACATGTGGACTATCTATTGTCAGGTCCATAGAACCCTATGTTTTTGCCATGACACATTAAAGCACCAGTTTTTAACTAAAAGGAGGTAATTTCAGATTTTTTGTGAAGACTTTTCAACACTTAATAACCTAATGCCTGTTTTTAATGGAATATTTTTAATCAAATAGTCTTCCAGTTGCGGAAGGCAAGATTTTTGGTCTCATTTCCTTAACTGATCTCATTGGGTTTATGCCAATAGAGCAGGGGTGGATAATTATTTCAGCTGGAGGGCCGCTTAATGAGTTTTGTTGAGCTGTCGAGGGCCACAAAGGTAGCCCTGCTCCTTGATGGGTGGCCCACCACTTGGCCGCCATCTTGGGACCAGAAGTCCTTCCCCTAACCCTTGACCTATGCTACTGGAAGTCCCTCCCCTTGCCCCAGAAGTACTCCTTTTGGGGGGGACTGCCATCTTGAAACTGGAAAAAAATCAAATCATATATTAAAAAAAACTCAAACATCTACTATAACTTATTTTAATTTTATTTTAAAATATATTTTCATCATGATTTATCTGTGTTTGCATAGTATATCAAGAGGCAATTGCATAATAGCTCAAAATATAGTCTTAATCTTGTATATTGTGTGTAGGGGAGTAAGGGGGTGTATGTGGGGGTTTGTGGTTGGGGAGTGGGGGGGTGTGATGGGGGGTGGGTGTGGAGATGTGTAGGTGTGGGGTGGGGGTAAAGTAGCCATCATACAGGACAGTCTGGTTGTCCTCTGTCCTCTATTGATATGACACTGGAAGCCTTTTTCTCTTGAAGAGAAAAATAGAAGACATAAAGTCACTGGGTTTCGCATCAATAGAGGACAGAGTAGCAGAAAACCGGAATGTACTCTATGATGGCCCTCTATGTGGGGGCTGTGGGAGGGTGTGGGTGTGTTTTGAGGGTAATGTGTGTGTGTTTGTGTGTGTGTGTGTGTGTGTGCAGGTGGTCCTCAGTGTCCCAAGGGCGTGTGAGTCCCTGGATCTGCATGTGGTGGTAGTGAGGAGGGCCAGCCCCATTTGGTCCCCCTCCCCCTGTGCTCCCACCCCAGTCTCTGGCTGCAGGTGGTGGTAGCGTACAGGGCCAGCTCCACCCAGCCCAGTAGCACTCCTACTTAAGTCCCTGGCTGCTCATGGTGGCGGGATGCAGGGCCAGCTCCACCAGGCCTCATAGCCTGCAGCTCCCAACCTAGTCCTTGGCTGCAGGTGGCAGCAATGTGTGGGACCAGCCCTACCCAGCCCTTTAACACACAGCTCCTGCCCAAGTCCCTGCCTTCCATGGCAGCAGGGTGCAGGGACAGCCCCACCTGGCCCCATAGTACACAGCTCCCACTCTTCCACCCCAGTCCCCACCCGCACGTGGTGGCAGCATGTGGGGCCAGCCCAACCCAGTCCCATAGTGCACATCTGTGCTCCTGCAGCCTGTGGGGACAGCCTAGCCTGGCCCCATAGAGCATGGCTTGTCATGCTCCCACCTTCTTTCCCCCAATGGGAGTCCTGTCCTCAGCCCGGTGGGGCCCTTACCTGAATTTCTACTCTCACCAGCAAGGAGGGCTGGAAACAGGCACAGGGTGGCCAGGCATAGGCCTCTATCAGGCAGAGGCTTCTTGTCGCTGGTGCCCCCTAGCTCAGTGCTAGGGGCGGGTCAGGCCAGGCTGGGGTGATGGGGTTGGTTGTTTAGCAACAAGAGCTGAACCTCCTGCCTGGAGGCGCCAACTTAAAGAGGGGCAGCTGATGGCCAGGGCTTACAGAAGGGACCCCGCAGGCCAGATGGAATTTCGTGGTGGGCCAGATTTGGCTCACGGGCTGTATTTTGCCTGCCTCTGCAATAAAGTTACTGAAGATATGCCCAGTTACACCAGATAAGAAGAATCACACCCCCCTGGCCCTGGTTTTTAAAAGGAAAGTATGTATGCATAAAAGCAAACTTCCTTTATTTTTGCCCTTTGGCACCAAATCTCTGTTGATATGACTCAAAGTAGTTAATATATATGTACTGAACTAGATGAACTTCTATACAATAATACAATTTAATATATGGGCTAAATGTGATATATGGGTATATAAAATCATATAATACCTGAAATAAACTGGATCACATATATACATACTTGTGCCTTTAATTATGGGAAACTGAGTGAAATGAACTAGTGTTGGCAAGTCAGTCAACTGACCAGTCAAATATTGTCAGTTGACCAGTCAATTAACTGCATATTTTTTGAAAGTCAAAGATTATAGCAATTTTACAAAAAGACTACTGTTTTTTTGTAGTTTTCTTGACAGCAATATGATTTTTTATTGTTTTTCTTAATGGAATGCATTTCTTAATGGACACATTTTTAATGGAAAATTTGTGCTTTTTCTGTGTATTATTTGGACCTATTGGCAATTTCTTTTTTTTATGATTTTTGACTGATATTTGACTGGTCAGTTGACTGAACTTTATTTGACTGGTCAAATACTCAATCCTACAATGAACTCTAAACTACTCAATAACAGTTCGTGAAGGCTGTCTGCCTTCTTGCATAATAGAAGCCAGTCCTTTTGGTACAAGACAATATGAATTCTATGTATTATTGCTGGGAAGTTCTGCATAGCCATGTTAGGCAGAATACTGATAACCCTGAAATCCAAGATAGCCTGGGATAGGTCAACCTATGAATACATTTGATGGGGGGATAATGAAAAACTGACATTAATAAAGAACTAGATGCATTCAAAGAGAGGAGAGGAGTAGTATGAAATGAGTCTATGCTGTGCATTACCATTTTATTAAAGTTAGCCAGGACAGGTAGGACTTTACAGAGTGTTTTCTTGCTCACTTTTACTCTGGGTAAAAGTGACTCATGACTTATCTTTGAATGCAATGCAATAAATAAAAGTTTGTCAGTTGCTTGCTAACTTTTTCCTTGCAGAGGTTGCATTTTTGGGAAGGACTGTATTAGCTAAAGCTAACAAAAAAAGTCATCAATGTTACATTTGCAAGATTCAAATTGAGCTAGATGCAATAGAATTAATCTAGTACAGCGGTTCCCAAACTCAGACAGATTGTGCGCCACCAGTTTAAAATGATACAACCTTAAGTACCACCTGCAAATTTTTGTTATATAAAGTAATTATAATAAATCTGTTAAGACGTACCACTGACATGTTGTCTGTGTACCACTGGTGGCATACATATCACAGATTGGGAACCGTTGATCTAGTACATGAAAATACCATTTATTTTACTCACAGTTACATTTTCATCATCTTATGAAGAGCCTTGTGCTACACAGTGGGTGCATTTACCTGAGACGCTTTACTCAAGATTAGAGCAAATTACTGCACAGTAAACATCACCGGCTACATGTGCACATACTTACTGCATAGAAATTTGCTCTAATCATGCGTAAATGTGCTACCTATAAATACAAGTAGCAAATTTACATGTGATTAGTTACTGTACTGTACAGCATGTGTAGACAGCCAACTGGGAGCAAACTTGCTGCCAGCTACCTGACAACCAGAGGCAGGAGCTTACTCCCTGTCCCTGGGAACTGCCTGCTGCTGGGGTGGGCTCCAGTGGTGAAGCCCAAGTGGGGACAATGTCCTTATGCTCTGGCAGCACAGTGCTTCCTGCCCCTGCTCTCCAATTGTAATCAGAGAGCAGGGGATGGAAAAAAGCTCCCTAACCTGTTCCTAACCCCTGCTCTGTGATTGCAATCACCCCACGATCGCGAAGCAGGAGCTAGGAACATTCCTGTTCAGGGGCAGGTCCCAGCCCCCTGCCCCAATCTGCCAGCGGGGCAGCTGGGAATCCTTGCCCAATGTGGGGCTCGCTGCTAGCTGCTCCACCAGCAGACCAGGGCAGGGGGCTGGGACCTGCTCCTCCCTCCCCTTCAGCTCTTTCCAAGACCCCTACCTCTGAATAAGGAGCCAAGGCCAGGAGCTCCCTGCTGCTGGGGCAGGGGGATATTGTCCCCACCTGGGGTCCAGTGGCAGGGCCCACCCCAGCAGCAGGCAGTTCCTCAGGGCAGGGAGCAATCTCCCAGCCCACAGCCTCATGCTCCCTGCCAGCCTCTGAGCTATCACCCAAGGGGAGCCTAGAGCTCCCCCTTGCTGCTGTAGGGAACCAGTGCAGGGCTGGAGGGGGCAGAAGCAGACTGCCGCTAGGAGCGGGAAATCTGCTCCCGCATCCCCGCACGTGTAGATGCCTGTCCAGCATCTAGAGTAAACCCACCCCACAGCACCCTAGAGTAAACACACCCCACAGTATTTGCATGTGTAGACACACCCAGATTAATTTATGGGCTGCAATGGGAGTTTTAACCTGAGTAAGGTGTTCCACATAGATGATGTTGTGGGTATCTATGGCTACAACAGGTGTCACATTTATCTGGAGAGAAACCATTTTATTCTGAGACAATGTGAACTTGATTAGACATCTGTGTCTGTTGTCCTGGGAAAAAGCCTAAAAAGGTTTGCAGGAAAAGAAATGCTAAAAGTTTGTCCCAGGACATTGTGAAAGTGCAGCTGAAGCATTGTTCTGGGATCTCATCATTGCATCAATGGCAGGAAAGTGGCTCTGGATTCAGTTGCTCACTAAACCCTGATTGGAAGGGTTATATATATATATATATATATATGCACCAATCCCAGGACAGTTCTGTTCCTGGATAAACACAGACACAGCTTGCCCTGGGTCAAATACAATGTCTGTTCTAGCCTATGGTACACAGAGATTGAGGTAGTATGGGAAGACCTTTAACCACTGTTACTTCCTTTCCAATATGTTTGAGGTGCAACGTGCTATAACATGCTGAAGAGGTAACAGTAAGGGTTTTTTTCTTCTGTTAATGCCATACAGTTTCTCTACTGAACAGTAGTTCAAGATGTATAGAGAAATTACATCAGATTTATTTACAGGGACCCATTTATGTTGAACTAGCAGTTTTCTATAGTGTCAGCAATTCTCTATTGCATTTATTTGCTACTATGACATTAGGCAAGAGTACAGTCCTATTAAACCTGTACATTACATTTCATAAAATTGTAAAGCTTTTCCATTGCACAGAATAAAAAGAAATATGAATTCTTCACTGCTGAAAAGTCCTGATACAGCATTTGAGAGAAATTGTCCAGTCACTGACAAAGTAAGAACTTTTATTTTTTCCCCACATTTTTTTACCTGAATGTCCTTTAATACTTTTGTTCTCCTTAAGATATTACTAGATTCTCTACTCTCCACTTTCCATTCACCTGGAGGATAGGGAAGTTCCTGGGATCCTGATTAATAAGAAAATGAGGACCAACGTTTGTCTTAGATATAATTTGCTTTAGAAACATTTGGCAATTTCTTTCCATGTTGTTCTCTGGCATTTCAAAAACTAAGAAAAGGTTTTGAAATCAGACTCTTCATATTAAATAAGGACTAATCACACCTTACCTGAACTTACGTGGCATAGCAAATTATCATCTGTGGGCATGTCTACATGAGACACTTACTGGTCATTGGCCTAATAACATTGCGCAGTAGCGTGTCATGGCAAAAACCCTGCTAATAGCCTACTGCACAGTGTTATTAGGCTAATGCGCAGTAAGCATCAATAAATCATGTGTTGGTGCTACTGCACAGTAATTTTAGGTTCTGAGCATTTAGTTAGTACTTTATTAAGGAAGTACTAAACTAAATGCTCAGTATCTAAGGCGCATTAATGAAAGTGTAGATGTGCCCCATATGAAGGGAAAAGTAAGCTAGGACCCTATCTTCCACTTGGGTGAATGAAGGGCAGCTGAAACTAGAAAATGGTGGCTAGGGGAGTCATGCCAGCACTGTGGTCCTGACTTTCATATCAGGGAAAAAACATCCTTCTGGAGCATCCATGGAGCTGAGGCTTGGGGTAGTGAACCAGAGAGATGGTTGGTCTCCTTTGCTTCATGCCTGTTTTAAGGCCATGGTAAGAGGAAGTCAGCATTAAGTTTGCACAGGTTTCCTCCCCAAACAAAGAGGGTTATGGAACACCAGAGTCTGTGGATATAAGCAGGGAGGGTAAGAAAACAGTGGAAAGGAAAAGGGCTAATGTACAAATGGCTTGTGGCCCTGCCTACTTTATAAACTTCATTGACACAAAGGATATTCGGAGAACAAGAAAGGAATGAAAGATTTTTTATAACTATAATGTACAAGGTCTGTTCTTATGGTTGGTCTTGGCTTTGCCACAGCTTCTGAAGCTTCCTTGGACAAATTGCCTAATCTCTCTGTGCCATGGGTTCATTGTTTGTAAAAAGGAGATAATGAATACCTCCTCATCTTAAAGGGGATTAGTGAAGGTAACATTTTTGTGGCTCAGATACAATGATGGGTGCCATTTAACTTCCTGGCATGAAAACCCTTTTTTCATAAGACTAACAGGCTGTTTGCTAGGTTGGTTCAAACTTCAAAGACTTACATGATGACCAGTTTATTCAAAGAGAGCTGTAGTATTTGTCAAGGAAATTATTGAGCAAATTCTTTTGTCCAGTATTCTACAATACCATTGATGGCAATGCTGTATGTACATTTTGGTTTAACAGCCAAACCTATAAAACTATTAAAGCTAGGAGAGGATTAGTTCTTAGCTCAGTATATTTTAAATAAAATAGTGGAAAATGAAGGTATGTATTAAAAACTGCATTTTGTACTTAAAGAATACTATCGGTACCAGTTACAAATACAAAGGATATAGTCTTGGTGATCACTTTTTAATTTAAATGATGAATGTATTTGTGCAATAACTACAAACATTTGTAATCACATTGAGTGCATATTATTTCTAGGTAAAAATGAGAGATGGGTATTTGGATGAATGATTCCAATACATGAAATTCTGGATTGACTTATCAATATGATAAATTCAATTCATATGACTATGGCTTAAAATAATTTATTTTACAGTAATCTAGGTTATGTCCAATCAGAGAAAGATTAAGCTTTAAGAAGCCCTGTTATTAAGACCCATGAATATAGTGTTCAAGTTGTGGACAATATTCAACTTCTGTTTTAAAGCAATGTACCTAAAATGTTTTGTTTCAGGAAAGAAATTAAATGTGTTCTTTTTTGGTTTATTTGTTGTTTGGTTGCTTGTTTATTCATGTATTTGTTCTGTATTGTTTTGTTTTGTTCTTGGTAGGCCAAATAAGATTCATAGATTCATAGATTGTAAGGCTGGAAGGGACCTTGGAAGATCATCGGGTCCAGCTCCCTGCACCAAGCAGGAAAGAAAACTGGGGTCAAGTGACCCTAGTAAAGTGATCATCCAGTATCCTCTTGAAGATTTACAGAGTAGGTGACTGCACCACCTCTGGAGGGAGCTTATTTTACTGTCTGGACACCCTGACTGTGAAGAAGTTTCTCCTAATGTTGAGTCTGAAATGGTGTTCCAGGAATTTGTGGCCATTACTCCTGGTTTTCCCCAAGGGTGCCCTGATGAACAGCTGTTCACCGAGCCCTTGATGTATTCCCCTAATACAGCAGTAAGCTGCTACCAAGTCCCCTCTTAGCCTTCTCTTTTTCAGACTGAAGCGTCCCAGGTCCTTCAGCCTTTCATAGTATGGCTCGCCGTGCAAGTCTCTGATCATACGGGTGGCTCTTTGCTGGACTCTCTCAAACTTGTCCATGTCCTTCTTGAAATGTGGCGCCCAGAACTGAATGCAGTACTCCAGCTGCAGTCTCACCAATGCCAAGCAGAGCAGAAGAATTACTTCCTAGGTTTTGCTGGAGATGCATCGATTGATGCATGTCAGTGTATTATTTGCCCTGCTGGCTACAGTGTCACACTGACAGTTCATATAAATGACTGAACATTATGGAGGTCTATAGCAGAGTTTATGCAAGACATATAGGATAGGTTTAGAAACTTAAAAAAGAAACTTAAGAAAGAAAAAGAAATAAGAACACTGTTGTTGAGCAATTTCTGCTGTGCCTACACTAATTCTATTTAAAGTTACATTAATTTAAAATATTAGCAACAAGTCTCTGTCCTGAAGCACATATCTCTCCGACAATACTAAACTTACCAATTTGAAAATTTGCATCTTTGCCTCAAGAGGCTTTACTTTGACAAAATAATGTTTTATACAGACCTGTTTACCTCTCTTTGGTTACATGACTTTTTTAGTGTGTGAAACATTATGGAAACTGAAAGAAGTGAACATGTGGTTTCCCTATTATTCATTTTAATCTTTTTCAAATGCTTAGACTGTTTGGAATTTTAAATCCCTTACGGAATAAATAGTTATGTCAACATACAGGCTATTTGCAAACATATATGCTGTGAATCATATGTGTTAACATGATAATTGCTTCCATATATATGAGCAGTTGAGCTATTAGAAGACCTGTGGAAAACCTGCCCAGTAAGGAGGATTTTTTTTCAAGACCTCTCAGCATCAGGGCAGGCTTATTAGAGTTCAGTGTGGGAGAGAGGGAAAGAGAGAAAACACTACCCTATTTTTGTATTCCCTGAAATGTTCACTATTTTTATTCTTTTGTATCGAGACCTACGTTTTCCCTCTTCTGAGATGAGATCCCTGCTCCAGCTTTTCAACACTGTGTAAAAAATGGCCAGAGGGATGGGAAAGGCTCCAAAAATCTTCATATCTAGCTGAGAGGGAATCAATTTGTGTGAAGAGTGGGGGAAATCCCCACTCCATGGTTAGTGTTGAATGCAGGTCAAAGGAAGGCTGGGGGCAGGGAGGGCACACCATAGACAAGTCAGCAACAGGCAATCCTGCTAATATTCAAAACATTGCTGTGGCCTATACAGCAACCTGTGGAGGCATCCCCAACTCAGGCAAGACCCAGGGGCTATCTAAGTTACACCACAGGATTTTCATGACCAAGAAGCAGCCGGGATTATTTGATTGACAAGGCTAGTTATAAAAATGTTCCTTTAGGCTGGAAGTGCATCTGTGCTACATTTCTTCGGGCATAACTGCACAATTAACTTATGGGCTCAAGGGTGTTATTCTTAAGCATGCTGTGTTGGCAGGCTGTTTCTAAGCTAAAAGCTGTGCAGCCATGTCTACATAGCAGTAGCGTAGCTGAGGCTAGGTACAGACGTTCAAAAGCCGAGGTGGAAGCACTCTAAGTTTCACACTTTACTCTAAGTGCCCTAGGTAAGATTGGGAGCAAACAGAATACACATTCATCCTTTGGGGGAGAGAGGTGGGGGGCATGCAGGCTACTTACACTGGCTGAGGCCAAAAGGTTGAGGGGGTGCTCTCGTGTGACTCCCAGCCAGCTACTGGAGAATGCCGAGGCCAGCTGAGCAGACAAGCAGTCAGGCCACCCCTGATTAAACAGCAAGGCCCCTCTCCCCAGCCCCACCTCCCTACCAGTGACCGGCTATTAGTGGCAGCTGGGTTGGGGGCTGCCCTTTCACCCCGCCCCAGCTGTGCTGGTTTGGGTTTTGGGGTGCCGGGGCCAGTCAGTGTGGCAGAAGGATCCTTAATATGGCTGGTCACTGAATTTGTACACTCTTCATCAGCCTCTGCAACGTCCAAATTCATCTATAGATAGTTCTCAAGGCACAGGTGGGGAGGGTCCACGTGGCAGGGGCCTCCACTCCCCCACTTCCTTACCACCAGGCTGCTACTGACAGAGGCAGGCAGGAGCCAGGCCTGCAGACAAAGGCTTTCTGGCTCATCTCTGTGATAGCCCAGGGACAGGGCTGGCCCACCACTCAGAGCAGACGAGCATGGGCCAAGGCTAATGCCTCACCCTGAGAGGAGGATTTAGCGGGGGTCCACAAAGAAGCCTGGGATACTAACAGACTGCGACCTAGCTTGGGTCAGAAGGGGATCTGGTACCGAAGTTCAATAGACCAGTCTAGCCTAAATCACTTAAATTTGATACTATATCTATCCAGGTCTTAGACCTGGTTCCACCATATTTAAAGCAGTCTATGTGCACTGAACTTCTGTTCAGTTACTGGTATAGACCAGTAGCTGAGCATTTGTACCAGTGCATGTATAACATCTGTACCTAGCCTGAAGGGGACAGTGAGGGGCAAGAGAGGAAAGGAGAGGGGGGCAGGAGAGCATAATCAGGTCAGGAGCACCAGGAGTAGCCTTTGTGGAGGGCTGCAAAAGCAGCCATTGCTGCAGCAGCAGTCAATCATACAGCCATCACTGGCATAGCAGGAGCCAGTGCTGCCTCAGGTGCCACATGGCTGCCCTTGGTATGAAGCTATGTTGCTACACCTCTGTGGCATAGGACTATAGGCAGGCTAATTATCATGGGGGCACTCTATCTGGCATTATTGCTCAGCACTGCTAAATAGTTTATCCAGAGTGCCGTGCAGGCACAGCTATGCTGCTTCCAATTTAGAAGACAGCTCACCTGGAGAAGTAAAGAGTATGGTTAGTTTATCATGTAGATGTGAGTTTAGTGGTATAACACAGAATCTCACCAGTTATTTTTAGTTCATCTAATTCAAACCTGTCAGACTGACCATAATATCTTGAGAATATCAAATATGAGAGAGGAAACCCAAAAGTCTAGATAAATAGGGATCTCAAAGTTTATATATATCTCAAGGCCCATTTATATATTTTAGTCCAGTGATTCACAACTAGGATGCCATGGCACCCTGGAGTCCCTAGAGATCTTTTCAAGGGTGCCACACGGTGCCATGCAATGTTAGCACTGTTAAGTGTGCAGACGTGATTCACAAGATAAACCCAGGGATTTCAAATAGGAATCCATAATATTAAAAACCTTTTGACTTCCTGTGTTCTGAGTTGTTTGCAACAGAAAAAATGCTCTATTAAATTTCTGTAGTCAAAAAACAAGAGAAAACTGAGAGCTTACATTTTCTGAGGAGGGCCTCGAGCCTACTGAGGGGTGCCTTGAGTCTATCAAGGCATAATTTAAATCTAAAAAGGTTGAGAACCACTGTTATAGATTATTTTTAGAAGTTAATAGGAATGGTTTATTGATTTATTGTAAACATATTTATTCTGAATTAAATGGCAAAGAGGATTCAACACAAATGGGAAATCCCAGCAAAATTATGAGCTTCTTACCATTAACTGGTTTCTGAAATAGAGGGAGAAATAGCATACAGTGTGTGATGGCTTTCTAGGAAGAGTCAGAGGGTGCGTCTACATGGGGGACTAATTGTGCAGTAGCCTAATTTTACTGTGCAGTAGCGTGCAGGGCAAAACCCATGCTAATATGTTACTGCGCAGTAGTATTAGGCTACGGCACAGTTAGCATCACTAAAAGGTCATTCATCAATGTTACTGCACAGTAGCACCAGTTACTACACATTGATTTAGTACTTGGTTATGCAAGTACTAAACATAATGTGCAGTAACTACAACACATTAATTAACATGTAGACGCACCCTGAGAGACAGAACTAGTAGGGGTGTACAAAGCTTCAGTCGCCGATTCGATTTGGAGAAGATTCAGCTATATTCAGAGGCTGAATCACCAAATCCAAACTGAATTGGGAGACAAAAAATCCCCTCCAAATCGATTCAGAAAAGATTCAGAAAAAGATTCAGAGATTTGGAAGGCAGTCTTTCAGGAAAACAGAAACTGAGAAGGGGAGGGGGAGCAGGGGGGGAAGACTGACATCTGTAGCTGGCCAGTGACTGTGATCTTTCTCTGAGTCCTCTTCCAATCACAGTACTTTAGGGGAGGGACGTAGAAACAGCTGCCATCCCTGCAATTTTCATCCCGCTGTGCTTTAACACACACAGAGTCACGCATCACGAGTTTTGCTTTGAACAGTTTGAGGTGCATTTTCCCAGAAACCCCTGCACCTATCTCCTTGAAAATTGGCAGGCCTCATGCCCTCAGAATGGGCTACCATTTCTGCTGTTTTCCTCTAAATCTGCCCCAAAATGACAAAGTTATAGGTATTTCACTGATTCCCCATTATAGTCTATGGCCAAATCACCGAATCTCTCTGAATCAGCACTGAATCTTCCAAAGCTGATTTGGCTGAATTGATTTGGGACAGTGATCTGAATCTCTGAATCAAATCACTGTCCTCCAAAATGGCCAAATCTGAATCCAAATCGAATACTTCCCTATTCACATAGGCCTAGTAACTAGCCATGTTAGTCTGAAGGTCAGACAGAAGACAGGGCAGGGTGGCACCTTAAGGTGCGTCCAAATGAACACACACATGCGCTTATCTGGGGACAAATAGCAGCAGTATATAGTTCTGCTGCTGCTGCTTGTCCCCAGGGAACACCTGTGCATACATGCTCTGGCTCACAGCAAGTTACCCCAGGTGAGGTAGGGGAGACTGAGGCCAGAACCTGGACTGGCCCAAGAAGCCTTGCTTGGGGTCCTGGCAGCCTCATGGAGCTCCAGTTGTGGCAATCTGGAGCCAGGGAAGGTGGCCAGCAGCAGAAGCATGTCTGTGGCCAGCCAGGATCTGGTTTCAAGCAGCGCACACTGCTGCCACATGCACCTTCCACTTTTTTATAGTGCGGTTTTTTTTTACACTGGCATCTCCTGGTATCAAAAAAATGCTGCTAATTTGAAGCATGGGGAATGCCTGCATGTGTGGCATGTGTGCCAGGGATAAATTTAGGGCCAGGGATAAATTTAGGGCCAGGTACATATCTAAAAATGACTGAAGTATCTTTGTTTTTTCATGGATTTCTTTGAAGTATGGAGTTGTCTGAATAGGTCTCATCATTCCTAATTATTAACTTCATTTTTTACATACCTGTAACACAAGTGGGGAGGTTCTTGGGTGGTAGGTAGAGATAGTTGTTTTGGGTGATATACATCTCTGCTTCATCTCTAAAATCAGGCTGTGATTTTGAGTGATTCTGGCTGCATCTACATGTGCAATTAGCATGTAGCAATAAACACCAATACAGTTCGGGGGGGTTAGAACCGGGCCCTGGGTGGTGGCTACTTTATGACCCTACAATATTTTGTAGGTGTCTAGCAAAATTTTAATTATTTAAGAAAATAGAATTTCCCAACAGTAACTGGCTAGTTTAAAATTGCATCATATACGAAAATTACATGTTCCCTAGAATGCTAGAAAAGCTAATTGTACAGACTATTTTATATGTATCTCTGGAACTCACAGAACTGGAGTTTATGGTGTGGAAATTGTTTTTTGAATTGAGGAGGTGTGCTTCAACTCATTGAGGAGATAGGGTGGCAGAACAAGGGAATACCATGGATTTAGATGAGATACCAGGGAAAAAACTTGGGTTTCATGTTGCACTGATATGCCTTGGGAAAAACAAGGCTTTTGTGAAGGGAAAGTAGGGAAGATTTGTGGACATTTATACACATGTTTCGGGGTGTGTGGGGATTGCACTTAAATTAGCCAGCTCTGAGAGCTGCACTAATTAGAAGTGCCTGAAATGTCACCTGTATCAGCACCCCCACACTGAAAAATGGTGGTGGGGCACTTCGAATTAAAGCTCATTGAATGAGCTTTAGTTTAAAACACCCCACCACCATTTTTCAGTGCAGAGATGCTGATACATTATATGTGATGCTGGAGGCTGCTGGAGCACATTTATTTCAACACTCCAACAGACTTGATTAATCGAGTCTGTTCTGATGTGCTGCAGTTGCAGCACATTGGAGCAGGCTTCCTGAACCTGTATAGGAGCCCTGTATGTTCAGAGGATGAGTATCTTTGGTTTTCCATATAGCTCAGCTTTTAGTAACAAGCAAGCAATTATTTACAAAATGAGTTATTCTGTAGATTTTCCTTCTTTAATTGGAACATGTATAAGATGAGATTTTCAAAAGCAGATGATATTGGCCTAAGTTTTCTCTCATTAGACATGTCCAGACAAGCCCACACGTGCCTCTTGCAGTTTCTCAGACCCCTGTGAGGCACTGCAAGAGGCACATGTGGGAACAAAAAACTGTTCCTCCCACTGCAAATTTGCAGTGGGGGAGCAAAATTAGACCTCTGGATATCCAGGGGTCAACCAAAACCCCGGGGGAAAAAAATGGGTCAGGACACCATCCCAGACCATGCCCTGAGGCAGCCAGAGGCTCAGTCCTCCACAGAGACACTCTTCAACCTGTCAGAGCATCTCTGTGATTGGCCCTTTCCCTGGTCCTGAAGCAAGCTGCAAGGACCTGGACCTGGCTTCTAATAGACAAGTAGGGGGCTGGGGGGTGGGCTGGAGGAGGGGGGAGGGGACCTTCCCCAACTCCCAGTTCATTCCCCCCACCGCCGTTTGTTCTCCCCACTCCCAGTTCATTCCCCAGCTCCTGGCTCACTCTCCCCACTCCCTGTTCATTCCCCCCACTCCCCCTTACCCCATTCCTCCTACCTCCTGGAAGCATTTGTTCCCCAGCTCCCCCCTGGCAGCCCCCACACACTCACTGGCAGTAGCAGAGAATGGGTAGGCGGCTGGAGACCAGCAGGAGGCTAAAGACAATCCCCTGCTGATAAGCTGGAGACTTCCCCTGCTCTCTCCAGCCTCCTGCTTATGCTCTGCTACTGCTGGTGAGTGTATGGGGGTGGGACTGGGAGAGCAAGCGGGGAGCTGGGGGAATGAACAGAGGGCAGGGGGAATGAGCATGGCGACACACCCCCTCAGAAAAGGCACCACCGACACTGCCTGCAGTGCCTGTGGTCAGTCGCTGCTTGCCACCACCCTCCCCCCCCCGTGCTGCCAGTGGCATCTGCAGGCAGTCAGCAATCACCACTGGCCACAACTATCACTGCCGGTGGTGTCTGCGGGTGGTCACCGCTCGCCACCCCTCCCCCCACTGCCGACAGTGGCGGCAGCATCTGTGGGAGCTCCCTGCTTACCACTGCCACCACGCTCCCATCACCACCAGCACTGCTATGTCCCGCCAGCCACTGGGGGCACACAGCATTCATGCAGGAGACCCACCCCTCCTAAGCAGCCCCCACACCCAAAGTCCCCCCATACCTGCTCACACAGCAACTCACATCTCCCAATATCCCTCCACACTTACCCACATACCCCTATCCCCCTTCCCACCTCCTCCTGCAAACCCCATGTCCCCCCATCACATACCCACCATGTGATAAGGAAACCCAAAGCAAACATTAAAACTTATAGCTATGTAGAATTTATTTTATTATGATGCTAGAGACACTGGCAGGCTTCCAAATTTCTTTAACATTGTAAATATAGCAATAATACATTGCTCATCTGATCAATCCCCCTTCTCTCTCTCTTTTGTTTTAATTGTGTAAGAATGTGAATTTTGGGGTATTTTAAAAAGTGAATTTGGGATGCTGCTTCAGCAGTCTAGCTGACACAAGGGGCTAGTGTCCCCAGATACCAATTGGCTGGGCCCCAGAAGCTCCTGAGGGCAAGTAACCCTGAGCTGCTGGCCAGGGCAGGTGCTGGCCCTGGGCTCTAGCTCCCCCTGGCTGCAGATCCAGGAGGAGTCAGGCAGGGTTATTTTGCCCCAAGTAGCACAATTTGCTCCGCAACAAAGTGCATGTCCGAGCACATGCACTGAGGCAAAAAGCCCCGGCTCAAATTTGCACTGCTTCTACTTGAGCTGCTGAAAGTTCATGTGCTTGCATGTGTGGATGCACCCATTAATGTTAATGGCAGCCTTGCTGTTGCTGAACTCCAGTTTGTTCTTTCCCTAAACCAGGAAAGCATCTGGATCCCCCTATCTGGGATTTTCTCTTGCATTGAAAAGTTTATGGCTCATGTAGTGATAGCCTAACTAGTTCCTGTAACTACCATTATCCATAATGCAGACTGCAGGGAATGACTACTGTAGGTATTGTTAGATTGTTCCTGTACTTTGCACCTACAGGTTGGTAGATTTGTTTCAATGACAATAATAGCTCTGTATATGTGGGCTTGAACAGCTCAATAGCCTGCCTCTTTTTCATAAAAACATAAATGGTATTTTGGACACTGTTAAGTCTCTGTTATAACCATAGCTAACAGAATACAACCTGTGGATGATTTCTTGGGGTGCAGACAGAAGTTACATTTATTGTGTGATACGTCACCTGAAAGTACTTTACAGCTATGTTGTCACACATGTACATGGATAGTTTCATAGTTCCATATTTGGTAGGGTTGGAAGGAACCTGAGCAGATCATCAAGTCTGACCCCCTGCCATGGGCAGGAAAGAATGCTGGGGTCAAATGACCCCATCTAGATGATTATTTAGCCTCCTTTTGAAGACCTGAAGGGTAGGAGCAAGCACCACTTCCCTTGGAAGTTGGTTCCGGATCCTAGCCACCCTGACTGTAAAGTAGTGCCTGCTGATGCCTAGCCTGAACCTACACTCAATCAACTTGTGGCCATTATTCCTAGTTACTCCTGGTAGTGCTCAGGAGAGCAGGGACTCTCCCATTCCTTGCTGGTCCCCCCCTGGTAAGTTTATAGATGGCCACCAGATCTCTCAGCCTTCTCTTGTGGAGGCCGAAGAGGTTCAGGTCCCATAGCCTCTCCTCGTAGAGCCTGCCCTGATGCCCCCTAACCATGCAAGTGGCTCTTCCCTGGACCCTCTCAATGCTGTCCACATCCCTCCTGAAGTGCGGCGCCCAGAACTGGATGCAGTACTCCAACTGCGGCCTGACCAATGTCGGACAGAGGGGAAGGATCACCTCCTTGGACCTGCTTGTGATACATATGTGGATGCATGACAAGGTGCAGTTAGCCTTACTGACTGCGTCCCCACATTGGTGGCCCGTGTTCTTCTTGGATCAGTAATGACTCCAAGATCCCTTTCTGCCTCTGTGCTGATGAGAAGGGAGTTCCTCAGCTTATAGGTATGCTGCTGGTTCTTTTTCCCTAGGTGCAGTACCCTGCACTTGTCAGTATTGAATCCCATCCTATTCTCATCCACCCACCCCTCTAACCTGTCCAGATCTAGTTGTAGCCTGTCCCCATATCTTAATGTCATCCATGAATTTGAACAAGCCCTGGGATGCAGAGCCCTTTAAAAGTGACTGATCTTGCAACAAATTAACCCTCATGAAATGAGGGATCAGATGAAGGTGCTCCACTTTGGAGTGCCTTAGGGAACTTCTGTTGTGTGATTGTGTGGTGTGATTCCACCCAGGGCTTTCTGCAGGAAGGGAAGAGGAGAGGTGAGAAAAGGGGATTCAAGGGGGAGTGAGCTGCCAGATGGAGGCTGAGGCATGGCACTGATTTGGGATAGTTCCCCAACATCAAGTACTCAGGCTGCAGGAGATGACATATCTTTTTCAACATGAAGGCAGGAATGTGCAAAAGGAGCCTCATGTGGTAGGGGGGTATCATAAGGATTCCCAGATTAGACGGCTCTGTCCCCAGTGGAGTGACCCAGGGTAATGAAGGGACAGAGCACCAGTGCACGGTGCCTCAGTGCTGCCCTGAGGATTCCTCTCTCTCTTTCCTGCCTTGGGTCCAGCAGCCATAGCCAAGCAGATTGCAGGGCGAGCCTGGAGTCAGTACCTTGGGGACGGCACTGTAGCTCACACAGCCCCTACTGCTGCTGCTGCTGCTGCTGCTATCTCTCAAGGCTCACTTCTCAAGGCTGGATGAAGCAAGAAGCCCACACTTCCCTATGAGACTCAAGCCCTTTTGCCAGTGCTGGGTGAGGTTTCAGAGCTGTAGTCACCTCTCTCTTTCTCTCTGTCTCTGTCTCTCTCTCTCTCTCTCATTGCCAGCCACAGCTTGTCTCCTAGTTTGAAGGTTCTTCTGGACCCTCTAGAAGAGTGAGAGACTGTATCAGGGAAAGGTGGGGAGAGGAGAGAAGAGGTGAAGGCAAAAGAAAGGGGGAGGGAAGTGAAGAGGGGAGAAAGGAGAAGGAAAGGAGGGAAGGATGAAGGGTAGGAAGAATAGATGGGTGAAAGGAAGGATGGTTGGAGAGAGGAGGGCAGAGGCAGAAGAGAGAGAAGCAGCCTGAAGGGGAAGAAAGCATGAGAGAGAAGATGTGTGTGCAAGGATGCCACTGACAACTTGGAGCAGGGAAGGATTAAGCACTTCCTGATTCAGGTGACATGTAAATAGAGAACAGCTGCTCCCTCCAGCTTGGGCTGGGAGGGGGGTTGGAGGGCTTGGAGAGAGAGGCAGCTCCTTTGGCTTCTGCAGGTAGGCTTGATCCCCCACCCCCACCCAACAGGTGAATATCTATTGGGTGGGGAAAGAGGAGGGTGCTCTAACTCATGGCACTTTATGTAAAGCACCATGAGTTAGAGCCAAGGCCTGCATGTCTGTCAGTAACCTTGTTCTGAAGTTTGGCATTCAAATCAGTTTTTAAAGATCGTTTTGTTTAAGGACAGCAACTCTGAGGTCAGTGATGGAATGTCCAGAGAAGTTAAAATGTTCTGCCCAGGTTTGTTATCTTTCTGGAACTGATCTCAGATTAATGTCCATTCATTCTTTCATGTAAGGATTGCCCCATCTGTCCAATGTAGATAGCAGAGGGGCACTGTAAGCAGGTGCTGGTGTATATAATGTTGGTAGAAAAGCAGATGAATGAATGAGTAGGTGAATGAGTCACAGGTGGACTCTGACAGACATCCTCAGGGATTGAGTTCCAAAGTGGAACCCTTGATATTAATAGGCTGAAGCACTGACTTAAGTAATTGATTTGTTATTTTTCCCCCTTAGATATCTATTCTGCCCTATCTAAAAGATTAAGAGTGGCTTACAGTAGACACAAGACAGGGCAGAGTGGGACCTTATAAATTAAGTAATTCAGAGACAGACAAACTTTCATGAGTAAACGTTTATTTCATCAGATAGCATGTCTATGAAAGCTCCAGCCTCTCTGAATCAGTTATACTATATAAAAGTGCAACTTTGCCCTCCCTTCTGCCTGACTTCAGATTAGCACATTTAACTACCTCTCTCTTTGCTTATGAATAAATAGAAAACAACCCACAGATAGGATTCCCCAAAAAACACCCCGAAACCTGAGAATTCCTTTCTCCCCTCCCTCCCAACTACCAATTCCATGCCTAAAAGCCCATACAAGCAAACACTTAGGGCAATCCCAACCATACTTCCCAACTGCCATTTAAATGCAAATATGAAATCTCTTCCTACTTCCCCCATCTCCTACCTCCCAACTCTAATGCCTCATCCCCAGGGGAGATCTTTCTACCCTCCCCCAATGTCCCTTCCAAGCCCATAGTCCCTCTCCTACATAAGGGCTGTAGCTGTCTCCTCCTGTATTGTTTTGGTCCTTCTTAGTTATATCTCAATAATTAACTGATCTCAGTTGCTTTGATTAGATATAAACATAAATAGGGAAAATGACTTGCCCTTAGATATTAATGACTTAAAATCTTAGTGATTATAGAAGAATATGCAGTTGACAAAGATGGTTGGTTTGACTGAAACATTACTTTCAATCAACAGGAAAGCAGGCATATTCTGTAACACTTGCATCTTTGGAACTAACTTCAAGGGAAGCCTAACTATGAACAAATTGCAATGACCTAGCCCAAAAACAATAACACATAAGTGATGGTAAGTTTTACGTACCATATCTTTCATGTTGGACACTGCCTGACTTTAAGAGGATTATATTCTCATTAAAGACATGCAGAAAAAGAGGCAAATACTTACAGCAGAAAACATCAAGAAACTATGTCATGTTTTACTGTTCAAGGGTTTCACTTATGTTTCATTTGGGTCAAGTTTCCTGCTAAAGCTAAAATTAAGAGTAGAGAAATTCTGGGGGGAATAGGAAAGTATAAATAACACTTTGCATGAATCAAGTCTTCATGAGAACTGGATACAAATTATGAAATGTTTGTTATATATTCTTATTTCATATCATGTAACTTAATAGGACCTCTCAGAACAGTCTCTCTGAAGCACTGCTTAACCATGGCAATAATAGAATTATGATGGAAAAGACAGAAGTAGAGGGGAAATGCTATGAATTTCCTGCTAAATGTTTTGAATGAAATGGAAACAAAATCCTTCAAACGTTTTTGCAGAATTATTTCAGTATCTGTTCTTCAATAATTTCATTTTCATGGGAAAATGAAAAATAAAAGGAGAAAAAATACTTAAAAAATGGAATGCCAAGACAATAGTTTCATTGAAAAACTGGACCAAAACAACAACATTTAAAATTTTCCTTGACAACTTTTGTTTTGCTTGAAAAGCTATATTTCATTAAAAAACAACTTTGATGAAAAATGTCATCCAACTTTATCCATAAGCAATGTGTAACTATTTATATCCTTTTATATAATCTGTTTAACAGAATTTCTACATCACCCAGTGCTGGTTGTATACTGAATGCTGTTCAAATTCCAATAATAGGCAATGTACTGGGAGGAGTGCTAAACTCAAATTTCTTGTTTTCTCAGTGGCTCTGTATAGATGGTGGAACTGTCTTTAAAGAGTCCATTCCTGGACCTGAGAGGGACTGCTCCTTGTGTGCTTGGCCCATAGATTGCTTTGGTTGTGTTAAAAAAACTATGCCCATTGTGGCTTTTGGTGAACTTTTGATTCTCTTTTGCTTTGTCCTTCTATCACTTGTATTTGCACTGTTGAATTCTACTCTGGGTCTCAGCCTTAATGTGGTGATAAATGTTTGCTTGTGTTTGCAGTTGATTCATTCTGCCAAGCTTTGAAGGCTCTATTTTTTCTGCCAATGAGAGATTAAATTTCCTTATCATTCTCATTGAACTAGTCCTGATGTTTCTTTATGGAGAAGCCTAGAGATTCTTCATACACCTCTTGGATGCCTTTCTTGAAGCTCTCCCAATTATCAGTGGTAACGGGTGTCAAGATCATCAATGAAGTTGGAGAGTTTCTCACTGAGGCACTGCTAGAGATGATCACTTTTACCAGAATCTTCTAAGCACTGAGTATTGAACCTCTTCCTTGCTTGCTTGTTTTGTTTATGAATAGACATGATGGAAGGTATCAAATGATGATCCATCCAGCAGTCATCTGTGCTGGACAATCTTCTGATAATATGGATATCACAGTGGTCCCAGGTATATACTATGACATCATCAATCAGGTGCCAGTCTTTTGAATGATGGAAGGATCACTTTCAAGAGCTCCTGCAGCAAGATTCTAATGTTAAAGACAATACCACCAGAGCCATTCCACAATATCCCATTAAGGACTGCCTTGTAGATCTACCAACGTGTCAAGGAGCCTTGAAAGCCATTAAGCAAATGGAAAACAACAAAGCATATGGTTGTGAATGAATACCACCTGAAATTTATAAGCAAGGTGGGAAAAAACTCTCTCTCCAAATATGTGTCAAAATTATGAAAATCTGGATATATGAACAGAGTTCCAGTGACTTGAGAGATGCCAGGATTATTACCATATTCAAGAAAGGACATCAGATTACAGCAATTATCATGGTATTGCACTTCTGTTCATAGGGAAGATTCTCACACACATTCTCAATAGACTGACTTTTACTCAATGAGAACATTTTACCCAAGTCCTAGTATGGTTTCAGACCACTTGGGTACAACAGATATGACTTTTGTTGCTAGACATCTGCAAGAGAAGTTCTGCAAGCAACACCAAAATGTTTTCTTGGCCATCATTAATCTGACAAAGGCCTTTGATTTAATCAACAGAGAGGCCTTTTGGAAGATCCTACTAAGATTTGGATTCCGGCTAAAATTTGTTACCATCATGAGACTTCTTCATTATGACACGAAAACAACCATCGTAAGCAGTGGCTTGGAAATGGACTCATTCACTATTAAAACTGGAGTCAAGTAAGGATGTGTGCTTGCACCAACATATTTTTCCACCTATATTGCAGCTATTCCATATCTCAGTGGTAACAGATTTTCATCTGGAGTCAGCATCCAGTATCACATGGATGGGAATCTCATTAACATCAATTGGTAATTTCCAAATCCAAGATAATCAACACCTCCATACTGATCTTCAATAGGCTGACAATTGTGTGGTGTGTACCTTCTCAGTTGGAGAGCTCCAGTTCACTCTTGGCTGTTTCTGTGAAGTGTTTGAAATGTTTGGGCTCACTGTCAACTTCAAAAAAGCCAAGAAACTTTACTAACCCCACTAAATTAACCAGATACTCCTCCACACATTACAAATAGAGGGTAATCCTTAGAGAATGTTAAGCATTCCTCCTACCTGGGTAACTACCTTTCCCAAAAAGTAAACATAGATGATGAAATTCAATACCAGATAAAATCTCCTTGTGCTGCCTTTGGACATCTCTGAAATTGTGTCTGTGATGATCATGACATAAAGACCCGTCTATCAGGCTGTTGTCATCTCTACCCTGTTGTATGGGTGTGAAACATAGACATACAAGGAACACCTTAAATCTTTGGAATGTTACCATCAGCAATGTCTTCAGAAAATTCTCCATATCTATTGGAAGGACAGAAGAATGAAGAAGCATTTTGGCTAAAAAAACCCCACCTCCATTGAAACTATGTTTATATGGTACCAGTTCCATTGGACAGAACATGTCCAAAAGATGCCTGACAATTGGCTCCCAAACAGGTCCTGTACTCCCAATTCACCAGTGGTCACCACTCTATAAGTGGGCAAAATAAGAGATTCAAGGACGCCTTGAAGGGAAATCTGAATGAATGCAATATTAACACTGACACCTGGGAGACTCCACCCAACTCAACCAAATTATCACCAGTGGTGCCATGATGTATGATAAGACATCAGTTATTTAGAGCAAGTTTACCTCACTATGGAGGTAGAGATGAAAGGGGACAAAGAGAAACAGCTGTGACCTGACATTACCAAAATCTACTCCTTCCATCTGGAACTATTTGCCATGTCTTCAGTTGAACATATACATCTTGGATCAACCTTTCCAGTCATCTATAGACACACTGACTTCCCTATTTACTGGAAGACTGTCATTCTTGTATTCACTGTCAGCCGCCACCAACAACATTGGCTATCTTGCTTTTCACTAGTCACTTAACATTTCAGCTTCCCCTGCAGCTCAGCTTCCCTCTGAAAGTAGGGAAAATAATGCTTAAAAGGTGACTACCAAATGTAACCTATTGGTTTTGTTAATTTGCAATATTAAGTAAATCCATAACTGGCTATTCTTTTTTTCATCCAGCAAACCCCTATTCAGATGGCATACAAACAGGAGAACCACAGGCTAAGGCAGCTGAAGAACAAAAACTCCCCAGATATATTGGAATATGTCTGCACCATGGTAGGAATCCTCATGAGCAAACCTCATTCACCTGCAACCACTTGCCTGTGAACACTAAACCTGGTAATACTGTGGTGAAGGTGCTATAGGGGTCTCTCTCAAGACCTTTATCTGCACTCCAGAGCAGCAGAGTTCAGTGCTGTTAGAGGGCTTCACCAGAACATTTCTAGGTTTGGTGCACATGAGCAGGAACAGGTAAGCAGGATGAATTTGAGGGTATCCCTCTCCAAGAGGAGGGATTCAAGCAAATCCCAGGACATCATTCTCCCGTTGTACTTGGTCAAGCAAATCCTGGGACATCATTCTCCTGTTGTACTCGCCCTTGGTGAGGCCGCAGCTGGAGTACTGTGTCCAGTTTTGAGCTCCACAATTCAAAAAGGATTTGGAGAAGCTTGAGAGAGTGCAGAGGAGAACCACGTGCATGATGAGAGGTCAGGATAACAGACCTTACTATGAGAGGCTGAGAGCCATGGGACTCTTCAGCCTGGAAAAGCATAGGCTCAGGGGTGATCTGGTGGCCACCTACAAGTTTATCAGGGGTGCGCATCAGGATCTGAGGGCATGTCTGTTCACCAGAGCGCCCCAAGGGATGACAAGATCGAACGGTCACAAACTCCGCTGCAACCGATTCAGGCTGGACATAAGAAAGAACTTCTTTACTGTTCGAGCCCCCAAGGCTTGGAATAGACTGCCACAGGAGGCAGTTCAAGCACCCACTTTGAATGCCTTCAAGATACACTTGGATGCTTATCTTGCTGGGATCCTATGATCCCTGCTGACTTCCTGCCCCTGGGGCAGGGGGCTGGACTCGATGATCCTTTGGGGTCCCTTACAGCCTGAATGTCTATGAAAACTATGAAATCTATGAAGAGTGATAGGGGTGCAGTCTAAATACATTTTAAAGGCTAGGATCCAGTTTATTCATGGGGAATCAAATATTTGTTGTAGTTTAAAAGTTTAAAGTTTTCAGTGATATTATTCTCTATATTTTTTCTTCCTTAAAATCAAAACAAAAGAATGCAATCCTAAACATATTTGATATATACATTCCAAACAAAATAAGGATAGGGTTTCAGATAAACCTTTATGGAAAAATCCTGTGGAAATAACTGATACTTGTTATACATGCATCCTATATAATGTAGTTATAGAAAAGTAAATTCCTGTAACAGGAGAGGTGGGTTTGATAGAAATTTAGGTGGATGTCTTTAAATTCTGTGGGCTTTTAGTATAATTTCTGTATGTCAACCACTTTAATCTTTATTAAACTATATATGACTTTTCCAGAAATATAAAATAGAAATACTGTTTTAAAAATGGAAAGGCAAATAAAAACATTTATGTGAAGTAGTAGTCTAAGCAGTTGTTCTAAAAGCTTCCCTTCCAGTTAGGATTAGCTTTCTGGTACATAGCCGGATTAAGACGATTAAAAAGAAAAGTCCATACATTGCAACTTGATTGGAGGTAAAATACTGAGACAGGACATAGTCCAGAGAACCTTAACTAAGCAAAATTCTGTTTGGGGTTCAGTATTAGGAATATACTGCAATTAAAGTTTTGCGTAAGTAAAGGGTAAAGGACTGAGCGCATAGTCTTGATTAATAAAATGAGGACTCCAAAGTTGTTTTTATTTCCACAGCTTACACAACTGAGACATCTTCTTTCTCACAGAATCCTATAGTCTAATGAAAAGTACTGTAGGTCTGCCCTCTCCTGGACATTGAGGTTCTAGTGTCAATTCTGACTTCAGTCATAATGCTCCTTCATCTGACTATGAACAACGTACACTGGGAAACCACTTAGTGGTAATTAAATAATTATGTTCATGGCCAATTAAACCACCTTGACCAGAGTCAGCCCTGCCTACAAAACAGTTTATTACCAGGTATCTTCTAGTCCAAAAATTCAGGATCTTAGAAGTTATCAATGAAAGATGTCTATGAGGTCATCAAATCTCATGTTTGACTATACAAGATTGTTCCTACCTCTCTGTCTGCCCATGTGCTGCTTGACATGCCCATCAGGAGATATGCTGTGATGTGAAACTTATAATGAATATGACTCTAATTAATAACTAATGAAATAGCTAAAAAAAAGTTCAAAATGTTAGCCTACTGTGCAGCCTACATAAATAAATCTGGCCTCCCGTACTATGATATAAAAGCAGGTAACATTATCCTCATTACTATTTTACAGACTTGTTAAATCTCACTACCAAAAGGAACAGTATGAAACCAGAAATACAAATTAAGAGATCCTTAGTTTCAGGGGATGCCCCCGGGACCCATGTGGCTTAATTTAAGCTGCATGATCATAGATTGGGTCTCACTTGTGCAGACTTCTGTTGGTTCTGGAAGCTGTGCTGGGAATGTGATCTGAGTAAGTTGGGGTGGGGGGGAGGGGCAGGTGGGATGGGGAGCTTGACAGGATCGGGGGGCATATACTTTTGTCTAATCAACATATATATCATGATAGGTTTTTTTGTGGACTTCCAACAAATACATCCTAAAACCTATAACCAGTTTTATTGTAGCCAATGGAAATGAACTGTTCCTGTATCACCCTGAACTTTAAAGCAATTAGCTGATCCATTATTTTGCATATTTTAGAGCACTTTATGCTATTTTATGTTATGATTCTGAATTGGAGTTCTTTGAATCTTGATATTTTTATAAGCCCAGAGATTCACGTGAACATTTTTTTTTTTACTTTTACCAACATGTTTGTGCCACTTAAATCTACCTAGTTTTTCATTCACACTGATTTAGAGAGAGATCTGTGCTAGAATATAAATTTAGATTTGCTCAATAATATGCCTGAGTTTGCTTTGAAGGTCAATGTATTTCATTGATCGTCATTGCTATACTGTTCATACATCCATCTATGTGGGACTTTTGACATTCCTACTCTTTGGCTGCAAATAGATGTTACATTTATCCCAGGATAAACCATTTAATCCTGGGACAAAGTGCAATTGCACAGATGTCCTTGTCCGTTGCCTTGGGATAAATCCTAAAAAAAAGTTTCCCAGACAAAAGGTAGTAACACTCTACCCCAGGATATTGCAAAGTATATCTGTACAGTTACCACTGAATCAGTGGCAGAAAAGTGGCACTGAATTCAGCCACCTGATTAGGAGGTGGATGTGCATACACACCAATCCAAGGATATTTTTGTTCCTGGACAGACACAGTCATAACTTATCCAGGGATAAATGGAATGTGTATTTCTAGCATTATTTAATAACAAAATCTTATTCTCAGACCTGTAGCTACTGGAAGTAAAAGGCATTTGCATTCCTCATTTGCCCTTATGAAGGTCAGCTTTCACAATCATTTTCCAAACCCATAATTTGCATAATTACCTGTGAATAGAAAGACTTTGAGATACCCAGTTGTTTGGTAAACTCCAGTAGACTGTACTTTATGAGTCTCATCCTTGTCTCATCATCATTTTAACCTGGCTTAAATCTATTTCATTTAATGGAATTGTTTCTGATTTATGCTTATGACAATGACAGGAAAATCTAATGACAGAATTTCCATTTTGTGCCATTTGAGGTCTGATTCACCACTATGTTATTCTAGCATGAACACTGGTTTAACATCATTAGAATTACTTCACTGGCATGCTACCAATGAAAGGAAGGCCCAAAATCCATATATTTCTCTTTGTACTTTTTTGTACAGATTTGTTTCCTCACATCAGGTTCAACATTACTGTATAGTTGGCAGTATTTCTATGCATGTGACCATGTAAGATAATATACCTTTAATTTAAAAGCTCAGTTCAAGATAAAATTGTTATTACAAATTGGAATTCCAACACAATAGCAAATCTTTCTGTTTGTGGATATGTCATTCGATTATCACAACAACTGTAAAAAATACCCTGGAAAATGTACAGGTATCTTTTGCCTGCACTATAATTACTGAATATTTTTTG
This sequence comes from Alligator mississippiensis, assembly GCF_030867095.1. NCBI lineage: Eukaryota > Metazoa > Chordata > Crocodylia > Alligatoridae > Alligator > Alligator mississippiensis. The sequence goes on from NC_081826.1 coordinate 134,055,046, forward strand.
CTGTAACATACATTTGGTAATGACATGAAAATGTTGTTCAGCCTGTCCTTTTATCATGAAAAAACAATGCAATACAGTGAAATAGCTGGTAACTGGTTGCTACAGTAGAGTTGCGATTACTGCTAACTGCAGAAAAAACTTATGGCTCTGTCAACATATCAGTGATTAACCTCTATGGTATTTAGTAAATGTAGAAATTTGCTGCAGGCCAATATGAGAATTGGCATGTAGAGTGACATTTCTACACATTTAAACATAAAATAAAAAGACAGTTGGATATTTTTAAGCCACCAAGTGAAATGTACATGTAAACTGGTCAGTTCCACATACAAATCAATGCAGGTGTATTTAGAGGATTTGAATTTTGGGCCTCTGTGCAGTGTTTGTATATAAGTTTTAAATAAAAAACTCTCTTCATGCAATGCTACTTGCACTTGGATTATTAAAAAAAAGAATTCTGGAGAAAAAAATTAAAAGTTTCTAAGTGACTAAAGCTCTTAATTTCCATTTTCTGTAATTACTTATTTGATTTGAAACATGCTACTACAAGGACTAAGATTTCTAAGTCACCTAAGCACTTTGAGAGTTTTACTATTAATCTATATTTGCAAAACACCACATGGTTGGGCCATAATCAGCTTTAAAATTCTAATCAGCTACTGCTTTGGGTGAAGAGCAGAGGATCAGGTTGGAAAATGTGAGTTGGCTCGAGGTGCTGATAATGGTATCATCAATGGTTTCACAAAGAGTGCAGATCTATGTGGTCACAAGTCTATATACAGAAGTAGCAGTAGGACTGTTTGCTGCTTCCCTACAAACACAAAACTGGGGATGGCTGCATGACGCAGATGCCTTGATCCTCGATACCAGTTTTGACAGAAGTCAAATTCATTAGGGCTGTGCGAAGCTTCGTGTGTTGATTTGATTCAGAGGAGATTCAGCCTGATTTGGCAGCCAAATCTCTGAATATGAATCAAATCAAGAGACCAATAAAAAGGTCTGAATTGATTCAAAGGTTCTGAATTAATTCAGAAAAGATTTGGAGAAAGATTTGGAGATTCGGCGATTTGGGCAGTCTTCGCTTGCCTCCGCAGGGAGCTGGACCCGGGCTCCATGCCGGTAAATAGGGGGCAGGGGGAGGAGACCATGGAGGGGACCCTCACCAGGCCCCATCTGTTGCCTGCTCCCCTAGGCCTCCTGAGTGCCCCCTGACCTTGTCTGCTCTCTCAGCCCCATCAATGGCTGCACTGCCTGGGCCCAGTGTCCCGGCTCTTCAAAAAAAAAAAAGCCGCACATTTACCGGCTGTTGTAGCATCATTGGGGCTTTCGGGGGAATGTGGCAGAGCCCCCACCCCATGCAGCACAGGCCAGTGGGGGGCAGTGGGGATTGCCCTCCCCCTCTGCCTGGCAGCATCCAGTGAGTGTGGGGCTTTTATTTTTTAATTGCGGGGATGCTGGGGCCAGGTAGGGTAGGCATTGACAGGGCTAGGAGAGTGGGCAGGGGATGGGGCCTCTTTGATTTGGCCGAATCGATATGGGACAGTGATTCAAATCACCAAATCGAATCACTGTTCCATGAATTGGCCAAATCTGAATCCGAAGCGAATACTAGCCACCTCGCACAGGCCTAATATTCATTATTTGAGGAAAGGATTGACTTTTTACTTGGGCATTAAAGCTTCCATATGAAATGCTTAAAAAAAGCTTTGGGAGCATAGCAAGACTAGCACACAAGAAAAAGCCATATCATTTATAAGGAAATTAGCAAAGCATCATGTCTATAGAATGTCAGTGTTAACAATACTGCAGTGGAAAATAATTAAATTAAAACTATGTTAAAATAAATATTAACAGCCTGACTAAACACCACCTAGTGAGTAACTAATGATAATTTTGCCAAGCATTTCTTTCACAGTCAAGTTCTATAAAACAGAGGTATTGAAAAATAGCTTGCTTTCAGATGTAAGGACATGTCTGCAAAAAGCCACCAAGTATATTTTGTAGGAATTGGCCATTCCAATTTTTCCATCATAAGTCATATGTCATACAGAGCAGCAAAAGAAAAAAAAATGTCATTCTTTGAAAATCATGCCACATTTCTAAGGGCCATTCTCAACATATGACCCCAGTTTTGCCCAGGTAATTCCTGTCATGCTATAAATTTGAACTTGTACATGCAATCATTTGTGCACTAATGTCCATAGTGGGACTATATTTCCCCAATTCCAAAACTGGAGACCCTACCCTTAGGCGTGCTTAGTAGGGGTGTGCAAAATGTATTCAATTCAGATTCAGCCTGAATCGGGGGACAGTGATTTGATTTGTTGATTCAGATCACTGTTCCCGTTTCGATTCAGCTGAATCTGAATCTGAAGATTTGATGCTGATTCAGAGCATCAGCAATTCGGCCATAGACACAGCTTTAAATGTTTTTTCTTCATACCTCGAGGTACCAGGCATGGCTTGTGAATACTGAGATGGTGGGGCAGATGGAGCATTCCACAGGAGTGCGAGGGACCACGTGCTCGACAGTGGACCCGGAGGTGGACCAGAAGTACAGTCATACTGGTCCACTTCCGGGTCCACCGCCAAGAGCACTGGGGACCCCCCTGTGATCCTGTGGGATGCTCCATCCTCGCTACTGTCTCAGCATTCATGAGCCATCTGTTACTTTGAGGTATGTAAAAAAATATTTAAAGCTATGTCTATGTCTGAATCATTAAATCTCTCTGAATCTTTCCAGATTTATTCGGAGGGTTCCAATTAGATTCAGAGAGATTAAAGGGTCTCCTGATTTGATTTGGATTTGGAGATTTGGCCACCAAATCGGGCCGAATTTTCGCCGAATCAAATAATTGACCGAAGCTTTGTATAGCCCTAATGCTTAGATGCCTCTGAGGTCTGGTCTCACTTGAGCAGAATGGAGATGAGGGGTAGGAGGGGGCAGAGTGTTGGAGAGTTGTGGGAGGACTGTCCAGTTTTCACTGGGACAGCTAGTCCTGGGCATCCTGCTTAAAACAGCACAAACTCATTTGACCAGACCAATGGGATACCCAGGACAGGCATTTGAAATGGGACTGTCCCAGCAAAAACAGAATGCCTGTTTCCCCTAGGTGTCTAGCTACCCAAGTAAATTATACAAATAATTTAAGAAAGATAAAATTCAAATGAAGAGTTAATCAACACACACACACAAAACTATCTTTGGGTGTTACAAATATGGACTGCCAGTTCCCTGTGCAGTAGAACTGCACATGGTCAATGACTGAACAACAAATTATATGCGCCCAAAAGGGAAAAGAGGGAAATACATTTTCAGCACAGGTTGGAGATGTCTTGGAAACCCTATCTTACGGTCTAATTCTGCAAGGTACTATGCAATGTGTTCATCTCTCAGTCTCTTCAGCAGGGCACTTATCTTACAGGATCAGGTTGTTAGTGAACATAGCAGATCAGTATGAAACAGTCCAGGAGAAATAAGATTGGCCTGGTGCCGGTTGTTATTGATTTAAAGAATGAGCTGTAGTGAGAATACAAAATACAATGTTGGAGCTGCATTGGGACAACATGGAAGGCTTGAGGGTCACTTATCTATTCCCTCTTTACTAACAGAACAAGTATTATAGATGTAGGGCATGTTTTTTACTTGGTCACTTTCTTCTTGATATATTTACTAGAAGGAATATCAAAAATATTGCCTCCTAAATTGTTCCTTATAGAATGCCTTGTGCTCCCTTGCTTCCAAGGCCAGTCATAATCAATCAGTCCACTGTATACAGACTTCTTTCAATACAGCATCCAAGTTTTTATAGCATACTTTACAGAATAGAAGCAATATGTACAAATAAACTTACAATAAATGATATTTACTATAATAAATAGGTAATAGCATAGAAACACAGTGATATAAATGAAATAGAAAGAGATATACATCCATACTCCCTTCTAAAAGTTCAGCTACTTTGAGGTTAAATTTTTGCACAGGTTATGATCCAAAATGGAGTTGGATAAATCTTGGAAAACACTGGTCACAAATGTTTCACAAATAGTTCAAAATAAAAAAAAAATTCACTCAGTGCTTTCTTTGCATTCATTGTCAGTGATAGTTGATAGTGTAACATTAATTTACTAATATTTAAACTGATCATTTGAAGGCCTTATTGCAAAATAGTCACAGAAAGCAAAATTGGTAATTGCAAATGTCTGCCCCAGAAACCTGGCTTTAATTTAAACTTCTCTAATAAGGGAAACAGAAATGTATTATTGGGCATAAGGAGTTAGTCAAAGGGACTTAAATTAATATTAAATATTTACAATAAACTGCTCATGAACAATTTACAGTCAAGGATTTAGACACAGAAATTGTTCAACAAATAACTTTCAAGAACAAATTGAAGAAAATTATTATTTGCTCCAGAGCAATGTGAAGACAGAAACAGGCAAAATTCATAGGGTAAATTATTTGTTGTACATTATCCTCATGAGAGGGAAAAGAGCATAGAGTGTGGCAAGAGGGCACAATCCAATCTACCAACATCCACAGCTGATATTTTGACTGTGTGCATTGTGTAGTATAATTTTTGCCTCATAAATCTAACATGCATAGCCACAGGAAAAAAACCCAGCAAAATATCATTTCACTTTCATTTACCTTAAGGGCTCATTTTAAAGTCCCTTTACATGATTATAGCAGCGTAATGTGGCCTGAGGGCTTTCTTCATTGCAGTGGTCAGTTTGAGTCAGTACAGTTGGGTTACCATACACAAGCACGCTTTGCTCATGAACCTGACCACACTGAAAACAACACGCAAGTGACACAGAGTGATTTGATTAGCAGCATTGAGTGATAAAGACAGTTGCTAAAGTGTTATTTTAACTCAGCCTGCTGCATCCTTGCTGCTTTTCTACCTCCAGCAACAGCAGCCTTAGAGCTTCAGTTGCAAAGATGACCCCACCCTAGAGGAATAGAAATGGCCAAAGCAGGCTATGCTGGGTGGGAAAAGGACTAAAAGGAAGCCCAATCAAAATCATCATTCCTCTGACATAAAGGTACAACCATGCAGAAAAGACCACATGGAGGCAGTAGGACCCACGTCTGTCTCCATGGTCATGGAGTCTTGGAAATGGACTGGGGGAGGAGCCAGAGAAGCTGCTGCCAAAGGAGTCAAGGCAAGATCCTTTCTATGGACAGAGAACTTCCTGCAATTTTGGATGGACGTCCTATGCCTTTGCTGTTTGGCTGTTCCAGGCTTTCCCCTCCTGCTTCTCTAGAGTCGCTTCACCTCAGCTTCATTTTTCACCTGCCCCTCTTGCCCTGTTGTTCTTTGTCCATTCCTTCTCTGCTCTTTCCTCTCAATATCCTCTCCCCATTCTTTTTTCCCATTTAACTGATTCCTTCATAACTAAATGATTCCTCTGCCCACAGTCTGTGCAGATTGACAGTTGTTTTGTGGCGTGATTACTTTTACTCACTGAGAGGACTGGAGAGAAGACAAGCCCAGTGGAAGGAGTTTCCTTTCAATGCCCCTGCCGGCATAAATTGCTTCACAAGGACCAGACTGGAGGTGAAAACATTTTCCCTTACACCTCTGCACTCATCCATGCAGCTGAAGAATGGTATTGCCTATGCTTTCCTCACTTGTATCTGAACTAGGGCCCTCAGAGAAGGATTGTGAGTTTCTCAGATCTCCCACTTGGAGAGTATGGCTCTCCATCATTCCCAAGCTTGTATAAGAGCTGAAGAAGAATGAGGCAATGATGTTCTAGTTCCCTTTGAAGTTGTTTTGTTCCTCTTGTCACTCTCCTGTTTTTAAATCATTCTGTTTTCTTATTGTAACATAAGAACATTTGAACATTTGTTGGGAAGGAGAGCATATAAATCAAATATATAAAAATAATGTTACACTTTTTTTTTCTTGTTCTTTATATTGAATACAGTGATACTTCTATCCTGGACTGAGTTTAAATCAGTGGTTTCAGGTTTCTAGTGTTGCCAACAAGGAGCTTTCATAAATCACAAGCCATGCCCAAGATAATTATGAATTTTTTTTTTTATTTGCCTTCAATTTTTTGTTGATTCATGGCCACAGAAGCCATGGCCCTAAGGAAAACACTACCAAATACAAGACAAATTTTTTTCTCCCAATCAGCATAGGAGGAATAGGCCCTTGTCTTATATTTGCATATAAGAAAACCTCGTTAAACACATTGTCTATTATTAAACTGCTGCCAAAAAATAGCACATGCTCAATAATGAAAACCAACTGTGAAGTTGAATAAATGTAGCCAACACTGAGCATGACTATAAAATACAAAGCCCATGTTGGGTAAACATAAGGATAGGTGAATGCATTGTATCTGAATAAAGTATATAGTAGTGTCAGTCATGCACAGTCCCCCTCAGCCCTAAGACTCTTCCCCAAGTCATGATGAGCCACTACATTAAATACATTTTTACTTCCTCTTCACTCCCACATCTAAGCTGCACCTTTCTTTCCCACTTCCAATGATTCCTGTTTCTTAACTAGCCTTAAATATCTTGCAAACAACACCCAACAGAGCCCCAAACAGTTCACCCTGAGCCCCTCTGTTGGGCCCCCTCTCAGCTTGTGGCATGTGATTAGAGTGGTCCCTCCCCCCATGAAGTGGAGCCAGACCAGGTTGCCCTGTGCCTTACCTGAATTTAAATTTTTGGAGGCTCCCAGGACTCCTGACAAGAATACCTTGTTTCAGTCATGTGTGGGTGGCTAATTAGCATGTGGATCATTTGTTTGGGGTATCTGGAGTACACACACATACTGAACGGTGCTAAATTATGGGCTGACCATAGCTTAAAACGCTGCTGACTCTGCTGGGGCCCAGCCCAATGACCTATGTAGTAAGTCATGAACCTTTTGGCTTTGGACTAACATCATGAAGCATTGTGACCATGTAGGCAGGTGTACCTGGCAGGGGACATACTTACCTGGCAGGGGAAACTCCATGTATTTGGTCCATGAAGGCAGTTTTCCTTAAGTGTTCATGGGGATAACTGTTCTTCAGGCGTGGTTTAGTACTCATTGAGGTGTTGGGGCTTAAAGCCCACTTTATGGACATGGGAGGCTCTTCCCTAGCTTGCTTCTGTGGCCATATGGCTGAGGGTAGGCGAAACTTGGGGGCATCTGAACCCCAAGCCTCTGGGCTTGGGCCTGCACGTAGGATGCCTACCAAAAGACTTTGGAAATATCTGAAGCCCCTGGTGGAGGTGGAGGATGTTTGCCAGTTGCAGGGGCACTTATGGTTCAGACTCATGGAGTTGAACTTGATTTGGCTGATTTGGCTTGGAGCATGAAAAATTTCTTAAAAAATAAAAAAGATTGTACAATCTATAAGTAGGTGCCAATATGCTATGTGCCTGTGCTAAAACTTAACATCAGTTTAAAAAAAGACAAAATGTATCAATTCCGGATGAATCAATTCTATGGGTACCTATAAAAATTTGCCTATATGCAAATTATTCAAGGTATGCTGACTTGAAGGTCAGTGGGCACATCTATACACATGGAATTAATGCAGCACAAAAGATTACAGCACATGTGGCACTGGAGTTTATTACTCCCAGGTGCAGTGGTTACACATGTGCCTCGTGCCTTGGACTGCAGTACATTGAGCCAGGGCACCACAGCCCCATCTGGCAGGGGGCCCTGCGTGTCAGCCTGCCAGTCCGGGGCTGCTCCAACCTGGCTCAATGTGTTGTGGAGAGGTTGGCTGGGGCACAAGGGTGCTATAGGGTAGGACTAGCTGGCAGGCATCCCACACTGTAGCACCTTCATGCCTCAACTAGTCCCAGTCAGTGTCTAAACGTGTGTTGTGGTGGAGTAAATAACTCCACCATAGGATAGTACTTATGTTTGGTGCTACTAACCTATGGTGGAGTTAATTTTTTTTCCTGTAGCCTAATAGGTCCTCACATGTAGAGGCTAATGATTATTGTGGAGCTAATTAGTCAGCTCCACAGTAAACACCTCATGTAGATGCACTCAGTGTTTTCAAATTTGCTCCTCACTTCCATGTGTTCAGGAAGTGCAGGATCTGACAGTAAGGAAGAGGAGAAGGGGCTGCAGGGAGAAGAAGTTGGGAAACAGAGGGTAAAGGGGCTAGCTGACCCTCCTCTCCAGATTTATTTTCCCTGCTGTAGCAGAGAGCAGGGGATAAATCCAATGCAAACTTTCTATAATTAAATTCTATACATGAAACATTGTAATAAATGTATACATTTTCCATATATAACATTTAATTATGGTGGGGGGCATCTTATATTTGAGTAAATACAGTAAAATCACAAGATTTACAACAATACTAAGGATCAGGAACACTGCTTTGCTTAAAATTAAAATAAGAGGGAACAATTCCACACTGGACCATTGGGGGCACTTTTCATTATGCCTCTTATCTGTCAGACCAGCAGCAACACTTTAGAGGGTCAAGGGGGGTTATAAGGAGTACAGAAGGCTGATCTGAGAAGAAATGAGAGGATAAGTAAAAGTGTGGTTGAGGGTCTTTCAGCGTGACTGAGGAACCTTCCCTTGTACTGGGAGAACTATTGGCCTCTCAGAGAAGTACAAAGAGGATTTGGAAAAGTATGGAAGAACTCTGTTCAGAAAGGAAAGCCCTTCCTTTAGATGCCACAGAAGTTATAGTAAGTGATTTCTTCAGTGCGGTTGCTAATAGTCAAGCATGTATATGTGTGCTTGGGTATTTCTGCTAACTCTGTCCTCCATTCAGAGTGCAGTGGTAGTCAGTGCTGCAAGGCCACAATCTGGTCCACGGAGGACTCTGATTCAAAAATATCATCTCAGAAATGAGATACATAGATGGGAAAAAAAAGGGAAAAAAAATCCAAGCAAGAGAACAGCGATCCAAGCTACTGATCATCCTTCTGATTCATGAATCAATGCCAGTTATCTCTAGGCAGTGAAATAGCCAAAGGATAATTTGAAAGGTATCCATCTCCCCACTCACTCATGCAATGGAAAAGAAACAGAAATAAAAAGCCCTACCCACTGTCAAAAGCATTTATAAAATATCTCCTAAAATAAAAGATATTTCAAGTTGAATTTCCATTCCCTCTACCAGAGTTATATTTGCAGACTAGGCGTGTAATCTACCCAATACAAGCTCACTGCGCTACAATAATTCTCCAAAATAATACTAGCCCAGGAGAGCTAATAAAGGTAACTAATAAAATCCCACCCAGAAGAACTGTGACAACAAACAGGTGGGCATGTTCCACAGGTGGGTAAGAGGGGATTGTATAAGTGGCCACTTTGTGTATTTGTACTTTTGGGGGATGGGAAGTTGCCACCCACATTTGCGGAGAAAAATAGAGCTTTCTGTGTCAACTGGCTCCTACATGACAAGAGCAGGACACAAGCCAGACATGTCACGCTTACTTTCTGCCTCTTTTATCTCTTGCCACAACTTGGGACTGGAAAGACGAGATTATTCTAGCTGGAAGCTGATGGACACAGGTGGCACCAGCAGCTGTAACCTCTTAGCTCTTGTTGGCTCCACTTATTAGAACACATATTGTGTGTTTAATACACTGCATCTCATTGTACAAGAACAAGAGTTTGAACTGTCAGAGTGGGGGGCTGCTGCCGTACTATGCTCTCTTGTATAACTGTGAATGAAAGAAAAGGTGAAGACTGCTTCTAGTTAGAGATAATTAGAAGCTGGGACTCCAGAAGAAAATTTGGTAGCACTGCAAAAAACAGCTGTCCTTGATTACAGTAATATTAGTCACTCAAAGGTAGCTGTGCCAATCTGCATTTTGTAACAGTGAGTAATGCAATGGACATTTTCAAGGTGCAATCATGAGAATTAACATTAGGCATGACTTCTACCTGGAAGGGGCTAGTGTGTCTCCAAGAAGTGGACTGTTTGGAGATCCCTTAGTTATCAGGCACTTCCCCATTCTCTGTCTTTTAGCCATAGACATTTCTATCTTTTTTTTGCCTGTACCACGTCTAAGGTGTATGCCATGTTACATAATGTTTTCTAACTATGACATTGAAAGGAGATGCTTCCAGGAAAAAATATGGGTTGATTGAATTTGATTCACTGCAGTTTGTAGTAACTATCATTATATGTGCAGCTGTTGACATCTACAGGTAAATCTTTCCACACCACTCAGAGGACAGCAGTCCTCTAACTGGAGCATGTTCTTTATTATTAGTGGTTTCTTTGTTTTAATGGCCTTTGTTTTAAAATACAATAGGCCTGATGGACACATGTATTTAACAAGGAGCAGGGGAGATGTGATCTGGGTAACTACAGGCCTGTTCATCTGACCTCAGTGGTATATACAGCCTTCCAATAAGAATAGTAGAGACAAAAAAAATATTAGGTTTTATATGGAGCTAGATTACTTTAGGAGATTGATTTTGGATGTGGAAGCCAGTGACAGTAGGGTTTGGTCTTGATAAAGCAGAAGGTGCCTTCCAACCCCAGGTTCCTGTGGTTATTTTACACTACCATATATTCACTGTATTATTTAGGTCATATTGAGAGAATTTCACCTACTCTTTTACAGTTTCTGGGAAGTTGGGTATTTGAAAATTCACAGTTCATAATAAACAACAAAGTGCATGCTCTGCCCTTCATTATAACACAAGAGCTGCAAAGCAGTGTATGTTCAGTAAGTACAGCGTAGTCTTTCTAAGTGACTTAAGTATACTATCAAATGTGCTCTGTCACACTGATACACTTCAAAATTCCTATATAAACTATATGCAAATTATTTGACTTGTTGTATATTTCTTTACTAAATACCATATCATGCTAATTTTAAAATTACCCAACTATTCACCAGGTTCTAAATTATCTCAAGCCACCCCCAAATGTGAAACAGTAATGCAGGGCTATAGAAAAAATGTGATGAACTGTGACTTTTCATCCAAGCCAATGGATCATACAATCTTTAGAACCAAGTTTTCCAGTGTGCAGGTTAACATTTCCTGAGACATTAAGTCAAGTCATTCTGAACACAGCTTGATTACTAGATGTAATCAAAGCCAGGCCTGCTGTTTTGGACCAGTTTTTTCCAGCTAGAGTAAGCACTATTATTACCCGTTCTTGCTTTTCCTGGTTTTCATCTCATTTACAGGCTGGAAAAGCAGAAATGCCATAAGCAACAGAGGGAAAAGTAGGCTAAGTAGAAACTTGCCGTGGATTTGCCCTCATTTCACTCACACCTTTTCCGCTATTTCAAATAGACTCCTGAGAGCAAGCACCGATGCCATGCAAATCTAATTGCAAAAGTAAAAAACAGAAACCTACATGGATTTTCTTGTTACTGATAACCCTGGAAGTCACTTAAAAATTGAATCTGTTTTCATTGAATCTCTTACAATGTATTTAAAATGGGAAGGATAGGGGTAAAAAATGTACTGTTCCCAATTCCCTGTGGCACAAGCAGTTTCTGTCACATGCAACAGTCATCAGAGAACATTAGCTAGTAATATCTGCATTTTTCTTAGGATTTGCCTACTGCCCCTTTATATTTAATCTATACAGTATTTTATTTCTGTAAAAATGAATAACATCAATATTAGCAGGGATTGTAGATCAAGTACTGTAATTATGAACAAGTTGATAAGCCAGTGAAGAAATTCCCATCTCAATGTTTTAAATTTTAACCATGTTATTATGCCTTAGAATAAGGTTGGGGAATAGGTGACACTATCATGGAATCTCTATAGCAAACAAAATAGTAGAGAGCACTGGACTCTCAAATACAGATCCATTTCACCACAAAACATTCATCAGTATGTCCTGAAAACAGAACTTGGAGATTCATGGTGGAATGCAAACAGGTTCAAATTTTGAACTTTTGGAAGTTCATTGTGAATTTTATTCCATTTCATACAGGAGCTTTAAAGACCACTGGTGGAGAAGATCTCACTTTTATTAAAAAATTAAGAGTCAGATTTTCTTTCTTTCTTTCCTTCTTTCTTTATCTTTCAGACTTGGCAGAAATACATTTACAGTGTGATACCTCTCTTCCATAATAAAGCTCTTCTATATGTTACTTGCCTTTTAGTTAACACGACTTCCCTAAGATGAAGGATTTTTACATAACACCCGTTAATTTACTGACACTAAGGCTCTAACTAATAGTTCATTGCTTCTTGTTGTAAAAATAAATTCTTTCTTATTGTATTTAGGACCATGGAACATGAAGAACTAAGAGCTAACGCAAGAGTTCACTGTAGAGCATTATAACTAAACCCCAGTTAAGCCAGATTGCTAAGTGTTGTGAAGGTCAAACCTCATATGCACAGTGAGCTACCTGCATAGAAATAATGCATTAAATCAAAGAAGCTGTCCCTGTCAAAAAGGGATATGAATTGGAAAAAAAAATGTAGGGAGCACAAAACAGGAGTCACGAACACCAGTCATAGCCTGAAAAGTATCAGGGACAGAACCAGTGAAGCAAATGATCTATCTTATAAATTAGACTTCAACTAGTGTAAAGCAGCTGAAGTGAGGGCCCAATTGTTTTTGTAGCCTGTCGGAAATAATTTCAAACCTGACAGGATACCAGGGCTCATAGTGTGATCTCACAGATTTCAGTGGTCATGCTGAGAGATAAGCAGAGAAACACAGTAAAAATCCTGATAGCAAAAGCACTGCTGCCAGCTCTGTTGTACTAAGAAATTATCATTCACTCCAAATAGCAGATAAGCTCTACATTGATTGACTCCCCCCCCTCCAACTGCCTCATTGCTACCACCCTTTCTTCCCCTCCCCCTCCCTTGGAGGATATGAAATGTTGTGTTTTATGGTATCAAAACCAGCTGATATATCCAGTAACAACATCAAAAGAAATTATACAATCATCAAACTATCTTATAATATCATTAGTGACCTAAATTAAAGTAAGATAATTGCCCCAGCAGACAGCAAACAACCATACAAGAATACTAATAACTCTGCAAATACGTTGTAGCATTCAACCAGTAGAGAAGGTGCTGTGCAATAGCTTTATAATTATGTAGAGAATCAACTGACAAAGCTGTTTCTTAAGAAAAACTAAAAGCAAACAGATTAATTATATTATGTGGGGGGGGTGGAGGAGAGGGAATAGGGAGGGGGCCTGGGGGTGGGGGGGGTGACAGCTGTATTTATAAAGGGCGTGTCTTCTCCCTCCAGTCTTCTCAGTGCCTTAGGTCCAGAGGGACCCTAGGAAAGATGTAGTTGTCCTGCCACATGGTGGGGAAAGCTTTAGAAATCACTGCAGGAATACACAGCTCCTGTGTGCTATCACATGGGGGAGTTAAGGACATGGTAAGACAAACTAAGTAATGGACTCATGGTTCAACAACTGCAGAAATCCAGTGGCCATTAGCCTAGTGGAATGGGAGGAAAACAAACATGGCACAGTTGCTGCCTGTGTCTTAAGGCAGGAATGGTGGCCAACAAAATGTTCTATTCAATTAAAAAAAATCATAAAGGACCACATTTTCAGGGGGCCAGTGGGTAACACAATGGTAAGGGGCAACCAGCATGGGTTTATAGCAAGCAGATCCTGCCTGACTAACCTGGTCTCTTTTTATGACCAGGTCACAAAGTGCTTAGATGCAGGGGAGGAAGTAGATATTATTTATTTGGATTTTAAAAAGGCCTTTGGTACAGTGTCACACCCAGTTCTTATGAGCAAACTGAGTAGCTGCTATGTGGATTTTTTCACAGGAAGGTGGGTGAAAAACTGACTTATGGGACACACCCAGAGAGTGGTGGTGGATGTGTCAGTGTCTCCCTGGAGGGATGTGGGCAGTGGTGTCTCCCAAGGCTCTGTCCTTAGACCAGTACTGTTTCATATCTTCATCAGCAATTTGGACAAATTTGTCCAAATTTGCAGATGACACTAAACTATGGGGCATAGTAAACACACTGAAAGGCAGGGAGTGAATTCAGGCAGATTTGGACAGATTGGGGAAGCAGGCAGATCAGAATAGGATGCAATTCAACAAGGATAAATACAAGGTGCTACACTTGGGGAGAAAGAATCTCCAACACACCTATAGACTGGGGGGTACCATTCTGAATACCACAACAGTGGAAAGAGATCTCAGATCCTGGTTGATGCAAAAATGAACTTGAGTCACCAGTGTGACGAGGTAATAAGAAAGACTAACCGCACTTTTTCTTGCATCAGCAGGTGCATCATGAGCAGGTCTAGGGAAGTGATAATTTCCCTCTATGTGTCATTGGTGAGGCCGCAGATGGAGTACTGCATCCAGTTTTGGGTGTCGCACTTCAAGGGAGATGTGGATAACCTTGAGAGGGTTCAGAGGAGGGCTACTTGTATGTTTGAGGGCCTGCAGGTAAGACCCTATGAAGACAGACTGAGGGATCTGAATCTCTTCAGCCTCTGCAAGAGAAGCCTGAGAGGCGACCTTGTGGCTGCCTACAAACTCATCAGGGGGGCCAGGAGGGAATAGGGGACACTCTGTTTAACAGGGTACCCCTCAGGGTTACCAGGAATAATGGCCACAAACTAAAGGAGAACAGATTTAGATTGGACATAAGGAAGAAATTCTTTACGGTGCAGGCTGCCAAAATATGGAATGGGCTTCCAAGGGAGGTGGTGCTTTTCCCTACCCTGGAGGTGTTCAAGAGGAGATTAGACAGGCATCTGGCTGGGGTCACCTGACCCCAGCGTTCTTTCCTGCCTGGAGCAGGGGATTGGACCCGATGATCTACCAGGTCCCTTCCAACTCTAGAAATCTATGAAATCTATGAATTACATGGCTTGTTTGGAAAGCTTGTTTCTGGGTATAACTGCTTGCTTGGACTATTTATTATTGCTGTTGTTATTATCATCATTCTTTATTTGCAGTATTGTACCACCAACGGAACTTTACCCAGGATCAGGATCCTATTGTTCCACATCTCTGTGGCAACTGCAGAATTGCTTAGACAGAAAAGTAGTATTAGGGAACTACCATTTAATGCACATAAACTACCTTTATGGTGATAAAGGGGAAACTTGGAGTTAAGGCACTAAGATGGGACCCTGGAAACTGGCAAGTTTAGTTCAGTTCCTAGACTTCCAGTGTGACCTTGAACAGATCACTTTGTTAGTATGTGCCTCAGTTTCCAATCTATAAAATGAAGCTGATTATCTTTCCTTTGTTAATTTACCTGGTTAGACTGTAGTTGTAGTAATCCCTACACAGCAGAATGTAGGTAAATGTGTGTTTATAGTAGGTACTGGCAACCTTTTGGGAGTGGCAGGCTGAATTAATGGAGATTGGTCTGAAAGTGGGCTGTTGCTTCCAAACTGGCCATTGCTACTTCCCCCACTGCTGCACTGCTGCCTTGACTCCACAGTTCAGCTTAAAAATGAAAACTTAAACACGTATGTTAATTGTGGAGGCATGTGGCTTTTTTTGCTGTGGTGTATAAAAGGGGGATATGACAGCAAAGTTTATTCATACTCTGAGAAATGACGAGGATAAATGTTGCTAAGGGGACTCTGTTTTTTCTCTCCCAATTCCTTTCACGTGAACTTTCCTCATTTTGCAGTTCAAAAGAAGGTGTGTGTGTATTTATAGATATATATCTATATCTCTATATATCTCTATCTCTGTCTAGCTCTCTATAGATAGATAGATAGATAGAAAGATAGATATTCACAAGGCAGACTTAGCCTAGGACTGAAAACACAAGATGTATTCTTTGACTCCCATATCATCAACAATCATATTTTCTAAAACATGTCAGAAATTGAAAACAAAACTCCAGTAAATGAAAATTCACAGGGATTTCTCTCCCCCTTTTTTTTTTTTTTTGGATCTCATATGATCCAAGATTGTCTTCCTTATTTATTTGAAACTCTTCGTGCAAATAAATGGATAGTCACCAGTAAATCCAATCCATCTAGCTTCCAGTTTGGAATTGTCTTATATGGTATATAAATATTAAAATAAATAATAATTAGTACTTGACATACTTCTTCATAGATCTCATAGTGCTTTACAAAGGTGGGCAAGCACAATTCATTATCCCTGTTTTATCCAAGGCAAGATATACAATTTAGTGCCTAGTCTCAGGTTTACTAATGACTTCAATGGAAAGCATTGTGACTTTAGGGTCTTTTTACTGTCATGTTTTAAAGTGTTAAATGACAGAGCTGGTTTCACTTCCTTAGGGACACAGGTCCATAGTTTAATACTTAAATCTTAAAACTTCCCTTTTTAATGTTATCTGTTTACTCCCAGTAGAACTATGACTATCTTAATCAAATGTTCACTTTTATTAATCCCAGTGTGGTAAGAAGGATTAAACAGGTATCAGGTATAAAATCTTGCCCCCACTGAAGTTAATGAGAGTATTGTCATTGATTTAATTGGACGAGTGTTTTTCCAACACACTATATTTTACTGACAGGCTGTAGCCCACTGGCTTTTATAAGAGGTCTAAAAGAGAAGAGACTTCTTCACTCTTCCTTTTCTTGTTTAACGTAAGAATCTTTGCTAATATCAAGTTACTGACTACAAATAGCAATGGCTTGTACTTCTACCTAAGGATAGATTGCACTATTAACATTTCTGGCCAAGAATAAGGTGGTATGTTAAGAAAAGACATTGTTTACAATAAAAATGTGTTTGCATGGGCAGCTTGCCTTACAATGCAAGCCCTTCCTGTCCTTTAGGAACTATGCACTACTTACATCCCACTTACACCTCATTTTGAGGTTGAAGTGTAACTTAAGTGGCATTCATGCTTTGTACCATACCAAATTTCACCCTAGGGAGTGTTTCTTCTGTAATATTATTGCCTCCATATTGCTACAAGCCTCCTTTTATTTTGAAAGAGCTGTTAATCTGCTTGTGCAAAATAAATGCTAAGAAGTCATAATAAGAACAGAATAAAAGGTAGGGAGGCAGAACAAAATGAAATAAAATAAAATAATGTAGTGATCTGTATTTATCTAGTACCTTTCAACAAAGATTCTCAAAAGGAAGCATTAATTAAGCCTTAATCCCATAAAGTAGGCAAGGGATCAGTGCATTCATTTTACAAATAAACAGAGAGACCTTAACGCATGACATAGTTTGGCCTACCACAGCCAGTAAGTCATGGAAAAATGAAAACCAGAAGAACTCTAGGGTGGTGATGGTGGTGGCAGCAGTAAATATCTATATTATGATAACATACAAACTCTCAATCTTTACCTCTACAAGTTACATCTCTTTCCTGATGCTGAATTTACACTCTATATGCTCCCACCTCCAAGTACCATGTTTGGAAATGTAGTGGTGAAAACAATCCAGGGCCAGCCCTCAAAGACTTGACGTGCTCCAGACACATGGATTGGCCACAGAGAATGTCCCCAGTTTCACCGCCACATTAGCAGATTAGTCACGTGCAAGTGGAAGCAAGTGGGTGGGGCATAACCTCGGAAGGTGTCAGCAGAATCGGGGACCTTGGTGATTATGTACCACAAACCCCACTTGAAAATTAATAAATTTTCAGTTGCCCTTTAGAAAGTTCATAGTTTGACAGACATACGCTGTAATGAAATGTCCACAGGCATTCTGCGGAGAGGAAAACCCAACCTCAATTAGGGATCAACTAGGGATCAACTTAGCACCTAGGGATCAACTTAAATATAGCGGAATCACTCTAATAACTAGACAAATTGAGTGAAAGTTTGTAAACAGACTGGCTAGACACCAACTCCTGGCTCCTCATGGGGGGAAATGTAAGAAATACGATTTTCCATAGCTTTTTTAAAGAGATATCACTGTGCGAAATCAGTACTTTTAACAATGAGGAGAACAGTGTGGAGTGTCTTGTATTTACAGATAATAATTTCATAAATCAAATTCAAATGGGCCAGAGCTTGAGCTCCTTACTCAATTATTATGCAGGTAAATTCCTACTTACTATGTGGCTTGGCAGGATTATCACGGTGAATGTCAATCCGTTCTGCATGTGAAGTTTACCCTGCTACCAGCTCACTGTGTTGTCTTGAGTAAGTCAGTTAATTTTTGTGTCTCAACATACCCCTCCTGTGAAACACAGCTAATCATACTTAACTGAGGATGCTTCAGGGAGTAAGTAGTTAGTATCTTTATGTTTCTTTCAAAACCCACAATATTGCAAAATATAAATGCTAGCATTACTATGAAAGGAGGCTTCCCTCAGTATGAAATACATGTAAACTGAGTAAGGATTTGGCCCATTATTGTTCTAAAGCATCCTTTTGCTATATATTCTTAGACATCATAGAGAAGAAAGGCTGAAAGAGACCTCCAAAAGTCAGCTAGTGAGTCCAAACCCCTGCCTGAGGCAGGATCATCCCTTTCCAAACCATCCTATACAATCCATAATCTAAACTTTTCATAAAACTGTCATGAACCTTGGCACAACACAAGACATAAGGCCCTTACCCCTGCCACAGGTAAAGCAAGGGAACCAGAGCATCCAATGTCCTGCTTCTATAAAAGGTTGTATTTGAAAAAAAAATTATTTGTGAAAATGCATAAAATGTCGTTTTTAATTGTTATTAAATTTTGACCAGCATAGAACTTCAAATAGTTGGAAGAAAACACCACAACAGGTAAAATAGCACCTCTTACTCAAAGTTTCTAAGGATTATAACCTTAATGCTACTGTAGTTTCCAAAAGAATAAACATGTTACTTTCAGCATCCTATCCAAAATCCAAGGAATTATATTCTGCATACCCCAGATCTTTCAAACTAGCTTTGCTAATGTAATCATCGTAGGTTCCAGTCCTGAAAACACTTAGGCACATGCTTAAGTGTTTAAAAACTCCCACTGACCTTGACCTCTATGTACTTAATTGTGTGCAGCATGGCCTATTTAAGAGGACTGGATTATGGCTCAAGAGACTTTGGTGCCCAAATGTTATTGATTTTGAATTCTTTGGAGGACCTGTGCTTTGATCTTTGTTTCTTACTTTCCTCCTGGGTGCAGTAATATTTAACTCTTTGGTAAAGTGCATTGAGATTTACTAATGAAAAGCACAATGTAACAGCTAAGAATTATTATTAAATGTTTGCAAGATCAGGACCATTATGTAGGTCCTCTGTGTGCAGAAAGCTCTGGATCAGTCTTGGTCCTAAAATCTGGATTTAAAATCAATGTGAATCCTCAGTAACTTGAATTTATCATGAGCTGAAGTCCTTTACCAAGTGACGGTTTGAGCATTCATGTTCTGGAAGGAGCAGCCCTCAATGAATATGGCAACTGGTATTTGCTGGTTTTGCAAGAGCAAAATTCAGATGTCTATCAATCAGACCATTCTGGTCACAAGTAGGAAAGTTCAGTAGGATCCACATGAAATTCTTATTTCTAGACCGCTCCCTCAATAATCTTTCAGAATGGTTCCAAGGTGACAGATGACTAGGTGGTGGAGCACTTGATAGATGACTTGATTATTTTAACAATTAAATATGTAATGAATATTTGGAAAGGTTCCACATAAGTCTCATTTTCAGCTTGGTTAAAGATGGTGTGCATAATTAATTTTCAAATATGAAAGGGCTGCAGCAAAATGAAATGGAGGAAAGTTGAAGAGATACTGAATATTTTATCAAATGTCACTCATTCAAAACTCATTAATATACAGTTGGGGTAATAATCTCATATAGATTTGAACAAGGAAGTAGTTATTTTCTTGTCAAATTGTCTGCCTTGCTGTAGAATGTAATAATTTAATAGGGTCTGTGGACCGAGTCCTAAGTTGTCATGCACTTTTTCAAAGAAGCCACCAGGACCTTAAAATCCATTCTCATTTTAAGCAGGGCTCAAAAGCAGTGGAAATTCACCTCTCACTCAGTAAGGCAGATATTTCTTAACAAATAAAACTAAAGTTTTCTCTTGATCTTTGTCCATTCTAAAACTCCTGCACATACAGCTGCACATTCTGGTACTCTGACAGGGTTTTACTTGCCTGCATAGTTCATGTGCACTGCTATTCATTATGGGGAAAAAAGATGTGATGGTACCCCCTTGTCATAAACTTTAAAACTTAACACATATGCCCAATAATTAGAATTTCCATCCTTCAGGAAATTCCAATATTCAGAACCCTTTTTTAGGTTGTATCTCCCAAAATATTTAGATTAAATTTTCCCAATTAAAAAAATTGCACAAGTTCACCAAAAAGAAAGAAAGAAAAAAGAAATTATGCAAAAAGACAAATCAATTGTATGGAAAAATGCATTTTCCATCAAAAGGCATTCTGAAGTGAAAAAAAAACCACCAAAAAACAAAAACCCACAATCAGTTCTAGAACTTAACTTGTAAGAAATCTTATTCATGTTTAAAGAATGCTTTGAAGATGTGTTGTGTTACATCAATTGGAAAGGATTATTATTATCATTAGAGTACTATTAACTATGGCAGGGAAGATTAAACAAGTGGGTCTCCTTACGAAACACATTTGAACAAACTGAGGCTTAAAACATTTTTCCTTGTGTATAGTGTCACTGCACTAGAAGAGGAAGCATCCTTGCTCATGCTTGTAACTTTCTGATTTCAGTGGGCCCGTCTACATGAGATGCTTAACTGCTCAGTAGCATAGTTTACTGCACAGTAAAAGTGTGCATGTCTACATCTGTGCATGCTTACTGCACAGTAAAAGATACTACTCCTGAATAAATTTGCTAACTGCAAATACAGGTAGCAAATTTACTTGAGAATAGTTACTGCATAGTAACGCATGTGTAGATGCCAACTGGGACCAGATCTGCTCCCAGTCAGCACTGCCACTAGAGGGCCTGCCTGAGGCTAGTCCTAGGGCTCTGGGCTGGGAGCCTTTCCTGCCCCATGGCTGGGTTGCCTCTCTGGCAGCCCCTGCCTTAGGCCCTTTAAAAGCTTGCAGGCATTTTGAGCCCTGGGGCACACAAGCAGGAAGGCTGAGGGCACTTCAGGCCCCTGTGCCCCCTAGGCAGGCTGCAGCACCTGCCTGCACCCCGGCTCCACTACCTGGCACCACAGTGCTGTGTGACTGCCAGGCCTACACCATCCAGGTCTAGATGGTGTTGCAGGCTGCTGCAAGCTGCTGCCAGGCCTACCAGCACCCAGGCTCAGCTGCAGGCAGCTTCTGGCTGCCAGGGCCAGTTCCAGCTGTCTGCAGCCCACCCCCAGCAGCCTGCCCTGAGTCTGCAGGTGCTGTGGAGCATTGCCTCAACTACATGGCTGTCAATTCCGTGCCATGCCCCTGCACTGGGCACTGCAGGCAGCTGCCCAGGCCCAGCAACATTAGAGAGTTGGCATGGGACCCCCAATGGGGTCATCCTTGCCCATGGCCATGCCCACCACCTGGGGCCCCAATTGGTCCATGGAGGAGACTGGCAACCTTGTAGTGCTGTGGGGTGAGGCAGAGGTGCAGCATCAGTTCATGCGGGGTGTCTCCATGTGGGGTGCACTCCAACACCCATGTCTATGAGGGACTGTCAGGCTGGATGTAGGAGTGCAGGCATGACTGGCCAGCATAGCAGTGCTGCATAAAAGTCTAGGCTTTGAGAGCACAGTGGGTCACTGTCACCGACCACAATCATCAGTCAGAGAGTCTCTGCAAGTCCATTCCCTTTATGTAGCAAATGACAGCCACCCTTGTGCTCTGGGACCCAGGGGCAGCCATGCTGTCTACAGCAGCACAAGTGGCCTGCCTGAGCCCCAACCCCAGCCTGGAACCCATGGTGACACATCAATGAGGGATGGCCCCTTGGGCCTGCAGCAGCCCCTCCCACTGAGCTCCATCTGCAACCTCCACCAGCAGCTTAGGGAGCCTGGGCCAGCACCTGCCTCACCAGCTCTGCAGCCTCAACCCTAGCCATGAGGCATGGCTGCATGTCACTGCCGGCCATCAGTAGTGCCAGCTCCTCCCTGGGGGGGGGCCCCAGCCGGGTGCCCACATCTTGCGTCCCACCATCTGAGGACACTGCCTGGAGCCACATGCCATCACTGCCAACTGGGACCAAGTAGAGCCATCAGCCATGTGAGCTCTGGCCATGTGGTAAGCCCTGAACTGGGGGGAGGGACATTCCCACCCTGGCCCCTGCCCCTGCCCCTGTCCTCCCTCCACAGACCACCTGCCCACACTCCCCTGGCCCCATGTTTCCCCACCAGAATGCAGGGAGGCAGGAGACACTGCAAAACTTTATTGAGCAGCCCCATGCCTCCCACAGCTGGGCAGCCACAGGCCTCTTACATGCTTAGTAATGCATTGATGCTGGCAGCAATGTCCTCCTCAGCTGCAGGGGGCAGGGATGTGTAGTACAGCCACAGGTAGGCCTCCAGACAGTGGCAGAGGCTGTGGGGCAGCCTGGGCTTGCACCCTGCACCATCAAAGCTCAGGGTCCCATGCCGGGTGTGCAGGTATGCCTGGGGCACCATGGCAATCAGCAGCAGCAGGGCTTAGTGGGTCAGGCACCCCAAAGTGAGGGGGGGAAATGTTTGATATGAGGGGAATAAAAACTTGTTATTGTGAGACATGTCTGCAGTGAACATGGTGCTGGAGGTGGGGGAGTGGATGCGGGGTCAGTGGGCGGTGGTCCAGGCTGGCTACAGTGGTGAGTACAGGAGGAGGTGGTCAGAAAGTGCCTCTCACACCTGATGCCCTGGCCCCTGCTGGCAGGTGTGCAGTTTGACTGGGACCTTGGCGGGGGAGGCAGGGGGTGCTGCTGTCACTGCTGCTACAGGTGGTAGTCCTACTGCTAGGCATCCTTCTGCCACTGTGCCTCCTCTTCCCAGGCTTTGTGGAGGAGCCTGGGCCTCACAGATATTATGCAGCATGCAGGCTATGATGATGACCTGTGGGAGGCTGTCCTTGTTGAAGTCAAGGTGGGTGGTGAGGGTGCATCAGCGTCCCTTGAGATGGCCAAAGGAATACTCCACCAGGGCATGGATCCAGCCCAGACACCAGTTAAAGAAGACCTGGCGGGGGCTCATCTGACTGGTACAGGGCCTCATGAGCCCAGGTAGGAGCGGGCAGGCCGTGTTTCCAATGAGGAGGGGTGGGACCACTATGGCACCCAGCTGCAGGTCCAGTATCCCAGTATGAAGCAGTCACTCTGCACCAGGACTGTCAGGGTGGAGTTTTCGAAGACACAGGCATCATGGGCATTGCCTACCCAGCCAGCACTCATAATTGTGAAGGCACTGCAGTGGTCAACAATGGCCTGGAGCACAATGAAGTGAAACCCTCTCCAGCTGCAGTAGGGGCAGTCCCCATGGGGCAAGCAGGTGATGGGGATGTGGGTCCTGTCCAGGGCCCCAGGGCCCTGTTAGAATCGTAGGGCACAGAACCCCACCACCTCCATCAGGGGGTCATTCACCCAGAGCACTGTGTGTCACAGCACGTCCTGGAGGGCACTGCATACCTCCACGATGCCTTCCCCAGCAGTGGCCTTGCCCACCCCAAAGAGATGGCTCACATAATGGAGGATGGCAGGCTTGGCCAGCTTGAGCATGGTGTGAGCCAACTGGATCTCTGCAGAGAGGGGAAGCTGCATGGCAATGTCCTGCTGCTCCAGACCTGGGCAGAGCTGCTGCAGGAAGTCCCAGAAGGTGGCCTGGATCTTCCTGATTTCCTCCAGCCACTGCTCATCATCCCAAGTCTGCTGGATGATGTGCAGCCAGCAGTCCTGGCTGGCCCAGTAGGCCCAGAGGTGGTGGGGCTGGAGACCTAGGAGGGCAAGGGCATCCTCATTGCTGGTGTCCAGCAGCACGTTGTCAGCATCCCTGCATCACCAGCCAGCTGGATGGGGTCTGGGCAGCAGCTGCGTGGTGGCTCTGGATGGCAGGCCAGCAGGGCCAGCACACTGACCAGAAGGAGCCTATGGCTCTGGTCGTTGCTGCCATGGGTCAGGGCTGGAGCAGCCATGGTGTGGGGAGGCAGAGGTGGTGAGGAGAGAGCTGCCACATACTGCCCCTGCACTGTGCATGCTGCTCCTGGCCAGGGAGCAGAGAGCAGGGCTGGCTTTTAAAGATGGCTGCTGGTTGATGGAGCTCTCCCTAGTGGCAGCAGGGGCCCATTACAGGGCTGCAGGAAATGGCACCGGTTTGTACTAAGAGCAGCAAATCTTCTGCCAAGTCCCTGCATGTGTAGATGCCTGCCTGAAAACATTTACTGATCTCGGATCAAATGCATGTGTAGGCACACTCGATATATGTTCTTCTCCTCTCAGAATTAATCCAAGATGAGCAATAAGCCTAACATTAGGCATGTCTATGTAAGACATTTATTGTGGAGCTGAGTAATTAGCTCTGCAGTAAAATATCATTGTCTAGACATGCAACACAGAAAACTAATAAGTGCCAGCTCAGGGGAGTCCAGCTAAATACAAATAGTACCCTGCAGTAGCATAGTTTCATGTGCTATAGCACATGTGTAGACAGTGATGGGGCTGGCTAGGGCACAAGGGTGTTTCAGCGTGGTGGCTGCCTGGCAGCCAACCCCAAACTGGAGCACCTTCATGCCCCAGCCAGCTGTCTTGTAGCCCATTGAGCCAGGTCATAGCAGCCCTGGGCTGGCGGGCTGCTCTGGAGGCTGCTGCAGAGCAATCCCAGATCCCCTGCCAACCCAGGGCTGCTCTGACCAGGCTCACTGTGCATTGTAGGGGCTGGCTGAGGCATAAGGGTGCTGTCTGCCTTGCACTGAAGCACCCTCATGCCTCAGTCAACCTTTCTCCTACTACCTCCCTCCCCTCCTGCAGCACATGGAGCCTAATTAGAGCAACTGTGGGCTGGAGGGGCTGGCTTGGGCATGAGGGTGCATCCCCGTAACTGAAGCACCTTCATGCCCCAGACAGCCCCCTTTCCACTCTGGCTGCACATGGAGCCCAGTTGGAGCAACCCTGGGCTGGAAGGTTGACCCCTTGGGTTCCCTGCCAACTTGGGCTCTACGTGCTGAACATGAATAAACTCTGGGGACATATCCTCTGGAATTTTTTTGCTCCTGGGTGCATGTTCGAACATCTCACCCAGGAGCAAAAATCCTTGGAACAAGAAGCTACAGGGTTTAGTCATGCACATTAATTGCATGTGTAGATGCAGCTATTGAGGAGAACTGAACATGTTAAAAGGACTACTATACTTCTACTACCCAAAGAGCCTTTTCTACTGGCAGTTAACTAGTCATAGATACTGGATACATTAATATATTGGATATATATGCCAACAGGTTGTGTGTTCTTCATTTTAACTAATAACAACACTGTAGTCCATCCAAAATATGTTTTTATACCTATAGACACACACCATATTACTCCTTTTATTATTACTTTCTTCATAAAACTGGGAAGATTAACTTTATTTCAAACATGGAAGACCACTCCCTGTAGGTTTTGAATGTTCAACCCTTTTAATGCACCATTGCAGAAGAAAAAATATGGGGCAAGGGGAAAAGTTAATGTAAAGATCATTCCAATATGTATAGTGAGTGTAATTATGAGTAAAATTGTGCCACTGCTGAAGTGAATGGGAGTTTTGCCTTTGACTTTAATGGGTCAGGATTTCATCACATAATTGTGACACATATTTCAGGTCCTGTACAATGGGTAGCTTTGCAGGTTGGGTGTGGTAAATCAAAAGAAATAAATCCAGTATGTGAAAATTGATTTGTTTGTGTCATAGCTGTTTTCTTTAATTAGCACCATTTAGTTTCATGGTGTATGGTTCTGTATGTCATGTTAGTAACTGCATCAAATAATGACACAACCAGAATGTATAGTTTTTTTGAGATCTGTTTGGTTGTTTAGACACCCACATTTTTGCACGCTGTTCCACCTTTTTCCTTAGGGTCTTCTCCAGCTCCCATTTAAGTCAATGCTGAAACTTCTACTAGCTAAAACAATACAAAAATATGTGATTCTCAGTCACCATAGTCAAATTGTACTAGCTAGCTAAGTAATGAATTCACTATTCTCTAATAACATCTTCCCAGCTAAATGATTTGCTTTATTGCTTTGTATCCCCCTCATGCTGATGAACCTTTAGTTTATAAAGAGTATTTATTTGGATTTTTTTGGTGCTTTTCCAATTTAAACAAAATCCCAGTTTATTGAAACACAGCAGATATTGGCTTGAAATTCTGGCTTTTATTACTTTGATACTTCTGTTGTCTATGGGGAAAAATTAGGTCCATTTCTTCCTTTACATGCATATAACTCCCATTGATTATTACTCTGAGTCAAATAAATATCCTGAACTTAAGTACATATTTAAGTTATGTCAGTAAGCTGAATTTAACTACTTGATCAATTGCTTTCCTGAATAAAAATGGACTTAAGCACATGCTGAACTGTTTTTTTGAATCTACATCTTACAGAATAAACGTTTGGCCTCACTGATCTATATCTGTCCCTGCTGTAACTCCATTGACTTCTGAGTAATGCTAATAAAAGTAATATATTTAAAATATCTGCTTTTGACTTATCCTTCCTGCTCCCGCCTCCCCCACCTTGAGATCAGGCTTCTTTTCATATATTTAAGTTTTTTAAAGGAACTCTAGCTGAATTTTCAAATTTGCCTTTGTGTACAATTAAGAACACAAGATAAGATTTGCTCTATTAATAAGGAACTGAAAAAGCATTCAAAGACATTTTAGGGCATGTAGGATTTACAAATCCAGTAAAAAGTTTGTGGCATAAGTTCCATCTGTAGCTACTATAGAAGTCAGTTGTCAACATTTGCTGATTTGAAAAATAACAGGAGATGGCCAAATGGTAATAATGAACTGTACTGTAACAGGGTAATGTATTCTGAAAATCTATTTTACACAACTTGTCTGAGGTGTACTAGTGATATTTATAACAAATGTTCTCCATTTAATCTTGAAACAATACTTGTCCTGTATACCAACTAAGCAAAATCAGTCCACTCAAACAAGGATCTTCCTGACTTGTGTATCATCACTTGTAATAAAGGGTACTTTGGGTCAACAGCATCCTCCCTAACAACCCTATAGCTTAATTGTCCTCAGATTACATCCTCAGTTGCATGCACGTGCATTCTTTTCCTTCCTAAGCACTGCAAAAGTGGTTCTGAAGATAACAGTTGAAGACAAAGGCACATCCCCACAAGCAGAAACATGGGTTTCCCTGGGGACAAACAGCAAGGGGCAAGGGGAAAAGTTAACGTAAAAGAAGCACATATTGTGGTTCTGCTACTTGTCCCCAGGGAATGATCATGGACATGTGCTCTGGAGTGCAGCACATTGCCCCAGCTGGGGGAGGAGAGGCTGTGGCCAACACCTGGGCTGGCCCCAGCATCCCTACCTGGGGTGCTGGGGGCCAGTAGGGACTGCAGTTGCAGCAATCTGGCAGCAGGAGCCTGGCCAGCAGCTGGAGCATGGTTCTAGCAGTCCAGGCTCCAGTTCTGAGCAGCACGCACTGCTGCCACATGTGCCGCCTCACTTTTTTAAGGCATGGGGGGATTTTTGGCAATGGGATCTCCCAGTTTCAACCCTGCCCTCCTCCCCCCCCCCCCCCCCCCAGCTGCAAATTAGCAGCACGGGGAATGCCTACATGTGTGGCTTGTGCAGTGAGCAGTGCTGCAGACCCACCTGCAGTGTCACATACCATACGTGTGTGCTCATTGAATGTGCCCAAACAACGTATCTAGATGACCCTAGAAAATATATATAAATATGTATGTGTGTGTACATATATTTATTTATTAAAAAAAACCCCCCAAATTATGTTTATTGCATTTGAACAAAAAAGAACCTAGTTTACTCTCCCTCCATGATGGCTGTTTTCAATATTTTATTGTTGTCAACAGATGTAAGGTGCCATTTCTAAGCAACTACTTTTCTGGCTAATATATGTATGAGCTTGTTCAGCCATCGGGTATTGATAGAATAGCATCAGTGGTTCCTCATGCCAAAGGCCCAGCAGCAGGGACAGAAGGCCTTAATGTCACATCAGTTTTTGTGACTTTCAACAGCAAAATAATTCTAATATTTAACTTTCTTTTCTGCCTTCAAGATCCTTTGAGGGTTAGAAGTCACTCAAATCATCATCTTAGTTTTAAACCATTGTAAGAAATACAAATTGCTTTCTAAAGGGGACCCCTCCTGAGCTTTGTTTGCATTTTAACAAATAATAATAAGGGTTTTTAAAAGTGCTTCACTTGGTGAAAGGACAGAGATCTCTTCAGTTCTCTTTGTAAAGGAACTTCTGAAAGAACGTGTGGTATCTCTCGAATATTAAAATGAAGGAGAGTCACTTACTCTTCTGGGATTCAGAAACTAAACTATGTATAGCTTAAGAATGTCTTTAAGAGAATTACCAAAGTAAGACCATTACAAAGTGTTTTACAGTTTTTGTATTGTCAGGGCAGGAAACTCACAGTACAGCATGTAGTTTCATTCTGATGATTAAATCCAGTTTCAGAATGTCTCTAGTTTGCTTTTTCACTGTAATTTTTAAAACCTTCATACTGGGCCTGGGCCTGGTCTTTGCAGTTAAACTCCCTATTGACTTCAAATGCGTTTTAACTTCTGTTGGTGTTTTGACTAAGGAAGTACTGTCAGATTGAGCCAATTAACAATAATCAAACATTTGGCCCAAGGAAGGAATACACATAGTGGTACTGTATATGGCATGTACTCTGGGTTTTTGGTTTTTTGAGGGTTTTTTTTTTAATAACTACTTGTTTAATCACAATGACAAAACCCCAGCTGTGTACTGCTTACGTTTCTTCTTAACTGAAACTGGCAGTTGAGGGATAGGATCCAATTAGCAAGAGTTTCCTTGTCTGATGAAACAACATAAAAATTCCAATAAAGAGTTTATTTTCCAGCAGCATTTTTACTAATCATTATAGACCTCTTCCAACTGTGTCCCAAAGACAGGATGAACTGCCAAGCAGATGGTGGAATGAAGAAGGGCTGGCCAGAAAACAATAATTCCCTTTCATGAAAAATTTCGAGGTTTTGAGATTTGTTTTCAGTCTAATGCGGGGGGCAGGGGGGGCGGCACAAGACTTACTAGAAAATTTTCACTGAAAAAATAAGAGAAAGATGGAGAGCACCCACTCCAGAATAATCAATAACATTCTCTTTAGGGCATTTGTCTGGCTTGTAGGAGCAATATAGGGTAGGCCTTTGTAAAGAAAATAAAAAAGGAAAGAAATTATTACAAACAAATAAAAAATAAATAAACTGGAGTGTCTTCAGTTATGATGGTACATTTCTAATGTGCCTCTCTCTCCTTGGCACCCAGATGCTCTGTGGAACTGGCTATTTACACTGTAACTTCTTAAAGGTAAACTCTTTTACTAGGCTGAAGTCACAATTTTATGATGATCTGAGCCTGTCAGTTGGTTTCCAGGACTTACATTCTTGAATGGATCTGAAGGGATGTGAGGGTCCCGCCCCCTGGATCTCATTTCTGGGGCTGGGTAGAAGGTACTACTTTAATGAAACTTTGCATCATGATTAATTCAGCATTTTATAATTAAAAAATGTTTTCACTTCCCTCCTACCACCTATCCATGGGAAATAAAAAATGCTTTTGAGAAAATGTTTTTTGCTGTGGTCTGTACCAAAAAGATAATTCATCCTAAAAATCCCTCTGAGGAAAAGAGTCAAACAATACTGTTGGTCTTTGATAAAACACTGTAACAAAAGAATATACAACAAAATTAAACATCCTTTGTTTAAAAAAATATTTCCTTTATTCCTTCTTCTTGTGATGAAGCCTTGGCTAGAATGATATTGTTAGGGATGTTCCTGCTTTGAGCAGGGGGAGGTTGGATTCAATTACTTTGTGAGGTCTCTTCCAACCCAAATTTTCAGTGATTTTGCATAATAGGACATGATTAATCATGCTACATATAACAACATAACACCATTATTGACCCTAAATCTGTGCATGTATTTACTACATGTGCTTATGCAACTAGTGGATTCTCCATGGGCATGGGGATAGATGTTTACTTATATTGGTGGCCCATACAGTAAGGTCACAAATTAAAGCACTCAAAATTATGAAACACCAGAAGGAAAGTTCAGCTGCAACATTACATCTGCCCACCTTGGTATATGCATGCAACATTATAATATAATCATCTGCTTTTTTCATGGTTAAAATACCCTTTGAGTACCCAGGGAAAAAAAGGTATTATTCCTGTATCTCTTAGCTGGAGTGAATAAGGGAAGTTGAGTTTCCAATAAAGTCATTTGCTCTCAAGCACATATAAACAAATTGGTAGAGCTCAAGGATCAGTCTGAATTTTGTGTTGCCTAAAAAAGGATCTTCTAAGGCAATCCAAAGGCTCCTTAGGGCCCAAAGTTTGGGCTGGGGTGTTGTTGTAGACATGATCATCCAGAAAATATGCAAAAAGAAAGGCTTTTCTGGTATTCTTTTTTTAGACCAACTATATAGTTGGGAGAGATGTTGGACATGCTCTTGGGCACAAAGTGCCCATAGGTCACCTGAGGAAGACCTAAGGAAGGGCAATTTGTGTATAAACCATACAGTTGGTGTAATAAAAGATATTATCCAAAAAAAAAAAATTGACAGGAGAGGACCCTTGACTTCTCACTGGGGAGGTTATATGGCAAGCATAACTTGACTGGACATTACCTTTACCCTGCAAAATTACAGATGGGTGAGGGCTACTGGTTTAGCAAAATTAAGAAAGGAAAAACATAAATGAATAACCTATTTGACCAGTTGCCTTCACAGCAGACCTGAGACCATCCTGGCTTTTGACAGCCCTGGTACAGTTAGGATATGGCACTGTTATGTAAACGGCTCCCTTATTTCAGCTTAAAAGGCTTCATTTCTTTATCACATCAAAGCAAACCATCTGCATATTTCAGTTGTGGGGCATCATGTGTCTGGCTCCCCTCTGGCTTTCTCTAATCCTCCAGATTATCACAGCTCTCTAAAGCTGCTCTTGAAAATCCTATGAAAATAGGACTCCAAGTGGGTGTGTGAGAAGAGGGGAGGGAGTAATAAGGTTGTCTGCATCATCTTGGCAGACATATCCATTAAAAGGTACAGAAAAATCCTGCTTTTTGAGCTATCCTGCTTTGCTTATGCATAGACTATCTTGGCTTCCAGGAAGAAAACATGTGTCCATTTTATTCATGCATGACTGTGTATTGGCCATATGTGTCTTGTGTTTACAATTTATTCTTAATATACTCATATTGTGTATATTTTTGTTTCAAACAATATTCTATCATTTAATTTGCCATTTTGATACAAAAAATGATCATTTAATAAGTGTTACAGCATTGGATGTGTTAGTGATTTGATATGAGAAAGAAACATACAAGTTTTAGAGGGTCCTTACACAAGTTACAAAAAAGAGGAAGATGGGGAAAGCCATGACCTAGGGCATGACATATGAGCAACTTCTTACTCTTGGAGGTTATTCTTTTTTATTTCTATTGACAGCAAAGTCTTATGTGGATTGTTTTATGAAGCTTCCAGTATTGCTGCCCAATCTCTACCTGTTCTCTGAATAAACAGAAGTCCTTAATATGCAGGAACGTCCATCTGGCACTTTCAGTGACTACTAAATCCACTGCAGAGGAAAAGAATGAACTTATGAAATCAGAGGGGAAAATCTTTAATATTTAAAGAAGGCAGTAAGTTCACACCAGGAAAACTGTTCTTCCTCTATCTCAGTTCTGCCTCCTGCTAGTTCAAGAGAAAAAAAAATCTTCAGTAAGGTCACAAATATTCAAAGCAGAATATCAGGCACATCAAAAATCTTCAGTAGTTCATGATTTTTCCCCTTTTCCTAATATTTTTAAAAGATTATGAGCGTCTGACATTAACAAGAGTTGAGGAGAACTGACCCGTAAAGTAATTAGAAAAGGAATTCGCCCTTTCCCCCACCCTCCCATCTCAAAGCCAGATCACATGAAAGGCCAGCTCTGTTTCCTTCCTGATCTGTCTAATTTCTGTAACAAGGACCATCCCCAACTCCATTTCCCTGCAGCTGCCAGAAGTGAAACTCAAGAGGCTGCCCGGGGCAGTGCAGCACCTTCTCAGAACTGTTCGACCTTAATGGATTAGCTTTTCCCTGAACAGGTGGCAATTTAACAAGAGAAGACCAAGCCTTTTACACTTATGAGACCTCTGGTGAATGGCTTCAAATATCAGAGGGCTGAAACAGAGCAAAAGAGTCTAGGGACCCCTCCCACCTTAACCTCTTCCCACATTAAACCCCCTCCTCTCATGCACCCAAAAGACACATAGGTCACACTTTTCCAGAGTGGATGCCTAAAGACAGGTTATTAAATCTATGGTTAAGAACCTAAATAAAAATGGCTTTCTTTTGCAAGATCCTGAATTGTCACAAATCCTATTGACATCAACGAGTGCTTTGAAAAATCAACCACTTTTACTTAATTGCCAAAATACAGATTTAGGAATATATTTTTATGTGCCCAGTTTTGAATATAATAAACATCAATTTTGAAAACAGTAATAAAATATATATTTTGTTTCCTCCCCCCCCCCCCACCATCAGTAATTCTACCAAGCAAGTAGTAATTTACAACAGTGATACCAAATACAAGACAGGATGCATGTTGAAATACACTAGTAGTGGTGATACAAAATCTTCCAATCGGTATCTAAGACAGTGATTCCCAAACTGTGGGTTGCAACCCCAAATGGGGTCACAACATCAGCGGATGGGGTCATGATAAATTGGAATCTGCGGCCCATTGGGTGGGACCTAGTGCAGGAGGGAGCGCTGCACCACCATGACTGCCAAGGTCAAGATGAGGTGAAGCAGCAGTGGCAGCATGCAGTTGTACTCCTGCTGCTGCTAGGCAGGCAGGGAGTGCCTCAATTTGGTGGCCATGGTGGCATGGTACCCCCTCCCACTCCAAGTCCAGCCTGCTGGGCTGCAGAGCCCCTGAGATGAGGGCAGCAGGACAGGGAGACCCAAGCCTGCAGCAGGCATCCCACATCCTCGCTCCCGACCCACAGGCTCTGCTCCAACTGTGCCACCCACAGGAAAGAGGTCAAGGGGAGGGGAGGAGCTGCGCTCTGTGCTCCACTCTGGCCACAGCAGCCAGGGCTTGACCACTAATGGGGGGGCAGGGGGCTGCAGGCCCTGGGGCACTTGGGGGTGTGGGGGGCTGTGGATGGGGAGTGAGGGGCACCTAGGGGGGGTGGAGGGCTGTGAGGTAGGAGGGAGGGGCCATGCTGAGAAAATGGGGTCATAAATGGGGTCATGCTGAAGAAAAGTTTGAGAAGCACTGATTTAAGATATGTGAGTTTAGTTTGACAACAGTAGAGGAAAACAGCCCAGGGGATTAGAGAGACCAGTTAAAACTTTACATCAAAATATCCTGTTCACCACACATCTGCTACCCTCTGAGATGTCAGTCTTTTTAGCTACCAGAATTGATTTACCAAACTATGAGCTACCAAGGTGGGGGATACACTAAGTTAGTAGTATGTAAGGCATTTATTTTGTAAGGATGTAGAGGCTGTAACAGTTTTGTCCCTCTTTATTTGACTATGCCTTACATACTTTAACGTTCCCATGCAAAAGTGTAGGCACAGATGTACTGCACCTATGGGTTCAGTGGGTGCCTGTGGTCACTGTGATGAATGGGATTTTTATAAGAAATAACATTCCTATAAAACATGGTTTACACAAACATCGATCAAAATTTGTTCCCAAACTCTTCTGAAGTAATCCATTGCATCCCATAATTTTATTTCAAGACCTATACCAAATTAATGAAGTATGATTCCATACTTCACAAGAACATTCTTGTCCACCTTTCTATATATTTGCATGCCGGTTATTTGATCTAAAATCATACCATCATGAATTATCAAGCAGTATTTCTCTTAAGGACTTCAGAACTATATGCTTAAGGTTATTTTGAAGTGGTATAGTGCATTTATTAGGTTTTATTAAAGATAAAATTCTCAGGTGCTTGGCAAAGCTGGAGTAAATGAGCTTGGTGAGAAGGAACCAATACAAAGATAAGACTTGGTTGTGGTTATATACTTTAGCTCAGCTAATCTGAGGCTCTGCTAATTTTGGGGTCCAATAGATTTGCAGTTTTCAATGGATGATGTGCCACTGTAAAATCCTTTCAGGTTGTGATTGGAGAGACCCACTGCAGAGCTTAACTGTAAAGCATTCAGATGTCTGTGATTTTCCCTGAGTATTATTTTTTGCCTTGCCTGCCTGTTGGAATATATATTTGGAGACTCTATGATGTCCGAGAAAAATATATTCTCAGTGAACAATGCAGTTAGCACCTCCACCTTCTGACTTCCTCCAAAACTTCTTCAGCATTATACAATAAACCCATATTCTAGATTATTCCAGATATTTTGCATTTTCTGAAAAGACAAACTTCATATCTCCAAGACAAACGGAAGTTCAAAATATCTTTTATGTGATCTTAGCCAGACTCATTTGCACTAAAACAGTGGGTTTATTGTAATTACAGAAGTTTTAGACAGTTAAGGGATATGCCATACTGAATAACAAAAACCAAGATTTACATACCCTTACTCACTTTGAGTAGTAATCAAGACCAATTCCAGTGGAAACAAAACTGGATGTGGTACTTTGCGAAGAGAGGAAGGGCATGTGATATCTATAACTATATCTATAACCATATCTATAACTATATCTATGGTATTATACATACTGGGCATGTGCAGATATGCCTGAGACCTGATCTATGACCACACAGCTTACTTTAAGGGTCCCACTTGTGCAGATGTTTGCCGGTGCTAGGAGCTATGCCAGAAATGCAGTCTAAGTGCAGGGAGGGGTGGGAGGGGAGGATTGGGAGGGGCTAGTGGGAGGTTTGGTGGATCCAGAGTGGGGAGGTTATCCATCCAAAGGTGGAGAGGTCAGGGAGCTCAAAAATAGCTAAGTCAGGTTAGGAGAGGTAGGAAAAATGCAGCTTCAGGGCTGGGGCGAGTGGCTAGACCTTTCTGAGCTCTGGGGTTGTGCTCTGAATGTGTACAGATGTTTGGTAGGTTGCACTAATCCATTTCCATTGTAACTTAGTTCACTTTCTTAGGTGAACTGAGTTAGATCAGGCCAGCCATTTTTTGCCCAAGCTAAACTTCCCAAGGTACAGATCTGCACTTAGATGGACCTAATCTTAAATAGAGTTAGGTCAACCCAATTGTAACATCTGCACATACTCGTTATTATATATAAGGCATTATATTATGCATACACCCTTTCTCTCTTTGGAATATAAAAGAATCTGGCCCCAAGGTATACATTTTACCATAAATTACTTCTGTATCTGTGAAACTGAATACACATTAATTATAATAGACTGAGAAGCAACATCAGTGCTTACCTTCTGATTTACCAGCCTGTAAACTACAAAGATTGACTAGTTCATATCTTACAAGTTTGTGATGGGAAGTTCCCAGAGAGGGCATGGTTTGAATAAATATGACTTGTATTGCTAAATTTTCAAGTTACATGCATCCACCTGAAACACTAGACCTGAAGTTTTTGCAGAGAGTCTAAATTACATTTAATCTATGCTCTTTTATGCATCCTTCAGCTAAATCAGAAATCTAAATATGTGATCTAACAGAGAAAGCATGAAATTTTGCAACACTTCCTGAGGAGTTGGGATCTATAAATTAATTAATGGCTTGCACTCAACCATGTGCTATATATAGGTTTTCCATTCATGACAGATATAATATTGATAGTATCATTCATTAACATTTAATAATAACCTTTATTTAATAACTAATCCAAGTATAATTTAATACAGTATAAATTAAAAATATTCTTCATCTTGCTTTGCTGTTTCAGAAAACCATGAAAGAACAAAACAGCAGAAATTGCTACCAAAAATATATTGTAATGCCTATTAGTTAGATTATGGAGAGACAATGGGTTTACCATTAAACAGGGTTCAATCCTCCAAACATTCACTATACGATTTGCTACTCAAAATTGTTCCATTCCAGATAATAAGAGAAATCAGTAAGGTTTTAGAATGGGTAACTGCAAAATTAGCTAAATGTGTCTGTTTGTGTTTCTCTTCATGCTGTACTTCATACTAAGCATAAGTCAAAAATTCACTTTTCAGATTTAAGTTGTCAGAATGGGCCCTTAAATTTAGTTCATCGTGGACTTTCCTATATAAAATGAAAAAAATCAGGTTTCACTACTCAGTTCTATCAAAGATTTTCTCCCAGAATAAGCAGTTTAGACTATTAGCACCCATTGTGTCTAGTAATATATCCTCTCATTCTAATGGGGAGGGGGACACATTAAAGCTGTCCCAAGAATGGCCCAATAATAGGCACAGGATTTTGGATACACCACTGAGGGAAACTAGTCCTGGTAATGTGAGACTTCTGCATATTTCAGAGGTCATCTCTTGGCCACAGCAACGTTCCCACTTTCATCCAATACCTCTAATTAAGCTAGACTTAAGGCAACATTCTATAACACAGGGAAGCTAATATGGAATTACCAGTTAATTGTGTCCACACCACTCTTTTACCAGGAATTGTTAGTCAGCCCTTGTCCTGACATCATTTTATTTTAAAGTTTCCACATTTGCCATGGTTTATAATTTTGGTAGCAGAAAAGTATCATTCCATAGGGCAAATCTTGGTGTAAGAAAAAAATGCTGATTAAATACAAGCACCAAACACTGGATTTCAGAAGCTGAAAGAAAAAAAATAAATAAATATGACCCCTTTTACAAGTTTTTATTTGTTTTGTCTTATAAAGTCTAACCTTAAGGTACATGAATATACATATAGTATCAGGATGGGTCTCTTGGTACAAGTGAATACTTGCCACCTTTAAAACAGCTAATTATTAGGATGCGTGGGCACTGAAATATTTATTTTTCTGAGTAACTATTGGAGATTGTTAGTTTAGATGCTTCCTACCCAAAGATAATACCTGGGTTTGGCCAGATTTTCAGATAGAAAACAAGATAGGAGTGGCAAAGAGCAATGATCTTTTTTTTAAAAAACAGCCTTTTCATCTTTCTTGCTCAACAGTTGCACAAGAACAAAACTTCAAAGAAATCTAAGAGAAGGAGGAAAGTCTAGCAAAAAAACACCCGCTTACCCAATTATTTTTTTTTATCTTGAAACTAGAAGTATGAAAGTTAGCCAGTGATGCATTGGTTTCTTACTGGAATAGAGGAACCCTGATGTAAGAATGTCTATTCTTTGAACAGTATCAATCTGTGTAGACTTCTGAAATATCCCCAGGGACCTGCCCTGCTGTCACAGGTTCTCAGAAGTCCTCTATCACATTTCTGCAAGCCTTGCTATTGGGAATGAAGATGAAAAATATAACTTATTCCAAAACACCAGTAAGCCCGTGATATAGAGAAGTCTATATTTTAAGAAAAGAAAAGAGATGACAGTCAGTATTTCTTTTCCAAGATCACCGATTGCATTGTGTACTTTATATGCTGTAAAAGAATTACATAAAATAAGGAGTATGTGGGAAAAGCCTGACTTGAGGCAGAAATTGCTAAGGTAGCAGGAACTCTGTTAAGAAAAGGATCTTTGCATTTCTTGGGAAAGATATTGTGACACAGGCTGCTATTTGCAACTCCCTGTAGGCTACACCCAATTCACACACTTGCCCTGCCTGACTTTGTAAGATTACAGTAACAAAAATGAGATCAACCTGATAATGCTAATGAGCTTGATTCAAAGAGTAATGACATCAGTGGAGAGGCACCCACTGGTTTCAACTGGTGTTGGGGCAGGGCTAATTAATGCACTACTGATTAAAAATACACTGGTATGTTTTGCTAGTTATTGGATTAAACTCTGGCCAGAACATTCCTACAAAGTAGAGAACAGAAAAATATCTTGGATAAAATCCTAAACAACTCCACTTTGTCTCCATGAGAAATGTATTATATACATAAAGGTCACCTGTTTCTTCAGCTGATTTAAATTGGGCTAGTTCATCGATTTTAGTGGAGCTTTGTGCCTTATAACAGCTGATGAGCTGGCATGTCTACAAAATTACAGCAAACATCAAAAGGGTTTTGTTACTTATGCACGTACAAGGCTTCAAAATGCTCCAGGTAAAAGTATTTTCTATTTTAAACCTCAGGACTTTATTTTTAAACACACTTACGGGGATGAACTACTGATGTTTGTTTTATTTCTTTATCTGGCCACTTTCCAAATCAGTTAATTACTTTCTGCCTACCTAAATTCCCCCTGCAGCTTCAGTTGGCTATGGGATTCTGCTTCACTTCCTGTCCTGAACTGTTGTGTAATGGTACCATGCTCTGTTAAACAACTGCTGCATTTGTCCTCAGAGACAGCTGTGCTTAAGTGGTAGGTTAAGTGATTACTGTATAAGATCTGATGCTGTCAGATGCTGTGTGTTTTCTGGAAGGTCTTCAGTATTCTTCTTTTCAGACCCCAGAATTGAGATCAGATTATTGGGAGCTTCTTTTTAGCTAGTTGCTTTATACTGGCCCTTAGATTTTTGCTGTATGTTTGTAAGGCCCTTTAGGAGACAATCTAGTATGCCCATCATCACGCTAACAAGACTGAATAAGCGCTTCAAGATTCCTCTCTTTGTTGTTTTTTCTTTAGCCTTCATTTTAAATTTGTCTGTTTGATTTTTAATTCAGTTTCTCCAAGGTGGATGATCTTACAGTGAAACTTTCTTAAGAGATTTGCTTGCTCTGGGATTGTTAAACTCTGACTCAGCTTTAATTCAATCCGTGTAGGAGCATATGCAAAATTCTCAGGCTCACCCACCCTGTTGACACCACTATTATTTCTCATGCTATTTTTATCTGTCTTCCAAGGCTCACAAGTCAAGTGCAGCATGTCAATTTCTAATCAATTGATCATTGATGTTGTGTATCTTGAAGGTTTTAGTGATATCTTTTAAAGCTGCTTTAGTTGACCTTTATATAGAAGCTTAAAAAATGGTGTTTCTTGCATTGGGATTGGTAAATCTAAATGATTGCTATTCCTTATTCACAGTCAGCAGGGTACTTTACAGAATCACAATTTATGCCTATAAACTACCCTATATCATTTATTTGTGGCATGTCTCTGACAGAGCCAAGATTCTATGCATAACGAATATAAAAATGGTGCCCACACTGGGGTGCCTGAAATGTGTAGGGAGCATAAGTTTGTGGTTGAGACACATATATAGGACCCCAGAAACTATGGTTTAATTTTGTTCTTTGATAGAGGTTTATTTTCTGACCTTGAGCAAATCACTTGGTCTTTCTCGGTCTCCATTGCTAGAATTGGGATTTGTAATATTTTCCTGACTCATGCGCATTTGTTTGTTTTTTAAATACATTCACTAACTTTTATGAGGTGCCCTTTATATAATTGGTAAAGGGGATAACAAGCATGCAGATGAAGCACAGAGAACAAAAAGACAGAGATGCGGAGAATGGTAGCAATCTCCTTTATATAGTACAAGTACTACTTTTAAACAGATGGTTAGCCATGTTAGTCTTAAGTCGAGTGGAAGGTAGGACAGGGTGGCACCTTAGAGACTAACCAGTTTAGAGAGAATCATGGGGCTGGAAGGGACCCCAAAAGATCATCAGGTCCAGCCCCCTGCATGAGCAGGAAAGACATATGGGGTCAGCTGACCCTAGCCATTTGACCGTCTAGTCTTTTCTTGAAAACCTCTAGGATAGATGATTGCACCACTTCTGCGGGGAGCTTGTTCCATAGTCTGGACACCCTAGTTGTGCACGTTTTTCCTAATGTTCAGCCTGAAACTATCTTCCAGGAGTTTGTGGCCGCTGTTTCTCGTTTTCCCCCAGGTACCCTGGTGAATAGTTGTTCACCCAGCCCCTTTTATAAGCCTCTGATATAGTGGTAACCCACAATCGGGTCCCCTCTCAGCCTTCTTTTCTTTAGGCTGAAGAGTCCAAGATCCCTCTACCTCTCCTCGTATGGCTTGCCATGCAAGTCCCTGATTATACGGGTGGCCCTTCTCTGGACCCTCTAGAGCTTTAGCACACCCTTGTTGAACTGTGGTGCCCAGAACTGGATGCAATACTCTAGCTGCAGCCACACCAATGAGCGAGAGGTATGAACTATCATGGGCAACAAGTTACTTTCTCAGATTCTAGGAATGACTTGGACTATAAGGAATGGTATCCTTTCCTAACTTCTGACCAAGCATATTTTTGCCTGCTCATGCCTCTCTTGACTCAGTTTGCCTGTAAGGGGCTACCCTGCACTACCTTCTATTGTATTTAATTAGCATTTTACACTTCAGCCAAGATGGCCCAAATCCAACTTTCACCCCTAGAAGCAGAGGTGGTCTACTGGTGGCATAACAAGTTTATTCTCTTCCATGAGGTGAGCAAACCTTAATGAGGAACGATGGTACCAAGGCGTGTGTGGATCTCTGCTATCTCTCTGCTTTCTACTCCTCCTCTGAACCCACCCCTGTCCATTTTGCAGTTGTTGTATAAGCAATAAGTATAACTACTATCTGATTTACAGATTAGATTGAAATGGCTTACCTATCACTTGTGAAATTCCTGCCTGGACAGCTGTTCTGTGTGGTCACATTGCCTCAATCATCTGCTGATTGCTACGTCAGATGAACTCTCCCCACCCACAACATGGAGGGAGGCCTTCTGGTTAAACAGTTTTATACACTTGGCACGAGAACCAAATGGTGGAGAAAAATCTCTCCCAACTGATCATACTACACTTAACAACTTCCGCTCCTTGATTACTGAGGAAATCATTAGAAGAAGAAAGTGTGTAGATCTTTCATCGTGCCTGCAAAAATTTAAGGGAGGTCAGGACTGGTAAGGGAAGGAGAGGTTTGATCATTCATTTAGTTTTCTTAAGAGCTATTATTCCACTATTTCCTCTATCTTGCTTATTGTCTGCCTCTTAATTACTTCCATATTAAGCTCTTTAACTCCAGAGTGCAATCTTCTGCAGGTTTTAAAGGCTTCCTATGAGTCTGTGTCTGGGAACCTCAGTTATGATCCCTTCCTTACTTGGATCTCTCACAAGTACTTAATATTTCCTTTAAAAAACAGATTCAATAATGGAAAAAAAAAAACTTTTCATTCATGCTTATATTTCAGCAGTCTAAGCAATCTCATTGATGTCAGTGAAGCTTCAGATTATGTATGTGAGGCACAGGGATAATTCTTTGCGGAATCTGGGTCATACTGTAGTATTCCATTGGATTCCCTAAAACACTAGAAGAACTACTGCAACAGAATAGTTTGGACCATTTCTGATTCTTCTGGTTCTGACTGCAGTAGTTTATAAAGTTCTGAAGTAAAGTCAGGTTTTCATAGAAAGTAAGAGTTGAAAGGGACCTCAGGAGTTTAAGAAATGTTGTATTTGGGATAGAATGAAAACAAGTCACTCCAGTGAATGAGCATGTATTTCTGATTCCTGTTATTTATTATGATTTCATCTTCCAAAAAGGAAGTGGTCTGGAGCACGGACAGTCTTTTTTTACTCTGTGCTTATACAGTAGAGTTATAATGAGGGTTTTTAGGCATTCCTAATACAAATAATACATCATTTAAAATTTTGTTTTGTCTTGACCAAACTTTCACAGTAGGCAGATAGAGTTTTCAATATATACAGTGAAGCACCACAAAATTCCATTTTGTCAGTGCCCACTTTATCTATGTGTCTAAATAGCATATGTAGATATCCAGCTACACTGCTTTTATATACAAAATTTGGTTTATGATTTCAAACCTAGATGCTTCAATGCTGAAGCCATAGATATTAGCTATGCAAAACAGAGTAACCATACATGTAAAAGTAAAAATCTACACTTCCAGTTTTGGAAACTGGGTTGAAGACATCTTAAAAATCTGGCCTCCTTGGAAATAAACTGAAATTCATTTGAGTCTAGGACTAAAATAGTAGAACTTGGATTTCATTGCTCGAGACAAAATCATCCAAATGTTAGGGGAAAAAAAAGTGTAGTATCTCTATTTGGGTGCTTTGTGGTGTTGTGGAAGACAGTATTGAGTTTTTAAACTAAATAAGGAGGATTTTTTTTTCTTTTCTTTTCTTTTTTTCTTTTTTTTTTTTTTTTACAACTTTGGCTCTTTGTAGTGTTTAATATAGAAGTACTTTAACTTTGACATTCAGACATCCTCATACTGGACCAGACAAACATTGTAATTAGCTGAAACTGGTGTCCACTTTCCATAATGAGTATAATTTTCAAGCAGAATCATTTATGGTGGCAAAGAATAGAACTTAGGACCATCTTTTAAAATA
This sequence comes from Alligator mississippiensis, assembly GCF_030867095.1. Classification (NCBI taxonomy): domain Eukaryota; kingdom Metazoa; phylum Chordata; order Crocodylia; family Alligatoridae; genus Alligator; species Alligator mississippiensis. The sequence continues at coordinate 134,097,335 of NC_081826.1, forward strand.
TATTCCTGTGCAATCTTCAATGCTGTGATCACTGAGCTATGCATGGGCAAAACTCTCGCCACCTCAGAGCTCACTGGAGGAGGAAGTGCCTAATTTTGTGCAGACTGTTAAACTCTCACAGTTGGCTTAAAGTATAACTAATTATGCACCTAAATAAAAGCTATACTCCGCATGAATCTTAGGCACAGAATGAGGTTTAGAGTGAAGACCTTTTTCACCAACCCTGAGGATTTTAAATGAACCAGGCTGACTCTTGTAATTGGTGAGGAAAAGGTACATGTGATGCTTACCATAGATCTCCAAAGGAATAAAAGAAGGATTAAGTCTGAATGAGAAAAGCTGAGACAAAAAAGGGTGAACATGGTTCTTCACATCCCTTTCACATGGGCCAAACATACCTATTTGCCTCAGAAATAGGGGACCCCTGAGAATAGATTTTGGTGAGTTAACTCTGTTTCTTTTTTCTGTAACAAACTTCCTTATGGCACGGACCACTCGTTATTGATGAATTTTGCTGATGTTGTTTCTATATATTCTGCTCTTATGTTCATATTTCCTGTGCCATATATTTTGGGCCCTGCACCTAGTGCTAATACATGCAATAATTATAATTCCCCTTCACTGCATCATATTTAAAGGTGTAAGCTTCTCAATCTATCTCCTTAAGGCAGATTACCTAGGAGAGAACCTCACATTACAGATGGAGTTGCTGTGATCCCATTAACTGAACAGTAAGGAGAGCATCTGAATCACAGACTCCAGAGCATAGCTAAGCCCTTATCTCATTAAAAGAAAAGCTGACAAGTCTGTACCACATGGGTGTAACCTTGGATATACCTCTGGACATCAGGCTCTGTCAGGCTGTATGTGTGATTGCGGGATGGGGGTGGAATGGAGGCCTCATGGCAAGTTCTCTTGGGGGACCATATCCCCCCATGCATGTGCTTCCTTATATTCACAAACATTGTGGATACATCATGGCCTAACACATTCTGAAGATGCCATGTGGGACAAACAAATGAAATGTGGTACTGAAAGAAAGTAAGAGAGCAGGCAACTTAAAATGAAGTGGATTAATTAAATGATCTATGTATTTGCCAAGGGTAATTCTAACAGGAAGCCCTCAGGGTTACAATATCATATGGACTTTAACAAGGAAGGTTTTATTTCCTGAGATATTTTATTTCTTTTTATAAATGCTACTGTAGACTTCTCATAGTCCTGGCTTGGGTTTTGGCTGCCTGCTTTCAGTACCCAGCAGAAACAGACAGTAGGGTAGTGACATTGCATTCATGTCCCTTTTCAGTGTTACATCATTTGCTTTTATGTATGCAGGTTATAGATCAGAGGCTGGCAATGATCTGGGAATTAGTGACCTGGGTTTTATAGCTCTACTACAGATTCAGTTTGCTATCTTGGACCCCACCTCTCTCTGACTCACCTATCCATTTTCCAAAGTGGTGGACTGATGTAATTGTTACACTAGTATTAAATAATCCTGATACATGACAGTCTGATTTATAACTGGGCTACTGCTCCTATAGCAATTTAAGATCAGTGAAACTGTTAATTTTTAACCCTGAAATAAACAGGATTAAAATTACAACAGTTTTGCTCTTATCCCACTACCAGAGAAGCAATATCGGAGAAGCTGATGCATGCTCTGAATGGAGACTCTCCCTCCTTTTTCAAAAACAGTTGTAAATTATGTCTATTCACAGCAGTGGGTGACTTGACTTTGATTTTTAGCAAGGTTTTAATATGGTCTCCCACAACATTCTTGCAGGTAAGCTAAGGAATCATTAGCTATCCTGATGTCACAGATTAGCTGAGCTGTGACATTTTTTTCCACTAACTAGGTGACATCATAATAAAGCACAAACTGAAGTGCGCATATCCCATTCCTCGTTTAAGGGACAAGGGGAAGTTTATTCTTAAGCAGGGAAAATGTAGCAAGCCAACTCTTATAGCAGCTGTGTTTACTGTTCCAAATTCTGAAGACCATTTTTATATGTAGAAAATTGCCCCAAGGATTTTAAGTGCTAACAGCAGTTACCCAGCACTGGCGCTGCTGTAGCTCAGATGCAGCTCAGTCTGATGTCACCGTGATCTTCCACACGTAGCTAAACTTCCCCTGCAACAAAGGGGGAAATCTGAAACTGATATCTCTGAAATTCTTGATGTAGAAAAATCTGAAACATTTTTTTAAAAATCCCAAAAACTTAAAAAACAAAACAAAACAGACTTTATACAACATAAAGGGGAGTCAGGCACACCACCTTCTTTTTCAGTATAGGACACCTTTTGAAAGAAAGCAACAAAAGGGAACCAAACCATTGATATCAACAGAGTTAGACTTAAATCAAGAAGAAAGGGAATCCCAAACTATAAACAACATTGTCTCTAAGCAGTGATATGCCTCAGAGACTGCATTTTCCTCACCTTTAAAAAGACATTCAGTGTTGGGTTTGTGTTCTTGAGGACAGGAAGACTGATAAACTCACCAATCCCTTCATTTCTTTTTCAATTTAAGCAAAACCAATTTCATAACCAAGGTAAGAGCTGGCATTGTAGGCAAAGATGCCAGTATTGAGCTGAATTTTGCTAGAAACATTTAAACTTTGCTTCTGAAAAATGTAAAAAAAAAGACTAGGACTCTGAAGATGTTTCAGTGGGTCTAAGAGATATCCTTTCCCTGGCATGCTTTTAAAAATACTTGTCAGTGAGAGAAATCTGGTTCATTCCATGGGCAAAAAAAATATTTTTAAGGAGAAATATTTTGTAAACTTCAGGGATAATTTGTCAATTCCAGCATTCAATCATATCTGTTGTGGGGACAGGGATTCCTATCACAGGTAGATAATCATCTCAAGTAGCTTTATAAATTTGGCAAAATTTGCATAAGAGGTCACATAAAGCTACCTTTAGCATGGCAACAGCTTTACAGCTTGAATATCCGTATATTGGGATGTTGTTTTGTATCTTTCCCAGAAACCAGCTAGATCAATAGAGGGCACGTACAGACATCAGACTTAGACCAGTCTAAGTGAACATAGATCAATCGAAACCCATAACTGTTCAAAAGTTTGACGCACATAGACCACATGAGAGATACACTCAATTGAAATCAATTAATGTTAAACCAATGTATTGAACCTAAGTACTGTTTCCCTATCAGTTCAAGTTTAAATCAATGTTCACCAGCATCCTGGCCTGCTTTGCGTCCACCACCCCTTCCCTCATAGGGTAGTGCACTAGCACTCAGCCCATGGTTGGCTGCTCTAGCCAGGTGCTAAGCCAGCCCTACCCCAGGCTGTCTTAGTACTGAGAAAGCACAGCCCTTCTCCCCAGACCTGCCTCCAGCCACCTGTGAGCCATGGGGTGTGGCATCTGTGTCTCCCACCCAAGTCCCTGGGCCATGCCTGTGTACCCTCAACACCCTATCACGAAGCACCCCATGACATACACACAGATCGCAACACTGAGCCCAGGAGAACTCTAGTGCTTGGGCACAGCCCCACAGACACAAGCCCTAGCATCCACACACACAGCCAGGGACACCCATGCCCCATGCTTGGGCACATCCCCACAGTCCCAAGCCCTACCACGCGCACACACAGAGCCAGGGACACCTTTGCCTCATGCTTTGGAACAGCCCCACAGCCCCCAGCCTTGGCACTTGCATGTCGCATCCTAGAGGTCAGAGGTAGGCTAGAGGAGGCATCCTGGACCCTAGCATAGACACCCCCCCTCCCAAGCAGGAGCTGGTGTGAGCAGTGCACCTCTGGTAGAAAAGGGTGGTGGGGGCAGAACATCAGGACTGGGCCTGCACTGAGGTGACCTTGTGGCTTGGCCAGTGCTGGCAGGTACCCAGACCATGTGTATCTAGGGTGCTACAATAATTTTTGGGCCCACAGCTGCAGAGTTCCAGAGTACTAGGTACAGGGGATGGGGGAAACTGAACATCCAAGCTAGGGCAAGCAGGCAGATGCCCCTGGAAACTTCAGGAGCAGCTGGGGTGTGTCCAGCTACCTCAGTGTTGCAGGCAGAGGTCACTGGAAACTTCATGGCTGGGGTATGGGGTGTTGCCAGCCTCATGGGGCATCTGCTGGAAAGTTTGAGGTTGTAGGGGTGGTGTGACCAGTGAAGCCCCAGTCACTCTGGAGCAGGGCATGGACCTAGCTGGAGTGAGAGGGAGAGTCACATACTGAGACCCGCATCTACATGCGCCCACTGTTCCATCCATCCATCCATCCATCCATCCATCCATCCATCCATCCATCCATCCAATCAACCGTCCATCCATCTCCCCACAGCTGGACCCTTACCCATCTGTGGATACCAAGACCCCACGGACACCACCATGGAAGACCCTAACCTATCCTCCTCCAGTACCCAACCCTAGTTGCACAGTGAGATGAGGGATCTTGTCACCATCTGGGAAGAGCAGGAGACCTAGGACCAGTTCTGCAAAGGGCATTGTAACAGGGACACATTCAAGCACATTGCCTAACAGATGCAAGTACGGGGCCGCCACTGAGATTGTGTGCAGTGATGGACCAAGACAAAATAAATGAAGATCCAGTACAAGCATGTGCAAAATACTAATAAAATGTCCAGGAGCAGGAGGCACAGCATGGTCTTCTATAAGAAGCTGCCTCGCCTCCTCATCATAGACAGGGCCATTGACACCCTGCATATGTATACCACTACTGGAGAGCAGGAGTCAGCAGCAGGGAGACCACCATAGGAGGGTACGCAGGAAAGCCCTGGGGCACCAAACAACTGGGTGCCCAGGAGTAGGTCCCTGGGGGCCATAGGGTGCAAGGTTTTCTGATGGCACTGGTCCCTAGGACTCTGGCCCATTGGTGCTGGTCCCCACAAAATCACAGGATCTAGATGCTGAAGTGCACCTGCAGCTGGACCTTCACTAGCACCTGAACCCCCACCCACACATGCAGAGTGCTCCCCAGCCCTGACTGCCAGCACAGTGGCTGCTACCACAGCACCATCCACAGCACCCGTGCCCAGCCCTTCCCCTATGCCTAGTAAAGGCTCTGGCACTGAGCAAGGACACTCTCCTGCCTGGGATGGTACAGCTGTACCAGGCTCCACATGGCACCAGGGAAAAGCAAAGCCCCTGGGGGGAAGAGAGGGAAGAGAAGCAGGTGGGCAGTGCCTACATCTAGTGGGTGACTCTTCCCCACATCCCAGCACATGCCTCTTAGGGGAGTGCAGGCAGGGGAATGGTGTCCATACAGCCAGGGTTGTAGGTGGTGTCAGGACACTGAGTCAGAGGAACTGGGTCATGAGATTCATTGCCCAGTGCTAAGGCACAGGCACTCAGGGACTCAAAGTTCTGTGGCCATGCTCATCTGGGGAGTGCTCCCAGTCCCCATGGGCCAGGAGGTAGTTGGCCAGGGCTTTGCAGACACAGATTTCCTGCTTGTGTGCAGGGTCAGTGCTCCCAGCATTAGCCAGAGGCTTTACTTTTCCCAGCCTCCCTGTGCTGTACATTTCCAGCATGCCATGACTAGTCTGTGTGCTGTGCCTCCTTTGCCCAGGCTTCACAAAAGACCTCCCCCTCTGATCTCCCAGATGTCATGGATGACACATATGACAATGATGAGGTATGACAGGTGCTCCTTCACCACCATAAGACACAAGCTGAGAGCATGCCAGAGTGCCTTGAGGTGGCTGAAGGCACATTCCAGTCATGTGGCACCTGCTTAAGCAGTTGTTGAAGTGCTCCTTTTGGTGGTGCAGCTGGCTCATATAGGACTTTATGAGCCAGGGCAGGAGGGGATAAGATGGGTTCCTGATGATAAGGGGAGGGAATAGGATGGCACCAATAATGAGACTGGGAACCCCAGGATTATAGTACCCTCTGGGGGATGGGGGGAATTGCAGAAAATGTGGGCATCATGGATGCTGCTCATCAAGCAGTGAATATATAGGTGAAACAGATCTGGTGGTCAATAATGCCCTGCAGGATGACGGAGAAGTAGCCCTTCTGGTTGATGAATACCTGGGCACCTTGGGGCAGGCAGATGGTGGGGATGTGGGTGTCATCCACAGCTCCCATGCAGTTAAGAATGCCCATGCAGTGGAAGCCAGTGATCACATCCCTTGGGTTGATGAGGTGGATAAAGCAATTGGCAAGGAAATTTTGGATGTTCATCCCTGAATGTCTTCTCCAGCCTTGGACTTGCCCACACCAAACTGGCTGGCGACATAGTGGATACTGTAGGAAGTGGCCAGCTTCATAATGGCAATAACCACCTGCTTGTTTGGAGTGAGGGATAGCCACATGCTGATGTCCTGATGTGGGCAATGATGTCCATGAAGGTGGCTCAGTGCATGCAGAAGGTCTGGACCCACTGTTTGTCATCCCAGATGTCCAGGAGAATCTACTCTTTCCAGTTGCTGTTAGTGGCATGGGCACAGAACCAGTGCTTGATGCCAGTATGCATAGTGTCCTGGGTGGCCTCATCCTCATTGGTCACTTGGAAGTCAGTGGTCCAGTCCAAGATGCTTGGTGAGTGCAGGGTGTGGTAGCTGGCCCTGTGTGGGACAGCTGACTACTGGATCAGGGGCGGGAAGCTACATCCAATGGCAACCAGCTGCTGAATGATGTCCAGATGGCCATGCATGATGTCCCACAGCCTTCAGTGAGAGTCATACAGGGGGACAAACAGGACATGCCATAGCTTGGGTCTCCATGCTTGGGTGTGGGCAGTGGGCACCATGGTGGGATGCGGGCAGGCTGGGACATAGTCATGTGCAATTAACAAGGGAGGGCACTTGCTTTGGGGCAATTCTGGAAGCTTCTAGATAGAGCATGAGAGAGGGTCCATGATGAGGCAGCAGGGGGTTTTGGGGCATGGTTGCCCATGCCCAGCAGTCAATCAGAGTTGGTCTGGGTGCTCAGCTATGTTTGGCAGCCTCCAGCAGCCTGGGGAAGAGCACCTCCTGCCTGCAGGCCTTGGTTAATGCAGGCTGCCTGGATTACCCCCCCCCACCCCAGGTGAACATGTATATTATTTATTCCCAATTTAAACTAGGTCACTGAGAGAAAACTGTAATTTAGATTGATTCCTCCCCTGGCTTTTTGAATGTCTGTACACATGATGAGTATCTGCCCATACCACCTACACCTCATTAAGTGTCCCAGCTTAGAAGTGAAACCTCCACAGTGACCTCTGTGGGGTCTGAAAAAGCAGGTGGTACAGTGCTACCAGAGCAACTGAACCTTCCCCGTTTGTATGAATAGAAGGGTGGAGCTTATTTTGTAGAAGGTGATTTCTTTATGCATTGGGAGAAACAATCCAGGTTAAATAATAACCACGCATGTATCCTTTGTATTTCATAAAAGATTCTGCCCTACTGAGAGTATTTGTTTTTCTTTCTTCTTCATAGCTGTCAAATGCAGACGTCTCTCCATCCCCAGTTCCCACTCAACATGCTTTTGATGATGACACACACTCTGCTGAGCCCAGTTGGGGACTGGAAGTTCCCAGCATGAGACAAATAAACAGCTTTTTTCACCCTCCCCCCCCCCAACCCCTTTACTTGTTTTTCTGGTCTAATTTCCCAGTTTGGCATGCTGTATAATAAAAGAAATGAGAATTTCAAATTTAAGTTGATTAACAGTGGTGTGGCATGCATAAAATATTTTATGGAACAAACACTTTCAATTAGGACAAATATGAAAGTTTAGGACTGATTAATAGCGGTCACATTCAAGGACTTCTATGCTCCTTTTTTTGGTGGGGAGGGTGCTGTGGTCCTGGATGGAATTTCAAACATATTCATTAGCAATAGCGTGCTTATTTGTCACCAAACCAACAAGCAAAGGAAACTAAGCACTAAAAACAAGCTAAGAAAAATATTTTAGATACTTTGTCACAAGCAAATCAAGGCCAGGATGCCACAGTCAACCACTAAGTTGGTGTTGGCCTATGAAGTTAGATATGGAGGGGGGGAAAGGAAGGAAGGGCTGCAAGCCTGATGGATTCAATTACATTTGCTAGGAGTGATGTAAATACAGTCACTTACATTTGAACTAAAGATTGACAAAAGCTATATTCTCCCCTTCCCTGCTAAATTTCAAATACACACAAGCTTACAAAAAGTTTTCATATACACCAACTATAAGTAAATTAGATAAAGATCAACCCTTCCACCCCTGGATTGTTCCTCTGCCACTCCAACTTCCCCCTCTGGCCCCCATAGGCTCTTCCATTCCTTGATCATTGCCCTGCCACCCCATCACCCTGAGTGTGGCAGAGGTGCCAGTAGGAAGGATTCCCCTTCTGTGCCTGCTCCAGAAGTCTCTGCACCCAGCTCCACACTTCCACTGTGCACCCAGATCAGCTCCCATCAAGCCCCGCAACTGAAGGTGGGGGTGGGGGGCAAGGATCTGCCAAGCAGGGGGGTTGGAGGGAGCTTGGGAGCAGGCAAGGAGGGAGATCCTCTCCCTTCCCCCTACTACAGCTATTGCTTATAGGAGTGGCAGGACAAAGATCCAGAAGTGGGGGGATGCAATCAGGTGAGTGGAAGGGGGATTTAGGGTGTGATGGAGGGCACCAGGCTGATTTGAGGGGCTGAGGGAACAATCCAAATAGCATGGGTGGGGGGCCTTTCCCTTCCCCCCTCTCCCAACCTATACTGTGGTGAGAGCTGGCGAGAAGATCAGGTACAGAGCAGACTTGCAGCCCTGCACCACACACCTGCTTGCCAGCCTTCTAGCAGCAGGTCTGAGCAGTAGTGCACATTAGAGGAGGTATTAATCCTAAACATGTGACTGATCACTAGTACTAGTTAACCTTAACACAGACTCTCATTCTTCAGAATTAGCATTTGCTAATCTAACGTGTAATCTTGCCCTTAGGTTGTTTTACAGAGTTTTCCCTCATGCTTCTTTAGCAGTAGAAAATCTTCCTGTAAGAGTAGGCTGCCCTGGCATTATTAGCTGTAGGAAGTATCTACAGGACAGTTCTGATGAAGCTGCTTTGACTGGGAGCTGGAAATTCACCCCGTCCAAGAGAGATTGTTCTCCTTTGAATCCTTTAGGAACTCCTACCAAGATATTTTTCACAGCTCACAACACCTCTGAAATCCCACTTTGTACAGAAAGGTTTCCTATCATGAGAGGTTAAGGGGAAAAGTTGTAGGACCCTCAGCTTTTCCACAGAAGTTGTTTCAAAGGGACCGTGGAAAGCTAAAGCTCCTACAGGAACTTCCTGGAGTTTTTCCAACTCTCAGTATTTTACTGGACATCATAGGATATTTGATTTTTTTTTTCTTTATGAATAATCACATATCCTGGAGTCATGCAATCATACAAAAATCTCCATTTTCCTTTAAAAATGCTTGCATCCTTATGGTTACAGAGAAAAGTTTGAACATGTGAACAATAAAGGGTCAAACACAGAAGGCACATAAAAGACTCCAAATTTATTTTTAAAATGTTTTATTGTTTTGGGGGATCTGACACAGGAGTTTTTTAATCTTATGGTCTGTAGTACTAACAGCTTTCTGGGGACATCTCCCAAGGGTATGGAAGGGGACAAACAAGACCCAACCTTGATTTGGAGCATTTCTAACATTACCTTTAGAAAGTTTGGGCTCCCCCCACCCCACCGGTTATTTACACTATATGTTTCTGAGTAATTAGAAGCCTTAGGGATTTTTAGAAGTGAGTAGTGATGCAGAGTAGTCAAATGGAGATAGGAGTTAGGCTGTCAGAAAATACTGCAGAGTCCTCTTCCAAACCTGAGACATCCAAGTTTACTACTTGCTTTTGAAAATCCTGGCAGTATAGCATTTATGGGAACCATCAATCTAATTTTGTAATTTGGACCATCCTTTCCAGTTCTAATCCGAAGTATTAAGCAATTTGAATTGAAATAACATCACAGCTCACAGAAAATAAATTATTTTAATACTTAAACAATCATGAGGGCACCATCTACACATTACACTGAAGGTATGATTAACCAGTTAATCACACCTTAAGTGGTCACCTGGCCATGTGTTCAATCAATTAATGGTATGATAAAGAGGAATAAGCTACAAAATTATTCCACAAAATATGTGTAATAACTTTGTAGCTGCTTCCTATCACACCATTAACTGAACTTGTGGCCAGGGGCCCCTGTCACTGGGATCCTGGTCAGCTGATCAGAGCTCCCAGCTGGGAAGGGTCTATGTGCCCTCTGACCCTGGGAGTTCCCAGATAACTCAGGTCCCAGCCCTGAGGTATGTCTGCATAGCTGGGAGAGTGCAGCAGCTGTAGTCTCCCAGCAACCGGGGTGTGTGGAGCATCCCCACAACTGGGAGTCCTGGCAGCTGAGGGGGCTCCCAGCTGCAGGAGCTTGTTTCTTGCTGCTGCAGGGGGAGCCTGGGATTGGGTTCCCCCTGCACCAGCAATAAGGTGTGATGGGATCCAATTTGTAATCCCACGATTATGCCTCCTGCCATGTAGGTGTGGCATGGGAGAGGTGAAATTCTGTGGATCATGTATTAGATCCCATTACGCCTTTACCTCTATGTGTAGAGGAGCCCGAAGGGTCTTTATAATCTTGGTAAGTAAGGAGATCAAGTGATAACAAGATCAAAAGTAGCTTTTGAGGAAGTTACTATTTTATCCTACACCTTGAGGGCTTTCTTATTCTCTATTTTAATTGTTCTATAAATCTAGTTTTTGTTTTCTAATAAAAAAAATATATATATATATATATACTCTCTTTTTCTGAGGATAGGGCAGAGTGACACGGACAAGTTAGTCTCTAGGTGCCACCCTGTACTGCCTTCTGCCTGATTTCAAACAATACAGCTAAGTGTACCTCTTTCTTCCTGAAAAACATTTTTTGTGGACAGCAATTGTAACTACACATTGGAGTCTTTTGTGCTGTGAACCTTTGGGCTAGTACTACAATTACTAACTAGACTAATTTGTACAGTAACAATTTAGAACCAAGGTGCAAGAAATTACAGCTTCCCAATCACTCCCCCCCCCCCCACTACTTTTTAAACAGCATGCTTGCAACTTGGGTATTTTGCTTTCTAAGCTATAAATGCATTTTTAAAGTTCAAATTTACTTAATCCATAAAACTAATTTATAGCTGTGCAAAGAAGAGAAGCAAAGGTTACCAATTAATGGCCTGAGTTATTTAAAAATGACTGAGGTAGGCAGTTTTACTCACCATTTTTGATGACTTTTCATATGCAAATACTGGCCTACATTGTGCATGAGCTTACAAAAAATAGACTTATGCAGATGTAGAAATCCTTACACAATACTATATAGTAAAGATTAATATGAACTCTGACAAACTGTAATACAATGTTATTCTTAATAGTTACTTTGCTCAACCTTATTACACACATGTACAACTAAGCACAGAAAAAATGTAGTTCTGCAGTAGTCAATAGAACTATTTAAATGTGTTGAGTTTTTAAGCAAAAATAGAAGGGAATTTCTAACCTCCTTAGAGATAGTGACAAGTTACTGTAATTTAAACAACTTCAAGTATCTGAAGTAGAGTCACTGACTTTTAAAAATGGGTCTATTTTTTTCTCCCAGTAGTCCATTTAAAATGAATTGCTGGCTTCAGTTTAAAAGGCCCAAGTTTAGTAAAACACTTTATATTCTGTTGAAATCCTTCAGTGACTAGGGATGGATTTCAACATATGCTTAAGGACTTTGCTAAGTTGGGACCTTAAATACCTGCTTTTAGAGTTAAAGCAATCTCTTTCTTAGGAATGACTGTAAAGAGGCAAAGAAAGCAAAACAATGCTACAGAGGTTACCAAGGGTCAAGAGAGACAAATAGCCTCAAAATAATCTTCAAGTGAGTGCTGTGGTGGAAGAGCTTCCCTGCCAATGCCAAAGCTGTATCCATTTTATATTAAGACTGAGCACTTTGGCTTCCAGCACTGAATTTTCACTCTGGTCCAAATGTGGAAGGGAGGGAGAGGACAGATTTTTTTTGTAAAAGGATACTTCCACTGTACATCTGCTGTTTGCTGTGGCTGTTCTTGCTTATAATGATATATTTAGTTTGGAAAATACTGAGAACTTAAGGTCTGATCTTGCAAGCATTTTCAGCACAAGCTTCATATTACTTAAATAAATTCTTGTGTGTTTTAACTTCTAAATGATAATCCATGGAAGTACATAACAAAATAAACCTGCCATTTACTGGGTCAGACCATAGGTCCATCTTGCCTGGTATCTACCCCATGTCATTCAGTGGCAGAGATGGAATACGAAAAGGAAGAGTACCTACCAGTTATCTATGAAAGAGCTTTTCTGGAGTCTTTGTAGCTTGATATTACAGGAGGAGAGAAAGGAAGGGGGGAAACTCCCAAATGTTCATTGCAGTCCAGCTTGTTTTCTCCATTGATTAGTTAACCAGATGAGCATTTACCCTCATTTTTGCAATTTCTTCTTCCTTTTGTGCCATTCCAGGGGCATGTCTACATGTGCATATTAATGCGATGCAATAAACTGTGGTGTTTTACATGTAACATGCACATGGGACTGCAACACTTTGAGTCAGAGCAGAGCAGCCCTGGCTGGCAGGTGGTCTGGGAGGTCAGCCTGCCAGGCCAGGGTGGCTCCCTGCTGGTTCAATGTGCTGTGGAGGGGCTGGCTGGGGCACGAGGGTACTATAGTGCAAGGCTTGCCTGTAGGCAGCCCCCACATTGAAGCACCCTCATGCCCTAGCCAGCCCTTCCAGCATCTACACATGTGCTACTGTAGAGTTTTTTTACTGCTATGGAGTTTTTTTTTACACAGTAAATTAGTTTACTTCAGCCTAATAGGGGTGCATGTGTAGATGCACTATATTAACTGTGCAGCTAGTCTACTGCACAGTAAATGTCTCACGTAGCTGCATCCCAGAATCACAAAATGTTCTGTATCAAATGGAACTTTGTAAAGCAAACAGTAGGCCTAAGAACTGTATCATATGGTTAGAGAGGCAAGGAGGCAGGCTGTGGGTATATCTGTCGCGCTGTAGATACTATTCCATTTTTATTCAAGTGGAATTGCAAGAGTTGTGTAGACTGGCCCTCTGAAGATCTCTGAATCAAGCCAGTTTTAATTAAGCTGATCAATCATCTCAGAATAATCAAATTAATGAAAAAAATGTAGTTGACTGTTTGATTCCAGCAACAGCTACATTTTATCATATGAAAAAATGGCTTTTCCTTTGTATTTTAAATGACTGAAATTTGAAAAATAGATTTGTTAACTTCATAAAGGGCAGTAAATGTTATTGCAAAAATGGTTGGTTAACTTGTCACTGTTCTGTTCGGAAGCTTGGACTAACACCCTCAGTGGGATTATTGATATAAATAGTGTCTTTTTAAGAGGAGGCAAGCGACACTGTTCATTAGCAGAGGGTTCATTTATTAAAACCTCAAGTAATCGTCATTCTCAAAAGATCTGAGCTCACTGAAAGTAAATTGTGTATTAATGATGCAGCTATAGCTCAAAAATCGGAGATATTTTGTCATTCTTTATCATATAAATATGGATTTTTATGGAGTCAGGTGTGTTATGAAAAGCTTTGATAGCTGTACAATACTTTGCAAAATTATGGGAGTACATAGCCCATCTGCCACCCACATTTAATAGCTTTTTTCCTAACACATAGTTGACAAAAAAGTGACACCTTCTGTTTCTTCATATACCCAAGGGACTTGCAGTATTTATCAGTTCCATTTTATTTAGGCTGTAAACTCTTTGGGACAGGATGTCTTATTGTTCTGTATTTGTCCGTCTGTCTGATTTATATGCCACCCTTCCCAACAAAAGCTCAGGGCCGCTTACAGTAAGGGAACAGAGTAACTTATAAATCAGGAGAACAAACAAGAGTGCAAAACGGCTTAAAAGGGAATTGGAATATCAAAATAAATCAGAACAACCCTCCCCCCCCCCCCCCAACCAAAATCCCAACTTAGCTTTGTTTGCTAAATATCTACCTAAATAGGAAGGACTTACAGCACTTCCAAAAAAATGTCTAGGCTCAGGCTCTGGTGGGCCTCAAGAGGAAGGGAGTTCCTGAGCCCAGGAGTGACTGCTGAGAATGACATCCCATATGTTTTTACCAACCAGAGTTGACATATTGATGTAAACCTTGCAGGAGGTTGTTTTCAACTGACCTTAGAGATCACTGTGGGACATAAAGGAGCAGGCAGCTCACAAGTACTTAGGGCCCAAGCTGATTAGGGCTTTCTAAGTCAAAACCAGCATCTTGCATTTTATCCTGAAAGTGATTGGAAGTCAGTACAGACTCTGGAGCAGTGGTACCCCACCTCACCCCCATCTGGGGTCGTAGGATCCGTAGTAATTCAAATAATAATAGTAATAAGCGTGCAGTTTTGAAAACACTAATGCACACAACTTTGCTCACCTACAGGTTTGCAGGATCAGGTCGTTGTTCTGCTGCTTTTTCCTTCCTCACTTTTCAGGTGGGGCTTTGTTTCTGAAAAAGTGCCAAATAGTCTGTCTCAGTCTAGCAAAGCACTTAAGTATATAAGCATGTGATTAGCCCCAATGGTTTCACTGTAACTGCTCACATGCATAACTTTAAATATATTCTTAAATGTCCTGCTGTTGGAGGTCACAATGTAGCACCTTGAAGAATCAAGATCAATATAAGTTAATGCCTAGGTACAGAGTGCCATTTAAGAGACTAAAGTAAACTATCCATGTTACCATGTAAGTAAAAAGCTTGACTTTGCTCTCAGTAATTCGTATAGTATTGTCTTCTTTTATTTCCTGATGTCCGTTTCATCCAGAACTACTGTCCTCGATTTAACCAGGCACTTAAGCACATGACTAATTTTAAGGAAAATTATTTCCATTGACTTGAATAAGGCAACTCATATGTAAGTACTTCCCTGTATTGGAATCAACGAGAAGTTTCAGGCTTGGGAAGTAATGAATGTCCGAATCTTCTCTGTGCATCTGCCTTTTTTCACAGTGAATATAATGTTCATAAAAGAACTAGAACTGGCAGTCAGAAAGCTTGATTGACCTGTTCAGCAGAAAATACTGTATGTGAAGCATGGGAAAGAATGATTTGGCTTTAGTAACACCCCTCTGTTCTGTGTCTTTTAATGGTGGCAATATGTTTGTTGCCTGGGCATCCGCAAAAAGAAAGCATACCAGGAACACAGCTTACCTGAACTTTTGGATAACAAATTATTAAGAGTCACGTAAAGCAAAATCTGCTCTAGAAAATGATGTGTAGATGATTATTAGGTAGGTTTATGTAGACAACACACATAAGTGCATATAGTAGTCCTGGACTGTAGTTTATGGTAAGGTAAACTCCAGAAAAGTTTGAGTGCTCATAGCAAGAAATGTAGGTCAACACTGAGGGCCAAATTCTATCTAAGTATTTAATGCAGCACCACAGACCCAACAGGAAAGAGAATGTGAGTGTGAGGGGATTGTTCTTTTCCAGCTCTAAGGGATGACTAGCATGGTAGCTACAACAGGACGCAGAAACCCTGATCGCTGTCTAATGTCAAAGAGGAGATGTTCTGTTCGTGGACACAGAACAGTGTCCCCAGCAATGGAAAGGGCTTACCAGGTCTACTTTTTTGTGTAGAAGAACCAATCGGCTGAACTTTTTTCCTAATTTGTCAACCAAAGGGGCCACTTGTTCTCACACCCATGAAGAGTATGAGCATTGATGAAGAGGGAAGTAAAAAGGGAGGTAAACAGGAAAGTATTAAACAGATTTAAAGGGTTTTCTTTTCTTTGCGGATCAGGATAAAACCTTTCCGTCTTTGAGGCTGCCAAGGGAAACAGGTAATCTTATTTATCAGTCATATTTTGAAAAAAATATCTTGGGCCCAGATCCTCACAAATATTTACACCTGTCAGCCCCTTTGATTAATGCAAATGTAAATGAATGGAATAGGTGCCTAAATACCTTCTGGACCTAAATGGTATATGAGCTGAAGTCCTGTTCTCATAAGTGCTTGAAGAGTGAGTTAGGCACCTAACTCCAATTTGTTTCAATTGCTACATAGAAAATCCTGCTGTGGGCTTACGTCCAAAATCTGGCTCTTAAGACAATGGTGACCTCACTTTCTTTGAAAGTCAGATGTATTTAAGTTTATGAGTACCTAAATCACTGGAAAATTCCCTCAAATATGCTGCATTTCAATCCGTAGAAAGAAATTAGAAAATGAAGGAATGGAGGGCAGGACCCTCCAAGGTGACTACCGCATGCTGTCAGACCTATACATCCCTTTGATGTATGATAAAAGTATAAGAGTACCATATAGTACTCCACTATAAGGAGTAAAATCTTTGTTATCTCAGTGGAGTTTCTTTATTTTTTTTTCCTGTCCCAAAAAACTCTACTACAGCTTTTAAAGCCAATGTCACACAAATATCAAACATTGGCAAAGGAAATATTTTCACCATTTCCAATCATTCTAATTGGATGTGTAGTCTGTGTAGAGGACCGTAATTCTGTCCAGAGGCTGCTTGTCAAGCCATGTTTTTATTGTAATTACCTGATTTGTTCAGCTTTAATCATATTTACTTTTGAAGGTCAGCTGTCCTGCTCTGAAATGGTTAGTGGAGGCTGTAGCAATATGCAACACCCATAGGGAGAAAAACAAAGAGCATACACAGTTCCTTCATTTGGGCTTCACAAGAAAGTTTTTACCTTTTGATTATTTCTTGTACTTTGCCAATATTATTATTTGTGTCAGAGTTGGTCTTACAAGTTCGACCTGTAACCAGGGCCCCATTTTAAAAGGTACTATACACATTCATAGTAAAAGTCATACTAAGCCCCAAGGAGCTTCCAGTCTAAAGAAATAATACAAAGGGTGATAGGAACAAAGAGCTGTTACCCTCATATTACAGATGGGTAATTGAAGCATAGGAATTGAATCCAAATCTCCTGAGTCCCAGTTCAGTGCCACAACCATAGTATTCACCTTTCTGTCTAAGGTCACGCGTAGACTGTTTTGTTGTGGATAGTGAAGACAAAATAACTTTGAGCATGGTTAAATTGCATAAATTTTTTAAAAAACATATACACAGTATTTCATGGAGGTTATGCATATTTCAGTAGTGTCTAGGTGCTCTGATGAGAATCTAGCTCCTGGTGTCTTGACTGAGCTGCTCCCAATAATTTTTGCAATATGAAGACAAACAACAGCTGAAAGTTAGCTATGAGAGAAAGAGTGAATGTGAGAGAGCATCAAATATATATACAATATGTAGATCAATTTGTCCTATCCTTGCTCGTTTTGTTTGCTGGTCAGTATTAATCTCTAGGCAATACTAATTTGATCAACAATTAGTATTTGTTCTGGTGAGCTAAATCATTCCATTGTCCTAGGAAGAAAAGACATATTACCCTGGATCTTAATACTTGAAAATGCTGTGGTAGTTGAGCTTTAGGGTATGGGTACAGAAACACTTTGCTGACAGAAAAGATTGAGTTTGAACTCACTGTGCGTCTGCTATTTTACAGTGATAACCCATATGCATGCTCTTACCTCATGGCAAATTATAAGGCAATTAGCCATTTCATCAAAAGGTAATTTCCCTCACATGTACTGTGGAGAAGAATGTGCATATAGGTACTTCCTGTGAAGTAACTTATAATAAATAAGCTTATCTTCTGCTAACTTATTATGTGCCCCATACCATGCCCTTAGATCCAAATTTTGTCACTTGAAACTATCTACATTTAGATGTCCAGGTTCCCTAAGTAATATGAAATGTTCCCAAAACTACACTTTTTAAGTTTTTTTTATTTTTAATATGCTAATTAGCCATTCTCTTCTTCATATCCCCATGCCAGTGCCACTGGAGACTCTTATGGTAAGTTTTTTCTTAAACCCAGATCTGAATGCCAATCTCGTACCTTAACTACCAGACTACCTGAAGATTTAAAACCATTTCTATGACTATTCAGTTGTATCTCTAACATTCAGTTTGGGTAAAAGGTTTTCTTCCAGAAATGTTTGGACTGTTGTGGATAGTGAAGACAAAAGAAGTCTGCACATGGTCAAAGTGCACACATTTTATAAACCATATGCACAGTATTTTGTGAAGGGCTCAAAAATAGGCACCAGTAGTAGTAAGCACTGGTGAGCATTTACAGTAGAGGGCCTGGAAGCAAACAGTCCTCCAGCATATTCCAGACATGATGCAATGCCCATTGAAATAAATGGGGAAAAAACCCCAGTGTATTCAATAACCTTATTTAATGTACAAAAAGTTTTTTTCCCCATTGTTTTTTGCTTGATTATGTGATTCATGGGGAATCATTTGATAATTTTCTTTGTTCAGTTCAATTTAAGGTGACTGAGCTAAAGTTATTTAACAATGGACAATTCTGCTTGTTTAGAATGCCACTTTGGAGTTTTTCTGTGTACATTTTATATGAAACCTGTCCATAACTTAAGCTAAAATTTAAATCCTTCAGGAAACAAATATGTGTAAAAGAAGCAGTAGATTTTAAAACAATTCAGTTATTTCAAAAGTACTTATGTTCCATAAAATGTGAAAGAAACGGTAATATATTCATAAACACTAACCTGAAGTCAGTGGTGCATGCTTATGCATAAATAGCATTATCCTCAGGATCTACTGTAATTCTCAGAAGAAGGAAAGTTGTTAAGTAAAAACACTGTTAGCAGCTTGTGGTGCTCTACAGGAGGGATAGGCAACCTTTCTAGCTGCAGGCCAGAACAACCCACCCTGGGCCAGGGTGGATGGTCAGACAGGTGCCAGGACCAAGCCATAGCCAGTACTTGTCCCCATAGGGAGAGTGCCCGCAGACAAAGCTACCCACTGCTGAATGCCACTAAAGCCCCACATCCTCAGGCTGGTTCAAATGACTCTGCAGGATGAATGCAACCCATAGGCTATAGGTTGTCAACTCTTGGTCTAGTACTCCAAAACACAAGGAGATTCTTAGCATTTTCCTAGAGCACCCAAAAAGGAAAAGGATTTTCTAATTCTTTTCTCACTGTAAGTTTCAGCCTATCTTCTATAGTCAGAGTTAAATCACTTACTGTGTAACCAAATCTAAAAAAGTTGGATTGCTACTTAAAACTGAATGCAGTAAGACTCCCCGAGAAAATAACACATATTTCTTAATCCCCCCCCCCCCCCCCCCAATTCTTCAGGGTAGGACTACACTTTCAGCTGGGTCCTAGCTTTGTTCGGCTGGTGATTTGTTTTCCTTTAAGACTAGCATAATGTGAATTGAGTGTGGTGATCTCAAGCTTGTATAGCCTTGTATCCACCTTATGGATGTGCAATGGTTACCAGCTTAATTTATAGAGAAATTTAAGTTACTACAGTAGATGCTTTATATATTGTTGAGGGCCAGGGGCGGATCCGGAGGGGTACAGTGGCACACCAGTGCTCTGCTTTCTGAACATGCAGCAGAAGCAGCAGCTTGGAGTGTTTTTAAGTCCCCGAAGAAGGTAAAAATCCCACCCCCTTCCCCTCCATGTTCAGAGGCATGTGCCCTCCCCTTCCCTCCACTTTCCACCTTCCCCACATGCTGCTTCTGATGCTCCTGCTGTCCGGAGGGTAAGGGTAGCTACTGTCCCTCTCCAGCCAGGCTGCATGAGGATTGAGTTCAGCCTGGAACAGCAGTAGGGGCAGCATCAAGCAGGAAGTTTTCCCTTCCTTATCTGGTCACTCTCCTCCCCTCCTCTCCCTGGTCATTCTTCACCAGCCCAGAGGAGGTTCAACCCACCCACCTGCAGCTGCCTCTGTCCTGGGCTGAGCCCAACCCTTGCATAGTCCATATAAAGTGGCTCTGGATCACCCCTTGCCCATGGGACAGTGGGGATCTCAGCAGCAGCAGGTGGAGGAAGGAGAAGGGAAGGAATGTGCCTCTGAGCAGCAAGAGGAAGGAGGGAAATTCTTACCTGCTTGGGGATTTTAAAAAGCCCCTGGCTGCTTCATGGTCTGCCCACCCTAGTGGGAGAGAAACCTAGGAGTATGGATGCAGCCACATCTACCACACTATTTGCGGCTGTTGCACCCCACTTTGTAAAATCCTGGGATCTGCTTCTGCTAAGGGCATGTCTATATTGCCTTGATAGTACATTTCCGATTGCTGCTGAAAATCAAATCCTCCTCTGCTCTTCATGCTTCAAACCTGGAATTGGATTACTGAGGATGGTCTGGAGATCCCTCCTTCCACTTTCAAACACACAGATCTGCAGAGCAGCAGCTGGGGTATCCCTGAAGTACACTTGCTACCTCAGTTCTGGGTTTGGAGCAGATGGATTAGGCTTAATTTTTGGCAGCAATCTCAAGCTCACTGTAAACACGCCCCTAGTTGCATTAACAGAGTTGGGTGGGAAAGCTGGCACCACTCTCATCTACACACAATGTCTTTAACCCATGTAATGAAGTTTAATTTTGTGACTTAGAGGCACTATAAAAGAGAAGGAAAACTTTTTTTGACTTAGAGGCACTATAAAAGAGAAGGACAACAGTGAAAGTCAATTTTATTCTTGGGACATCTAGAAATCAAAACAGGTTCTACCTCGCTAGGGTCTTCTGCCACCACAAGGTCCCACAGAGGTGTGGTCAGTGCTGGATATAGGCATAAGATATGAAAGCTTCAGTTTAGGGCCTCACATTATGAGGGGCCTCTAAAACAATCCCTGGGCCGCGAAAGGTTGGCTGTTGGACCAGAAGTGACTGTGGACTAGTGAACTGCGGCCCTGCAGAGCTGGGCAGAGAGGCTGCAACTCCTCCTGCAGGGCCCGTGGCAGCCACAGTTGAGGTTTGGGCCCAACCCCCTCGCCCAGGGGATGGAGGTATCTTAACCTGTGCTCCGGCTGGAAATTTCAGCTATGGGGCTCCTCGTAGTGGTCCGCAGTTTGCCGGACTGTGGCATAGAAAAGTTGGGAACCCCTAGTTTAGGGTCCCAGCATGTCATAATCCTGCCCTGGGTGTGATTATTTCAGTATAAGGTTCCCCATCTCCCTTATATCACTGAGTTTGAAGGGACTAGAAAAACTACAGAAAAAGGCAGCATTAGTCAGGATATCCATGTCACTAAAACAGCCAGAGAACACAAAGAATCAGCTCATTATGAGGCCACCAGTTCCTAGGTGATAGACCACCTGTTAGAGTGCTGTTTTTCCAAGGCTGAAGCCATAGGTTTGAGATGAGTTTTCCACGTTCCTTAGTCGGGTGCTTTCCCTGGCTGATAGTCAGTGTTAAAAGTTATAGGTCATGATTTTAAAGAACAGGTAGACAAATTAGGTTTTTAAATAGAGAAGGAAAAACAATGGGTTTTTCAGTTCCCTGTCCAAATAAAAAAGGAAAAAAATAAGTAGGTGAGGTCAATCTAAAGCAAAAAATTTGCAGCTTTTTCTGTGAAACAAAAAATGGGGGGGGGGGGGGGGGGGATTTCCAGTCAATTGTAAACATTTCATGGAACCAGAAATGAAATATTCTCATTCATGGGTTATTTGACCTTTTAAATCCATTTTTCATGTCTACGTTGTAGTTGATTTTAAATGAAACATGCTGTTTTGAAATAACATCAAAGTTTTGTTTGAAAAATATCAAAACAAACTTTTTTTTACATTTCCAAAAAATGTTTTATTTCAAAAGTGTCCAAAATATAAATTTCAACTTTTTAAAAGTTTCCTCACAATTTTATTCAACCGAAGCAATTAATTGAATTTATCCTGAAATTGCAAATGGTTGCAGTCATCCCCTCCAAGCTCCATTCTTACTATTTACCAAAAAATTCCTTAAGTTCTACTTGTAAGTCCATATTTTTCCATCCAAATTAATGGTCTGGCTTCATTCATACTAATTATACAACAATTCCCACTGACATCAGTGAAAGTATAGGCTGTTTGGCCCTTTTGAAAATTAAGATACAGATTTAAGTGCACAACAAGAACAGAAGTGACAGAATAGGGAGCAATGGTCTTAAGTTGTGGGAAGGGAAGTTTAAGTTAGAGGTTAGGAAAACCCCCCTCATGAGTTGGGTAGTAAAGCACTGGAATAGATTACCCAGAGAGGCTGTGGAATGTCCTTGAAGGTTTTTAAGATCCAGCTAGATAAAGACTTGATTGGGATGATGTAGTTGGGACTGGTCCTGCTTTGAGCCAGGATTTTACTAAATGACCTCCTGAGGTCTCTTCCAACCCTAATTTTCTGATTCTATGAAATCTGAAATTATAGACCTACTTTAAACACCATCTTAGACATTTACAGGTTCCCATTAACCCTTCCCCCCGCTCCTGTGTGTCCCCCCACCTCCAGTGTATCTGAGTGCCCCATAGTCTTTCCTGAAAAAGCTTGGCTTTTTTCTGTTTTTGGACATGGGATTCCTGATTTACTTTCTCCTTTAAGCAGGAAGTATTTGTCCTTGCTTCATCACTATTTGCATGTAGAGACAGGTGATTTCAGTCTGTCTGTACACTACACTAATCATACTGTACTACTTAATATCACAAAGTCAGCAAAATTCTAGTAAACTATTTTCCACAGTGGGGGAGTATTGGGAGGGAGAAGAATTTTCTTTGTGACAACAGGATCTAATTGCTTAACAAAATTATTCCATATGATGAGTAAAGTTGGACATCTGTCTCCTTTCTCTGCTTTGTTGACTGTTAAGGATTCAGGTTCTAACATGAGCTATGAAAGCTTTCCCAACCTGTAAATCTAATAAGGAGGATGAATGAATGAATTGGTTAAGTATAAGAGTGGGGAAAAGCAAGACCTCAAACAACATGAAATTAAGGAAAATGTTTCAATAAAGGACAAATTAGGAGTGAATTTTTTTCCCCACTAAACCTACCATACTCTTATTTACTTCAGTAGGAACAAAATTGCTAGCACTTCCTGAATTGAGCATGGATTTTAAGAACTCTGTCATGCCATGTGTGTGCCTAGGAGAAAGAAAGGTGGAAATATCCTTTCAAAAAGCTTGAATAGAAAAGTGTGTTTCAATTTTAACTCTTGGCAAATATAGAAATCATTAATCTCATCTCCCCCTTTTTTTAAACACAAGTGCTTAGTTTTTAGAGCATCTTTTAATGTGAATAAGATACTTGTTTGCTTAAAATAATTACTTTCTAAACCTGTACACTTTATAGGGGGATCTGTGAAATCCTTCCCAACTTTATGATTCAATGAAAATTTTGAGAAGGTTTGCAAGAGCTGAAAATATTGGGGATTTTATGTATCATATACTCATGGAGTACAAGGCCAGACATGATTATTAGATCATTTATTCCATCCTCCTGTGTATCACAGACCATTAACATTTGCTTACATATCCCTGTATCCTACCCAATTACTTGTGCTTTTGGTCTTTCTCTTCCTTTCTCTTCTCTTTTCTATCCTAAGTAATTCCATGTGTCACATTTCTAAGCCTCTGTTATGTTTTTTTGCTTTCTTCTGAGAGACTACATATTTGGCTGTATTAAAATGATTTGGGCCTAATAGGCCCAGTTTACCAAGTGATGCAGGTGAATTTGTGGAACAAATTAGTCCATCTGCCAGTCTTGGTGGCACCTGGAACTTTTATGAGTGACTTTATTTTCTTCAAAATCTCTTTTACAAATCTTAGGCTAGGGACAGACATTCAAAAACCCTGAGCCTGAATTGATTCAATCTTTGCAGGTTGGTCTAACCTGCCTAAGTTGTACCAGTTTGCAACTGTACAAACATTCTCTTTGGACTGAGAAAATACAGGCACATGCCTGCAGTGGCTCAGGCTAGAAGCCGAGGGGTGCTAGAGCATCCCTCCCTTCCCTTCTACCATGCTGAGCTGAGGGGGGCATGGCCACATCCTAGCAGGACACTGATTAGGGAGGAGTATGAACCTTCACCCTGCCTGCACTGCCTCAAGCTTTTTCCCGCTAACTGCTCAAGGGGCGGAAGTGTTGCCAGCCCCCAGCCCTGGGCTAGCACTCTGAGGCAAAGCCGGGGTGTGGAGTGCATGCATCTGTTGATGATACTGAGCTTTTCAAATATCCCTCTCCCTGTTTATTCATACTGTCTGCAAACCTGACTGGCAAGGGAACTAACAGGGAGCTGATAACACAGCATGTATCAGCCCATCAGCAAATCAAAAGCCTCTCTCATTAGTTCAAGCTCTTCTTAAACAGCTTTTTTTAAGGAAGGAATGGAAGGACATTACCAGCTGACCTGTTGATTAGCTCCACAAAACCCTAAGCAGACACTGTTCCGTCTGCCTGTCCCAGTGAAATTGGAGGCATATACACACAGAGACACCTCTCAGCATTAGCTAGCATATCACATGCCTAGGGTCCATGGGGCTGGGGTCCATGCCATGGGAGACAGGAGGGAGGGAGGGCAAGGAGGATCCCTGCTTGAATAGCAAGTGGTGAGGTGGCGGTGGGACAGGGAGAAGCCAGGCAGACGCTGCTGTGTCTGCAGTCTTCGCCAGACCTCTGGCTAGGGAGCAGAGGTGCAGGGGCAGCCCTGCTCTCTGGAGCAGACAACATAGCCCAGCCCAGGGCTGCAAAGCATCCTGGGATGCTGGGGGACTATATTTTGAAACAGGTTTATGTGCACTGAGCTTCTATTCTGTTACAGGTTTAAACCAGTTTCTGATCACTTAAACCAGTTTATGTGTAACTTCTGTCCCTAGCCAAATAGTCCTGGCTCTGCTTCTGATCTCTGCTGAAGCCCACTAGAAATGTCCCACTTAATGCTGAATCCCCACTGATGATTATGTTTTGAGGTTGGTTAGTTAGCTAGTTCTTAATATTTAATATGTCAAGTGATGCAAAGTCTTTCCTTGTCTCATACCTGCAGGCCCAGGTCATATGAGTGTACTCTTCTCTGGATGCTGAACCATTTTTCCATTGCCTGTGCACTTCTTTTTTCTTTTTCAGAAGTTCCCTGATGTCCCTGTTGAGCCAGGCGGGTCTCATGGCTCCTTTCCCTCTTTTCAGCTATGTGAGGATGGCCTCTCTTTGAGCAGTGAGAATTGCTTCCTTAAGGAAGTGCCACGGTTCCTGAACTCCCAAGTCATCCAGTTGCTGATTGCAAAGGGCCTTTCCTACTAGACTGCTGAGTTTACCAAAATCTGCCTTTCTGAAGTCAAGGACTTCTTTTCTGCTGGTAGAATTCCCAGCCTTATGGTGAATGGTGAACCTAATCAACTTGTGATCACTGTTGCCCACAGTACCTCCAATCTTCAGGTTGCCTACCATGTCTACCTTTTTGGTCAGCACCAAGTACAGAGTGGCTTTACCCCTAGTCATCCTGCCATCCCCTCCCCCCAGCATGTGATAAGAACACGTCATCTAAAGTTGCCAAGAAGTTGGTTGACCTGCTGGAGCTCGCTGAATAGTCTTCCCAATAGATGTCAGGGTAATTGAAGTCACCCATGACAATGAAGTCTGTAGTGTTGGCTACGTTGATTAGTTCTCTGTAGAATGCCTGGTTGCCTCTTCTTGGTAGGGAGGCCTATAGTAGACTTCCACCATCAGGTCCCCTTCTCCTGAGCCCCCTTGTATCCTGACCCAGAGGGTCTTAAGGGACTTCCCTGTGCAATCAAATGTGACCTGCAGGGAGGGGTACCACTCTTTTACATAGAGGGCCACCCCTCCCCCTTCTTCCCAACCCAGTCTTTCCTGTAGCACCTATAGCCCTCAATATTCACTGCCCAATCATATGTATCATCCCACCAAGTCTCCATCAACCCAATGATGTCAAATTCCTCATCAGCCAGAAGGAGTGCCAATTCATCTTGTTTATTGCCCATGCTTCTGGCATTCCCATAAAGACAGCTGAGTTCACCTCTAGTCATCCCAGGTTCTGCCCCTCTGCAAGTGTCTTGGGGCGTTGGTGATCATCTGGATGTTCCCTACGTGAATACGCTCCACTGGGTCATCTTGGCCAGAGGATTTATGCCCAGTAGTGGAATCTACCTCCACTCCTCCAGGCTTGTCTAGTTTAAAGCCCTCCTCAGCAAGTCTGCAGTTCTCATAAAGAATATGGTCTCTCATGGATACCATCTCTTGCATACAGACCAGTGCCATTGAACTGCACACCAATGTCAAAGAATCCAAAACCAGCTTGGTGGCACCATCTCCTAAGCCTTTGGTTGACTTCATTGATGCATTCCTCCTTCTGACAGCCATGGCCTCTAACAGGGAGGACTGAGGGGAAGACCACTTGTGCTCCTAGTTCCTTGAGCTTCGGCCCCACAGTCTTATAGTTGTTCATGATTCTCCCAGGGTTGTTTCTCACTGTGTCATTTGTGCCCACAAGGACAAGGAGCATGGGGTAGTGGTCCATAGGGCAGACCAGCTTTAGGATCCTCTCCATTATGTCTCGGATCCTGGCTCCTGGAAGACAGCTGACCTTTTGAGCAAAGGGGTCTGGACAACAGATGGCACCTTCTGTTCCTCATAACTTAGACTTCAGGAAGGCCTTCAATACGGGATCCCACACCATACTGGTAAACAAATTAAGAGGCTGTGACTTGGATGACTACACAGTCCGGTGGGTGGTGAATTGGCTAGAGGGTTGCACCCAGAGAGTCGTAGTGGATGGGTCGGTATCGACCTGGAAGGGTGTGGGCAGTGGGGTCCCGCAGGGTTCGGTCCTTGGACCAATACTCTTCAATATCTTCATCAGTGACTTGGATGAGGGAGTGAAGTGTACTCTGTCCAAGTTTGCGGATGACACAAAACTGTGGGGAGAAGTGGACACGCCAGAGGGCAGGGAACAACTACAAGCAGACCTGGACAGGTTGGACATATGAGCGGAAAACAACAGAATGCAATTCAACAAGGAGAAATGCAAAGTGCTGCACCTAGGGAGGAAAAATGTCCAGCATACCTACTGCCTAGGAAATGACCTGCTTGGTGGAACGGAAGCGGAAAGAGATCTTGGAGTCCTAGCAGACTCCAAGATGAACATGAGTCGGCAGTGTGACGAAGCCATCAGAAAAGCCAATGGCACTTTATTGTGCATCAGCAGATGCATGACGAACAGATCCAAGGAGGTGATACTCCCCCTCTATCGGGCGCTGGTCAGACCGCAGTTGGAATACTGTGTGCAGTTTTGGGCACCACACTTCAAGAGGGATGTGGATAACCTGGAGACGGTCCAGAGAAGGGCCACTCGTATGGTTAAGGGCTTGCGGGCCAAGCCCTATGAGGAGAGACTGGGGCACCTGGACCTTTTCAGCCTCTGCAAGAGAAGGTTGAGAGGCGACCTTGTGGCTGCCTATAAGTTCATCATGGGAGCACAGAAGGGAATTGGTGAGGTTTTAGTCACCAAGCCGCCCCCGGGGGTTACAAGAAATAATAGCCACAAGCTAGCAGAGAGCAGATTTAGACTGGACATTAGGAAGAACTTCTTCACAGTTCGAGTGGCCAAGGTCTGGAATGGGCTCCCAAGGGACGTGGTGTTCTCCCCTACCCTGGGGGTCTTCAAGAGGAGGTTAGATAAGCATCTAGCTGGGGTCATCTGGACCCAGCACTCTTTCCTGCCTATGCAGGGGGTCAGACTCGATGATCTATTGAGGTCCCTTCTGACCCTAGCATCTAGCATCTATAACCAGATGTTGTAAAATGAGAATTGTTATACAATTAAGCAATATCGTTCCCAAGAATGGCCAAATCACCCCTGCAATCCTGGATCAATTCATCAATTTTGCTACTTCCCCAATGGTCCATTAAATGATATTTATGGTCAGAATCACTCTCCTATGGCTGCTGAATTACTCAGAGTCACCTTTATCAGGAATGAATAACAAGTATGAGGGTACTTCAGTTCAGGGGCTGCCTGCCAGCTAGCCCCAAACTTGAGCACCCTCTTGCCCCATCCAGACCCTCTGCCACATTAAGCTGAGTCACAGCAGCCCTGGGCTGGCAGGCTGACTCCTCAGACTCCCTGGACTCTCTGTGCCTGCTCTGACCTGGCTCAACATGCTGTGGTCCCAAGCACATGTGAAGACACAGAGCCAAGGAACAATTCAGTCTTATCCCTTTAAATCCCCAGGTTTGTGCCATGCTCAGTGCATCCCCTTTTACCGCACCCTCCTGGGCATGGTTCCCTTCTGGTGAGAAGACAGGACCCCTTCCTACTTGTCCTGGCATGTATGGGCAACAGCCTGGCACCTGTCTCCTGCTCACTTATTCTCTCAAGTGACATTTGGCTTTGTCCCCAAGCTCATCTCATGCCTCCACATGCATCTGAGGTATGTATCTCCTTGCTTCCCTTTTCAGACTGCTCGCCTGTTAAAGGGAGCCTAAACCAACAGCATCCTTGGGGCTGACTTCTGCAGCACTTGTCCAATGCACATCGAACTTAACTCTCCCAATGCCAGATGAAGTATTTCTGGCATTCCAGAATGTGATGGCATCCTGCTGAGTTCCTCTCGAGGAATGGAATGCAACAGGGCCCAGGACTGGCATCCTGTTACGGAGGTTTAAAATAGATACCACATGTTGGGTGCAGGGTAAAATTGGGGAACTGTGGCCTCAAAAACCTTATGCTCCAATGGCTGGGGAACTGGATCTGTGGTCAGACCCAGAGTGATAGTCAATGCAACTCAGTCAACTTGGTGCATGGTGACCAGTGGCATCCCCCAGGGCTCAGTACTTGGACCAGTACTCTTTAATATATTCATAAATGATCTGGATTCAGGTGTCAGAAGTGGACTGGCTAAGTTTGCAGATGACACAAATTATGGGGAAGTGTGGTCACACTAGAAGATAGGCTGGCAATTCAGGCAAGCCTGGACAGGCTTGCAGGGTGGGTGGATCAAAACCTCATGATATTCAACGCAGAGAAATGCAAAATCCTCCACCTAGGGAGAAAAACCCCACAACCCACAGGCTTGGCAGTGCTACACTCACTAGCACCACGGCCAAAAGAGACTTGGGGGTCATGACTGACCACAAGATGAACACGAGCCACCAATGTGATGCACAGCCAGCAAAGCAAATAAAACTCTTGAGATGCATTGGTAGATGCAAGCCAACAAGACCCAAGAAATCATCCTCTCACTTCAGAGGTCAAGAGAACAGGCCTTATGAGGAGAGGCTGAGAGTCAAAGAACTTTTCAGCCTGGAGAAGTGAAGGCTCAGGGGTGACTTGGTGGTAGCCTATTAGTACATAAGGGGTGTGCATCAGGAACTGGGAGAACATCTGTTCACCAGGGCACCCCAAGGGAAGACAAGGTCTAATGATCATGAACTGCTGGAAGACCATTTTAAACTGGACATAAGGAAAAACTCCTTTACCGTCCGAGTCTCCAGAGTCTGGAATAGACTCCCCCAGAAGTGGTGCAAACACCTACTCTGGACACTTTTAAGAAATGCTTGGATACTTATCTTGCTGGGGTGATCTGACCCCAGATGTTTTACTACTGTCTGCATGGACTAGACATCTCCAAAATTCCCTCCATTATAAATCAGTGTTGTTTTCCACATACTTAAGACGTGTACGGAAAAATAAATTCACATTGCACTCAAGTTAGATTTGGTGGTCTATAACAGATTCTTCCACATATACCAGCACTTCTTTCTGAAGTTGGTTGGTTAGCACATCAGTCTAGACCTATTAATGATAATGCAGTTCTGAGTTATTAAAACTCCAAAACAAGTAATGGTGCTTTTATAAGATTGTCCTCCTACCTCTTTTAATGTATCTCCTTTTCCTAAATATATTATAACCAGGTATCTTACTGGTTCCAATCAGGTGAATTGTCCAGTCGGGTTGCAGTAATACCAGCTCTATCAAATTTTGTCTCATCAAAGGAAACTTCCACTTTCTCTTGTTACCTAGATCCTGATCATCGGTATTAAAAATTGTTGGAAAATGTGATGTTGTTTTAATTTGTTCATCACCATCACTGAATTTGTACCTCATTTGCCTTTTGAGCATCCTCCTCTTGCATTGTGAGTTGAATATTTTCCTTGCTGCTCCAGGCAATATCCAAATGAGAAGATTATCTCCCAGTCTTCCTATAAGATGAATGGTACCCCATTTATACAGCTACACTGCTGTGAAACTTCCTTGCCGGCTGTATCTGTTTTCCCAAACTTCACTTTTTGCCCTTTTGCTTTTCTGCTCTTTCTCATTTTTCTATAGATTAGAAAGATATTACCATAATACAAAACATGATATCTGCATCACCATCATGTTTTCATATAAGTTTTAGCCAGATACAATTACTTGATGAGTACTTAGTGTTACCAAATTGGAAATACTGGCTCTTCTCTGTCTAGAGCCCCCAATTCTAATTTTAAGTAGACACCCAATCTAGATATACAATATTAAAGCTATCATATGGTATGTGAACTTATTGGTCTTTGAATCCTATAACTTCCAAGGTATCCTGGACTTCTAAAGCTGAGAGCTTCTTTTATGCATCTGTGTTGTAATATAAGCAAAGGTTCTATACTACTATACTACAGACTTTAAGAAATACTTTCACTGGACTTTCTTTGACTGCAGTGGGATCATGATTTATCTCTGAGAAATTTTGCCTGCTCTCTATTTAGAGGCTGAAAATCAGCTTGTCTATCAATAGCATCTAGAGATTTGCAGTCATTTATTAACTAGTTTTACCATGAACGTAGAATAAAATAAAAAGTAGTGACCAAAAATATCTGTAAACTAGAGGTCTAACACGGTGTCCATGCATGTCAATGGGAGAATATCTTCCTATTGACACCAATGGATTGACACCAAACTATTGACACCAGATCAGACTCTGACACACAAGAAATTAAAAACTACTACAGATATGGCTCTGTTCTTAGTAATATTAAATTACTATAGATCAGAGAAAAACCTGAATAGTGAGCATGGAGAAACAATAGGATCTTGCATTCTTAAAGAAAATGGAAAATAGTAATCATATTCAGGGGAAAAAAATGCAATAACGAAAACAATTTGACGTAATGTTCTGTTGGCAAAACAGATATCTCATTTTCAATTTAATATTAAAAAATTGCACACATTAATTCTCTTCAGTTTTCCAATATACATGTATGAGCTGCAGATCGAGCTATGCTATTCATCATAAGTATTATTTGCCAATATAATGTCCAGCATACTGACTCTGATGGGAAGAAACAGCTTACTCAATACTTTACATTTCTCATATTGCTAGTTTTCTACTTACTGTATATGTCATTGTATAGTCTTATTATTTAGTTACTTTTTTAAAAATTAAAAGATATACAGCGCTGTTGCCAGAACTAGTCAGGTTTCTCTATGTGCAGTAGTAGAGAGGAGGTATCTGAGGGAATACAGCAGACTTCAGGCTGTGTAAATTAGATGTTGCAATATTTACACTTACTAGTTTAGAAGTTGTATCACTTATTTGTTTTTAATCGGTTCAATGCATTTCTTTCTTTGCATAGCTGAGTTATTGCCATAGCACAGGTAAGTAGGAAAAACTGAAACATTTTAATTTTGAGATTACAGCAGAGGACTGGGATTAAGGGAAACTAAAGTCTATTCTGCCAGTAGCTTGCTGTAAAACCTGGGGAAAGTCTCTCAGGCCTGAATTTTTAAAGTGATTTTTGAAATATAAGGGCTTCTATATAAGGACTAGGTTTCCTCTGTGTACCTTTCTTTGTAGGATCAGGGTTCTGTATATTTCTGAGGTAGGGAATATCCCTCTATCTTTGTTTGTATTGTGGCCAGCATAATAGGTCCCCAATTAGTATCAGAACTTTTGAGTGGCGCCATAATCACCATAATACAAATTACTACTATGACCACTACCACTTCAATTAACAATAAGAGACTTGCACATTGACCAGAATGGGAAAAATAATTTTATTTGTATGCTGTTGGAGATCCATTACCCTAACATGAGAGAGAGAGTTGATATCTCTCTGGTTAAAGTAGTTATGAACAGAGCTGGCAATTCCATTTCATGGAAACAATGGAGGATTTGACACTTGTTTTTATTCTTCGTTTAAACAAAAACAGAATTGTTTGTATAACTTCATGAAAATTGGAGTAAGTATGTTGACAATTAGGTTTCTGACCTAACAGAGACACTATAAGTTCCTGCTCTGCCTGAATTAGAGCAATTTTTTAAATTCTGAATTACTCCAAATCAAGTGCACCAGAAACTTGAACCTCATTTATCTACATTCCTCACCCATTTGCCAGTCATTCAAACATACAGCATCTCATTGTTATGTCTGATCACCAGCATCATTTTAGCAAAAAAGTTCCAAACAGCTGTCAGAAAAAGCAAAACTTGACCAGTTCTGTAACTCTGATTTTGCCATTCTAAAATGTGCTATAAATAAATGGACATATAACCCTGGCTGCAATACAGGCACTCAGAATAACCATTTGGCTATTTTTTCTGAAAATAAATAAAAGGATAACTCATCTGTTTCTGTCTATCCCATATGTCAGTTTAACACAAAGCATTTCATTAGAAATTGAACTCATCCCAGTGTTTGTGGCTTTATTCTTGCTTAATGTAAAGAATGAAAGAAGTTAATTGCATTAAGTAGGAGTGCTATGTGTTTTGAGAATAGTTTAAAAAAGTAATCTATCAACAGCAGAAGTTACATTAGAACTCTGGAATTCTTGTCAAAAGACACACAATAAGAAAAGTCTTCTTTTTTATATATATCAAATT
The DNA here is from genome assembly GCF_030867095.1 of Alligator mississippiensis. NCBI lineage: Eukaryota > Metazoa > Chordata > Crocodylia > Alligatoridae > Alligator > Alligator mississippiensis. The sequence goes on from NC_081826.1 coordinate 134,130,010, forward strand.
GTTTTTGAGCACTTCTTTGACAACTAACACCATGCAAAATGAATGCAAATCTTAAATCATAATAACAAAAATAGGGTCAATTTTCATATTACACAGCTAAATTGGAAAGGAAGGAAATAAAGACATCAGTGGATGAAATTAATGTAATTTTAGTGTACTGTAGTCAGAGTAGTTTGTTTGCTCTAATCTCATACGTGATATAAAATGTTTTTTTTAAATGGACCCCAGCTGCAAGTAATCACAAAGAAGCTAAGTGGCATCAACAATGATGGTCTAGTAGAGAAGTAAATGCCCTTCTATTTTTTCTGGATGAAAATGCAATAACCAAATGCTTCAAAATGTAAAGTAGCCAAGATTAATAAATAAAGCATACTTTTGTTGTATATTGTTAATGTACACAAAAATCAACTCCCAAATCTTTTAGCGCACATAATTGGTGAAAAATAAAACCACTGCAAATACTAAACATCCTAGAACTTTCTGGTTGGGAGAACAAGGAAGAGGGAGCATGATTTTGTAGTCCAGTGAAAAGGATATTTTCCAGGGAGTCTGGAGCCCTGGTTTTGCTCACTACTTCTAGTACTATTTATGCTTTTACATTAGACAGTCATTGGTTCAAAACAAAAATAACCTTGACAGTAGGAAAAGAACCATGGGGTGCATTTACACATGCACTTTGCTGTGGAGTAGACTACTGTGGAATAGGTTAATTTGCACAGTAAACTATTATGATCTACATGTGCAGCAATATTAGGCTACAATAAACTCAGTAACTCTGCCGTAAGATAGTACTTTTAGGGTGTATCTACACAAGCTATTAGTATGGAGCAATAAACTCTGGTGCATAGCATGACAGAGTTTATTGTTCCTGGGAACTTTGTTTTCACATGTGCTTGGGACCACACTATGCTGAACCAGGTCAAAGCAGGTCCTGCTGCCAGGGAGCCTGGGAAGTCAGCCTGCTAGCTCTGGGCTGCTCTGACTTGGCTTAACATGCAGCAGAGAGGCTGGCTGGGGCAAGAGGGTGCTCCAGTGCGGGGCTACCTGGCAGGCAGCCCCTGCACTGAAGTACCCTCTTGCCCCAGCCAACCCCATCAGTGTCTACACATGCGTTGCTGCAGACTAAATAGCACTGCCTCAGGATACTACTTGTATTTATAAGTACTAAGCTACAACAATGTTTATTAGTTTACTGTGACCTAATAGGGCTGCCCATGTAGACATGGAGACTTTACTACAGAGCTAATTAAGCAGCTCCACCACAATAAGCATCTCGTGTAGTTGCATCCTTGGGGATAGTACTATCTTATGGCAGAGTAAATAACCAAAATGAAACATACACATAGGGCGTGTGTAGATGAAATGTGGACCATAAATTAAAGTGGGGGGGTTTCAAAAACACCACTTCAATTTAGGGCTGATTAAACCCTTGTGTTGCGCGCACACCCTGCTGACTTACCTGCCTCTCCAGTGGTTGGGGGGGGAGGGTGAACTGTCAGTGGGTGGAGCGGTCCCTGGTCTGCGGGGGCCGGGGATTGTTCTTCTGTCCGCGGCAGTGGCAGCCTCCCCCACTCCCCCAGACAGCACCTGCCCACAGATACCTGGCTCAGGTGGTCCTGGGGGGGCACCGCAGCCACAGCAGGAAGCACCGGGCCCCAGCACAACTCAGGCAGGCAGGCAGGCAGGCTCTAGGGGGTGGTAATAGATCAGGCTTGCTGCTTTGCTTGGGCAGAGCCTGCTTTCCCAGGCTGCTGCCAGGCTGCTTGCAGGGCTTCCTGCAGAGCCATAGGGCTGCACAGAGCCCAGTGCTTTACTCCATGGCTGTAGGGGCAGCAAATTAAAACTCCTCAAAGGAGTTTTAGTTTGCTGTGCCCAAAGTCATTTAAGGCGCATTATGCCACCAAATTTCCTACAGTGGCTGGAATTAATGCAGAATACACTGCCAAGGCATGCAAACACCAACACCATTAAAGTGGTGCAAAAGAATTTAGCCTGCATTGAAGTGTTGTGCACAAACACATGGCCATAGACCCTGACTGGGCATAAATTGTGCCTGGTAAGCCCAGCCAGCCATGGGCCTAGCCACACAGCTCCACACTTGTGGCTCCCTCATGCCCCAGTCAGCCCCTCTACTACCTTCTACTGCCACTTGGAGTCTGGGATTGAACCCCTATGTCCCCTGCCAGCCTAGGCCTGCTCCACCCCAGTTCAGATTGCTGCTGTCCTGGGTGCACATAGACACTGCACCCAGGAGAAGTTTACTCTGGCTCAAACTGCTCCAGAGTTTATTGCTTCACATTAACTCCATGTGTAGATGCACCCACTGAGTTCTTCTTCCAAAGAAAAACTCTCTCCATCGGACAACAGAGTCACAGTCAGAATTTCTGCTAAGCTGCGTGGTATGCGCAGGCAAGCTCATACCACTCTGCCAGGCATACCTATGTGGCCACACATGGCATATAGTTTAGAGGAAAGGATGGCCATGGTCCCTCTTCCTTGCTCTCATTCTAATCTCATGAATCTTGCACTCTTTGGGTACATCTACATCAGCTGTTTACTGCAGAGTAGACTAGTAAGCTCCACAGTAAACTTCTCAGTGTTTACATGTGCATCCCTATTAGGCTGCAGGAAACTAATAAATTTCACAGCGGGGTAGTACTGCAGAGTTTTTTACTCCTCAGCACTGCATGTGCAGATGCTGATGTAGCTGGCTGGGGCACAAGGGTGGTTCAAAGGGGTGCTTCCTGCATGCTATCCCTGCACTGGAGCACCCTGGTAGCCCAGCCAGCCCCTCCGCAGCATGTTGAGGGCAGAGCTGCCCCAGGCTGGCAGAGTCACCCCTTAAGCCCCCTGCCAACTGTCTCTGCTCTGACCCACCTCAATGTGCTGCAGTCCTGAGTGCACACACAGTTGGCATGCCTGGGACCTATACAGTCTGGTGTGATAAGCACTGAAATTTATTGCTTCAAATTTATTGCATGTGTAGATGAGCTCTTTGTTTCCTACTGGCCTAATTTCAATAGGAAAGGGTGGTAGAAGTCTGAAGCTATAGGGTGCCTATACATGAGCAGGGAGGCTTCTCTGATCCACTGGAATTACAGTGTCTCATGTATTAGCACCCACAGTTTCAAAATGGCAGTGAGGGTGCTTTTCTAAAGCTTGTTTGAGCTACTCTAATTAAAGAACCCTTGCCCTACCCCCCCCCCAATCCTGGAGCTATAAACATCCTTAGTGCCTAACCCTGTCCACTTGGATCACCTACCTCAGGTATGCCACTTACAATTTAAGCATTGGGGTGCCTAGAGGCTAATCTAGATCTAGCCCTGTAGGAATAAAAAAACACTTACATTTAATGAGGCTAACTCACAAAAGGTTTTGGGTGTCTGCCATTTTAGGCATCCAAGTCCAAGCTTTGAATCCTCATAACCCCTATTCAGCTATTAAGAAAACCTGGAGGAATCTGAAGTCTCTAGGAAATTAATTTTCCACCAATAAAATTTCTGTTTGCTCCTGGGCATGCCCAGAGTTACCAAAGTTTTGCAGTGCTGAGCAACTAGGTGCCTTATTTATAGAGACCAAACACTAAGTGTTCTCCTACCTCTTACTTCTCTAGCACCTAATCTAGTAGAGATTCTCAAAGCATTCATACTGGGTTGAGCTTTGCATGAAACAGAGGAAGAAGTGACAGTCCCTTTTTGTCCAGTAACACAGAGATTAAAGTATTAATCCACCCAGGTTATAAGGAACTGAAGTTCAAATCCTTCTTCTGCTTGAGGGGGATTGAATTCCTTCCCCCACCTCAACCACCTTGAATCCACATCTTCCTTCATTGTGAGTCCCATAACCACTGCTCTATATTAGGCATTCTGTGGTGGTGCTCTCTCTGCTGGCAGCAGTTGTTCCAGTTTGCATTGACTAATTAAATAGCCATTGGACTATATATATATATATATGTATGTATATGTATGTATATGTACGCGTGTGTGTGTGTGTGTGTGTGTGTGTGTGTGTGTGTGTGTGTAGTCTCTCCTACACACACATACATACAACCAGGGAGGGAGGGTGGTGTGTCACAAGGAGTTAGCTGCAGAAATGCCTCCCTCTGGGATTTGCAGCTAATTAGGGGTGCAGTGAGATGCCTAAACCAGCCCTTTCATATAAATAAGAGGAGGAGGAGTGGACCCTCTATTCAACTAGATGAAGCCCTTAGGATGTCAGAGACCCAGTTTCAAGTCCCTCATCTCTCCAAGGGAACTTGAGCCATGTCTTTTACCCCCCAGAAAGAGTGTGCTAGCTACCAGTCTTCGTGTACAGCCCTCACAGCCCTTCCTGCTGAAACAGTATCACTTTACATAAAATAATAAAGGATTTCTTGGTTTGGGGAGAGAAAGAGAGAGAGAGAACATGACTCAACAGCCTGGTAGCAAGGCTGAAATTGGGAGTCCAGTCCTGTTCCAGTGAATATACCAAATGTTCATTGGAGCCTTTTGCCTGCTGGAATTTAAAGTCCTCAAATAGGTGCCTAGGCTCTTTATATGAAGCAGGTGGAGAGTTAGGTTCTTAATGCAACAGGGGCCACAGAAGTCAGCAAGCTGAGAAGGAAACTAGGCAAGCCCAGGGGAGTGGGGGTAGATTCCACTACTGGGCATAAATCCTCTGGCTGAGATGACCCGGAAGAGGATATTCAAGTAGGTGGCATCTGGAAGAGTACCAATGCCCTGAAACAACTGCAGAGGGATAGAAAACCTGAGATGACCAGAGGTGAACTCAGCTGTCTTTATGGGAATGCCCAAAGCATAGGCAATAAACAGGATGAACTGACTCTTGTTCTGGCAGATGAGGAATTTGACCTCATTGGGGTGATGGAGACCTGGTGGTACAATACATATGACTGGGCAGTAGATATTGAGGGCTATAGGCTCTACAAAAAGGATTGGATAGGTAAGAATGGTGGAGGTGTAGCTCTCTATGTGAAAGAGTGATACCCATCCCTGCACATTAGGTTTGATAGTATGGAGAGGCCCCTTGAGACCCTCTGGGTCAAGATACAAAGGTGCTCAGGACAAGGGAACCTGATGGTGGGAGTCTACTATAGGCCTCTCTACTAAGAAGAGGAAAGTGACTAGGCATTCTCCAGGGAACTGACCGAGGCAGCCGGCACTAAAGACTTGATAGTTATGGGTGACTTCAAATACCCTGACATCTGTTGGGAATACCGTTCAGCCAACTCCAGCAGATCAATAAATTTCTTGGCAGCTATAGATGACCTGTTCTTGACACAGGCTGTGGAGGGACTGACTAGGGGTAAAGCCACTCTCGACTTGGTGCTGACCAAAGGGGAAGACGTGGTAGGCGACCTGAAAATTGGAGGTACCTTGAGTGACAGTGATCATGATTTGATCAGACGTACCATCCACTGAAAGGTTGGGAATTCTGCCAGCAGAACTTAGAAAGGCCCTTTGCAACCAGTGACTAGATTATTTGGGAGTTGAGGAATGGTGGTCCTTCCTTAAGGAGGCAAATCTCACTGCCAAAAAAGAGGCCTTGACCACGTGGTCAAAAAGAGGGAAAGGGGCCAAGAGACCCATTTGGTTCAACAGGGACATTAGAGAACTTCTCAAAAAGAAAAAAGAAGCATTCATGAAATGGAAAAACGGTGCACCATCCAGAGGAATATACACATATGGCCAGGGTCTGCAAGTACAAGACAAGGAAAGCCAAGGCATGCATAGAAATCAAGCTGGCTAGCAACCAAATCAAAAGATATTAAAAAGTCCTTCTATAGGTACATAGGGATCAAGAAAAAAATCAACCTGCACTATCAGACCCTTACTGAATATGGAGGGGCAGTCCACAGTTGATCCCTGAGAAAAGGCAGAGCTCCTAAATACTTACTTTGCATCAGTATTCTTGATATCAGATGGGAACTTGTCACCTGTCTAGAGGCCCAGAAAATATGAGGAAGACAACAGTCCACATCAAATCAGTCCTGAACAAGTGAAAGTACTCTTAGAACATTTGGACATTTTTAAGTCTGCCAGTCCAGACGATCTGCATCCAAGAGTCCTGAAACAACTGGCCAACCTCATAGCGGTGCCTCTGGCAAGGCTATTTGAAGAGTTGTGGAACTCAGGAGTGGTCCCGAATGACTGGAAGAGAGCTAACATGGTACCCATCTTTAAGAAAGGGAAGAGGGATGACTCTACCAACTATAGACTTGTCAGTCTGACTTTGGTCCTGGGAAAAATCTTTGGAAAAATTGTCAAGAGGCCATCAACCACAAGCTTGTAACTGGTGGAATATTAAGAAACAACCAGCACAGCTTTGTCAAGGGGAAGTCATGCCTAACAAACCTGGTGTCCTTCTATGACCAGGTAACTAACCAGCTGGATATGGGATATGTGGTTGACATCATCTACCTAGACTTCAGCAAGGCCTTTGGCTTCAGCAAGGTCAGGGGATTCTCTCAATTATGTTGGAGGGTACGGAACTAGACTTGTCTACAGTGAGGTGGGTTGGCAACTGGCTTAGAAGCCAATCCCAGTGAGCTGTAACTGATGGGATGATCTCATCCTGGAGGCTAGATGCTTGGGCCCATGCTCTTTAACATCTTTATCAATGCCTTGGATGATGGAGTGGAAAGCATGATGATTAAGTTTGCAGATGACACCAAGCAGTGGGGAAATGTGAACACATCTGAGGACAGGGTAAGGATCCAAAATGACCTTTAACTAGCTGGTCCTATGGGCTCAATGCAATCAAATGAGGTTCAATAGGGACAAGTGCCAGGTCCTTCACCTGGATAGGAAGAACCCTCATTAGAACTATACAGTGAATGGTGATCAACTGGCTGACACTGCATCTGAAAGGGACCTGGGGGTGAAAATTGACCAGAGGATGGATATGAGCTATCAGTGCGATGAAGTCACCAGCAGGGCAAATAGAACTCTGGAGTGCATCAGCTGAAGCATTGCCAATAGATCCAGAGAGGTGCTCTTCCCCATCTCTTCAGCATTGGTGAGGCCACAGCTGGAGTACTGTGTCCAGTTCTGGGCACTGCATTTCAAGAAGGATGTGGATCAGCTTGAAAGGATACAGAGAAGGGCCATATGATCAGGGGCCTGGAGGATAGGCCCTATGAGGAGGGTTTCTGGGAACTGGGTTTGTTCAGTCTGAGTAAGAGAAGACTGAGAGGTGACTTGATAGCTGCAGACAAGTATGTCAAGGGAGAACAGCAAGATCTAGGGGAGTATCTCTTCAGAAAGGCATCTCTTGGGAGGACAATGGACTCATGCTAGTTGAGGGAAAATTTGAGGTGGACATGAGGAAAAACTTATTTTTCATGAGGGTATCTAGAATCTGGAACATGCTTCCAGCAGAGGTGGAGCAGTCACCATCCCTGGGGGTGTTTAAGAGGAGGCTGTGCAAAATGGGCCCTATTCAATTTGGATTTGGCTTGAATCAGGGACAGTGATTTGATTTGTGGATTCGGATCGCTGTCCCCCATTCGATTCGGTTGAATTTGAGTCTGAAGGTTTGATAGACACACTTATTAAAGGGACAACAATGAACCTCTACAAGAATATGTAGAGGCTTGCAAGTTGGGCAGACCAGAACCAGATGAAATTCAACATCGAGAAATGTAAAGTGCTTCACCTGGGGGCAGACAATCCCCTACACACCTACAGGCTTGGCAACCCCAACCTGACCAGGACTACGAAAGAAAGGGACCTGGGGGTAATAATAGACCACAATATGAATATGAGCTAGCAGTGCAATGCTGTAACCAGTAGGGCAAATAATACTCTGGCATGCATCAATCGATACATCTTCAATAAAACCAAGGAGGTGATTCTTCCACTCTACTCAGTGCTGGAGAGACTGCAGCTGGAGTACCGCATCCAGTTTTGGGCACCACACTTTAACAAGGTCATGGACAAGCTTGAGAAAGTCCAAAGAAGAGCCACCGGTATGATGAGTCTTAAATGGCAAGCTATATGAGGAAAGGCTGAGGGATCTGGGACACTTCAGCCTGAGGAAAAGAAAGCTGAGAGGGGACCTGGTGGCAGCTTACTGCTACACTAAGGGAGGGCTCAGTGAGCAACTGTTCACCAGGGCACCCAAGGGGACAACCAGGAGTCATGCCCACGAACTCCTGGAAGACCGATTCAGCCTCAACATTAGGAAAAACTTCTTCACAGTCAGGGTGTCCAAACTGTGCAATAAGCTCCCTCCAGAGGTGGTGCAATTGCCTATCCTGGAAATATTCAAGAGGAGACTAGACAGTCACCTTGCTGTGGTCACCTGGCCCCCAGTTATCTTTCCTGCTTGGTGCAGGAGGCTGGATCCGATGATCTTCCAAGGTCCCTTCTGGCCTTACAATCTATGAATCAAACCTCTTTCGAAACTGCTGCAACTTTTAGCAGAGGTGCTCCATAAACATACTTTTGAGCAGCACTTTTTTACCTATTTATATAAAGTACAAACTGGGTGCTTCTACACATGTAATTAATGTGTACAAATAAACTCTGGAGCTTATTGCTCAAGAGTTTATTTGTGCACAGCATGTGGAGCCATGTCAGAGCAGCTTGGGCTGGCAGGGGACCCAGGGGGTCAGCCTGCCAACCCAGGGCTGCTCCAGTGGGGCTCCACATGCTGGAGAGGGGCTGAGACAGGCAGATGGTTCAGCATGGGCTAGCCAGCAGGTAGCCCTTGTGCTGAAGCACTGTCATGCCCCAGCTAGCTGCTCCAAAGCATATGGAGCCCTGTTGGAGCAGCCGTGGGCTGCCTGTCAGCTAGCCCCACACTGAAGCACCCTGTGCCCCAGCCAGCTGAGGCAGTGTCCACGCATGTTGCTGTGCACAAAAAAACTCTGCAGCAGGTTAGGACTTGTATTTACATGCTGACTTTATGAAATTGGGAGACTCTTCCCTAGCTTGCTCCTGTGGCCACATGGCTGAGGGCAAGCCAAATTTGGGGGCATCCAAACCCCAAGCTTCCAGGCTAGGGCCTGCATGTAGGGTGCCCGCCAAAGGATTTGGAAGCATCTGAACCCTCAGGCAGGAGTGGGGGGGGGGGGGGGGAGAGAATATTTGCTGGTAGTAGGGCTACATTTGGTTCTTGAATGACTCATGGACTTGGAATTGATTTGGCTAATTTGACTTGGAACACAAAAAATTTTCCTTTAAAAAAAAAAAAAGTACCAGTACTATAGGAAGATGGTTGATGACAATGGGAAAGAGATTGAGGGCATATGGAAAAGAGGGGCCCGGCATAGATTGTCAGAGGCGAGTTACAGAGATGATGATGGAAACAGCGATGAATACAATGAGGAGTGAAAAAGACTGAGCAAACAGTCAGGGGAGTTGGGAAGGGAGAGGAGAAGGGGTAGGGGAGAGGGGACTGAAGTAGTCTTTTGTGTAATTGTGATGGTTTAAAGGTGACGGTGATGGGCGCGCAGGAATGCAAGTGCTCTGGTATATGGTACGGTCTTCGTAATGGGACTAAGAATAGTGTAACTGTAAAAGTGTTTTAGACAGTCAAGTGAAAAATAGCATCACAAGGCAGGTTGTTAGAGTGTGTGTATATATGTGTGTATATATGCACATACATATGCATGTATATGTGTGTATATATAATTTATACATATATCTTTGTATGTGTATGTACATATAGTTTTATACATATATACGCACATACATTGATATCTATAGATATTGATATATAGTTATCTATCTATCTATCTATCTATATAGATTGATAGATATATATATATAGAGAGAGAGAGAGAGATAAATAAATATTTTTGTAAAAAAGATATGTTTGCACAATATGGGCCATATGTTTTATAGTCATAGTCAGTGTTGGCTGCATTTAATCAGCTTCATAGCTGGTTTCCATTACTGGACACACGTTGCTTTTAGCAGCAGTTTAATGTTAGCCAATGTATTTAATGAGGTTTCCTTATATATGAATATAAGACGAGGGGCTTTTTTCCCTATGCTGATTGGTGGGGAGAAAATCTCATCTTTTTGTATTTGAGTAAATATGGTAGTATATCAGTAATATCATAAGTAATATAATTAATATATCATAATATATCTTATGAAGTTCAGCTCTTCATACAAATTATCCACAGACTGATTTTTCTTGAATGCACTGATAATTGGAAACAATTAACAAAATAAATCTGAGGCTTAGACTAAAGCTTGCTTGTGAATGGCTTGTTTATAGTATTTGATCTTTGAAAGTTAAGCTGATCTGATTGGATGTATAAATTCAGTAACTTTCTATACCATGAAAGGATGATCTTTAGATTTGAATCCCCAGTGTGAATCTCATTATTAGAAATCCAGACTACTTTCCACAAATGATCTGAAATATTAACTTATAATAAACAGAGTGAATGTGTATATGCATAAACATAGTTGAATTCATTTAAAAATTAGAGTTAATATTTGTGGACAAGTTTTTCTTGAGCAGGAACCCAACTTACTGAAATAACATAATTTTTAAACAAAACAAAATGCAATGTGATAAATGTGGAGTTGACAGCATACTGAAACAAACTTTGGAAGATATTTTTAGGACAGGAAGACTCTTCTTGGGAAAAAAAAAAAAACTTAAGAATTAATTAATCATTGTATATCCCATGAAGAAAATGTTTCAACTTGCCTGGGCAGAAGTAAACTTGTGTTTCAAAAAGATAGTTAAAATAAGAAGGAAAAAAGTGCATCCCATGGGAGTCGTCATAAATTCCAGTGTTACTAAATGAGGAGGTGTAGGTTTGACAGAATTTTGATTTGCTAGGTGTGTTCCAAAGCAAATTTATTCAGTCATTGATTCTTTGGGTTCCATAGCAGCAGCGATTTCACATTTAACTTGTTCCCACTTGCTTCAGCGAAGCTGTTCAGTTTATAAATCAGTTTACACATTTCTTTTTGAATTTATCATGTTCCTCTTCAGAGAAAGGATACTCAGTAATGTTATAGTCTTTTTAGTTATAAAGCACTTGATAAACATAACATAGCTAAATTCAACAACAACTCTTTGAGACAAGAAACTGCAGGGCACCCTTTATTTTCTCACTTGCTGGAAGAAGAAGCTGAGGGACAAAAGTTAAGGGAGTTAGTGAAAACCATGCAAAAAATGTAAGCAATGGGAGAAAAACTTCTGAGTTCTTATTTCTGTGATCCAAATCACTTTAGTTTATGAGAGGCTGAACAAGCTGAGGCAGAAGACAGTGTCATAAAATCTTATCCTTTATACCAATAGTCTTCCATTTAATCACTTTCTTTTTCCTCCCTGCTGAAAATATGGCTAAAGGTTAATTGGGAATTAAAGTTCTTAAAGCAGCTATTACACCAAATCAGCATTACAGTTTGTGTTCCTGTTTCATTTTGGTCAAGCCAGTTTCTTACTCTGGAAATTTAAAAAGGCTAAAGAATCCCATAGGGACTCAGAAAGAATGGAAAGTCAAAGTAATGATTCTATCAGAAGGGGTGGCCAACCTGCAGCTCTGGAGCCACATTTGGCTCTTCAGAAGTTAATATGTGTCACAACCAAATTAAGTAGTGCCCATGTCACAAACAAGTAAAACCATTCAAAACAGTTTTTTTCTGCACTAGGTTAACTAAGGGTTAACAATAATGATAGTAACCGCTTTTTTGCTGCACATGTCAAAAAGAAATTTATAACTGCGACACCAACATGAAATAGAACTTAGCCTTCTGTGCTGTACATAAATCATTGTAATTGGTCGGAATGACAGGGGAGTGTCCGGGAGTGTCCCTATGATAACACCCTAGCGAAGACCGCTAGATAATTGTCGATTCTAATTAAATTTATGACGTGGCGAAAAGCAATTGGCTATTACACAAATAAAACCCGTCTTCACTTCTGTGAAGAACAGGAGACCTCCGCACACACACCTGAAAAACCTCTGAACGTATGCGTGAGAATAACTGACAAATTAATCACTTGTCAGTCTCCCCCGTCTCGACCTAATCAGACGTAAATCAACGACCTGCAGGCCCGACTTTTTTCTCTATTTATCTGCCTGACCAACGAACTGTTATGCAGACTGACCTATGACCTACGAACCTTAAGCTGTAACTAACCAAGTATCTCTGACCTCTGCTATTCACCACCTTGACGGCGTGAGTAAATAATCTTGCTTTGCAACCGATAAGCGTCCGTCTAATTAATTCCACTCCAAGCGTCACAAGTACCCACCTGACGGCCTTCTAAGGCGACGGACCCTTAACTGCCCGGGTGGGAGTCAGGGACAGCTGTGGGCCGGCTGCCCTGGGTCCCGACAATATGCATCTCCTTGAATGTTTGCACAAGCACACAGTGACCAGCTTCCATAGCCATTATGTCATGTCATGTGCTTGTGCAAAGATTCATATTAACTTCTGAAGAGTCACATGTGGCTCCAGAGCTGCAGGTTGGCCACCCCTGTATCAAGAATGGAACTGATCAGTGACAGATAAGCATCAGTATGTGCATCTACATATGCAATTAGGGTGAGCAAATAAACTCCAGCACAGTTTGCACCAGAGTTTATTGCTCCTGGGTGCAGTGTTTATATGTGCACCCAGGACCACAGAACATTGAGCCAGGGTGAAGCAGCCCCAGGCTGGCAAGGAGCCTGGGGGGTCAGCCCCAGGTTCTGGGTGGCAGCATCAAGTGGCAGAGGGGCAGGCTGGGGCACAAAGGTGCTACAGTGTGGGGCTAGCCAACAGGCAGCCCCCTACACTGTTGTACCTTTATGCCCTAGCCAGTGCTGGTCACCGTCTACATGTGCGCTGTGGCAGTGTAAATTACTCTGCAATAGGATAGTACTTGTCCTGGACAGTATTGCCGTACAGTAGAGTTAATGAATCTGCAACGACCTAATATGGGTTCCCATGTAGATGGTGATGCTTTACTGCAGCACTAATTAGCCAACTCTGCAGCAAAACACATGTGTAGATGCACTTTCTTGCTTACTGTGGATGAATATATACAAACTCCTGGCTGTTATAGTTATGAGACAAACTTAAACACATGATCCCAGGACTTGCAGCAGTATATATTATTCTAGGATTCCATGGCTTCCAGGGAGGGAATGTTCCTAGCACAAAGAAATCGCTCTAAGCTTGAACACTGTCTAGATAAACCATTGACTACTCCTTGGAAATGTCTATCACTGAGGTGAAGTGCTATAGCATATGTAGAGCTATGCTAGCATATGTAGCTATAGCATATGTAGAGCTACACTAGCGACAGTTTCCATCTACAGAATTCCTGAGTAGTAGTGTAAAAGTGCCTTATTTCTTTATTTAGCACTTTATTAGAATTATAGGTAGAGCTGGTCAGAGTTTTTCACTCAAAAATTAGGCTGATGACAGATGTGGGGAAAAAACAAAATCAAAACAAAAAAACCCCACAAAACTCACTTTACCAGAAGAGGTAGTACGTTAGTTTGACCCAGCCCTTCAGCATCTGTATAGATTGCATGCTTTAGTAGGGTTTTTTGGCACTTTTATCCAAAAGTTGATTCAATCAGTTATTAGATAAAAGCACCAGAAAAGCCCTGCTGAAGCACCCAGTCTATTCAAACATTGGGTGAGCCAAGTCAAACTAACACAATGGCACTTCTGGGCATGTGCTGCTCTTGGCGCAGGGCCGCACCAAATTTAAAGTAAAGCACCATTTTTTTTAATGTCTGTGAACTGAAAATACTATATTCTGTGAGAAACGTTAGTTTTGTCAATTTTTCTTTTTTTTAGATGGTAAAATTTGAAATTAATAGATATGCCCTTGTTCTGTGTCTAATTAAATATTTAGTGCACTTTGGATTTCTAAAACAAGGTTTTTTTAATTAGAATTTTATTTTTTCTTCTTTTTTCCATCTTTATATCTTTTTGCTTCTCAGGACAACAAAATGAATAGCATCCAGAATATTTTTTAACTCTTCCAACCGCCCACCTTTTCCTCCTCTTTTATTTCCTTTTCTCAAACTTTCCAAAACTTCTGAACTCTTGAAAAAATTAGAGTCCAAAGGAAAAAAAGAAAACATTGTAAATATACTAGTTTAGCTCTTAAAAGTTGATGATACTTTAAAAAGCAGCAGAATGGAGGGAGGCCAAAAACCTGCCATATTTTAAAAAAATTCTGATTTGAAACAAAAGTACCTATTTAAATTAAATGGTAATTATTTTTTTTCAGTTCAAATTTAAATGAAGCAAACATTCTAGCGACCTTTGGTTTGATATTTTCCTTTCATGTGAAAAATTTTGTTTTGAACATTTCTGGTAGGGGGAAGGACATTTTGACCAGCTCTATTCATAAAAGAACCTAAGAATTCATTTGAATGAGTTTGGAATAGAAAAAGGGATTCTCTAAAGAAGAAAAGCTTCCTAGTACAGTTAAAGGCATCTTGTGTTTTGTTTTGTTTTCCCCCTAATCGCTTTCATTTTGGCTATTCAACTTGTCTATCTTGTTTATCTGGAGCAGTGCAGAAGATGGTAGCTGCCAAGAAAATACCTCCTTTTTTTCCATTTCTGAGCCCTTGTCTTTAAAGATACTCACCCTTAAAGACACAAGCTTGTTACATATCTTCCTCAATCCTTACAGTCAATTCTGAAATATCTATTTTGTTTAACTACAGCATTTTTTCATAAGAAGTTAATTCCGAAACTATAACAGGTAGCTGGAGAAAGATCGTATTCTTATAAACAGATGCATAATAAAAGGTGACATATGAACAATACTTTAAGATACTCATACTCCATGTTTCAGATTTAGCACTCAGATTCTGGAGAGCTTATCCCTTCACTTACAATAATATACATATCATTATAATCCATCTAATTTTTAGTTAGGTAAATGAGGCAGAGTTGGGCCCATTCATATATGTAAGAAAGGAAGCATTATATTTTTTTATAAAAGGCTGCATTCCCACAAGGAAAGTTGTAGACGCACATACACATTGTATCAAAATAATACATTTACTGGTGTTTTGTACGACAGCCATCTGTTCATGTTGCTTTTACCTACAGCAGCAGAATTCCAGGTGAGCTCTTTCTTTAGAAAGCAGTCTGCATCATAGACAAATTTACAGCCCTTTTCCAGGTGGAAGACAAAAAAGTGAAAATAAAATTAAATGGGAACAATACCATTGATCTAATCATTTCTGCAACTGGCAGGACCCTCAGCAGGATTTTCAAAACAGAGGGCCCTAGCTAGGGCAAAGTTAGTATTGACAGGGGAAAGGAATGGGGCATGAAAAGGCAGAATGGAATATTTTCTTCCATTTATTTATGGACACATTGGATAGAGTTAGAATACAAGTTGTTTGGAAAAGTGCCATAGAATAATATGTACCTTTTCTCCTCCAAGGGATATGAACGCTGTAAGCTTCTTGAGGCAGACACGAACTCTTTTTGTGTCAAAGTATGCTACTTAACATAGTGGTGTTCTGATCTACTCTACATGCCTTTCCTCCATCTACTCACCAGAGGTGCTCAGCAGTTGCCATATACCAGATAAACTTTTCCTACTTGACTAAATAAATTACAGCACTGGAGTGTTTCATAAGGACCCTACCAGCTTGGAAGGTGGGTAATATATTTTTCAGTACAGTTTTCTCCATGTAAATTAGAACTTCTGATATTTTTGGCCAAGGTACATGCTGTTCAGAGCAATGGCACAGCTGTTTCCCTGTATATAAAAATAATAATGTGTATGGGAGAAGAAGGACCAAGAACAGATAACAGCTATATGTGTGTTTCTGTGCTGCTCTGATTTTATTAACAGCATCACAAAACAAACTAGCAAACCAGTCTAAGTGGCTAGTGTGGGATTCTTCCCATACTGGAAAGCACTAGAGCTATGTATCTAAGACAGAGAGGTTGTCCTGACTCAGCCAAACATTCCCACCTGCTGGAATGCCATAGGAATAGATGGAGCCATAGGCAGGCAAGCACATATTAAAGCAGTACTTGGGGTGTTCTTATTTACACTGGTAATTGGGCCAGTCTCTAGTTTGCCTCAGTTCTGCATAAGAAATACGACATACCCAGTTTCCCTTTTCCCAACTTTTTCAAGGACATGGGATACAGTCTGTGATTGGAGTCAATACTTCTGCATGCAGGATATAAATATAGATATTTTATCAATAATTAAGAAAAAGCAATATTTACCAGGAAAGGTGCTTTAGTTTTGCACAAAATTCCATTCCATTTCACTTTGTTTCAAAATGATATTACCTGAGCATGTTATCATGGGAATAATTCAAATGGGGTAAACGCTTTTCGTACCTGATAGAGTTTCCCTGCCACATGACTCACAACAATATATTCTGAATAACAGCAAACTCCATTAAAAAGCAATCTCATTTAGATTATATCACCAACATAGTGTACACATACAGGAATCACTTGAAGCTCACAGGAAGCATTTGCTAATGCCTGTGTTGTTTTAATCCAAAAATGTAGCTTAATTTTAAAAAGTAAATTGGAACAATTTGTGATGTGTGCCTGAAAATACAGTTTGTTTCTGTCTGTACTTTGCCTGATACTGATAATATTAAGGGAAATGCATGAGAATATTAAGGGTGTGTGGCATGCTGTCCTATTGAAAACTTCTGCTAGCATCCAAGATGAGAGCACCACTAAGGAAAAGTATAGGATCCAGGGCTACAATTTTTCAAAGCACTTATGTTCCAGTGTTAAAAGAGAATTAGGTCTTGTTTACACCACTTCCATGCTGTGTCCATGAGCTCTACCCTGAATCAAGCCCCACGTTGTCCCTTTTACTCTGTTTCCACCAAATCTTGGAACTGATGCCATACAACTGCCTTAGAGCAATCCGTAAGCACTCCTTAGACCAGTGGTTTTCAACCTTGTTAGGTTCAAGGCACCCCTCAGAAAAGCTCTTAGCTTTCACTCCTTTTTTTGACTATGAAAATGTAACTGAACAATTTTTCTGTTGCAAAAAAACTCAGGAAGTTCACAACAGGTCAGAATAGTTTTAACACTGTGGATCCCTGTTTGAAATCTCTTGGTGCATCCAAATGAATGTACACGTGGTTTGCGGCACTGCAGGCCCATCTGTGGGCCTGCAAATCACACACGCTGCCATAGGGGGCAGGTGGCCGGGGCTAATAGGGCTTAGTCCCCCTAAACTCATTTCAAGGTGCCAGTGAAAGCAGCAGCACCACAGCATTGCCATCCCGCAATGCCCAGCGCAGCTCAGCATGCGGCCAGGCCAGTGCCCCGCACGCGCTCAGCTCCGTGCGGCTCCACTACTACAGCGCTACTGCCATGCCCCCCTGCAGCAGCACTGCACCCAATGCCCCCTCCACACACCCAGCTCCCCACCCCCAATAATATTTTCTCCTGCTGTCTATGCATGCTGCACATGCAGGGCATTTGCTAGCCTGCTAATTTGCAGCACGGCAAGTTTTTTTGAGTGGGGTGGCACATATGGCAGCAGCATGCTTGTCTGACCAGAGTCATGCTCTGGCTGCCACCAAGCTCCATGTGCCTGGATCACCACTGCTGCAACCCTGGGAGGCCCCTAAGACCCCAGGTAAGGCTGCTGGCGCCAGCCTAAGTGCTGGCCCCAGCCTCCCCTTCCTCACTTAAGGCAACTTGCTGCATGCCAGAGACTGCATGCACAAGCATTTCTCAGAGACAAGTAGCAGCACCACAACTATGTGCCACTGCTCTTTGTCCCCAGGATATGCATGGGCATGCTTGTCTGAATGTGCCCTCTGGATTTATCTTACGAATCATGTTTGTATACCTAAAAGTGCTGACATTATGTGGTGCCCTGCAGCACCCTTCAAGGAAGCTCAAGGCATCCCTGGGTGCTGTGGCACTCTGAGAAACACTTCCTTAGAGGACCTAAGCATGGTGCTAAACACACACAATACTGCTTTAAGTCTACTGTCTTGCCTCATTCCCAGGATTTGGTGCACACAAAGCAAGAGGGAGAGGTCACATCCTGGGAAGCAGACAAGCTTTGAGACACTTGGGGCTAGATCCTCAAAGGTGAATTAGATGATCTTTAAAATAGGTATGAACCTATCTACCTTCACAGAGGTTGTGACAGCCTCCAGTGTCCTATGGTGGAAAAGTGCTTTGAGAAGCTTTGATGGGATGTGCTACATAAGTACATGCTGCCATTGTCTGCTTGCCTGACAGTTACCAGAAAGATACGAGGTGCTTTACATGTCACATAGAAGACAACGGCCCCTGCTGAGAAGAGCTTGCAATTTATATGGAAGCACAACCTAAAATGAATAACAAGATAAAACATCAAGGGAAGGAAGACAAGGGTTGTAGCAATAGTTGTGTTTTTGTAATTTGAGTGGGCCAGATTATGCACTTTGTGCCCTTCCAGCAGTGAAAAGTACCTGAAAAGCCAAGTGAGCTTAGAACCTGGGAATTCCTCTGGCAAGGAGGATTCCCTGGGTGGCATAGAGTCCATATAGTGAATCTATGACACTTCCCCTCCAGGCCATTACAAATGGGGTGTGGTCAAGGTGCCTCTGTACTCAGCTTTTCCCATCTGCCAAAAGAGCCCTTGGGCAGGCAGGTGTAAATTTAAAACAGACTTTGGGCTTTCCTGACTTGCATCAGGCACTAAAACAGTCTTAAGTCAGCTCTTTACTGGGGGGAACCTGAAAAACAGCATAAAGCTGCATGTTACCACTTTTGAAATGTAGCTAGCATGTAAGACCGGTTTGTTTTAACTAATGCTTCAATTATATCATTAAAGCATTTTTATTTTGCTTGTTGCTGTGGTCTTATTTAGAGGGGAAGTAAGAAATTAAATGGGAAGGGAAGAAGGTGGGAAATGGAAAGTGGGGAGAGCAAAAGGAGATTGGATTACTGGAGAGGAAAACTTGTAGGTAGGAGGAAAGGGAAGAAAAGATGAGAGGTGGGTGAAAGGGGAGATGATTTTTGAAAAATAGATTGAACCCACCTATGTTTTTATTTACATGGTGATTCAGTGCCTGTAATTCAGATCATGTCTTAACAGCAAAGGATTTGTAGCAAGAAGCAAATCATAAAACCACCAGATGCAGAGAGCATGCCTGCTGCCAGGTTTGGAGAAAAACTACGGGCCAAATGGTAATTTGAGCTACAAAGGTAGAGAAGGAAGAAATTGCCACAAGTGAGAAATGATCACTCCTTTCTTCAGCAGGCTTTTTCAGTAGTTTCTATGAGGGGTACTTTCCACCAATGAACCGCGTCTGTTTATTTCTCTTGAAAATCTGCCTCTGCTTCTCCAAACTAATTTGTCCCCAGATTACCCAGTGAAAACAGCCTGGGATTGAAGGATACAATCTGGCTTCTTTTTCTCCTTATTACAAATTATAATTTGTGAGGTGCCCAGGGTTTTCTGGCTGAGGGTGCTCTATAAATAACAGATAATTATTATCATTATTATTATTTTATGATATTAAAAAAAAAAGAAAAGAAAAGAAAATGAATGCAGGACTTAAAAACACCAAATGCCTTTTTTTATTCAGAGGGGAAGGGAAGAGCTAGCAGTACTAGCAAATGAGTTTTAAGCTTTTGCTCCCCTGAATTGAGGAATAGTTTTCCGTCGGTTGTGCTGCACCAAAAAACCAACAAAAGCAATCGCCAGGTGCCAAAAAAAGAGCAAGCACTGAATTCCCTGGCCCTGCTCATCCCAACCCCCACACATGAAAGAGGCAGAGGTTTCTAAACCTAGCCTGCAAGCCAATTCCAGAGGTAAAGCTGCGATGGAAATCTCACAAGAGCTGCAGTTAGCCAACTGCCATATGCCCTGACAAAGCTACCAACAGCAGCATTGAGCCCAGGGAGTGCTTTTATCATTAGCCCCTCACCCAGCAGTGGAGGAAACTCATTTAGCCCCATGCTGGACTTTCATTAGGAGAGACTTGCATCAGATGGTCGCAGTGTTTTGGCACTGGTGTCATGTGGTCCTTTGTTGGGGACGTGGCCATATCTCACCTCAGCAGGGATCTCAGATTGGAGCTCTCTTCATTGACAGATGCCAAGACAGCAGCAGCAGCCGCAAAGGCAGCTTGATTTGGTGCTCTCTTTTATGTTGGCATTTTGCGGCCTTAAACCTTCAAGAGAAAGCTTTTAAAAAATTCTCCTATTATAAATAAGACAGGAGGTGGGAGGGGGAGAGGGGTGGCGAGTAGAAAGGAAGCAAGAAATGCCCAGAATTATCATTTGAAACTGCAGCAGAAAGCAAGGAAAACTGTCACTGACAATAATTATTTCTAACCTCGGGACTGTAATAAAAAGTCAATGAAGCAAGAGATGTCAATATATTCTAATAACAAAGATGTGATTTCCGCCCCCCCCCCCCTTCTTCTCATGTCTTCAGTTACTTATGTTTAAAATGTACAAAAGTGGAACAACGGGCACTGAAAGAGAAACAAATTCATCTTCCTTCAAAAAATCATTTCAGGATCACTGTTTGCATTATTCACCTTAGAGTATTTGGGAGAAGCAGCAGTGAAACTTCCATTAAAAAAAAAAAAAGCATTGAATTGAAGTTTCTTTAAATGATGCCATTGTCAAAAGTGACTGAAAAATATGTAGAAATAACAAAGACGGCAGAGTGCCTTGATTGTTTTCATTATCATTCCTCCCCAGAGAAAAAAAGATTGGTATTCAATATTGAAATTCCTGACCTTTTTACAAGCATGTATTATGTTATGTTGCAGATTTTTCATAAAATGAAATATGCTAACAAAGAAAAACCTTAGAATTTCAGAAATCTGCAGGCTGAATTAGCTAATTCTAATTAAATTCTGCATTAAATAAATAGGCAAACTCAGATTCATATAGATCTGACTGTCAGCTCCATAATTTCCATATTATTATATAGCTATATCGCTCCCATCACAGTATCTGAGTTCCTCAAAATCTTTAATGGCTTGGTCTTTACAACATCCTCTGGAGGATAGGAAATTACCCCCCTCCCCCTTTTATTTTTACAGAAACAGAGGCACTGAGAAACTAAAGGCTAAATCCATAAATAGACTTGGGTGTTGTGACAATGAGTAGGATTTACTGTTCTTAAACTAGACCGGGTAGATGCTTCTCCTGCCCTCATTGGAGGTTTTCAAGAAGAGAATGGATCTGCATCTGTCTGGGATGGTTTAGAAACAGCACAACCTGGATCTGTACAGGGGATTGGATTAAATGATCCTTGAAGTCTCTTACAATTTGATGATTCTTTAGTTTTACTAGATAGAAGGATTCTCTCATTAGTAATGACCAAATTTAGGGGTGGATCCTAATATACTGACCACTAACTATATGGAGCTGGATACTCCTTGACTTGCCTGTCTACTGGGGATCCGATTGCAACTGATTCTCTTTAAATGAGATCTGATATTCTCTTATAGCATTTTTATTTAAGAGGAAGCCTATCTTGGGAGGGAGGGAGGAAGGGAGGAAGGGAATGGCTATTTTACTATTTTTTTAAGGAAACAAATATTCAAAATGAATGTAAGCTGGCAGTGAATCAAATCAGGAATGTACAATAATTGAACAGAAATATTAAGGAGTAATTGCATATTTTTAGATACAGGGTGCCTTATTTGAGAAAACTAAAGCAAATGTAAATTAAATCAGATTAAAAAAATACTACTATCAAGAATCTGTGAATGGATTAATCCGTAACAGGTCAAGATGTCCCCATTTAAATAAGATGTAAACATATGACACAACCCCTTGACATGAAACAGCTCTCCCCTACCAGTGGCCAGTTTACCCAGGGATGAATCGGGGACAGTTTTGTCATGCACAGCCTGAATGCACCGCCTGCTTTTTTCTCATGCTTTCAAATGCACAGCCTGCTTGTTTGTGCACAGCTGCCACAGTACAATTTGCTCCAGGTTTATGCCTTGAGCTTCACCTCTCTGTTCATGTGTCCCTAACCTAATTCATTAAGTCAAGAAATGTAGTAGCAACCCTGGTTGCAAGGAATGGAGAATAACATCTTAGTGTTTCAGCCAGTAAGTGCCTGAGATAAAAATCTTGCTGTAATGTTACTGAACTAGGCCACCACAAGACTCTGAAAGCACGTCAGGTATTATGAGGTTTAACACACAATCAGAGCCCTTGTGCAGGTGAACTGTGTTGAAGCGCCACCTACTGAAATATTGCTACAACACCCCTCCCCCCTTAGTAAGTTTCTACATGTTTGAAACTGGCCTTCGCTATGCCGTTACAAAAATGATCAGATAGATAGATCAAACCTTACGTGAATCTTCTTTGAATCCTTCCCTTGCACATAGATGATACCACACTTACTAGTGTTTCCATGGCTTTTCATTTCTTAAACACAAAGAAGTAAAATCAGAGTGTGAACTGGCAAAGTTTGGAGTAGATTACAGAAGAGGCATCTCTGCATTAGTAGGGGAACTGGTCTTTACTCTTAATTGCTTCCATTTGTCCTCTGTCTTAATTTAGAATGAAGTATATTTAATTAAAGTATAGTTATATGGTCAGGAATGTGTCCTGACCATAGAAAGAAACAATGTGAAAAAAATGAATTATACGATATGGGGAATAAAATGAAGCAAAAGCAGAAAAATTCAAACCAAAAATAGAGAAGGGAATGTACATTTATGGAATGTTAACATAAAAATGTAACGTATCTGAGGTGAATCTGGTTTGTAAAAAAGGTGGGACCAGTTAGATCATCTGTTTAAAAAATGAGCAAAATCTAGTACTCAGCATTTTGTAGGTGACACAACTGTTATCAGTTTGCCCATGCTATTGCCACTGAAAGTACTGCCTGTGATTTGGAATTAACTTTAACCAAACGTATTTATGATATTGTGGGTTGGATTCTGTAGCTCTCCAATTCACAGGAATTTTGGATGCATAAGACATTCAATTCCAGGCTACTGATGCTCTGCTCATAGTTATGATGACAATATCCTACTGAACACTACCCAAAAACTATGCACCAGATAACAACCTTTTTGAATCGGTTTCCACTTGTCAGGTTAGCCTTTCTGCTGCATTTCTCTTGGCTGTTGATAATGTCTCTTATATCCAGTTTTTATTTACATGTAGAGTTTTGCACAGGCCATTGTTCTGTATGCTATTTAGTTCATGTGTCTGCTTCTTTTTTCAGAGACCTGAGGAAGACCCATTTACCCACCCCTAATTATGCTACTGCTCTTGGATTGAGTTCTCAGAGACCTGGTACACAAAAGCTTGTCTATATCCCTCCAAACTATACAGTTGGCCCAATAAAAGATATGATCCACACACATCTTTACCTCTCATTTTTTCCTAGATCCATTATGCCTACATCACCCCGAAACTACAGAATACCCCATCAGTTTGCATCATAAATCCAGATGTCAACTACAAATGTATCCTGTGGGTCTAAATATCACTTGAAAGGAAGGCATTTAGAAATGGCACCTCCATACTTCTATGTTCAGCTTTAAATGCATATACTTTGAGCATTAGCCACTACCACAGGCGTGTTTGAGAAAGTAATATCTTTTTTTTTTTCTGCATTAGGTAATATAAATTACACTTGTCAAGCCCACTATCTGGTTTGGTATTCTACATGTAAACAGGCAATTTAGAATATCTCTTTCATCTGCCATTGAGATGGGAGTGTTTTAAAAGTGTATGGGTGTGCTATGTGTGAACATTGGTGGTCAGAATGAGGCTTTTTGATGAGTTTGTCCACACGAGTCACAGTTTTTGTAACAATTGGTTTTCCTAAGAAAGCTTAATTTCATTCCAGGAATCATGACCGAGGTCATGAGGGTGTGCAGGACTGTTCATGACCCTTGAGGAAGTCTGGAGCAAACCAAAGCCTGTTTGTTACTTTAGGTAGAAACCAGCCAGACTTCTGAGGATATTTCCTGTCTCCCCCTTCCTAACCTGAAACTGGTCACTTTTAAATAAAGTTTAAGTGGGCACATCTATGTGATCATTAATGTGCCATAGTTACTGTGCATTAAGTTTAGTACTTGCATAATCAAGTACTAAATCAATGTGCAATGACTGGTATTTCTGCACAGTAGCACCGGTGCATGCCTTTTTAGTGACAGTGTTGCACAGTAGTACTGCACAGTATACTGCACAGTATATAATGGATCAATATACTATAATACTGCACAGTAGTGTATTAGCACTGTTTGTGTTGTGACACGCTACTGTCCAGTATTAGTAGGTTACTGTACAGTTAGCATCTTGTGTAGATGCGCCCACTTTATGTTTAAGGGTAATATTAAACTTGAAATAAAAAGTGAACTTGAAGAGTTTGAATCAGATGAAGTGCAATATCACCTGTCCACCTCAAATGCCAAGTTGTACACAGCTCAGTCCCAAAGCACTTTGTTTTGTTTTTTTAATTCTTCAGAGAACTGTATGTTAAGTCAGAAGGTACCATGCTATGTATTTACAACTTAATCCTGAGCCACTGAAGTCAATTGGGAGTTTTGCCATTGACCTGAATGGAAGCAAAAACAAGCCCTTAGACAAAAATTAGCATTTACCTAGGTCCTTAGATAAATACACAATTTTTTAGGAATCTGCATAAACCACAATCCACTTTAAATTGTAACAAGCCCAAAGTATGTAAGCATTGAGGCCATTTAATAATTTATGGGTTTTATTGTTGTTCTTTTTATTCACCTAAGTAAATATTCATAGTATGTGCTATATAGTCATGTAGAGTATTAGCTTTCAGCAGTAGTTCAAAAAGCTGCTACTATTAAAACCTCAAAAAATAATATCCATGTAACTTTACAGAGCCAGCCTCTAAACTACATGGTGGTGTCCACATCTGGTTGGGCAGAAGTCCACTGGGAGTTAGTAGACTCTCCTTAGTTAACCCCACCTTAAAACTGTTGTGGCAGCATAACATTAGATGGGCCCAAGCAGAAGCCTATGCTTAGAAATGCTTTTGAGATGCCTGACCTATATTTAAATTTGGCATAGTTGTATATATATCAAATGAGTTCAAACAACCAACCTCCATCCTTAGCTCAAAAAAGAAAATAGCCAAATTTAAGTATCACTAAACTTACCCAGCTTCAAAAAGCTAGATGCAGATGTAGCTGTCTGAGCCTCTCTCTCAATATTATCATCCAAATTCATTATGTCTGGGTATGGGAGGAATCTTTAAACAGAGGAGCATTGCTTTCATTAAATTCTTTGTGTCTGATATTGTGTAGTTTATTGCATCATAAATACCTGCACTGTATAACATTCAATGTAAAACTTAATAAAACTAAATTAAAAGTTAGCCATCAATCAGGCAAATAAGAGTGAATACAGATGGCTAGATCTTTTGGTTTGTACTGGAAATCTAATTCAACAAAATTAACACATTATCACTGAAACCTTCCATTTTCTGGCTTAGGTAGCATCATCTCAATGCATCTGCAGGCCCTTAAGGAAATGAGGCTAATATTCAGCTCCATGTCCAGCTAAATTTACCTTTCAATTAGTTTCAGGGGTAAGTGTGAATAAAATTATTTTTTACAATTTTATCAAGAAAGTGGCTTACAATGAAATGCAAATAGATTCTCCAAGGGCCCTGAAATCCCCCTTCTACAAGCAAGAACACAAAACCAAAAGAAAACCCCAAACCCTTACACCTGTGACCTCCACCACAAAAAACTCTAACTCTGCTTTAAAGTCTGATGACCAAAGGAGGCCATTACATTTTGACTTTAGCTCTCCGCTGTGTTTTGTCTTTTGCTTTGGAATACAGCACCCTTCAGTGCCCATATGCTGCCACCGAGCCCAATCAGACCTGGTGGTGGCATAACTGTTGAAGAGCTATTGTGCAGGGATTACTACTACCTGCCCCAGGGACTCAAAGTCTGTGGCTGCTGCTGCCATGGTATGATCTTCCTGCTCCTATAGTGTTCTTGAACCCTGCCCTGCAACAGAGGCAATGCAGGACTTCTACTACTGTTGTGTCACAAACACTTTGGGTATCCCATTTACCCACCTCTAGTTATGCTACTGCTCTTGGATAGGGACATGTTAGCCAATGTATCAGGAAAAAATCTGTGGTCCCACATCAACGTGAGCAGCAAGCACCTGACAAGGTGCTTTAAAATGAGTGGTGCATTTACTCCCCACCCTCACTGAGAGGTCACTCTGTGGAAGTGCAAAGAAGAGTCAGGAAACAGAAGTACATGTGGAGGACCTAGGCAGCTATATAACAATAGCCCTCTTTTGGTAACAACCAGCATGGCTACCATGGGTGTGTCCAGACAACTGCGCACATGCCTCTCGCCCTGTCTCAAACCCCTTTGAGACAGGGCAAGAGGCACACGTGGGAATGAAAAGATGTTCCCTGTGCTGCAAGTTTGCAGCGTGGGGAGAAAATTAGACCCCTGGATATCCAGGGGTCTAAAAACCCCAACATTTAAAAAAGCAGGGCAGGGCACAGCCTTGGACCATGCCCTGAGGCAACTGGAGGCTGGGTCCTCCACAGAAATGCTCTGGCTGCCAGAGTGACTCTATGGTTGGCCCCTTGCCCTGGTGTTGAATGTGTGGCCTGCCGGCAGCACAGCACCAGGGCTCCAGTGCTGGTAAGTAAGGGATCAGGGGGGCTGGAGCAGGGGGAAGGGGACCATGGGGGGGACTCCTGCTGGCTCTGCCCACTCCCCCAGCCCCCCGATCCCTGCTCTGCCCAGCTCCACCCCTACCTGCCCCCCGAGCCCCCCTGACCCCTGCCCTCCACCCCAACATCGCCATACCAAAAAAAACAAACAAACCCCAAACCCCTGGCACTTACCAGCAGTTCCAGCTGCCGTCTTGGTCACTGGGGCCCCACCCACGCAGTGTGGGGCAGAGGGACAACACCAGCGGCCCCAGCCCAGGTCCTCCTGCCTCCTGCTGTCCTGTGCTGCCTGGGAGGGGTGCTCTGCCAGGAGGCGTTGGAGCCCCCCAGCTCCTGCTTCTAGGGTTAGTAGAGGCTTTTTTTTCTTTTTTTTTCTTTTTTTCTTTTAAAGTGATGGTGCCTGGGGTTGGCAGGGCAGCCATGGGGGCCTGGGGGTGCAAGTGGGTGATGGGGCTTGGCAGGGCAGCCATTGGGGGGTTTGGGGCCAGGTGGGGCAGCAATTGAGCACGTGGAATGGGGCATGCGGGCCTTGCAGGGGGGGGTAGCCTCTGTGGGGGCCATTTGGCCCCTGTTGGGGGGCTGTAGCCCCTGTTGGGAGGCCATAGCCCCTGTGTGGGGACTGTAGCCCCTGTTGGGGGGCTGTCACCCGTGTGTGGGGCCATAGCCCTTGTGTGGGAGGCCATAGCCCCAGCATAGAGCCATAGCCCCTGTTGTTGGGCCGTAGCCCTTGTGTGGGTGCTGTAGCCCCTGTGGGAGCGCAGCAAAATATATATTCATATTTCATTAATTTATGAAACATGTATTTAGAGTTCACTTGATTATTATGATAGAGACACTGATAGCCTTCCACGTTGCTTTAACACTGTAGATATATCAATAAAACATTGCCCAACTGATCACTGTCTCTGTCTCACTCTCTCTCTCTCTCTTTATAGTGGTCTTTTGTTTTACTTGTGGAGGAACATGGATTTGGGGGTATTTTACAGAGTGACTTTGGATTTTTTTTATCAGGGATTTTTCAGTTTTCCAATAGGGAACACCAGAATTCCTGTTAGGGAGGCCAGTGGCAGGGACCTGCCTGCTCAAAGCTGGCACCTTGGACCCATCTGGCTGTGGCTGACCTTCTAGCCAAATGGGGCCAGGAGGACATGCTTTGAAAGTTCAAAGCAGGCCACCACACCCAGAACATCTTCCGGGCAATAGGTGTCCAGATGGCTGGGCAGGGGGCACACGTGGCAGTAGTGCCACACAGAGGCCAACTCTGCAGCCACAGCCCACTGGCAGCTGGCCCAGAGGGGCAGATGCCTCTACTGGTTGTGCAGTCCCCATCCGAGTCTGGCAGGTGCACAGCAGTTCACAGACAGGTAGCAGCCCCCACTGCCAGACTGCTGCAGTGGGTAAAGGGTACAGGGAACTCTCAGAGCTGCTTTAGCAGTTCAGTTAACACAAGGGGTAGTGTTCCCCGGTACCAACTGGCTTGGCTCCAGAAGTTCCTGAGAGCGAGTAGCCCTGAGCTACTTGCCAGGGCAGCTTTTTGTGCTGCTGGGGACAGCAGAGGTGCTGGCCTTGGGCTCTAGCTCCCCCTGTCTCCAGATCTGGGAGGAGCCAGGCAGGGTTATTTTGCCCCAAGTAGCACAATTTGCTACTCAACAAAGTGCATGCCCAAGTACGTGAACTGAGGCAAAAAGCCCCGGCTCAAATTTGCACCGCTGCTATTTGAGCTGCTGCAAGCGCATGTGCTTGCATGTTTGAATGCACCCCATAGATGCATCCACGCAAGTGCACGCTTGCCTCTTGCCCCGCATCAAACCCCTTTGAGGCAGGGCAACAGGCATGTGTAGGAACAAAAAAATGTTCCCCGTGCTGCAAACTTGCAGAGCAGGGAGAAAATTAGCTCCCTGGTCTAAAAAAAAATCGATGTTTAAAAAAACGGGGCAGGGCATGGTCCTCCATGGAGATGCTCTAGCCGCCAGAGCATCTCTATGGTTGGCCCCTTGCCCTGGTGCTGAAACACACAGCTGGCCAGGTCACATGTTTCATCACCAGGGCTCTGGTGCCAGTGAGTAAGGGGCCAGGGGGCTGGAGGGGGGGGGACCATTAGGGGAACCCTCGATGGCCCCGCCACTTTCCCAGCCACTCTGACTCTCACCAGCCCCCCCAAGGCTCCCGACCCCTGCTGGGGCTGGCCCCTCCCCCCACCAGCCCCCCTGATGACCTCTCCCCCTGCCATGACTGGCCTCTCCCCCTGCTAGACCCCTGAGGCCCCCTCCCCCTGCCCAGGCTGGCCCCTCCCCCCACCAGGCCCCCCGAGACCCCTGACCCCTGCCAGGGATGGCCCCTCCCCCCATCAGCCCCCCTGAGGCCCCTGACTCCTGCTGCAGCCAGCCCCTCCCCCCACCCGACTCCCCCCCCGAGACCCCTGACCCAATGCTCTGGTTGTCCCATTCCCCCAAGCACCCCTGATCCCTGCCTCCCACCCCCCTGGTTTAAAAAAACCACAAAAAGAAAAAACCCTAGCACTTACCTGCAGTCTGGCTGCCTGTGTCTGACTGGGGCCCCGCCCACACAGTGCAGGGCAGGGTGACAGCCCCAGCAGCCCCAGTCAGGGCCCTGCTGCACTCCCACTGTCCTGTACTGCTTGGGGGCGCTCTGCCAGGAGCCCCTGGAGCCCTCCCACCTCTGCTTCTAAGATAAGCAGAGGCTTTTTTCCTCCATTTTTTCTGTTTTGTTTTCTCATTTTTTTTAAAGTTATGGTGCCTGGGGTAGTGGGGGTAGCCTTGGGGGCCTGGGGGTGCAAGTTGGGGGGTGAGGCTGGGTGGGACACCCATTGAGGGGATTGGGGGAGTGGGGGTGGGGCTGGGTGGGGCAGTCATGGGGGGGAGCTGCAGCAACTGGGGGCCAGGTGGGGCAGCAATTGGGGGGCTGGGGTGGGGCATGTGGGCCTTGCAAGGTGGGTGGTAGCCCCTGTGGGGGCCATTTGGCTCCCACTGGGAGGCCGTACCCCTTTTGTGTGGGGTGATGAGGGCCTGTACCTCTTGTTTGGGGGTTGAACCCCTTGTGTGGGGGCTGAATCCCCTGTTGGGGGCCCGTATCCCTTTGTCTGGGGGTTGAACCCCCTGTTGGGTGGCCGTACCCCTTGTGAGAGGGCTGAACCCCCTGTTGGGGGTCCAAATAACTTGTTGCAAGGGCTGAACCCCTTGTGTGGGGGCCATCACCCTGTGGGAGGGCAGCAGAACATGTATTCATTAATTCATGAAACGTGTATTTAGAGTTCACTGTATTATTATGATAAGAGACTTGCTTTAACACTGTAAGATATATCAATACAACATTGTTCAACTGATCGCTGTTTCTGTCTTGCTCTCTGTCTTTATAGTGGTTTTTTGTTTTACTTGTGGAAGAACATGGATTTGGGGGTATTTTACAGAGTGACTTTGGGATCTTTTTTATCAGGGATTTTTCAGTTTTCCAATAGGGAACACCAGAATTCCTGCTAAGGAGGCCCTGCTTGCTCAGAGCTGGCATCTTGGACCCATCTGGCTGTGGCTGACTCTCTAGCCAAATGGGGCCAGGAGTACATCCTTTGACAGTTCAAAGCAGGCCATCACACCCAGAATATCTTCCAGGTGATAGCTGCCCAGATGGCCAGGCAGGGGCACCCATGGCAGTAGTGCCTCACAAAGGCTAACCCTGCAACCACAGTCTACTAGCAGCTGGTCCAGAGGGGCAGATGCCTCTACTGGCTGTACAGTCCCCATCTGAGTCTGGCAGGTGAACAGCAGGTCACAGCCAGGCAGCAGCCCCCACTGCCAGACTGCTGCAGTGGGTAAAGGGCGCAGGGAACTCTCAGGGCTGCTTCAGCAGTCCAGCTGGCACAAGGGGTAGTGTCCCCAGGTACCAATTGGCTTGGTTCCAGAAGCTCCTGAGAGCGAGTAACCCTGAGCTACTTGCCAGGGTGGCTTTTTATACTGCTGGGGCCAGGACAGGTGCTGGCCCCAGGCTCTATATACCCCTGTCTGCAGATCTGGGAGGAGCCAGGCAGGGTTATTTTGCCCCAAGTGGCACAATTTGCTCCACAACGAAGTCCATGTCCGAGCATGTGCGCTAAAGCAAAAAGCCCTGGCTCAAATTTGCACCACTTCTATTTGAGCTGCTGCAAGTGCACATGCTTGCATGTGTGGATGCGCCCCATGTGGCTTATGCTTCACAGGAGATGGGAATAAAGCAATGTAGCAAAGGGAACATATTCTGTATGTTCCCCATTCCCCTCCAATAACAGAACATAAGCAGGAAAAAGGTACTCAGAGTTACTGCCTGACCTTGGAGGAGCAATAAGGAAGCCATTAAGTGAGCAAGAACTAACCAAGCAGTGCTACCATAATAGCTCTGGAGTTTGTAAGAGGTGAGGAGACAATGGAGATCTCTTTGTTCAGGCAAGGATTGAAAAGTTTTCTCTTTGTCCAGTAGGCTGTGCCTTCCTTCTCTATCTGCAAGATCTGCCTTTCCAAACTGATCATATGTGGTGAATTAGCAATACACAAAAGAAATCACAAAGATTTGCAAGTAGGTTTGTTCTTCGCAGAACTTTAAATGTAGGAAGAAAATATATGGGTCTTTTGTAAGGCTGACATTTTATTGTTAATATTATTATTTATAAAGCATTATATTCCTTTTCAGGAAGGGAACACAGGCATGAGTAATATACACATAATAGATTCACTTTAAATGGAGCCTTCAAGGGCCCTGAAAGAGTTAAGTATGGCATTAAATCCCAAATCACTAATGGATCACCACAAATATAGTTTACTACCTTTTTAAAAAAAATGCATTAAAACCAGTGTTACCATTAATCATCCCCCTTTTTTTTTTACAATTTCCTAATAAAAGTAGTTTAATTTGTGTACTTTACAGGAAGATCAAGATGTAATGAGGACCTGCCCTGAACGGTTCCAATTTAATGTTTTCTGGAGTTCATTTATGAAAATCTGGAAGGGTTTTGAAAGCAATGTGGCTTTGTCAGACTGAATAAAGGTACATCTTAAATGATATTTGGCAGCTAACATCACCCTAACTTGCTTGCAATTCATGATTTACAGTAACTGGATAGGGGCCCTCTAGGGATTTTTCCCCGGCACAGACAACCCATGCTAATGTAGGCCTGCAGATAACTTCTTCTGAAAGCTGTAGAAAGACCCCCATTGTTTTCAATGGTAGCTGAATATAACAATTTGAATTCAGGGCAGATATATGGTGAAAAGCAGGTGTATTAGGAAAAATCTCTTTCTGGTATTAAAAAAAAAGAGATATTCATGATGTTGCCATTTCATTTCAGAGGCTCAGAATGGTTTGTCTTCTGCTGGGAAGGTACACACATTTGTTCACAATGGGGGGGTTGTTCTGTGAAACTCCCTAGTGCTATAAAGGCCAGGCCTGCCCAGAACTGAGCTAAAGAGCTGGCAATATATCCTTTCCCTACTTCATGCTGCCAGCTCTCCTTTGAGTACTGGTTACCTTGACATTCAAAGATACTTTTGGGATTGGGCTAGTGGAACCAGAGCTGAGGGCTGGGGAACAGGCCTGCACTGTAGCCAGTGTCTGGGTCCTTAAAAAGCCTGCACTGCATGGAAGAATGAGCTGCTGCCTTGAAGAGAAGACATGCCTTACTTCAGGGCTAAGAAGCGAAAGCTGGAGGGACAGTCATTACTGATAACTCATCTTGGATTTTTGCCAGGTTCCTACTGACTGAACCATATTTTTCAGTGACAGTGGGGTTCTGCACATGCTAATAAAGAGGCAGGCAGCAGAGTGACTCCTCAATGAATTTCCTGTCTCCCCAAATGGCATAAGAGTTTGGAGCAACCTCGCACAATTATTTCATAAAACACTGATTTTCAGTTTGAAGATTGAAAACTGGAACCCCCCCACCCAGACCCTGCTGGGAGGAGTCATACATCTTTGAGGCACTGTACCCTCACTTTTGTGTGAAAAAAAGCAGTGAAATATGTGAAATCTGAGGTTTTTTCATGCTTCAGCATATAAATGGTGATGATGTGGAAACAGCATGAAAAACAAGATTTATAGGTCACAAGCTGGTTCAGGACATAACAAGGAAAGTGCCTCTGAAAATTTTTACATGGTTCTAATGAAACACTATCTTTAATAAAACATGACTGTTTATGATATAACACTTACTGGTCTTATCCTGCAAACACTACTGAAGTCAAACTCCCACCAAGGTCAATGGGAATTTGGCCAAGGTAAGAGGGTCAGAAACAAGTTCATACGATGCAGAAGGCAAGTTGTATGGGAGGAACTGGTAGAGATTGGATCATTCTCTTTGCCAACTAATGCTTACAGAAAGCTCACAGCTCTTATTTCAAGGGGATAAGGATCCTGACTCTTTTTTGTATGAGAGGGTTGGGGGTAACATAAAACTATCAGTTTTTGTATCATTAGTAAAACCGCAGATTTTTGACATGGGAGACTTCAGAACTCAATCTACAATTAAAAAAAACAAACAAATTTTTCCCTTTCCCAGGAAACCAAGGTTTGGGTATGAACATGGTGGCAGTTCTTAAAAAATGAAAACTGTTAATTATCTCAGATTCATTTTTTGTCTTTATTTTTTATTTTATTTATTTATTACAGTGAGCAGGATTTTTCACCTGCAAAAATCAGCCTATTCCCCAGTTTCACACTACTAAAATCTTTATGGAGTTTATACACATGCTCTGGGGTGGGGGAGGCACTTTAATTAGAGGGGCTCTGAGAGCCGCTCTAATTAAAGCACCCACAGCATCAAGTATATTCAGTGTCCCATGCTCCAAAATGATGGCGGGGGTGCTTTAACTAAAGCTCATTCAATGTTAATTAGCACGCTCCAGCAGACTCAATTAATCAAATCTGTTCCAACAAAGATTGTCACATGTATAGGTGCCCTATGATAATACTCTACTGACATAAATTGGAGTAAGATGGTGCCAAACTTTTTCTGGATAAATCTGGGCATGAATACATGAGAGGCAGCCTGGCCTGACCTGATGGAGAAGGCAGTAGACTAGGGACTGAGGGACCTGAGTTTTATTTCTGGTTCAACCTCAGCCCTAGAGTGTAAATTCAGGAAAGTTTCTAGGTCTCATTTTTCCTCTTGCCTTCACTTGTCTAACCTACTTAGATTAAAAACTGTTTGTGATAGATGTTATTTCTTACTATCTGTTTGCACATTGTCCAAAACAGTGATCTGTCTTGGAGCCCCTACAATTGTTATAATAATTCTAATAAAATAAACACAATTATTTTAACTTCAGAGAATTCCTTTACAATAGGTCTGGAGCTCAGCCTTGCTAAGCTCTGTCCATGCCTTTAGTAGGTGTAACCAGGTACATATTAAATGTTTACATAGAAATGTAGGACATTGCTGAAAACATTGAGTCACTGAGCTAGTCTAGGTAACTGTGGGCACATACGTACAATGCACTTATCCCAGTCTAAGTTAACACAGATCAATCTAAATCCATAACCATACAGAAGTTCAGTGCATGCAGACCAGTTTAAAAATGCTGCAAGCAGTTTAAGATATGCCTGGTGTCAGGTACACTCCATTCACATCAACTTAGGTTAGACTGATGCACTGAACTTCTGAATTGTTTCAATTCAGGTTAGATCACTGTGCTTGGGCACCCCAGATTTCTTTGCAGCTCCCCTTATACCTCTCTTATAGGTAGGTATGCTAGCATTCAGTCTGCACTTGGCTGCTCCAGCCAAGCACACAGCAGGGCCTGTCCCTGGGTTGTCCCAGCACCGAGCAAGCACAGCATGTCTCCCCAGCCCTGCCTCCTGTCTCTGGTCATCTGTCAGCCACAAGCAGGCAGCAGAGGGAAGGGAGGAATTTGTGTTCCATGCACAAGCCCTGCGAGCTGTGCCCATACACCTCCAATACCCCGTTACAAAACACCCCCTGACATACATGCAGACCCCAGCGCTGAGCCCATGATAACTACCATGCTTGGGCACAGCCTATGTACCCTTATCCTGGCACCTGCACACCCAGATAGAGACCCCCATGCCCCAGTGCTTGGGCACAGTCCCAAAGACCTGGACCCTGGTACCCATGCACCCAGCCAGGGACCTACATGCTCCCATGCTCAAACACAGCTTCACAGACCACCCACAACCCTGACACCTGCACACCACATCTCAGAGGCCAGAGACAGGCACCCTGAGACCCAGACCCCAGCATAAGCACCCTCTTACTCCCGAGCAAGAGCCAGTGCAAGTGACATGGTTTTAGGGCTGAGGGAAAGGGAAGGGCACTGAGCATCTAAGCTGGGACAAACAGGTAGATGCCTCTGGAAACGAGTAGGTGGGGAGTAGCCAGCTTCCTTGGTGTTGCAAGTAGCAGTTACTGGACATTTCCAGGCTAGGTTATGGGGTGTTGCCAGTATCCTAGGGGTATCTGCTGGAAAACTCTGAAAAGTTCAAGATTGTGGGATTGGCCTGGCCAGTGGAGCCCCAGTCACTCTGGAGCAGGGACTGTACCTAGCTTCAGTGAGAGGGAGAGCCATGCACTGGGACCTGCACCTATGTGCACCCACCATTTGTTATTTCCATCCATCCATCCATCCATCCATCCATCCCCTCACAACTGGACACTGACATAGCCATGGATGCTGAGACCCCACAGGCACCACAATGGACCATGGAAGAACCTGTCTGGACCTTCTCCACTATGGAGATGAGGGATCTCATTGCCATCTGGGACAAGAAGGACACCCACCACAAGCTCTGCAAAGGGCACCGCAACAGGGATGTGTTTAAGCACATTACCCAACAGATTTAATAGATTTAATAGATTTCATAAACATTAGCAATGGAAGGTACCTCACAAGATCATCGGGTCCAGCCCCTGCCCAAGGGCACAGGGAATCAATAGGGGTCAAATGATCCCAGCAAGATAGGCATCCAAGTATTTTTTGAAAGTATCCAGAATAGGTGTTTGCTCCACCTCTGGGGGGAGTCTCTTCCAGGCCCTGGGGCCTCAGACAGTAAATATGTTTTTTTCTTATTCATAGATTCATAGATGTTAGGGTCGGAAGGGACCTCAATAGATCATCGAGTCCGACTCCCTGCATAGGCAAGAAAGAGTGCTGGGTCTAGATGACCCCAGCTAGATGCTTATCTAACCTCCTCTTGAAGACCCCCAGGGTAGGGGAGAGCACCACCTCCCTTGGGAGCCCATTCCAGACCTTGGCCACTCTAACTGTGAAGAAGTTCTTCTTAATGTCCAGTCTAAATCTGCTCTCTGCTAGCTTGTGGCCATTATTTCTTGTAACCCCCGGGGGCACCATGGTGAATAAAACCTCACCAAATCCCTTCTGTGCCCCCGTGATGAACTTATAGGCAGCCACAAGGTCGCCTCTCAACCTTCTCTTGTGGAGGCTGAAAAGGTCCAGGTTCTCTAGTCTCTCCTCGTAGGGCTTGGTCTGCAGGCCCTTAACCATACGAGTGGCCCTTCTCTGCACCATCTCAGGGTCTACGCCTGGTAGTCTGGCGTCCTGCTGCTGCCTCTCTACAACCCCAGTGAGAGACTTGTCGTGCCCCTCGCTTAGGAACACTGAGGCAAAGAACTGTCCAGCCTAAAACAGTCTTCCAGGAGTTTGTGACCATTGGACCTTGTCTTTCCATGGGGTCCCTAGTGAACAGACATTCTTCCAGTTCCTGATGCACACCCCTTATGTACTTATAGGCTGCCACCAATTCACTTCTGAACCTACACTTTTCCAGGCTGAAGAGCCCCATGTCTCTCAGCCTGTCCTCATAAGGCCTGCTCTCTTGTTCTCTAATCATTCATGTGGCCCTCCTCTGGACTCTCTCAAGCTTCTCCAGATGTGAGTGTGGGGCCATGACAGGCTCCATGCTCCAGAGATGGGGACCCCTCTAGGGGAAGAAAAGGAGGGACACAGGTAGTGACCTGTGTTACTCTGAAGTTTCTGCTTTTGTATCCTCTGTCCCTCCTGATGACTCTTGACCCATGGCTATCTCTGCCTGGTTTTCTCTCTGTGGTCACACATCCACGTCAACACATTCCAAGCCCATCACATGCACACCCACTAATTTGCTCTTTCTGGGTGTAACAAGTGGGTGTCCTGGGGCTGCTCCGATCATTGGCCCACTCAGTTGCTTCTGGGCAAACCGCCCACCTACCTTTCCTGCCACACCTTCATAATAACGATTGAAAGATGTCAATAAGGCAAGAGGCTGCCCATTTATCTGCCCTGATGCCAAGCACCCATATACATGGCTTTGACCTTCCCTGTACCATGTCCCATTCCTCACAGATGGTCTCCATATTCCTCCAGTGCTTCACATTCAAACATGTGCTCCAGAGTCTCAAATGGGACTTTCACTCCCCGCTGGAGTTCGTAGTCCCTGTGCCCTAACACTGGGCTCTCCTTCAGTCCATTGCTCAGGGCCCCCAGCCCCTACCCATTTAGCCCCATCCCAACTCTTGGCTCAAAGCCCCATTCCCACTCAAGGCTCCAAGCCATCCCCTGACCTACACTGGACCTCATCCCCTGCCCCACAGTGGGCTATAATCCCCATATCTCTTTACCCCAGGAGCTTCATATATAGCCCCCTGTAGGCTCAGGGCCCCACACTCCTGGAGCCTCACTCCCAGCTCCCTTAATGCCATCTCAGAGCTTGCAGTGAGTCTTGGCACTGCCCTAGATCCCTTCCTGACCTGGGGCCCTGTCTCAGAACTCATTGTGAGTCTGGGCTCCTGCTTTGTCCTTTGCGGTGTGCTCCCCTAGCCTTTCCCCTCCACAGGGTCACCCATAAGGCAGCAGAGGCTGAGGGTTTCTGGCACCCCATATTTGCCCTTCACTGGGGAGGCCTGAGGTGTGGCATTTCCTGGAGACTGTCCCACCACTGGCAGTCCCACCATACCATCCAGCCCAAGCAGGGTGCAGTTTTAGGTCATTCCCCAGGACCGGAGCCTCCAGCCATCCCCATCCTGCCATTACCTCCAAGATGTCATGAGCAGCAGCTCCAACTGGGTGTTCTCCCAGCTGCTAGCAGCAGACTGCTAGCCTTGCTGTTCAGAGCCCTGTGCTTATAGGGAACAGCTGGGCCCTGTTCCCCAATCAGGCAGCTGTGCCTAATTGGGATAGCAACCAGCTGCAGGCTGCCTTGCTGTAGCTGTGCCCCTGGAAGTTACAGAGCACATCCTGTGCTCTGTTACATCGGGACTTCTCCTAATTTGGTCTGTTCCCCCAAAACCGGGACTCAGGCCCCCTGTTCTCGGGTCTTGTTGCTGGTGTAACTTTATCTCATGTTATGGGACAGTATGCTCCCAGTTCCCAGACTGTTTTCTAGACTATGTGTCCTTGTTGTGTTAAACAGCCTGTCTGCCTTGAAGGCTATTATCTCATGGTATGGCATGCCCCCCTCAATTCTCAGGCTGTGTGTCCACCCATTACCCTTGTTGTGTTAGACAGCCTGTCTGCGTCCAAGGCTGGAGAAACTATATGTGTGAGACCCAGGCTTCTTAGAAATCAGTAAAACCCAGGTGCCCATCCTGAACCATTATAATGTGTATATTTATACCTATAAGCCAATTCCCAAAAAATAAACCTTTAAAAGACTATTTCTAAGCCAACAGCTTGCATTAGGGGCTCAGTTTTCAGGACTGTCTGAACAAAACAACTCTGCTTTTTATGTTAAACATTATCTTTGCAAAAGAATGGTAAAACCCTATTTTTTTATTTAATTAAAGCTTGTGCTTCTGGAGATATCTGTATTTTGTGGCTATGAGTGCTGAAATGGACACAGTTTGAAAGGTACTGTAATAGCCTCAATCAGCAAAGACATACAAGGGCCTATTCTCTGACTGCTTCTTTGTCACATTTCCATTCTTGTAGAATCATACTGGAATTTGTGCCCTATTTTAAAGATACCTGTATGGGAGAGTATGAAAGAAAGAATATTATCAATGTTTTTTCCCCCCTCAATTACACTTCTTTTAGGAACATGTGAATTACCATACCCAGGATCCTCCCCATGCCCCATTCTGTCTCAGGAGTCTGGGACAGACATTGCCTAAACCGGTTTGAGCCAAATCAGTTAAGTCTAATACTATATTCAACCAGGTTTATCTCAAACCAGTTTCAGCCATTCTCAAGCTGGTTTGTGTGCAATGACCATCTGTTCTGTTACAGGTTTAAACCAGTTTCTGATCACTTAAACCGGTTTATATGTAATGTCTGTCCCTAGCCCAATAGAGGCCAAGAAATAGATACTTCAGAGGAACAGAGAAGCAGGAAGATAAATGATATCTGCCACTTCCCCTCACATAGGTGTTCTGCTTAGCATGCTGATCTCTTCAAAGGAGCCTAGTAGCTCTGAATAGTCAATGGGTTACTCATAGAAACATGAAATCACGTTTTGAATCTTGCTGTATTTGGGGTTATCTATTTTAATATAGGTTATACCTGCTTCTTTCCCTGATTTGAAGAAGAGGACTTTGTGCATGCAACTATGTCCAAAATCTCCCTCAATTACATAGTTGGTCCAATAAAAGATACCACAAAAAGGCCTTGCCTCTCTAACCCTACCTACTGCGGTTTAACTGTGCATTGTATTTTCTTTCATCATGTGAAATGTACCACCTTTTCACTTAATTGAATATCCTCATTCTTTTGAGAGAGGGAATAAAGAAGTTCCAACTCTATCTTCCCTACACACAGGGAGATGGTTAGTGATGTTAATCTGAATTCAGGCAGCAGTCAAGGACCTGCCCTACCTTCTGCCTGTCTTTTTTACACCATTCATTGTCTTGTGTTTTATCATATACCCTTTTACTCTTCACTACTTGCACTTCTGACACTTAGGGTTAGCACAGAATCTGTTCCTAGAGTTATAAATCACCCTCCTTCCACAAGGGAACACAGAGCTAGCTGACAAATTATAAAGTAACGAGTCACAC
Organism: Alligator mississippiensis; assembly: GCF_030867095.1. Lineage (NCBI taxonomy): Eukaryota > Metazoa > Chordata > Crocodylia > Alligatoridae > Alligator > Alligator mississippiensis. Next base: position 134,169,626 of record NC_081826.1, read on the forward strand.
CAAATCAAGGGAAGAAGTAGACTGTACAGACACCTGAGCTTGCTCGAATTCAGGGTGCCCTGCAGCTCAGTAACTCAATACTACAATCTTGGCATGAGTTAGCAATGCAAAGCCTTTCAAGAGGCTCATAAACCTGCCAAACATGCCACAGGTTATCCCACCTGTCCTGATTGGTCTCCTTGGATTCACTTGAGTGCCATAAGTCTTCCTGATCTACTTTGTTTTGAGAGTATCGTACCTTTAAGTAAACCACCACTATAATTTGTCACCCCTTGAAAACCATTGCTTCATAAACTTTTTGATCTGAATCACAATAGATGAGTTCAACTACCCCTCTACACTACCTCTCTGCATTATACATTTCTTTTGTCCCTTCTCATAATTAGGACAGTTACTTTCAACTGTAATTGTTGCTATCTCCTGTTCATTCCCGCATAGATTTTAAGACACAATATTATTGTGGGTTTTTTCGGCCTTTTTAGGAGGCAAAAGAATTTCACCTAGTTACACTTACATTGGTCAAATAATGCATTGATATTGGTCAGAAAGAACTAAAATCACTGACTTCTTAGCAGGTTGCAAAAGGAGGAAGGCAATATTAAGATCTAAGGGTAACTTGCCAAACTGTGATTCCATTTTGAACAAATATGAAAAAAAAATTTAAGTATTAAAAAAGAGAGGAAAAAAATGCATCCTTGCTCTATTTTTCATCAGCATGAGATAATTTTGTCTTTTCTCACAATGGTTAAAACTAAACATCTTGGAGAGCCTAATGAAGTGAATAATCATACTCTGGGAATGGGAGGTGCTTGGCCCAGGTCCCATGCAGGAAAATGCCTTCTTGAATTTACCACAGAAAGACATGCTTACAACTGTCAAAAGTTCAGGATTAGGCCCACAATATTCTGACAATCAATATTTACTTAGATTAATTGTACACCCTTTTTTTGCTTGCTTGCTTTTGGTGATAGGAGCAAACAGGAGCAAATCAAAAGTGAGGGCTAAAGCCTGCTGCCATTTTGAATCACCTTTTGCTGTCCCTGTATCCTGCCAGGGGTTGATAGCCCCCTGGACTTATTTCTGTAATTTGCCAAGCATTTTCTGTGAGGTACTAACTTACTGAAGAGTCAGCCCAACTCATAGAGGTACTCAGCATCACTCAGGATCAAGTTCCCTATCTGAATCTAGACAGACTGGATTTACAACTTGTCAGTAATAATCCACCATGAACAAGGTGACAGGGTGCCAAAGATCAGCATGGCTGGATGGTTAGCATATTTGTCCCATACAGCTGAGAGCCTTTCATTAATACACTATGACTTAGTCTTAAAGTAATAAAAAAACAGCCTTATTCAGTGCACCTATTGTGGCTGGATGCCTGGAATTTCCTTGAGACAATAGCAATATAGCTTGTTGAGAGTAGAAATCTATTTAGTGTCCTGTATAGTCAAACAGAATTATGAACGTAATTTTAGTAAGAGAATCTTATAAAAGTGTTCAATTGGGTGAGCCCCATTGGCACCCAACTCCAGTTTGACCTGGGTTATTGGTGATAACATGTATAAGGTGATGTAATGGACTGCAATGGTAGCTGGACTTCATTTCCCAGCAGCTTACTGGGGAAAGGGGAAGGAAGCCAAAGGGAAGCTGGGGTTTGCACGTGCAAATCAACAGCTGGAGGAGAGATTGTGGGAGCAGTGGGCTGCAGTCAGCAAATCATGCAGCAGAGACATAGAGGCTGCAGCAGATTCATAGATTCATAGATGTTAGGGTCGGAAGGGACCTCAATAGATCATCAAGTCCGACCCCCTGCATAAGCAGGAAAGAGTGCTGGGTCTAGATGACCCCAGCTAGATACTCATCTAACCTCCTCTTGAAGACCCGCAGGGTAGGGGAGAGCACCACCTCCCTTGGGAGCCCGTTCCAGACCTTGGCCACTCGAACTGTGAAGAAGTTCTTCCTAATGTCCAATCTAAATCTGCTCTCTGCTAGCTTGTGGCCATTGTTTCTTGTAACCCCCGGGGGCGCCTTGGTGAATAAATCCTCACCAATTCCCTTCTGTGCCCCCGTGATGAACTTATAGGCAGCCACAAGGTCGCCTCTCAACCTTCTCTTGCGGAGGCTGAAAAGGTCCAGTTTCTCTAGTCTCTCCTCATAGGGCTTGGTCTGATCCTGTATGGCTGCAGCTGGTGAAACAAGCAGCAGAGACTTAGGAACTGCAGTGACACTATTCCTGCTAGGCTGCAGCTGGCAAGACATGTAGGAGAAATCCTGGAGCTGTGAGGGGCTGACACAGTGAGCCAGAGCCGTGGAGCGTGAGTGGGGAACCCACATGTGCAGCAGAGCTGATCTGGCGGGTCACAGCAGCAGGGTCTCAGGCATAGAGCCAGGTGCATGATAACCAGGTGTTCAGGGGAGAATCTGAAGGTGGTTTGAGAGCTCCACCAGAGTTGTAGGAGAGCCAAAGGATCCCTCAGTGTAAATATCTAATTGTTAGTGCCACTACTTGTTATTTTGTTATCTACTTCTGAAGAATTTTTATCACTGGGCAACTGTTTACTAGCTGTTATCCTTATTCTAAGTGTATGTACCTTAATGCCTATCTACCTGGTATGTACCTTAATGTTTATCTGCCTGTTCTCTTTATCTTAAGTGTATGTATCCTAATGTACTCACTTGTGTCTTTCCCATCTCTTAAACCCATTGGCCTGTAACCTTCCAATATCCCACACATAAATCTTGAGAATTCTTCATTGGCTCCCATGTGGTTTCTGGGGTACGCTACACTGGAAACAGCCTGGTTTGACTCTCAGATTTCCAGGAATTATGACAAATAAATGGCAAATGCATTAAGTTGTCAGCTCTGTATATTTCCTATGGATATTCTACATTACACATGGAATACTACAATGCTATTTTAATGCAATCACTTTTCAGAGTAGAAATTCTTTATACTAGTTAATATTAGAAAAAATAGTCCTAAATTAAATCCCTGGATTCGGCACCCTCAACATTTGTGGGAAGCATTTGAGACAAATCTGGATTTTGCTGTTGGAATGAAATTCAGCTTCATAAAGAGCCAAACAAAAACACCAAATAAAATGTAAAAAATTTCAAGGGTAGGAAATCCAGATTTGGTACCAAGCTATCAGCTCTGGAGTACTGATTAATCTTTATTCACTCCATCTTATGCTATCAGAGATATTTCAGGTTATGATCCTACAGGCTGGCATTCTGTTCACAGATATGCATACATAATTTGGCATCAACAGGAGATATGTGGACATATCTGAAAATAGAATAGAGCCCCAAATTATAATTTTTCTTATTGAATTATTTATGTGTGGTGCTCATTGTGCAGCTGCTCATTTCTAGTGTTTTCTTTTCAGCAGCTATTATTTCTCTGAAGTTGTAAGAGTGTTATTTTACATATGAATTTGTTGTTGAACATACCAGATTGTGCCATAAGTTTAGATCTTTTTTTAAACAATTTTGCTTTAGCTTTCAATACTTTCCTTATCAATCAAAAGATATAAAAATGGTTGATTGAAGAATTTTTTTGTGTTTTATTATTTATTTAATTCTAGGTGCTTACTGGTTTAAGAAAATTAATTTCAGGTTTGTTGAAAATTCTTGTCTTTCTTTTCTAAATAACAGTAGTAATCAAATATATTTTTGTCCAAATTCCTGCTGAACACTCATGATGTAAAACACAAACTTTTAACACATCTTTTTATGCTCTTTCATATACATTTAAGAAAAGGGCCAAAATAACAATTTTTCCCTCTAAAAATAAATAAACTAGACATATTTATGACACTGAATCGTGTAGAGCAGTATTAAATTTGTATTATGTATTTTCCCCTTGTGTGCAAATAAAAGTATTAGTCTTATTGGTATGTTTCATTTAAAGTAAAAAAAAAAAAGTGTGTGTGCATGTGCGTGCGTGCGTACGTGTGTGTACTTTTTTATATGCCCAGCCCTAGGATTTTAAGCCACTGTAACTGATGTATGTGTTAGGGAAAATGGGGCCTATTTCTTCAATGATTCTACAATCCTTTACTCAAATGCTAATAAATCATGGCGTCATAGGTGAAAAGGGCCCAGGAGTCCAAGTCCAAGGAAGTATCATCTTTTTTTGAACCATCTCAATCATCTATACCATGTCACCTGTAATATATTTATCTAACTCAGTGGTTTTCAGCCTTTTTCAAGTCAGGGTACCCCTCCACAATGTTTTTGAATTTGGAAGCATCCCTGGTTGAGAAACTCTGTTGTGGTTACTCTGCTTATTCAGTGCTTCTCAACCACGGTCCTGATTATTCCAGTGCTTAACCACCCTCACAGTTAGAAAGTTTTTCTTAATATCCAACTTAAATTTCCCCTTTTTCAGTTTAAGATCGACCTTTACTCCTTGTTTGTTCCCTGCGGACACAGAAAATAGTCTATTACCATCCTCTTTAGAACCATCTGCAAATTCTGGGGACACATCTGTGACTCACCTCAAGACTCATCAATGAGCCATAGCAGACATCATCCTTGAATTATCAACAACAGTATAAAACTGGATAGCCATCCTAAATTCAACCCTCATTATACTTTAGATGTACCCAATTTCTATTGTTAGGGGAGATTTCTGTCTTTGCAGAAAGGGGGGCAAAATTAACTCTAATCTTCAGCTTCCCAAATCAGAGAAGATAGAACTTTCCTTACATTCAGCACTAGCTGCAGTCAATTTTGGACAATGATAAAAAGGATCCTATGTTACTTGTTGTCAGAGATTTGTTTAAACACATTACACATGTCAAAAACTGAGGTCTTATCCTGTTCCCATTAGAGGCAGTGAAAGTTTTACTATGAATTTCAATTGCCATAGGATTGGCTACTTGTCTTGTCTTATCCTTCATTTTTGCATGCACAGCTATTCTCATCAAATACTAAACAATGCCAACAGGATTTAAAATTGAAATCAGAATTATTTTAATTACCTTAAATGTTTTACTTTTTTACAAAATAAATGCATAAATAGGATCTGCTCAAACATGCCTAGCAGGATTCATTTAAACGCTTCATGCAAATAAACTATTCTCTGCTTCCTTGTTTGGTTTGTTTTCCCCTTTCTGATTCAGAAACCTAATAGTAAATGAATGAAACATAATTATGCAAATATGTTAAATCCCATTGATGGGCTGGATGGAGGCAATGCTAGAGCAAAGCTGGAAAGCTGATGGCAGCATTTATGCTTCGTGGTTTATTTGGTACCGAAACACTTTTGTATTTAAGTACCAAAAGACCAGATAGGCCCCTAGTGAGATTTACAAAGACTCCTAAGTCCATGAGGTGCATAGTTCTCATTGAATTTTGCTGATACCTATGCAAACGCTGTGCTAACGTGGGAAGACAGAATTGCATTTCATATGTTTCTATGTCTTATTAAACTAGTATGTGGTTTAGCAATGTTTCATGATGTCCTTAAAGCAAATAAAAAATTAAAAACAAGTGTGATACATTCACATATACATTCACACACACGTACACGCTGTAAAATTACTGTGAGAAGAATACTTTGTACAGTACCTGGAATCTCTAGCAGTAATATTTGAGCTGTTTGTAATGAAATGTTATAGGAAATTATAGATTACTAGCCATAACTTTACTGGAAAAAAAAAAGTTATTTCCAAGCCTGTCTGGAAAGGTGTATCATAAATCAGGGCAAAAAGTATATGACAAAGGACTTTTGTAGTTAACATTTCCCTACTGGCAAGAACTGAGGAAAAACCTAAGAAAAAAGGAGTGACATTACTGATTTTATATGCAATTTATGGAGGAAAATAATGCTTTTGATATTAAGGACAGATCCAAAAAGGCATTTAAGCACTTACAAAAGACTTCAAAGTGGTCGCTTAGGTATTTAAATAGGACTTAGGTGACATTCAAGCACCTATGTTCCAAAAAGCAATTCAACGTGGTCTTGTACAAGCAGTTGCAGGTGCCTGGATTTTTTCCTCCATTTTGAACAGCCAAGTTCTTTAAGCACTAGGCACTAAGTAGTCCAGCAGGGCTTCTACACATGTTCAGAAGACCCTAACACAAACCTTAAGCTCTATTATATTTCAAATTGTTTCTAGAAGGTTTTTAACCTCCACCTAAGTCCCTCAAAAGGCCTTTGCTGCTAGGAGGGGGAGCAGAAAAACATACTGTTGACAGCACTGAACTCAGCTCTAAGACAATGATGGTAAAATGCACGATTTTCCCAACAGCATCTAGATTAGAACTCTTAGCTGGGAAGTATGGAAACTCGCCAATAGACTATGCTTTGGGATGTCCTAGGGCCTACATTTAGGCATCTCAAGGCTCTCTGGATTATTCCGGATAGGTGCCTATCCATATTCCCTGTGAAGGGGCCTGGGCAACTGATTCAGAATTGTTTTTAGCCCCCTCTGAAATCTCTCCATTATAAGAATCCTAGGCTCTCAGTTTGGTCACTCTGAATTGTCCCCCAGAGCAAGAATCCAGTATAAGTGATTGGAAGCCCCTCTATACCTGTAACAGAACAGAAGTTCAGCATATACAGACTGGTTTAAAAATGGAAAAACCTGGACTAAGATTTTCCTTTTCCCTTCTCCCCCACCAAAGGGAGAATTTACTACTGATCTAAACTACACCACCTACATAAACCTGTGTAACTTAGATTGATTCCACCTTACACTCTTTGAATGTCTGCACATAGCCACAGTCTTATTGACCTGCCTAACTTTAAATGACCAATCTAAAGAAAACCAACCTAATTGTTCAGATCTTTGAGAGTCTGTAGATGCCTAAGTTTTAGCCAGGAAAATTACTTAAGCACCTAAAGTTCTGCTATTGCACATGTGCAGAATTGCCACTATCTTGGCTGAGCTGAGCTTCCTGGTACCTATCTAATGCATAAGACTTTTGGGGATTTATAAACTAGGTATCTCTGAATCTTGGTTGCCTGAGAAGCCAGATCTATTAGATGTACTCAGAATATGCCCAATACACATCACCAGCATTGAGTTTCACATAAAAGCCTCCAGCCATGGCCACTTTCATTCAAGAAAATAGCTGCAGGAGAATGAGGTGGCACCACTCCCCTTTTATATAACTTAGTGATTATAACGTTTGTGCAGGAAGAGGCAAATCTAATTCAATATCCTCCTCTGAGAACTCTGAGGACAGTACTCCAAGTAGCAGGTTATAGGCTAGTCTGAATACAGGTACGGGGACACTTCCCACTTTACCTGTTGAAGTGAAACCATAATGCAGAAAAGAACTGAAGTTTCATGTCACCAAAAGGGAACAAATGAGAAGTAGCATAACCTTATAGCATAGCTTAGACAACAAGAGACATTAGTTCTGGTGCCTGCTCTAGAAGTTGCCTATATAACTTGAATTAAGGAATCACTGGGCAAAATAAATAAACATTTGCTTTCATAGGTACTACTGCTTCTATCTTATCTACTCAACCAATTTTCCTCAGATAGAATGAGTTGAAATGATGTGTTCTCGACAAATCCACGTTGACTGCTCCTTACATTATGTAGGTGGTCACAAATAGATTAATTTAGAAGTAAGGGTGGACCTTTGATATTGTAGAGCAGTGCCTGGCAGTTTTCCAGCAGTGGACCAGAATGACCCAGGCCAGGTCCAAGGTAGGCTAGTGTTAAGACCTAGATCCTACTAGGGCTGTGCGAAGCTTCGGTCCCTGATTCGATTTGGCAGAGATTTGGCCTAATTCGGTGGCTGAATCTCTGAATCCAAATTGAATCAGAGGACCCTTTAATCTCTCCAAATCGAATTGGAACCCTCCAAATTGATTTGGAGAGATTCGGAAACATTTGGAGATTTGGACATAGAGACAGCTTTAAATGTTTTTTCTACACACCTCTAGGTAGCAGGGGTTCATGAATGGTGAGATGCTGGGGTGCATGGAGTGTCCCACAGAAGTGTGGGGGGCTCCCCAGAGCATTCAGCAGCAGACCTGGAAGTGGACCTCCAGGGAGCACATAGGGGGGCCCTCCCATACCCCTCTGGCTCAGTGACTGGTGCCATCCTGGATTGGGGGGGGCATCCAGGGTCCCCTGTGGCCAATTGCCAATCTGGGAGGTCACAGGGGGGCCCCCCAGCATGTTCCCCGGCAGACCCAGAAGTGGACCGGAAGTACTTTTGGTCCACTTCTGGGCTCACCGCTGAGCACATGGAGGGCACCCATGCACTCCTGTAGGACGCTCCATGTGCCCCAGCATCGCAGCGATCATGAGCCATGCCTGGTACCTCAAGATATGTAGAAAAAACTTCTAAAGCTGTGTTTATGGCCAAATCACTGATTCTCTGAATCAGCATTGAATATTCGGATTCAGATTCAGCTGAATTGAATCAGGGACAGTAATCCAAATCAATGAATCAAATCACTGCCCCTGATTCAAATCACTGTCCCAATTTGATTCGGCCAAATCTGATTCAGAGATTCGGCTGCTGCCAAATCTTTGAATCTCTGAGTCAGCCAGGCCAGGCTCATCCCCCGCCCCTCTCCCAGCCTGGCAATGGCTGCCCCAGCTCCCAGCACTTGTTAAAAAAAAGCCTCACTCACCCGGTGCTGCCAGGCAGGGGGCAATCCCTGCTTTCCCTCACTGCCTCACACTGCATGGGGGAGCTCTGCATGAGCCCCCTGACCCCTTCTCACTCCCCCAGCCCTCCTACAGGTGCCCCACCCAGGCCAGCTCTGGCCCTTTAAGAAAAAAAATAAAAAATTCACCGCTCTTGCTGGCGGGGGGTGATCCATGCCATATGGTGGGGCTCTGCATGAGCTCCCGAATCTCAGAGGCCACTGCAGGAGCAGTGAGTCCTGGGATTTTTCTCCATTTTTTTTTCCTTAAAGAGTTGGAGCTGGCCCAGGCAAGGCACCCATGGAGGGGAGGGGGGTGGTGTCAGGGGGCTCGTGATTCTGAGATTTGGCAGAGAGTCAGAGCTTTGAATCACTGTCTCCCGAATCAGCTGAATCTAAAGCAAATACTAGCTCCCCTAGTACTTACCAGCTTGGAGACAGCTGTAGCTCCCTGCTGCAGCCAGCAGGGACTGCCTGAATCATAGTTTCATAGATGATAGGGTTGGAAGGGACCTAAGCAGGTCATCAAGTCTGACCCCCTGCCATGGGCAGGAAAGAATGCTGGGGTCAAAGGACCCCGGCTAGGTGATTGTCTAGCCTCCTTTTGAAGATCCCCAGGGTAGGGGTGAGCACCACTTCCCTAGGAAGTTGGTTCCAGCTCCTAGCCACCCTGACTGTGAAGTAGCGCCTCTTGATGTCTAGCCTGAACCTACTCTCAGTCAGGTTATGGCCTTTATTCCTTGTAACTCCCGGTAGTGCTCGGGGGAACAGGGACTCTCCCATTGCCTGCTGGTCCCCCTTGGCAAGTTTGTAGGTGGCCACCAGATCCCCTCTCAGCCTTCTTTTGTGTAGGCTGAACAGGTTCAGGTCCCATAGTCTCCCCTCATAGGGCCTACCCTGCTGCCCCCTGATCATGCAAGTGTCCCTCCTCTGGATCCTCTCGTTGCTGTCCACATCCCTCCTGAAGTGCAGTGCCCAGAACTGGACGCAGTACTCCAACTGCAGCCTGACCAGTGTCGCATAGAGGGGAGGATCACCTCCTTGGACCTGCTCGTGATGCATCTATGCATGCATGACAAGGTGTGGTTAGCCTTCCTGACTGCAGCCCCACATTGGCAGCCCATGTTCATCTTGGAATCAATAGTGACTCCAAGATCCTTTTCTGCCTCTGTGCTGACAAGAAGGGAGTTCCCCAGTCTATAGGTATGTTGCTGGTTTTTCCTCCCCAGGTGCATTACCTTTCACTTGTCCATATTGAAACCCATCCTGTTCTCATCCGCCCACCTCTGTAACCTGTCCAGATCTAGTTGTAGCCTGTCCCTCTCTTCTAGCATGCTCACTTCTCCCCACATCTTAGTGTCATCTGCGAGCTTGAACAAGGTGCTTTTCACCCCCTCGTCCAAGTTGCCAATGAAAATATTGAACAGTGGGGGCCTGAGGACCGAGTCCTGGGGAACCCCACTGCCCACGTCCCTACAGGTCAAAAAAGACCTGTCCACCACCACTCTCTGGGAGCAGCCCTCCAGCCAATTTGCAACCCATCTGACCTGTGTAAGCATTGACACCACAGTCGCCTAATTTTTTAATGAGGATGGGGTGAGAGACATTGTCGAAGGCCTTCCTAAAGTCCAGAAAGACTACATCCACCATGACACCTGCATCCAGGGCTTTTGTGACCTGGTCATAGAAGGCAACCAGGTTGGTCTGACAGGCCCTGCCTCTAATGAACCCATGTTGATTGCCTCTAAGCATAATCTCCCCTGCTGGTCCCTTGCAGATGTGCTCCTGGATAATTTTCTCAAAGACCTTCCCCAGGACTAAGGTAAGACTAATGGGCCTATAGTTTCCTGGGTCCTCTTTCCTCCCTTTTTTGAAGATGGGGACCACATTGGCCCTTTTCCAGTCCTCTAGCACCTCACCAGAGCACCATGAGTGCTCGTAAATCTGTGCCAGGGGTCCCTCAATGACCTCTGCCAGTTCCTTCAGCACTCTGGGGTGGAGATCACTGGGACCTGCTGATTTGAACACATCAAATCCCTCCAGAAGTTCCCTGACTAGGTCCTCACTGACCCTGGGCCTGGCCGTGCCTCCCCTGGGTCCATCCAGATTCCCAGTGGGGAGGATTTCCCTGTCCCTGCTCAGAAAAATGGAAGAAAAGAGACTAGCTTTGTCACCTGGTGCTACCACCAGATTACCAAGCATGTCCTGCAGAAGCCCTACATTACTTGGTACCTTCTTTTTACCTCCTATGTATTTAAAAAAGGATTTCTTATTATCCTTGATCTGGGTCGCTAATCCCAGTTCCATCTCTGCCTTAGCCTTCCTAACAGTCCCCCTACAATCTCGAGCAATGGAGGTATAATCCTCCTTGGTGAGGGCCCCTCCCTTCCATTGGGTGTACACCTCCTTTTTGGCTTTGAGACATTCCTGGATGTTTGGTGAGCCATGGGGGCTTTTGAGCACTCTTGCCCCCTTTGATCCATGTGGGGATTGTCACCCTTTGGGCTTGGAGGATTGTCTCCTTAAGGAATGACCATTCCTGTTGGACTCCCAACTCCCCTCCCCTCCAGGACCTCAGTGCCTTGCTGACTAGTCTCCTTACCTCATTGAAATCCACCCTCCTGAAGTCCAGGGCTGCTGCCTTGCTGCAGGCTTTTGCCACCTTGCACTGGATGGTGAATTCCAGCAGGCGATGATCACTGTTGCCCAGGTGGACGAGCACCTGCAGCTCCCTCACGAGGTTGTCACCTGTGGCCAGCACCAGGTCTAACAAGGTGTCTCCCCTGGTGGGACTATGCACCTCCTGGGTTAGATGGAGGTCCTGTAATCTTCTTCCAAAGACTCAGAGAGCTTTTAATCAATTTGGGCCTTTAAATTGGTCCCCCAATTTGATTCAGATTTGGAGATTCAGCCACCAAATCAGGCCCAGTCTCCTCCAAACTGAATCACCACTCAAAGCTTCCCATAGGCCTAGTGCTCAGGTAGCTACATCCGATTTTAAAGAAAATATCAAGCCTAAGCTAGTGGGATATGGCTTAGGGAGACATGTCAAATTACATTTACTTTTACAAGCTATCCTTCACATCTCTGATGTTATGCATTCATTTCCACATGGAATTTTTCGGGTATTATAGAATTAATCAGTTTATGAATTTAAACAAATTGATGTAGCTATCTTAGGTATTTCTAAAATACCTATGACTTTGTTGTCAAAGCATTAAATCCTGTAAAATTCATGCATTTAAATAATGTTTTCAGCTAAGGAGATTCTGTTGCATTTTCTATAATAGCAGTCCTGTTTTTTGGTGCCAGTGCCAAAAATCCTGTTACAAGAAAGAGCTACAGCCAAGCGCTTTGCCATGATAGACACATTATAAAAGCTGGCATACCTGCAATCTGTAAGCAAACAGTTCAACTTGAAAAGAATAGCACTTACATAACAAAACTTTCCCTGAATGACAGCATGCTTTAAATGACATTAGCAGCAAACATGTTGCAAATGTTACAATTACACACATTTCAAAGGGAGACAAATACCTTTTCATTTTAACACTCAGCCAAATTAATTCTTTATAAAAAACAAAGACAATTTTTTTTGCCTACTCTTCAAACATCAAAATGATCTATAGTGTAGATATCAATATGAAACCTGGAAATGGATAATAATACTCTCCCCCCCCCCCCCCCCCCGCAGATTTCTGGCAGGAGATACAGTAGCCTGTTAAAAATTACCTTTTATGTTTATGGCTTTTACATATCAAGAGCTCATCTCTCACTTTCCCTTTCTCCCAGTCTGCCCCTTTTCATAGTTACTGCAGTTAGATCGCTTTTACAATAATGATGTTCTCCTTGTGTGCATGTATTTGAAACCTTACTTACATCTTATAGGCTAATGATTGGTTTTGCCCCTCTGAACACTGAGATGTCAGTAGGTATTAATAATACTGTAAAAGAGATAACAGTATTTCCATAAATTGACCTTCTCTGCTGATAGCTTTGGCCCATTTTCTTCAGTTCAGTTTAATGATTTGAAGAGTGCTCAGTGATGAAACCATTCCAGGGCATAAATTATTCACTGCAGGGCAAAAAAAAAAGTTCCATTTCGTAATTTTCCCTCAGTGACTGAGTCTCTACAGGTGACGTGTCTCTATAAGTAGAACAATCATTCTGACTCTTGTCAATTTGCTCAAATATTTAAGAAAATCAGCTGACAAAACGGAAAAAATCACCATGCAGAATGAATTCCTCTCCACAAATAAATCTGGTCTGAACCACTTTTGCAGTAAAAAAATATTGCTGATTGTCTAATGGTATATAAAAACAAGAAAAATCCATTTTTATAAATGCTTTTACTATGTCATGTTAAGAAGGGGTTTAATTTAAAACATACAAATAAGAGAGATCAAGAAGAAAGATCAAAGGGCTAGACTAAAACTAACATGACTGACTGTAAATATTTTAAGGGTTTGAGACTGCCCATCACAGACAAATAAGCACAAAGTCAAATTAGGCCTTCTATTTTAAAGATCAAAACAGAGCCAATCTGTAGATGGACCTTTTCATCTAAGTTGCATCTTTAAGATCAAGGTCCTGAGTTATACACTTCAGCACAATACCAACTTCTACTGAAATCTGGTGCAGAGAAATAATGCCATAGCTTACCCCAGGATTTTTTTTTTCCATTCTTGGCATGGGAGTGTCTGTTGCTCATCCCTGGTTTCTCTTTCCTGATCACTTCCTTGAATTCACAGATCTGCCTGAGGTGCTGGGAGGGGGCCAACCTTCTGCTGAACTGCATTGTCTCCCATAGAGCCATTTTTCTTGAATTGTGAAAAATTTACTTTAAATACTGTATTATGAGCCATACATTGTCAACGAAATGGATGTGCCCTATGTAGAAATGCTTGATTGTGCTGTTCAAGTAGAAATGCTAATCTAAATATGTGTACAATTCGGTCATACAGATGTCCAAACTTTAGCCATGGAAATAGCTACCAGTGTGCATCTTAATGGTACACTAAGTTTTCTTTAAGAATCACATTCACTGCCATGCAAGGAAACCGTGCATTAAATAATATCTGTGCAATCAGAGGCAGACAGCAGAGTCTTATTTGTCCCTGCATAATAAGCTCACTGAAAAGGTTTTTTTTGTGTGTGATAACAAAATGTCAATGAGAAATTAAACTAAATTTTCACAAAAGATTTTTGCAATATTGCTTCCATTGGCTGGACAGCTTTTTAAAAAATAGCCTGTTAAGGTATAAATCTTTATAGATATCTCCTTCCTCTAGTGCGGCTGAGACACCCAAATGCTAAGCCACAAGTCACCAATGAGGTCTTGAATAAAATGGCAAATATAGTATATGCATCATAATCTAGTGTGGCCCAAGATTCAGGAAAATGTAATCTGATATAGGGAACAACCTAGCTGTTCTAAGAGGTCTGTTTCCCAAATTATGTGAGATCTAAATCAAATTCATGTAGACCATCATTTTTTAGCAATTTGATGGATTTCCTTTCTCCTTTACCCTTATTACTGTGTAACCGAACAGAAGTTGTAATTCCTGAAGAGTCCCAGAATGGTTAATGCAGTTCAGGTATGGGCACTTGCTGGTTTCTGCACTTTGAAAGGTAATTGAATAGGAACAAGTACAAGTGCAATTGAATATGTAGGCTAGAGGCACTAAGTTGCAGCCTCAAAGAGGTCATGCTGAAATGAATTTTTAAAAAGGACTATAAAATTGCATCTAAGATAGATGGGGTGCAAAAGCAATATTTAAATGAAATTGTTATGGATATAAGTCACTTGCCAGGCATTCTAACTATTTCCAACATAAAATATGTTTTCACTTCATATATAAAACATTGTTATTATTCACATCTTATGTCATGTTAACATATTAAAACTTAAATGTTTAATGCATATATTAAAATTTTGTGTCATCATTAACGCAGCTGATGAATACCCTTTAACAAAAATAATGGAAAAGATATGTCAAGGCAGATAATTTTTACAATTAGAATAAAAATATGTAACTTAAAGTGTGATAAGATAAAAACGTTTAATTCAGAGTTTCCTGATCCCTTTCTGTGCTCATGGGAATCCAACTGCCATTTGTTTTCCTTTTAAATGACATTTCAAATACTTTATTATAAACATAAATCACATCTCCTTTCGAGAAAGCGAATGACAAACTAAATTTGAGGTCTGACTTGCATTTCTATGCCCTACCCAAGACCAAATAGATGAGCAGTTTCTTTATAGATCGTATTTGAAGGATAAACAAAGAGAGGCAGTGGGTTATGGAAAACATGTCACTTGAAACTGACATCTGCCCTCATAATTCATGAGTGTCATACCCTGCCATGTCACCTCTGCAGACATCAGTTACACATCCTGGTTCACAAGTTCCAGAGTAACAGATTGGTATTATTTAAATAAGATTACGCCTCTAGCTTGTAAAATACATACCTTTCCCTTATCTGTATATTCTGTTTCAAATAGTAAAATGTACAGTAAGTCTTCCAAATCAGATGGGACAGGCAGAATGGAGTATAACTGAGTGTGGACACGTGTGTACCTATGAATATGAACTGCCAAGGATCTTTTGACACTGACCTTTCTCACAGTGAGGAGGACCATGAATGAGACTACTCATGTAAGTAAAGTACTACTCGGGATAGGTAGAAATGGCGAAATTAGGCCCTTTGTGAGTTATCATGGACTGAATGATCTTTGTCAATCATATGGGCAGCCCTTTGTCATACTGTTTTACACACCAGGGTACAGTTTTCAGGAATAGGTGATACACACCAAGCATTTAGATCCTATAGCATGTGCCAATTCCTTATTGCTGGCAATCTTTAGCTTCTGGAATGGTGTGTGTTTTCATATCACCAGACAGAGATGTATTTTTTTTTCCTTTTCTCCATAAGGAATGAATTCCTCAGTGCCTCAGATTAAATCTGACCAACACACTGGATAGACAAGATTCAGTTCTGCTCCAGTAACTGTACATACAAATGTCATAAATTCAAAGTCTATTATATCACCCCGGTAGAGTTAGAAATTAGGTTAGAAACCAATGTTAAAGTTGTGATATTTTTAAGTTTGCTTAGGCAATGTTCAGACATTATTTTTTACAGTCCCCTCTGAACACTGTACAGTTGGATTCATAATCTTTATAGGTGGAGGAATAATATTTATTTTATAAATAAAAAGCCCTATTAAATATTGAAAATTCTGCAAACAGAATATTTTCCCCTGTAATATATGTCTTTCCATAGCACCTGAAGAAGAGCTATGATAGCTCTTGCCTCTCTGAATGAGTGAGCTAATAAGGTGCCACCCGGCCCTACCTTCTGTCTGATTTCAGACTAACACACTTAATATATGTGCATGCAATTAATATATATCTGTGATCCAGAGTTTCCAATTCTGGGGATTTAGTAAAAAATTCTTGTGTTGTTTGGTGTTTTTCCTAAAGTCTCAGCTCCTGGAGTCAAGGTATTAAAGGAAAATCTTAACTTTAAAAAATAAGAGAAGTTTCTATCCCACCTGGTTCCAGGAAAACTTTGAAAATATGAGGCTTAAATAGTCACAAAGCAACTGATTATCATTTTATACGTTTCTCAATTTTTTAGACAGGGTCGTTACTTGTGAGGCCTGACTCATGCATGAAGTTGGCAGTACTCCGATCATGTGGTGGAAAGATTTTGCCAGCACTTGTTCGGAGTGATCTGTTTATTTCACCCATGCTTTTGCCACTTCTGAATAATGGATTCATCCTAAATTCATACCGACAGTCTTTTTTAACACACACATTCCATAGTTTACTTATGTGATGAATTTTTATAATATATTATGGAGAGACACTGGCTTTTTTATAGTTGCAGCATACTAAAATCCTGTCCTATTTCCCATATAAACATTGGGTAAGAAAATTAGTTAAGCCTGATAATTTGCCAGTTTTAATCAGAAGGCAGAATATATTATTTCTGCGAAGCCTGAAAAAATGAATTCTACAGTTTTGGAACAGCAAATAATGACATAATTTCAAATGTTTGCCTACTATGTCTTCATCTCACTCTAGCACAAAAGGCCTTAGAGATGGATTTTTAAAATGTATTAAAAGGTGTTTAAAGGTGGATATACATATCTACTGGGATTTCTACAGATGCCACTAATTCCCACCTTTAGGTGCCTCAATTAATTAAAAAATCTACCCCTCAATATCCTTCCATTTGTCTTATATAAAAGACCTTCAATGCTGCATATCCCTGAAAAAATGCACCTGCAATATTTGAAAAAAAATTTGATTATAATTAAGTAAAACGAATAGCAACATTAGTTAGGCATAGCTTTGATCCACATCCTGTAATGTTAACTATTTCAAAGGAGGGGGGCTTTGTTAATAACAGTAATGACAGACTTTTAACTTCCCCCCTAATAAGAACAGGAGGGGACAGCAGCCATTTTGAAAGAGGATTGTAGTTCAGGGAATTCCATAATGGATTACATTTTATGTCAGTCTGCACCAAATGAAAAAAAGCAGGCAGTTGCATGAATAATGGCTAAACATGACCACTAATCCCAAAATTGTCTCCACATGTAACCAATCCACAAGATTTCAGTAAATTTTGAATACATGGGTCATTTAATCTATCTGTATTATTTGTTGTTGGGATCATTTAGGATAAAATATGGTTTGCAATAGGGAGCTAAATTTCTTCAAGGGCTCATTATTAAATTAGCTTTTACTCATAAGCTAATTAACCATTTTTTTCTTGTAAATGCTCAGAAAATTTTTGTCCACTGACAGAGTAATTGTCAGGAGCATTCAGATATAACAAAGTATTCTTTATATGAAACACTATTATATACAAATTGCAAAGTTTTCTCATCCTTAACTACATAATTGAAAGAGCTGCTTCCACAAGAAGCCCCTGAAGTTCATAATTATGTTTGGTAGCGAGGTTTTGTAGTTGTAGTTGTTTCATACTATGAGTTGCACCTGCAGAAATGTGCTGCTGAAAAAAAAGAAACATTAGAGAATCTGATTTGTGATTGAATAATTGAAATACCTATTTTAGAAGGAGGAGAACATGCATCAAAATGTCATATTAACATTGCATAACCACTTCTGATCATGAATAAAATAATAAATAAATACATATTATTATAATAAAATTAATACATTATGAAACAATAATACTGAAAAAAAATTTGTGACCAAAAATAAATATTACAAGATTCTACATATTCCTATCTATGGATTTGGGGAGTGGGGGGAGAGAGTATGAAATAAGCTATTTTAAAAAGTATATAAAGATCAAAATTGTGCATGCAATTTCAACTTTATAATTTCCTAAGTTGTATTAATAGTGCAGCCTTTAAAAACTTGTTAACCTATTTTTTGTATGAAGTATATTTTAAATTACGTAATAGACTAACCCTAGGATTTTTAGAAGTCACCTGTGGGAGATACAGGCACTGAAATCTCACTGCATCTGTGTCCCTAAACTCATTTGAAAAATTCCAACTTAAATGATTGATATAAATTAAATGAAGTGTTGTACCATCTCATTTATTGTTTTAATCTGTCTTGCTACAAAAAAGTAACCAGATACATACAGTTAGTAGTATACTATTACAGTAGTTTCTAATACTAATACAGTTAGTATTAAAATGTCACTTGACAACCTATCACACAAAGATGTCTTATATATCATAGTTATATCCTTTTCTTAGTGCACAAATTTATAGTATTTCAAATGCTGCTGTGTGGTAACTATTACATACTATTGGGTTTAAATACTATCTGCTGTATGTAAGTAGATAGATACATACATACATATACACACACACACACACACACACACACAGAGTAAATAGTATTTAAACCCAATAGTATGTAACAGTTACCACACATCAGCATTTGAAATGCTATACACACTCACATATCTATCTATCTATCTATCTATCTATCTATCTATCTATCTATCTATCTATCTAAAGACACCCATAGTCCAAATGAATTCCCAAAAATGCACTCCTAAAGTTAGGTTTCTAAAGTTAAGCCCAAGTATGAACTAAAGAACTTCAGGTCTCTATTTTTTAAATATTTGAGCCATCCTTTTTCATCAAGAAATCCTGGGAAAAACATGCTAAATTTTTTTTCAGGTAGAATTGAAAAAAAAGGAACCTATTTCCTTTATAGAAAATAATGGAAGTTTGTAACATTTCAGGGGGGTGGAACATCTTTCCTGGACATATATTTTACCAAGCATTCCAATATTACCACAGCAAAGCTCAAGCCAAACATTAGGATTTCATCTGGGAATAAAAATATTTACTTAAAAACTATCAAACGTATCCTGGTTTATGTTTATTTTACAGAAATGTTTGTTCAGTTAATGCACTGCAAATCAAATAAAATGTGTTTAATGATGGAAACATCAAACAAAGTGCTTCATGCAATCAAAAATATAATAATGGAAACAGACATATAAAACTCTGCTTCCAAGGAGAGACTAAGCCAGAACCTATAAGGTGCTCTCAACTCTCCTTGGCACCCGGGGTAGATACAACTGAAGTGTTCTCCACACAGAACTGGATTGGGAAGGAAGACTATGTTCAGGTTTCCTGCCCCTCAAATCCAGTTTTGGGGCTGGTGCTATTTTAAGTTGTGTCTCTGTGGGAATGCTTGTTTTGTTGGATGTTGGGCAGTGTGCTAACGTGTAATTTTACCGTCTCGTGAGGCTTATGCGTTTCTTATGTTTTTACAGTCTGAGCTCAAATTACTGACTTCAAAGTTTATGAAATTTCCCTTATTCAAAACATCAATCATTGTTCATTACTTTCACTGGGGCTGAAGCCAAACTACCATCAGCCAAGGTAGCTGTCATCTGCTACAGTCTTTGTAAGTAAAAAGTTGGACTGACCCTAATAAAGATGACTGCCACTTCTGACAGCTTTGTATGAGTGTAAAGCTATCCTGGTGTCAAGAAAGATGGTCTCTTCAGTTTTGTATTGTGAAAATTATTTATGAGTGGAACAAAGAGATTAGGGAACACATTGAAGAGCTGGCAAATGGCACAGAGAAAATGAAAGGAAGGTGAGGTTCAGGAGAGAGTCTGAGGGAACTGGGAAAGAAAGAATAGAGTGTAGGGGTCTGTACAAGACCCGGGGTTGCAAGGAAGCAGACTTTGGGCATGCAAATGTCTGGGGAACAGGAGACTGAAGAATGCAAAACAACGTGTAATGCATGCACTGTTGCTAAACCAAAGCAGAAGAGTAGGACATTGAAGGAATGCAATGGAATAGCAAGAGCCAAGGGGATAATGTTTGGAGTGGCCTAAGGACAGGGGTGTACAAGGGGTATACTGCACTATAATATGATTTGGAAGAGAACTGGATGTGCTAATGAGATAAGTGGGATGGGAAAGTGTTTGGGAGGGCAGTAGAAAGACAAAGCATGATAGCTCCTCATTCTAGGGTCTAGGACACAGTGGGCACATCTACACGAAATGTTTACTGAGGACCTGAGTAATTAGCTCCACAGTAAAGCATCAGCATCTAAATGTGCAGTGCTGTTAAGCTGCAGTAAACTAATTAATGGTACCATAAGATAGTACTGCCCAACAGAAGTACTATCCTATGGCGGCATTATTTAGTATGCCGAAACGCATGTATAGACAGTGTTGGGGCTGACTGGGGCATGAGAATACTTCAGTGCAGGGGCTGCCTGCTGGCTAGCCCCACACTGTAGTACTTACGTGCCACAGTCAGCCTTTCTGCAGTGTGTTGCGTTGGGTTGGAGCAGCCCTGATAGGCTTACCTCCAGGGCCTCATTCCAGCCAGTGCTGTTCCACCCTGGCTCAATGTGCTGCAATCCCAGGTGCACGTGCAAACGTGGCACCCAGGAGCAATAAATTCTGGTGCAAATTATGCCAAAGCTAATTGCATTGTATTAATTGCACATGTAAGATGTGCCCAGTAAGAGAAGACTGTCTGCAAAGACTCAAGAAGTAGGTGAATGTAAACCTCCCAAAATAGATTATATTTTTAAAAAGCTTATGATTTTGCAGAGGGGGTGGCTTGATTCATAGGTTTTGAAGGTTTATATAGGTTGTTGGGGCAATACAGTTGTTCCAATAACTCTTCATTTCACACTTAACACAGGAACTCCTCAAGAAATTGGTTCATCCAGCCTTGCTTCCCCTGTTCACTGCCAGCGCAGCCTAAAATACGCTGATATGTGGCAAAGGACCACAAACCAAAAGTCAAATGCAACATAAAAGTTTTCAGCTTGAAGCTGAGTGCCCTCCAAGGAGGAACCTAGGACTCTGCAAGATAATAATGAATGGTTCAAGGTGCTTAGAATCTTTGAAAGATGCCAGCCCCTGAGGCTGTGCAGTCATCTCTTCCCCAAATTAGACTCTCTGCTGTTATTAATGTAACAGGCTACATTTTCAAACATGTATGTCTAATTAGCTTGGATGGGCAGGGCAAAAAATGCACACTTCAGCTGGTAACCATTTTGCATATGTGCTTGTACCTTTTGTCCTGCCCCCAGTTTGCATATACGAGTGTCACTTTGAAAATCTAGACCAGTGTATACCAGTCTTTTGAATACATAAAAATACATTTGGTGGTTAGAACTGTAATCATTGACTGACTTTTCTACTTTTTACCTTTTAACAACTATAAATGCTATTTGTTCATTAAATGTCAGAAAATATAATATATGTGGTGTTAATGAGTCTCAACCATCTTTTATAAAACTGCTTTGTGAATGTTGTAAATAGAGCGCGATATTGGGCTGTTCTAAACAGCAAAATCTTGAGAAGGATTTTTTCCCCCCCATTTCAGTTCAGTTCACTTCATTTTATTTTACTTTGCTGGAAAGTATGTCTTTGTAACTCACTGTGCTGGGCAATGTGCCCTGCTGTGACATGAGACGTCGGGTTCTGTCAGTCACGTCAACTTATGTGATGTGACGGAGCCTAATGTGATGTGACCAATGCCCTGCTGAATGTGTACTGTGTCACTGTGGTATACATGTGCTGGGTTGTATGTGAAGAAATGCAGTTAAAGAAACCAGGCTTCTCAGGGCAAGAAAATCTATCAATTTTTGTAACTGAAAGTGTAATCAGATGCTTGCCAGATACACATGAAAATTCATATTAGTCCAACAAGGGAATGACTACTAAAGCACTAGGTTTGTTTGCTTGCTTGTTATTTTGCGTGTATATAATGGCTTCTCTTATCTGAAGATGAAATTCATTCATGAACAATGGATCAACAGAAGGTTTGTGTGCACTATGTTAAATTTCACTTGAATTCTGATTTGAGAGCAGGATTTTATGGTGCAAAAGCTTTTGAAGGCCTGGATGCTTGGATAAATTTTACTACTGATAATATCCCTTCTGAGTAATTAGCTGCACCACTAAAAAGAGATATGCTCGTGCAATATGTCTGTCCATGGAATTCCCAGCAAAGTCAATGGCAGTTCCATTGCTAAGTGCTTTGAGATTCAGATCTAAATTTTGTTCACTGATACTTGAATAAGTTTTCCTGAAATATTTCATATTAAGCTTAGCTCTTTTTTAAATGTCAAACTAGATGACAGATCTCTGATTTGCATTGTGAACCTTCATTACATACTCTGCCCATCAATGGAACACCTGTTAATGGGGTTTCCTTATGTGAAAAAAGTTCAAGATTTGTTAATTTCAAACAGGAAGTACTATTTTATTTCAAGTCCTTATGCTGCCCTCATCATCATAGCTGATCATCCTCCCCTTCCAGAAGTTCATTTGGTACCATGATTAACATAGGTCACATGATTTTCTTAATGTTTCGTCCAAGAGGAAAATGATGTAAGATAGGTCTATCATCATTATCATTATCATCATCATTGTCGTCGTTGTTTTATTTACACTTCTTGTGAAAGGGCAGGTCCCTTCTGCACCTTGTGAGAAGGGAATATTTTTGATGTTGCTTAGTTCCTATGGAAGTTCATTCCACAGCTTTGTGCTGGCCCACCTTTATGGTCAGTGTGGCGGAGCACAATCGGGGTGCTCATGACTTAGGGTGCTGCTGCAGGCTACAGAGTAGCCTGCATGATGAGCAGCAAAGAGACACCGTCCATGGTAGCCATTGGAAGGGATAAGGTGTGTGACAGAGCACCTTTGATGTGCTGTCACTTTCAGGGCTGGCAGCAGGCAGCCAGCAGGTGCAGGCCAGGCCTGATGAGGTGGCCATTTTAAATCCTAGCTCTCAGGGCTGAGGCAGCAGTTTGCTGCCAGCCACTGAAGGAGCAACAACACCTGGTTGAGCTGCTGCTCACGCAACATTGTGGAGGTAAGGGAGGAACTATGTGGATGGCAGGAGGTTCCTATGGACCCAGGGCAGTCCCAACCCCCAGGAAGAAGGCTGGGGCCTAGTGATAACAAGGCCCAGTCTAGCAAGGGGGCTAACTGCTGGTAAGCCTACTAGGGGGCCAGGCAAGCCTCAGAATAGAAGCAGGCTCTCTGATGGGACCCAGGAGGGACCCCTCTGGAGTATGCTAGGCTGGCTTTCTGATCCCTTGCACTGGTCAATACAAGAGGGCCAGGGCCAGAAGGCCAAAGGACTGTTATGCCCAATGCAAGGGGCAGGCCAGGGCCAAAGCAAGCTATCTGGCACCCCAACTGGCCTGGAGGTGTGGCCAGAGCCCATATGGGCTGAAAGTCCCTCTGATGGGGGGGGAGGACATCACAGCTGAAGAGGGTAGGGGTCAGCCAGCATGCAGGCTATTATAATATTGGAATGGGGCCAGACTGAGAGCTGAGCCCAGTGAGAGAGAGAACCAAAGGACATAATCCAGGAGCCCTAATAAGGAAACTAGACTATGGCAGGTAGGCCTGCATGGTCCTGGGTATGACCAAAAACTGCACCCTGCTAGGAAGGGTGGTCTGGTAGGGCTGCCCATGGCAGGACAGCCCCCCAGAAATACCAGGCCAGTTACCTTCCTGATAAAAGGTGGGTAGGGGCACTTGATAACCCCAGCCCTCACCATCCAGTGTATCATGAAGACCGGAGGATAGTGCGGCCAGGCACACCTAGGCAGAGGTACCTGAACCCGTGAGGGCATAAGACCCTGAGTAGTGGGACCAGGCACACCTAGGCATAGGCACCTGAGCCCATGAGGGTGTAAGACCCTGGGGCCCCAGTATAGGGGCAGAATATGGGCCCCAGTGAGGGGGGCAGAATAGTTACCCCAATGAAGGGGTGGAGTGTGTGGGGTTAGAAGCCCAAGATTGGCAGAGTACCCAGAGGGTAAATGAGTTGAGGCCCCACAGAGGGGACATGTGTAGAGGCCCTAGAGAAGGGGCAGTTAGGCCCAGGTAAGTCCTAGGATGCCGGAGGCTGCAAGTGGGTCTGAGGCCAAGTGGGAAAATAATCTGCTCTAATAAAGGAGCGACAGTTATGAGTTATCTAGTGAGGGGCCTGGGTCAGAGCTCCACCAGGGCCCTGTGAATTGCCTGCTCCCCGTGCAGATGAGGGTTGCGGGAGAGGCCCAAAAGGTATGAATGAGGCCCATTGGGGTGGAAATGAGAGGATGAATGTATGCAGCCTGGCAAAGGGTTGAGTTTGGCCTGACCACGATCTTGTTTAAAGAACTACTCAAGGATGCCATCTGCAAGGCATGGGACATGATAGGTCAGAGTCGTGTGTTTGAACCCCCCTGGCATTGAGGTGTTAATGGGCAGCCTCCAGGTTATTGTAACATCCTTCTTTTTTACAATAAAGGCATGGCAGAAGAGACCAGGCAGTCTGCCCAAGACTGGTGAGGGGGCAGGTACTGTGACCAGACCCAGGACGTGCCCCCTGTCACAGACAGTCTCTTGCAAAATGTAACTGTGATAGATAGCTATGGAACACAGTTGTCCTCATCCCAGAGTTTCTGGCAATCACCTCTCCTCAACCTCCTATATGATTTTGGGCAACTAACTTAATCTCTCTGGGTTTCAATTCCTTGTCTATAAATGGACTAAAACTCTTTTTTTAACCCACCCTCGACTTTGGAAGAGTTTTAGGAGGGCTGAGGATTATGAGTTTTAGGGACCTGAGGAGGGTTGTCTCAATTTATTTATACAGTATTCATGCAAAATGGGGCCTTGGACTAGTTGGGCTCTTTAGCCAATGTTGTAATACAAACACAAGTACTCTTATGAATAACATATGCATTGTGGTGATTCGTGAAACTTATTATAAATTATTTTATTGTCTAATAATAACATAGATTGGATAAGGCCATTTTGCAGGAAAGTACATGTAAGGGGGTTTTTATTTTAACCTTTCTAAAATTTTTCTGGTTTCCCAATAGAAAAATGAATGAATACCGAACATCATGGTAAAATATCAATGTTGTAAGAAGGGGAAAAAATATATGAATGGGAGAGTGAAATCCTTTGTATTCTATAGTCCAATATATACATGCCTTAACAAGGATGAGCACTAGCAAGCAAGGTGAGAGCACAACAGTCTCAGCTACCTCTTGCCCACACTCACCATCATTTTCCTCTTACATTTAGTTTTTAATTGGAAATAGTTATGTAAACATTCACAGAGTGATCAGTAAAATTCACTGTCCGTTACAATGGCAACTGCATTTAATTCCCTATTTATAGAGGTACAACTAAGATCAGAGTTTATTTCACTGAACACTGTCAACTTATTGCAGTTTATTGGGTTGTCTTTGTGTTGCGGCTACTTCGCCATGTTCTTTTGCTCCCTGTAAAGTGCTTATGAAACTAAAGATTATTCATTTTATTTTAGTCATATGCTCCACATGTGCAGTTGTTTCATCATGATGAGTTTATGAATGGAGATAAATCAGCACATACATTAGAATTCAAAGCCCAAACTCGCATGAAAGCACAATCAGTCAAATTGACTTTGATCTTAAGAACTAGTTCAACTTTCATCAGAGGGCCTTCCAAAGAATTAATCTTTCCAACCTACATTCATTAAACTTATAAATTTTGGCTGCTGAGGGCTCCCCTCCTTTGCTAGCATTGGTCCCTTAAAAACAAATAACCAAATAAATAAAGATAGTAATGAAGTCTGGAAAAGACAAAAGGAGGAAGGAAACTGGTCTTGCCCCAAAATTTGAGGTTATTTTTATTTCCAATGCATAGGTAGTGAGAGTAGAGGTTGGGCTTTTTTGTTGTTGTTGTTGTTTTGTTTGTTTGTTTGTTTTTTTAAGATAAAGCAAGTAGCATCATACTTTCTCACCTATAACGTGCACCTTTTACTCAAAAAAATCTGGGGAAAATTGGGGTGCATTCCCCCAGGTATGCAAACAAAAGGGATGCCCTTAGGTCCAGAAATTTGGTGGGAGGTAGGGGAAGGGCAGAGCAGTGGCAGCATTAAATGTCATATGCTGATTCTAGGACTGCACACCCTGCATGCAGCATCAGACTTAATATGCCATTCACATTGCCATATGCGTACTCAGCACATTCAGCCAGAATTCAGGGTCAGATCTGGCATGTGGCCCCAGACTTGGTACATGGGGTCAAACCCAGCACATGGCTCTGCAACCAACAAGCAGCCCCAGACCAAGTATGTGGCTCCAGAGCTAGTGCACAAGGTGAGACTCAGCATGTAGCTCCAGGCCTGGCACTGTGAGTCGGTCTGAGGGCTTCATCTGGCATACTAGGCTGCCAGCAGGCCCAGGAACAAGCTTGGCTCCCTAGCTGCTTCTATTTACTTAAGTCAATCAAAGATCTTTTTTTTTTCTCCCTCAGACTCCCCTTCAAAATCAAGGTGTGTACTCATATATATATATATATATATATATATATATATATATATATATATATGGGAGCAAGCTATATGTCTGAAATTATGGTATTTTTCTAACCTCTGACTACAGAAGCAATGTGAACTCTCTTTATATTAACAAAATTGGATCCTGGTGGTTTGCAGCTGTAGCTCTGTTTAGGATTAAATTAATTTTAGCACAATCTTGCATGAGCACTGTTTATAAGCAGAAAGGTTATTTGCTACATGTTCAAATTAAAGCTGGACAGAAACCACCTATAGAGTTGTTACACATTTTCAAGCACTTATTTTGTAGCCAGTTGGTTCTTTTTATAGCTGGATAGTCATTTTTGTGGTGTGATAATTACTTTGCATGTGTAGCTGGTCTAAATTTATTGCATGATTAACCAGTTAATTGAATAATGTATGTAATGTGTAGCAGAGGCCTGAGACATAGTAACAGGTTAGTTCTTCCATTTATAACAAAAAAAACCCTTGTAACACATTTTTCATTGATGGGGGAAAAAATGAATCAGTACTTACTATGTCAGACCATCTGATGGAGTATTTGGTAAATAATGTCCAGAAAAAAAACCTGGAAAAAAGTAACCTCACTGTATTTTAGTATGTGATTTCAGTGTAAATGGGAATTATAATGGGAGCTTTATGAGCTCTCTAAGTTGGAAGAAAGAAGGAAAGATAAATGAGTTGATTTTACATTTCAAAATAAAAAAGGCAAATCCTGTTAACCAAGTTCCATCAAGAGCCAAACCCTGGTCCCCTTGAAGCTGAGAGCTTAGCAAATGATTTCAATATGGCAAAATTTGGTCTTGTGTTACAAAAGAATGGTTAATTATCCTTCTTTTGTTACATCTGCAGCCTCTGTTTTTCATCTTTTGCCAAAATTCATCCATTCTTCCTTCCATTGTTCAAACTATGAGCCATATCAACCTTACCAATTTCTTTACTAGTAAAGTATAACACCTTACTCTGCAAGCAGCCTTACAAAGTTCAGTTAGGCTATACTTAAGGGATAATGGCACAGGGGCAGGGAAGTTAAGGTATCTCACCACAGACTTGAGATTCAGATTTGATCTTTCTGCTGCAGGCTGAAAGTCAGGCTCCAGCTGACCCGGTCTGTAAATAGGTATCTGATCATTTCATAAGGGCGTCAAACATCTGGATGTGGTAGGCTGCTGATGACAGAATCCATTGGGTGTAACTACATGAGATGCTTTACTGTGTAGAACAGCAAATTACTGCATAATAAGCATCACTGTCTACTCGTGAAGACCCTTACTATACAGTACCTTGCTCTACTCAGCAGTTAATTTGCTGCCTGCAAATGCAAGTAGCAAATTAACTGCCAAGTAATCAGTGCACAATAAAGCACGTGTAGATGGCCAACTGGGAGCAAATTTGCTTGTGGTTAGCTGGGCAGCAGAGGTGGGAGATGGCTCTCTGTCCCCAGGAGCTACCTGATGCAGGGGTAGACTCTGCCACCAGAGCCTTGGTGGGGACAATGTCCCCCTGCACCACCCGTAGGAAACTCCTGGCCCTGGGTCCATGACTGGGGCTCCACACTGCTAGCTGCCCCACTGGTAGATTGAGGCAGGGGGCTGGGACCTGCCCCTACCCTGAAGCTCTTTCCAATCCCCCCACCCCTGATTGGGAAGCCAGGGCCAGGAGCTGGGGGAGGGGGACACTGTCCCTGCCTGGGCTCTGCCACCAGAGCCCACCCCAGCAACAGGCAGCTCCTGGGGGCAGGGAGCAGTATCCCAGTCCTGGCCAGCAGTCAGCTATCTCCTGTCCCAGTGCTCCCTGCCAGCCCTTTGGCTAGCACCCAGGTGGAGCCTAGAGCTCCCCTTAGTGGCAGCAGGGGCCCATTGCAGGGCATCAGGATTTGGGAGCAATTTGCTGCCATTGGCAGAAAACCTTCTCCCACTTCCCTGCATGTGTAGGTGCCTACATGGGAGCATTTCTTCATGAATAGTTTACTCACAAGTAAACTGATACTATATTAAATGCATGTATAGATGCACCCAGTATGCCTTAAACATATTAGTCCAATGGACAGTTAAGTTCAGGTGAACAGATGATCTTGACTCGTGAAGCATTCAGCCAGAGTAAGGGAATGAAAATTGCATTCTAAATTAATTAAGCCAATCCAGTCATTTATCTTAATTCACATGGAACAATTAGCTCAAGCCCCAAAGGTTATTTATAACCAAAACATGAATAAAGTCAGATGAATCAGGAACAAGGCTAATGCTGTGGTAATAGCTGCAAAAAGTAATCTCTGGATGGCCTCAGATGTACTTTTAATCACAATTTATCTAAAGAACATTGTGATTTGAAAACAATACTATTTTTTGAAAGTATTTAGCCCTCATGATGGATAGGTCCATCCTCCTTTAAATATTTAATTTGACTGAATACACATGGTTTATGTGTAAAGTTTCTACAATTTACACACACTGTGGATCCAATATAGCAAGTGTGTACAATTAATCACTTGACTTGTCAGGTGCTTAAATTTGTGCATGTGCTTTGACAGCTGTGCTGATTCTGTCACCATAGGCATAACCTGTATATTTCATGTCCTACACAGCAAATTATATATGGTCCACCTAAATGAAGCAGAGTGGAATGTAGGACTCAGAAAGCTGTATGAGGTTCTCTCTGTGGATCTTCTCAAAATTGTTCATTTCATGTAGGAGAAGTGTGGTGAATTGTGAAGGAGGTAGAAGGCTGATCCTCAGGCTTCCTGATCTTGAGATGACTGTTCTAAAAAACGGCTGCTTCTTAACCAGATTATTTTTGACCAGTGATCTTGATGTTGTCTTGTGGATTTCTGAAGACTCTGAGGTATTGAGAATCATGGTCTAATAATTCAATTTCACATGTTGTTACAGCCAAACTGTTCTACCATTCCATCTACATTTTATGTTCTATGCCTCATGTCATGTATAACACAAGTGAAAAAAGAGTCTATAGGCATGTCTCTAGGGCTTGGTTATTGCACAGTCTATAATGCTGTTTGGTAGTATAAAAGAACAGTGGGCACGTCTACATATGCATTTGCTCTGGGAGCAGTTTACTCTTGAGTAAACTACTGGAGAGTTAATGCTCCTGGGCATGTCTACATGTGCAGAGAAGTAGGAGAAGATTTGCTTCTACCAGCAAACTGCTCCTGCTTCCTGCAGTCCTGCAATGGGCCCCTGTCATTACCAGGTGAGCTGGAAGCTCCAGCTGCAGTCATCTTTAAAAGGCAGGCTCGTTCTGCGTTCCCTGGCCAGCCTCTTTCCTGGTCAGGAGCAGTGTGCATGGCACAGGGACAGCACATGATGGCTCTCTCACCGCAGCCTCTGCCTCCCTGTTTCATGGCTGCTCCAGCCCCTGTCTCTGACAGTGACATCCAGCACCCTGGGCTCCTGCTGGACATGGTGCTGGCCCTGCTGGCCCACTTCAGTGACTGCCATCTGTCCCAGGGCAATCTGGACCCTGCTGGGTCCCTCACATGCAGTGACTGCCTGGCTGGCCTCACTGTGCCATCCCAGGATCCTCACTGCTATGTAGCTGCTGCCCAGACCCCAACCTGCTGGCCAGACCCTGCAGGGATGGCAATGACATGCTCCTGGATCCCACAACTGGGGCCATCCATGCCCTCCTGGCTCTGGCCCTGTTGCCTGTGGGCCCACCTGGCCAGCCAGGATTGGTGGCTACACATTGTCCAGACCACCTGGGATGACGAGCAGTGGCTGGAGATATTATGCATGACCTGGGCCACCTTCTGGGACCTCCTGGAGCAGCTCTGCCTGCACCTGGAGCAGCAGGACACAGCCATGTGGCAGCCTCTCCCTGTGGACACCTGGCTGTCCATTGCCCTGCTGAAGCTGACCATGCCTACCAGCCTCCACTGTCAGCCACTTCTTTGGCAGGGGTCAGACCATGAGGAAGGCCATCCTGGAGGTGTGCAGCACCCTCCAGGATGTGCTGAGGCACACGGTGCTATGCATCCATGCCCCCCGGTGGTGGTGGAGGGCATGCACTCTACATTGGGGCCCTGGATGGAACCCAGATCCCCACCACCTGCCCACCCCAGGGCAACCTCCCCTACTACAGATGGTGGGGCTTCTACTCCATTGTGCACCAAGCCATCATTGACCACTGTGGACCCTCACAAATGTGAGTGTCAGCTGGGCAGGCAGTGCCCATGATGCCCACATCTTCAGGAACTCCACCCTTCCAGCCCTGGTGCAGAGCAGGTGCTTTGCTCCAGGGGTGCTGGACCCCCAGCTGGGCATGGTGGTGGTTCCGCTCCTCCTCATCAGGGACATGGCCCACCTGCTGCTGCCCACCTGCTTCTCCCCTGGCTCATGTGGCCATACACTGGCCAGCT
Source organism: Alligator mississippiensis (assembly GCF_030867095.1). NCBI lineage: Eukaryota > Metazoa > Chordata > Crocodylia > Alligatoridae > Alligator > Alligator mississippiensis. Next base: position 134,200,472 of record NC_081826.1, read on the forward strand.
TGCCTCCCACCAGGCACACTTTAAACAGTGCCTGGGCTAGACGCAGACCTAGAGAGTGGAACTCAGGAACAGGTACCCAGCATCCCAGCCTCTGGCCATTGCCCCATGAATACACACACTGCAGCAAGTCCAGAGGGTGAGGGGTTCACACAGGGGTGACAGTGGCTACTGGTTTCCCAGCACACCCATCTCCCCTTCCTGCTGCCAGTAGCCAAGTCCAGCAGGGCCTGCTTGTGGGACTGGCCCTGCTGCAGGCAGGTCCTGCTCTAAGTCTGTGTGGAGCCCTGGTGAGTAGCATGGCTGGGCCCAGGTGAGGGGCTGGGTGGTGAGGACTGGGACCAGGGCAAGGACCAAGGCCAGGGTTCCTGGTGGGTGGAGGTCACACTGGACCTCTTCCCAGGCCCATGGAGGGACCTGAAGCTTGGTAGGGGGTGGCTTCCAGGAGGCAGGTGGGGCACCAGCTGGGGCCCCTGCAGATGGTGGCATGAAAGCAGCTGCCAAGGCCACGATGGTGCCCAGCACCTGGCAGTCGTCCTACATGACCTCCACTGTCCTGGCCATGAGCACAGCCTGCTGCTCCAGGGCCTCAATGTGGGCTCCTTCAGAACCTCCTGAACTCCTAATCCACTCAGTCCTGCACCTCCTCATGGGCCACATCCTCTGCCTGCCAAGCCTCCTTCTGGGTGACATCCTCTGCCCACCATGCCCACATGTCCACCAGCTGCTCCTCAGACGCCCTCACAAGCTAGTCCAGCAGGAGGGTACAGTTCTGGATCCTCCTCTGGCAGAGCCAGCACATCTGCAGGCCCTAGACAAGGCTGCTGGTGACCCTGAGCTGCCATCCTACCTGCCAACTGCTGCTTCTCTCTTGTGTGCACCTGCTAGACCTGCAAAGCCATGAGAAAGAAGCTGTTTGTGAGAGTTTGCAACATTTCTGGAATCAGATGCTCTGTAGCACAGGGCTGTGTGCTACCCAGCCTCAGATCAAGGGTTATGAGTGCACAGGTGTCCACTGACCATGGTATGGCTGGACAGGCTGCCAGCCAAGCCGCCGGCCACTAACTGATTTCCCCCCCCCCCCCCAATCCCCACTCACTCCCCGGGCACCAGTGTGTTTCTGGGTGCTGGTCACAGACAGCATGCCTCCTCCACCCTGCTGGGCAGGCCAGGCTCCTGGCAGACCTGCTGCTGTGCTGCCAGACCCACTCCTCCCTGTTCTCCTCCTGCAGACCAGCCTGTCTCCTGTGCTTCTGCCAAACCCATGGCACCCAGGCTCAGGAGGCATGGGGCTGCTAGATGACTGTAACATGGAGCTGCCAGCACCCCCACCCACCCCTCAGGAGGCCTCTCTAGGGAGGCACCCTGGGGCTAACCCCCCGCCACACAGCAGTGCTGCACTCCGAGTATGCCTCTGATGTGTGTCCTGGGTCAGCCTGAGGACCTGTTTGCACAGACCAAGAGGTGCCCAACCCAATATGCTCTGCTGATGATGATGGCCACAATGCCCTGGGCACACCTGCACACCTGGCACAGGACTCTGAGCTTCAGTGTTGTGGTGGGCAAGCCTGCCCTGCCCAGCAATCTACGCTGCCATTTGAGGGCTAGCTGTGGCTGCATTATACATCCCTTCCCCCAGCAGCAAAGGAGGACATCACTGCTGGCATTGACATATCCCTCTGCATGTGAGAGGCCTGTGCCCACCTAGTTGCAGGAGCACAGGCTGCTCAATGAAGTTTTGCACTATCTCCCACTTCCCTGAATGCTGACCTGGGGGGAGGGTGGGCCAGCGGTCTGGGAACCTGGAGAAGCACAGGCAGTCCAGGTAGGGAGGAGGAGCCAGGCCTGGGACAGAGGCTGGGGCCAGAGCAGGAGCCAGGACAGGGAACCCTCCCCACAGTGTGAGGCTTACCAGGTGAGCAGGCCTAGTGTGCCTGGTGGCTTGGGTCTGTCCCCACTGGCAGACATGGTGTGAGGTTCCTGGTGGTGTCCTGGGCCATAGGGGTGCAACATCTGGCTTCCCAGCAGGAACCCACTCTGGGGAGGTACTGGAAATGCCATGGCTGGCTTGGCCTTGTGGGGGCCAGCTGAGGCCACATGGCTGGTGGGGCAGGTGCTGACCTGGGCTCCCCAAGCTGCTGGATGATGCTGGGAGTGAGATGCTTGGTGGTATGAGCTGCTGCTTGTCCAAGGGGCCCTCTTCTAGTGATGCATCATCAAGGGTGCCAGGCCATAGTGGAGGTTCCAGTAGGCTGTCCATGCTTGAGTATGTGGCACAGCTGCAGTCAGGGTCCTGGGGCACAAGATTGTTGTCCAGGTGCCACATAAAGGGCCTGGACTGGCGGCAGTCCCCAGCCAGTAGTTGTGGTCTGTGATGGTGACCCACTGTACATGCAAGGTCTTGACGTTTATTTGGTGCTGGCTCACTGACCAGCCATTCCTGTGCTCTCAGAAACAGTCTGGCTGCCCCTCATAAATGTGATCATTTGAGTTCCCACCCCATGCAAAATGGCTGAGCACCTCAGCCTTGCCCCACAACTTTATCAGGTCCACAGTCTCCTCCTGGGTCCAGCTGGAGCCCAAGGAGTTGTTGTGTGGTATTGGGGAGGATTCTAGCATATCTCCCTTGATGGCTCACTGGGCCTCCATGTAACTGTCTCATTGCTGCCAGGCCTACAGTGTTGCTGCCTGGAGTGTACAGTGCAGGGGCACAGCATGGGCCAGCCCAACTTTGGGGCAGGACACACTCCCAGCCCTGGGACCCTGGGGCTAGCATGAGGCTGACACCCTGCTGGTGGGGCTGACCACAAGCAAATTTGCTCCCAGTCAGCATCTACACATGTGCTACTGTGCAGTTACTACTCATGTGTAAATTTGCTACTTGCATTTGCAGGTAGCAAATTTACTTGTGAGTAGAGCAGTTTACTGTGCACTAAGCATCTGCACATGTAGATGCACACGCTTACTGTGCAGTAAACTGCTCTACTGCACATCTCATGTAGACGTGGTCAGTATAGATAAAAAAATGCTAGAGAATTTTTTTTTATATAAGACTCATAAGAAAGATATATATTCTAAAGGAACAGCATTTAATTTTATGCCCAACGTCATGAAGTACTTTGTGTATGGTTCCTTGTTAAAGGGTCTTGTTCTTCCACTTAGAGTCACACCAATTGTCAAATATTGAGTAAAGAAGGATATTTTCCTCCAGGTCAGATTGACATGAGTTTTTTTGCCACCTCCTGTAGTGTGGGGCATGGCCCTCTTCCCACATATGGCCCCACATAGTACTCTGAACATATATTAACTAATTGCTTTTCTATTATTTCATTGGTAGGCAATTAAGAGTCACCCCCTCACTTCCCTCCCCCATCCCCCCACCAGTTTTTAAATGCAACATGTTGTAAGGGTTCTTGGTGTTTCTGGTTTGGGGCTTTGTAGCTATGGTTTGTGGGTATTTGGAAAGGACAATTTTTAGGGCCTCCTGCATAAATGTTTGTCTGTAACTGTAGGGGCCAGGATTCAATGGCCCTGCAGTGCACAATGGTATCACACAGAATTGAGAAATGAAAGGAATTAGGGATGAAAAAACCTATTAGGTAACTCAGCCTATCCCTCAACCCATGTAATTTAAAGTGTTTTGCTTGGTGTTCCATTAAATATGGTGCAAGCCAAGCGAGAGACTTTTCTTCCTTGCCATAATTCTTTTCATGGCATTAGGGAAGACAGCTGCATGAAGCACCTTTATACATATACCACTTATGTAGTACATGTCTGCTCAGGGATTGAGAACAGTGCAATGCAGTACATTCACACCCTAACCTTACTGCTCCCTTAACACTGAATATAATGAAGGTTAAAATTCTGTTCACTTTATTCATGCTCTGTGCAACATTACCTTAACTAGCATGGCTCTGTAATAGTAGAAAAACTAAATAAAATGCCATAGAACTTTGAATTTTGATAGTCACAATCCTTAAAATTAATCTCTCCAGAGTATGCCAGGAATATTAAACTCTAATATCACAATCCAGTACAAATACATAAGTAAGATGGCAAATGTCTACAAGCATAATTACTCTGGGCTATGGCAGGTTTATTGCTATTATAAAAAGGCTCATTTACAAAAAAATTATCATTTTTTTTATCTAAACAATCAAAATAATTTATGTTCCTGCTCACCACTGAAACCCACACTGGTACTGTAAATTGTGGCATTACACTTCAGAAGTTTTGACCTATTGTAAGAATTAATATTTTTATTTTGATGACCATCATCTTAGCACAAACTAAGATCAAATATTTCTATTGAGATATGGGGAAAGTTACTCCACACATCTAGTTTCCAGAGAAGAACACTTGGACAATATCTACTATCTTGGCAGAATACATTCTTTAAAACAAGAAGGAGGGAGAGAGAGAGATTAAGGCATAAAACTTGATCTTTTGGAAATTCAGGAGAAAGTTTTCTCTTCAGTCTGAAGGCAAAGGAGAGCAATTTATATTGAGTCATAAATTGCAATTCAGGATGTAAAAGGTATGGGCCAAATTCTGCCTGTAGGTGTGTCGATAAGGAGATGTGTGGAGATAACCATGGATAGAGTTTGGCCCTAAAAGTTTTGGAAATAAAATCTGCCAATTAGAAATAGGCTAAAATCAAAATCCTTTCCTTGAGCACTCTCAACCACTGAAAAAGTACAGATACTGAACTGAACTATCCTCTGTTAACATGCTGGTTGCCCTCTCCTAAAATGTTTTAAACAGGTTACTGTGAATCATTCAGGCAAGGGCCAGACAGGATTTTTTTCAGTGCAATCTGGGTGCTCTGGTGGAAAAAAGAGAGATGAAGTAGAGCCATATCCCAAACACTTTTTCACATTGCTCTATAGCCAGGGACAAACGCTATGGATACAGACATCATCTTGGTGGCTGGATCAGCCCTGCTGGTATGTGTCCCAGTACAGCTGATCTGATAGATGGGCAGAGCTAGATGTCACCCAGGTCAGATGTCTTGCAGGATCAGGCTGTTGCTGCTCATAGGGTTTCAAAGATCTAATCCTGTGGGACAATGGCCTTGGTGCCTGGGCCCAACCTGGGTGTGGGTCCATAGGTGTGAAGTGGGGGACGCAGATGCATGCCCTGTATTGAAGCCAGGAACTCGGGCTTTGTCCTACAGGTTCAGGCTTCTGAAGCCCTAGGAGTGCCTGTCTGGGGCAGCAGAAGAGTTCAGGCAAATTCAGGCTGGTTGTACTCTAGTAACATCAACAAACATATGCCTGTCATAGAAAAGCAGAACAAACTATTTTTAGGAATTGTTGCACTCACAATTTTGCATATTGGTGGTATGACAAAGGGTGAGAATGTCTGTTTGGGCTCAGCACTGCCATAAAAAAGGATGCCTGTTCGCAGGCTTTGAGAAATAAGCTGTACCCAATAAAGAGATGCATCTCCCAGCAATGATCCCCCTGTGCATTTTTAGGTTTATACTAATGCTGCTGCTTCTCTTTGACTATTTCTTTTGTCTGGCTCCAAGAAAAGAGATCATTATGGTAGGCAGGACACATAGGCATACGTTGGAGTACTATGAGGACATTTTAAAAGAGGGAATATTAAACTTGACTTCCAAGAAGAACAAAAGCTTCCAGGCTGTGGGATACTCTCGAATGAGATTCAGGTGAAATTCCATTACTTTAAAATGAGTTTAGAGAAAGTAATAATAGGATGAGTCTAGTAAGGAACAGAGCAATCTTACAATAATGGTGAAATGATAAGCATGACCTAATAGGTGTTTCCCACCATCTCTGATTATTAAGAATGAGTGAGACAGGGGAAGACAAGGATTAGCAGATTAGATTATCATGCTGCTTAGTTTTCATTACATGTGTCTTCAGTTGGGAATTGAGGACTTTCTAACCATCCACGTAAAAGTTGCCCATTAGACCATCCATTGGGAATTCTATAAAAGTTACTGTGTTTAGACAGAAGCCAGCCTTTCTCACATTTTCTGAACGTGATAGTTAAATAATGCTATTATGTTTATATCTGGCAGTTAGGTGATTACATTCCATTTATGTCTAGTGATCAGTAGCCTCACTGTGGTAGGCTCTACTGCAGGGAACAGTAAAAATGTTTCCCTGTTTGTCGCTTGACTAGTCTTTGTTCACAGCAGGATAGCAATTATAACCATAACATGTGAGGGAAAATATAAAATGTAATAGGTCACTTAAATTTTGGTAACAAGAAAAAAAGAAAATCCATAGCTTGATGAGTTTCAGTGTCCTGTCTGAATAAAAATGATCTTATTATTATTTCTAAGATGCAGCTGCCTGGAACAATGACTGAAGGTACTGTTATTCTGAGCAGATATTTGAGTGTGCTTTTGCCCCTTTTTCTTCCTGTGTGACACTACTCCAATAGTTTATATTTGACATAGAATAGAATAACACTATATACCATTATATATGTAGGGATAGACAACCCCCAAATACTGTGAGACAAAGAACAACTTAATTGTTATGTTATTCAAACAGGCAAGAAAAAATGCAATAAATAAAATCCAATTTCTGATACTTCGGGCACATCTACACAAGATGCTTTACTCAAACTTAGAGTGAATTACTGTGCAGTAAGCATCACCATCTACATGTTCAGAGGCATACCGCATAGTAATTTGCTCTAATACTGCATAAATTTGCTACCTGTAAATACAAAGATTAAATTTACTCGGGAGTAATTACTGCACAGCACAGCATGTGTAGACAGCCAACCAAGAGCAAATGTGCCCCCAGTCAGTTGGGTAGCAGGGGGCAGGAGATTGTCCCCACCCGGGCTCCAATGGTGGGGCCTGCCCTGGCAGCAGGTGGCTCCTGGGAGCAGGGAGCAATGTCCCCCTGCCCCCAACAGCAGGAAGATCCCAGCCCCTGCTCCTCAATCATGAGGATTCTTATCTCCCAGCCTCAGCACCATGACTGTGGAGCCACCTCCGGCCACAGAGGTGAGGCTTGGAGATAAGAATCTCCCAGCTCTGGCTCCATGGTTGTAATCATGGAGCAGGGACTAGGCACTCCCTGCTGCTAGGGCAGGGGGACGTTGTCCACACACGGGCTCTGGTGGCAGAGCCCGTGCCAGCAGTAGGCAGATCCCTGGGGCAGGGAGCAATAACCCAGCCCCTGCCAGGACAGAGATGTCTCCTGGCCCCACGCTCCCTGCCAGCCCCTAGGATAGCACCCAGGAGGAGCCTAGAGCTTCCCCTGGCTGCTGCAGGGGATGGTGCAAGGCTGGAGGGGTCAGGAGCAGACTGTTTCCATGAGCAGCAAATCTGCTCCCACTTCCCCATATGCGTTGACACCTGCCGAGGGTGGGTTTACTCTAGCATAAATTACTCCAGAGTAAATGCACCCTGGAGCATTTTCACATGTAAATGTGCCCTTCCTGTCAGAAAAAAAAAATCACTATGATAAAAGTAGTATGTAGGAGGCCAGATTTACAAAAGAAGCTCAGAACCCACAATCGGGACCAAATTTCTAGAAGACCTCGGCTCTGATTTTGCCATAAAAAATAAATAGCCAGATATCTGCATATTGGATTCTGAGTATTTAAGTGCACCGATGGGAGCTTAATGCTCCCAGACAACCTGGCCCTAATTCCAGGTTCTCAGCTGCTTTGAAAAGATTTGGAGCTAAGTGTTTTGTTTTGTCTTCTTTCATTCTGGTTTGGTTTTGTTTAAGAAATCTGGTCTCTCATGTTAATGGATTCTTCATTAGATCCATGGAGCTTTTCATTCCTAAGCAGATGCTTACTATGTGGCACGTGACTATTATGATTGAATTTAAGTATTTTTATTGGACTGAACTCCAGCATGTCATTAAGTATTTTAGTTGACAAGTGTGTTAAGTCATCATTTTGAATTGGTCCCAATTCAGTTGTCAAAATGTGCAGTATTTCCAACAATAGGCCACAAACTGAAACCACTCTGGAAGGATATTTTTGTGAATGATGGGCAAAAATTAAAAGTGTGAGTTGGTTGAAATTTTATCTCAGCTCCTTCATCTTTCTGAAAAATAGGAATGTCTTCAGAGTAGCTGTGCTGGAAAACTTTCTGGTGTTTCACTTCAGTCAGAAATAGCATGAGAAAATTTTCTCTGCACTGGCATAGAACAGGAAGTGCAGGGTGGTTTAATAATGAAAAACAAAATTAAGCGTGTTTTGTTTTGTTTTTTTCAAACCCACAGAAAAGATTTGTTTAATTTTGGGGGTGAACATGCAAGTTGGAATTTCAGGTTTCCTGAGATGAGATCAAAGAATCATTGCACTGCTGGACTGGAATGGACCTCATCGGTCATTTATTCCAGTCCCCTGCAGAGATGCATAATTCATTAAACCATCTTAAACAGATAACTATCCAGCAACTTTTGGAAACCTCCAGTGAAGAAGATCCCACAATTCTTCTGTAAGGCGTACTTCACTGTTGTATTGCTTCCAGAGTTAGGAATTTTTTCCTAAGGAAGTTTTTTTCCTGGAAAAGGGGAGCTGGATTCTTCACAATCCAAGGCAGGTAAATGGTATACCAACCCTAGCACAGTTGTGTTGAAGAAAATGTTAGGATGAATCAAAGAAGAGAGCGTTAGGCAATAAGGAGATTGGTAATAGGGATACAGAGGGCAGGAGCGCTCTTGAAGAAGCTGTAGTGGATTTAACCTGTGAAAATCACCAGCCAGGATACCTACATCTAACCTGACTATTTGGTCTTCATGCAGGATTGCTCTCAGGGAACACATAGGCAGCCCCTTTTATTGTGCTGTATAATTGCTACAGATGTACAAGAGAGAACTAGCTATAAGATATAAAATGAAGTGGTTATCTTACATTTTTATGTATTGGTCAGCAATTATCTTAAAACATTAGGAATTAATGTCAAGTTTCAAGTTATAAAAATTGTATTGATTATCTGTTTGTTTTGTGGATGTCAGCTGATATTGGTGATAGATCCAAACAAACAGTAGTTGGGAGCACTCTGACCTTTGAGAAAGTTCAGATTTGGATCCAGATATGGAGCACGTCCTCTCTCTGCAATGAGATGATTTACAAAAGTGAGTCCAAATGTCTCCGCAGTGTGGGAATCTGGATTCATTTTTGCCTCTAAACTTTGCAAATTGGACCCTCTTCCTTCAAAACCTGTTTAAGTCAATGTACTGGACAAACTTTTTCTTGCTTGCTCATGATTTACAGAAACTGAAGTCAAATTGTCTTCAGTCCTACGATTCCCAAGCTGTCTCCTCCCAAAGATGGATCTACACCAAAATAATTTAGTCATACTTGAGAAAATTATTATTCAGGCACTGAAGCTTTTCCAGACAATTGTTCACATGAACACTAAAATGGGCAGCCTTCCTTGCCTTGGAAGTGTTGGTCAGAGCACTGAAGGGTAAAGTAGTATATCTTCCATTTCCTTTAGAGGAATATATGTCTACTTTAGGTATCAATTCAGCTCACGAGAATAATGTAGTCATTCTTGTAAATGGCATTCCAACAAAAAGTCATCAGATCTGACAGCACTTTGCTGACCTTTGGAAAGCTACAGCAGACTTTGCTGGTGGTAAAAATGTTAACCTTTTTCCAGGAAAATTGAGAATATTTGCACCAAGAATCTTCCACAGCTTGCTGAGGTGGAAAGTTTACATAAAAGGGGAAAGATACCAAAATGTCTACCAGTTATTTCCCCTGACAGAACTTCAGGGTGAAAATGAAGTTGGTTATTCCACCATCTCTATATGTACAAAACTCCCAAGAGGTGGGCTGTGCAACTCTCAGAGCATCATGCTGAAGTGCCCTCAGTTTTAATTGATTTCAGTGGGATTGGATGGATTGGATGCCAATTTTATGAATAGTATTCTTATCCATTTCAGGATCCCTCATTATTGTTTTCACATAGGCTGAGGTCTAGATGAATTCAGAAGAACTACAGGCCAACAATGTTCATGGCCCCAGATCCTGAAACCACATGATGAATTCACCATGTATGTGTTAATTTAAAATAAATTATATTTCTAGTAAAGAAAAATGGGATCAAATGAACCAAGTATAATTCATGTCTGCCTCAGTTGGCAAAGAGCCTGGAAGAATAGCTCTGAGAAGTGCAAACTGCCTCATTTAGCTTTACTGTGCAACCTACTGCCGCCTCATAGAGCAGTAGAACCATGGCTCAAGAGTAGGGGCAGGACTTGCAGTTTCCAGCAGATTGTAAGACTCCCACATTCTTTAATTTAACACAGCACAGACCCCAGCCATGGCGCTCATATCTTTTTCAGAGAGTTCCTGTTTTTTCCCCATTCATTTATTAAAGTTCCAAGAACTGCTAGAGAGGACCCATGCATAAAGACAGTTTTTGTGATGGAACACTTCTGTGTATGGAATTGTTCAAACATTTTAACATGCTTCCATCTCAGTGAAAAACAGACCGGCCTAGAATCATTCTTTGCTTCTGTATTCTCCCCGCCCCCCACCCCCGGCTTTGGAAGGTGGGAAGGTTTTCCTACAAAAATAAGTTGCTGCGCTTTCTGTAAATCTTGAACCTGTATCACCCAATGGAACAGGAGAAGTATAATGCTATCAAGCTGCCAGATCATGCAGCTATCACAAAAGCACTTCTTGGAACTCCACCAAGAAGAGTTCCAGCAGAGAGCTTATTCATTTCTGCTGAAGTTCTCTGCACTGAACCAGCACGGCAGGCTTCTGCCAGAACTTTTACTTATTTATTTATTTAGTAATTTATATAATGCCTATAGTCATAGCCTGTACAGATGCTATGCAAATTCAGACACTGTTGTTTTCAAACACATTGTTAATTATTAATGGTGTTGTCTGTCTTAGGTGCAGATGGAATGGTCTCAACAGAAAGCAAATGCAAAAAATTAACCCAACACAGTATTTGGTACTAATCACCCAAATCATCGAACATGCAAGCCACTGAGCAGGTACAGACAGAACTGTAGAACAACTGGGGGCAAAGGATCTTTTTCACTCTGTGCAGTATGAAGGATGTGTCCAAGATGACTTTTAATGGGCAGCAAGGAAGAAACTGTATGGATGGTACAGGGAAGGGGGGCTGTAAGATGTACTTGTGTGTGAATCAAATAGGCCCAACTTCCTGTGCAGAGGAATAAAAGGGGCAGAAGCTAATGTTTGAGCTTATACACTGAAATAGCACCCACTGCAGCAGTGTATCTGCAGCCCAAGAGCTTGCCAAAAGATAGGAGAAAGGCTCCAGACTTTCCTACTCTCCTTGCTTGCCCAAAGACTAGTTCATATATTCATAGACTGTAAGGTTGGAAGGAACCTCGGAAGATCATTGGGTCCAGCCCCCTGCACCAAGCAGGAAAGACAACTGGGGTCAGGTGACCCCAGCAAAGTGACTGTCCAGTCTCCTCTTGAAGATTTCCAGGGTAGGCGATTGCATCACCTCTGAAGGGAGCTTATTCCACAGTCTGAACACCCTGACTGTGAAGAAGTTTTTCCTAATGTTAAGTCTGAAATGTTCTTCTAGGAGTTTGTGACCATTACTCCAAGTTTTCCCCAAAGGGTGCTCTGGTGAACAGTTGTTCATGGAGCCCTGATGTAGCAGTAAGCTGCTACCAAGTATCCTCTCAGCTTTCTCTTTTTCGGGCTGAAAAGTCCCAGGTCCCTCGGCCTTTCCTCGTATGGCTTGCTGTGCAAGTCTATGATCATACAGGTGACTCTTCTCTGGACCCTCTCAAGCTTTTCCATGTCCTTGTTGAAGTGTCGTGCCCAGAACTAGGCGCAGTACTCCAGCTGCGGTCTCACCAATGCTGAGTAGAGTGGGCAAATCACTTTCTTGGCTTTGCTGGAGATGCATCAATTGATGCATGCCAGAGTATTGTAAGCCCTGCTGACTACAGAATCACACTGCCAGCTAAAGTTCATACTGTAGTCTATCATTGCCCTGAGGTCTCTTTCATTTGTAGTGTTGGTCAGATCAGTGTTGTGAAGCCTGTAGGTGTGTAGGGGATCGTTTGTCCCGAGATGGAGCACTTTACATTTCTTGATGTTGAACTTCATCTGGTTCCAATCTGTCCAACTTGCCAGCCTGTCTAGGTCCGCCTGTATCTGCAGCCTAACTTTAAGCGTAACCATGCTTCCCCATAACTTGGTGTTGTCCACAAACTTGGGCAGTGTGCTCTTCACCCCCACATCCAAATAATTGATGAAGATGTTAAAAAGTACTGGACCAAGCACTGACCCCTAAGGAACACCACTGGCCACTTCTCACCAAGACAACACAGATCCATTCAGTAGAACTCTCTGGGTCCTAACCCACAGCCAGATTCCTACCCACCTAACTGTCTTGCAGTTAAGTCCACAATCTTCCAATTTTCTCATAAGAACATCATGGGATATCAGATCAAAAGGTTTTTGGAAGTCAAGGTATACAATGTCAACCTCCTCTCTCTAATCCAGGTGGCAAGTTACCTGATCATAAAAGGAAGTGAGGTTATTAAGACAAGACCTTCCTGTGATGAAACCATGCTGGCTGCTGTTCAGAATCTTACCTTCTGCAACCCTACTGCATATATACTTGATGAATTTTTTCAGGATTTTTCCTGGGATAGAAGTTAGGCTAACTGGCCTATAGTTACCCAGGTCCTTCCTTTTCCTCTTCTTGAAGATGGGCATAACATTGGCCCTCTTCCAGTCCTCAGGGACCTCTCCGGAACATCACAAGTTTTGGACAAGTTTCACCAGGGGTTCTACAATGACTTCAGCCAGCTTCTTTAGCACTCTCAGATGAAGTTCATCCAAGTCTGCTGACCTATATATGTTTATTTTTTTAATTGATCACACACCAGTTCTATGACAATAGTAGGAATACCATCATTTCTACCTTGCTCCTTCTGTACCCTATCTGGCATGTTTTTCCCCTGGGCCCAGTGAAAGACTGAAGCAAAGTAGTCATTCAGGAGTTCAGTTTTCTCCTGAGTGCCAGTAACCAGCTGTCCTGAGTTGCTGAGCAGTGCCCCCACACTCCCATTTGTTTTCCTCCTGTTCCCTACAAACCTACAGAAGGACTTCTTGTTGTCCTTGATCCCTGTTGCTAATTTTAGTTCAGTTGCTGCCTTAGCCCTTCTAATCTGTTCCCTACAAGTGTGGGCCATTGTTGACTAGTCTGCCTTGCAGCGGGCCCCAAGCTTCCATTCTTTTTATGCCTCTTTCTTGTTTCTTAAGGGGACCATGATTTCCCGGTTTAGCCAAGAGGGCTTCCCAGTCCTTTTGCTACCTTTCCTCCTTGTGAGAATAGATTTCCTTTGTGCTTCAAGGATCATGTCCTTAAGGAATGACCACTTTTCTTGCACTCCTTCAGTCCCTGGTCCCACAGCACTTTCCCTACTAGTGACCTGAAATTGTTGAAATTTGCATTTTTGAAGTCCAAAACTTCAGTCCTGCAGTCTAGTTTGTCTGCCTTGCAATGGACAGTAAATGTAATGGTTTCATGGTCACTGTCACCCAGGCTACCCTCTATGTTTAAGTCAGTCACCAGGTTGTCTCCTTTGGCCAGGACCAACTCTAGAAGAGCGTTATCTGTTGTTGGCCCTTGCACCTCCTGAGTCCAAAAAAATCTCTGTGATGTAAGTCAGGAAGGAATGTGACCAAACCGACTTAGCTGAGTGTTCCTCCCAAGAGATGTCTGGGTAATTGAAGTCACCCATAATGACCATGTCCCAGTTACTATGGGTAGAGTACATTACAATCTCAGTGCTTGTACCAGACCAAAATTGCTGAATCTTCCCTTCTTGAAAAATTCAAAACTTAAGGTTTCAATCCTGTAAAGACTCCCTGGGCCCATCTACATGAGACTTTTACTGTGGAGCTCATAGGCACTGAGCATGTTGGAGCACAAGAGCCCTGACCCCTCTTGGAAAGAATCTGACCACCTGTCCCTAATTGGGTGGGACAGTTCCAAAATGGGAACATCAAGTCCCAGTTCTGGGCTGCGTGACTCTAGGGCATCATTAGTCCTGGATTCCGAGTATCATACAGGGATCCAGGTTTTCTGTTCACCATGGGAAGACATGAGAAATGGTAGATTTCTCCTTGCAGACTGGAACAGTTCCAGCTTGCAAGGGGCTGCAGGGAGCAGGACACAGGGGTGCCATGTGCATGTATGCAAACAGACACCTGCACATGGCCAGGAATACAGCCAGGCCGTGGTGGAGAGCAGCTCCCCCAAATGCCTGCAGGAAAATTGGGGGGGGGGGGGGCAGACTAAAGTCCCCATGGTGAGGGAGAGAGTGGGACAGGGGCTTGGTCTGGGGGCACTGCCCACCTGGGGTGGTGCATGGGGCCTGGGGCCAAGCCAGGAAGTAGGACAGAGCCATGGGCAGCTTGTCCATGGGATGGAGAAGGGGGAAGCTCCTTGCCACTGTGCACACTCCTGAGAAGAGGGTCACGGGGAGCCAAATGCCCCCCCAGATTTGTGCATGGGGCAGGGGCAGATGCAGGCTGCCCACTGTGACCTCAGGGCTCAGCACCCTGCTGCCTTCCCTCTGGGAGCCCTGCACTGCCATGTCAAGGTGCCCTCTGCCCAACCGGCAGCAGTGGGGGCAGTGGCCTGGAGTTGCATCCCTACCTGCTCCTTCCATATGAGTAGGAGGCACCTTGCCCTGGTGGCATGGGGCTCTTGCAGGGAGGGGCAGCAGGGAAGGGAGCCCCAAGCCTGCAGCAGGCAGCTCGGGGGTGGGGGGCAGGGGTGACAATCCACCCCTGTCCTGTCTCCCCCAACAGGCTCCACTGGGCTCTGCTCCAGCTGTGCTGCCGAGGGGGCAGCAGCATCTTAGGCCCCCCCCACCCAGTCAAAAATAAAAGCTGGTGCCTGTGGTGGGGCTGACTAATTAGCTTTACAGTACATAACTCATGTACACCCACATTAGGGTGCAGGAAACTAATAAACTCCAAAGAAGGGTTGTATTTGTAAATAGAAGTACTACCCTGCGGTGGAGTTTTTTCATGTGCAGCAGCACACATGTAGATGCTGACCTAGCTGGCTGGGGCACAAGGTTGCTTCAGTGCGGGGGCTGCCTACTAGCTAGCCCCACACTAAGGCACCCTTGTGTCCCAGTCATCCCCTCCACAGTATACTGAACCCAGTCAGAGCAGCCCCAGGCTGGCAGGCTGACTCCTCCGGGCCCTCTGCCAACTGGGGCTGCTCCAACTCGGTTCAGTGTGCTGCAGCCCAGGCACAAATGTAAATGGCATGTCTGGGAGCTTCCCTGGAGCAATAAACTACACAGCAATAAGCTCTACAGTTTATGCACGCACCATAATGGCACATGTAGATGTGCCCCATGAATAATAGCTCTGGTCAAAATTTTTCTAACTAAACACTTTTCCATCAGAAAAAGGTGATCCAGTGAGATTGAAATCTTCACAGAGATAATTGTAATATAACATAACATAGCATAGCATAGCATAGCATAACATATTCAGATCATGACACTAATGAGGACCTAATTGACTTGAAGTGTTTGCTTTGATAAAGTCATTGATGATAAAGTCATTGATGAGCAAAACAGCTCATTTTTCATGAAATGTTGACACTTCAACTTTTCAATTTGGGATGAAAGGAAATATGAAATCTCAGAATTCCCCTTGAAATGAAAATTCTGTGTGCAGACCAGCTCTGGTGAATACAAATCAGGTATGTAGATACTCACTCACTTGCATAACTCCTTTCAGGATTGACATTGTGGTTTCAGTTCCATAAAGATATTTGGGAGAAAATATTTTAAATAAATTGGGCCCAATGGTTTAACTATCTTTGTGGTCTGGGCCTTAGGTTAAATTAGGTTCTCTACATTTTTTTTTTTTTCCCATGTACAAGGTGACGATGCTTGTTAAATGACTCTTGGAGTCTCTTTTGTGGTCATTCAATGCACTGTCTAGCTATGTCTACACAATATATCCCCTTCCCCTTCAGGCACATCACACTGCTCCATGCACGCTGCCTCCTAAACTAAAAGCAAGGTAGTCATATATGCATGGCATTCTGGGCAGGCTAATCAGTCTTGGTGTGGGCTAATTGTCCCTATAGTAACTCAGCAGTGTTAATTAGCCTGCATACAGCATCACACAGAAGCAGCTACACTCTTTCTAGGTTAGAAGGCAGCCTGGAGCACCATAGCACACCTGAAGGACCCACTGTTGGGGGCTATAAGTTTACTATGTAGACATGACCTATAAATGTTCATTGAGTGGGTGCAAGTTATACACTTCATAGCTATAGATGCCTGTCCTGAGCATCAGCGTTCCCTTCCCAACTCAGATCCCCATAATGGGATGGATTAACAGTTGTAAAAATGACAGTTCTAACTGGATCAACACTTCCATTAGAAACAAACATTTCAACTTAAAATTACTAATATAAGGAACAGAATTTCTTATACTTTCCCCCTCCCCACTAAGGATGAAAACAAATGAACAAGATTTATCTCTTTGACAAGTCATGTGGGTATGAATCTTTAATTAGCATATAACAGGTTTAGACTCTAAGTCCCCATTGGGCGTGGGAATCACTTAAAGAAAAAAATCCCAGTTGGTAATCTCTTGCTCAAAAAGCCAAGAATGTTATTTTAAGAGATACCTGTAAAGATGCAGATAGCAATCTTCATGCGTGTCAAGGTAAAAAGCAAGCTATTTCATCTCCCAGAAACTCGGTGACCATGCTTTGATGACAAGCCAGATGGCAGCTGTTCCCCAAGCCCTGTGCCAAGAAAGATGATTGGAGCTGCAATTTACCTTCCATGGTGAAGCTCGATGCTGGAGCATACCACAGCTGCGAATTTGGCTTCTGCCAGTAGGTGTGTGCACAGTTGGTTTCCTCCCAATTTGGATTCAGCAGGTAAGAGGCTGTATCAGTACCCAGCAATTATGAAATTGGCATGCACTGGATTGTTTACTCACAGTAATATTCCTACTGGACTTTATTAAAACACCATCTGTTGTCAGTGCAGACAAAGAATCAAACCAGAAATATCCACAGAGTGAGAGAGAGAGAGAGAGAGAGAAAGAGAGAGTGAGTGAGTGTATGTTCAGCCATATTATAAGATTAGGTCACATTTCTGAGAGAATGTATTTTTTTTTCTTTAAAGGTAGATTTTAATAATATGCTTATATTCCTAATTCTTTTTCCCCCTAATCCAAAGAAGACAAAAATAAACTAAAGGAAGAATTGTGGCCAAAATGAAGTTGTCTTTCTCTGTGAGTCACTCTGGAATGGAAGCAAATGCGTACTTGCATATGGGTGGAACTCAACAATATTAGCTTTACTACAAATTAAAGCTGAAATAATTGAGGGCAAAGTCATATGATGAAATGATGCTCAGTTAGAGCAAACTTCTGAGTTACTGTTTAGTATATAGGGTGAGTAATAAAGGATATCTGCCAATAATAATATCTTCAGGGCTTGAGAAAAAAGGGACTAGGTTTTATAATCAGCTGCTTTCTCTTGCTTTCTTTTTAATCCTTCTGATGGGGATCAGATATTCCTAATACACAGCTGGTCTCCACAAATGGCCAAGTGTAATTTTTCATACACCAGCGTATAATACCAGGTGAAATTAATTAGCCAGACTTCTTCATCAGGTAACATACTAATAAAATGCGATGCAAGTAACTAAATATGCAAATACAGGGAAGAGAGCACTAAAATTCAGATATGTCATTTCAGTTCTACAAAAAGGCATCTGTCAATTTAGAACTTTAATGCACATACTCACACAAACAAAAAAGCTTTTAAAAATAAAAATGTAAACAAGTCCCAGTTTGCATTGTAAGATTAAAGCTGTAATAAAGGGAGAGAACACAAGCCAAGAACACCCTCTGGAAGAAGAATCAAAGTGCATTAAAATGCCTGGATTGTTTAAGAACTAAGTGTTTGGAGATCTCTCATTCCTGAATGAGGAATTGGAGGTATTTTAGCGGACCCAGAGGGAAGGTGTACACCTGGACAAGGAATCACAACAATCTATTTTGCATGGTATTTCCAGACACCAGAAGGACAATATAGCCCTGGTGTAAATGCCTAAAACTCCACTGACTTCAATGCATGTGCCCCTATTTCAAATAGAGATGATTTGGCCCTTTCTTTTTGCCAAGCTCTGTTCTGCTATTTTATTGTATCTGTAAAATAGATATAGATCTTAATTCTGCTCTCAGTTAAAAAGCCATGGAGCTTTAGGATGCAAAAGTGCAACCCAGGGCACCACCATCAATTACTTAGCTCTAAATTCCTTTGTTCCCTTTCTACCAAATAACTTAATCACAGGCTATCCAACACGCATGTGGATTCTTGTACTCAAATGTCTCAGTTGAGATTGATTCATTGTTTTAAAGAAATGGATATTCCAAGGTGCACTTCCAAATACAGAATATCCTGCCAAAATCCAACTACCAAACCCTTGCAAACCACTTGATAAAATCTAAAGTTAATATCTATGAGGCTTAAAGGAAAAGGTTATGGTTCCTTTTAACCCTGATTTTCTTTATTATGGGATGAAAATAACAGAACAATTTTCTACCCTGATGTATATCCTACACAAAACCACTGTAGTCATTTTGTCCATTGTTTTCTTTGGCACAGCTAAGGTCCAGATTCACCTCCTGTGCTGTTCAAAGTTCCACTGGTACAAATAGGATGTGAGCCCTCAGGGAGATGGTAATCCTGGCAGAAATACAGGACCACTAGCCACCTGCAAAAACCATTCTGCCATGCGGCCTGGAGCTGTGTAATGCAGCAGACAAAATGGGCAGGGCCAGCTCTACAGGAGATTGGACAGGGCTGGCCAGTGGATATGCAGATACAATTTAACTCTTAGGCCCCTTCCACTGTAAAAATCAAACCACCCTCTCCTGGCAGAACCCCACTGAGAAGAACAGACAGGATGAGTATGTGCTTGCATGCCTGCTAACCAAACCACAGACAGCAGCTCTAATTTAGGTCTCCCAGCCCCGAGAGTACTCCCTCCAGTAGCTTTTATCATACTTCCTTACATGCTTATACAGAGGATAAAGACCCATACTGATACTCTCCCAACTTCCCTCTGCTTTTTAGCCCTAAGACATATAAGACTTAATTAAATGACAACACCTATAAGAAATACTTATATCACAATTCTAATGAGCAGACTATTTGGCTTCTGACCTCCTCACCACACCTCAAAATTTAAATATCTGGCTGTTTAACATATCGGATAATGTTGCTTTGGATGTAGTCCTCACAGATATATCCAAGTGACTTTCTAACCCTGATAATCATTCATGTTTGTCTAGCATTAACAGAACTCGAAGCAAATTTCAAAATGGTTTGGAGCCTCTCTAATGCACCAAACATTACAGTCTTCCTGCTAATGTCAGCGTCCTGGAAAGAGGTGAAACAAAGATCCCACTGAGAAATAAGCTTTTGTTCCCTATAGCTATCAAGTCTCTCAGTCTCTGTTAAAGAAGAAAAAAAAAAAGCCTAAACTGCCAACTGTTCCACAGTGGAATGGTTTTTATGATCCACAAGTCCCTTAGAAATTCAGCAGAGGCAACTAATTGCAATCCCAAGCAATACTCTCCCCAAAACTACAGCATGCAGAAATGACCTGTTAAGAAGATGAATGCCAAATATTTTCACCATCATCAGGGCCAGTGCCTGCCCTGTGTTGTATCTTTGTAGGCACTGCTGGCACGTGTGCCACTTCACTCTCTACCTGTGCATCGACACATTTAGAATAGTCTCTCACGCTGTGCAATGCAAACATGCTGAGGCTGTATAACATCTGTGCCAGCACTTCTGCATCCTTATAAATCATTTCCCAGCTCTTGCTGGGGCAACAAGAAAGAAAATGCTTGCATATAAATGTAAATCATTGTATGTCCTCTGGAATAGAATAATAATTGAGTTGATTTACCAGCCATGCACCGTTCCCAGGGAAGGGTGAAAGTATTGGCAAAGAAAGGTCTTACTTTCAACAAAAGAAAGGATTTGCTGAACTACACAAAAGTGATTGGAATCATCAGCCAGGCTTCTGCCTGCAGTATTTGTTCCTATTACTCTGAGGATGGGGGCTTCACTTCACTGCAAGTTTCAGTGTAATTACTTTACCTCTGATCATATCTAAAATAAAAATGTACAGAAAGTATTGAATCAGATACATCACAAGCTTATAGGAGCAAAATATGCCCTCATATGGATATGCCAAGATTCCCCTGAGGTCAATGGCAGCCAGTCACATCTACCCAAGGACCAAAGTTATACTCTCTGCAACATTTGGCAAAATAATATCTGCCAATTCAAAAACTGAGAGAATTTAACTGATTTGATATAGAGTCACTGGACAGAAAAAGGAATTCACCAAAAGGTGATTGGTTTGGTTAATGAATAGAAGCTTGCTTAAGTTCTCTGATCTGTAACCAAATGGTGACATCTTATAGTGTAGTTACATGTTACACTTAGATCATACTAAGAGCACTAAAAACATGATATGTGCACTTTAGAACTCATTAACTCATGCTAAATGCCTCTGAGCATCTCAAAGGTAAGCCACTTCAGGTAAGGGTTAACTCTAAGCCATGTTGCCTAGTTCATGTTAGCGTAGCTTCAATCTGTTCCATGTAAATAAAATGAACAGTTTGCAGCCCTCCAGCATCCCAGAGTACATTATTCTGAGTCCCCTCCCTTCACCCAGGTGTCCTGGCTCCTAGCCATACCCCTGCTCACCAGCCCTCTAATGGCAAGCCAGAGCTATGCAGGCAAGAAATGGTATTAACCCTTAGTGTGTGAACACTCACAGCATGTTCTAACCTCAACACTGCTTAATATTCCACAGATCTAGTATGGTCTAGGTATAATATATAACTTCACCCTTACCTCTCTTGAGGTCAATGGCAAAATACATTGAATTCAATGGGGACAGGATTTCATCTCAGATTGCACCATTAGGATGCATGGAAATTTCTGATTGTTTTAGCAAATTGCCCATCAAGAATGATGTGGGGGGGGGCAGGGACAGAGCCCCACATCCAGACCGACCCCCCACCCTGCCACTCGGGGACTGGGCCCGCTCCCCCCTCCCCCACCGCTGCTCTGGGTCAGGACCTGCTCCCCTGCCAGTCTGGGCCTGGACCCACTCCCCCTGCCGCACTGGGCCCACCCCTCTCTCCTACCACACCGGTCCAGGCCCCACCACCACCACCACGCCGGGCCCAGGCTCGCTC
This sequence comes from Alligator mississippiensis, assembly GCF_030867095.1. Classification (NCBI taxonomy): domain Eukaryota; kingdom Metazoa; phylum Chordata; order Crocodylia; family Alligatoridae; genus Alligator; species Alligator mississippiensis. The sequence goes on from NC_081826.1 coordinate 134,221,736, forward strand.
CCCCCCTGGTGCTGCTCCCCGTTGCCCGCTGCTCTGACCTCCACCTCACTACCCGCCTCTGCCACTTCAGGCTCCACCCCCCCCTCCTCCCACAGCTGCCCCTTCTCCCCCCCACTGCTACAGGTCCAGCCCCACTCCCCCCCACCCCCTGCTGCACTGCATCCCACACTGTGCACCCCCACATCCCCTTCTGCTCCACCCTGTGCCACTACCACCTCCTAGGAACGAGGCGGGAGGGAAGCTTGCAAATGGTGGCTGTAGCTGCCACCCAGTGCCCTACACTGCCACTGCTCTGCATCTGGCCACATGCAACCCCCCCCCGCCACTGCTCCCTGTCTCCCAAAGGTGGCAGAAGTGGGGGATAATGGGGCTCAGCCCCCCCCCCCAAACACAGGGCAGCCTGGCCACTGCATGCTGCAGCAGTGGGGAAAGGGCAGGAATAGTGAGATACCCTGAGCATCCAGGATTGCAGCTGACCCAACAGGCAGGTAAGTTTCTTTAAATATAGTTTCTTTTTGACTGGGCAGGGGCAGATTGAGGCCAAAGCAGCGGCAGCAAAGCAGGGAGCAGAGGCTGAGCCCAGCCCACAGCTGCAGCCTGCTCTTGCCCCAAGCACAGACCAGGGGGCCACGTGTCCCCCACTTGGCTACCCAGCACCGCACCTCTGGAGAAGCCACCAGGTTCCAATTGTCCCATGACCCGGCCCAGCTGGGGCCCCATTCACAGTGAATGAGGCCCCGGCTGGGCCGGGCTGGGCCAGGCCAGGTCGGGTCATGGGGCAATCAGAGCCCAGCGGGTCATCCAGAGGCGTGGTGCAGGGGAGACAAGTGGAAGGAACGTGCCCACCTTCCCCCAGCTCCCCCATGGTGTGTGCAGTGGTGGAAGACACCCACCCATGCTCCTGCAGGTGCCGCTAGGCTCTGATTTACCCACAAGATGGCCTGGCCTGAGTGCAGCCTGCCCCCTCAACAGAAACAGCCCAGCATAGCCCCAGCCCCACTACCCCCACTCCATGGCCCTTCCCCCAGTGGCGGTGGCAGCAGGCCACTGTGATGCCCCCCTTCCTGCTCCCCTCTCTGCCAGCTGTTGTCAAGGCGGGGTGCAGCATGGTGGCTCCCTCACCCCCAACTGCCTCTGCCTCCTCCCCTGAGCCCCAGTGCAAAGTTGTGCCTTCAGCCACCTGGGTCAGCCAATTGCTTCCTGCCTTCTTGGTGGCACATGTGTTATTGGCCCAAAGCATTACAGATAGACAGATAGATGGACTAAGCATTTTATTGTATTAGAATATTAATGTATATGATGTACTATAGATTCTTGTTCATTTTCTCTCCTTTGTGTTTGAATAAAATAAGTTAGCTATCTCACACAGCATGTAAAAGGTATGAATTCCTAATAAAAGAACACCATATTACAAAGCAATGAGCTAAATTACTTTCAGGAAAAGACATGAGCATGAACATAAAGCACACATGTGGAAAATAATGTGTATCAATCTACTCAGGACTCCTCATTGTCTTTCACCATGCAATCCTCCAACTTAATTTCCCATGCAATATGGACACCAATAAAAGATGTAAAGGTAGAAATATCTTCTACAGATGTTTTGTGGTCTTATAAGGGATTCTCAGCCACTCTCTCACATATGCATAGCTATCACTTGTTATTGAAATAGCATATTTCAGAAACCAAGCAATATTCTCTTTATGTTTCCTGAGTCTTTCCACCATTATTCTTTATTTCCACATGTCTATAATGTATGTACATATAAACACACAAAATGCCATTTGAGAGTCTCACCATAGCTGAAGTTGAAAATGTTAGGTGACCATAGGCCTGTGGTGGAATTTAACTGCCAATCTACACAGAATACATACATCTACAGAACCATAAGAAGAATCAGAGGAAACTGGAATTTAATTCTGGAGTCTCTAGACACATCCATAATGCAAATAAATAACATAAAGCATCTGGGAAAGGACAAATTTTGTTCTAAAATAATACTATAGTAAGTGTCCTTTTGTGGTTTTGCACAATGCTTAGGAGTCAAGTTCAGAAAGCTTTATTCTACACACATACACATTGATGAATTGCATTGGCCTGAGTAGTTGATCTACAAGCCACTGACAAAGGAAGGAAAATTAGGCCTATATACAAGTATTTTGTAACTCTAATGTTATGCACAAAAGTATACAGGTCCCTGATTTTGACTCATCTGAAAGATGCTACAGAACAGACTGTATTACCTACACTTGACTGGCCTCAGTAGGAAATGCACTTAAATCAGTTTTTCTGGAAGTTAAACTTTTGGGTCCAAGAAATTTAATTATTCCATAACTGAGTTTCACTTCCACAAACTCTTAAGGAGTGTTTACATTGTGTCAGAGTATGAGGAAGCACTGCTGTGAAAAATGGCTGCATTTTCCAAGCCCTGGGGCTGTGCTACAAGCATGTACAGTTGTTCATTAATCTAGGTTAACCCATTTTAGATTAGGCTAACTCAGACCAATCTAAAGTTAGTTCACCTCTGAGTTGTCAACCCAAAATCCATACCTGCGTGAAGTGTAACTGTTTAAAGCAACTCTCTCTCTCTCTTTCTCTCTCTCTCTCATACACACATGCACACATGCACACACATTCAGACATAAAGCCCTATAAACTAATCATACAACTATTGCAAAACTTCTGTAAAGAAGCAATGAAAGAAAGAAAAGTTTATTTTATTGTAGTTTTGTTTCTGTTTTAAAACCCTCCAGAGAAACACAGGCAATAGGATGATGGGGGACCAACTGAAAATAAAGATTGATAAAGTTCCACCTTATTGGAGAATGAGAGCTACTTTATTGAAGAAATAAAAGATTTAGTGTGTAAAATTAAATTGTAATCACTGCAGTTTGTCCAAAAGATCTGCCCATAGAACCTGAATAATTTATGCCAACATAACTTTGTGTTTCTCTTGTTCTTTCTATTGTTTCTTTGTTCACTTGTCCTTCCATTGTCAAGGCACAAAAGAAAAAAGATTCTACAACCAGTTGTGGATAATAGGTAAGGAGTAAGGTTGTATTTCTTTTACAATTTATTTATTTTTTTCCTGAGGAGCAAGGAATCTCACACCAAATCTAACCCTTTGATGAACTACCTACTAAACTGGTATAAATTAACTGAGTTGTATTGACTCATTAAAACTAGGCCAATTTGCATCAGTAGAAGAGCTGGTCCAAAAGCCTTATATTCAGACCTGGTACATTTTCCACATTGTGTTATGTTGCATCCATTGGATAAAGGTTCTCGTTGCCATGCACTTTTAGTTCTAGGAGCATAACGTGGTACATAGTAGTACCCAGCAGTAAGCAGAAAATCTGCTTTAACAGTAAGCATATTATTTTCGTTGTTGTTGTTTTCGCCTGTTTAAACCTTTGATTAATTCTCAATAAGTGGTAAACCTGCAATAACATTACAGTTAAATGAAGACTTTTTTTCCTGCAGAACTGTCCAGTTATCTCATCTTCCTACTGACCTTTGCCTATCAGTAGTATCCTGCCACACACACATTCTCTCTGCGACTAGGAAAGTCTTATCCATTATATATCTGTAAAGTGCCTAGTGCAATGGGATTCTGCTCCTTGAATGGCATTTCTAGTACATAAATAATAACAGATGTAACAAGTATGGTTAAACAGTATAACTTAACAAATATTTCAGTTAAATAAGGAAGAAAATAGGATAAATGTAATTGGATTATATTATATATTCATTTATTGGTGATATGTAGAATGTTTTTATGGAACTAAAATTAGACTGGAAGAAAAATGTGTTTAACTCCAGTGACGAGGGCCTTAAGTATTTCCATTATTTAAAAAAAAATCTTTTAACATGGGGGAAATCCTGGTCAGCAATCAAAAATTGCTGTTTTCCAGATGATTTATCTGACCTTCACCTCCCAGCCATCACTTTTAATTTTAAAATGCAATTGAGTTTAGCAGTACTACCAGGATTCATTATTTTCTTTGAGGACAACAAGCCACACTGAACAGAAACACAGCTACCCTACATTGCTGTTTCACATCAGGTACCCAAAATAGGCAACATAGGGTGTTTAAGTAGCATTTACCTTTACTGTTGATACAGTGCATCAATACAGAAGTAGATTTTCACCAATCTCCAGTTAAGCGAGGACACAGGAATGAATCAAAATGGACACTGGCTGAGGTAATAGCAGGGCTGCCTGGATGCTGATGTTTAATGATATGTAGGCTGCTTTGAATAATTACCAGTCTTATATGGGTGACATCTCTTAATTCATTTGATCCTAGTGTATATAATTGGATAGAAGTGTGAACTTGATTACACTAGTGAACTTGCTTGCCAGGGGAAAAAAAAGTGATAACAGGCTTCTTTGTCATCAAAGGGTAAAGAAATGTGACAATCTGGGAACCAGTTTTAGGACCCCATCTGCTAAACCAGAGAGAAATCAAGATTTTACAGTTCTATAAATATTTTAGTGTATGCCATCATTTATGAACTCTGGCAGCTATCATAAAATCTCTCTGACTTTTGTTACAACTGCATATAAGGCCAGAAAATTGCATCTCATGGTAAACCATAAAAACCTAAGTAAAAGCACCATTCCTTTCAGTATATTCTAAAAATATACAACCTCCTTGTCAGTACATGGCAGGGTAGTTACCATCCCAAGATGCCTGTTTCTCTCGCATTTTTTTTTTATCTGATCTTACCCTGGTCTTTTCAAACCCTTTTGTATTTCAGTATCCTTTTATGTTCCATAAATAACAGCCATCACAATATAAGAGCTGAAATAGCTTTTACTTTGTCACAACATACTGTAAGCAAGAGACACTTGGGTGATGATAATGCTCTGGATACAGGAGGAATTTATGCTGACCTTTTGTCTAATTGCTCCTGATATGATTTTCATTCTATGGCGAGTTTCTTTAGAGCACTGAAAGATGGCTAGCCTCAGAGCAGATCCCGGGGCTTTAATCACCGATGGAAAACCCAAGACACCTGTGTAGAATAATATAAATAAAAAGAAAGTTACCCCAAGATTAACAATGCCCTGTTTAAACTTAAACCTTCTATCCAGTCCTACATTATACAGTATCTTGAAAACACCTGGGCTTTACACATCATTGGGGCCTGTAATATATTGATATTACCATTAGCATTTGCCTACAGCATGAATAATACTGATATGACAGACCAGCATAAGTAAGGTCTCATAATAATTAATAACTTACATCACAAAAGTTCCTACACTGCCTGTCTGCTTTTGTGTTTTTCTTTGCTTGGTTTTTTTTGGGGGGGGGGTTGTTTTTTGAAACATAGGATGGGGCTAGAATAAAGTCAACTAAAGTAATTTTGTTTTTTGGCTCAAAGAAAATAACATTATAGAGAACAAGTAAAAATCAAATATTTAAAAGAAGGGACACACCCATTCCACCTAATCTGCATAAAGGAAATAGAATATTGTAGAGAAAAAACCCATATATGCATCTAATTTCTAAGCATATGCAAAAGACTGGCGGTCATGCAAATCAACCATTTCATTAACATACTGGATGCACAATAGAGCTGAGCAAATACTTTAAAACATTCACTCTGCTAAAAAAAAAAGCATTTATTTTGGTTATATTCCCATCCCTTTTTTATGTTTTAAGATTTTCTGTAATGCCTATATGCATTTTATAAATATCTTAGTTATTGAGTTTCTTGACTAGAAGTGATTACAGTAAGAGGTATGTTTAAAGCACAACAGATTATAGAAAGCAAATTTTTACCCAGCAAGTGTGAGAACTGGAAAGCTGGTTCTGCAGAGGTAGCCAGCAAACAGAAAAGGTAACGTTTGGTTTCCTACCAAAACTAACCAAATACAGCTTTAGTTTTGAATATTTGCAGTAAATTTCTTCTGAACAATCTTGAGATGAAGAATTTATCACAAAATCAGTCATCAAGTAATTGCGGCCTGTTTGGATAATAATACATTTAAGGCAATCTTAAAATAGTTGGAGACAATTTATGAACAGGAAAAAAAAATCACTGCAAACATTTTTAACATGTTCTTTCATTCTGTTCTAGTATACATAAAATATTGTGACTCATATCCCCCCTTGAAAAAATATTAACTGGGAAATAAATGAAAAACTGTACCTTGACAGACAAATTCATCTTCGATATAAGAGCTCCATTTATCACAACTAATTTACCCCAGAAATTAAATTAGCTCTTGTGTCTGGTACCCAAGTGCCTATAAGAATGACACTTACATTCAAAGAAGAATTTCAATATTTAAAAAAAGGCATTTTGATTGACTCATATGGCAGTTACTCCTTTACATGTTCAACATCCTGGTGGTTTTTATCATGGCAGGCTAGATCATCTTACTGAAATATACATTTTAAACAAATGAAATGCTGGTGCGAATTGGAAATTGTATATGGTAATTCTGGACTTTTAAGTGTCTATTATTTCCTCAAATTTGTTCATTTTTTACTTTAGGTTGGTAGAACTTAAATGAAGAGATCAAATGAAATCCACATTTGCCAAATAGCACACAGTATTCAAGTGTTATTTAGTATTGCCACATGCCATTCAACACTTGTGTCTCAGTCCAGAGTCAACTACTTTGCTGCGATGGGCCTACTGGTTTCAATAAATTATTTGTCAAATCAGGTCCTAAAGCTTTTTAAATGTGTTGGTATTCAATCTGAATAAAAGATTATATGCTGCAGAACCATAAGGATGTTTTTTTTCTTTTGTATGCTAGATTTGGCACATATGTTGGTCTAACATGGCAGCATATATGCAATTACACTAGTCCCTTGTCCTCCAGGACTTTATCCCAGAACCACCACATCCCATTCATTCATGTATTTTCTAGAGCAACTGAATTGGATTAAAGGAGAATTGTCCTGAGCCACATTTTAAACCTCTAATCAAGTTTAGTCCTTTGGCTGGTTTTGATCAGTGCATTTAATTCTAAAACTATTTAAATAACCATCAGTTAATTCCCGTTTTCTTCAAAATTAATTATTTTCCATGGCAGTTAATAGTAATCCCAGGACATATTGCTCCATGCCAACCCTTGGTATCAATACTTTCAACATTTTGAAAACATCTTTGAAAAAATACAGTATACATTTTTGCCAGAATCTTAATTCTCCTTGCACACCCTAACATACTGGCCCGATTAGCAAGCTGAACTCCTTTACAATAAAACAGTTGGCCCTTAAACATAGTCCACATGGGATAAGTAACCAAAGTCTTACTTGTATTATGGTCTTCCAGATGTTGCATCTTCAAACAAGTATACTCTCTTTCTTCCACTTGCAGCTTCAAGGTTGTTTTGTCTGAAAAACACCACTTTCTTAGATTCAGTCAAACTGGTTTTCCTACCAGTTTACCTCCATGCTTTTTTTCTCATGGCTCCCCCTCAGAAAAAAAAAATCTATGACCCAATTCTCTTATTTCCCTAAATGCACCCTCACTGATGATAATGATCCAGTTCCTGATTTATAGTAAGAGGCTAATCAAGACAAGATTATGAGAGGATAATCAAGATTCCTTATTAGTCCTCACAAAAAATAATGAGGATTTAACTGATGGTGGAGAACCAACAACAGCTAGTAAGATGAAGGAGAGGCTTGTCATCAATGTGGAAGAAACAGCTTGGTGTATGGATGCCTTGGATTTGCTCAGATAAATGCAGTAGGCAAAAACCTAGCTTTAGTGAATTCAACAGCAGAACTTTCCTTGAAGCCATCCACAAATACACAGCCTAAAATTAATTTACCACAAACATTTGTATAAATAAAATTCAGCCACTCAAATGTACACATAAAACAAATATAAGAATGTCCAAAGTACAGTTCATTTTAAATTTTCTAAGTAAATAAGTGTAGTATTTGTTTTTAAATATCCTTCAACTATACGTGTTACTAAAAGGGAAAAATTTAACAAGGGATTATGTGGAACAAACTAAAAGTAAAGAGGTGAGCCTAGAGAACTGCTAGCATCCATGTTTTATATATAAGCCAGAGCTATCTAACTGGCAGCTCTGAAGGGTTAAGATGCCGCTCCTGGGCTCCTGCCTGGGTGTCACTACTCCCACTGGACCAGCTGCAACACCAGCCAGAGTCCCCAGGCTCCCCCTCCCACCTCTGGCTTTCTCTGTCTGCCTCTGCCCAATGGGGTGAGGAAGTGCAGTATGGCATAGCTGTGGAAGAAGAGGGTGAGCCTGGGGCCTTGCTGGCATGCAGTGGGATGACTGGGAAGGTGGCCATGCATGTGAGCACACAGTGCAGCAGCCAGAAGTGGGGCATAGGCATGTGGTGCAGGAGAGATGTGAATGCATGGTGCAAGGGTTAGGAGGGCTTCTGTGTAGTGCAGTGATAGAAGACATCCACATGGTATGGGGCACTGAGGGGATCATGGTTTGTTCTGTTGTGGCCTGTGGGCACTCTGCTCCTGGCCACTTATAGGTTGGGCAGCCCTGATTAAGTCATGTAGCTGTAAGGGGTACAGGTTATAGCCATATTGGTCTACAGACAAAAGGAATCAGAACTCATAGTAGAGATACTCTCTTTTATTAGACCAACTAGATATTTGCAAAAAAAAAAAAAAAAAATCTTTATTTGCAAGCTTTCAGGTACACTCATCCTTCTTCAGGCATAGGAGAATGCAAAGATTGTAAAATTTCTCCTAGGTAGAAATGTAAATAGTAACATTTCTCCTAGAAATGAAAAATCATATTTCTCTCCTGTGAAATATAAATTTTCATTTCCACCTAGGAGAAATTTTACAATTTTTGCATTCTCCTATGCCTGAAGAAGGGTGAGTGCACCCAAACGCTTGCAAATAAAGAATTTTTTTTGGCAAATATCTAGTTGGTCTAATAAAAGATATCACCACTACCACGAGTTCTGATTCCATGTAGCTGTAAGGACTTCCATCCTGCAGGAACCCCACTCACTTTCCCCAGCAAAATGGAGTCCCCTCTATAGGGAAATGCCACAACCATAATGTACCAGTAAGAGCAATGATGCTGAGAACGGTGATGATAATGATTAATTTATTTTTTTTTCCTTTTTATTTTCAAAACCTTTTAGTTATATCAATTAAGAAATATCAACATCATATGTTTAAATTGAATAATTTATAGAAAAAAAACCCTGCAAGCCAACAGATTTTTTTTTCTACTAGTGGAAATTTTAAAATCAAAATTAGAGGTTTCTGGTAATATTCAAACAAACATTAATATAAAAATTCATCTAACCTGCATTATATAAGAAACTAGATGAGATGGTTCATTTTAAGTTTATGGACTTTCTGATAGAATGGTTTCAGACTGTATGTCATGCTTGTTTTTAATCCTCTCAAAAGATTTTTTTCCTGCTCCTCCAGAGTTGCTCGCAAAAGTTTGAAGTTTTAAAATAAGGAAGCCATATATGGTTAGCCTGCCCTGTATACCTTTGCCATGTATGCTCATTGCTTCTTTAGTTTTAGTTACTGTTTTTTCGTCCTGCAGCTAGTGTATTGACTGCTTGGCCTATGGAATAGTGTATATATGAATTCCTTCAGCAGTCCATATGGGATAGTGTCCTCAGCAGTTATATGAGACAGGAAGTCTAACTGCTAGTCAACAGTGAAACTCTTGGTGCAAAAACTCTTTCAAATGCATAATGGAAAAGAGCAAGACAATAAAAAAGAGCGGGACAATACCAAACATATCTCTAATATTATTCAGTTGGAGAAGCCTTTGCAACAAAAATGGTATGAAGTTTTCAGTTGGAAACAAACTTCATAAGGTTGTGGTATCCCTGTGACTTAATACTTATACCTTTTAAAGCATGTTTAGAAGTTAAAATGAAAGAGTAGAATGTCTCATAATGTGCTTCAAGCTGGATTTTATTTTTGCCTATTTGTTGATTTTTCAATGATTGGGAATGGTTAAAGAGTTGGTTGCGTGAGTATTCTGGGGGAAAACAATCATGGGAGCTTCCTAATACTCTGAGGTATTTGTTCATCTCCAACTGAGAAGGAAGGACAATTACTAACACTATTTCCTACAGTATCTGAAGATCTATGATCTATCCACAGCACACGTTCAATCTCAGTTTATAGCAACCGGTATAATTTCTAAGGCTTATATGTGTATTTAAATGTGTCAGAGCCTGTTTACAGGTTGGCAAAGTACTTTCTTTTGTCTCTGACCATTTCAGGAAAGCATCTTTATTCAGAACAGCACTGAAACAGGCTTAACTTTTAGCATGTGCTTAATTCTCGATAGAGTCACTTAAGCAAGGGTTTAAAATTAAGCAAATGCTTAAGTGCTTTTCTGAATTCAGTCCTTCTTCATTGGCATAAAATTATATTATTTAAGTGTGGGAGCAAGCTTGTCTATTATATTTTGAAAGTTGTTGGCAGTCAGGAGGGAATAGTATAATGGAAGGTGCGCCCCTGTCTGCAGGTTTCAGACAGGTTCACTGTACCCATATTTATCAAACCACAGATTTCCCACTCTAACTTCTCATTTCAACAGGTAGCAATGTGATTAATAAAGGAAACAAGCACTATAGAAGTTAATCCCCAAGCAGGAACTGCAACTTGGAGGAATCATACCAAAGCTGAGGGATGCTGTCAAAAATACATGCACAACTGTATTTAATAAAAGAGTTCTTGTGAGTCATAAGCCATGAGAGCATAGCTCACACAACACTGGTAATCAGCAGCAGAATCCCACATCAAAATCTAGCTTCAGCTTTTGACTTCCTGTGGTCTATTTTTATGTAGACATTCAGAAACAAATGGAGGACTCGACTGCATTACATATTTTATAAATTTACTACTCAACTAAAAGATATGAAAGTATATCTTACAAAAAGATATATGATGATATTATACACTATAATATATATGTAACACTTGTATATTATTAAGAGGATAAGATGATAAAAGGGACGACAGTCTTATTATTCAGGCATGGGTCTGGAACTCAGATGATCATGCTCCTCTACCTGGTCTACCTGGTTCTAGAAATTTCCTAAATCATCCTAGACATAAATCCAAATCCTAAAGGTGTATAGATTCTAACACTCATTGAAGCCATTGAGGATGTGAATCTTAGTCCTGCTCCTTAGAGGATTGCCAGGATACATGTAACACTTACAAAAATGGTCAGAATCCCTCCCTGTGCCTGCTTTCCTCTAAAAGAAGGTCATATGTGTGTAGACGAAATGGGGGCCCTAAACTGAAGGGGGGGGGTTAAAAAACACTGCTTCAATTTAGGGCTGATTAAACCCCTGTGTCATGCACATACCCCACTGACTTACCTGCCTCTCTGGTGGGGAGGGGAGGGCAAGCTGCCTGCAGATGGAGCGGTCCCTGGGCTCAGGAAGTGGGGTCCTGGTGCTTCCCTCCACGGCAGCTGTGGTGCTCCTCCAGGTGGTACCCACCCATAGGCACCCGGCTTGGGCAGTCCTGGGGGGCACCACAGCCATGGAGGGAAGCACCGGACCCCTGCACAACTCAGGCAGGCAAGCAGGCTCCAGATGGGGATGAGAGATCAGGCTCATCACTTTTCTTAGGCAGAGCCTGCTCCGTGGCTGTAGGGCAGCAAACTAAAACTCCTTCCAGGAGGAATCCTTAGCAAGGATTCCAGGAGGAATCCTTGCTGAGCCTCAAGTCATTTAAGGTGCATTACGCTGCTGAATTTCCTACAGCAGCTGGAATTAATGCATAATACACCACTGATGTGTGCAAACACCAACACCATTGAAGCGGTGCAAAAGCATTTAGGCTGCTTTAAAGTGTTGTGCGCACACACCTCTCATTTCATCTATACACGGCCGAAGATAAAAGTATATTGCACTCTGCAAATTGCACTTAATCAGATATTGGGATCAGGATTCCTTGAGAGGTTGACCGTAGGTACCTGCAGGACCCAAAACTGATAAGTGTAGTAATATACATCTTATTACTGATACCAATGTCATGCTGAGAGTGGGTATCTCAGAATACCAAGTGCATTGGGTACAAGTTTATTGGTATTGAATGGAACATGGTGTCCATGATGGATTAGTCTTCTAGATATTCTGATATTCAGTCTGATATTCATTGCCTTTAGCTATGTATTTCAGATGTCAGCCCAATGGCTAGGATGACAGTGGCAGTTGCTAATCCAGCAGCAGTGGCAGCTGTCATTCTTGCACCCTCTCTAAATTAGTACCTAGGAGTGTTGCCCTGGTCACCCACCCTTAGTTATGCTACTGTTGCATGGATTTTGATTTACTGTCAGTTCCAATGCATACATTTTTACATTTGTTGGTGCAGCTCATTACCTGGCATAAACTATAAAACTGAGGATCTGCCCCATTAAGGTTTGACTTGATTAAACTTCAGGTTTATATTAAGCCTCTTGATAGTGAAAAAGCATATGTTCAGCCTCTGTACTGTATGTGCAATATGAACCCAAGGAAGAACTCAGATGGTTATCACAAATTTTGTTACATGAGGAAATGCAATCACAACTTTAGTGAGTAAAATTAGAAGAATGTATGCCTTTTACTGCTGAGCAAAGAGGGGAATTTTAAAATCAATTTACTTTACCCATAAACAAACATGTTTCCATTCACTTTTAGCAACTCTACATGTGACTTTTTTCTAGTAGGAATAGTACAGAAAGTTATTTCAGGTTAAATATGTATCAAAATATTAAATTAATGGAAACATGCAAAAAATCTTAGCTACTGTAAATAAATCATTTGTAGACTATAAAAATACTGTACTCCTAATATCTATGGATAGGGAAATAAATGGAATATATCAACCCACAAACTATAACAGCTTAAATTTCCTGGCAGATACCCAACAAGAAGGTGAGCATTCCACAGTTCATCATTGCAAAAACATAGCTTAAAAAGATGAATCCTTGCTCTAATGTTCAGGAAGAGCTTCAAATAAAACATCAAATCTGGATGAAAAGCAAGGAAATGTTACTTTTAATATCATTATTCCTTACAGTCCACACAATGAGATACACCTTTCCCTAGATAACTGTTTTTTAAGAAAAGTGGTTTTCAAGCCTGACCAACCCAATGAAAGCAGGGTAGATTTTAGGGCTGTGCGTAATTTCACCGCCAGTTTTGTTTCAATGCTGTTTCGACTCATTTTGAGGTCGAAACAGCAAAATTTGAATGAAACAGAGATAGTCAAAACAGCCTTGAAACAAAATGAGGCAAGTCAAAACATTTTGCCATTTCAACACTGTCTCAACATTTTGCCCATAGGCTATAATGGGGAAGGTTGAAACAGACTACAACATTGTCATTTCTGGCCTGATTTGGATGAAACTTGCAGGAATGGTGGAACCTTCTGAGGGCATGAAGTCTGCTCAGGTTCAGGGAGATAGGTGCAGGGGGTTCTGGGAAAATTCAACCTAAAGTCTTGAATGCAAAACTCATGTCACATGTATGTGTTAAGCCACAGCAGGGTCAAAACTGCAGGCCTGCTAGCCCCGGCTGAGGCCACAAAGCCTGCCAGCTGTCAAGGATATAGGTGCAGGGGGGTTCTGGGGCCCTGCACCTCTAGCTGCTGACAGGCAAAACTCATGACATGGGTGCTTGTGCAACTGCTGCCTCTCATCAGGCCACCAGAATGAAGATCCCCCATCACTTGCCACCACAGACCTGGGGGTAATAATTGACCACAGTGTGAACACGAGCCAGCAATGCGATGCTTTAGCCAGAAGGTCCAACAATATGCTGGCATGCATCAATTAATGCATCTCCAGCAAAACCATTGCAAAGATGTGATTCTCTTGCTCTACTCAGCTCTACTTGGCATTGGTAAGATCGCAGCTGGAGTACTGCATCCAGTTCTGGGCTCCGCACTTTAACAAGACATGGTAAAGCTTGAGAGAGTCCGGAGAAGGGCCACTCATATGATCAGAGACTTGCATGGCAAGCCATATGAGGAAAGGCTGAGGGACCGGGGACTCTTCAGCCTGAAAAGGAGAAGGCTGAGAGGGGACTTGGTAGCAGCTTACTGTTACATCAGAAGTGTACATCTAGGGCTTGGTGAACAACTCTTCACCAGGGCACCCTTGGGGAAAACTAGGAGTAATGGTCATGAAATCCTGGAATATTGTTTCAGGCTCAACATTAGGAAAAAGTACTTCACAAGTAGGTGTGACCATTTCCTTAACAGCTGGCAGGCTTTGTGGCTGCAGCAGGGCCTAGCAGCCAGGCCTGCAGTAGTTCCCCACCCCAGTGCCCCAACACAGACACAGCTGTACAAGCACCCAAGTCATGAGTTTTGCCTGGCAGCAGCTAGGGATGCAGGGTCCCAGAACCCAGAAGCCCTGCACCCATCTCCTTGACAGCTGGTAGGCTCCGTGGCCTCAGCAGGGGCTACCATCCCTGCAGCTTTCAACCCACTGCGCCTTAACACACAAAGTGTCACCCATGTCACAAATTTTGCCTGTCTGCTGCTTGAGGTGCAGTTTCCCCCAAACCCTTGCACCTATCTCCTTGAAACTTGGCAGCCTTTGTGGCCTCAGCAGGGGCTAGCATACCTGCAGTTTTGACCTCACTGTGGCTTAACACATACAGGTAACATGAGGTTTTTGCTTTCAATATTTTGGGGTGCAGGTTCCCAGAACCTCCTGTACTTATCTCCCTGAAACTTGGCAGGCTTCATGCCCTCAGAAGGGGCTACCATTACTGCAAGTTTCATCAAAATCAGGCCAGAAATTACAAAGTTATAGGCTGTTTTGACCTTCCCCATTATATCCTATGGGCGAAACATCAAAACAGTTTCGTCGTTTGGACCCTGTTTCACCGGAAAGGAATGGAACAGCTGTTTTGAATCAAAACAAAAAAATTTGAAATGAAATGCTGTTCCATTGAAATGTAGAAATGCTGCTTGAAATGGAATGCTGCCATTTCACACAGCCCTAGTAGATTTGTATCTTATAGATGAACCAAAGTGCATGCACACGCGTGTGGACGTATGTGAACACACACACACATACAGTTGTCATAGCACCTGACGAAGTGAGCATCAGCTTACAAAAGCTATATATATATATAGCACAAAAATGTTATATATACACACACAGTTTGGTTAGTCTATAAGATGCAAATCTACCCTGCCTTCTAGTAGACTTCAGACTAACACATCCAAATACATCTTTCAATCCATAGTTTCAGTTTCTTAGTTGGTAGGGTCAGAAGGGACCTGAGCAGATCATCAAGTCCAACCCCCTGCCATAGCAGGAAAAAGTACTGGGGTCAAACGACCCAAGCAAGGTGTTCCTCTAACCTCCTCTTAAAGACCCCCAGGATAGGACCCAGCACCACTTCGCTTCGAAGTTGGTTCCAGATCCTAGCCGCCCTGACAGTGAAGTAACGCCTCCTGATGTCTAGTCTGAATCTACCCTCTGCCACCTTGTGACCGTTATTTCTAGTCAATCCTGGGAGTGCTCGGGAAAACAGGGACTCCCCCAATGCCTGCTGGTCCCCTCTGACTAGTTTGTAACAGGCCACTAGATCCCCCCCTCAGCCGTCTCTTGTGGAGGCTGAACAGGTTCAGGTCCCTCAGCCTCTCCTCGTAGGGCCTGCCTTGCTGCCCCCAATCATGCGGGTGGCCCTCCTCTGGACCCTCTCCATGCTGTCCACATCCCTCGTGAAGTGCAGCGCCCAGAACTGGACACAGTACTCCAACTGTGGCCTGACCAGTGCCGCATAGAGGGGGAGGATCACCTCCTTGGGCCTGCTTGAGATGCATCTGTGGATGCACGACAAGGTGTGGTTGGCCTTCCTGACCGCGGCCCCACACTGTCGGCCCATGTTCATTTTGGCATCAGTAATGATTCCAAGAACCTTTTCTGCCTCTGCACTGACAAGAAGGGAGTTCCCCAGCCTGTAGGTATGCTGCTGGTTCTTCCTCCCCAGGAAGATTGATCTTACTTCAGATCTTACCCCATCAGTGTCTACATGTGCACTGATGCACAGTAAATAACTCTGAAGTAAGATCAATCAATCCAATGAAGACAAATTCAACCCAAATACTTCTTTCAATCCAATCACATTCCCATTGATTTCAGTGGGCATTTGATTAGTCTCTTACTTAATCCAGTTTATCCCCTGATCTGCATTTGCAAAGTTCCTTAGCAGTTAATCAATGGCAGAGATATTATTATGAATATTACTGAGAACTCTGCTTTATTTCTGGAATATATGCCTAGATACATATCCTTCCAACTGTATTTAAATGTGTGTACATTTGTGTTTCTATACATAAAGTAGGGAAAATCATAGAAAAATAAACATAAAGGTAATCAAAGTAAAGTCTTTTTTATATTGAAAGACTGTAAATACCATTGACCAATAAAAAACAAGATACGTGATAAAAACTGAACATGTTCAATAATTAGATAACTGTCCCCACCCTCATCAGTTTAACGGCTTTGACATAGCAGTTATTAACATACTAAACATAGCTAGAAAACATCATTCAGAGCAATATCCGGGATTAGGACAGTTATAGATTCTAAATAAGCGGTATCATCCAATCAAGGATGGAGATCCAGCTGAGTCAAGGAGGAGCACGTTTTATTATCTACAATACCTACTTCTAATGTAACATTCTGTTTTTCATAAGGGAAAAATGTGACACAATACAGTACCAGTGAAATATTCACTTGTATTTTTCCAAACTGTCTGTCTCTTTTTTAATCTTCTTTTTTACATTTCTAACCATTCTTGATTCTGTGGGACTTTGCAATCTGAATGCCAGTACCTCTCCATTTAGTAACATCAGCAAATTGAATTAACATACTGTTTAGTCATTCTTGCAGATCACTAGTAAATAATGTTAAATAAAGCTAGGACTGATGCTGATCTTTCCTCACTTCTGAAACACATTGTCATTTATTATTCTTCCCTTACAAACTTTTAGTCACCTTTAATCCAGGTAATAGGACTTACATCGAAGCCAATTTGAAGTAAGTTTAAGTTTTTTAAATGCCAGTTGTAAGGCAGTGTATCAAATGTTTCTAATGTCCAGAAATATTACGTTCACTGCACATTCTCACTGACTCATTTTGTAATTATGCGCCCCCCCCCCCCCAAGCTGTAGTATCAAGGACACCTGGAATGGCCTGTTATAAAGCCATACTGCTTCATGAGTGGGAAACCAACCTTCTCAAGAAATTTACAGATTTTTCATCTTCCTTATATTACCATTATTTTACTAGAAAATTGGTTTACGTTTACTGGAGAGCAATTGACAGGGTTTCTCTTTCTTGCATTTTCCACCCTTTCCCTCTACTTTCCTTTTAGATGTTGTATTCCAATATTCAGTGCCCAGAGCTTTGACTTTTCAAAAATAATAGCCTATGATGCAGTACGTTTAAAAGCTAATTCCCTTAAGGCAGTGGAATTTATATCACTACATGCTGCTGCTTTGGGTATCTAATTTTTTCAAGTACTTACTTACCTGTATTTCATCAACAATCATATGGACTAAGATCTCTACTGCTTTCTAATTGTCCATACCCTTTTATTTTCTTTGTAAATGACAGACTGAAAAAAGCAGCTTAGTAGTTCATATTAAAATCATAATTGATTTTGCCTCACTCCTCATTTATTAATGGACCTACAGTACCTTGCCACTAATAAACCTCCCTATAATGAGTTTAGTCCACAGAGGATAAGTTTCCACCTCAGCAAACCACCAAGCAATTTAGGACAGTTGGTAGTCTCTGCTTAAGGGAGTCCAGGAACTGGAATAGAAATTTATGCAGGCCATAATTAAAGTACTTTTACAGAGCTGTGTGGGGAGTTTACACAGACACTCTTTGCACTGTGCCCATCTGTGGTCAGTGTAATTAATCCTTCACTCTCAAACTGGTGAAACCTAATTTTCATTGATAGTTTTGGAAAAGAAGCTGCTGCAAAAGCTGGTGCTGTGATCAGAAATTGTATTTTACATATGCAGAATACATTTGGGGTTATTTTATTCTGTTTAGATCTACTCCATGCTGGAGAAAGTGGGTGACTATAGAAAAGCCATTTGAGCCTGCAATTATTAAACCAGGTGTGCAGAAACATCAGAACATGACCAGAAAAATTAGCAGGATGAAGTTACTGTACACTGTAAAAAGAAAGATCAAGTCGTTGAGATCATATATAACCCGATATATTTTTTTTTTTAATTTGAATGATTCAATTGGAGGATTGGTTATGTTTTGGCAAGGCAGGAAGCAGAGTTATCACAACTTATATAAATGTTTAGATTCCTTGCTCCTTGGGACAGATTTCGTCATTTTGCTCTGTTTGTACAGAGCCTAGCACAGCAGGACCTTGGTACAGGACTAGACTCCTAAGGTAACATCACAGTATTAAAACAATATCATTTGTTTCTTAAAATGAAGCAAAACCCAAATGTGAGAACACGAGGGAGTGTTCTCAGTGGGTGTGTCTACACAAGATGCTTTACTGCACAGTAGACTAAGGTACTGCACAGTAAAGCGTAACTGTCTAGACATGTGCACATTTACTGCACAGTAAATTCGTCTACGGGGTAGTTAGTTACTAACCATAAATACAGGTAGTAAACTAACTACACAGTAGATACTGAGCAGTAGTATCTTTGGTTAGGGCCTCAGTATTTTCAGTGAGATCTGGGATGGGTAAACTGTATTTCTTTTCATTCCCCTACTTGAAAGTAACCTACAAGGTTTTCTATCATGCTGATTTGCCATTAATAAGTAATTAACTGAAATACAGTTCACCCTCCTGTGGGTTTTCATTTATTACATTAATGCAGCATGGCCATAAGAAGTACCCACATCTACAACAGTAACAATCTGTATGCACTTTGCCCAGGTGTAAGCCCTTTCATAAGGCACAGGACAACAACAAATCTAGTACTGCAATGCTGTTAAATGCAGAGGAAACAAAGAAAATCTCAAAAAGATTTGCTTTCCTAATAGCATTTTTAGTTGTCATTACACACAGCTAGGGTTTTGAATGATAAAATACATGTTCACACATTCCAAAACACTTCTATTAAAATATTTTTTCAGTCTTTCAGTACGGTAAATGATGCAAAGCCTAAATTCCCCAGACAATGTACAGAACATTAGAGAATTAGTTTAACATTGTGACAACCCTGCAATTGTATTTAAACAAGTTCTTCCCTACCAGTTCCCCACAGAGAAGTATTGTGCCCTTTTGTTGATTATAGTGGACATATTGCAGAGCTCCAATTACCTTCCCAGTGGACCACCCACTACAAGAAGTTTTTGTGTTGCTGGTGCTACTTAGATCTTTCCTTTCTGTTGCCTCCTTTTTTCTTTCTTTTCTTTTTTTCCTGGTGTTCTCAGATGCTGCAGATGAGCTCACACACTAGCCAACCATCTGTTCTTTCATGACACGGCACAACCTAATCAATTATCCCCAAACCACTTCGGAGTAAATAAAATGTCTACAATAATAATAATTAGGCCGTTAAAAAGAAAACAACATAATGCAACTCCTGATGGGAATAAGACAGATTTAAGAATGAAGCAGAGGTAGAACATTTATTAACTGGAAGATTATTTGCCTTCAGAAAGCCAAATGGATGAATTATTGAGAAAACACAGTATGCCTTTGGCTATTTATTCTGGGAAGGAAGGAAGGAAGAAAGAAAGAGAGGAAGGAAGGAATGCAGGCAGAAGGCAGGCCCAAATTTCAGACTTTGTGACCAATTACCTCAAAGGATTGTATTGATAAGAATGACAATATTTTTGAGAATTTATAATTTCAGTGCTTATGATTACAACTGTTGAGATATTGAGCAACTATTGAGTTGCTATTAAGCACAGAAGTTAGGGGTACAACCTCTAAGCATGGGAGTTAGGGCTGCAGCTGCAAGTGGGAGAGGAACAGTGGAAAAATCATGGTCATACCATGTTCCTTTTCCCTTTCTGCATCCACTTTCTGCTACTGTGTGACACAGGATACTGGACAAGATGGATGTATGGTGTGACCCAGTAAATGGCAGTTCTTATGTTCTTATGTGTATTATATAATAATAATTATTACTGTTATAAAAAAGCTGTGGTAAACTCCACTTACAAATCCTGTACCAAGGTACAATCCCTTCACTGCACATATATGAGGCCTGGTACTTCTTTACAAAAACACCTGTATACATTACTCTGACAGTGTAAAGGGGCCTGAAAGTAGAATACATTAAATTGCAAAACAAAGTTATGCTTCCAGAGTAGTGTGAAGAAATCTTAGTGTAAACAGGAATCAGACTTGCCATTTCTATTAATATTGAAGTGGCACCCAAAGTTACATGCTCCATTTGATTATGATGTCCACTGTATGCAAGACCAAAAATCATTTGTTTACAGTTCAAATTTTCAAATCCTGTTGAAATTCTAAAGCTCGATTCAGTCCATATGTGGCCACGCAAGTAAAAGTGCCACTTTATTTAATATAATAGACTGCCTATACACGTACTCAGGGGTGGGTGGGGCCATTTCAATTAGAGTGGTTCCCTGACAATCGCTCTGATTAAAACAGCTCACCATCCCATGTATTAAGCCCCCCTGCATTTTAAAACGGCTGTGGGGATGCTTTAACTAAAACATTTTGACAAGCTTTAGTTCAAGCACCCGCCCCCACGGCCATTTTAAAATGTAGGAGGCAGGGGCTTAATACACGTGACAGTGAGGCAATGCTGGATTCATTGAGTCTGCTCTGACACATTCTAATTAGCACCCGGATCAGTACATTTATAGGCATCCATAGATCCCTGCATATTGGATCAGGGCCGTCCAACGTCTAATTTATATTGTAAATCAGGGCTGTGCAACATCTAAGTGGACAAGGGCCACAGCCCATGTGGGCCACACCAACAGGGGCTACACACCACAAGGGCCATAACAGTGAAAGCTGCATGGGCTGGCCCTCCCTGGCTACACCCTGCATGCAGCTGATTCCCTTCTACAACTGTACCACGCACACAGGTGGCTTCCGTCTGGCTCCTCCCCACTGCTGCACCACATATGTGGGTTCCCTGCTAGCTCCTTAGCTGCAGTGTCCTCTGGTGCACCGTGCAGTGGGCTCCCCCAGCACTGTAGGCTGCACCATGCTATGCTGGCCCCTGGGGCAGGTGCAAGAAGTGGAAACTGAAGGGGAAGAATGGAGACCCTGGCTACTGGGATAAGAGCTGGGTGAGAGCCTCAGGGTCACAGATTAGTCCTTTGTGGGGGCCATGAGGCCTGTAGACCACCAGTAGGATGGCCTTGCTCTAAATCATACCTGCGCATTTGCATGACATTTTTGAATATTGGTAAAAGGCAAGGTACAGATGCACCTTATAGATTAACTGAAACCAGAGATGCATAAGCTTTCTGAGGCAAGAATACTACATCAGATGCTATGACAGGACATGCACAGAGCAGGCAATCAAACAGTGATTTTTAACTATTTTTACCCCTTTTGAGTCAGTGAAGCAAAGAATAAATCAAGTAGGTTTTCTGCTCTGGTTAGATCATCTGCTGAATTGCTTGATAAAATTCCAGTCAGTGACACTTGCACAACCTCACAGCATAGATTACAGAGATAGAACAGAGGGTAGAATTTTCACTTTGATATTTTTTGTTACTACTATATAAAAAGGAATATCCTGTACACCCAGTAGATGATATCTTGAAAGGGAAGGAAATAGCTTATAGCTTTGCAATAAGGTGCTATATTTTAAGATATTCCCAGTAGTCTTATATAAAAAATACCCCCCCCAAACCTTCCTTTCTGCATATTTCTAAATATATAGAACATTTTAATAAATATTGTAAACTGATGTGGCTGCCATTCTTATCTCTCAGCCCTGGCTCTGCGATTGTGGAGCAAAGACTAGGAGCTCCTTGCTGCCAGGCCAAGGGAACATTGTCCTGCCCAGGCTCTGGTGGCGGAGCCCACCCCAGCAACAGGCAGCTCCTGGAGGTAGGGAGCAACCTCCCACCCCCTGTTGTCTGGCTGACCGGGAGCACATTTGCTCCTGGTCAGCCATCTACATGTGCTGTGTTGCACAGTAATTACTCCCGAGTAAATTTGCTACTTATATTTACAGGTAGCAAATTGTCTCAGGATTAGAGCAAATTACTGTGCAGAAAGCATCCTCATGTCTAGACAATGATGTTTTCTTCACAGTAATTTGCTCTAATCTTGAGTAAAGATCTCATGTAGATGCACCCTCTGAGTATACAGGTTTTCTCTGTTTCCAATCCTATTTCCCCTTCTCTCTGAGAAGAGGAGGCTCCAATCCCTGTGTTGGATCAATAAGATGTATCTGTCCCCATATTCGTGTGTAACTTCTTTATACCTTTTTGTATGGTTTTAACACTCCAGTATAGCACTATCAGAAAGAGGACACCTGAATTCTTAATGCAGGGTTTCCCACAGCCCTGAACAATTCAGTTGGCTTTGTCTGTTTCATTACTGCAAGGAGAACAAAACAATTATCTTTGAAGTGTTTTGCTCACTTTGAGTTGCCATTTTAATGAAAAGTGCCATAAATACATTGCAGGAATAAATGAGGTATTTTGTGATGCTGCTAATTTAGGGCCAGACTGTGCCTGTTCCTAATGCAACCATGACAAGTCATTAGACAAACTAAAACTTATTCCCCAGTGGCCTCGCATCAAATTTTCTGAAGAATACAAGAAAGCCATTTATGCACATGCTACACTTTTCTGGATATGTAAAGATTGAACAAAGACAAATTACTCCTCCCAACATGCTGGTCAGTGAAGATAAGCTAGGACAGGATAGGTTCATAACCGACCCCTACATGCTCTTTTTGCCCACATACACAAGGATTTCCATTATATGTTTATTTTTTCTACCATACCCATCACTATAATACTGACATGCTGATAATATGCTTGCGTAACAATTATCCAGGTGCTTCAGAGGAAACAGTCACCTTCCCATCTGAGTCCTTCACCTCTAGCTTTTCCATTTATTAGAACCCTAGTCAAGAAAAGGCTAGCCAATTATTTTCTTGTATACTTCCATAATTTTGACCACCTTGAAATCTGATTTTGTGATTTTTGTTGAAAAGTAGGACATGGATCCCTTGCAGGCTTTTACAAACAAGAGAGTTCCCATGTGCCAATGACACTGATGAATTACTAGAACACTGCAGAAGTACTTGGAAATGGCAACACTGTTGGCTCCACTGGAGTTAACTTGTGCTCCTGAGAGGGACCAGAGGGGCTTTAGCTGCTTTTTCTTACATGATATCAATTAAGCATTTAATAAGTTACAATGGAAGGCAACTTTCCAATGGAATTTTTAACACAGTGGAAACAAATTACCTTTGAGATGCTTATCATTTGGAATCTGGACTATAATGAAAACAAAGCAAAAGCCAACATGTATTTATTCAGAGCACTGACCACCACTAGAAACACATTGCTAGGCATCCCTGTTTTGAATCAAATGAGTCTGTGTGGCTTTTTCTTTGACAGCAATATGAAACCTCATATGAAAAGCATTGTGTGACAGAACTGAAGTAGAATGCAAGCAGAAGACATCACATCAAGCAGCTGTTGTTTGAACTGGGTACCTCTATTCTGTGATTATTTCAAAGAAACAAACACACACCAGATACTAACTCAGAAAATAGTACCAGATTTATGCATAACATTTTCACAACAGTTTTTTTTTTTTTTACAGTTCTGGCATGGCACAGGTATTGTATTTGCATCACCAAGTTGATGTGAAATTCTAGATAGGGTGTGATGGATGGAGCAGATCGAAAGGAAATAGGTGAACATGTTGAACAGTCAGTAGAGCAAATATATATTTTTTGCTATTTGCTTGTTATGTAACTATTGTGAATAAATATAAATACAAATATAATGCTCTGTGTACTGCCTAGCCAAAGGTATTTCATACAGTTACATCATTTAAGGTTATGGACCAGATCATCAGTGCATTGACCCTGTTATATTAAAGTCAGTACATCAGTTTGCACTTGGCTGAGGATCTGGCCTATATTGTCTCCATATGACCAAGGGAGAAGAACTGATGTTGCACAGATGACCTTGGTGCCAGCATTTCCTGACTTCTGAGCACTTCATTTTGTAATAAAGACCTAAACTTGTGACTACCTTTTGTACAGTTGCTATGAGGGAAGAATGGTAGCCCTCTCTCATGTAGCCACTTCCTCGAGTGTGTCATGCAAAAGCCAGTTAAAAACACAACCCCAGAATTTTGAGGTGTGTCAGGTCTGTTCCTTCCCCACGTGCATGAGGCACATGGTAGACAAAAGATGGACATAATCACCCCAAGGAACAGTGCATGTTTAACAGGCCACCTGCACAGAGGGGAGCTATTAGGGCTGTGCAAAGCTTCGGTCCCTGATTCAATTCAGTGGACATTTGGCCCAATTCGGTGACCGAATCTTCAAATATGAAGTAAATCAGGAGACCCTTTAATCTCTCTGAATCGAATCAGAACCTTCCAAATTGATTCATGGAGATTTAGAAAGATTCGGCAATTCAGACGTAGACACAGCTTAAATGTTTTTTCTACATGCCTCAAGGTACCAGGCAGTTCGTGAATGCTGTGATGGTGGGGCAGGTGGAGCGTCCTACAGGAGCATGGGGGGCTCCCCACACCCCCCTGGCTCAGTGACTGGTGCCTCCTGGGTCTGGGGGGTGCACCCAGGGGCCAATCGCCGAGCCAGGGGGGCAAAGTAGGGGGGTCCCTGTGCGCTCCCTGGCAGACCCAGAGGTAGACCAGAAATACTTCTGGTCCACTTCCAGGTTCCCCACCAATCACAGCTCCCCCCCCCCCCGCTCCTGTGGGATGCTCCATCTGCCCCACCATAACAGCATTCACAAGCTGCACCTGTTACCTCAAGGTATGTAAAGAAAACATTTAAAGCTGTGTCAATGGCCGAATCACTGATTCTCTGTATCAGCATCAAGTCTTCAGATTCAGCCAGATTGAATCAGGGACAGTGATCTCAATCAACGAACTGAATCACTGTCCCCGATTCAGGCTGAATCTGAATCCGAATCAAATACAGCCTGTTTCGCTTACCCCTAGGAGCTAGTGTTTTTCTGCAAGCCCCTTCATAGATAGAGGCATCATCCCTTGCTCACCTATTTTGAGTGATGTAACTTATTTTTCTGTGTCTGGCATGCATTTTCTCATCAAGGCATAGACCAGCTGCTCAGAAATGATAGTAACATTTTTATCTAAACAGAAGTAAGGGAGCTAATTGATTTTACAGCTTATTATAATCTACATGATTGTTTCGAAACTCTTCATTCCATGGGTATTAACAGCCCCCTCTGTCCTTTATATTGGCCTTGATATTGTACTAATTGATTTTCTACTGCAATTCTTCTGTAAGTTAGTTGCTCCTGGTAATGTAGCTCCTATTTCACAGCCCTGTATACTGTTTTTAATTCTAGCTAAAAACATTGACTCAGATACGGAAAAGTTAACTCAGGTGAACATTTACTCAGGCATGGAAACCTCTTTTATTTGTTTCCTAGTTTGTTGTGGTTTTTTATACATGATATATGATATAGGAAATTAATGCAGATTCCAATAATGATATATTTGTTTTTGCTTTGATCGTAAACTGAATAATACCGGCCTAGACCCCTAGCATATTAATAAAGCTTCTACTTTCTTTCTAACTGGAGAAAGATATGTGTTGTGTGATGATGGAGCATGCCATCTCCTCCCCTTCCCACAATCCTAGATCTGCGTATGGGCACAGATATGGGGTGGGGAGCAAAACATAATTCTTCTAGGCCACCGTTCGCTCAGGAGGCCCTAACACAACCACAAGAGTCATTCCACAGGGCACATCACAACCTGTAAGAGCCCACCAAAGGGCACACATACCTCCATAGCTCCTAGAAGGTCCCTCAAGAGGGCCTATCTCTACCCTATCTCCAACATTCCCTAAGCCATGATGCCTATGACACTCCAACCATACTATCAATACCCTGGCAATTCATCCTCCAAAACTTTTACTATATTTAAAAAATTTTACGGTATTCCCATCCCACCCCCACAAGATTCACCTCTGAATTCACTAAAGCATTTGTTATAGTCATGTACTGAGTCACTTATTCCTCACCTGATTTTCAATCAGCGTGTGGGTTTTGGGTGGTTTTTTTTTGCAATAGAGCCTTGGGAACAGCAACTTCA
This sequence comes from Alligator mississippiensis, assembly GCF_030867095.1. Lineage (NCBI taxonomy): Eukaryota > Metazoa > Chordata > Crocodylia > Alligatoridae > Alligator > Alligator mississippiensis. The sequence continues at coordinate 134,247,997 of NC_081826.1, forward strand.
GCAATCTAGTGGCAAGAGCCATCTAAATATTAGGAACTTTGTCATTTACCCAGTACCTAATTTGCTCCCCTGTTTCTTTAGTTTTATCCTAGGAACTGAAAGCAGACTTGAATACTTAGTTTACAACTTTCAAATTAAAAAAGAAAAACTAAACTGCGATTTTCCCCAAACTATAACAGTTCAAACATTCCCCTGATATTTTGATGTTACAAAGTATTTTAGAATCTCCACAAAAGACACAAAAATCTCATGATGCTGCACAGTGGTTTCTCTCTCTCTCTATATATATATGTATGTATGTGTGTGTGTATAGCTAGATATCGATATCTACATCTATCTACATCTATATATAGATTATATAGATATAGATATGGATATATAGCTATATATATCCATGAAATTTCCCTTGAATCTTACCCAACCTCAATTTTATTCTCTTTAGCCTTCGATCCTCTGTAATAAGAAGAGGGAAGTCAGCTGGGGAAGGAGGATATAAGCTTCCTTTCATGCTTATTCCATTTGTTGGCTCCAATAACTAGGACAGCACAAGGATATTTGAGGAATTACTTGTATGATAATCAAAGAAATGGCTGTAGGGTCTGAACCCTGCAGGCTTCCTTGAGCTTTGCTAGTAATGTATGCTTCTAAGTCTTAAAGGAGGTGGGTTTATCTGTTAACTTGGTTTAAAGTCTTCCCTCTCCCCCCCCTTCCCAACACCAATTCATTCATATCCTTTTTAGCTTTTTCATCCTACAGAGTAAGCTCATCGATTACAAGGGCTAACACAAAGCAACCTAATGATGGGTCAGTCTTAATGAGAAATGCGGCTGCTCTTGAAGTGGTGTTGCTCAGGCCTGCACCCCATGGAGCCCTGGCATGTACTGCTTAGCCTCCTTTTAGAGAGCAGAGCCATGGAAAATCAACAGTGAACAGCCTGGTGCCTCTGAATAGAATGGACCATGTGCATGGCTATTTAGTGCTGTAAAAGAGAGAGCATTTGCACAAATGGGAGTGAACATAAGGAGTCCTTCAGAGAAGAATGGGGCCTTGGCAAATTTATAGACTCCCCTGAAAGAAAGTGATTACAGATCATTATCCAATTGAGGCAGATTGATGGGTTAGGGTCAAAGTAATATTGCAGAGCTCGCTAAAGGGACAATGCCTGCTTGTCAGTTTTGTCCAAGAAAAGAAAGAGAAGAGAAACTGCCACACAGAGAGGAAAAAAGACTTAAACTTTTCCAGCCTCTACCAGAAAGATTGCTCCTTATCTTTAGCTCTCATGTTTCAAAACATGAATTCAAAAGTAGAATTATAGAAACAGTAATTCACGCTGGGCAATCAACATTCTAAAGCAACTCCATATTGTACAAATATTACAGGCAAGCAGCCATGGCCGTTATTATAAAAAATTCAGATGAGTTATATTATTGGTAATTAATTTATGTATTAAATTTATCTTTCACAAAAAAAACCCGGAAAATCAAAGCCTTCTTGTAAATAATATAAGCTTCTTTGTCTTCTTTTTTTTTTCTGGTGAAAAAAGAACGGTTTTGCTAATAGAGATGGCTGAACAGATTTGAAATTCTGCAACATCTGGTCAAGCAAAGCTCAGCAACACTGACATTGAATAATACAAGAATAAATGTGCTTCCATTGTTTCTTCTGTATTGATTTTGGGAATGTTTAAAAGTGCTTTGTATTCATGTACTTTTCAAGCAGTGATAGGATCCATAACAGCATGGCCTGAAAAGTAGCCCACAGCATTACTGTGCATTTGCTTTCCATGCTACAATATCATTTTGGAATTTAAAGAGTTTGAGACAATAGAGAAGATGTTTTATTTAGTCATGAGAGACAGAAATTGTTTTTAAATGTAATTTATTAATTGCCTTTTGTGTATCACCCATCACCTTATTATAGCAGCACTGTATGCACTTGAGAGAGAGTGCATACAATCAAGAGCAGCATTGTATGCCTTGTGGATAGGAGATTAGCATGATCTCTTTACTATAGAGAAAGTATTGAAAGGTGGAGGGATAAGTAGCTGGATCCAAAACCCATTAAAATCAATAATGCAAATGAGTCTAATAGACTTTGTATATGACCTAAGTGTCTAGCCTAAAGTCACATTGGAAGTCTGTTGAAGATGGTCCATCGGTCTGATGCCATAGTGAAAAAACTTTTCTGCACTGCCTTGATCACCAACATTAAGGTCTCAGTTCTGCAAGTAATTATTGCATATTCTTCACACTACTTCTGTGTGTATTTCTATTAAATACAGTTTGTTATTTAATAGATGGAGTCTTTTCAAATAGCAGTATTAGCAAAGGAAGTATAAATGTCCTAGCTTCACAGAACTGTACTCATCTCCAATTTCAGAAGGCATTTAGAGTATGAGTAGAGAATCCAGAATGCTCTTTGTCAGATACCTGTTCTGCTCAGCACATAAATTCTACTACTTTTCATTTTGTAACCTTCAGGCAACAGAATTATGATATGCACTATGCAGCATAGTTCAGAGACAACTATAAAAAATATATCTGATAAACTCTGCTGGAGGGAGAGAAATGGACTTTTGGGGACCTATACTCTTTTCAGTCACCACAGTCTTCAAATTCTTCTTTTTTTAATTATATATATTTTTTCCAATTCTCAGTACCTTTTAGAATCTTAATAGACAGACTGTCAGTCTAACCTATCATTTAAAAGCAACTCAGTTTTGGGTATCACTGATAAAGTCTCTTTCCTCTTTTTACTACTGTAAGGTTGTCACATTGGTCCCCCTGCGCTTCATGGAAAGGACCAAAACTACATGAATCCCTTGGAAATGATTTGAGTGAACTATGCATAAAGGCTGGATACTCATTCCACACAATGCATCTACCAACCTCACAGGATCTGATGAAATGAAGGACATAAATCTTGGCAAAGGGAGGGGAGTCGCTGACAGTCTATTTACATGTTTCTCTTTGCAGCATAGGGGTTTTAATTTATACATATCTTAATTTCACTCTACCCACCTGGCACTCTGCATCTTTCCATCAGTGAATGTGGCATGGACTCTTTATATGCCTCAGCCTTTCCTGGATCTTATAGCAAATACAATTGTCTACCTTGACTGAAAAACAGTCACAGAGTTTGCACAAATGCACTACAATGGGATTCTTACTTTCTGCCTGTTCCTTGCCTTGACCTAATTCCATTCTTTTGTATTATTCTGAAATGGCTAGAATTAGACCTGACTCTTAGGCCCCCTCTACACGTGCAGGTAAAGGTGCGATTGGATGTAATGCGTGATCCATACAATCGCTTCTTCTGCTATGCCACAGGTGCATGACAGGAGGCACGACTATGGGATCATGCATTAGATCCAAATTCACGTTATTGGCAGTGTATGGGCAGCCCAGTCCTGAGCTCCCCCTCCGTCAGCAAGAAGCCGTTTCCCACTTTGCTGAGGGGGCTTCCAGCCATGGAGACAATGTGCCATGGGGATCACTGAAGACTCTCAGTCCTGTTGTGAATATAGGCCTGGGGGTTTCATGTACCCTTGAGCCTTGGGAATCATGGCAGGTATGATCCCTGGGTCTCAGGGGTTTCAGACACCCCTGAGCCTTGGGGATTACACCAGCCACAATCCCCCAGGCTTGGGGATTTCACACACCCCTGAACCTTGGGGGTCATGACAGCCATGATCCCCCGGGCCTGGAGGTTTCACACTAGGCATGGTGCACCCCTAGGAGCCCCATCAGCTGACAGGCCTCCTAGCTGAAAAGGAGACCCTGCTATATATACAAATTAAAGCTCAAAAGCAACCAGCTGTAAGTTAGTACACACTTTTGAGATCTAACTTCATAGCTTGTTAGAGCTTTGTATTGTGTGATAAGCACTTTGCACATGTAGCTGGTCTTAAGGTAATTGTACAATTAACCAGTTAATTGCACAACACCTGTAATGTGTAGAAGGGGCCTTAGTTTCTCTTTTGCTGGACTACTCTTTGCACGTTCACCACTTGCCAATCCTGCAGATGTGCATGTGTGCAACACTCCATATGCTTTCAAAGTTGATCTGCATTTTACTACCAGTAAGGATAAGCTTGAATACATAGTGCACTGTCACAACATATTTTTTATATGAATCAGAAAGTAAAACTGGTGTACTGAAAAAAAAATTGCACATATTTTTACTAAGCAAATTCATAAACCATGTCTTTATGAACAAAGCACTTTGGGCAGGTGATGGGAAAACAGATGTATGATTATGTTCCAGACTTTGCTCCAGCATCATCATATTATGCCTGGTCATTCGACAGAAAGCAGTCCCTCTAAAAGGGGTAGAGTTGATGGGCCAAATGCTGCATCGACTAATAACCCATATTATCCTAGTGAAGTCAGTATGATTGTTTAAAATGGAAATCATCAAGTAATTTAGGTCCAGTGAATACCCTACTTTTTTTCTGAAGGGAAGGAAAGAAGGGCTGTCATGGGTATGTAGCAAATTAGGTATCTAAAATTCTAAAAGAATACAAACTTAATAGAAAAAGCCCCCAGCTGGGAACATGGGAAGATGAGAATACTACTATTTGGGACTAGCCCGGTGCTTCCTTCAGTGATTGCTGAATGGTTTTAGGAGTTGCTCAGAGGGTTCAAAGGCAGTCTGGTATGTAAATAGACATATTTTAGGAATTATGTATTCAAATGAGCAAAATACAAAAGAGATACAGAACATGTTTACACAAGACGCTAACTGAGCAGTAGCCTAATAACACTGCACAGTAGCGCATTGCAACATGGGTAGTGCTAATATGCTACTACGCAGTAGCATTACTAAAAAGGCATTCACTAGCACTACTGCACAGTAACTCTGGTTACTGAGCATTTATTTAGTACTTGATTATACAAGTACTAAATTAAATGTGCGGTAACCACTGCATATTAATGAACATGTAGACACACCCACAGAGTACTAGAAGCCTTCTTGATTCAAGGGACAAATGCCAAATCTTTACTTAGCCTATATTCTGGCAGATAGTGAATTTCAGTCATGCCTTTGCTTGAGTAAAAACTGGGGGGGGGGAAGTCTTGGTGTCATGGACTTCAAGGAAGCCAGGATTTCACCCTGAGGAAGCTCTAGGTTAGAGGGCAGGGGGTTACTTCCATTTTAAGAACTATGGCAAAATACTGACAACTTTTCTTGTAGCTGAATTCTGTTCTCACATACTTTCACGTATACCATGCCCAACTAGAGCAGTGAAAAACCTCTTTTAGGTACATACTGGACTATAGAATTGTCTGGAAGTCCTGAGGTCCTGGAGGATTTTAGCTTCCTCTAGTTTTTTTACCAAAAGGAGAGAAACTTCTTTCTTCTTGCTATTTAATTCAATATTTTTTAAGCAACCTTTTCTTAAAAAGATGGAGGAACTTTTGACTACCTAGATCACTGGGGGCCAATCTTTGTGGTAGGTATGTCATGGATCACACTGCTTTCATGGGAGCTCTGCCTCAGGACTCCCCAAGAAGAGGCCATATTCAGTCTTTCTCTCTTGATGGATCCTCTGAAGCCAGTCCTGGTCTGGATACACAAAGGGAAAGCATCTGGCTTTGAGACCTTGCTTCTTCTCTGTCCCTGGTTTCCCAAGCATTCTTGTATCTCAGAGAGCACCTTTTTTGGAGTCAACTGCCAAACTGGTGTCTTCTTCTTCAGAGGTACGGGGGAAGGAGGGGTGGAGGTCAGAGGGCTGAGGTCTCAAACAACACAGCATACTTCTTTGCTCTAAACAGTTTTTACCATGCCAATGCAGTTCCCTTGGTTCTTCTTCAGACTCTACTCTGTCCTCCTTTGGACTAATCCCTTCTCTGTTCTGCTCACTCAGAGCCTCCCTCTCTCTCCTCCAACATGGCCAGCCACATTCACAACAAAACTGTTGCAGATCTATAGTATTAACCCAGGCACTAATACTCACCCAGGCAAAGTAGCAATCAGGTCATGGGGAACCAATCAGGGAGCAGTTTTTGTGGCCTGCTGCCATGCCCAGACTCCCATCTCTCCTTGGGTTGAACAGGAGGTGTAGATGTCCTACTTGTGAAACTATTTACTATTTCTGTCAACGTGTAATCACACCGAGCCCCCTAAAATGTTTCCCACCAGAATGGCAAGCTAGAACTCAGCCCACTTAGCCTCCTTCATCACAGCATACCATGTGGGAAGTCCCATGCCCTCCATGAATGCCACTTTGATCCCCTTCCCCAGCCTTCTCCAGCCTAATCTGTTGCTCTGCTTTCTGCTTCCTGCTCTGTGCTCCTTGCCTGCTCCTGGGTTTTTCACATGCCATACACACAAGCTACAAATGCCTTTTGTGGCACCTATGCTGCAGGTTGTCCATTCCCTGCTCCCCACCACAGATTAATTCCTCCTATTAAAACACATATTTGCTTGTTACACCTTATCTTCATAATAAGAGGTGTTTGCTGCCTCAATACAACATCTATTGTTCACAGAGCTGGCAGAGTAATGAAAACAAATTCAGATATGATTTAATTAATGAAAATATGCCAACATTGGTTGTGAATATTATTTATAATATTTTTTTCAGTTCTGTCTGTAAACACCTTGAGTGTCTGCATGCTATTTTCTGCCATATCTCTATTCAATGAGTTTTTATAGGAGGGAGTCTATGTCCCTGCCTATACCTCTGGACCAGGGGTGGGCAAAATGTGGTCCGCGGGCCAGATGTGGCCCCCCAGGCCATTCTATCTGGCCTACAGGGCCCCTAAAAAATTTAGAAAATTATTATTTATCTGCCCCTGGCTGCCTGTCATGTGGTCCTGGATGGCTTGCCAAAACTCAGTAAGTGGCCTTCCACCCAAAATAATTGCCCACCCCTGCTCTAAGCCAACACGGCTACAACCAATATCTCTGAAACATGGAAGATATCATAGTTAACCATTTTGAAATGAAAGCTTCCAAATGTAAGAAGAAAAAAGCAAAATTAAGCATCCTGAGTGCCATAGGTCACCTTGAGATAAACAACCAGCTCCAGCCTTTGTTTGAGCCTAGTTTGCATACTCACAGAGCAGCTTTTTTGCAAATGAACTTTACTACACAGGAGAACCATACCATCTTCTAGTTCTCCTGTAGAGCAAGAACAACTTAACAAAAAAGATGCAAAATTCAGCAATCTTCATGTCATTGGACACCCAAGGTAAATAAAAGGGTGTGCTTTGTTACTTCTAGGGGCATGGGGTAGCAGGAAAGCAGTGTGCAGCTAGCTATTCTCCCAATCAGGCCCAATTACCTGATTGGGAACAGGGCCCATCTGTTCACTTAAAGAGCAGGGCCCTGAGCAGCAAAGCCAGCAGTCTGCTGCTAGCAGCTGGGAGTATACCACCTGCCTGGAGCTGCTGCTCACAACATCTTGGAGGTAAGGGCAGGAGGTATGGGGATGGCTGGAGGTTCCTGGTCCTGGGGCACAACCTAGAATGACACCCTGCTGGGGCTGGTTGGTGTGGTGGGACTGCCAGTGGCAGGGCAGTCTCTAGGAAATGACATACCTGGGGTCTCCACAATGAAGGGTGAGTATGGGATGCCAGAAAGCCTCAGCCCCTTCTGCCTTGGTGGGTGACTCTGTGGAGGAGAAAGGCTAGGGGAGCACACCCCAAAGAACAAAGCAAGGGCCTAGGCTCACTGTGAGCTCTGAGGCAGGGTCCTGGCCAAGTGAAGGGGCCTGAGACAGCACTGAGACGCACTGTGTGTTTTGAGGCTGCATTAAGGAGCTGAGTGTGTGGCTCCAGTTGGGTGGGACCCTGAGCCTGTGAGCACCTATGCATGAAGCTCCTGGGGAGAGGGGATAAGGGAACTGTAGCCCAGTGTGGGGCAGGGGATGAGGCCCAGTGTGGGGCAGGGGATGAGGCTTGGAGCCCTAAGTTGGGTGGGGGCTTGGAGCCCTGAGCAATGGACAGGAGGAGAGCCTAGTGTGAGGCACTGAAGGAATATGGATGCCATCTGCGAGGCATGGGACATGGTATAGGGAAGGGTGGAGCCATGTCTATAAAAGCCCCTGGCATCAGGGCAAGTAAATGGATAGTCTCCCACCTTACTGACATCTTCTAATTGTATCATCTAAGGTGTGGCAGGTGAAGTAGGCAGAAAGTTTACCCAGAAACAAGTGGGTGGGCCAATGATTGGACTGGCCCCGGGATGCCCACTTGTTACACCTGCTCCAGACTTTGTTTGAGCCTAATTTACATAATCACAGATCAGCTTTTTTACAAATGAATTTTCCTACCCAGCAGAACCACACTATCTTTTAATTTTTCCTGTGCAATATGAAGTTTTGTTTCTACCTGGGAGAAATTTTACAATCTTTGAATTTTCCATGGCTGATGAAGAGTGTTTGGGCCTCAAATCTTGCAAACAAAAAATATATATATATTTTTGCAACTATCTAGTTGGTCTAATAAAAGATATCGTCTCTACCCCAAGAGTTTTGTCTGCTTATAGGAGGGAGCAGCACTTGAATAGATGTGATTCTTTATGTGCCCGTTGTTTGCTGTGGGGGAGAACATAGCAGAACTGGTTATGCCTTCTGATTCTGTGGCTCATTCTATGTAAATCTGCATCTGCTTTCAACATATGATACAGCCGAATAGGCTTCCCTTTTATCTGCAGCACCTTCTCCCATTGTCAGCATGGCCTTTACTCAGGAATTTCAAGGGAGGTTAATATAGCAGCTAAATATTTTGGTTCTGTATAAGCTTGGGACCTATGTCTTCTGACAAAAGTCCTAAATATATAATTCAGCCCTGCTTTTTCCTATGTCCAGCTATGCTATTTTGGTCACATCAGGTGGCCTCTTATGATAACAAATGGTATGGTAGATAAAAGAGTATTAGATTTTGCCAGAGAAGACAGTCTCAGAGCTCCACAGAGAGAAAAAAGGAAAGCGGGGGCCAGGAGGAGGAGGGAGAGAGAGACTCATTTACATTCTCTTCTCTGCACATTTACTGAAGGTATGGTGTACCCCTGTGATCATGGAATTGTAAGTGGCAATAGGTTAGACAATTTTTCACCTCCAGACGACTGGTTCAATTGGCACCCAGGCCACAATTTCCAGGGAATTATAGGGATGCCTTAGTTTAGTGACTGGGAAAATTCAGCAAAGAGACAAAACTATATCTGTTATCCCTAAACTGATTTCTGAAGGAAGATAGATGGAACAGCAGAAACATGTGCTTTTCATACCTGTGTTATGGGTAGAAATAGGAGTTCCCTCTTCATGGCTCTTCACTGACAGAAACATCAGTCCAAAAGCCATATTAGTTCCTGTGTACAATGATTCATGCATAAGGGTAAGATTGGAGAAAGGGCAGGGGGAGTTGAGGAGTTGCAGTCATACCCCCTTTCACTGTGTAGTGCATGCACAGGAACTCTCTACAGCCAACGGCTCTGGTCTTTGCTTCTGCTCTCCGCCACTGGTCACACTCCCACGGCAGTGATAATTCTGCTCCAACCCCTTTTCAAAACCTTAGCTCTGCTCCTGGAATTGCCTAACAGCCCTAAACTAGATGATCAGACCCACAACCTATAAGGCCTACTCAAAACTGGCACATAACAAGCAGTTGAGCAGAACAGTTGCAAATTCAAGTGAGACAAACACCAGTCCAATATCTGACTGGGCACACAAGAGTATGACCCAACAGGTCTATGGGAAACCTTTTACCAGCAGATAGTCTGTAAGGCCATGAATCCCAGGCATAGCACAAAAATCCGTTCCAAACAGAGCACCAATTCATGCTCTGTGATTTAGAGGTCAATAGATCTTAATCACATGGTTTCCCTGTACTTATCTCCCAGCATACTCATCTAATCACGAATACCACATGGCAACATGTGACAAAACTCAGTCACAAATCATAAACTGATAGAGTGGAAAAATGAAAAATGTTTTGATTCTTTTTTTAAATCAAAAGTAGTTGTTTAATTTAGCCACTATTTTGATTGAATGTTCATCGATCTTGAGAAATGTTAAAGGACTCCACGTATTTTTATGAAATATTGCTGAAATAATCGTTCATTTTCTTTGAAGCAGGACTTTATGATGAAACTGCACTCTTCATCTGAAAATGTTCAACCAGCTCAATCTCTTAATATTTTTCTATGCATTTCTATGCATTTTTTTCTCAGGTACAGGGCAATCAAATCTTGCATTTCAAGGCATAAACTGATCAGCAGAAAAGTAAAAAAATCTCATCTTCATTTTGCAGCATTATACATTTGGCTGGATTCGTTATGCTATTTGTTTTTCTAGTTTCTGAAGCATCTGCTGTTCACTATTGCCAGAAATAGGATAATGGCCAGAATAAACCAATAGCCTGAACTAGTGAATCTAATGTTCCAGGCTTCATACAAAACAAGTAATGGTCAGTGTTTACATGAACACAGAGCCATGTGTCATTGCTAAACCAAACCTGTGGCCTGATCCTTCTCCTACTGAGGTCAATGGAAATTTCCCCCCAAATTTCCATGGGAGCAGGACCAGGTTAAGATGCAGGATATCAAAATACTATGAAATGCTATGAATGGGATGGGAGCCAGACCAGAAGTTTTCCAATAAATAAGAGCATTATGCATTCTTAGCATTTTTCTCAATTGCCTTTTTCAGACCTAAATTAAACCATTTGACTTACCAGTAAGTTTAGGTCAACAGGCTACTCATAAGTTCTGTCCTCAGACAAGCCCACTGTGACTGTCCCTTAGGCTTCTCCTGAAGGGCTGCACTGAAAAATGAGAGTAACAAGGTATGCTCCTCTGCCTTCAGGATACTAAAGCAGCACACAATGCTGTAGCAATATACTGTTATGTTTAGGAAATCTCTATGCGTGGGTCCTGAATAAGATTGTTTCTTTTTCTCCCCTGCCTTCCTTCTGGTGTGTGGGGAATGCCTGGCACCAAGAGACAAAACAAGGAGATTGAGAGGAGGGGGAATGGCAGCATGACTCAGTTTTAGGTGGGAGGATTTTCTTATTAGTTTTCTCTCTCCTGAGATATCTGGAAGGAGAATGAATTAAATCCCCAAATAACTGTCCTAAGGACCTTATTTTCTGACAAGCATATCCGGAGGCAAAAAAGAATAAGCAAGGGCATGAACCAAGTTTTGATATGATCGCAAATGATGTGTGATCCTTTGTGGAAAAAAAAGTAAAAACCAAGAAACCTGGAAGCTGTTAGGCTTGTTTGTTAAACCTTTGCAAGCCCCAAGCCATGGATGATGCCGTCAGATCTACCTGTTAGATCTCTGAAATAGAAACAGACCACTTTTCCAAATTTCAGGTACAGCAAAATCCTAGAAACAAAGAAAAGGCTCAGATCCACCTCTCCTTCCGGCTTGGGAGTGTTCTCTACAGTTGTGGAAGTGTGCAAGACTCTCATAGCTCTTAATATATACAATCAGAAGCATCTAATATTACATTACCAGCAGCAGCCTTCCTGTTACATATTATTGGACTGTGTTTGTGATATGTGACATTTTTCTAAATCCTGTCAGGGATAATTCATCATGTAAGCATCTTTTGGTTTATACTTTAATATCGGGATCTTTTAGCACAAACACAAATATGCTTCAGATTATGATGTTAGGAATATGATCAGCATACTTTCCAGGGGAAATATTACTAGAGAATCAGCTGTGTTCTACAGCCTAGCACAAGGTACAAGGAATTAACAAATCCAGCCTGGAGGTCTGAATATAGAGTCAGCTGCTGCCTGAACATTTTGCTATTCAACAGTTTGTGTTCAAGAAGTGCCTTTCTGTCAGCCCTTTGTGATCCACAGGTCTGATGTGCTTCTATGGAAAAGCAATGCCCAGTAGCATTCATCATGTCCAATAGGCCCCATAAAATAGTTGTATAAGATAATATTTTTTCATGCCCTCTGAAAAAGGATGTTATAGAATTATGGTAGTGGTCCTATAGTTTGGGGGGGGGGGGGGGGATCAATTTGAAGCCTGCTACCTATGCCCCTCCAAAACAGACCAATCTTCCTTGAACTTTGCATGCTACCATCTGAAGGTACAGATTTTCTTTGAGATCTGTTAAAAGTCAAAGTGATTTTTTTTAAAGCTAAGGTAATTTGAAAATGTATTTGTAGCTTCCTTACTCGCAATGACTTAATTTACTTTACATGTATGGTTCATTTTACCTCCAAATGGTCTTGGCCTAACCCAATATGTATTGGTTTGTTGGGCATGCTGAGAAGAACGGCTTTTGAATTCTTGAGAGAAGCTTAGTGGGATAGAGGGAGTTTAATATAAAGAGAGATTTTAAGTGTATCTACATTAAGAATAGCCCTTACACATGTAAACAAACTGCTTCTTGACTGAATTTAGTTCATATGACAGAATGGGAGAACAATGGAAATCTTTTGAGGTCATAGGGGATCCAGACAGGCGATAGACTAGAAGGAGCATGGAGAGGGAGCAGTGGATTATAGAGCCCGCAGAGGACTTTCAGTGAACCAAGCTTCACAGTCTTTGAATCGGGATGAGTTCCCTTGGGGGAGACAGAAGGATGGTTTGGAGTCTGGTGAGGATGTCAAAACATTGGCATCATGAAGAGGCATAGAGAGGATGCCAGAAAGTTAGCTGAACAGAAAGGGGTTGTCAAAGCAGTGCTGAGAACTGAATAAGGGCCTTGTTACACATTGTACTTTGAGTGCTCAGAAGTTGATCTGTGTTAGAGCTAGCTTGAGTTTGGAGCAGTGACACCTTAAAGCTAAAAAACCTTCTCTGACTGTCCCCTAACTGCATAGGTAGACTTGTCACTAAAGGGCTGGTGAGCAGTGACCTGACTAGGAGTTACAGCTATGAGTTGCCACTCCAGGGCTGGTGAACCAGGAGAGGCTCCTTTCCCTCCTCTAAGTAGGAGTATATGAAAGATGGGTTGGCTAGGGGAGGAGAGGCAGGAACATGAAGCTGGGAGGTGGAGAGGTAATAGGAAGTGGAAAGGAAATGGGGGAAGGGTGGTGAAATGAAAGAAGTCCGCCACTGAAGGATAAAATAAAAAACAGTAAAAAAAGCATTTAAAAAGAAAAAAGAGGAAGCAAATGCAAGAAGGTTGCATGTTTTAATAAACTAGGTTTTGGAATTGGGGTGTGGGGGTGGTGGTCATGCTTCCTGGGATGAGTAAGAAGTAACGAGGGAAGGCGCTTTTGGCAGAGCTACTGCCCCTGCCCTGGGAAAGAAGCCCCAGCTCATAGGGACCTTGTCCAGCCCCCTATCTTGTCTACCCTGCACCTTGCCCAGACCCCACTCCTGAACACATGCATGCCCTGCAGCCTGGCTATCTGGCCTGTGCTCTGTAGCCTGTTTGCACAGGATTTCACCCCTGGGGGCAGGAAGGTGCCACTGGAGGGGGCAGAAGGGGGAGTTGGCTTGCTGCCAGAACCACCCCCTAGGCAGTAGAGTTCAGGGGGTGGAAAGTTTGTCCACACAGAACAGGAGGGTGGGGGAGGAAATACTACATACTGGGATGCTGGAGGACTGCGCCTGGGTCAACTCATCTGTGAGGAGTGGCCACACATTAATGGAGTACCAGCTGAATAACACAGATCAGAGAAAGCCACCTAAAGTATGCATAAAACTAGTCTCTGGCATTAAGGTGTGGACAATCCAGTGATTCTGAGCTGCAGAAGCTGCCTAAAATCAATTTATAACGAGGCCCGAAGGCAAACTACCTGGTTGGTCTGCTTAGCCCAAATTAACCAACATAGCTCAAATAGTAAAAACCAAAGAGCCAATAGAAAAGTATCAAAAGGTGGCAAATTATAAATGATATGTTTATGGCAAGGACAAGTTATATATTATTTAACTCTTGTCCATACCTACAGGAGGCAAAGCTAAATGCATTGACTTCAGGGGGATCAGCAGCAGCAGATCAGAGGAGAGGCATCAGTCCATAATTATAGGTGAAAATATGTTGTACATAAGTAAGCCAGGGCTGGACAAGCCTGGTTTCCTGGTTGTTTAATTAGGAAAGTAAGTGAAAGGCATCCTGCTGTAGGGAGACAACTGGGCTGCAGACTGTGACATTGCCATAGCCCTCACTCAGTGTCTCTCTAGCCCTAAGCTAAATTGATCCTGGGCATTTTGACCTTAACTAATTGCATACTGTTTCCTGTGATGCTGAGGAGCTACTTCCACTCATTACGGCAGTTCAGCTTCCCAAAAAATTAAGCACAAGATTGCTAAACTTTATCCCCACCTTCCCTTTCTCCCCTCCATTACCAAAAGGCTGGCTGGATGCTTTGTCATTTGGGTATTTTGTTCCTAGGCATGGGTGTCTTATCACTTTTCAGAAGAATAGGAATACACTAACTTGTGAGGAAAATATCAGGACACTAGACAGCAAAGAGAACTTCAATATAAGATCCTCTTTGGAGAAAAGCACTTACATCAGGCAGGCTATGCAAATGTCACCACCAAATCTGAGAAACCAAGACCATACTTGAGCAGCAATATATTTTTAAACTGGGAACAAAAAATGAATATGTTATAAGGAGTCATTTGCAGATAATTATATGCAAACAAATTTAAATTGTATAGGTAAACCAAATTAAAACCAACTTCTCTAGTTAGTATCTTGATACTGATTACTATAAAAATATAATGTTGCACAGACAAAAGGATTTGTGTTTTAGGTACCTAAAAACTGTGAGGGGAATGAGATATTTTTATAATCCTAATGGAAAGGTCAACTAAATCCTTCACCAAAATTGTATCGAGTATAATGGCTTCATTGGGCCATTTTATTAGTTTATTAAGTGAAATTAAACCAAAAAAAGAGACCTTCAATGAATTATAACCAGCTTGCTGAATAACAAATATACTGTGCATGAGAAAATTAGCTCCATCTGACATGCACAGCCACCATATGTAAAATGCCCATTATTTGTCTGTCCCTTTGAAAATCATTTTATTGGAATGTATCAGTTAAACTAAAACACATGACCCTCCTTCTTGTGACATGAAAGAAACCACTGAAGAGAAGTTCTTTTTTTTTCCCTACCCATGTGAACTTTCTGGGAAAATAGCAGCTTCAAGGATTTTTATCAGTGTCTGTGTAATGACAAGTGCATCACATGCATCCTGAGCCATTAGCTGCCTACATCCGAAAGAATTTGGTCAACATTTAGGAATTTACTTAATGAAAAGCTGGTCTATTAAAGGCCTGCTTGCTTTGGAAGTTGATTGAGCCTTTCTTTCCAGCTTCCTGCATCATTGTAAATGATGCTATGCAGTACACTCATGTGATACAGCCTACATAACAGGCTAGCATTGTAACACTAAAACATCCAAACACCAGGTGATACATTTCTCCTCTTATTCGGGTTACAATTGGCTCTGAACTCTGCTGCATAGTGCACAATTCTCTGCAAATTCCTTCGTAAAATCATTTTTTGAATTAAATGTTTTCTATTTATTTTTTGAAGAAAGGAACAAAATTACATTCATGTATCTACATAATGCTTTAGCTAAAGAATAAATACATCAAAAGCAAAGAGTTAACTGACCAAATTTCCTCTGTTCTTTCTGAGCAACTCTACTGAAATCAACTGAGACCAGAATTAGGCCCATTAACTCCTAGCTTTTAATTTTTAGCTGAAGCATGATTTTTTTTATGACTCAACACTCCTGATATTTCTATTATAGATCAGCATGAAGTAGACTGCAATAGCAAAGGACTCTGTGTTATGTAGGCATTGATGCTTTATGACACCTGTTGATTAATGTCAAAGGTTATTTCCTCAAGCCTGCCTTTAATGAATACAAAGCATTACAACATTAAAGAAAAAGGAGCTAGTGAAGGAAGAACATGCCAGAAGGGGGAAGATCAATGGCTGATATAATGTTTGAGCAAAATGGATGCCCTGAATCCAAATCCCTTTTACATCATCAAGCCAATTCAGTGACTGACACATGTTTTCAAACTTGTATAAATGGATTTCCCATTGAACTTATTGCATTTTCTCTTTATTATTTTAGTGAGATTAATACTAAAGAGAACACTAGATTGATGGGTCTGATCTTGCTTTCATTGAAGTTAATGCCAATGTTTCTATAAATGAGAATAGGGTACTATAGTCCTAGGAGAGCTGTAGCTCAGGCAACAGCAATGTAAGCAGTTTTTTTCACTTCCAAGTTGTGGGAAGAGAGCTCTGTCACATGTACTTGGCACAATGTCCCTAAATGAGACATCTAATGAATAGCTTATGAAATTACCTTTGTGATATTAAATTTAGTTTGAGAATAAAACTACAGACAACATTCATTCCAACAAATATTTCTTTAGGCTCCAAGGAGTGAGATTTTTGCTTTTCAAACTGATTACCTACTTAACTCCTCACATAATTGCCTTTGTTGACTTTAAACCACAGTTACTCATTGAATAACTTCTCCCTATAGTAGGGCGAGGTGCCAACTTCTTTAAAATGAAAAGAACCAAGCTCATGACGTCATTTCTTGGTGATCTCACCAATTATTTTTCTGTCTCTGAGTTAGGTTACTAGGAAAGCTGGAGAAGGTAATTATAGTTCTTTCTGGAAACTCAGGCCAGATTCCGTGGATTGATTGCATTCTGACTTTAAAGTCAAGGCATGGCCTGGAAATTGTACTAGACTTCCATTGGTGGTAATAGCCACATAGTGACCCATAAGAGATAACTAACTGTCCAAGTGCATTCTTTAAAATTGGCAGTCAACAAGTTCTAGTATTTATTAGATCTTTTTTCTAGCTTCTGTGAGTCTCCTGGATGAGGTAAATGGGACTATTCTTGATTAGTTATGTGTTTCTCTGTCAGAGAAGCTGTAGGGAATGGTCCTGAAATTTTAAACTTGTTGGGGGTCTCTGATATGCAAAGTTATGACCCCTGAAACCTTCCTGTTCAAGATCAAAGAAAAGATATTCAGCTGATTTGTACATGACAGTATCACCATGCTGATCATCTTATACTTTTCTTTACCAGTGCCTAGTCAAGATACAGATATAGAAGAGGAAGCCATCCTTTATCCTTATTCCTTGAGGCTGTCAGTCCCAGAATACAAAGTGAAATCTCCATTGCTGGAAACCTTCATCTAGAAGTAGCACATGCTGCTATGACTGCTGAAATCAACCATTGGAGGGAGATACAATCACACACTCCAACCCAGTTGCTCGCCCTCTTGCTATTCTCTTATCGTGTGTGTATTCAGTATGCATATTGCCTTCAATGGAAGGACCCGCTTTAATCTGTCAACACTCCCTGTTCTTCTCTTCCCAAAGCCATTCCCTTTAGTGAAGAGTGAAAGGGAGAAAAGAAGGGATTGGCCAGTTAATGAATCATAAAGCCCTACACTTTACTGATTTGGGGGGGGGGGGGGGAGGGGGGGGGAAATGTGGAATGCACTTTTTTCTGAATAAAGCCTGCAGAAATCCAGCAGCAATGGTGTGGAACTGTTTTTTGAATCAAACCCTGAGAACTCATTGTGATTTGCATTCATGTAAACACCTACTTTTTTTCGTTAACTGAACTGATTTAACTGCTAATTAAAACTAGTCAGTAAGCACAATGCAAAATTAATTAAACCATTTAGTGGAGAGATGCAAATGAGGCAAAGCTATGGCTTGGACATGACCAAAGTAAGTGCAAGTACAACTCATCATCTGGCAAAATAGTTCTGGAGGTAAATGTTCTCCCCCAAGATGAAGTAAAGCAATAAAAAAAAATCATCTGACTGACTGCATATAATCTTTTATTGATAAAATGTGCTGGAATCCAGCTTCCCCTCTTGGAAAAAGTGGCAGATTGGACCCCAGTGGATTTTAAAAACAGTCTCCTCTAAGACACATCTTTCCAAATACGGCCCAATCTTGACTAGCTGTACCCAGGCATGACTGCTCTGCTGTCTGTCCAAATACTGGTACCAGTTCTGCCGCAATCTGGGTCTTATATTCTTGAGAATAATTTTCAAGTATTTACACTTTCTCAAGGGCAGGATATTGCATTTGCTCTGAAAACTATATTGTCTGGAGCAAAGTACAAATAGTGTTGCCTGACAGCAAAAGCCAAGAGTACATGCCAGTGCTACCTTGAGTGTTTACATGGCAATCATTACCATAGTTCCTAAGCACCTCCAAGTTTTTATTGTACTCATTCACATAACATCCCTGGCAGGAAGGAAAGTATTATTATCCCTATTTTAAAGATTGGAAATGGAAGTCAGACAAAAATATTTAAAAAGGACATAGAAGCCTAAAATTAGACAATAAAGTACTTAACTTTTAAGTTAAGGATCTGGTTCACACATTGGAATCCAGAACCCGATGGAAGGGGCCTAGCATGGGGACAATTTGACACTTCAGAATATGAAACAAAACCAGTAAACAGGCTGAGGGAAGCTGTGTTAAGACAGCAGGCTCAGTAGGCAGCTGCTTAGAGCTAGCTAACAAGAAACACTTGGAGCAGAGGTGTGTATTAAATCTGCCCCTTTCCACAGGGCTGAGGGAAAGGACTCCCTCCACTTGGGCTCAATGGCTTTCTGAAGGCAGATGCTACACTTGAAGCCAGGCACCTAACCATGTTTCATTCACAAGCTAAGCAGATATTACGATGGTGTTGCCGCTCCTCTCTTTTGCAGTATCCCGGTTCTTAGAACACTCACCCAATGTATAAGAGACTCTTTGCTTTAATTCTCTCCTCTGTGGGGATTCAAACCCACATCTCTTACTTGCTCTGACCCAGCCTAAAAATGGTTCTAGGATGGTGGAGTATTTTTCCACACACCTGTCTTAAGGCTGTGCTGCAAAGCAGAAAAGAATTCAATATTAGCTCGGCCACCACCAGCAAGTCTGAGTGGTTTGGGCACTTACCTGGGAAACAGGAGACCTGGTTTCAACTCCTGCTCCAAAAACTGTTTACACATTTTATCCAGTGACTGTTTCATATAGGCCTACTGGATCATCATATGAATATGGGTTGTCAGTGCGAGGCGGTGGTCAGCAGGGCAAGCAACACGCTGGCATGCATCAACCAATGCATCTCATGTAAAACTAAGGAAGTGATACTCCTGCTGTACTCTGCACTGGTGAGACTGCACTTGGAGTACTGCATCCAGTTCTGGGCACTGCACTTTCATAAGAATGTGGAAAAACTTGAGAAGGTCCAGAAAAGAGCCACCCATATGATCAGGGACTTGCAAGGCAAGCCATATGAGGAAAGGCTGAGGGACCTGGGCCTCTTTAGCCTAAAGAAGAGAAGGTTGAGAGGGGACTTGATAGCAGCTTACTGCTATATCAGAGGAGTGCATCAGGAACTTGGTGAACAACTGTTCACTAGGGCACTCCAGGGGAAGACCAGGACCAACAGATACAAACTCCTGGAAGGCCGCTTCAGGCTTCATACCAGGAAATACTCTTTCACAGCCAGGGTGTCCAGACTGTGGAATAAACTCCCTCCAGAGATGGTGTAGTCATCTTCCCTGGAGGTTTTCAAGAGAAGACTAGACAGTCACCTCGCTGGGGTCACCAAACCCCAATTGTCTTATTGCCTAGAGTGGGGAGGCTGGACCTGATGATCTGCAAGGTCCCTTCCAGCCCCTAACAATCTATGAATAAGATCTCTAAGGAGATTCCTATGGAACAATGTCTTATTTTCCAGATCCCATTCAGGCATGAATGACACATGCTCCCCAGAGGCTGGGGGGGGGGGGGGGCACAGCGACCACCTGCAGGCTGTGGTGACAGTGGTAGCGGCAGGGGCATGGTGTCAGCAAGCAGGGACCACCTGCAGGTAGCTGTAGTGGTCTTGGCTCTGGGGTGGGGTGCGGCGGGTGGTGGGCGGGGACCTCCTGCAGCTGCCATCCACACTGTTGCCAGTGGCCAGCAGGGACCGTCTGCAGCCACTGGCAGCTGTGTCGGCAGCAAGGGGAGGCAGCGGTGACTGCCCGTAGAAGCCAGCGGCAGCTTCGGCAGCGGTCAGTCTCGGGGGGGGACACGTGTCCCCCTATGCCTCCCTACACGTCACCTATGCAGTCAGGATTAGGTACAAGTTGCTTAGCCCTGTGAAGATGGAGTTAATTCTGGGCACCTGAAGGGACAGAACTCAAAACAACTGAAGAACTGTTTGGACAAAACAGAATTTACCTTTTCAGTTTAGACACCAACAGAACAGGGGTTTTCAGGATTGCAGTCTTGGACTCTGAGCATGGGAATGCCAGCAGGTTATTATGATGCAAACCAAGCCATGGATTAACTGTATGTCAGTTACATTGAAGTCATTGCTCATGCATACACTCTTACTCCATTGTAAAGGAAAGCACAATAGGTTACTTTTTTTTTAATGAACACAAACTACACTTCTTTAACCAGAGCATGCACATGCACAATTACCACAGAGTAACCAGTGTGCTGTATCTTCCTGCCTTCCTTTGCCTCACAGTGGGCACATCTACATGAGACGTTTACTGTACCATTGGCTAATTAGCTGGGCAGTTAATTAGGTGGCGTCTACATGTGTACCCCTACTAGACTGGAGTAAACTAATTTACTCTGCAGCAGGACAGTACTTGTAAATACAAGTACTATCCTGCTATGGAGTAAAGAACTCTGAAGCAGTGCAGACACAGACGCTTCCCAGCTAGCTGAGGCATGAAGGTGCTTCACTGCAGGGGCTGCTGTACTGAAGCTCCCTTGTAGCCCAGACAGCCCCGCCTCAGCACACTAAGCTGGAAGAGCAGCTCCAGGCTGGCAGGGTGACCGCTGGGACCCTCTGCCAGCCAGGGTTCCTCCACCCAGGCTCCACATGCTGTGCCAGAATAAACTGCTGAATTTATTGCTTTGGAGTTAATTGCTCCCAGGTGCACGTTCAAATGGCACACTAGGAGCAATTAAGTCCGGAGCAATATGCTCTGCAGTTTATTCAAGTGCCATAATGCATGTGCATTGCTCATAAAACCAGGGCGTTGCTCATGTGCCGATGATCTTAGGCATCTCAGCCCTTTAATGGATCTAAGTTATTTGCATAAAGCCACAAAAGATAGCTATTGTGAAGGAGCACATTTCAGAGGGGTCTCCCAGGGTTCCACATCACACCCAAACCTCTGAGCAATCTTCTATGCTGCAGATTTACACTCTACTCATCCCTGGTTCCTTTTGATACAGCCAATTTCTGGGGCTACACATATCACACTTCCAAAAACATTGGGTGGCATTACTTTGGAACATCCTCCCTTCCCCTTAGAGTCGTGGGAAGCTTTCTGCTTCACTATGTATTCTACAAACAGAAGGATGGTCTCTGGGAAATGTCACTGATGTAACAGTGTTATTCCCACGTGCCTCCCTGCACATCTGCACCTCTCAAAGTATCATCTACTTGACAGAGCAATACTTCATTTTTTAAGCTGGGCTACATTATTTTATTTTGGTAAGGGGAAAAAAGAGAACTGTTTGGGTATTTTTAGCAAAGCAAAATAGTCTTCCACCCCCACACCTGATTGCTGGCTGGTTTGCATTTAACAATAGTCTTCTGTTTAAGAGGTTACTATATCCACTCTCATTAACATTATTGTTATGACACACTAGGAAGTCTTTGTTTTCTTAACATTTTCTCCACTGGCTTTGGATTATATTCTCCTCTTAGCTGCTGCCATAATAACATAGAGAAAATGTGTGTGTCAGGAAAGAAATGAACAATTTGTGCTTTACTGCTCAGAACCTCATGTGTGTGGAAGGGGCAAATATCATTCATTTTTCCTTTATGAATGCTGCCAATTGTAGCTGCACACATTCCTCAAATGTCACAGTCCCAGAATGGTATAGTATTCAGCCTGCTCTTCCTCTCCCTCAGTTCACATGGTCTGCTATGAGCTATCTGCAACAAGACACTGAATAGAATGTGAAACAATTTAGAACAGCACGTCTTATGCAAGGCACCTGTTATGGCTGTTGCACACTGGGCTTGTTGAGTATTAGCTTTGAGGCAAACCTAATGCAGTTAGGCTGTCAAAGGTATGGTACTTATCTACATACTGCAAAGATGGAACTAATGCAAGCCAAAATCATTTTCCTTTTCTTTCTTTAAGTACCATTACTAATACATTTCACATGGTTAAAAATGCTTTATAACTAGGGCTCCTTCCTTAAATGTGTGTGCATAAATTTAGTTTGGATTCTGTTAAATATAATTTAGAGCTGCAGAAACAAAATGGACATTTTGTGAAAAGCATTTAAGTATAAACAAATGTGTTATGGTTAGTTTCATGAACACCAGATAGGATCTCTAAGTAAAGCTGTCAGATACAAAAAATAGAAATTAAAAAAATAAAAAACCCTCCAAAGACTTCCTATACTCTAGCTAAGGCAGTTGGGGGGGGGAGGCAGCTTCAGCCTTTACACTGAACAATGAATGGGATGCTTACCAAACAACAGTGCCATTATACATCAGCCACGTCCACAACACAGGGCTATACTGAGGAACTCAGGGAGCTGAAGAAATATAGAGCTTGCCCTATCCTTTAAGAAAGCCTCCTGCCAATAGCAGAGTGAGCATTTTTTGTGAGCTACTGTGAAAGGAGCATGGCTATGGCCCTTCTTTCTTTTGCTTGGGAGTGCTATATGCCCTTAGGAGCACACTGGGTAGATCCCACAATGCAAAGATGGGTAAATATACTTAGTTACATCAAGTACCAGAAATAATCGAGCCACGCTGATGGGGCATTCCACCGAAACAACTTAGCTATGCTGAGGAGTTGGAGTAGGAAAATACAGTCACAATTCTAACCACATATGCTCTATGTAGCTTTAACCCATTTGCAGGTTGG
Organism: Alligator mississippiensis; assembly: GCF_030867095.1. Classification (NCBI taxonomy): domain Eukaryota; kingdom Metazoa; phylum Chordata; order Crocodylia; family Alligatoridae; genus Alligator; species Alligator mississippiensis. The sequence goes on from NC_081826.1 coordinate 134,270,839, forward strand.
AATTTATGTAGCTCTACATTAAGCTTTCTGCTCCTTGACAAAGGTTGTGAGAAAAATCCCCACAATAACCAGTGTATTTTTTTTAATTCCCATTGAATGTCTCTCTGCTTGCTAATATCCATATGTTATTCTACTGAACATTACCCGAATACTGTAATGGGACAAAATCTGGCAATATATTACCCTGAAATTAAGTATGTTGAATACACTTCCTGGACTTCCATTTTTAGAACGTTCTCTTCAGAGGGCCTTGTTACATGTTGAACTTTAAGCATCTCAGATGTTGATTGGTGTTAATGTCAGTTCAAGTTTAGAGTGGTTAGTTACACGTTCAGGCTAAAAACTTTCTCTGACCATCCCTGACCTGCATTGCTGTGACTTGCCACTAGAGGGCTGGCAAGCAGGGGGCTGACTAGGTGCTACAGCTGTGAGTTGTCTGCATAGAACAGGGGGGTGAGGGGAGGGGACAGTGCATCCTGGGATGCTGGATGACTGAAACGTGGGCAGCTTATTTCTAGGGAGTGGCCACACATTTGTGGAACACAAGATAAATCCTCCCTTGAGTGGTATAACTTTAAGATGCCTAAAGGGTGCTTCAAACTAGTTTACATTCCTTAATGTGTGGGCAATACAGGGGCTAAGAGCTCTCTGAGCCGCCTAAAATCAATGTGTCACAAACCCCATAGTTAATGTTCATACATTAGAAAAACAGACTCCTTTGTCTGATTCCAGTATCTTTATTAGAAGGATGCTAAACTACACCAGAAATATTTAACTACCTATAAAAGGAGATAGAGTTTGCTCTCTTGTACTATCATAACAGGATCCATTCTTCCTCTCCTTATCTTCTAACACACAAGGGGTGAAATCCTGGTAGTTTGATGACAATGGGGCTGGAGTTTCATCTAAAGCATGTGGCACTGCCAGCTTCATGATAAAAGTCCAGTATTAAAAATGATTTAACTCATTAAATTTTGGGACACAAGGCCCTTCCAGTTAGACCATTTTTGTTTCAAATAAATTCACATTAAATTGTAAATATATTCCCATAAACCTGCATTTTTAATGGATCATAAACATGGTGGCTAGGGACAGACTACATATAAACCAGTTTAAGTAATCAGAAACTGGTTTAAACCTGTAACAGAACAGATGTTCAATGCACATAAACCAGTTTGAGAATGGCTGAAACCGGTTTGAGATAAATCTGGTTGAATGTAGACTTAACTGATTTGGCTCAAACTGATTTATACAATGTCTGTCCCTCTACCCAATTTAACAACTCTTTTTAAGCTTAGTTAGCTAATCCAAGTACACAGTGACAAAGTTTGCATCAAATCCTGCCAGGTGCACCCTCAGAAGTATTGAACAAGCTCACCTCCGAACACAATCAGTGAAAGGGCAGCAACAGTTGTGAACAGAGAAGACCCTTTGCCTTCATGAAGCTTCCAGTCACAGAAATAGATCTCATCCTTGATGGTTGCGTCATACATGCCATGTGGTGCTCAACAGAGAAGCAGCCATGGCTTAAATATCCAAAAGTGCTCATTTTATATCAGTGCTTCAGTTTCCAGACAATGGGTACTGACTCTTTTATAAAAATCAACCTCCGTTTCAAGTGGACACAAACAAGCACAAGTGATTTTTGAAATTGTGGGCTATGGATCATTACTAAAACTTATGTCAGTAGTTTGCAACAATCTGCACAAAAGGATTTTGAATTTCACTCCATTTAATATAATTTTGGTTGCACTCAGTTGATCTCCATACTCATTATTAGGGGTGTGTGAAATGGGCCCTATTCGATTCAGATTTGGATTCAACCCAAATCAGGGACGGTGATTCGATTCGTTGATTCAGATCACTGCCCCTGATTTGATTCGTCCAAATCCGAATATGAAGATTTGATGCTGATTCACGGAATCAGCAATTCAGCCATAGATACAGCTTTAAGTGTTTTTCTACATACCTTGAGGTACCAGGCATGGCTCATGAAAGCTGCAATGCTAGGGTGGATGGAGCATCCCACAGGAGTGCGGGGGAGGCTCCCCCATGTGCTCAGCAGCGAACCCAGAAGTGGACCAGGTTCTTGATAACAGTGTTTATCACCCAATTAAGTACTTTGCACTTCCTCTGCCAGGGAGAGTGCAGGGGACCCCTCCCCACGCCCTCCCAGCTTGGTGATCAGCCACAGAGGGGCCCCAGGTGCCCGCCCAAACCCAGGAGGCACCAGTTGCCAAGCCAGGGGGGCATGGGGCAGGTCCGCGCTCTCCCCAACGGACCCAAAAGTGGACCGGATGTGCTTCTGGTCCACTTCCAGGTCTGCTGCTGAGCACGCTGGGGAGTCCCCCAGTGTGGGACACTCCATTCACGCCAGCATCGCAGCATTCACAAGCCACCTGCTACCTAGAGCTATGTAGAAAAAACATTTAAAGCTGTGTCTATGCCTAAATCACCAAATCTTTCCAAATGTCTCTGAATTGATTCAGAGGGTTCCAATTAGATATGGAGATATTAAAGGGTCCTCTGATTCAGTTTGGATTCGGAAATTCAGCCACCGAATCAGGCTGAATCTCCGCCAAATTGAATCAGGGACCAAAGCTTTGCACAGCCCTACTCATTATACTGTTTTATTAAGGGGAAAATACTTTGACCGACTTATACATCTCTGATTAAATCTTTTTTTAATTAAATGACTTAAAATATACAGAACATTTGGAAATATTCCAGATTACATGTCAGAAATCTCAGGGAAACCAGTTAACAGCATAAAAATGGAACACCAACAGACACTGATACATATAGGTTAAGAAGAGAGATTTGTGGAAGCCATTTAGGACAGGCTGTAGTGGTATTTTAAAATACCATTTAAGTTTCTATTCCATTAAAGACTGACATCAGTGAATGCATGGGTTTTTTTTTCCCATTGTAATTAACTTTTAATTGAATTAATTACTCCAGGTGAGCTGGAATCTACTGCTATAACTCACCTGGTGTTGATGAATATAACCACACCCATTTCTGCCATCCCCCATTTAAATGCAAATTATATGACTCCCCACACTAAATTGTTGGCAAATGCTCAAAAAGCCCACCAGCAATAAAAGACAATAACATCACAGGCAGCTGCTGCTGTAGGAAAGGAAGACAAAAGCACTTTTTAAGAAAACATATATTCCTGCATGATTTTATTTTTTTTAGCACAAAATAAAACAGGTGAGAAAATATCCCAGAAAAATACAGAATAAATTTTAAATAAGTGATGTATGGTATAGGCAGCCACAGGTCATTGCCCCTTCTCATACATGAGAATGAATAGCTTAACTAACTTAATCCATTATGTATGATTTGTACGTATGAGTGTGTGCATATACATGTGCATACACACACTCACACAGTTTGGGAGCTGCCTATCTAAGAAGCCCTTGTAGTCAATGAAGTTTAATAAGTTTTCTAAATTATTTATTACTTCCATTAACTCTTTATGAATAAAATGTAATAAACCTATGACACAGTTTCTTCCATAGGGGTTTCCCTCTATGGAGATAATTAATATCTAGTACATATGTTTTCTAAACATTTAGCAAACAAAAAACAAATCAAGTAAACAAAACCTTCTTAAAACAAAATAGTACTTTACCCACAACTCTCCCTGCAGGAAGATGCTTAGATGCTTTAGTGAGACAGGAACATGAATAAAACAGAATAATGAGTACAGGTCAGATCCCAGACTTGACTGAAAATCTAAGGACAACTGATATTTGAGGACCATGTGGTCACATCCTCCATTACTAATGTTAGCAAGAATTTGCAACTACTCTTAAATTACATGCACAAATTGTGGCTTCATTTCTGCAATGGACTCAACACGGGAACTGGGTTCTGCTGTACTCAACAGAACCTACTGGAAGAACTTAGTTTTCTATTAAAATTTTAGAATGTGCCTGTTATTCTTTTTCTACAATGCATATAAAGTCACTGTGTGTTTCATGTGTATCTTTTTCTTCTTTGTTGTAAGAAGTTATCTTTAAAACCTGCACAAAGTCTAGGTTTAAGATCATCCTGCCATGAGGCAGATGCTGGAAGAAACCTTCTATTGCTGTAGTACTGAGTCATTTGTAGCCAACAACAGAAGCAAGAAAATGGGATTGCGCTGAACAGGCAAACATGTCATCGCTGTAAAGTAATTACAGATTTGGCTCTAGTGCAGCTTTTCTATTTGCCAAAACATCAGGTAGTAGTTTAAGAAGCAAATTATTATACCCATTCAGGGCAAGGCTAGTCAATCAATCATGTATTGATTCCTATGATGCAGCATCACAACAATGCTGTGGTTGAATTCTGTATAAATGTGCCAGGATGTTTTCACTTAACTGAAACCCATTTCTGTCATTCCATGACACCACAAGATGACCGTCAGAGGCAGACTTTTCCAGTGACTTGACTTGACTGGAAATCGCAGTTCCATAAATGGATCATTTCAGTCTGTTCATAACAATGTGAAATTCCCTAAAATATGTTCAGGGAAATTCTGTAATTAAAATAACGCACACTGTCAGTACTGGCTACCATGTTTTGGTTGGATCTTCATCTTTTTTAATTACTTCTGTACATCCAAGTTTTGCTACAGGTTGTATGAGTGGATTGCTGACTGATTCCTTGTTTGATAACCTGCCATTCATAATATAATATTAGCTGTCATGAATTTGCCTTTTGGGAAGAATCCCATATCGACCACTTCACATTGTAGATTGACTACAAAAACACAGATAGTAATGGGCAAAAAACAACATTTATCACCATCATCATCATTTACTGTCACTCCCTAAGGGTCTAGGAGCCTTCAGGTATGGACATGCAACACAATTCCTATGGAGTAAACAGATCTTAATCTATAGTAAAAATGGAGGGTGACACTTTATGTAGTACAGCTGTGCATCATAAGTGTCCCTTTTCTGGGGTAAATTTACCCTGTGATAACTTTACCCCATAGGAACTTCCTACAGCGTGAATGCAGTGTGCCCACTCCCCTAGTCAGCTTCATGTCTGTTAACACTGCTCAAGGTGAACAAGCTACTACTTGGTCATGTGTAAACTCCTTACAATGGAGTAAATAAACTACAGAATAAAATTTGGAGTAAATTACTCTATAACAATATGTCCATACCTTAAAATCATAGACTATGACTATAGTGCTAGGCACAGTCAGTGTTACACTCATGGGTTGCATCACCATGAGCAAGGGCACGCAGTTGCCACAGTGAAAAAAGCTGCAGCACAAATTCATGCCACTGATTTTTGCCCTGGCACATGCCCCTGCCCATGGGATTAGCACAGGGAAAAATACTCTGGGTGGGGTAGGGGAAGCTGAAGTCAGCACCTGAAGCCAGGCTGGCCCCAGCAGCCTGACATGGGGCCCTGGGGGCCTGTCAGTGCTCCAGTGGTGGCAATTGGGGCACACAGAGCTTGGCCAGCAGCTGGAGCATGGCTCTAGCTGGCCAGGCTCCAATTTCAGGTGGCACACACTGCCATCACATGTGCTGCCCCACTTTTTTCAGAAGTGTTTTTTTTTTAAACTGGGATCTCCCAGTGTCAAAAAACACTGCAAATTAGCAGCACAGCGAATGCCTGTATATGCAGTACATGCAGTTTGCAGCACTGTAAAATGCATGTCCGTGATTGTCTGGACACACCCAGGGAGCCCTGAGCAGCAGCTAAAATGTGGATCCTGCTCTTCCTGTACCTGCACACTCAAAGCCTTGCCCTAGCTTAGCCTAATGACACTCCTCAAAGCTTGGGACTCTAGGCAACGGCCCTTGTTCCTTACCCCCAAATGCTGTTCTGATGCTAGGTGCCTCTACATACAATCTGTGTCCTTTCATCCTTTAGAGATCCAGATTCTTTACATAGACTCTTCTTTTTCTGATTTCTGTTGGACAAAAAAAAGGGCACCTCTAATATTTTTTATTTGAGCCAGTTGAGCTTGTCACTTATTTTGCATGATCTCCAAGTGGAACAAGCCTGCCCTAATGAAACAGGAGCGTTTCATCAAAATTTACTGATACTACAATTAAATGGAAGGTTCATATAAAATCAAGATTATACCTTCCCTTTATTAACATACAATGCCAGGCAATAATATATATGCCAGATCTTCCAATGGTATAAATTCTCATCATTCCATTGACTTCAGCTCAGTTACGTGCATTGATCCCAAGAGAGTGCTTTATAATTGTTGATTTATTCAAAAGCCCATTGACTTCATGTAAAGAGTCTTCACATTTGCTTCAGCAAACTTTGGGTCAATCCCACAAATGGTGTCTAATGAGAATTTTGAGCTCAATCACAATTCTGAAAATTCTTATTCAAACAAGTAATCTTTTCTCCCCTGTTAATTACAGTGTTACTGCTTATCCCTACAGGCTCTTATCCCTTCCCTATTACCTGGAAAAACAATAAATTATTACTCCATTAGATATGTTTCCAGCCATCTATGAGGGCCCTGCTACATGTTCAAATTAAAGCTGGACAGAAACCAGCAATAGAGTTGCTACACATTTTCAAGCACTAACTATATAACTGGCTGGCTCTTTTTATAGCTGGATGGACATTTTTATTGTGTGATAATCACTTTGCATGTGTGGCTTGTCTAACTTCATTGCATGATTAACCAGCTAATTGTGTGATAATTACTTTGCACTTGTGGGCAATCTAAATATATTGCGTGATTAACCAGTTAATTGTGTACTATATATAATGTGTAGCAGGGGTCTGAACACCACCACCACCACCGTACTAAATCTAGAGAATATATATGGCAGTGAGTCATGACACCCAAAAAGAGGACATTTCTCTTTTGGAGACATGTTTTATGTGACCGCCCTGAAAAACAATGTTGTGATACAATCTGCCTTTCATGAAGTTGCGCTAATTTGAACTTCCACCTCTGGCCAAGAAACACGAAGAAAGTCTAGCAGATATGGGATGCCACATACTTTCTACTGAACATTAATTTTCTCAAGTTATTAAAAATACATACATACATACATATGTGTGTGTATTTGTATGTGTAATCTGTCTGTCTGTCTGTCCATAATGATTATGCTCAACTGAGCATGCACAGATTGGCTGAGTGGGCTGGGAGGCTGGGGGTGGAGCCAGCTGTGTTAAAATGGGAGCCCATCTGATGGCCCTGCCCTGCCTCCTTCTCAAACCTCTGGTGTGGCAGCTCCCTCCATCCTACCTCCACAAAGGCAAAAAAATTAAATTGGGTAGAGCACTTTAAAAGTGCCAGGGCCACTTGAGGAAAAGTGGGAGCCCCTCCGTCATAGCGGGGTTGGATCCGAAGAGGAGCAGAGGAGGGGGAGCGGGGTCAGACATGAATGGGGGGGTGGGGTCGGACTCAAACCAGGGGGAAGGGGAGTGGGGTGGCATTAGACCCAAATGGCAGGGTGGGATCATATCTGAATGGGGAAGCACACCCAAACTGGAGGGGGGGAAGCAGGGCCAGACCCAAACCAGGGGGTAGGGCAGGGTTGGACCTGAACAGGGGGGTGGGGTCAGACCCAAATCAGGGGGAGCGGGGTTAGACCCAAACCAGGGAGGAGGGGGGTGGGGCAGAGTCATAACTGAATGGGGGGGAAGGGGAGTGAGGTCAGACCTGAACTCGGGGGTGGGGCAGGGCTGGGTTGCACCTGAATGGGGGGGAGTGGGGTCTTTCTTAAATGGGGGGCAGGGTCAGACCCAAACCAGGGGGAGGGGGACAGGCTCAGAGCTGAACTGGGGGGAGAGGGGTGGGGGTCAGATGCAAAGGAGGGAGGGGTGGAGTGGGGTTGGAACCAAACCATGGGGAAGAGGTGGGAGAGAGTCAGACCCAAGTGAGGGGCAGAGGGAGGGCTGGACCCTGGGCTTAGTCCCTGCCAGCCCCCCTTCACTGACAGACAATTTGCTAGTAGATAGATAGATAGATAGATAGATAGATAGATAGATAGATAGATAGATAGATAGGGCTGTGCAAAATGGCACTGTTCCATTTTGACTTGAGTTTTGAGGTTTGAATGGAACAGTGTTTTGTTTTGAATTTCATTTCAAGTCAAAACAGCTGTTCCATTTCACTTCATCGAAACAGTGAGGCTCTCTCAATCCTGTTTCAACATTCCACCTGACTATTGTGCTGGGGAAAGAATTGTTGGGCTGGGGTTGGGAAACCAGCCCAGCTGGGATGAGTTCATTTACCGAGCCCCAACCATTGCACTGGGGAAATGAACTCAGCCCACCTGGGCTGAGTTCCCACCTCCAGCCCGATGATCAGGACTGGGGAAACAAACTCAGCACAGCTGGGCTGAGTTCATTTCCCCAGCCTGACCATAGTGCTGGGGTTAGGCCTGATCCAGTGTGGGGGATGGGAAGTCAGCCCAGCTGGCTGATTTCCCATCTCCAGCCTGATCACAGCACTTGGGAGGGGAACTGAGCTTGGGCTCTGTTCCCTTCACGTGTGCTGTGATTGGCTTCCTGCAGCCCAGCAGCCAGAGATGGGGAGAGCCAGGGCTGTGCTCCCAGCTGCTGCTGGGAGCGCAGCTCTGGTTCTCGCCTGTCTCCTACCACCTTGCTGCTGGCTTAAAAAATTGAAACATTTCAAAACTTTTGAACATTTCAGCTACTCTTGTTTTGTTTCAAGGCTGTTTCGAAGCCCTTCGTTTTGATTCGATTTCACGGTTTCAAGCTCAAAATGAGTCAAAAGTGTCAAATCAAAACAGCTGGCAAAATTTCACACAGCCCTAATAGATATTTATATAGATATAGATATCTATATAGATATAGAACTAGATCTATATAGCTTTATATAGCTATATAGAGCTAGATCTAGATATAGATATAGATCTATATCTATATATATAGTTGGTCAAATGTCTTGTGGCTCTCTTTCGTTGTATAGAAAAATCTCAGTGGAATGTGTTACATACTCTTTTCCTGGTGACAGACATCACAAAAAAGTATTGACCTTGGAGGAAATTATAATGATTTACTGTAGCTTTGTACATGAAAGCTAAGGACAGACGTTACACATAAACTGGTTTAAGTGAACAGAAACTGGTTTAAACCTGTAACAGAACAGATGTTCAGTGCACAGAAACCAGTTTGAAAATGGCTGAAACCAGTTTGAGATAAACCTGGTTTCTAGTAGTATCAGACTTAACTGATTTGATTCAAACCAGTTTATACAATGTTTGTCCCAGACCCCTTGCTGGTTTAAGATAAATCAGACTCCCCAGCATCCCAGCATCTTCTTGGGGCTGGATGGGGCTCACTGCTCCACAGCAGGGCTAGTCCCTCCCCTCTCCTCCCTGGTTGCAGCTCCAGAGACTGCGGACTGCCCCTTCCTCCCCCTCACCACTCCCTGCTAAACAAGAATTCCCCCCTCCCCTCTGCCTAGCAGAAAGGTGTCTGTATATTAGCTAGCAGACCACATGCTAGGTATGGCCTGTGCTGAATCAACAGCCATAATCAACAGGTAGCTGGTAATGTCCCTCTTGTTTTCTTAATGGGGTGATAAACACTGAGTTAGGGGTGATAAACACTATTATTAATTCCCTGATGGGCTAATCATAGCATCTTGCCAGGGGCTGGCCACGCCCCCTCCCCCCCTCAGCTTAGTGCTATGGAAGGGATGGGAGAGCTGTTCTAGTGCCCTCTGGCTTCTAGCCTGAGCCACTGCAGGCATGTGCCTGCATTTCTGGGATGTCTGTGCAGTTACTAAGTGATTTAGCCTAGCCAGGTTAGACTAACTTGCACAGATTGAATCAATTCAGGCTCAGGCTTTTTGAATGTCTGTCCCTAGCTGAAAGGTGTTATTAGTATAGCAAAATCCACTGATTACAGGAAACCTACTGGAGATTATTTTTGATATATGGGGTTTATGGGACTAGATGCAGGTATATCCTAGAAGGTTGCTATGGAACTAGCAGATATATGCATTTTCCACAGATCTACACTTCCATGAAGTATGTCTGTGTTCCTTGGATTAGGCAAACTGTGAAGGCCATTTGAAATGAGATATTCATGTCAAATTCTTTTTATTTTCCTTAATCAAGAAACCCCTGAGAACTATCACTATGAATAATTCAATCTTTCACTAACATTTAGTGCAATTAATAACAGTACTTTAAAACCTGCTAGCTTTGTATATCTTTTTATGCATAATTAAAGGGTGTTGATATTTAAGTTTTCAGCCAAGAAGCAAGCTAGGTTTGGTTTTTGTTGGCAGCAGCTGCAGCTGGCTTAACTACAACACGATAACCTGATATTACCCCATCCCTGTACACCCAGCTCAGTTTGCTTTCTTATGTGCTGCCTCTCCTGTTCTTTCTTAATTGTGTTCAAATGTTATGCTGTGCCTGAATCACTGTCTGCCTGTTTCCCTTTCTCTCTCTATCTCGCATGCAGGGAAACACACCAGAAGATTTTGAAGCTGTGGCCAGGACACACACAATTTTCACCCAGGTATTAGTCACCAAAGATATAATTTTTAAAACATGCTTTTTTATGCCTTCAAATAATTGCAAGTGTAAATTAAAAACACAAAAATAGACACAGTAGATAAACATCTGGTGATACTATCTTCTTCCTGTAAATAGTTATACCCATATGGGGTGCACAAAGTAGTTGCAGTTGATAATCCTTTTGAAATAATTCTACAACACAGCTCTAAATGGCTCCACAGGCTTTGCCATTTCTTGTCAAATGACAGTCTTTTGCCCTATCAGGCAATCTCTATATCAGATGGCTTTATTATTTTTACTAAAAACGGGGCCTCCAGTAGAGCTTCCTATTAGGGATCTGTCTCGGCATTCTCTCTCTCTCTCTCTCTTTGCTACTGCTTGAATTCCTGATCTTTAGCTTTCTGGTGAACTGGTAAAAACTCAAAACTATGAGCCAACTTCTTGAAGAATCCAGTACATGCTAGAGATGTGTGATTATGGTGCATACTGTAATCAGCACTGATATTAGGCCCAAGCAGGTCTCAGACAGAGGCTAAAGTGTGGGTTTCTCTCAGCTCTCACTTGTACATTGAATGGCTTGTCATTGCCTTGGTTGCTTGCCCCTAAAAATTAGTCTGCTTTCAATACAATGACCTGGCTGTTTTCCTGAAGCCATGAAATATACATTCCCATGGAAAACTAAGACTTTCCCTTTAAATGTCCTGCAGATTAGGGGCACTTTTAATAATCAGGATTCAAGACTCCAGTGGGAGGGCTGAGACCAATAATCATCTGAATGTCAGTCTCAGCCCCAGCACCTCACCAGAGCAGGTTCAAGACTACTAGTGGCATGGATCTAGTGCCAGAAGCAACATCCTCCCCTGGGGTTAGTTCCCTATGACTCCCTCTGCCTGCTATTTTCCTTTAAATATCTAACTTCAGGCTTGAAGACTAAAGTCAGGCAATGTCACTTGTGGGTCTTTAGAACCTGTGAAAAAGGAGGTCCCGTTAGTTTGGTATTTCAAAGCACCCCAAATTAAAAGCATGATAAAATACCATCATCATTATCCTTTAGCATCACAACCCTCAACTCTGTGCAATAGGAAAAGGATGGTACTACTCAGAATGAGTAAAAATGTTGAAGTAGGGCTTTTAGCCTGCTTAGCTTTAGATACCTATAGCTATTTTGGGACTTGAACTTTCCTCTTAATGTAGTCACTGCCTCTGTTGTAACATTTCAATTGACACTCCCTGATTCGTGTAATTGGCAAGTTTGCTCAGACCATGCCCCAAATTCTAGGAGGGCAGATAGAATAGCAACTGCAGTATTATAATGAGCCACAGTTCACCACTTTGTCATTTAAACTACACAAAATACAAAGATATATGCTGCATAAGTACCAGTATGGGCAGAACAGAGTCCCTATTCTATAAACTGTCAATACCACACAGAGCTTTAAAAAGAAATACTTGAAATCATTATAAAGCATAGAAGGGAGAAGGATAAAGAAAGGAAATACAAAGCAGGTAAGACAGGGCTTGCTACGTATGGGAGTATTTAGGGGCTATTCTTTTCTTAAAAGATTCCCAGGCTTCTTTAAGCTTGACCTGTCGAAGTGTTGAGCTCCTCTTGGAAGATGCCAAGTGCTTTCAACCCTCTAGACTAAGCCCTTAATGGGACAAGAGAAACATTTTCATTTAGAAGCCTGTTGTGTTCTTATTTTCACCCATGTTCTTTTAGCCTGTGTCCGTCAGCAATGTCTGAATCATCAGTGTTTTCTCTTGCCCTCACCCTTATGTATTTCATAGGGAAGTTCAAGAATTCTGGGAAGTCCCTGCCTGCATCAGACTGGTTTTGGAGTCTGTTGAGACTTTCTCAAACCCAAACATCTCAAGACAGAAAAAATATGTTTCTGGAAAAAAATCACAAGATTAAATAAAGAAGTGACATTTCCCCTGATAACATACATAAACACCTCCAAACAGAAAATGTTGCTTAATGGGAAAGAGAACCTATTTTAAAATGCAGCCAATCAGAAGTATTCACAGATGATCAGGCTAGTGTTCATAGATGGAACAGATGGAATCTGACTTCCTGCAAGGTACATGTCAAAAACCTCATGCCACAGTTTCTGCACCAAGTCCACAACTGTTGTTTGGGTGTTATAGCAGCTGATAAAATAGGCTGTTGCTTGAGAAAGTTCATGCCTCACTGGACCAGTTAATCTATAAGGTGCAACCCTACCCTCTCTTTTAGCTGTTTGGGTGATAATAGTTTTTTTTTCAGAAAGATTTCTTCTCTTCGCATAAAAGCCTGTCACAGATAGGAAATTCATCATGTCCTTTGGAACCGTGTTTCAGTGGTTAATTACCCCATTACTAAAAGTTGCAAGTTACTCCTAGTCTAAATGTGTATACTTCCGCTTCCAGCCATTTGACCTTATAACTTTTTCTGCTAGATCAGGGGTGTCAAACTCACTTCATGTCCCAGAATGCATCTAGACCAAGGCACTCCTTCAGTGCTGGATCCAGTCTAGGGCACAGAGAGTGGCTCCAGCCTGGGGTATAGCTGGTAGTAGCTCCGGCCCAGGGCATGCAGGGGTGGTGGTAGTTCTGGCTCTGGCCCAGGGCATGTGGTGGTATTGGCTCCAGCTTTGACACAGGGCAAACAATAGCTCCAACTCCAACTCTGGCACAGAGGAGGTGGGGTAAGCGAAATGGGCCAAATGATCCTGTGTTACAGTGGTGGCAATGGCGATGGGCCAAGTGGCTGCAGGGCAACCGAGGCTTTATCAGCCCTCACTTGTCCTCCTGCCACTGAAGGCCATGTCCTTGGGGCCCAAGTATCCCAAATCTGCAAAAGGTCATGCCCTTAGCCCTGCCCAACAACTTCTAGTAGCTCTCCAGTGGTCCAGTGAGGCAGACAGAGTGGTTCCGTGGGCTAGAGCTGGCCCATGGGCCGTATGTTTGACACGCCTGTGCTAGATTAACAGAAAACCCTTCCTCATCAAGGTACTTATTGGTCAAATCATTTCAGCTATCTCTTTCATATATTAAATAAATGGAGCTGCTTTAGGCACTCACTAAAAGGCACACTTTTGTGTAATAATTTTCTGATCCATGTCAATTTTTCAATAGCCTTTTTGAAACAATGATAGTAGTATTGGCCACAATATTGTAGTAATAGTCTTGGTTCTCCAGACCCTCAGTTCTTGTTATGGACTATCTAGTCCCTTGGGTGCATGTTGATGATCCAACACTATTACATAAGGGTCTCTGTCAGTCTCATTTGCCTTTCCCATCAACCTCTTGGCTGTTGATAAAACTGCTGATTTTATCTTCCTATTGCAAGGTGCCTTGCATTCAGATTCTCATTTGGTCCTGAATTGTCTGAATTCTGCTGCAAGACACTGTGTCTCATTGTTTGAGCACAACATGGTGGGACTATCACACCTTGCAAAGCATGCCATCACTTTCTTGATCACATTTCTTGCCTGAGTTCCTCCACAGAGGCAATGACCCAGAAATTAGAGCAGTAATTTACTGAGATTATGTACTTCCTGTTGTTAAAGGTGAATAGGCCTATTCCAATTGTTGTCATATTTTGATTTAGGATTTCAAGAGGCAGAAATCTCTCTTTGTGATATCAACCACTATTCTGTTTGCATTTAGGTATGCTCTTAACTGGGTGTTTGTGCCTGGTTAGTAGACAAGCCCTCAGATATATCTCTCTTCTCTATGGGTGTGAAATCATAGAATCATAGAAAATGAGGGTTGGAAGGAATCTCAGGAGGTAATCTAGCCCAAATCCATGCTGAAAGCAGGACCATCCCCAGCTAAATCATCCCAGCCAAGGCTTTGTCTAGCTGAGTCTTAAAAACCTCCAGGGATGGAAAGTCCACAAGTTCTCTAAGTAACCTGTTCCAGTGTTTCACTACCCTCCTAGTGAGAAAGTTTTTCCTAATGTCTAACCTAAACTTCTCTTACTGCAACTTGACACCATTGCTCCTTGTTCTGTCATCTGTCACAACTGAAAACAGTTCAGCTCCATCCTCTTTGAAACCACCCTTCAGGTAGTTGAAGTCTGCTAGTCAATCCTCCCCCCCCCCCCCCCCCAGTCTTCTCTTCTCTATACTAAATAAGTCCAGTATACCCCCAGCCTCTCCTCAGAAGTCATGTGCCCCAGCCCCCGAACCATTTTTGTTGCCTTCCACTGAACTCTCTCCAATTTGTCCACATTCTTTCCATAGTGCGGGCCCAAAACTGAACACAGTACTTCAGACGTGGCCTCACCAGTGCTGAATAGGGGGAATAATCACTTCCCTTGATCTGCTGGCAGCAGATATGGCCAATGATCTGCTGGCAAAACTTCTACTAATACAGCCCAGTATGCTGTTAGTCTTCTTCACAATGAGGGCACACTGTTGGCTCATATTCAGCTTATTATCCACTGTAAGCCCCAGGTCCTTTTCTGGAGAGCTGCTGCTTACCCAGTCAGCCCCCAGCCTGTACTGGTGCATGGGATTCTTCCATCCTAAATGCAGGATTTTGTACTTTTCCTTACTGAACCTCATGATATTTCTTTTAGGCCAATCCTCTGATTTGTTTAGGTCTCTCTGAATCCTAGCCCTACCCTCCAACATATCTACTACTCCCTCCAGCATGGTGTCACCTGCAAACTCTCTGAGAGTGCACTCCATCTCATCTTCTTGATCATTGATGAAAATATTTTAAAAAACATCCCAGGACCAACACCTAGGCCACTCCACTTGATGCCAGCTGCCACTACCTTCCAAGCGTGATGATCCAGCCAATTTCCTATGCACCTTACAGACCATCCATCCAACTTATATTTCCTTCGCTTGTTTGCGAGAATGTTGTGGGGGATCCAACCAAAAGCCTTCCTAAAGTCACATCCACTGTTCTCCCCACATCCAGAGAACTAGTTCTATCATCATAGAAAGCAATCAGGTTTGTCAGGCATGACTTTCCCTTAGTGAATCCAAGCTAACTGTTCCTAATCACCTTCTTCTCCAAGTGCTTAGAAATGGATTCCTTGAGGACCTGCTCCATGAGTGTTCCGGAGACTGAGGTGAGGCTGACCAGTCTACAGTTCCCTGGATCCTCCTTCTTCCCTTCTTAAAGATGTGCACTATATTTGCCCTTTTCCAATCATCTGGGACCTCTCTCACTCACCGTGAGTTTTCAAAGATGATGGCGAGCAGCTATGTAGTCACATTGGCCAACTCCTTCAGCACCCTTGGGTGCATCCCATCTGGCTCCATGGACTTGTACATGCCCAGCTTTTCTAAGTAGTCCCTAATCTGTTCTTTTGCCATTGTTGGCTGCTCACCTCCTCCCCAAACTGTGCTGCCAGTTGCAGTAGTCTGAAAGCTGACCTTGCCTGTGAAGACTGAGCTAAAAAAAAGCACTGAGTAGCTGCAAAGTACTAGTGCAGTATGTTGGTGGACTCTTGTTCCTTGTTCTATTGAAAAATGTGTGGTTTGTAATGTGGATAGTGTCATGTATCCATTGTATATTCTTTCAATATTGACTTATTTAGATAGTACCTAGAAGTGAGAAGTTTCAATAACATTCATTCCCATGGTTTGGTGCACTCTGCAGTGTTTTTTTCAGGGTATTTTCTGATGGTTTGTTATCAGTTTGGGGGGCATCCATTTTGGCCCAAAAATAATAATGGCATTATTCAGTTCCAAAAAACATAGCCAGTGCTCCACATCCACTTCTTCACATCCATTTTCTGTGTCCTTAGGACTCTACCAGCAGCTGCTGTAGGCAGTTAATTTGCATCATTGCTGCTTCTCAGACATTGCACTGTAGCTCCCTAGGGTCAGAGGGCTTTAGGTCTGCTCATTGGCTTATGATTTTCTTTGTGTTTTCCAGTGTCCACTGGGGGAGGTCCTGGCCATTCCCATGCTGTACCATTGTGTGGTAATGTTCTCAAGGATCCACAAGTAACTGAGAAGTAGACACAGAATCTTGAAAGCTAGTTGACTTGATGCCTTGAAGTCCCCCAAGTGCTTAGTTTGGCTTATTCTGGAAGCCTCAGAGGCTAGAATGATCCTGCCAATATTATTGCAGTGGTTATCTAGCTTAATATCCAGAATCTTAATATCACAGATAGTCTGGCTAAATTGGTTAGTACAGGAAACCCTCGCTATTTGTGGGTTTGGCATTTGCAGTTTTGAATATTCACAAATGCCTGCATTTTAAATACCTGCATTTTAAATACACTCTAAACGCTCCACACTTGCTGCCACCGAGTTCCCACCACCGCCACTGCGTTCCCACCATTGCCGCTGTGCTCCCGTTATCACTGCTGGAGCCATGCCACCCTCCCCCAAGCCACCAGGGACACTGAGTTCATGAACGCAGACTACGTTCATGAATGCAGTGCTTTATTCATGGATTTCACCATTCGCTGGGGATACGAGAACGTATCCCCCGCAAATGGCAAGGGTTGCCTGTACATCTTTATTTGTCAATGGGTGCATCTACATGTGCAATTAGTGAGCATCAATAAACTCTGGGACTTATTGTTCTGGAGTTTATTGCTCCTGGGTGCTGCATCTTCATGTGCACCTGGGAGTGCAGCACATGAAGCTGGGTCAGAGCAGCCCTGGCTGCTAGGAGGACTGGGTGGGGATTAGCCTGCCAGTCCTGGGCTGCTTCCCCTGGCTCAATGTTCTGCAGAGTGGCTGGCTGAGGCATGAGGGAGCTTTAGCATGAGTCTAGCCAGTGGGCAGCCCACACACTGAAGCACCTTTATGCCCCAGCCAGCCAGGCTAGCATCTACACTTGCATGGCTGTGGAATTTTTACTCCGCAGTAAATACAAGTACTATCTATAATACTTGTATAGTACCTTATAGTATTTATCTTTATAGTATAGTAGAGTAGAGTAGAGTATAGTATTAGTATGGCATAGTATTTACCTTTATAGTTATTGCAAAGTACTTTATAGTACCTATAGTACTTGTATAGTATTTACTATAGTAAGTAGAAGTACTACACTGCTGCAGACTAAATTAGGTTATCTACACAAGCATGTATAGATTAATTCATTTACACAAGCATGTGTAGATGTGCAACCTTTCCTGTGCAGCTAATTAGTTTACTGCACAGTAAATGCCTCATATAGATGAACCCAATGGATGTTAGTGACTTATTTCTAGTACTGCACTCACTGGCTTTGAACCTCAATTTGCCTGAACATTTTCTCATCACTGCTAGGCTACTAATCCATTTTCTTAGCTGCAATCAGTATAATGAGATCTCTTCTTTGCAGACATGCTACTTCCTTCTTTAGTGTCTTCATTAGGGGTAATAGAATTCTGCATGTGGATTTGGGTTTCCTGGAAGAGGAGTTTGTACGGAAAGGAGGTCTGTTTCTATCTTCATTTTATCTTTTAGGTGTCCAAGACCTTGAAATATGTCCTTTTCTCCTAGGTACAGAGTGAAAATGCTTTTCCTTCTTTTCCCATGATCAGCTCTATAAAGAAATACAACTTGCTTCCATACTCATGTAAGTTTTGTCATTTTGACTACAGAATACATATTAAAGGTAGTTAAAGTTAAATGACCTGATTTTTAGAAGAGCCAAGCCTTCCTACTGTGGTATGACAAATATACTATGAAAAATAACCAAGAATATGTGCATTAGATATCTAAATGTTGGCACTCAAGGATAAATATTATGGTTCATTTCAGTTTTGGGGGGCCCTTTATATAATTCCTTAGCTTGCCATTACTGGTTAAAAACATTTATTCTATGCCAGCTTTTCTCCAGATGTTCGCTGCATAGACTCCTGGAATGGTTTTGAATCAATTACTGCCTACACGCCACACTTGAGCAACTGCACGTACACAGACCTTAAATAGTCCACCCAAAGAGATTTTCTATTGCTGTTTCTGATTTGATATGTGCTTTCATTAGCTTTCATACTCAAATAAATTCTACCCACATGCTGGCATTTGATCATGAAAAAATGGGCATTTTTCTTTTCTAATGGAGCATAATCCTTCATTTTATAAATAATTCATTAAAAGGTACATACTTCTTATACACCAAAAGTATTTTTTGGTTAAATAAACATTTATGTTGTTAATACTATAAAACTTTTTTTTAAACCTGGTTTAGCCTCCATTGAAATTAATGACAGTAAAGGCTAAATCAATCCAAGTGTCTTTTGTTCAAGACAGACGGAGGAACAGAGAGAGCTATGTCTAACCCTATGGGCAGCCTTTTCGTCAAATCAAATGATTCTCTTTTAATTCACTCAAAAAGAGGATCATATTTAAAAGATATTCCTTTAACTGACTGCTATTGTAACTCTACTCATGGTCTTAACTGTCATATTGAAAGGAACTAGACTACTCATTTTTGCCCCTGCAGCCATTTCAGTTTGGGTTGTGTCCGACAACCGTTACGATTACTTATTCATTTGTAGACCACCGTAAGGCCACGGCCACAAACTTACTGTCCCTGGGCACTGTGCCTTCAAGAACACCAACCTGTTTCATGTTGGCTGCTCTTTAAACCAGAAGCATTATAGCCACGTCTGCCCAGCAGGCAAGCTAATTACTGGGGAGGGGTGAGGGTTAACTGGTCCCATCACTCAGCAGTGATAATTGGCCTGCCTGAAATTCCATGTTTATGTGGTTACACTGCTGTGGGTTCCAGGAGTGAGGGCAGAGAGGCAGCAGTCTTACCCATGCCGGGAACTCCTACGTAGTCCTGGCTGAACTGCTGTTGTCGCTGCACATGCTCTGCCCATCACATCTGTTCTTCTTATAGCAGCAGCAGCCAGGAACTGTTTAGGGGTTCCCAGCATGAGAACGCCCTGTGGGGGAGAGGGGTCAGCACCCCTCCCAACTTGGTGCATGGGCCGGGTGCCCCTCTCACCCACTCCTAGTTAAGTTGCTGCCACTAGGGCCACATTCCTTGAAAGACCTGGGTATCTGTGACTCCCATTCTTTCTGCAAGGGCTCAGCAACAACTCTCAGGAGTCAGCATTATTTAGCTGGATCCTGCTCAGAATGAAGTCAATGGGAGTTTTGCCAATGACTTCATTAGTAGAAGGCGCACACTGTAATTCAAATGACTGGAATATCAGAGCCAATATACTGAGCTTAAGAAGGCAGGGAAACAGCAAGTAGTGACAAGGAAAAATTGGCAACAGGCAGAACTCCTCTAATTATGATGTGGGGCTTGAGCTGTTTGGGAGATAATATCCTAGAGGAAAGGGAATCTGAGGATCAACCTACATGTCATACTCACTTGAGTAGTCCCATTGACTTCAGTAGGATTACTGGCCTGAGGAAGATGAGAAGGATTTAGTGCTGCATGTGCACATACGGTACAATGCATGAACTGTAGACATTTACAAGCATTTCAGGACTAACACCCAGCCAGTTAAAAACAAAAACAAGCCACTCGGGATTAACCCTGAAGTCTGATATGCATTATTCACTAGTATAAACTATCCGCTGGGGACTAACTACAAAGTCTGATATTCATTATTCTCCAGTACATCATCTCTGAGGTGGCCTGATGTGTGTGCGCTTGTGTGTGTGTGCACACTTCAAAATGTGTGAGGGTGAGGGAGGGACATGTATTGCAGAAGGGACATTAATTCAGTACAATGAGTGGCTGTCCTTGTAGAAATCTATAGTAAAGGTGCCAAGTAACATTTGGCTTCCAGGTCAGCCCATTTTTTTTATCCTAAATCTACTCATGCAAAGACACAGCTTATAGCTTGCAGATGGCTCATTCTGCTGAGCTGCCAGTATTCACACTCAGAGTGTGGAATTATATTGCATGAGCAAGGGGACTGCAGTCTTTCTTCACAGCTTTGTTATTATAGGGAAAGAATACAGCTAACCAATTAGAAACCTAACTGGAAAAGGAGAAAGAAAAGGAAAGAGAAAGAAAAGTAGAACTCAGAATTCATATTTTTGGAGGGTTTTCCCATTTAATTTAGAAATCACCAGTTAAGATAAATCATATACATACATGGACACACACACACTTTCTCATACATTTATCTAGGCAGGAAAAAAGATGGATGGTGAGGTGCGCATTTTAATACTCTCAACTCTTACTCATTTAGAAGTGTTCATGTTTTGCAAAAGACATGGGGGGGGTGGGGGGGGGATACAAGGGGAGATAATTGGCTCGGCAGTAGTGCTGCCAAGAAGGTTCAGGGGGTTTGGTGGATCATTGAACCTATAAGTCAGCAATGTGATGACTGTGAAAAAGAAGTGAATGCAATTTAACAGTAGCATTGTGCGCAAGTACAACTCTACTCTAGATTGTTTTGAGACCTTAGCTGCAGTGTTGTGTTCAGTTTTGAGCACCCCAGTTTAAGCAGGATTTAAAGAACTGGAGATGATGCAGAGGCTGGGAACAAAGATGATAAAGAAATTGGAATGCAAGTCATGGGATGAAATTCTGAAGGTATATTTAACTTGGAGAAAGGGAGAGTAAGTGGGGACATAATGGCAGTTTTCTAATAAGTGAAAGACTGCCATAAAGAAGATGGAGATAAATTGCCCTCTTGCTACAGAGGGCAGAATGTGAGGGATGAGATGTGCCCTACAATCAGATTTAGATCCAATTTTAAGGACAAAAAATCCTAATTGTAAGAATAGTAGGACAATGCAACACAGCTGCCAAGGGGAACTTTGGAATCTTGTTCCTTGCAGGATTTCAAGAAGAACCTGGATAGGCATCTGTCTCAGATGTTTTAGGAATAGCTAATCATGTACCTCTGCAGGAAGTTGGACTGGAAGACCAGATAGGTCTCCTTCCAACCCTAGAGCAGATGCATAACAAGCAGAGTTGGTGCCCTGGGCAAACCCTGTGGGAGAATGGGTGGGCACTTGTGTGAGATATGTGCAGTTCTGAGAGCTGGGGCAGCAGTGGGGGATGTCATTCGAAGAGGTGAGGGAGGGCACAGTTATGAAAACAGGTGTGCACAGAAGTTTTAGCCATGCTGGGAACTCCCAGGCTAGGTACAGACATTCAAAAAGCCGAAGGCAGAATCACTCAAACCTTTGAAGGTTTGTGTAAGTGCCCTAGTTTAGGTCAGGAGTAAACAAAACAGAAGTTCATCCTTCAGTGGGGTCATGCGACTGTCTGTACTGACTGAGACCAGCAGGTTAGGGGTGCTCAAGCATGCATCCCAGCATGACCTGCAGCCTCACAGGGCTGCCAGGGATTGCTAAGCACTGCCAAGTCAGTGCCAGGCATCTCCAGCCCATTTTGCTCCCTGCTCCTGCACATCCATGCCTCCTGTGAGTGGGCTCAGTGCCAGAGAACTGAGTATAGCTGAGCTCCACTCCCATCTAGTCAGCAGCAGCATCAGTGACAAGCATCTCCAGCTCACATGGCTCCTTGCAAGGCAGGGTCTGGAAAGGCTCCTGGCATGCCCATGCCAGTGGACAGTGACCTACCTTGATTCATGAGCAGATCTAGTACTGAAGTTCAATTCACTGGTCCAACCTAGATTGATACCACAGGTCTATTTTAGACCAGGATCCACTATTTTTAAAGCAGTCTATGTGTTGTCCCGTTACAGGTATAGACCAGATCCAACTACCTAATTGGAACAGCCCTGAACAGCCCCTGTTTGAACTGCTGCTACTGCCACCATATGCTCTGCCTGTCCTGGCTGTTGCTCTTAAAGCAGTAGCACCTGTGGACTGTTTTGGAGTTCCTAGCATGGGTAATCTGTGGGGCTTCTGTTGTTGCTGGAGAGTAGACTCCATGGGGGTGGGGACCCATAGATTCATAGATTGTAAAGCCAGAAGGGACCTCGGAAGATCATCGAGTCCTTTATTCTCCTAACCTGCTGCAGAGTTTTTTGTGCACAGCAACATGTGTGGACACTGCCTCAGCTGGCTGGGGCACAGAGTGCTTCAGTGTGGGGCTAGCTGACAGGCAGCCCACGGCTGATCCAACAGGGCTCCACATGCTTTGGAGCAGCTAGCTGGGGCATGACAATACTTCAGCCCAAGGGCTACCTGCCGGCTAGCCCATGCTGAACCATCTGCCTGTCTCAGCCCCTCTGCAGGACATGGAGCCCCACTGGAGCAGCCCTGGGTTGGCAGGCTGACCCCCTGGGTCCCCTGCCAGCCCAAGCTGCTCTGATGTGGCTCTAGGTGCTGTGCACAAATAGACTCGTGAGAAATAAGCTCCAGAGTTTATTTGTACACATTAATTACATGTGTAGAAGCACCTAGTTTGTACTTTTATATAAATAGGTAAAAAAGTGGTGCTCAAAAGTATATTTATGGAGTGCCTCTGCTAAAAGTTGTAGCAGTTTCAAAGAGGTTTGATTCATAGATTGTAAGGCCAGAAGGGACCTCGTTAGATCATTGAGTCCAGCCCCCTGCACCAAGCAGGAAAGATAACTGGGGGTCAGGTGACCCCAGCAAGGTGACTGTCTAGTCTCCCCTTGAAGATTTCCAGGGTAGGTGATTGCACCACCTCTGGAGGGAGCTTATTCCACAGTCTGGACACCCTGACTGAAGAATTTTTTCCTAACGTTGATCCTGAATCAGTTTTCCAGGAGTTTGTGGCCATGACTCCTGGTTTTCCCCTTGGGTGCCCTGGTGAACAGTTGCTCCTTAGCCCTTGATGTACTCCCCTAGTGTAGTGGTAAGCTGTTACCAGCTGTTTCTTTTCCTTGGGTTGAAGAGTCCCAGATCCCTCAGCCTTTCCTCATATGGCTTGCCATTTAAGACTCTGATCATACGGGTGGCTCTTCTTTGGGCTCTCTCAAGCGTGTCCATGTCTTTGTTAAAGTGTGGTGCCCAAAATGGGATGCTGTACTCCAACTGTGGTCTCACCAGTGACAAGTGACAATGGATGATTCTGGCTCCCCTCCTAACTTAGCGCCCAGTGTGAGTGCCCCTCTCTCCCACCCCTAGTTTTGCTATGGAAAAAAAACTCAATGACATATTTATTATTAGAAAAACAGTAATGCCAGTATCCAAGAACTCCACATCCCCAATTATGAAAAAATTAATATGAAGGTTGATTTCTCATTCTATAAAAAGAGAGGCATAGTATACTTACATGGCATACACATTCATTTAAACACCTCATTAACTGGAATGATGCTAATGAAAATTAATAGTAGTTCCGCCGATTTAAATTAAGTTGCCCAATTTTTTCATGGGTATAAAAGAAAAATCTGGAACCTGAACTCTACTGTGTCTCATGAATTAGGGTGATAATTTGAGTTTGTGACATACAGCGAGTTCTCCTAGGACTGCAGAGTGTCTTGTGTCACCACAAGAGACAGTTTGGGTGAAACCAGCAAACTTCCTGGTCTGACAGGACTTCAATTGGGTTACGCCTGAGAACCTTGCAAAGGAAGTATTAGGACTGTTGCTACCTCTTTACATAAGTAGTTCTACAGGCAGTCCGCGACTTACAAACATTTCAAGTTACAACATTTGGCACTTACAACTTTTATAAATTGACATTGTTTCAACTTTATGACGTCAGTTTTGACTTTACAACACTTGGTGTGATGCAACGCCATGCCAGTGAATGAGTTGGCTGCATCACTCATCTCCCTGGAGAACATCTGTCCAAACTTCCTTGCACACTTTCAATAAGAAAGCAGACAAGCCTCCAGAAAAACCTGCAGCCAAGGGTCCTGAGAAGACTCCAGTCAAGAACTCTTCAAAAAGTCCAACCAAGAGCCTTTCAAAAAGTCTAGCGAGGTCACCTCAAAGAAGTCCTTCCAAATCAATATGATTGCTGTTTACAATATAACACATTAATGTAGCTATATTACTCATCTATAATTGATCGAGTACAAAATTCTGGGGTATTTTTAGTGAAAATAGGGTATCGGGCCTTGGTCCAGGAACCAATCTCCCATTTATAACATTGTTTCATATGAGAAAATTGGTTCCGAGTTACAACGTTTCGACTTAAGACATGGTTTTCAGGAACCAATTTTGTCATAAGTCCGAGGATTGCCTGTATATATGTTCCTGTACATACTAATAAATTGTTTCCATACCGCAAGCCTCGAGATACTATAGAGCTGGGCAAAATTTTTTGGTTAAATATAGGCAGACAAGGTTCTTTGGGTGAATCTGATATCTTTTACTAGACCAACTTAAATAGTTGGAAAACAATTATTAAGCAAGCTTTCAGGTTCAAAAACCCTTCGTCAGGCTAAGGAAGTTTCTGCAATTGGTGTGTGCTCTTCCTGGAAGGAATGAAAAGTAAAGAAGCCAGCGGCTGTACTGGTATGCATACAAGACAGGTAGTCAGTGAAAATGTGGATTGAGGAGTCAATGGGTGAGAGACAGGCTGGGGAGAGGGGTAGGGGAGGGAGAGAGAGAAGGGGGATGAAAGTGGAGAGATACCTGGGGAGTCAGATGTCAGGCAGGTTATAATGTGTCATAAATCCAATGTCTATATTTAGTCCATGATTTTTAGTATCCAGGAGGCTGATGAAGTGGAGTTCATAGGCTCGTCTCTGGGAAGTGTTTTGTGAGTTTCCTTTGAGGATCAGGACTGAGAGGTTGGAGAGAGAGTGGTTTTCTTGTGAGAAATGTGGCCCCACAGGTAATTGGGTATTTCTGTCTTTGATAGATTTCCGGTATGCGTTCATTCTGGTGCGCAGTTGTTGTTTGGTCTCTCCTCCATATTTTCCATCAGGGCATTTGGTGCATTGGATGAGATATATCACATTTCTGGAGGTGCAGCTGTAAGATCCAGGGATGCTGATGGCTCTGTTGTGGGGTGTAGTAATAGTGGGGGTGGTGGAGATGTGGGGGCAGGTTTTGCATTTCTTGTCATGGCACGGTCTGGATCTTTTTGGTGTGTTCTGGACTTGAGGAAGTTTGCTTCTGGTGATGAGGTTGGCGAGGTTCGGTGCTTATTCGAAGGCTAGAATGGGTGGCTCTGGGAAGATCTTTTTAAGAAAAGGGTCTCCGTCTAGTATGGGTTGCAATTGTTTGAGGATTTTCTGTGCGGGTTCAAGGGAGGAGTGATACGTCATAACCAGCAGTGCGCAATTTGTGGGGGGGTTTCTTCTGTACTGCAGCAGTTCTTCATGTGGTATCCGGGTGGGTCTTTCAAACGTGCGGTCTATCTCTCTGGAGGAGTGTCCTTGCTGGGTGAAGGCAGACAAGGTTCCTTGGGTGAATTTGATATCTTTTATAAGACCAACCCAAATGGTTGGAGAATAGTTATTAAGCAAGCTTTCGGGTTCAAAAACCCTTCGTCAGGCTGGGTGAAAGCCTTTTTAAGATTGGTGAGGTGGCAATCCCAGGTGTTCTCTTCAGTGCAAATTTGGTGGTATCTGAGGGCTTGGCTGTATATCACAGCTTTTTTGGTGTGTTTTGGGTGATTGCTGGTTCTGTGCAGATATGTATGTTGGTCTGTGGGTTTCTTGTACAACGTGGTCTGTAATTTATCATTCTGGATACTTATCATCGTGTCTAAAAAGGAGATGTTGGTGCTGAAGTATTCTAGAGAAGTTGGATGGAGGGATGGTGATTGTTGAATTTCTGATGGAACTCAATCAGAGATTGCAGGTTTTCAGTCCAAATGATGAAGATGTCATCGATATATCTTAAGTATAACAAGGGTTTGATGGTGCAGTTCTTGAGGAAGTCTTCTTCCAGGTGGCTCATAAAAAGGTTGGCATACTGTGGGGCCATTTTGGTGCCCATAGCTGTTCCCATCATCTGGAGGAAGTGTTGGTTATTAAAAGTGAAATTGTTGTGTGTGAGGATGAAGTGTACAAAGTCTACACTCACTAAAAAAAATGTAACTTCAGCTTAAACAAGGATGATCAATTAATTTGTGTTAACTTTGTAAAATTGTTTTGGACGAAATAAAAAGAACAAAGTGAATAAGTCCAAGGCTTTAACATATTGGAAATTAAACATTTTGATTTTTCTTGTCAAAGCAATATTTCATTTGGAAAGATATCTATATTCAATTCTAAAAATTAAAACAAAAGATCATGGATCTTTCAAGGATCAAAATGTTGCATTCAACCTTAAATTAATATATTTTGTGTTTTGATGGTGGGCAGGGGGGGCACACACCCCAAAAAAATTGTTTTGGGTCACCCTGAAACATTGCTGTTCCTGTTTAGCCACCAAGACAGACACTTGGCTGGGATGGTTTAATCAGGGATTATTTTGCCTTGAGCAGGAGGTTGGAATAGAACTTCCAACCCTACTATTTTATGATGCCATAATTATAAATTTTTTTGTCTATAGCTTTGTTTTTACTCGAATACAAGATGAGTTTTTTTCCCCCCAGTTAGCATGGGGGAAAAGATCCTCATCTTATAATTGCATGCAATGAAATCTCATAAAATGTATTGCCTATCATTAAATTGCTGCCAAAAGAAGCATGTGCTCAGCAACGGAAACCAGCTATGAAGTTGATTAAATGCAGCCAACACTGACCATGGCTACAAAACACATGGCTCACATGCTGATGGGAACCTACTACAAGAATAGAATAGTGTAATCCAACTGAATAACATAGGTCGAATCTACATGAGATGTTTACTGCGGAGCTGCCTAATTACCTCCTCAGTAAACGTCTCTGCACCTACACATGCACCCCTATTAGGGCACATGAAACTAATAACCTCTAGAGCAGGCTGGAGTACAAGTAAAGTACATGAGGGTGCTTCAGTGAGGGGGTGGCCTGCCAGCTAGCCACACACTAAATCACCCTTGTGCGCCAGCCAGCCCCTCCAAAAGCAAATTGAGCCGAGTCAGAGCAGCCCTTGGCTGCTGCCAGCTGGACTCAATGGCTGCGCACAAATAAACTCTGAAGCAATATACTCCAGAGATTTTGATCCTGTACGCACATTAAAACAGTATGCCCAGGAGGGGAAAAACTCTAAATCAATAAGATCTGAAGTGTGCATTCATTGCATGTGTAGACAATGGCAGTGCCCATTAAGCGCAGTCCCCCACCGATGACTCTTTTTCAAGTCATGGTAAGCCATGACATTGCATATAGTTCACTCAGAATCCCTGTGTCAGCCCCTCTCTCATTCTGGAGCATACGATTACTGTGGCCCAGCCATCCATGATGTGAAGCCAGATCAGGTTGCCCTGTACCTCATCTGCATATACATTTTCAGAGCATCGGACAAGAACACCCAGTTCCAGTTATGAGTGGGAGCTAATTAGCACATGGATCCTTTGTAGGGAGTATGTAGATACACACATATTGAGTGGTGCTGAGCTGTGGGGACACTATGGCTTGAATACTGTTGACTCTGGTGTGGCCCAGCCCAATCAATTATGTGGTAAATCACGAGCTTTTGGTGTTGGACTAATATCTTGTATAGTTTGTACTACATGTCAGTAGGTGCCAAAGTGCTTCTCAAAAATTTGTTTATAGAGTACCTGTACTAAAACTTGCAGCAATTTAAAAAAAAGGCAACACAAATCAATTCCGGATAAACTAAGTGTATGGGTACTATATATACATTTCTACAGTAATTTTTAATGTCAAGGTTATTGTTTTCAAATTTGCTTCTCACGTGCTCAGGGAAAGCAGGGTCTGACAGTACAGAGATGGGGAAAGCACAGCCAGGGAAAAAGCTGGGGAGAAGCAGAAAGCAAAGGGCTACCTGACACCACAGATTTATTTTCCCTGCTGTAGCAGTGGGAAGGGGGCAAATTCAAAGCAAACCTCCAATAATTAGATTCTATACCTGGAAAATGATAACAAATTTATAAATTTGCCAGATATAGAATCTAATAGGGGATTATTTAATAATCAGGGTCAACTTCTATTCATGTAAATATGGTATATACACACACACATATATGTCTATATATACACATGTGTATATCCTTAAGCTTTATACGTATATACACAGATACATACATACATACATACACACTTTTTTTTCAGAGTGCTAGATATTATCCCAGTCTGACACACACCCTGGGTCATCTTTTTTGTGGCAATTACCACAAAATATATTTGTTCAGTTATTTTTCTCTACATATTCTGAAGCAAGTGTACAGATCCATGCTGACCTTCTAGGTGCATAGAAGTGGATCATATTGTTCTCTGATATCTTGAAATTAATGGAATGTCATGTTCTTGTGATCTGTTAGATAGCTATCCTTTTTGTTCCACGAACCCGTGCATCCTTGCACACATTTAAAACTATTTCACAGTTTACTAACTGTGTTGTATGAAAAATAAAAAGTATCTGCTTGATGAATTCAGAGTGAAGCGCAGGTTCAGGGGGGACATGGTGGCTGTTTATAAGTACAAAGGGGTGTACATCAGGACCTGGGAGGACATCTGTTCACCAGAGCGCCCCAAGGAAAAACAAGAACCAATGGTCATAAATTCCTCCAAGACCATTTTAGGCTGGACATAAGAAAAAGGTTATTTACCATCCGAGTCCCCATAAGCTGGAATAGACTCTCTCCAGAAGTGGTGCAGGCACCTACTCCGGACTCGTTCAAGAAATGCTTGGATGCTTATCTTGCTGGGATCCTTTGACCCTAGCTGACTTCCTGCCCCTGGGGCAGGGGGCTGGACTCGATGATCTTTGAGGTCCCTTCCAGCCCTAATGTCTATGAAATCTATGAAATCTATGAAATTTACTCAGGGAGTGCCATTAACATATTGGAATGAGAAGTAAGTAGTAATGGGTGAGCCCCATAGGTAGGCAGGCAAAAGTTTAGGTAGGTTCACAAGTCATCTTTAAACCTTTGACAGAAGAGTAGTATTATTATTATTTACTTGTACTACCATTGCACTTAAATGTCCTAGTTATGAACCAGAACCTTATTGTACTATTGGACAAACACAGAACAAAATATTGAATATAAAATATTGCCCCAAATATTTTATATTCAAAGTATAAAGCAAGGGACAAAAGGGCTGCTTGCACACATGGTGGGGAGGGGGTGGAAACAGCTCTTTATTTAAACTTCTCGTGCTCTTGTGCTGAGCCCAACACATGCCCAGAAAAGGCATTGCATTACTTGTATCTTGCTTTCCCAATGTCTGTAAAGACCGGGCACTTGAATGTGGTTTTTTGGTGCTTTTATCTAATAGCTGATTGAATCAACTTTAACTAAAAGTACCAAACAGCCCCGCTGAAGTGCCCAGTCTATACAGATGCTGCAGAACTAGGCTGAAGTAACACGCTGCAGTTTGTGGAACAGGACATTTGTTTTTTTCCCCACATCTGTCAGCACCCAAGATGAATACAGAAAGGTGGTAAAAAGGAGACAATATTAATCGGCAAGATGAGCATTGATCTCAGCATATCGACAGGCTAACTGTTGCCAAGTTTCTTGAAGGCATCACAGAAAAGGAGAGGTTTAAAAAGGTCTTTGAAGGAGGATAATGAAGTAACTTTGTGAGTGTTTACAGGGAGCTCCAAGAACAAGAAATAAGGGAGAAAAAATGAAGTATGTTTGAAGATTACAAAAGTCATCATTGAAGGTTGGCATGAATTTCTCAGCACTACACGAGACACAAACGGTAGGGTATGGTTCTAGGCCATAAAAAAAGTCTTGGGACATGAAGAGAAATATTTTATGCTGGATATTAAAGAAAATCAGGAACCATTAGAAAGAGTTTCAGAGTGTCAGGGGAAATGAGCAATGGCCTAACAACAATACTTGTAGCTGTATCCTGAATGGATATGAATGGGGCAAGATGGCATTAGTTAAGGTCAAAGAAAGGAATTTTGAGACTTAAGATGATGAAAGCATGGACAAGAATTTTAGTAGTGCAAATTGGTAGGAAATGTTGTATCTGTTAGTTTTTATGCAGAGATAACCAGAAAAAATTAGATGCCGCATGTGAAGACCTGGAGAGAGGTCAGGGATAATACTTAAATTACAGACCTGAGTTATGATGCAAGAAGCAAAAAAAAAAAAAAGAATGAATTGGTGTTTGGGAATCATGTCCAGGGAAGCAAAAAGAAGGAAACTAAGTTTCAGGAAATAGATGAAGGGAAAAAAATAAGACATGGATCAGTCAGTAGAGATGTATAGGTAAGAGAACAAAGACCACAACATGTCAGTGGTAAAAAATGGAGAAAATGCAATTCACAAAAAAGCTAAAAATAATTCTCACATTACAGACAGTTAAGTACATTAAATTCCCTCTTAATATTACTTTTCTTCGTAACCAATGGTTGTAGTTGCTACATGGGTGCTAACTAGTCCAGACTGAGAAGCAAGTTGGTGGTCAGCATGATCAAACCTTGCAAAACGTGGCCCAGAGTATGAAAAAGAACACAAGCCTCTGCTCTCACATTGTTCAGTAAGAAGTAAAATGCACAAGAACAGGCTTCTTGGAAAGAATCCTCATTGATCCCATTTCTGATTGGTGAGAGGGGAAAATGCAATGTTTTTTCAAACCTTGAAAAAAGTGCAGATTTTGAGCAACTGTTGCATCTTAAAAAAAACAAAAACGAACCATGCCAATTTACCCACCCCTTACCAAGAAGATAAGTTTCCACAAAACTCCCTTGCACTCAGCTAGGTGGGGCTTAACTGTGAGATGTGCTGACACACAAAAGCTTCTTCAGGCCATGGAGCGGAGATTGCATTCCCATTTAAATCAGTTCCTCAGTGGGTAAAACATTAAGACTTGTAACCTACAATAAATGCAGCAGTAGTAGCAGACATCCAATTCAAATGTGAGTGCCAAAAGGACTTAAACAGAATGACAAGGAAACTGAATAGATGAGGAAACTGTGAGCTAAAGGAGAGACCTAATGAGAAAACCTTGAGATAACAAAGTTATTCAGAAGAAAACACTAAAGATGATAGTAGTCACAGGCCTGACATTTACAACCACTAGATCTTCCTCTGTCACTGATTAATTATGTGTCACAATCTGCTTAACTTTCCCATGCCTCAGTTTATCCATTCATAAAGCAGAAATAATTCTATTTTACAAGAAGTTGTGAGACTTGCTTATTTACTATTTATAAAAGTATTTGGAGATCCTGCAATTAAAGAGTCAACTTCTGTAATTATTGTCCTGATTTTAGTCAGTCTGTGAGGCAGAACTCCTGAGATTGAGATTTCAGAATCCGGTCCATTATTCCTGGGAAAATGAGAGAATGGAGAAGTATAGTTTATTTGCTGGATACAATCAGTACCCCGGAGATACAGCATTATGGCTAGCCACACATCTCAGAAAGCTTCTTCAGCAATATTGCAATGGCTCTGAATTCTTACAAGGCTATGCAATCCAAGGAAAACAAAGCTGCTGGCAAAAGTAATAAGCCAGCACTCCACACCTGATTAAACAGCATTGTTTTTTAGTTTAGCACCATGCCAAGTTTTCATGTCAGTAGATACAGAGTATCAGAGAACTGAATAAACTGCAGGTTTTACTGCTGCAGCAGCAAACAACGTGCTTAGTAAGAAAGGGGATTTTAAACAAGATGGTATTGATGGTGCCATTTAAGGTGCAAGAGAGCGAGCATTACACATTTACATCACAGACAGCAGAAAAACTCCGTTAGAACCGGGAGAGACCGAGCAGGCTTATGGTGCAGCAGTTTTCAAGTATCATAAAAAAGCGTTCTTCAAATCCCAGAGGCACTGGAATGTAAATAAGGTAAACTGAGCCTTTAAATGATCTGCCCATGCATACAGTACCTACAGCATTTCGGTTACTAACTGTAAGCAGCTGCCAATTTTCCCCCCAATGCTCAGACGACTTACTAACTGATCTGCAAGTCCCAAAAGTGTGTTATCTTTAATGTGCCTCTAATTTTGCTAAGAGCCTAGTATTTATGGTGTGTCTTTTATTTTGTTATTTACTTACAACTAATTAAGCTATAATTTAAAAAAAAACCCAACCCTCAGAATGTAAAAATGCACGTGTGCGTGCGCATGTGTTTGTGTATTCTTGGTGTAGGGGAAAAAAGTCCATTAACAGGATGAATGTCACAAAAGTTCTGTTTTGCCTGGGAAAGCAATGCATAAGCAAAAGCTCTGAAACCTAGTATTATTATCTCTAATTACAATTGGCAATATGTGGTGATCATAATTATTCATTTATGCAAATAGCTTACAGTAGTGTGTCTCATTTTTTATTCCCTGTTAAAGGATGGCTCAACAAAAGGGAAAAAAAAAGATTATAGTACCGAACATAATTGTGCTAAATGCTCAGTCATTTGGTTTAAAAAATACTACAAAACTAAACTGCTATTTCTGCAGAGACAGAAAATAATTTAGCAAAGATGTATAGTATACTCTGCAGGTGGTATTCCATCCAGAAAGCATATTTCCCTGAAAAGGAGAGATATTTCACAATGAAATTGAGAAGCATAATTTTTGCCATTTCTCTCTTTCTTAAAAAAAATGTTTTAATCTAGCATATGCTTCCCCTGTTAGTAAAATGCTAATTTGCAAAAGTCAGAGAACAGACCATAACCACAATAACTTGCTATGGTTCTGCAATATGACACTATTCTATTTTGATTCAACTATGGGACAATGTGCTATCAGATAACAGTCAAAGCAAGGGCCTGCTTGTACTCCCTTGTAAAAGTCTTTACTTACGTAGGTTGTTTCACTGGAATAACTTTGGGTTACGGAAGAGAGCCTTCACTTCCCTGAAGAATGTCAGATTTGTCATTTACCTTGTGAGTGCACATGCTCCCAGAGGGACTAGCATCTTCAGGATCATATCTCTGAATTAGTAAAGTTCAGATACCCCATCCCAATCTGAGATCCCCAGTCGGTGCTTTCAAAGGAAAATTGCAAAGATATTCTAATCATTGGATATAAACAAGGAGTTAAAGACTTGTTCCTGCAGCCCCTGAATCAGACAAATGATTTTACTCATGAAGTATTCGTATTGAAGTCAGTAGGACAGCTGTTTTTTTCTCATCGGATTTACCTCAGTGTGAGATCAGAATTTAAACAATAGAAACCTACATGTGCATAAAGAATATCTACATGAGTAAGGGGTTTACAAGAGTGTTGGGGATTAAACAACATTTAAATAGTGACATAAATATACAAAAGGAAGGAGATTTTAAAATCAAATAGGAAGCAGATTTTTTTTCCTAGGCTGATGGTGTTGATTAGAGCAGAGGAAGTGGAGATCACCACTGGAATGCGTGGGAAAAGCAAGACTTCCAAAGTTATAAGATAAGTTACATAATGGATTTTTTAAGAATTTTGGTCAGCTTCATGCAATGTGAAAAAAAAATGGAATTTATCTCACAATTTAAAAGTGAAAAGAGAGAATACAGATAATATGTCCAGCCAGTGCGTATAGAAAGATTACACTAAGGGAAAACATGTGAATCTGGAAGAAACAAAATACAGTAGGGCCATTATTTTCCATTTTGCTTTTGGTATGGGATACAATAAATAATTAATATGCAAGTTTATTTCTCTGTTCCTCCTGAGAACAAATGGTTGGGATGCAGGGTACACTAACTTGGGCCAACAGAATTTTCTCCTTATAATTAATTCATTGTGTCCTTGTACATTTCTATTGGAAACCTTTTCTATCCTTCACAAAGAACCAATGCAAAAGACATTGTTCCTATTGAGGTCAATGGCAAAATTCCCCTTAATATGAATGGAAACAGGACCCAAATCTAAAGTACAAATGGGTATATGCAGGCTAAGCAGCTATATAGCTAGGGTGACCGTACGTCCTAATTTGCCTGGGACTGTCCTGGATTCTCTAGGCCAGTCTCAGGTGGTTGGTCAAAAGTCCCAGGCTGGAGTCCAGTGGGGAAACAAAGCAGTATGGTGAACCAGGCAAGTGACCTTGCAGGCAACACTTCAACTGTGTGGGAGCAAAGTGGGTGGATGTATGATCACCCTATTTAAGATGCCACATCTGAGGTCCCTACATACCTTGCTCCTGCACAGTGGCAGTGGGGCACACTTGCCCACCTCCTTGGCACACCATGTTGCTCTGCCTTGCTGCGAGAATCTGGCCCCAAGCTTTTGACCAACCGAATGGAACCAGCCCTTTGTCCTGGCCAAACCGGGACACATGGTCACCCTATATACAGCACATCATTTAAAACATACCATTTTTTTGTTAGAAAAAAAAGATTTCTCTTTTTTCTCACTACTGTTCACATTTGTACATAGCACATTCCATCTGAGGATATAAAAGTGTTTTATGAATGTTAATGAACACATCTTCACAATAGTAATATGAGACATGGAAGTATTATTTTCCCCATTTTGCAGATGAGAAAAAAAAGTGTCATGGAAGACTCAGGGCTAAAGCCACAAAAGGGAATTTAGGTGCTGGAGTGTTGAACATATAAGTGCCCCATGTATAGTTATCTAGCTGCCTACTAGAACTCACAGCACCCCTTTATGTACCAAAGCTCTGAATACAATGCATGGGAGAAGTAGGAGCTACAGAATAAACCCCACAGAAGTCAGCATGCTGGGCATGAAGCTGTCTCAGTTAGACAACAGAAAATATTGTACCTTACACCTTTCCTGGACCCTAGAATTTGGGTATCTAGGCTACAGGGAAGCATCTCCCTCAGCCCCAACCTTCTTACCAAGTTGAACCCTTTTAGTCCTTGCTGTCCAAATGCAGCTGGATAAGGATTAAAAATTCCTCTTCCATCCAACAATCTCCCTGGGTCACACATCCTGGATGTTGGAAAAGGGATGTTATCCCCTCCTTTGCTTGAGGGTATTTAAGCCACATCTTCAAGCTCCCAGGCATGTGGCCTAACCATCAAGCAATGGGGAATCCTGGACAATAGCAGTGTTTATGAGCTGAGAAGGGGGGGGGGAGGGGTCTCACTACCAGCTGTTGAAGGTAAACCATAAGAGGTCTCATAAATAAGTATTTGGGGAGAGGGTTCAAAGAACAATTGTAAGCAAGAGGGAGTATAACTGCAGCTTCGTAGTTGGAGCATGTGCCTGGGAAGGGGGAGACTTGGGTTTCAGGATCATTGCATATAAAGCAGTTGAACAGAGAACGAACTGCACACACTCACGTGAGCACCCAAAGCACTCTAAGGTAGTGGCTTTGTTTGTAAAGGTTAGAGGTAGGCACTCCTGACTCCCTTGTGGGTATTAGTCCCAAAGTTATTCTTCCAAATACTGTGAGGCTGAAATAAGACACAAAACTGGAGGCCCCAGCTCTTTTCCCATTTTCTCTACTTACATTCTCCAATGCCAAATTCGCTCCCTCCTTTTGCTGTATTGTTCCTCCTTTTTCCTATTTCACATACCTTCCACGCACCCTCCTTGCTGCTTTGGAAAGAGCTTCAGAGAAAGAGCCAGCATTACACAATTAGTTGGTCACAAAAAAGATGCTCTTTCCACAGGTCAGTTAAAAAAGGGGAGCTGGGTATTACAGATTCAAATGTGTTTTGAAGAGCACTGCACCAACTGCAAGCAGTTTAACATTTAATTTTTCAGGAAAGTCCTGGGTTTCTCTGTTGAACATGCTCTGTTGAACATAAGACTAGGGATGGTATTCCCATTTTATGTACATTGTCTGAAGGCAGGACTGGACAGAACCAAGTATAGAAACCATACCTCTTAACTCCTGTACCTTAACCACCAGTTATTTTATTTGAACCACTGTCTGCTCCCTTCACTTGCATGAAAAGATAGAGGAACAAGATTCAGCATTAGCTGTCATTTGCTTTTATGTCCCATCCTTACTGTAAGACAGTACTGTATCACTTTAAAGAGCACTTTACATCCTTTTGGTGTGGTATGCCACTTTGTGAGGGCTGTAGGAAATGATGAATTTTAAACAAAGTCCATTTTATTTTTTCTGATCTTTTCCCTTCTCATACCACCACCTTTTTTTTTTGACCCCAAGAGTATACTGAATACCACATTAACCTTCCCCAGAACAGAACAGCTACTAGATATCCAATTTGCACCCTCAACCCACTGCCATCTTCTCTGGTCCCATAGGGCACTGCCTCCATCTTTACCCAGAGGAAGCTATAACACATAAGAAGATATTTGTTTCAACCCAGTAGCAAAATTAATAATTTCATATTACATTTGTCACCCACAAAGCACAAAACACTTTGCAGAGGAGGAAAATATAATTGCCCTGCATCTTCCAGTTGGGAAACTGAGGTGCACAGAGATGACGTGGCTTGCCTAAGGGTTGTTGGTTGTAGCTGTGTTGGTCTAAGGACGTAAGCAGACAAGGCTCTTTGGGTAAGTGTGATACCTTTTATTAGACCAACTAAATGAGAGGGTCCAGAGGAGGGCCACTCGTATGGTTAGGGACTTACAGGACAAGCCCTATGAGGAGAGCCTGAGGACCTAGATCTCTTCAGCCTCCGCAAGAGAAGGCTGAGAGGTGATCTTGTGGCCACCTTCAAATTCATTAGGGGGATGCAGCAAGGGATCGGAGATGCTCTGTTCACCAGGGAGCCTTTTGGTGACAATGGTCACAAACTGACAGAGAGCAGATTTAGGCTAGATATCAGGAAAAACTTCTTCATGGTAAGGGTGGCCAAAATTTGGAATGGGCTTCCAAGGGAGGTGGTGCTCTCCCCTACCTTGGGGGTCTTCAAGAGAAGGCTGGATAGGCATCTGGCTTTGGTCATCTGACTCCAGCACTCTTTCCTGCCTAGGCAGGGGGTCGGACTCGATGATCTGTTGAGGTCCCTTCCAACCCTAGCATCTATGAATCTAGGAAATAGTTGGAAAAATTGTGCTTTACAAGCTTTGTTTTTTTGTTTTCAAGCTTTGTTCTTTGCAAGCATTATGCCTGAAAGCTTGCAAAGAACAATTTACCAATTATTTAGTTGGTCGAATAAAAGATATCGCATTTACCCAAAGATCCTTGTCTGCCTATGGCTTGTCTAAGGCATGTAACAGCAAAGCAAGGAACAGAAATCATGTCTTCTAGAGCTTTCAAGTGACAAAGCTACTAGGCCACCCCATCTCCCAGGAAAGTCTTCCAGACCAGTTGGAAGGTGCAGAAAAGGAATACAACAAGAATCATAGGGGTTTGAGGACTGGTTGGCTATGTGAAAGCAAAGGGAGGATGGTATTTTATCATCTTTCTGAATGGATTCATCATTCCTTGTTTTGCCTATTTAATCTCTTCCAAGAACTCTGCTTCTGCATGGCAGGTATTCTATATGCAAGGTCTGTTTACACCACAACACATGTCACTGTTCCACTACAATCATAATTTCCATTGCATTCAAAATACACTGTAGAACCTTTAGCACAAAATTACGTCTACAAATAAATAAACAAATATCAGATTGCAGTCAGGCTTATCTTAACATTGGTAAAACTTAATTTTACAAAAAGTCTCAAGGATGCCCAAAACTTTGGCAAACTCAAACTTTCAGCAGAAAGCAGGAATATATAACTTACTGGGGGTTATGAAACATTTTGGAATAAAGACAGTTTCATCAAGTCATAGTTCATAAAATGGAGGTTTGGCTAAATTAAGATCTTCAAGAGAGGTATTCTAAATGAAAAATTGTCAAAGTTGAGATACTGAGCGTCCAGCAGACTCTTACCTTTTTCCACCACAAACATATTAAGTTTCCTGGTTTATCTGATAATATGAAGCTGGAAAGAAGGGTTTACACTTTTCGACATATATACTGTTTCTACTGCAAATTTTAAAGTCCAGTGCAAAAACATTGTTAGAGGTTTTCTGGCTAGTTAATCTTGATCACATTTTATTAACTTGATGGAACTTGCTATATACTTTTTACCACCTCCAGAAATAGCTTTCATTAGCCTGAACTGCACTAAGTCATGTGCCCTTTAGAGGCAGGTAGTGCTCACCACCCCTAATCCTAGGCCGGAGCACTCAAGAGAATGCTCCTGCTGTGAACTGAACTCTTTTTAAGGTTCAAGTTCCATGAAAACGTGTCAGGTTTTTGTAATTATAGAAACAAGCTGTTTGGTTTCTTTTATATCACAGTGTATATGTCTAATAAGATTGCTGACACCCAAATTGTTATTAGCATTTATGGTTTATGGGCTCAGTCCTAGGAGGTTCTGAGCACTGTGAGTGACCTGATAAAGCAAAACACTTAAGCACATTCTTAATGAGAAATATATGTGCAGAGAATGGACCAATGAGTAAGTGCATAGGTTGTAAGAAGCATTACCTTGATGTATGTGGTCTATAAAAGTTGGGGCGGGGGGGGGGGGGGAGGGCAGTAGATGAAAGCCCCTAATCCGGTGTAATTTCCTCAAACAAGTGCACTATTAGCCCTGAAAGAATCAGGAATATAAATCGACCAGTGTAAGTTAAAGCAGTTTAGGTTTCTTCCACCTGCATCTATCCTGTGATAGCTGTTTACCAAAAACAGGTAATAAGCTTCTTCCTTACCAACTAGTAGTCATTAACTATGCGAATTACCCCACAAGGATTATTCTTAATCCTTGTATATATAAAACTGATATAAATTACACCAGGTGCTTATAGTTGAACACCTGCCTACATCCATTGCTGGATCATGGCCAAAATATCCCTATCATGCTTGCCAGAGTCTGAAGGGAGCCAGTAGGTCTATTATATATTAATAAATACATATCTTAATGTGGTTCCTGTAGACACCTTTGATGCTGTAGAATTTTACCTATAATTCATGCTTAGAAATTATTTTGGAATTCTCTTACAAACCTTTGAATAAATTAAAGAACAATTTTAACTGCTCACTTTTGTTTGCTTCAGATTACAAAATCAGAAATGTTAATGAAAAACTGGAGGTATTATTAATTTTGTATTTTTTTTAAAGGTAATGGAGGCTTTAGGAATTATAATGATTTTCTTTTATCCCTATTTTTTCTAAGTTTTCTCCTCTTTTTCAGTGGGAAAAGTAAATAAAAATGGGATGAGGAAAACAAAAACATAGAAAAGGTAACAAAGGTGAGAAAGAAAAGGAGAACTGAGCAAAAAAAAATTTAAATAATGAAAAGCATGTTTTTTTCAAATAAATTGTACTTTAGATGTATTTTCTTTGAATGCTTTATCTAATTGTGTAACCAACAGAATGAAATAATAATGCATATAGCTCAAGGAGGATAAGAATTTTTGAAATTTTACAAAGGGTTTGCTCAGAGTCATTGAAGTTATTTCGGAAAAGTAGAGAGCAGAGCCATCTGTACTCCTGATATAACTGAAAGTGGACCTTTCTCAACCAAGTTAATTGTAACCAAATCTAACATTTTAAGGAGCAAGTTGGGTTGCCACAAGGATCAGAATCACATATGGCTTTATGTATTGTTAGCAGAGCCAAACAAAATGTAGTATTTCTGCCAAAGGGAAATATTTAATATTTCTACCTTTGTTTTCACTTCAGTCCAGGGTAAGCAATTAACATTTCAAGTCGAATCTCCAATTATTGCTTTGGCGATGGTGACACCCTCCATCTCAGTTTCAGTGGAATGTTTAGAAATCAAAAGGTTATAGATCAGTGTAAAGAACTTATCTGAAACATTTCACAGCATTATGCTGTGGGATTTGCAGACAAGGGCTAGGGACAGAAGTTACAAAGAAACTGGTTTAAACCTGTAACAGAACATAAGTTAAGTTCAAAATGGCCAAAACAAATTTAAGATAAACCTAGTTGAATGTAGTATCAAACTCAACAGATTTGGGTCAAACTAGTTTATGCAACTTCTGTCCCAGACCCCTTCCTGGTTTAAATTAAACCAGAGTCCCCTAGCATGCTCTGCAGTCCTGGGCTTGGCTGCGCTCTCTGCTCCAGATAGCAGGGCAGGCTCCACCCCTTTGTCCTCTAGCTGGGGGGAGGGGCATGTCCAGATGCCAGCTGGCATGGCCCCTTGAGGTGAAGGGAAGGGGTTTATTTCCCCCCTCCCCTCTCCCACCGGGGGGCTGCAGCTAAGGTCTGCCTGGCCTGGGTATAACTGCCCATCAGGCATTCACCCACCTCCCCACTCCAGTAGCAGAGGAGGGGTCGTGGCCAGAGCTGGCTACCATGGCACTGTCATCCACCTGCCTCACCCACAGCTGCAGGGCTGGGGCTGCAGAGCTAAGCCAAGCCAGCCCCCAGGGACTGCTGAGGGCAGAAGCACAGGGGCCAGCCTGGGCTGGGCCATGGGGGCCGGGCCTTGGCTTGGGCTGGGGGGCATGGGGTGGTGGCTGACCAAGCAGTGGGCTGCCTGGGCTGGCTCAGGGGGCACCAGTGGGCCTGAAGCCTGGTAGCCACCCACTGCAGGGACTCACAGCCCCCATCACACCCCTGTCTTGTGCATCACTTGCAGCTGCAGCCATACCACAGGCTGTGTGCTGGCTGCAGTCAGCAGGGCTTTTCTTCCTCCCTAACCTCCGGCTGCTACTGCTGCCACCGTGCAACTGTGGGTGGACAGGTGGAAGCTTTAGCCCCATGGCTTCTGCCCAGTGCATGGAGCTCTGGCTCCAGTTTCAGCTGCTTTCCACCCACCCCCACCCGCCCCGGCAGGGGCTGCTTATCATACCAGGCAGGCAGAGCAGGCACAAAATAGTCAGAGCTTGAGCCAGAGCTCCAGACACTGGTCAGAAGCTGCCGGGCTAAAGCTTCCACCTGCCCAGAGCAGCGCTGCATAGCAAGAGCCACAGCTGGAGGTGAGCAGAGCAGAACAGCACTGCTAAGCCCAGCCAACATCTCTTTGCCTCCAGTGGCTACTCCCCCTCCTCCTCCTGCCCCTGCTGCACCACTCCAGGTGGTGAAGTGGGGTGGAGGTTGCTTTAGCCCAGTGGCTTCTGCTCAGAGCATGGAGATCCAGCTCCAGCTGCTTTCCACCTGTTCCCCCACATGGGGATGCTCATCACACTGGGTGGGCAGAGAAAAGCATCCAGAGCTGGAGCCACAGCTCCATGCTCTAGGCTGAAGCAACCCACTCCTCAATCTTTGCCACCAGGAGTGGTGCAGCAGGGGCAGGATGAGGAGCAGGAGTAGCCACTGGAGCCAAGGAGTGGCCAAGGAGTTTAATATCTGCATTCTCTCCAATGAGCTAGTCTTTCTTGCTAGAACACATTTCCTATAATACACCCAGTCCTGTGACTCCTATCATGCAGCAAAGATTTCATAAGGAATTCCTCACTGAATATTGAATGATTTAGTTCTCTATGGGGAATGAATGACAGGAGAGAACAGAGGGCTGAACTACACCTCCCAATAAGCAATTCACTTATGGGAAAATGTTGCTTAATCTTTTGATGTCTTAATTCAAAATTAAGTTGTCAAAAATTTAAATTTTCCAATTTCAGTTAAATGCACAAAAATGAAATACTTCATTTATATTTCTTGAATTGAAAACTTGTGGTAAAATCAAATGTTCCTATTGGATAAAATTCAGATTTGTAGAAACTGCATTTTCCTACAGAAAAAAATGTTCTATAATGAACTTCCAAAAACCTATAATAATTAGGCTTTGTTTTTGTCCTGTTCTGCAGCATAATTGCCAGCTACAATAAAAGGTATCAAGTTTATGTCTCATTTGTGTTACCATTTTTACACATATACCACAGATTCCCTTACCCCCCAAAATGGGATGTATACCTGAAATGGGAAAGCTGATTTTTCTTCACTGTAACAGAAGGCAGGGTGCAATACAAGTAAGACAAACACAATAGATAAATGCATAAAGGGAATAATTTCAATAGTTCAAAGAACAGATTTTGTAGAAGTCTCAAAATTCTCTTGCAAGATGTAAACGAAGATTACCTAGAAACTTTTTTATGGGACATCTTTGATAC
The DNA here is from genome assembly GCF_030867095.1 of Alligator mississippiensis. Taxonomy (NCBI): domain Eukaryota; kingdom Metazoa; phylum Chordata; order Crocodylia; family Alligatoridae; genus Alligator; species Alligator mississippiensis. The sequence goes on from NC_081826.1 coordinate 134,313,075, forward strand.
ACACATGACCTTTATTCAGTCATTGGCCAGGTACAGACTTTACACTTTTACCAGTATAAGTGATCAGAAACCGGGCTATACCTGTAACAGAACAGAAGTCTGGCGCACACAGACTGATTTAAAAATGGTAGAGCCCAGGCTAATATTTGCCCTCCCCACCCCCCCCAAGGGTGAATTTGTGTTCTGTTCGCTACTGATCTAAACTATGCTGCTTACAAAAAGCTGTGCAACAACTGTGCAACTTAGATCAATTCTGTCCTGGGTTTTTGAATGTCTGTACCTAGCCTTCATGGTCATCACTCAGGACAGACTCCAGAGATATCAATTCCAAAAGCAGAAGCCCCTGTGTCACTGAAAAAACTCTCCATCTACTATCTCAGGATTAGAACTACTATCTTGTGTTAGGTAGTGACTGGAAGATGATAAGGCCACACATTTCAACTTTCCATTTCTCTGTATGTGAGACATTTCAGCTAGGCTGTGCAACTATTTATCTCAGTACTTATAGGGCCTCCATCATCATAGTATCAGAATGCCTGCTCTTGTAGCTACACAGAAATGGGACAATCTATTTTGCAGATTCTGCAGTTGTCCCTTATGGGAGTTAAATACCATATTTTTCCTTAGTAATGTTCAATTGTTCAAAATGCAATATGAATAGTAGAAAAACCATCCTGTGAGTATGCATTAAGTTTTTGTATATTTCCTTTATTCATATGAGGAAATAGACATAAAGAAATAAGATCAGCAAGTGTAATTCAATTAGAATAGCTCTAGTGAATGAGGTGTAACAGAACTGTCAGAAGTCCTGCAACCTAAGATCAGATCTGTTGAGCAAGCTACTCACTTGCACTTTCCCAGTCTGCAAAATGGGATAAATATGCTTGCCTGGCTTAGGAGGTATTAAGAAATTTAATTATGCATTCTTTGGCTGGAACACTATATATATGCAAATGATTAAAGGAACACAAGTCATGGCTAGTAGAGCTGGGAACCTGATTTCCAGCCACTAAATGATGTAATTTCCAAAAAATCCCTCCTTCTCACTAAGACAAGTCTGTTTCAGGAAGTGCTTTAGCTGCATGAGGTGTTACATATGTTAATATAGGCTGCAGTTAATAACATTATTAATCTGCTGCCAAATTGTCCAACAATAGTCAAACCTATCATTCCTTTTTAAAACCGTCAAGATGACAAAGAGAAAGACGGTGTCTAAGTGATGCTATTTTCCGGACACAATAAACTGAAAATAGTCAGAAAACTTCTGAAGAAATGAACTTTTTAAATACACACCAGACAAAAAGTCATACTATGAAATTTATTTCAAACTCTCCAGACAATTTTCACTGTGATTTGATTTTTGCAAAGTGGAGAGGGAAGGACAAAATCAGGCTTTGAATGAATGAGAAGGATGAAGCATAAGTATGGAAAGTCTAGTATCTTTCAATTATAAATTATTCTTTTTGCATTTAATTTCAAACTTGAACAATCAGAATCTCTCTATTGGTTAGGAATGGAATGCTCATTATACCTGGAATCTGGTGTCCTGTTATAATTGATTAATATTTCAATGAAGTCACACAATCTACAAGCAAATACTAATTACTATCTGTATTAATATACTGATACCATACTACTGTTGAAGACACGGTGAGTGGAATTCTGGCCACAATACAGCCTAACAATGAGAGATCAGTTTGACTTTTTAAAAAAGCTAGCATTTTATCCATTCCATAACTCACCATCCAGTCCAGTAATATTGTACATATTTGACTCTGTGAGGAATCAGATTCAGTAGTTTTAAAATGATATAGGAGTGGGTGTGTTGGCAGTTATATTCTTTGAACTATATGCTCAGACTTAATACAATAAACAATTACTGTATTGGCCCAGAAGCTTTCAAAGCAATAAAATTAGTTCTGAAGAGCTACAGGTTACCTAGAGAAACTCGACTGTGTAATTCGTTGGGAAGTGTAAAATTTCTTTGGTTTCAAATTTAAAAACAAAACAAAACAATGATTTGTCATGTTTCATATTTCCAAACCAATATGTCTAGCTCATGTGGTTTCCATCTTAGGCAGAGTGTAAAGAGGAAGTAAAATGTCAAGTTGTTTATTTCTGAGTAATTTTCTTATCTCAAAATAACACAGAGTTTGAAAAATCAGATCTGTCTTTAATAATAGACAGAGGAATTCCTTTGTTAGGCACTGCTGTTTTTACATAAATCCCATCATCTAGAAAAAGAGGAGTTAAATCTCTTTTGACAATTTGGTCAAAACCAAAAATGTCATTTGAAACAACAGTCTTGTTTTCTAATGAAATAAAGAAATACATTTCCTTTACTTCAGCTCTACCTTTTCTTTTTTTTTAATATAGATTCACTGTATATGAAAAACCAGGACAGAGACAGACAAAGGATACCTGGCAAACAACTCTTCATAATCATAACCTTTCACTTAGTGGTGTAAGAAAATCAGTATGCTTGTCAGCAGATCCTTCTTTACCTTCACAAACATATATTCATTGTTATGTACATGATCAAAGTGCCCTATATAAAGTCAGTTGAGAAGTCACGTATTTTTATTATAACTTACAGACCTTGAACCTGATTTCAAAGTGTAAGAACTCAACTATATCTTTAGCTTTGGCGAATAATATAAATTGTAGCTTATTGGTCCAAATTCCATTGCTTCTTGTGGTGGAGGACCCCATTATCATTGAAGAAGAAAGGAAGACCTTACATCTCCATTAAGTGAAGTATCCTTTTCTGAGGTATCCTTCCAAAACAGTAGGAAGGCAAAAGAATTCAAAATTGAACTGAACTCAATGTTTGACTTGCCAGGGCCAACTTTGAAAGTTAATTATTTGGCCATTCAACACGACATTGGACCCAATTCATTGTTTTTGGGCAGGGGGTTTTGAACTCCCATTTCCATTTCTGTGTGTCAGGAGGGCTTTAGTGAATGTCCTACTCAACATGAATAAGATGTGCAGATTATATATACTAAAGCTAAATCATACTTTTGCCTGCTATACATTGGGTTGGGGAAGGCAACTTTGTAACATTGACTCAAGTGTTTAAATCTCTTTTCAGAATTCTATAACAACTCAATAAGATTTTTAATATAAAAAATCTTAATTCTGGTTTATGATCAGCTTTATTACTTCAACAGTATGCTTATATTCTGCTATTTATTACTTTTGATCCATTGGCCCAGTGGGATGATCACGCCATTTTGCTGAGTGTTGTATAAATACAGAGTGACAGCTTTAATTATTTAAACAGCTAAAGGGTCAAAGAAAATAATCTTGTACCCAATTTACAGATGGAGAAGTCAAGCCCAAACAGTTTAAGAATTTGCCTGGATCACATGAGACCTCTGTGGCAGACCCAACATTTGAACCCACATCTCTTGAATACAGCTAGTCAAGAATTTTCTAGTCACAGAATTTTCAACATATTACAAATTTTTTGCTTTGCAGCGAATTATTTTTCATTTTTCTCATTATTTTATTCACATACTATTTACATACAAAACTGATATAGTGCAAAATCCAAATATCCACTTATGAGTAAACAAAGCATAACAACTATAGTTTTATTATTCAAAGATCATCTTGTTCATGTTTGACTAACTCAAAATAAGTGCAACACTGTCTAACTTAAAAAGAAATCACTTTTATGCTGAATATAAGTGCAAAATTTCAACCCAATAGTAGTTTTTGGGAAAAATCATAAGCCCCTGAGAAAAGGGACTTACAGAATGAAAGTGTCTCTATTCATAACTGTATTTTTGCACTATAATTAAATTTGTATAGTACTCTAATGACCTCCTATATAATAATTAAGTAGTAGTCTATGGATTGAAATAATTTACTTTGATCCACTTGCTGCAGGTTTTCTTTTCTGTTTTTGACAGCTTCCTATTCTATAGCTTTGAGTCACTCCCTCTGCTTGTTCCATCTTATTTATAGTAAAGCTATATAAGGTGACAACCCTGCTCATTACACAGGCCTCTACCCATCACACAAGAGCTTTGCAAATATTCCAAAAGACGGTAATGCAAACAGGCTGGTCTTTTAGATGAATCCACATCAATCTGAGGTAATGGTTTAAATGCTGTAAATATTCATTTGATACCTTAGCCATAGTATAAACAATTTCTAACCACTCTAATACACTTCTGAGGTTTCCAAAATACCATAAGGATTTATTTACTTCCTGTAAAACAACAGGAATTCTTAATCCTGTCAACAGATTATGGAACTGTTTTCACTTTGAAGAAAAAAGAAAGAAAAAGACTCTTGTCATTTGAGTTCTTTGTGAAATGCTGCCATCTATAGAGGTTCAGTGGGTATTGCTTTTCATGGCAATGTCAAGGAAAACCACAGGACTGATTACTTCACAACATGGTTAGTTCAGTAAATGAAGCAGTTCTTGGTCAATAAACAGGAATATAAATTATAGCCCTGGCTGGAACTGAAAAGTTAGAAACATCAAGTTGGCACCAGCTTCTACCACAACTATTTCTTGGATAGAATACACAGTACTGGCATTTATCTGCTACAATATTTGTTCAAGATTTGCTTTTTTACTTTTTTATTCCTTCTTTTTCTCAAATGCACTCTGTTCCTAAATTGAAAAACAGAGAGCACATTCCATAATTCTCTATTATCCTTGTGTATGTTGAGTTTCTTAAAAAGTGAGCAAATAAAAAAAAATGTAATCCTCATTATCTCATTTGGTTTTTACTCTCCTTAAAAAGATATATTAGAAATCTTTAACTATTATTCAGATATATTTTTTCCAGACTCCTTATCACTTGGTATTTATCACATCTTGTTCCTCAAGATTTCGGCTAAGAATAATTAGAAAGTTTAGGGTCTCATTGTAGTTCTTATGGTTTAGGAAATATGTGAGAAGCAATTTATGGTGGTATCTTTTACTGAACAAACTGAAAAGCTAGGCGATGTTAGATGAGATATTAGACAAGCCTGTTCTAACATCTCTTCCAATTATTCCCTATAACGATCTAATAGAAGATAGGTACTCCAATCTACAAAGAGAAATCATATAGGTAATTAGATAGATAGCACTGCTTAGAAAAAGTATGGCAAATCTATGGTATGTCACCTTTCAGAGATAATCCTTTGATGCAAAAAAAAAAATTTCAAAAGTTGTTTAGCTTGGAAGATTTTCTAACCTTTGTTCAGAACCAGAAAGGAGCCTGAACCAACATCCCATATCTAGAGGTCCTCAACATCATGTGACCTAAACAGCCAGAGCCACTGAGGTGGCAAATGGTCAGATATTTTGTTTAATTAAACATAATAAATTGGATGGATGTGCCCAACTTGTGAGTAGGGCTGTCTCTCATGCATCAGACTCAGAAGCCATCAAAGAACTCATCGGCATGTACACCATGCTCTGTAAAGAACGATGGTGCCAACTGAAATTAATAAACAGCTTAAAATATCAAGCTGAAAGAGCTCAAATAATTCTGAGGTCCAAATCAGTGCCAAATCTTTTCTGAATAGATTCAGAGGCTTCTGATTAGATTCAGACCTTTTAATTGGTCTCCCAATTCCATTCAGATTTGGACATTCGGCTGTTGAATTGGACTGAATCAGCTACTGAAGCTTCGCACAGCCCTGGAAAACTTCTGCTGTTAGTGTTTCTCATTTTCATACCACATTGACTAGAAGTAGATAGTGAAACAGGACAGCAGATCACTTCTTGCAATTAAGAGGCAAAGAACTAAGTTGCTACATGCCTGCCCATACTGAGTAGCTCAAGAATATATTTAATCAACAGATTTCCATGAACAGTGTGAATTACAGTGTGAGAAGACTTCAGCTGAGTTAAAATTTATTTCTAGAAAAACACCCACACAAGGTCAAAGGTTTCAGAACTTACGGGGAATGCCCAGAGGTAGTTGTTTTTAGAAATGCCTACTTTAATGAATCCATCCTTTTTTCTTAAGGAAGAAGGTGGCTAAAGGCCTATTAGCAGCCACAGCAAAATGTTTCTTTCGTTACACTGCTGGTGAGCCAGCCAGATTTACCTATACTGCTTAATAAGTAGTGGCAGATCCACTTGTTTGTTTTTTCTTGATAGAAATTTTAGAAGATGGGCCTTCTGGGTTTTCCTATTTGCCAGCTCACAATATACTCACATACAATAATCTTTTATTGCTTTTGGGATGATCATGTTTGCATTTAATTCAAACTCATCTGAACAATTTCTGCTCAGATCATATTGCCCAAGACATAGTAAATGTTTCATTGGAAAGCCTGGATTAGGCCCAGTGAGTTGCACATCACTAAGAAACATCTTTCTCATTGTATTTCAGCATGGAGGTAATACTAATGCAGAAGGCTGTGAGCATCACACATGACGTGTCAGCCAGACAGCAAAGAATGCAGAAAGAAAGCCTGCATTCCCAGAGTGTTTCCATAGAGTGGTGTGAGCCTGGAAGCTTCATAATCATCAAGACCTTAGGCTATACCGAGCTGGAGAATTTGAATACCCTCCAATTGCTATCCAATTTACTGTATGCTAAAATGACAGCAAAGAGTTTGACAGTGTGAGCCAGAAAAAAACAGGAAGAGGAAGTGGAATAACACAATGGTCTCTTTGCATTATAGAGTTATAATATCAGTTTGAATTTAAAAGCAAGTTTATACACACAGCTGGTCAAATGCTGCAGAATTAGGGCTCACAAATGTTTGGTTCAGCCATGATTGTGCCCTTTATTATTTTCTGCTTGGCTGAAATTAACTACCTTGAGCCACTGAAGTTATGGAGGCCCTAGGTGGGATTTCAGCAGGGGCACAGGCCTTGTACTCGTCCTATGTACAGGGAAGTTAAGTCACCAGGAATAGATCGAGGAGCGGGGGAGCAGTGGGGGGAAGAGGGCAATGGTGTAGCCTCCGTCCTCCCTCCTTCCTCCCACCCACTTAATTTCTGGTCCACCCAGTGTCTAAAACAAACTGCCTGGAAGTGGCAGCATCATTTCTATGGCAGCAGTGAGGCTGTCACTTGCTTCCTGGATCATTATAATCAAACCAATTCCCTCTGAAATCTTCATTCCACGGGTATTAACAACCCTCTCTCCTTTTTAAATAGTCTTAATATTTGACTAATCAAACTATTCTTTCTTCTGAAATACTACTCTTAGTTGTTCCTGGTAATGTAGCTCCTATTTCATAGCCCTGCCAACTGTTTTTAACTTGAGCTAAAAGCATTAAATCAGCTGTGCGCATAATTTTCAGTGAAGCATTGGATGCACTGTCAAGATGCTCAAGAAGGTTTGATTTTGTTTTATGAACCTGAAAAAAGATATACAGTTTCATCTAATCACTACTGAACTAAAGAAACAATATATTTTGATTATTTTGCCTAGTTTGTTGCATTTTCTATATATATAATGTATGATATAGCAAAATAATGCACATTCCAGTAAAGTTAGATTTGCTTTTTCTCAACCTTAAACTGAATAATATAACCCTAGGCCCCTAGCATATTAGTAAAGCTTCTAGTTTCTTTTTACCTGGAAAAAAAGATATGTTGCATTACATGTGATGATGCACCTCACGATCTGCACTCCAGTTTTCAAAATCCTAGGCCCACCCATGACTGTCACCCTTAGCATTTAGGTCAAAGGCATAACACCAGGGTCTGTGCCCGAGGCAGCCGTGATAGCAAGGGCAGTAGCAGGGGTCAGGCCAGCTGCTATGGCTGTGGCTGTGGCAACTGGGCTAGCAACAGTGGCAGCTGCCATTCATGTGACCTCCTTCTAAGTAGGTGCCATGGGCTGGTGTCCCCATCTCCAACCACTTGTGCTACTGATTCATGTAAATGGCTGGTTTGCACAAATGTTGGCAGGAATAGCTCAGTGGTTCTCAACTATTTTACACTCAAGGCACCTCTCCATGACTTTTATGAATTGAGTAGCACCCCTTTTCAAAAACTGATTTTTGTATTATAGTGTTTACCTGTTTAAAAAGTGGCCAGGAAAGATGAGTGGCCAGCAGGTAAGAGCCTGCAAGTCACTGAGTGGAGGGGAGAAGGAGCTGGAAAGGAAGAGCCTACACTTAACCTCCATGAGGGAACTTGTGCTTTATCTCCCTTATCTCCTTTCTACCTGCAGTACCCTTCAAAGGCTGTCATGACACCCTGGTTGCAAATCACTGAAATAGCTGGTTTTTTGCATGAATACTGTATTCACAGGTGAACAGGATATTCCTGCATGAACAATAACATTCACTATTTGTTTTGCACTATTTTTTTTTTACATTTATTATTCTCCTTTTTTAAAGATTTCCAGTGAAAGAGGAAGGAGCAAAAAAACCTGAGACTTAAGAAACCACATCACACATGATAAATAATAACTAAAAATCAACGTGAACAGATCAACAACCCGTATACTGAAAACTGTTCGTTCAAGCTATTTGCAGAATACTTACCTATAGCAAAATCATAATCAGTCCACATGGGGAGGAAAACATTTGTCAGGTAGTTAAATTACAAGTTTTTTAGACTATCTCTCTTTGTGACTATGAAATGCAGTCAGCATTTCTTTAATGAATTTAAACACCCTACCTTGAAATGCACTATAAAAAATACCATTGAAATTTCCAATTTCCCAGAACAGATTTCGGTGTACATTTATACATGAGGTTTTCTGTGACTGACAGATCTTGTTCAGTTACTGAGAACTCCATATTTCCGGACTGAACCAGCAAAGGTCTCATTGTAGTATGTACTGTAAGCTACAGTATATGTCTTATTCTGGAATTCAGATGTCACACACCTGCCATTAGACACAATGCACACCTTTTTATAGTCGGTACAGCTGCCTGGAAGGCAGAACAAGAGATGAATAACCATATTCTAACCTATTTTATAGGGCTGTGAGATTTGTACATTGCAGAGCTACTTCAGATATTAAGACAGAATAACTAAGTTGAAATAATTTATCCTAGATAGTATCTAGTACTGATATTAAGTAAGTAGCACATATGAATAAAAAAAATGACAATAAGATCCAAATAAATTAATGTTTTGCCTTAGAATTCTTTATGTTTGGTAACTATTGCTTGTGCTGATGATATAACACATGCTGACACCAAATATCAATTCTAGGTAAATCCAATTAAGCCCAGAAGCAAAACAGCTGGATTAGCTGTTCACTGCATAAATTATTTTTCTTCCATTTACTTTGTCTTTTTGCAAATGAGCCTTTTAACGTGAAAAAAATAGCTATCAGTTTTCCATTGCTTATCAATCTTGGGAGCCTAAAATGAAGAGGAAAAAATATTTTTTCTTTTGTTGTAAAATGTTTCATATGAAAGTTCTTACTCCTCTTCCCAACTGCAAGTGTTTCCCCCTTATATGCAAAGGTCATTGGGACTGTATTTATCACAAACATCATATCAAGGCACTTTAATTTTTCCAGAGGGTGTATAGTGCATAATTATATTAAATATGATCTGGGGGTTTTGGTCTTTCACAACACTAAATAAAATGAATATGTTATTGGCAAGACTGTGAAGTTAATAAACAGTAATAAGTACTTGCATAATGTCCAAATAGCATTGATATACCAGACACATATTGTTTAACTAACTCTTTGCCTATTATTTTAATTAACGATATACACGCTGACATAAAGCACAACCTGTATATTGAAAATCCATACAAGATACTCTTGTAAATATGCAGATAATTGCAAATTTTAATGATCAATTCATTTATAACATTCAGTCCATGAGATACTAAGTGTATGAGGAATTGATCTCATTTGCACTACTTTAAAACCACAGTAGTGACACACTGACAGATTTTAATGCATGACCCCTACAAAATCCTTGCATAACAGTTTGACAAAATATTCACCTCCAATCCCCCTGTTTTGTACTACCAATTTCTATGTTCTATCTTTCCTCACAGAAATGCACTAATTTCATATTCTTTCCTTCCACTGAGTCCACACATTGCTCTTTATCACTCCTTAGAAATCTCTAAATTCCTCTCAAAATCTTTTATTTCTTCCTCATGTGGCAGTTAAGAGGCCAACTCTTCTTTGTAAAACAGTCACACATGAGGGTATGGAAGTAGCCTCCAGATCAGTGACCCAGAGTCAAACCGAAGGAACAAATGAACACAGCAAAAACCAACATCAGACTCAAGGGGTGATAATGAACCATCAAAAATAATTCTACTGATGTATAATGTCTTCTAAATTATTTTTATTTTTAATAAATCCTAGCCCTCTTTATGATAACTCTCCTAGCCCTCTTTTTGATGGGTTAGGAGAGAGGGAACTTTAAAAAAATACATAATATTTCTTCTTAAATGGAAGGGCAAGGTTGACTTATTTGTCCTCACCTCTTCTTTGTTGTGACTAGTGAGGTAAAAAATCAAGTCCTTACACCTGCAGGGTAGAACACACAGGGGTAGCAAAAGGAAACATTGCTTATATGTATTTCTTCTGTTTTCTTTGCCAAAGCTGCCTATGCCCAACTATTTCTATAGAAAGCCTGAGCTTGCTCTTACTGAACTCAAAGTGGGTTTAATTGGGAGCAGGAATAAGGTCACTGTGTCCATGGGTCATGTTAAGAAAACAAAAACATAAGTACCATACTGGGTCAGACCAATGATCCATATGGCACAGTATCCCGTCTCCGACAATGGCAGGGGTAGATACTACAGGGAAAGCATTGAACACGATAGAGCTGGAACAGGGGTGGGCAAAATATGACTGATGGGCTGGATCCAGCCCACCAACTGATTGGATCTCGTGGGAGGCCGTCTGCCAATTGATTGCATCTGACCCACAGCTGCCCCTGCGGCACTCTGTGTGGGGCTAAGTCCCACCTGCTCCAAGGCATCCCACACTCTGTTCCCACCTGCATCTGTCAATGGCCCCAGTCCCAGCCCTGGCCCAAGCCCTGCCCAGCACACACAGCTTACTAACAGCTGGATGAGCAGTGCTGGTGGGCAAAGGGGATGGAAGAAGGCCAGGAGCTGGAATCCTGAATGCTGGGGCAGGAGCTGATCAACTGCAACTTCCCCTGGCCTGGTTGAGCATGTGGTACTCAGCATGCATTCCCACAGCTGCCGCTACCACTGCTGCTACTCCTCTGTGCTATCTGATGCCCAAAGCAGCACAGCAGAGGCAGGAGGAGGAAGAGGAGGAGCTGCTAGAGGTCATCAGACCTAAGTAGTATTGGGGTGGGTGTAACCACACCAGAAGCAGCACCACCAGGAAGATGTGCATGCTAGCCAGGGTCATTGGCAGGCGTGGGTGTGAGCATGGCATAGGCGATCCCAGGCAGAAGCAGGTGGGGCTTGGCTCCATGTGGAGTTCCACAGGAACAGGCGCAAGCTGGATGGGGGGTTGGCAAACTGTATCTGACTCCCAGCCAGCTCCCAGGACCTAGTGCGGGCAGCCTCCCCCACACGCATGAAGACCTGCCCCCCATTATCCCATCAAACCCCCACTTCTCCCCCACACACAATACACAAAATACTTTATTTCAAGCTATTATGTAATATACACTACTATATATCTATTAATCGATCGATTGAGAGAGAGACAGAGAACGAGAGACAGAGAGCATATTTTATATATATATACAGATACACTCTCTCTCGCATATATATAATGTACTACTTTGTATACACTACTCAAAAGCACATAAATCAAGACAATTTAAAAAAAATTAATAGATGCTTGGTATTTAGTATATAATTTGTTTTTGTTGACCTTCACGTTGTTTTGTCATGACCTTCATGACTTTGTAGACCCCTATCATATCCCGCCTCATCTTTCACCTCTGCAAAATGAAGAATACTAGACTTTTTAGTCTCTCCTGGTATGGCAACTGCTCTATACCCCTGATCATTTTCATTGCCCTTCTCTGTACCTTTCTAATTCTATTCTATCCTTTATGAGACCAGAATTGCATACCAAATTTAAGATATGGGTGCATCATGGATTTGTATAATGGTATAATGATATTCTCCATTTTGTTTTCAATTCTTTTCTGTGGTAGGACACTGGTAGTGCCTGCCACTTTAAGGACTGGGCCAGGGAAGGGCAGGTGCCTGATGAGGGTGGCCATGTTAAGAGATAGTTGCCCTCTGTCCCAGCTCCATGCCCTCCAACCCTGAGGCTCTCAATTTCTTCAGCAGAAAAGGAGCTGCTAGAATGGAGGGAGGAGTGCTCTACAATGTCCCCAAAAACCACTTCTGCAAGCCTCTTTGTTTCCCTTAGCTGCTCCAGTCCCACCACCCTAGCGTGGAAAGAACACATTTGTTATTAAAAAAGTATTTCAACATTCAGTTACTTTTTTCATTCACAAAGTGAGAATAGACTACATACAAACTGACTACTGGGGACGAATCATGTATTCATCTGGCTTGAAATGGCTTATTACTTTCCGTGCCTTAATGTTTATGCCAACCCAGAACAAAGGAGAAAGGTTGCATTCTGTTATGAAAATGCTGCATGGAATGTGCTTCCTCATTATGCTGTAATTACCTCAGTAAGCCATTGCACTTAGACAGCTACTGACTCTTATATCAGCCTCCCTATGAGAGCTACAGGTAAAGGAAAAGCAATCCTTATCAGCAGTCAAAGCCAGACGTGTAGTTTCATAGTTTCATAGTAGCTAGGGTCAGGAGGGACCTGAACAGATCATCTAGCCTGACCCCCTGCCACAGGCAGGAATGAATGCTGGGTTCACAAGACCCCAGACAGGTGATCGTCCAACCTCCTCTTGAATATGCCCAAGATAGGGGCGAGGACCACTTCCCTGGGAAGTTGGTTCCGGATTTTGGCCACCCGAACTGCAAAATATTGCCTTCTGATCTCCAACCTAAACCTATTCTCCATCAGCTCATGACCATTGTTCCTCGTCACCCCAGGTGGTGCTGGGGAGAAAAGGGCTCTACCTATTTGCTGTTGATCTCCCCTGATGAGTTTGTAGGCAGCCACCAGGTCCCCCCTCAACCTCCTCTTGCTGAGGCTGAACAGGTTCAGGTCCCTCAGTTTCTCCTCATAGGGCCTGTCCTGCTGCCCTCTCACCAAGCGGGTGGCCCTCTTCTGAACCCTCTCCAGGCTGGCCACATCCCTTTTGAAGTGCGGTGCCCAGTACTGGATGCAGTACTCCAACTGCAGCCTGACCAAAGTCGCATAGAGGGGGAGTAGCACCTCTCTGGACCGGCTTGAGATGCACCTTTGGATGCATGACAAGGTATGGCTGGTCTTGCTGGCTATGGTCTGGCATTGGCATTGGCGATGTATACTGATTGTGCAGGGGTGTTCTAACCATTGTAAACCTCTCAGACAATGCCTAGAACTGACACCCCGCTCACTCTACTCTACTTATGCTACTGGTCAAAGTGGTGGAAAGTTAGTAACTTGCATAAAATCCCCCAAACATTCCAGTCTTGAATACTGTGGCTAAAGAAAGAATATAAGATGTAATGATTTAAATATATAGATGAAAACAATACAATACAGTGTCAATATTATTGACTCAAGATCATATTATAAGAAATTGTTTGGGCAAGTCCAATTTATATTATAATTCCTCTCCATCTTTAGGAAGGAGTATTACAATCTCCCATTTATCTGATTTAATTATCTTATATATATTAGTAGGAGATTGAATAATTGAGCAAGACATAGTGTGAGGGCTTATGGAGCACAGAGCTGCATCTGAGAGTGGGGATAGGCATGTAAGACAGCTCAGGTAGAATTCTGTTTCACTGAAGTGTAAGAGTGACTTTGTTACAGCTGCTGGGTGCATCTACATGTGCACTTTACTGAGATGAGGAGTTGACTAATTAGCTCTGCAGTAAAACATCACAGTCTACACATGTGCTGGTATTAGGCCACAGTAAACTAATTAAGTCCGCCATAGGATAGTACTGTCGAGGACAGTATAAGCCTATGATGGAGTAATTTACTCCACTGAAATGCAGGTGTAGATTGTGACAGGGACTGGCTGGGGCATGCCTAAAATGCAGGGGCTGCCTGCTGCCTAGCTCCACACTTTAGCACCCTTGTGCCTCAGCCACCCCCTCTGCTGTCTTATGCCACAACCTAGAACCTGAGGCTGACTCTCTGGGCCCCCTGTCAGCCTGTAGGTGGTCTGCCCCAGCTCAATGTGCTGCAATCCTGGGAGCACATGTAAATGCTGTGCCCATGAACAGTTTTCTCCAGCATGAACTACACCAGAGTTTATCACATCACCTTAATGTCACGTGTAGATGTACCCTCTAGGTATGTAAGTTCATCTATGATAGGAATAGGCTCACACTCTGTAAACATGAAGATGTCTCTGTAATACAATGGGTGCAATTATATACCCAGAAGTATTTATAAAATTGTTCCTACATTTTAGTCAGGTAACTCAGACCATGGGCAGGCATTACATCTGTACTAGGAAAAGCTCCTTTTCCCTAGTACAAGAAACTAGTACACAGGCATTAAAGGCATTTTTAATTTTTCAGGAAAAAAAAGAAGCTCTTCAGTGAAAATATTCTAGCTCTTTAAACCAGCAACTTCTTAGGAAAGAGTTTTCTAGCACAATCTGCAATGCTTGCATGATTCTCTTGAGGTCTCAAGTACTTGCAGTATCCCACAGTCCTCTGCTCTCCCTCCCTCCACTCTGTAAAAGGGAGACAATAAGGGAGAGGACTGGTTTCCTGATATCCCACCCAGAAGTGAGCAGAGTGTTGGGAACCTACTGCCACACTTAAACAATGCCAAGCTCTGGTGTTGGTTACTGCCAACATTTGAACTCTCCCAGAGAGTCCAAAAATGTTTCAGAACTGTTCACATGATTGCACCAGTGTTTCCTCTCTATTGAATAGACTGGGTCTCAGGTTCCCCAGGGACTGTTCACATAGCAGTACCAGTGCTTCCCACCCCATGAACAGACCAGGGTCTTTCCAGGTCTATACAAAGGGCAGGACACATTCCCACACAATTTGGAGAACCTACAGGATGGTTTAACCAGTGGTGCCCTCACCCTTACACAGACCTGGATCCCTCTGGGTGTGTACAAGAAATGACACTGCTTTGCACTGCCCTTTGAAAAGTACCAGGGGAAACTTATTACTGTTCAGAGGGTGTTGTGGCTTCTACAGCTTGATCAACTCTCAAGAGTCCTGGCATTGCTCAAGAGGGGGCACTGATTCCTGCCCCCACTCCCCCATTCCCCCTCTTAGTCCCAGGACTCCCCATTAAAAAATCATGAGATCCATAAATTCATCTGGACTTGTATACGGGGTTATTCATTATATATATATATATATATATATATATATATATATATATATATGTAAAATGTAATAACATATTCAAAGTATGTCATAACATTCGTAAAATAAATTGTTGAAAGGAATGGTATTAGTCTCTCTCTGAAAATCATTTAAAGAATTTACTATTTTAAAATAATTTTACTTTAAATACCCATCAATATTTTTAACTGTTTAACTATGGATATTGTAAAATGCAGCTTTCACTATCACAGCTTCTGTTTTATTTCCTCTGATGGCTTGTGGCCTAAAAATAACTATATCATGAAAGTTCTGAATACCCCAGAACAATTACCTGGTGGACCTCAGTATGAATTAGCCATTAATATTGCAGGAAAAATTGAATGTGCATATTCAAACTGTTATTATTCTATAGCACTGATTGATTACTATAGCAAGTGACCTGAAGTAGCCTTACATCACACAATAGCATGTATTTTGTTACTGCTTATTCAAGTTTATCAATATGCCCAAACTATTCTCTTATAACTACATTACTCTCCTACAGGAAAGTTATTTCAACAAAATAGAAGAACTGAATATTAATTTGAGTTATTTTTACCTTTATATTCAGCTATACACCTGACCAGGAATGATTTCCTGTAGCATTATTTTTTTTTCAATAGTTAGAAAAATGTTCCTATTCCATGTCAGTATAAAATTAAAAAAATTCTAAAACTTTTCTAAACTAAATTTTCTAAAACTAAAACTTTTCTAAAACTTTTGTGAAAAAATGGAGTGGGAGATTTTGGAAAAGGAAAGACTAAACTCTTAGTCTCCCACATCCCAACTGTTATCAAAACCCTGCTATCTCCCCCCACCCCCATCATGAGTTTTGACCAGAATTCCATCCTTGACTTGAGAATTCTTTTCCCAAAACTTAAAAACTTCACAGAATCATAGAAACCAAGTATAAAAAAGACCTTAGGAGGGTATTTATTCCAAACCCCCTATTCAAGGCAGGATCATATCTATCAAAACCAACTCAGGGAAAGATTTGTTTAACTTGCACTTAGTCTTCCAATTTTGGAGCTTCCATAATCTAGCTGCTCTCTAGCTAGCCTGCCCAGCTGCCTGCCTGATGCACCATGCCGCTCCACCTCCTCACTAGACTCTGGCCCAAGACTTTTGACCAATCAGCTGGGACTGGGCTATGGAATCCTGGAGTGTCCCAGCCAAACTGGGATGTATTGGAGCCAAAGTGGGATCCCAGCCAAACTGGGATCACCCTACATTTGTGGCCCAGATCTGTAACAAGCTGAGCACCCTAAATTCCTGGTGAAACTAAAAGAAGTTGAGCATAAAATCCTGCCGGAGGCAAAAATTACATAGTTATAAGGCAAGTTTTGGCCTATGAATTGCAAAATAGTTAAATACCTCTCCAGCTATGGTTAGAATGTAGGCTAAGTTTGTCCTTATGACTATGGTAGCTTTGAAGTGATGTTGTAGCCATGATGCTATAGGAATTAAAAGATATCACTCACAAAAGTCCTTGCAGTTTTAAGCTTGTGAATTGCAAAATACTTAAATACCTCTCCAACTATGATTAGGATCAGTGTAAATTGTGTTAAAAACATGGCAAACTTGCATCTCCTTGTGCTACATGTGATACAGTAAGGTAATGATAGAGCACTGTGGAAACAAAATGATATTTTCTGTCCCTATACATTCCTAACATATAGAGAAAAAAGATCCACTTGCATGTAAAGGATCAATTCTAAATAGAGTTTTCAATTTTATCTGTATTTAAGAGATCTATTAGAAAACTGGTTCCTCCAAATTACAAGACATATGAGACCAATGAAAAATTAGCTTTTCATAATTCTCAAAAGTATATTAACCTTTGTCTCTCACAGTTTACTATTCTTTTTCACTTGAAACATTTTATTCTGTCTATATTTGGCCTTGCAATATCCTCTCATGCTGCTTTAAATTGAAGTTTTGCACCCTCAGATAAATATAAAGCTAAAGTGCAACCTGTTTGTAGAATATTAATTTCCTATTAGTATTGCAGCCTAAGCACCATCTTTTAATGAAGTATGCACTTATGACTATCCAATTTTAATAACTATAAAGTAAATGCTGTAGATATGTCTTCAGCTGATTTAGGCATATGATTTAGGCGGTTTATTGAAAGCATGTGACTACAGTTGTATTTCATTATATTCAAAATAAAAAAAAACAATGCCATGACTTCTACAATAGAGCAAAATACCCCAAATCCACAAAACTTGATATAAAAACTCAGTGCAGCTTACTCAACTGTTAACTGTACCTTAGAGGTAGTTTAATTTAGATCAGGTCCACAAAACTGATATAACTGAACTTCTGTATAGTTCCCAGGGCTGGGAAAGCTCAGCCATTGGCCCCAACTCTGAGGCTACACTTTTCCTACTCCCCCTCCCTGGCACCTGACCCCTTGCCCCACTGTCAGGCAGACAACCGCCCATCTTGGACCCCCCGCCTCCATCAAGCTCACTAAACCCCTGTCCTGCAAGTCCTTCCTGGTGCCAAGTTTACCAACATTCACTGATACTGGGAGCCAAGAAAGTAAGTTGGGGTGGGGGGCGTGGGCAGGATCAGGAAGGGAGATGGTTTGTTGGGAGGGTTGTTGATCTGGGGCTGGGGGGCTCAGGGGCCCCTGACTGGGGGGGAGACCCCCATGCTCTGAAGCCCCATCATGGACTCTGTTAGCCCCCCGATGCACCTGAGTCCCACCAAAGGTCCCACTTGCCTCTGCAATCCCTCCACATTTACCAATTAATCCCTCCCATCCTGATTTACCTGAGATTGGGTGGCCATTTCTAACTTGCTCTAACCCCCCACTAGCCTCTCTGAATCTCTGTATATAACCTAAAACTAACTTCCATCACACAGCCCCACTAGGTATTTGTTAAGAGGCCTATACTCAGCAGATCTCAGCGAATAATCAAATAGTTTCTCAATTCATAATTGCTCCTTTTGATAGTCTTAATAAAGACTTTTGTCCTTGATGCAAAGAATTTTCACAAAAACATGTAACTGAGGCATCACCAAAGACATTTTTTTTCATTTACAGAAAATCCAGTCTTCAATAAACAAAACAAAATAATTTTCTATTATTTTCTCCAAGAGCCTCTCTGATGAAAGCACCCACAGCATCTTGTGTACTCAGCATCCTAATTCAGCATTAAATGAGCTTTAGCTAAGCGCCCCTGCTGCCATTTTGAAGCATGGGGGTGTTAAATACATGAGATGCGGAAGCTGCTTGAGCATACTAAATGGCATGCTCTAACAGATTCAATAAATCAAGTCTACTCTGATGTGCTGTAATTGTAGCCTGTTGGAGCAGCATCCCTGCATGTCTATAGGCACCTCCAGTGACTGACTTGCCAGTGCTGATTTGGTTTTACAGGAGAAAGTTCCTAGCTTTTGATTCACTTAGCAGGTCACCAATGATCTTTCCTTAACTACTTTCTAAAGATGTGGGCTCTTGATATTACTGCAACTTAAGACCACGACAATGATATAATCAGAATGATTTTAAGGAGAAATTTCCCTCCAGCCTCTAGTGTTATTACAAATGAGACTGCATTTACTCTTTGCAATGTCTGGGAAGCCCCATAAAACACAATTTTTGGCTGTAACTGGTGTAGCTGGTGACAAGTCCTATTTTCTTCTCCTTTTCCTGCTACAATGGAACTGCATTTTCACATTTATGCCAAGCACTTTATCTTTCCATCCTATCTTTTGGAAACAGGTCTAATTTTGTGCTCCTGTTTTCCTTCTGCCACTAGCACTAGAGGAGTGATGATAATCCCCACTTCAAACTTTTCATATTCCAAACCACTGTTTTGTCCACCCACAACACTGTCTTTTAGCTTGGAATCAGGCAGTCCATATTTCTCCATCTCTTTAACCCCTCCACTGGATTTAGCGATTACTCATATGAAAACAGCTGCCTGGGCATGCCAGAGCAGATGCCAATTCCTTCAGCCATAAAAAGACCTCAAATCTACAGTATACTGGCAAGTATATATTGCTGTCCCAACTGCTTTTATCTAGTACAGTACAACAAGATGAATTAGATATTAAATTGCTTCTAATGCAATGCTTCTTTAATATACACGACTACATTTCAGCACAGCAAAGCCTATGCCAAACTTCCTTCATGTGTCTTTTAACCCTGTAAACATTTTCATAAGCAATAAGAAGAAAAATTAAATACTCTTTTGTTAATACATAGTTATGAAGATCTATTTGCCACACTAGGTGAGATGCATGAAGAAACAAACTAGTAGATATTTTAGGTGATGATTTTGTAATTTGTTTGACATCATTCCCCTTTCCTTTCATATATAAAATTATGCCATAAGTGTTAATGATAAGTCCCTCATATAATTACTGCATTTCCCTATTTAAAGAAAATGGGAAATGCATAATTAAATTCAATTTCCTAAACTGCAATTGCAGTTCTCACAAAATAACCTATCATTTCACCAGTTTTCAACAGAGATTTAAGTGAAAAGTGGGATGGTGGAAATTCATATCACAAGTTTTTCAAACAACAATGTAACAGTGGTGTGCTATAAATTATTAGTTGAAATATTTAAAGCTAAAAATAAAAAAGAAAGTATAATAGTTATTTTAAAGGAGTGTCCTTTGGGCCTCATAAAGTACCATCACTGTAGCATCTATGCACAGCATTGTAAAAATAACCTATGTTAAACAAATTATGTTTTTATTTGTTTTGAAGGAGGTAGAGGAGGATGCTTTTCTCAATAAATGTTTGGAATCCTCCACAATGAGTGTGAATGATTGAGATTCCTCATTAAATTTGCACAAAAAGGTATTGTAACAAACTGATATCTTCTGTATCTATATTGAGACAGAGGACAATGTTTCCAATAAGTATTATTCAATCTTTGCTAAAATTCTAAAAGAAATCCTGCAGAGAAATTCCACGGAGAAAAATCCTGGCTTTACTGAAGTCTATCACACATTTTCTGTTGACTTAAATACTGTATGAAAGAATTTCACCATTGATTCAGGTCTTTAGAGAAAGCGTTTTATGGCCCAAATGTGAGTAAGATCATCAGAGTGTAATTTGGAGAGGCAAAAGGATCTAAATCAGTTACCTATGACATAAAACTGCCTGACAGTAAAAGATCCTACCTTTAGGTAAGAGTTGGCAGAAGCTGGAATGGAGGGGGGGCAGGGAAGGGTCAGAAAAAGCTCTTTGTGGAAAAATTAAAGGCCATGGACACCTTTTTGTTTAAAAAAGTTACAAGAAGAAAAGGGAGTGAATCCAGGCCATACTAGCTAAGTTTTCACTGCTTCATTAATAACTTTCCCGTTACATTTATTTACCCAGAAATATATTATATTTCATCTCACCATGCCAAGAAATCTGGTTAGTAAAAATGCCAGATTCTTTTATTTGATTTTATTTGATTTCATTAGGGACCATCCGCCTCGCTGCTTAAGTGCCCGGCTACTGTTTGCAGTTAAACATTCATTAAGGAATCCCCAGTGGGTTCATTTGTTTCACTGAGGTCCAATTACAGTGCCACAAAAGCAGTTTTTGCAGCAATTAGCTGATTTTTCCTGTTTATGTTCTGTCTCTTTAGGAAGAGGACTATTTTGTGGAGGTCAGATTTTTAATTAGGCACAATTTAGGGCCAATAAGAAAACTGATAATTTACTAAATGGCTGTGGTGGACTTAACTGCTCAGAGCAGAGGTAAATAACACAACAGGGACACCAGAAATATGTTCTCCTGGTGTGCATAGCTCAGAGCCTTCTAATGTAAGGAATAGATTATGTGTTAAATGGCTGTCATGGGCTGCACTGGCTTGCATATAGCACCAACAGTGTAACCTCAAGAGCCACCACATCAGTGTACATGGTTAGAGAGATGTCACGTTGGTCTCATACCCAGGCAGAAGTTTTGACTTCAAGTAGTTGCAGACTCCCTTGTGATGAAAGATAAGATTGTTCTTCTTAAAAACAGTCAGTTAGTATTGTTCACATGATACTATACAGTAAGCTAGTAGCATCCAAATGGTTCTGGGAAGTACTGAACATCTTGGTTCAGTGATGGAGTTGCTTCTTGTCCAGTTCTGGGCAGGTCTCTGTTTTGCCCAGAAAAAACTGCATTAAACCAACATGTGTATGGTTTTAGACCTTGGGACACCGAATGGCACCGTACTAGTAAACAAACAGTAAATGTTCAGAAGGAGCTGGAGTTTATTTTCACAATTTCCAAAGACAGCCTTAGAGGGTAAGCAGAATTGTTACCTTGGAACTTTTTCATACCAAATTTCTGATGGTGGAGTTGGATATGAAATGAAATCACAACAAACATTTCTGAAGAGAATCACAGCTGGATGAAAAGCTGCTCCTTTACAGGAAATGGGTAAGAAAGGCCAGCAGGTCACTGTTTTTTTTCTTATAACCTTTGACATAGACCTCAATTGCAGAGTCATAAGCAGACAGGGTAAAGAAGTAGTATCGGCTGACAGCATAACTTATGAACACTTCAGTTCAACTGCCAGTTTCCACTTTTGTGAGGGCTTACTGGGAGTTAATTTTGACCAAGGAAAAAAAATCTTTCATATATGGTAATAATAGTTGGGAAATAAGTACAAGTAAGTTACTTGCTTACATAGAGAGCTATCACTTGATAGCACTGCACCAGAGTCCAGACCAAAAGATAACACTAGGACAATTAGCTGTCCATTTGAAAAAAAATTGTCACCTGGTGTAAACAAAAAAGTATGCTTCTACCAATCTAATCAGTATTTCTGTTTATATGGAAGAGTAGTGGACAGATTATATAAACCCCTAAACCAGAGAAATTTTGTTCAATCTAAAGGAATAATACCTCTGAAAGAGTCAAGGGTAAAACTACCAGTGTTAAGTCAAACCAGTATAAATTGCATTTGTCCATTTGACTGTTGGAGTAATAATGATTTGCTTAGTGTAAAAAGTCTCTTACCTGCAGCTTCACCATGTAGGAACAAGCTGCTATAGCAGCTCATATTACAGTTGCACATCTGTGCCTTCCTGATCCAGGTGTAATATACATCAGTATGCAAATTCACTGAAAACAACACAAGGCTTTGTGAATTTCTAGCCACATCCTTTATTAGAATGCACTAGAAAGAGTATGAAAAATATTGGGCTACCTTTACAATTACTGTAGCTTTGAGCATCCCTTCTGCTTGTCTTCTTTCTTTCATTCCAAGCAGCAAGCTCTTTGTCCTACCGTGCATTGTTACAACATAATCACATCTTGGAATCTGGGTTCAAATGTCATTCAAATTAAATCTAGTGATTTCCAGGAATCTTTAAAAAGTCTTAATGAAAATATTCCTAATATGAAATGAAGTCATTGTAACAACTCTAGTAAGGTATTCAAATAAATTATACAAATTGCAGATTAAGAATATGTTTATATAGCAGAGATAAAAAGTTTAAGGAAGTGACAGCTAGAAAATGCTAGATCAAGAGCTCACTATAAATTAAAGAGATCAAATTTTGAGATGCCTGGAAATAAATTTCAGATCCACATGTTAGGGAGTTAAGTATTTCCTCTTCAGTCCCAGAAGGAAGCTGTTTTGCAGATTTGTATGGAGTTTAGGGTTCTGTGTCCTAAATTATCTATTACAATGGAAGTTCTGTTCAAATGTATAGCCTACTTGTTGGCTGTGATCTCTTCTCTAATTAAGTCTTGTTATGAAAAGATAGTCATATTTTGCTTTCTTGATTTTTATCCTCATCTGCTCATCAAGCATAAATATCAAAATGCATTTTTAAAGTATCTAGTATTTTCCTAAACAATTTCTACATTTTCAGAAGTCTTAAAACAAACTTTCAATAGCAATGTAAGAGGGGAAGAACCCAGCATATAATGGGCTGCACATGTTGCAACATTAACTCCTAAGTACTTTGGAAACTTAATTTCATTTGGAATACAGCTTGACTTGCAAAGTACTTAAGCTGGTAATTCTAATTTAATAAAAGGCTTAGAATTTCTGTCTGTGTCTGTCTGTCCATAATGTGGGGACTAACTATGCATGCTCCCCAGAGAGGGTGGGCGGCAACTGGCTGCATGGGCCCCGCCACCTCAGGCAGGGAGCTGGAGGCAGAGGGAGCCCTTGGGCTTTAAAACTGTATTGACTTGCCCTGGCTCCTGTCAGAGCTGATAGGAGTCAGGGACAGTTGGACCCAGGAGGAGCCTCAGCAGGACTGAGCAGCCCAGCCCACCCCACCCCACCCCACCCCAGCAATTGCACTCTCTGCCTGCGGGTACTGTCGGTACCACGTGGCCCGGCTGCATTGCAGGAGCGGGAAACACGGAGCCACCAGTAGTGTGTGTGTGCCTGGTGTGGTGTGGGTATGTATGGGTGTATGTCTTGTGTGTGCACCCACGGGCAGAGAGGGTGGATGGATGTGGTTGTGGATCCAGGGGCAGAGTGGGTGTGCAGCCAGGGGCAGAGTGGGTGGGTGAGTGTGGGTTTGCAGCCACGGGCAGAGTGCATGGGGGTAGGGGGTGTTCATAAGATGAGTCCCATGTGCACACTCCACACATGTACCCACACTCCCCTTGCACTGCCATACACGCAGACCCCCACATCCACACCCCCTCACACAGACCAGACACCCTCCCCTCACACACAGCCCCCCAGAAACCCCATAGCCCCCACACCCCACATATCCACACACTCCCTCACCCCACATACCCACCCCCCACAATATAAAAGAGTAAAATTTCATTTTAAGCTATTGTGCAATCACCTCTATGTACACTACACAAACAAGTGTAAATTGGGACAAAATATTTTTTGAAATCAAATTAATGAACGCTGTAGATGTTTCCTTTTTAGAATATAATTTGGTATTTTCTGATTCCAAGATGGCACAACCCCTTGCTGAAATGAGTGCTTCTGGGGGCAAGGGGAGAGACTTCTTGTGGCAAAGGTCATAGTTTCATAGTTGGTAGGGTCAGAAGGGACCTAAGTAGATCATCAAGTCTTGACTCCCTGCCATGGGCAGGAAAAATGCTGGGGTCAAATGACCCCGGCTAGGTGATTATCCAGCCTCCTTTTGAAGACCACCAGGGTAGGAGCCAGCACCACTTCCCTTGGAAGTTGGTTTCAGATCCTAGCCACCCTGACTGTGAAGTAGTGCCTCCTGATATCTAGCCTGAATCTACTCTCAGTCAACTTATGGCCATTGTTCCTTGTTACTTCTGGTAGTACTCGGGGGAACAGGGACTCTCCCATTGCCTACTAGTCCCCCTTGGCCAATTTGTAGACAGCCACCAGATCCCCCCTCAGCCTTCTCTTGTGGAGGTTGAACGGGTTCATGTCCTGTAGCCTCCGCTTGTGGGGCCTGCCTTGCTGCCCCCTGATCATGCAAGTGGCCCTCCTCTGGACCCTTTCGATGCTGGCCACATCCCTCCTGAAGTGCGGTGCCCAGAACTGGATGCAGTAGAGGGGTAGAATCACCTCCTTGGACCTGCTCATGATGCATGTGTGGATGCATGACAAGGTACGGTTGGCCTTCCTGACCGCGTCCTCACATTGCAGCCCATGTTCATTTTGGCATCAATAATGACTCCATGATCTTTTTCTGCCTCTGTGCTGATGAGAAGGGAGTTCCCCAGCCTGCAGGTATGCTGCTGGTTCTTCCTTCCCAGGTACAATACCTTGCACTTGTCCATATTGAAACCCATCCTGTTCTCATCCACCCACCCCGTAACCTATCTAGATCTAGTTGTAGCCTGTCCCTCTCCTCCAGCATGCCCACTTTTCCCCACATCTTAGTGTCATCCACAAACTTGAACAAGGTGCTTTTCACCCCCTTGTCCAAGTCGCTGATGAAGATGTTGACCAGTGCGGGCCCAAGGACCGAGCCCTGCGGGACCCCAGTGCCCACATCCCTCCAGGTTGAAAAACACCAATCCACCACCACTCTCTGGGTGTGGCCCTCCAGTCAATTTGCAACCCATCTGACTGTGTAGGCATCGACGCCACAGTCACCCAATTTCTTAATGAGAATGGGGTGAGAAACAGTGTCAAGGACTTCCCTAAAGTCCAGAAAGACTATGTCCACCATGACCTGTGTCCAAGGATTTTGTGACCTGGTCTTAGAAGGCCACCAGGTTGGTCTGACAAGACCTGCCTCGAATGAACCCATGTTGGTTGCCCCTAAGCATAATCCCCCCTGCTGGTCCCTCATAAATGTGTTCCTGGATAATTTTCTCAAAGACCTTCCTCAGGACCGAGGTAAGACTAACAGGCCTGTAGTTTCCTGGGTCCTCCTTCCTCCCCATGTGTCATGGGTCATGGGTTAGGGGGCAGAACTTCCTGTGACAAGCTGGCAACCAGGGGGTGGGGTGACTGCCAAGGGACAGAGCTACCCATGTGGCCTTCAACAGCTTGCAAAACTTGGTAAGTGGCCCTCCACCCAAAATAACTGTTCGCACTTGGTTTACATGGCTGGCCCCAGAGGGTGAGTGGTGTGAGCATGTAAGCTTCCCCTGAAATGCTCCATCATTCATGATCGGCAATTAGCTAGTTAATAATAATCATCCACCAGAAGTAGCAAAAGGACAAAGAATAATAAACGGGTTTCAGAATTAATTCAGTAAAGAATGGGCATTTCAACAATCTTGTGTGTGACTGAAATTTTTCCTTTCTCTTTTCTCTCTCTTTTCTCTTCTCTCTTCTCACAGTTTACCTTGAGTACATTATCCCAACATATTCCAAAATCCAAGTCTCTTGTCATTGCATAATCATGAATACACTTTTCTAAGCATTGACAGCAGTGGTGGCAATCCCTCAATTTGATGTTGATCTGTACCACAGCTTACTGATGGGTCTTGAGATGATTAAGAGTTCAATCCTTGAGCAATATTTCCATCTGCAGAAGTTGCAGGTCTTTCCCCAGGGGAGAGTAGACTGCAAGCTGGGATTCCTCTCCCTTTCCTTCTTCCACTCTCCCTTCTCTGCTTTGATGGCAAGATGTTTTACCTCAAAATGGGCTTCTACTTTGTTGAGGTTGCAGTGCCATTGGAGTCATTCAGCAGCCAGTTCCTCCCAATTCTTGATGTTTGCATCCATTTTTTGAGGTATACCTTCAATGTGTCTTTGTCATGTTTCCTCTGACCACTGTAAGATCTTAGGCCATTACTTAGCTGTGAGTAGAGCATTTGTGTTGGGAGCTGAGAATTAGGCACCTGCACACAATGTCCAGTCCAGTGAGGTTGGTGCTTGAGGATCCCCAGCTTAATGCTAGTAGCATTGGATTCAGTAGGTTGCTAACATTTGTGTGACAATCTTCCCTGAAATGAAGTATTTTCCAGAGGCATCATTGGTGATATCTCTGCAGGTTCTTGAGATTATGGCATCTACATTTCACATCTGTAGAGAAAAGTAGTGATGGTAACTGTTTAATAGACCTGGATTTTGGTGTCTTTCTACAGAGCTAAGCATCAAGTAAATAACAAGATGATAGTACCAAAACATCAAGGTGAGAGGTAACATGCATAATACAAATGTATCTGTAGAGAGGTTAGTTATATCACCATTGCTAGGTGTTTCGCAAGATGAGTAGGATGGGGAGACAGAATTTCTTAAGTATTTCTTAACATTTGGGTGGCATTTTCCTTTGTTTGCAAAAATACTGTAAAATTGTCCACAAATTAAAAAAAATTACCAGCTTGATTTTAGATTACAATAGATGTCCAAGTCAGCTTTTTAGTGTCTAAATAAATCCAAACAAAACAATCTCATTTTGTAAACTTCCAAATAATGTGGGCAGTTTAAGTGGGAATGCTGACGTTGCTAGCACCTTTGTGGCATTCAGCGCATTCTGACAAACAAGACAGTAATCACATATTTAATTCCTTAGGTTGGATGCAGAGGAATAACTAGCAGGAGAGTGGGTGGGGAAGTAGGGGGAGTAGGAGGTCAATGTTACTGTTGTGTATTGAGTGTTTGTATATATATTCTGTACTTCATCAGGGTAGTTAGTTGGCACTGGATTTATGACCCAGATACCTTGTTCTGAAGGCAGGACCAAACCCTCTCTTGACCCAGATACCTTGTTCTGGGTGGACGAAAACCCCTCTCATGACCTCTCCGTTGAATAATAGGCAAATGTTATTGATACATAGTGATAGCAGATAAGAATAATGCAGGCAAGACAAACAAATAAACCTACCCCAAATCTGTATCTACCAGTCCTAGAGCTGTTACAGAGGGAAGATATGTCTTGCTAGTATGCAAGCTTCACCCTGAGGTTCTTCCTTGAATGTCAGATGTCAGCAGCCTGGAGGCTGAGGGCCGAGACCCACCTACATGCAGTGGGGTTGGTGATATGGGCTGGTGGTGTACCTCTGTCCATAGTGGCTTCAGGTTCCCTTCTTGGGGTCCCTCTGCTGCTCTAAAATTTCTTCTTTTGTATTCTTTATCCCCCCTGAAGACTCTTCATTCCTGGGCATGGTTGATTGGTTTCCTTGTGGTAGTCATACTGTTCACGTTCTGTCCTGTCAGCATTTTTTTTTTTCGTTCCAACACACCCATCACATGAACACATCTTAATTTGGTTATTTACCAGTCCTTCTAATTTGGCCTGTTCACCAAACCTGGAAATCCCAGGGACTCTGCAGTAAGTATACTGTGACCTAATGCCACCTTATCTCATATTATGGAACAGTGTGGTACATGTCTTCAATTTCCCAGCCTGTGTATGCCTGTTTCTCCATTGGCCTCAGATATGGTGTCTGCTGGTTCCAGACACAGTGGGACTTTGTCACTGTGTCTGGAATCAATGCATGTCCAGAAAAACCAAAGAAGTGATTCTTCCACTCTACTCAGAATTGGTGAGACCATAGGTGGAGTACTGCATCCAGTTCTGGGCGCTGCACTTTAACAAGGATGTGGTAAAGCTTGAGAGAGTCCAGAGAAGGGCCACACATATGATCAGAGACTTGCACAGCAAGCCATACAAGGGAAACCTGAGGGATCTGGGACTCTTCAGCCTAAAAAAAAGAAGGCTGAAAGGGAACTTGGTAGCAACTTACTGCTATGTCAGAAGCATACATCAAGGGCTCAGTGAACAATTGTTCACTAGGGTGCCCTTGGGGAAAACTAGGAGTAATGGTCAAACTCCTGGAAGACTGTTTCAGGCTCAACATTAGGAAAAACTACTTCACAACTAGGGTTTCCAGACAGTGGAATAGGCTCCCTCCATAGGTGATGCAATCACCTACCAGGGAAATCTTCAAAAAGAGACTGGACGGTCACCTTGCTGGGGTCACCTGACCTGTTGTCTTTCCTGCTTGGTGCAGGGGGCTGGGCCAGATGATCTTCCAAGGTCCCTTCCACCCTTACAATCTATCAATCTATGAATATCCTATTGAAGCCAGTGTAAAATTCCCAGAAAATTTCTACTGGAATAGGATCCAGCCTTGGAAAGAGCATTGAAATAGCAACACACGCAAGCAGTTAACACATTTTTTCAGGTTTCTTCTCTGATTTTGAACTGCTTTATGGGACTCCAATACAGCAGGAAACTGATGACATGTCTTGCTGTGCTGTTCTGGCCAACTTTTATTCTGGGAAAGAATTTTAGTCCAAGGAATTTTATAACCCATTAGGCACCAATAGTGCATGTAGCCTTATAAAAATTTCTTTAGACAAATGTTTAGGCAAGTTGTTAGGCCAGAATGCTGGCTGAGGTCATTTGATATTTAAAAATTGAATAAAAGCAGGCATTTTTTAACTTGCATGTTTAAAAAAAAAAAAATCAATTGCTAAGCTTACAGATGCTACAAGAGAGCATTTCAGTGCCTGTCTGTTTTAATAACTTACCATCTTTTTAGAGAAATAAAGGGGGCGAACATCATCACTGGTAACAGAACAGCCACTTTTAAGGTTCTTTTGACTTTTAAGCAGCTAAGGCATGGGAAGTCTTAATTAATGACAAAAATGTAACCCTGTTACGTGTAGTTTTAAGGTATGCTAGAGATCTGGTGCTATTTATGTATATATACATATGAACTGCACTGGTGGTTATATGAGTAGATCTATGCACAGTATTTTTACGTTTGTTTGTTCAAAATTAGGCATCTATATTAAGCAACATAATAGGTAAGCTGATTTTTACTGGATTTGAACCTTGGCAGCTCCTTTTGGTTGTTAAGGTCTTTTTTGTAGGGCTATGGAGCCAAAACATTGATCAGTTTTCAATAGAACACTTTTACCATAGGATTCCACAGGCAAAATTAACTTTTCCTCTCCCTACTTTACTCCAATTAATTCAGGGCATCAAGTTATCAATACTGGTAGGCACATTTAAAAAAATTAGGGCATAATAACTGGTTATACTCAAGCAGTCCATTTGCAAATATGGTTGACTTGTACATTTCATTGTAAGAAACTGCCAAATGACCCTGCTCCTCCTTCTGGGTTAACAGTCTATACAATCTTTTTATTTTTTTTAAAGATCCTGTTTTCATTGAAGCAAAAACTAAAGCCAAAATAAATAAATAATTCAAATTAAGAAAATCAACAGTTTAGCTGTTCTGCTAAATTTTGAAAAAAAGAAAATTATATAATCCAATGTACAATTGTAAGATAAATGCAAGCCAAAGCAATAATTTGCACCTGATCCATAAAAACCAAGTGCTTGAGAACTAAATTATATGCCAAATAACATGCCATGGACCCACACTAAAGGTGATGAAATCACATGGGATAGAAGTCAGTGCAGAAATCTAACCTTGGGTTTAGATTGAAGCTCACAAAATCTTAGTTATATGTGCAGCTGCTACTTAATATTGTTTGATGCATATATTTAATTACAATAATTATAATAATCCTTTGGCCTCTATTCCACCCTAGTTATTTGGCTCAAAAGGTTTCATTCTGTCATTCTTTTCTAATATAAGTATAAAAAACAGATTTCACACAGTCAGCATCACAAGGCAGTTCTACAGAAAAAAAAAACAGTTTCCTAAGATTTTGGGGCAAGAAGGGCACATCACATATTTATTACATCATCTCTCATGTTAAGTCCTGACAGGATATCCTAGATTCATAGATAGATTCATAGATTGTTAGGGGCTGGAAGGGACCTTGTGTAGCGGAAAAGCCCCTCTGTACATTTCCCTTCCAGACACTGATATAACAGAAGCCCCTTCTTGCCTGAACCCCTCTCCACCACCTTTTTGTGCATTTCTTTTTCCTTCTAAGTATAGGCAGAGACCTAGCACACTCAATTTATGGGTATGGCAAGGCTCAGAGCAAGCAGGAAAGCTGAAGTGGCTTTCTGTAGGAGAAACCTACAAACTACATCTACATATCAATTAAGCTCAGTGTCACCAAAGAAAACAAAAGAACTAAAATATCCACTTCAAAGACTGTAAATATATCCTGGTGCTAACCCAACTGACTTACTGTCCCCAATAGCCTTTGATCCTCACTATCTCACATTGCATTTTTATATTTTATCTTCCTCATCTTTACCATGGCATTTTGTATTTTATATTTTACACTTGTAAACCCTTAAGGAATGTACTCCCTGTAGAATGAAGTTACACCCTGGACCATTGTTAAAAACTGCATTGAAATTGTAATTGTAAAGTGATAAAATGTGCTATATTTGGCCGTCCCTTGAATGAATGCAAGGATGGATGACAAACCAAGTACCTCTGGCTGTTAATTGACAATAGCCTAGCCAGAGGAACTTATCATAACAAAACTCCTCTACAAGCCATTTTAAGCTAATGAAGCTAAGGAACTGATTCCTGGAACTGATCACCCACCCTATTGACTATTCATATAACCAATACAGCCATTAAGTCAATAAGTCAAGGGTGGACTCCTGAAACTTCAGCTACCAGCAGGCAGAGACTCCTATGACTAATAGCTGTCATGTACAACTCAAAACCCACATGGGACAGTGACCTCTGGATTGGGCAGCCAAGATGATGCTGGGGGATCACACAAGTCTGCCAGAAAGGGATAAAAGGCAGTGAAGTGTGACCTTCAGTGGCATCCTCTCATCCAGCACCTGAGCTACCAAGACAGAAGGACAAGCAGGTGACCCCTTTCTGGAGAAGACATTGACTTGAAGGAAGCTGACCATCAACAGCAGACTCCAGGGCCTTGGATAGGTAGATATACTGACACCAGCAGTCTCACAGTCACTACAGCAGCTTCTATACACCTTACTACATGGGCTTAAATGACATGGGTTTGCACGAGTTCAGTGCATGTGTGTGTGTATGTGCTAAGGTGACCAATCACACCTATAACTCAAAGTTTGCATTTATGATTTTATTGGTAACTTCACATCCTGTCCAATAAACTAGAATTTATGATGATCCCGAGAGTTGATCCTTTGTAGCCAACACCTGTAGATCATTGGGTCCAGGTCCCCTGCACTAAGCAAGAAAAGACAACTGAGGTCAAGTGACCCCAGTGAGGTGACTGTCCAGTCTCCTTTTGAAGATCTCCAGGGTAGGTGACTGTACAACCACTGGAGGGAGTTTATTCCACAGTCTAGACTGTGAAGGAGTTTTTCCTGGAATTGAGCCTGAAGCAGCCCTCCAGGAGTTTGTATCCATTGCTCCTGGTTTTCCCCAGGGATGCACTGGTGAACAGCTGTTCACCGAATTCTTGATGTACTACCCTGATGTAACAACAAGCCACTACCAAGTCCCCTATCAGCCTTCTCTTCTGTAGGCTGAAGAGGCCCAAGTCCCTCAGCCTCTCCTCGTATGGCTTGTCTTACAAGTCCCTGATCATATGGGTGGCTCTTCTCTGGACCTCAAATTTTTCCACATCCTTATTGAAGTGCGACACCCAGAACTGGATGCAATGCTCTAGCTGTGATGTCACCAGTGTGGAATACAGTAGTATGTTGTTTGCCCTGCTGGCCACAGCATTGCACTGCTGATTCATGGTCACGCAATGTTCGATCACTACCCCTAGGTCCCTTTCAGCTGTGGTGCAAGTCAAATTGTCACCACAAAGCCTGTAAGTATGTTGAGGACTGTTTGCCTGCAGATAGAGCACCTTACACTTCTGAGTGTTGAACTTCATCTGGTTCCGGTCCACCCAACTCTCCAGCCTGTCCAGGTCTGCCTGTATCTGCAACCTGTCTTCTGGCATGGCCATGCTCCCCCCATAACTTGGTGTCATCTGCAAAGCTCACTGTCCATGTTTTCATCCCCACATCCAAATCACTGATAAAGAGGTTCCACATCATATTTAGAGCTGACCCTACCGGTGTGCAGGGCGCAGGGCATATCAGCCTTTGCAGAGCCTGCAAGGGGCCTGTGCGGGGGGTAGGGGGTGGTAAGCAGCCAGAGTGTAGAGCAGGGGGGTGGTGGCAAGTGGCCAGAGCGTGAAGCTGGCAGCATGTGGTGGCCATGTGGAGTGATGGCATCTTCAGCACATGCCAATGGCACTGTCCACAAGGCCTGTACTGCACTGTCCATGGGGCCCTGTAACAGGGGGCCTGCTTTGGGCCAATCTCCGTGGCCTGCCCACCTGTTCCTGGGCCAACCACCCGCGTTCTCTCCTGCTGCGCCTTGTTGTTATAATTAATTAATAGATGTTAATTAAGCGGGAGGCTGCCCATTTACTGCCCCGATGCCAGGGGGCACTATCTGCAACTCCATTCCTCCCCTACACTGCAGCCCAAGCCTCACAGATGGCATCTATGTTCACATAATCACCAGCCCCTCGCTCTGGGCCCCAGAATCCTACTATTGAACCCCACCTGGATTCCTCCCTTCAAGTAGACTCTTCTGCTGTCATACTGGGCAACATAGCTCCCTGAACTGATTCCCCTTCAGGTGTAATCCCCCCACTGAGACCTTCGGCTCTCTAGCCCTGGCCCACCTCCAGGCCAGTCAGAACCCCAGGCCCTCAGCTCTTGGGCATTCCTCACGGTGGGCCCCTGGCCCTTTGACCCTTCCGGTCCTGGCCCCAGCATGGACCAGTCAGGGGAAATTCAAACAGGCATTGAGTCAATGGTCCTTTCCTCTTTCCAAGGGCCCACCCTCTGGGCCCTCCAAACAAAGGGGTCACCCAACCGGTCGTGGGGCCTAGGGGTTAAGGCACCCTGACCCACCTTTCAATGGATGTGGTAACTGGCCTGGTATTTCCTGGGGGCTCCTGCACCACTGAGAGCCCCTCCAGGCCACCCACTCCTGGCAAGGTGCAGTTTTAGGTCATACCCAGGACCAGCCTCCTATCCTTCCCCTACAGCTCCTCCCTTACCTCCAGATGATATCAGCAGCCCTCCAGCCAGGTGTTGTTGTTGCCTGGCTTCCAGCATCAGAATTGCCCTGTTTATATGGGCAGCCCCAGATCCAAAATGGAGGCCCTCATCAGGCACCTGGCAGCTGCCAACTCCAGGCCCTTAAAGTGGCAGGCACCAACAGTGACCTGCTACAGGCCCCCCAAAGTGCAAGTCCTGGGGTGGTCACCCTGATTCGCCCCCCACAAGGGAGGGTTCTGATCATATCTCCTCCTTCCCACTTTTAACAGCAAGAAATCACTGCAAGAGTTGAAAAAGTGCATCAAGCACATTCTGGTGAACTCAGTATAGAACTTGCCTCATCCACATATCACTTTTTAAATTCATTTTCATATGCTGATGAAAAGTAAGATTTTGTTTATAGACATGGAGGAAGTGGATCAACAATGAAAAGTATACTTGATTTAAACAAGAGAACCTAATTTTTCTTTACTGGAAACAGCAAATGTGTAAAGCTGATCATTTGTAAATTAGCACCTTTGACTTAGGTACACCACTTGACTAACAAATGGCTAACATTAAATACACAATGGAGTAATTTTGAGTAGCAAAAAAACAAACAAACAAACCAGTCTCTTTTGTGGACAATTTACTGAAGGGCAGAGTTTGAGGATGCATTATCTGTTGTGAATTGCTCACCCAGCTCTAGTCTATGAGGAAAATTCCTAATTTTTTTTTCTGGGTTATCTTGAGCAAGAGATCTCAACACTGCTACCAAACCTGGCAAAATAAACTGTTGTTGCATTTTGTAATTTCAGTACAAGAGATTTGTCTTTCCTAGAACAGCCATATGGATTGATCATTTAACCTACAAGCCACATCTTTATTCTATTTATTAAAAACATTTGATTGTAAAGCCTTCCATTGTCAACAATTCTCCTCCTTCAAATGGCCCAGACTGAGTTTTCAAATACTTTCTAGGACAGTTGCCAAAAAAGAACTAAAGCAAATAAACCAGGAAAGAGGGACTTGATTTCATCTTTGCTGATAAAACCATAAGATAATGTTGAGAACAACTTGGCATACAGAATCTAGTTTTTACTTTACAGTTTTCTGCTGTACAGAAAATCCAAAAATGAGGAAGTTTCATTATACTTGAGAATGGGGCCATCATATACAAGTCAGTATAGGGTATCAGAATTTACAGCAAAGTAGCTGTTATAGTGTGGAGGGAAGTTCTGTCACGTTTTCAGTTAACCTACATCTGAATTGGAATGCACCATGGCTTGGGAAATGGATGGGTTTGGAAGCCAGCTCACCTTGGAGCTCCCACAGTGAAGCACACAGTAGCCTCACTACACAATGCAGTGATAGCACAGATGTTTGGCAACTGCAATGGTGTGAGGGTGTTTAAGCACCATGGGAGTTATGCAAACTTCCCTTCCCACTTACTATTCCTCCCCTTGCTTCCATTGTTCCTGGGACTTTGAAAGCAGGGGTGGGATGTGAAGGGTTGAAAATTATTAGTCTTGAGGTTGGGGTACTTCTTGAAGGGTTGAGCTCACCACCTGCAGAGTTTGGTGAATTTCCAATGATTGTGAACAAAACTGAAAGTTTTATTTTACAAGCTGCTTCAGAAAACAGCCCTGTAGGCTTTGAACAGCTCTTGTGTCAAGCTGCCACTTGATTCTACATGTATGATAAATTAAATAATTAGACAAAAGGATGCTGTTAAAACTAAATGAAAGAAATACGCTGATGGTTTTAAAGACTAGATGAAGCCAGTCATCAAGGACTATCTACTAACTGTTGTATAGCAGCAGTCAACACCAGTTTACACTACCTAGGCATTTGAACCAAAGCGTATAGTTTGGGGTCCATCAGAAGCTACAAAAAACATTTTAGTCCTTTGCCAAGATATAAGGATACCTGATGCTTCCCTTGCAACCAATTAAAGGATAATGTAAGATGTATCCCTCCCCCCACAGTTATTGGGCTTTTCAGTGCAAATTTGCATATGCTATAAGGTGCTAATAATCACTAAAATAAAATCCACAGAAAAAATGTTACAGGCGGATCATATAAATGGATATAGACTAGTATCATTTGCTGACCCACTTCCACAACAGTAACTTTCTTTTCCACCTTATGCATACAACTGTTTTTACAGTCAGCTGTTTAGTCAGAGAAACAGCATCAAAAGAGACATAGCACTCTCATAGTTTTGACATTTTATACACTACTGTAATATTTTCAGTACTCTCACTCCTCATACTTTTTTATTCATCTGACTGCCCTGGCCAGCTACATGTGTGGCAAGCACTTCAGATGACCCTGCACTATTGATAAATATCAGTATATGAAATGACAATTGTGGGAGCAAAGGACAAAAACACTTTGGATTAGAAGTGGGAAACATAAATCAAGAGCCTAGTGCTGTGCATTGTACAAAACTGAACAACCATTTAAAAACACCGTTAGAATACCTAGGAAGTCCTGGATCAGAATCTTTGAAATTTAGTCATGTTTATTAATAAAGTAGCTCACTAGATTTAAATACATATGGGATCAGATGTCAAATGGAAAGTATTGTTGGAACCAGGGTAGCTGAGGGCTTGTGAGTGTATGTGTTCATATGTGTGTAGAGCTCTTGGCTGGTGCCCAAGGAGACAGCCTGGGGAACAGTGAGTGCATGCAGGTACTTTCTTCTGAAGTATTTGTTTTTCTTTCTCGCTGGTTTCAAACATATTCAGCATATCAGTGAAACGAGAAGTAAACACAGTGCTGTCTCAGATTACATCTGTTCCCCAGGCTATCTCCAAAGCAAACATCGGTCACCCAATGAAAAATACAACTACTACCCATTATTGGACACTCACGGTCGCTGCCTGACCACCAAGTTGCAGAGCTAATGAATCTACTCATTTCTAATAAAAATAAACCAGACAGAGGAAGCGGTCAGCAAAAGCTGAACTTGGAGACAAGAGGAAAAGGGGATTTAATAAAAATACTCGGTGCTGACATTTCCTTTTTATTTGAAACATGCTTTTCTTGGGAGTGACATGATCATGTAGATATTACTAGTAAGCCGCAAGCTGGCGCCGGGTTTTAAAGTTCTTGCCCATATGACTTAATTTGGGAAACAGTTAAAAAAAACACAAAAGGGAAACTCTATTTGAACCTATTATCTCTTAATTCTAACATCAGACAAAAAATATGTAGAATACAAAAGAACAAAGAACCAAGTAATTATTTATTTCACACTGTTTTTAAATGGTGTCTGAAAAACTTAGGAGAAAACAGATAAGAGCTTCAGCATGTGTGAAAGACTAGGAAAGGCATCTGTACCGTTGGTTCACAAATGCATGTTTATCTTAAGAAAAAATTCAAATAATATAAAAAAATACATGCAAAAATATAGTTTGTCCATGAGAAATTTCAGTCTAATTTGAAAAAACAATTTTAAATGAAAATCAACTGAAAGTTGCTTTAGGCATTATCATTTTAAAAACTATAAATAAAATAATATTTTAAGTCTAAAGTAAGTGAATAATTTCCATTTCAGAGTGTCAGCTCAATGCCAACTCCCACCCCCAAATTTCCCATTAAGAAAACCAATTATTTTATTGGAACTGACATTTACTATTAATCTTTTTTTTAAAATAACCATACTTTTAAACATGAAAACCTTCTGGATAAATATTTCAATCAGCTCTACTCTCCAAAATGTAGATTTTCATGTCTTCCATAAAAGAGGCACTGAGAAACTGGATTAGCATCATTTTTTTCACAAACAATAAAGGATAATATATATTTTAGCCTGAACACGTTTGTCAGTGAAAACTGAAGTAGTTGTGATTCACCTTGGAAGAAGTAAAAATCCTGTCTAACATGGAGATGAATAGGTAAAAAGAGACTTTAGGAATATAAAATCTTAAATATAGAGAAAAATGAGTAATAAATACTTGCATAACTAAATAGACCACTATACTTGTGCATACACCTCCTTATGCTGGAATTCCTTCACTTATAATTCATTACTTAAGATCTTATAAACTACCTACATTCTAGTGGCTGTTGTAAATTAGATAATATTTTATAGAGCTGAAATGGACCTTTCCACCCTTTATACTTACGTTGAAGCTACAAAGTATAATTCTGATATTATGTATAACTTGGTCTTCAAAACTAAAGTGGAAATCCCATGAAATTAGGTTTTTAATATTTTTGCTTCCAATTTTGGCTAGGACTAAAATCATGGTCAATATAAACATCAATCTATTAGTAAAAGAATGTGTTGTAATGGTTAAAAATCTAACAGTGAATAATCCAATCTCACTTCTACTGGTTTATAATAAAAGGTACAAGTGCACAGTAACTGTCAGACTATATAGAAAATGAAAGCTTCCAAAACAACTTTAAAAGCCACAAATTTCCACACATGCAGGAAGAAATCTTTCATTTATTTTATAGTCCACAAACCAGTCTCCAGTGGGCAGGCCCTACAAATCTTTTTTCTGCAATGCAAATGATTCCATTACACTAAATATTAAACAAATAATATGGTGTCTCTGTACCCTTAAATTCAATGTCTACTGATGGAATAACCTAAACATTTCAGAGGTCTAATTTAGTTTGGATGAAATGCCATGTATTAGGATGTAGTCACAAATCTGTAGGACTCAGTCTTATTCAGGTAAATTAAATTCAGTTGACATTTACCTTAATAAATATGTTATAATTTGACCAATGGGCTGGAAATTTCAAGAATGATTTCTAAAGCTTTCTTGCCAGAAATATGGCAAAAACCTCTCTTGTATTATTATGGGACTTCTAAGCTGAAAAATACACAATGAAAAAAGTTAACCAACTCTTCATTCTGGGTCATGTTTGAGCAAAGGACCTTGGAGCGATGGGAAGTTATTTTACCCACATTTTTCTGGTAACTTCTATTATATCTTTTGAGAGTTTAATTGCTTCATTTTAAGAATTTCTATAGTTACCCATGAGTAGCAAAATTGTCTTAAATGTTCTTAAATGTTCTCATATTCTTCAAGTCAGAATCTCAGCAACTGTAATTTGGCAAAGTTTATACCACCTGAAACACTACTATGCCCAGTAACATTTTTTTTAAGTACCTATAATAGTGTGTTCCTCCTAAGAACATTTTTGAAAAAGCATCTATTAATAGTGATCTTGTCTTAAGTACCCGAGAACCAGCTACAAAATTCAGGTTTTTAAAGAGTTCACTCGTTAATCATGTCATCGAAAAAACAAATAATTGTTTCAGCTGGTCAAAGCTTCTTACACAAAGGCTATGTAGGCTATTAGAGTTTATAGAATACTTTCTGCATAAGCTAGTTTAGGTCTGGGAACAAAAGGCCAAACTTATTAAGAAGAACACTAACAAACAAAAACAGATGCCTTTGCATACAGAGAATTATTATTACACTCTACCTCCAGCTTGGAAAGTTTTTAATCTCAGATAACCAGGCTGTGTACACATGTTCAAATTATCTGGGAGACTTCTCCCAGGTTTGTTCTCTTGGTAGAAAAGCTTACCCAGAGATGCCTGAACAAACATTAGAATGCTGAGACCTTGACAAGCAGAGAGCCTGAAGTGCTGATGCTATGCAGCCCGGGGACCCCTGTGCATGCCTCTCAACCTGCTCTGCAGACTCCCTTAGTACGCCCAGAGACAGAATGGGAGCCATGCATATGGCAGGTCTGATTGGCTGACCCAGACTGCTTGGAGTGACCCAGACTATAGCACAATGGCTAACCCAGACTACAGCACAATGTGGGATTGTGAAGAAGACACATTCTGCTCCCTGCTCAGCTAGAGCAGCTAGTCCAATCAGTGACACATCATCTCTCAGGGAGGGAGGTGCAAAGCACTGTAGGATGCTGGAGGATTGTGCTGTGATTTGTTACAGAAGAAAACATGTACAGAATTTCTCTCCCTCAGGAGAAACACTTTTGGGAGTGATATATCCCTGTTGTTCCTGGAATGACCGTTTTTGCTCTAGGAGAAAAAATACTGAACATCTGTACACTCATGGTTTCTCCTGGAAGAGCAACAACTTTTCCAAGAGAATCTGAATGTCTGTACATGGTCTTCGACTATAGAGACTACAGAAAAGTTTGAAATGGTGGGGTCCCTTGACTTCACATTTGCCTTTTCTTCTATCATGGATAGGCTCAAAACCTATTGACAAAACAAAGACCTGTCCACAATGACTGCCATGGGCCATGACTGTACATATATAGTTATTTTCTCAAATAAGTGAGTATGCTTAATGCTCTCATTATAATTCCTCCTTTGTGCACCCTGGAGTGGCAGTGCCCTTCCAGCTGTGCAGTTATATCTTTACATGGCAGGGAAGGTCTGGAGTTTCCCTTAGCAAGAAAGATTGAGAGAGTGTAATTCATGAATTCTAATTCCTCCCTCTTGTGGAGCCCTAATATAGATAGCATTCTGGCTTATCTGCCAGGGAAACCTACTGATTCACCAGCCCTTACTTCACTTGGAGAGTAGGTTTCTATCTGATCGCTACCTATGAACGAAGGGATCCCTACCCTGTGGCTGATCCCACCCTGCGGCTGCAATTCCAGTAATACGTTGTAATATAAAGACCCTTACAGAAATACAGTAGATGACAGCATGGTGCTCACTGAAAATATCTATGAAGTCCATTGGAAATACATAACCTGCAGAAGGACAGGAGGAGAAAACATGTTTGACTTCACACATGTAACTTTGTTCTGAAAGGTAAGAAGAAGGGAAGTTTTCCATGTCTGTGTTGTTAACTGATAGCAACCTGAAGGATTTATTTGAGGAATGCTATTTTAGGTTTTAAAAACAATCATACTATACAGTCTAATGGATAAAACACTGGATTGTGAGTCAGGAGATTTGGATTTTGCTTCAGCTTTATCACTGCACTGCTGTGTGGATATAGCCTGAAGTGATTTCCTCAAAAGGACTAAAGTACCTGCCTCCATACCTGAATCTCCAGCCCTGTGTTGCTAAGTGCCAAGGCTCCCTACAAAAGGTATAGGGGAGTTAGGCATATACTAATAGGATTCAGATTCACAAAAGCAGTACACCGAGCAAGGACTTGCTAAGGTACCCAACAGGAAATGCGGCAGCATACTTCTGGAATTTAGATGTCAAAAAGCAAGGCATCTCCTGCACTAAATGGCAGCTGAGCTGGGATCCTACAGATCATAATATTGGATTTAGTCAGGACTTATACATTTAAGGACTTTTGTGCCTCTGTCATCTATGTAGACTAACCTCTTTGTGGTAGGGACTGTACAATGACTAGGCTCTGGTACTAATTGGATCATGTAGAACTTACTGGGCCCAAAATTTTCTGTGCAGAAAAAACTCAAGCTCTTTAATGCACTCTTGGGTGAACGTCTCCATATGTGCCCCTGACGGGAGCAAATTGCACCTGACAGGGGCAACCCAGTCCAGGGCTGCTCCTGCCCTGCTCTGCCACCCTGCAGCAGCCAAGGGGAGCTCTAGGCTCCCCTGAGTGCAGGCCTTGGGGGCTGGCAGGGGGCATGGGACTCAGTCCCTATCTCTACTATGTGGGGAGAGCTGTGCCAACTGCAGGGGCAGCTGTCTTCCAGCCCTGTGGGGATTGGGACCCATCCCAATCCCCACAGGGCTGGGAGACAGCTGTCCCTGCTGCTGCACAGCTCCCTCTGCATTGGAGCTTAGCCAGGACCATGCACTGTGTTGGTACTAGCAAATGGCAGATCAGACTAATGTGCATTAAGTCCCATGCACATGTAGATGGTGACACTTTACCATGCATTAGATTAGTCTAATGTGCAGGAAAACGTCTTGTGTAGACATGCTTACTGTAATACAAAAGAAATAAATATTAGGAAATAGAAATTTGGTTAGAGTAACTTGGCCTATTTTTCTATGCACAGCTATTTAAGGGCAGCGACTCACTTTCCCTATATGTGTGTGTACAGGAACTAGCATGTAAGAGGTCTAACCTGCTTGAACTTTCTGACTGCTATTAATAATAAACTCTGCATTTTTTAGCAGGAGCCAGAAAGAAGAATATTAGTTTCTCAAAGTGGTTGTATGCAAGGTTGTATCTGCTTTGTGTAGATGTTAAAGACCTCATGTCACTTTATATAAGAGTAAAGATTTGTCTCAGTACTCCTGCCAATTTTTTCTTCTTACCATGGTTTTGCTATATGCTTGGTTAGCTGTCATTCTCCATGGCAGGATTTTAGAGATGCTATGTACTGTCATACTATAAAAATAAGAAATGACTGTTTACCAAGAATTATCACATGGTTATTTATATGATGCTTAGAAAATTAAATATACTCAGGTGAACCACATTTGGTAAGAGATGGGATTTTAGTATATTTATATGAGTTGGTATCTAGGTGCACGGTTATTTGAATAGTTTGTTCAAAAGTTACCAAAATTCTCAGTTTAATTTTTGTAGAGAAAAAACAGTGTTCATGTGAACTCAACCAGCTTTATATATGGTTCATAATAGTGTTAATATTTTGGTATATTTACATCCAATTATTAATAATTTTTTGCTATTTAGCCAGTTTAAGTATTACTTTTTTGTACACTTTCAGCTGAATCTACCCAACTAGAAACATCAGGAGCAATACTTCTATTTCTCTTGCTAACCAGAACCCTACAGTATAAGGACATATAAAAATGAAAAGCAGGTACAATTAAACAGTTTAAAATAAGCTTTGGCAATGATTTATTAAAAATATTCATTATTTTATCTGAACATATCATTCCTCACTACTTATTATAGCCCTGATCTGGGAAAAACTTATAAACCAACAAATAACTCACTGTACATAAAAAAGGTTTTCAGTAATAAAATTATATATATATTTACAGTGAGAGTCTTAAAATAAGCCTTTCCCCAGCACTCAATATACACACAAGTGCATGCCACAGAGTCAGATGCCAGGTCATTAGGTTTTCAGCCATGCATAAAAAGTTTCAATCTCTGTGCTTGTAGCAAATTAATTCTTACAATTTATAGTTTACAGACTAAGAAAGGGAGATCAGCAGTGCAGACTAGTTATTTCCCTTCCTTCTGCCATCTTTAAGCACCATTACATTGTCATGTAAATATATTCTTCCTTAAGTTTCCCTTTCTGTTAAATTTTCAATGTCATCTGTGGTTTATAATTTATCCTCCTCTCTTTATAACTGTTACCTTACAAATATTGGTCTAGACTCCTAGATGGTATAAATTGTTATGACTTCCTTGATTTTAATGGAGCTATGTTAATTTTTACCAAGTGGGAAATAGGTCCATGCTTTTTTTAATATGGTTAAAAAAATAAAATTCCATTATCAAGATATTACCAAGGAATATTCTATCAACAAGAAAATATCAAGAGATATT
Organism: Alligator mississippiensis; assembly: GCF_030867095.1. NCBI lineage: Eukaryota > Metazoa > Chordata > Crocodylia > Alligatoridae > Alligator > Alligator mississippiensis. The sequence continues at coordinate 134,356,107 of NC_081826.1, forward strand.
CTATTATAAAAAAATGTAGTTTAGCTACTTCCAAATTTGTCATGTGTTATCTGCCTCAAGAAGTAAATGTTCAAAACCCATAAATAATTGCCAAAAGTTAACTGTACAATTCTACTTCAGTTGAACAGTTTATATGAAGTCACTGGGGGGGAAAAAAGATTAGTTTTTCAAGTTGTAAAATAATGCTTGTTTATAATCTTTGGCCTGTAACTGAAAGATAATAGTTTTAATTTGCATTCAAATAAAGTAAATCTCTCAGTGTAAAAGACTTTTTTTTTATAGTTCCCATAAACTAGAAAGAGATTAAAGTGTAGATTGTGAAGGAGGGCAGAAGGATAAATCAACCAGACAAACAAGATAATCAGAAAAGGGGAAAAATAAAGAAACCTCCTCTGTACTGATTCACTTAGATATCTTCACAAACTCTGGTACTACATAAAAGGATCTGCATTCTCTGCAGGTTCCTGGCATTTAAGTTCAAGCACAGCTGGTTAAGCCCTTAGCTGTAAATGCCAGTCACACAAGCCTCAGAAATCCTCCTGATTTTCTCCTGGCAAATAAAAAACCTGCTCCTAGAAATGCAGAGGGTGTGCTGGGCAGTGCCAAGCATTTCCAGCACATTTCTCTACATTTTTATAAGTATCCAACCACCAGTGAGGACCTTTGCTGTTGAGTATCCAGTATTACAAAGCCAGAGCCTGACCTTCAAAGAGTACCCCCAAAGCCCTTTTCACAATTTTCACATTCACATTTCAAACATTTCAAACACAAATTTCACATTCACAATTCAAACTGAACCCCCTGGGAGTTGTGGTTGCCCAAACCCCCTTGAAAAGTTCAGGCCCCACACATCTCAGGAGGACCAACCAAAAGTAAAGTGTGGCTGGCATAATAAGATCAGAAGACATTTCTGAAATGTTCCGTTTGTAAAAAGAACTTGAATTATTACTTACATCTGGACTAAGGTTTTTATGCCATGGCCTTGCTTTTGCTAGGGGTGTGAAACTGAGGGGCACTAGGCAAGCTGGTTTCTAAAGGGAATAGGGTTTCTTGCAATGCATGGGTATGTATGTGTGGGTTTATGGTCACCATATTGTTTCTTTTGGCACAGAAAAACTGCAGCAGGATTAAAGGAAGCCAGGGTAATGACACAGCATTCTTTCATCCCTCCTCACTCTTGCTTCTTTTTCAGTAGGGGTGTGTGAAGCTTCAGGTGGTGATTCAATTCAGAGGAGCTTCAGCCTGATTCAGTGGCTGAATCTCCAAATCTGAATTGAATCAGGGGACCAATAAAAAGATCCAAATTGATTCAAAGCTCTCTGAATCTTCGGAAAAGATTCGGAGAGCTTTGATGATTCAGACAGTCCCCGCCCGCTGCAGCAGGGAGCTGCAGCCAGACTCAGAGCTGGTAAGTAGGACGCGGGGAAGTGGGGGCTGGGGGAGGGGGGGACCCTGGGGAGACCCCTGCCAGTCCCCAGCCCCTCCCTGCTCCCCCAGCCCCCCCACCCCTTCCTGGTCCCCCAACCCCCCCCCCATTGGCTGCCCCGTCCACCCTGGCTCTCGGTACTTTAAAGAAAACCCACTCACTGGGTGCTTCCAGGCAGGGGGGTGATCCTCACTGCCCCTCATTGCCCCACACTGCATGAGAGGCTCAGCCATGAGCCCTACAATCCCCCCGCTCTCCCAGTCCCCCCCATGGCTGCTGCGCCCACCCCAGCTCTGGCCCTTTAAGAAAAAAAAGGAGAAAAACCCTGGGACTCACTGGCTCCTGCAGCAGCCTCAGGGCTTTGGGGGGCTTGCGGAAGAGTCCCCCATGCCACGCAGGGCAGCAGGGATCACTCCCCGCCAGCAGGAATGGTGAGTGTGGGGTTTTTCTCATTTTTTTTCTTAAAGGGCCAGAGCTGTAGCAGGTAGGGCAGCCATGGGGGAGATGTGACAGTGGGAGCCCCCCCATGCAGCCTGGGGCAGTGGGGGGCAGCAGGGATTACCTCCTGCCCAGCAACACCTGGTGAGTCAGGGCTTTTTTTCCCCAAGAGCCGGGAGCTGGGGCAGGCGGGGCAGCCATTGCTGGGCTGGGAGAGTAGGTGGGGGATGAGCCTGGCTGATTCAGAGATTTAAAGATTCGGCAGCAGCCAAATCTCCAAATCAGATTTGTTTGAATCGAATCGGGACAGTGATTCGAATCACCGAATCGAATCACTGTCCCCCAAATTGGCTGAATCCAAAGCAAATACTAGCCACTTCACACAGGCCTATTTTTCAGGCACCTGCTACTTGGGATACAGCAGGGATGAACCAGTGGCACAACTAGGGCAGGGCAAATGGCGCAACAGCCTCAAGCACTGATTTAGGGGGAAGGGTGAAAAAAAGCAGTTTATGCTGCAGTCATGTGCCATCACAATCGCATGGCAAGTAGAAGTCAGCACTGCCCCATGCCCTGAGCACCTGGCTGAACCCTTACACTACTCACATGAACCCCTCCTATGTCCTGTGCAAACACAAGGACTGCTATAGTAAGAAAATCTTGGGCTGCTGCCCAAGTAAGAAAGATTTCTTTCTTTCTTCTCCTGTCACACAAGGGTCACTCAGAAAGAGGTCCTCAGTTTCCAAGCAAAATAATTTATACAAAAACAAAGAAATAAATAAAGTTCTACAAATATCCTTGCAGAGTAGGTTTAACCCTTGATATCTATAGATTTTTTTGTGCTGGTTCCTAGTTAAAAACACAGAGGACTATGAAATGAAAAAAAACCCCAAACATATTTTTCAGTTTGGATTATCCCAAAACAATTTCCTCTTTTTTCATCACCCCTCTATCCCTCCCCATCCCCAAAAAAGTCATTATCCACCAAACCATAAAATCTGTTTTCATATGGCACTGAAAATAAAGCTGATGTAGTTTTGAAGCAGTACAAAAGTCTGATGTTCCTGTTTCCTCTGTTAGCTGTAGCATTATCTGATGCTTTTCCTCAGCTACACTGCTTCAGTCTCACAGGATCATAGGAAAGTAGGGATGGAAAGGACCTCACAAAGTTATCTAGTCCAACCTTAACTCAAGGCACGATCATGCCTAACTAAACCAGGCCAGTCAAATGTATGCCCAACCTGCTTTTGAAAACTTCCAAAGGATGGAGATTCCACAATTTTTCTAGGTAGCCTGTTTCAATGCTAGTCCACCCTCACATTCAGAAAGTTCCTCCTAATCTCCATCCTAAATTTTCCCTGCTGAAACTTAAGACCTTCGCTCCTAGTCCTGTCCCCTATGGCCACAGAGGAAAGCCCACCTCCATCCTATCAGTAAGTGCCCTTCAGGTATTTGAAGACTGCTATCAAATCTACCCTCAATGTTCTGTTTTCCAGACCAGATAACACTAGCTCTTTCAGCTTTTCCTTGTAAGTCTTCTCCCCAGATCCCTAATTACTTTTGTTGCTCTACACTGTCCACATATGAAACTGTGAGGCCCCAAACTATACGCAGTACTCCATGTGAGGTCTCACTAGTGCTGAATAAAGTGGAAGAATCATTTCTCTTGATTTGCAAGGGAAATGATTCCTGTTAATACAACCCAGTATAGCGTTGGGTTTGTATGCAACAAAAGCACACACTTAGCTCATATTCAGCTCATGGTCGACTGTAACCCCCAGGTCCTTCTCTACAAAACTGCAGCCTAGCCAGTTATTCCCTGATGTGTGCACATGGTTATTTCATCATAAGTCCAGGACATTGCACTTATCTTTGTTGAATCTCATCTGATTTATTGTGTATCATTTTTCCAGTCTATCCAGGTCATTCTGGATCCATCCCTGCCCTTCAGAGTGTTTACAACTCCATCTGACTTGATGTCATCTGAAAGTTTGCTAAGCATGTACTCAATCCTGTCCCCCATCAGTAATGAAGATATTAACCAACCCTAGGCCCAGGAGAGACTCCTGGGAAACTCCACTTGATACTTCTTGACAACAACATATTGAGACATTGCTGATTACTCATTGAACTAAATGATCTAACCAGTTATGTATCCACCTTAGAGTACTTTCAGCTAGTCTGTATCTCATTAGCTTGTTAATGAGAATTTTTTGACAGTGCCAAAAACTTTGCTAAAGTCAAGGTATATTACATCCACTGATCCCTCTCCCTCCACAGAGTCTGTCAGCTTATCATAGAAGAAAACTGAGTTGGTCAGTATGACATGCTCTTGGTCAATCCATGCTGACTGTTCCTGGTCACATTGTTCTCCTCTGGGTGCTTCACAATGGATTCCTTGAGGACCTGCTTCATCATCTTTCCAAGGTATCAAGGTCATGCTGATTGGTCTGTACTTCCCTGAATCTTCCTTTTTCCCTTTCTTAAAGATGGGCACTGTATTTGCCCTTTTCCAATCATCACTTGACCTCCAGAAGTTTTTAAAGAGGATAACCAATGGGTCTGAAATTACCTCAGCTAATTCCTTGTAGGGTGTATCCCATCTAGCCCTGCCAACTTGAAAGCATCTAGCTTCTTTAAATAATCCTTAAACTATTCTTCTGGTACTCTAGGCTATTTGTCTCCTTCCCAACCTTTGCTGCCAACTGCATGTTATCAGGTGGCTGCTCTAATTTGTGAAGACTAAAGTAAAAAAGACATTAAATACTTCAGTTTTCTCTGCATCATCTTTAACTAGATTGCCTTATGCATTCTGTAAGAGGCACATGGTTTCTCTGGTCTTCCTCTTATTTTTGACATACTTATAGAATCCTTTATTGCTTTTTATTTTCCTTGCTAGTTCCATCTCAACTCATGCCTTGGCCTTCCTAATTTTCTCCCTCTATGCTTGTCTGATATCCTTATACTCTATGACCAAGCTTCTACTTTTTGTAGGATTCCTTTTTGAGTTTCAACTCATTGAAGAGGTTCCTATCTAGCCAGGCTAGTTTCCTATTGCACTCCCATTCTTCCATCACATCAGGATAGCTTTCTTCTGCACCTTTAACAGGATCTCCCTAAAGTACAGCCAGAAATCCTGGATTCCTTTCCCCCTCAGATTTGCCCCCCCAGGGGATCCTGCCCACCAAGTCCCCGAGTCTGTTTTCCTGAAGTTCAGTGTCCTAATTCTGCTGCTCTCCTTCCTTCATCCCAGTAGAATCATGAACTGTATTATTTCATGGTCATTGTCACCCAAGTTACCTTACATCTACACATTCTCATCCAATTCTTCCGTTTGTGAGCAGCAGGTCAAGAAGCTTCCCACATAGTTGGCCTCTCTACCATCTATACCAAAAAGTTATCCCCAACATACTCCAGGAATTTGTTATTGGACTGCCTGTGCACCTCTGTGTTTCCCCCCCAGTAGATGTCCTGATAATTGAAGTCCCCCATAAGAACCAGGTTTTGCAATTGGGAAGCTTCTGTCACTTGTTTAAAGAAGACCGGGTTCACCTCCTCCTCCTTCTTTCTTGGTAGCCTATAGCAGGTGCCCATCATGATGTCCCCACTGCTGCACTCCTCTCTAATCATTACCCAGACCTTTCAACAGACCTATCTTCTACTTAGTACTGAACCTCTAAACATGTTTATATTGCCTTTATATATAGGACAATAGCTCCTCCTTTTCCCCCCTGTCTATCTTTCCTGAACAAGCTATACCTATCCATGACTGTACTCTAGTCTCCATAATCCCAATTACATCATAACTCTGTGCCTGTACTAGGACCTCCAATTCTTCCTGTTGGTTCCCCATACTTCTCACACTAGTATATAAATAACAAACTGTCCTATTCTTTCCCTGAAAGCATTGCTAAGGTTTCCATTATTGCTTCCCCTTACTAAGTCTGTAGCCAGATCCCCAGGCTCTTTGGGCACTTTTACACATGCTTCCATGGGGGAGGCACTTTAACTGAAGTGACACCAAGAGCTACTCTCATTAAAGCACTGTAGCATCTCATGTGTCAGCGTACCCGCACTTAAAATGTCAGTGTGTGCACTTGAACTAAACCTCTTAAATGAGCTTTAGTTCAAGGCCCCCACCACCATTTTGAAGCACAGGGATGCTGATACACAAGATGTGGAGACTGGCTGGAGTGCATTAATTACCACACTCCAGCAGACTCGATTAATCAAGTCTGCTCCAACGTGCTGTAATTACAGCATTTCAGAGCAGCCTTGTAGCATGTGTACAGGCATCTTTTACTTATCTCTGGGTTTTTGTATCCATTCCTCAGTGAACCTAATTTAAAACCTTCCTCACCAGGTTAGCAAGCTTGTAAAGACAGCTTTAAACTAGAATCACCAGGGGATGGAGACAAAAGCCCGGAGGTAATGGTATCATGAAGGAATGGAGAGGAGTTTATACTACTATTTCTAAAAATAACAAAAAAGACACAACAGGAAATCACACTCAGAAGATTTAAGTGCCTGCAATTATGAGAACAATAGTAAAGGTTGAAGTTTTCTAGGCTGTACGACCCATATGGCACAAGTCCTCTAATTCAGCAGTGTTTCCAGTATAACTTAATTGTGTTTTCATCCAATATTCCTGACATTTTATCCAGCACTCTTTAAAGAACTAAAAAACTGAGGTAGAAAAAATAGTCTGTGCCCAGAAATTGGAGTAATAGATTTTGCTCTCAGAATCCTTGCATATTTGAGCAGCTCTTCACTTGCTTAACTAATTGCCTGCAGTTTCACTTCTTTGTATGACCAGAAATGCCCCAAACTGAATTGGAAGACATTTGTATTCCACCAAAGCCTGACTGGGATCCAGAAAGTAGGTAGACTAGCACCTACATTATAGCTGCTTTTGTTTTAGAGCATGGCTGATGAGGAGGAAAAGATAGTGGTTCCACTGCCAATCTTTTATATGGCTGCAGGTGTGGCAGACCTGGACTTCATTCCTTTGTCAGCCTGAGAGAGTTTAAAGCCACATCTCCCACCTAGGAGAATGTCCTCACCACCATACTATCAACTACTCTGGGTAGGAGTAGGTACCCTTCGATCCTCCTGCTGAAGCTGTGCTACTGTACAGAAGTGAACTTAAAATTCATTATATCAGGTCAACAGCAAAGCAAGCAAGGAGGAGTATAACTTTGTGGCCTGGTAGTTACAGTATTGGCTGAGGGAAGCTGGGGGTAGTTCTGGATTCCAGACTCTGCTGCCAGCATTATTTCTACTTTTTATCCAATGCTTGTTTAATATAAAATGCATGAGCAATCCCAGGAACAAGGACCATAACTAGGGGTCTACTGAAATCGAGGAGGCAGCTAGCTGATTTCATGGGCAGATCCCAGGGCCATCATTTTCACAGGCTGAGCACAGCAGCCTCTCTCCCTCCCCATACATCTCTGATTGGCCAAGGGGCCCTGGCAGTTCTGCCTTTCCCCAGAAATTGCCAGATGGCCTGAAACTGTGGCTTAATTGCTTAACAATGTTTCCCTTAATGGCTTCTACAGACTTAATCAGAGGATTAAGCTTGTGAAAGCCATTCTTTGATGCATTATTAAGCAATCTAAGCACTTAAACTCTAAACTGAAATATCTTATTAAAATAAAGCTATATACAACATGAATTATAACTAATACCAACTATATACCCTTTATTAAATGACATTATAAAAAGGAGTTTACTGGAACTAAATGCTTACCTTGAGATAGGCAGTTTATGCTATTAAATGCTAGCATGCTGCATCCAGCTGCAGTTGCAGCAGACGGTCTCTGTCTCTGGGGGATGAACACATGTCCGTACACTGAGATGGCATGCTCAGCATCCACTGAGTTCACTGCAATGGTGAGGCAGCAATTTGCCAGGATGTAGAGGATCCAGTCATAGACAGTCTCAGAACACTGGCACAGGCACAAGTATCTGGCAGTCTTTGACAAAATTCATGTAGGCAGCACATTTGTTGTCATGCTTTTTCTGCCGTTTAGGGATTGCTTTTAGTAGCTGAGGGTCACAACTTGAACAGGCACCTCGCTGGAGTCCAAAATGTGAACAGCATGAGGGAAGGAGGCAACTGGTTGTATGAACTTTGGTGGCATTGATGGGTCATACCTGTAGTACTGGTTCAGCTTCACAGCTATTGCCTGGAACAGGTCCCATCTGCACTGGTTCACAAGGACAGCTTGCCAGTTCTTGTGATGCCTGTCTTCAACCCAACTTATTGAATCTATCAGCTTGTTGTGTGAATGGTTGATCACAGCCTGTCAGCCTTCAAACCATGTTAGAAGCTCTATGATCTGTGTGGCTTTGTCAGCCACAAATGTCACTTGATCTTGAATATCACCTCACCCTAAGAGATCGTGAAGCTTAAGTATGCACTAGGTGCTGGGTGTGATTTCCAGCACCTCGTTTACAAACTGCTGGAAGTGCTGCAATGTTTGGCATGATAAAAGACTGTGTTGAACCACAAATTCCACTGTGTGAGTACAAACTGTGGTGGCAATGGCACAGTGCCACATGAGTCCCCACTTTTACTGTGGGGACTCCCTGTACTGGACTCCCTGTATTGGACCTTACAGCCTGCACAGTGCTTCAAGGCTTTTTTGAAGACACCAAGCTATCCATAATGGGGAACTCTGTGTGCCAGATGTCGCATACTAAAGACAGAATATGCACATTGCAGGTGACATGAACTGCACTGGGCAGGATTCCTTGGAGCACATCAGAGAAAGTCTTGCAAATGTACATCGCATTGTTGGACAGGAATGCTGAGCTCTCCTCCACCTGCATGTAAGGTTCCTGCAGATACTGTCTTACATGGCCCAGCACTGAAGTTCATTGACCATCTTGGAGGATTTCTTCTCAGTGGGAATGCTGAAGGATCCTCCCCAGGCTGCAGCATGCTATAGCAGCATGTCTGTGGGTGCTTTATAAGCCAGCACCAAAACCCTCCCACTTCCCTGACTGGCACTCAACTGGCTCTTGCACTGATCCTACATTACAGACTCAGTCTCTGATTTTCAGCCTCTGATTTACTCCTTCTCCACCTCCCCATCTTCAGGACTGCAGGGCTTCCTGCCCTTTTCTCTTTTTGCAGCTTGTGGGGAGGAGGGGAGTTGGCTGCTTTTTTTTTTGTTTGTTTTTTTAGCAAGCCCATCAAAATCATGGAGCCCACCTGAATTCATGGTTTCTGCAAAAATCATGCAACTGTGAATTTGGAATATTCTTAACCATAACCCACCACTTCTGGGATGCATTACCTGATGCATTGTGAGCAGGCCTAAGGAAGTGATACTTCCTTCCCTATTCAGTGCTGGTGAGACCCCAGCTGTTGTACTGTGTCCAGTTCTGTGCACCACACTCAAAAAAGACATGGATAATTTTGAAAGTGTTCAGAGAAGGGCCACAAGAGTGATTAAGGGCCTGGAGGACAAACCTTGTGAGGAAAGACTAAGGGATCTGGGACTGTTCAGCCTGGGGAAGAAAAGACCGAGGGGGGACTTGGTGGCCATAAGTATGTAAGGGGTGTATACTGGGAGCTAGGAGAAAAAACTGTTCACTAGGGTGCCCCAGAGAAGGACAAGGAGCAATGGCCATAAACTGTTAGAGGATGGTTTCAGGTTGGATGTAAGGAAGAACTTCTTTACAGTAAGAGTGACCAGAATATGGAACAGATTTCCCAAGGAGGTGGTGCAGTCCCCAACTTTGGAAGTCTTCAAGAGGAGACTGGCCAGACACCTTGCTGGGATCATTTGATCTCATAGGTTTCATAGACATTAGGGGCTGGAAGGGACCTCACAAGATCATTGAGTCTAGCCCCCCCCCCCCCCCCGCCATAGGCAGGGAGTCTGCTGGGGTCAAATGATCCCAGAAAAATAACCATCCAAATGCATTTTGAATGAGTCCAGAGTAGGTGCTTGCACCATTTCTGGGGGGAGTCTGTTCTAGACCCTGGACACACGGACTGTAAAAATGTTTTTTCTTATGCCCAGTCTAAATTGGCCTTCTAGGAGTCTGTGGCCATTAGACCTTGTTATCCCTTGGGGAGCCCTGGTGAACAACTGTTCTCCCCGGTCCTGATGCACCCGCCTTATATACTTGTAGGCTGCCACCAAGTCCCCCCTGAGCCTTCTCTTCTCCAGGCTGAAGAGTCCCAAGTTCCTCAGCCTCTCCTCATAAGGCTTGCCCTCTTAGCTTTTGATCATACAGGTGGCTCTCCTTTGGAGTCTCTCAAGCTTATCCACGTCTCTCCTGAAGTGAGGGACCCAAAACTGGACTCATTACTGCAGCTGTGGCCTCACTAAGGCTGAGTAAAGTGGGAGAATGACATCCCTGGTTTTGCTTGAGATGCATCAGTGGGTGCATGCCAGTGTTTGGTTTGTTTTGCTGGCCATGGCATCACATTGGTGGCTTATGTTCATCTTGTAGTCAATCAAGACGCCCAACTCTCTTTCAGTCATGGTGCTAGACAGCATAGTACTACCAAGCCTATAAGTATGCTGCTGGTTCTTGCTCCTAAGGTGGAGCAACTTTCACTTCTCTACATTAAAAGCCATCAGGTTTTGGTCCACCCACTTTGTGAGTATGTCCAGGTCAACCAGTATCCCCAGCTTGTCTTCCAGTGTGACCACCTTCCCCCATAGTTTAGTGTCATCCACGAACTTTGCCAGTCTGCATCTGACACCTGAATCCAGATCGTTAATGAAGATGTTGAAGAGTACTGGCCTGAATACTGAGCCCTGAGGACACCACTGGTCACCTTGCACCATGTTGATTCACTTTCATCAACTAGTACTCTTTGGGTCCAACCCTGCAGCCAGTCCCCCAGCCATTGGACCATGAGATGGTCAAGGCCACAGCTCCCCAGATTAACCATGAGGACATCATGACAGACTAAGGCAAAGGCTTTTTTGAAATCCAGACATAGGACATCAACCTCATCTCCCTTGTCCAGGCAATGCAACACTTGGTCATAGAAGGAGATGAGGTTGGTCAGACAATACCTGCCAGCAACAAATCCATGTTGCCTGGCATTCAGAAGGTTGCCTTCTGTTAGCCTGTGGCTGATGGATCCCTTTATGATTTTCTCTAAGATCTTTCCAGGGATGGACATCAGACTGAATGGACTGTAAATCCCTGGATCTTCCTTCCTTCTTTCTTGAAGATTGGGACAATGTTGGCTCTTTTCCAGTCTTCCAGAACCTCACCCAAGCACCACAAATTTTCAAATATCTTTGCCATAGCGTGTGCTATGATGTCTGCCAGCTCCTTCAAGACTCTTGGGTGCATTTCATCTGGGTCTGCGAACTTATGGATGTCTAGCCTCTTGAGGATGTTCCCTCACCTAATCTATGTCAATTGTGGGCCCATCTCCTGCTCCCTGGGTGTTTTGCTTCCTGTCTGACAGTGTGACCCCCATGGGTGGGTGGAAAACTGACACAAAGTAATCATTTAGGAGATTGGCCTTTTCTTGGATGTCAGATGTCAGCTGCCCCATTTGATCTTGTAGGGGTCCAATGTTGCCCTTGTTCTTTTTCTGACTTCCCACATATCTGAAGAAGGACTTTTTGTTGTCCTTGATTCCTGTGACTAGCCTGAGTTTGGTTTCTGCCTTGGCTATTCTGAACCACTCTCTACATGTGCAGACTAGTGCTGAGTAGTCCTCCATGGTGATGCTTCCTGTTTTCCATCTGGTGTAGGCTTCTCTTTTAAGTTTCAGGAGGTCCAACAGTTCCCTGTGTAGCCAAGGGGGCTTCCCTGCCTAGAGCAGGGTAGTTGGACTCAATGATGTTTCAAGAATCTAGCCAGCCCTTGATTTCTATGATTCTAAGCACCCTCTATCTACTTTGCCTCTTCATATCTTGCTAATAATTAGTTCTAAGTGCCTGTTCTTCCTCTCTTGAGTACAGATAGAAACTATTCCTCTGTGTCTTCACTTTTCAGTAGGAAGCTATTTGTAAAGGAGCTAATCTAGGAACCAAAAACTCTGAATGGCTCTCAAAGTTCCTATACTATTCAATGCCTCTTCATCCCCATTTCATGTGCATGTCTCCTTTCATACCTATAAGGGTATGAACAAATGTACATATAGAGTTGTTTCAAAAGGGTAGCTGCTGTGCCCAGCAGCTGTTAAATCATAATAGTTATGTGGAGACAAGCTGGGAATGATACACATATAGGAAAACTGCTTCAACTTTAACTCTGGATGAAGTAGGGTTAAAGTTGAAACAGTTTTGCTACATTTACATCCTTCCTGGCTTGTTTACAGGTAACTGTCAGAACAGCTGTTGTTCCTCCTGCCCTTTGAAACATCTCCAAATGTATGTTTGCCCATACCCAAAGAAAGAGAGAAAATTTGTCCAAAATTTTTAAATATCCTGGAAATTATGGATGCATGCATGATTTTAATTACAAGCAAAGTGCTACAAAAACAGAAATTACATCATCTTAATATTTGCTAATCCAAACAAATATTGTCAATGGCAGCAGCTCTAGTGAAATTGTGTAATATTTTTATAATACAGACATTTAGCAGAAGTGACGGAAGCTAATGTAAATCTCCACATTTTTCAGCTCTGGTCCATAGATATGGGTTCTCCATTAGATTTTAAGAGCTCTGACCTTTTGCTTCGTACAGCTTGTGACTATGCACTTTCAGGGAACGTAATCAGCCAGATTCTTTCAGCATTGTTGAAGATGAGAGCAGCTGCAGTGTGAACACTGCCACTACATTCAGTGGGCTTAGATGCAGCATAAAGTATTGCTCAAAGTAACAGTGGTAGAATTCAGCTCACTGTAAATATAAGCTGGGATACATCTTGTTTCTGTATGGCCAAAAAAAGCCTTAATATTAAGTGAGAAATTTGGTCCTCTAAATTTTGCCTTAATGATAGTTGCTGCTAGATTTTATTAAAAATTTAGGAAAGAAATATCAAGTTCACAAACCCAATTGCCTTTAAAAATGGTAGAGCAATGCAGAATTGGCTATTACTTACATTTCTGAATATAGAGCAATAAAGCTTTAGGACTCTTTCTGTCACTGCAACTGACTGTCTTTGTTGCAGGTCTGTGCAATGACACAAGGCTAAATTCATCACTGGTATGCCTAGGTGTAACATTAGTGGAATTGTATGTCTTGTACCAGTGGGAAAGTAGTCCCACATTGTTCAGAAGGAAAATGTTTTATGTAATAAAATAGAATCTGGTGATATGCGTCTTTTAAAAAAAAAATTATGGCTGGAAAGCATTCAGAGAACAGAGTTCCTTAGTGGCCTTTTACAATAGCTGCTTCACTAATGAACATCTGGATTCTTTGCTACAGTTCTATTGTTTACCTTCTAATCCGTATTGCATTAGACCTTTATGTGTTCATGATAAACTGGCAGCAAAGGCTGCCTTAAATAGAAACAGAGGATGAAGACAATTTTTCCATTAGCAATACATTTCCCTTTGGAGTCTGAAGTACATTATTGGTTTGTTCCAGGATTGGAAACCCCAAGTAAACTGCCTTCTATTTGTGAAGTATTATTATTATAGCTTCTATCAAGAGATTTTTCTTTAAAAGAAAACCTCAAAACTATTCCTGTACACAAATTAAACTAAGATAAAATATTTATAGATGCATATAAGCACCACACTGCCATAAGTTATACTGAAAAATACATTCATGTAAATTACTTAATTGACTGACAAAAATCATTAGGAAACACACCGAAAACTGTTACTAGAAGCAGTTCTATTCTAGTTCAGCCCTTCTTCAGGGAAAAAGTAGAATGAAAAAGTTACAGCTTACTTGTTCCTATATATTATGTCCTACTGGGAGAAGGTAGTGACTATGAGATACATTTTAAACCATTCTCAGTGGCCAAGTCATGGAGTGTGTCATCTTGTTACGTTCTTAGAACAATCAAAATAGGAAGCTGTTTATTTTATATATATATATCTCCTAGTTTTTTTCATATTCTGATGTGTGTATATATGTAAAGACCACTACATTTAGGGCTAAATCATTCTCTTCTTGAACATCTTTCTGTTGACTTTAAGGGTGTTGAAGGAAGAACCTTCTTCATTTGGGTCCCCTAGTCCTATTTCATTTTATCAGTGGTAGTTTTCACATAAGAAAGCATTGAAAGTTTTGCCCTTACTGTAGGTGACTATTCTTTCTGGTAGCACGAAAGTCTTAAGTTATTTTGTTTCCTGAAAGTCTTTAGCAGATGACTAGTTCTATATTTATTCCAAATGAAAATGCTTAAGAAATGTTGAAATCTTTTTCTTGAATGGGATTTTCAAAAGAGTCTATATGACTTAGTAGCAGAAGTTCTAACGATTTTAATGATTAGCATCCTTCAAGCTCTGGAGGTAATATGGGAGACCTCTACTTATGACATGTATTAGTAGTTAATTTTGTTGGGAGTTCTAGGCACCTTATTTGTGTCTTACATATATCTACAATGTTATATAGCACACACAGAATTGTGTTATATTAGGACATTCCCAACAGTCAAAGAACCATGCAAACTGCAAACACCACAAGGCCAGTGAAGCGGTGAGACAATGAGCATTCCCATAGATAAATTTAAACATGCACTTTTTAAATATAAGATAGCATCACTAGAAAAAGTGTTTTTATATTGATGGCCTTGATGAATGGCATCAATACAAGCACAACATGTAACTTCACCCTTAATTAGAAGACTTTTTAGTATTGATACAAAGTCAAGTGTAAACTAGCAATTAATTAAATAAATATGATGAGACCCATTTCATTAAACCTATAAAATCATACTATGATCACAGAGCCTTATTTGTTAGAAATGGCATTGTATGAGCTGTAATGCAAGATTTTGACCCCAAAAGATTCTTTTTAAAGCATCTTTGGACTAGAAATTTCTCTACCTTCTTTATTCAGCTCCATTCAATTTTTCTGTAATGTCACTATCTTTTTTTTTTTTTTTAAGGGCCCTCATTTCCAGTGGTATTTGAAAGAGCTTACAAGTCACAGCTGCTAAGTATTATGAGGCACATTTATATTATAGCCAGGATTTTAACTCCTTTTTAATTTTCTGGGAAGATGCTTATTGAAGCATGTAATTTCTCAAAAATGGCCTGTACATAGGAGAGAATATTTTTTTTGGAAACTATGAGGTTAACTAGCAAAGAAGTGCGAGTTTAGGAAACATTTAAAGAGATGTGATATTTAATTTTTAAAAGCTAGACTCATTTGGATTTTTTTTGGTCAAGTTAGAGTCAATGTCATGATATAAGAATTCCTACATGGGAGCATGTGCATAAAACTGCAGTACAGCAGCATTTATCCAAATACCATGCATTCGAACTATTCAGTTATTCAAAGGAAGAATGTTTAAAGAACCTGCGCCATGTGTGGTACTAGGGAGGGCAATGGCAACTAAAAAGGAAAGAAATGGTCTAACAACTGGAAAAAAATCAAAATAATTCAGATATGGAAAAAATGGAAATCTACTACTAAACTTGCCTTAGATAAGCAATGTCCAACTTCCCAGTGGTTGTGGGCCATGCTGCCCTCAAGGGCAGTGGCAGGAAGTAGAAGTTGAAGGAGGAACCCCAGAAATCCTAATGGCCTAAAAGGAACAAGTAGTGATGGCAGCAGCATCTGGAGATGGAGCAAGACAGCAGTGTGATGGGGTGGGTACAGAGTAGCACCCATACCCATGTGGAGAAGCACAGGGAAACAAGCAGGGCCATGAGTTAACCAGTCACAGGCTGCATGCAGCCCATGGGCCACAAGTTGGACAGCCCTGCTTTAGAATATGTCATTGGAGTATGTTCATTCAGTATGTATTTCATTAAACAAATCCTGGTTAGTTTGGCTAATTGACACTCCAGCAGGTTGCTGTAATAAAGTCTCATGCTGGGAGGTGATTGGCACCAGTGTTATAATTTCAGAGTAATGTCTGGCAGATGTCACAAGCCTCGAGGCAGTAAATCAAAACTATAACTAGAAAAGTTTCTAGACCTTTATTTATGAAGACAGCCTTCAAAACATAGACTGACTGCAAGGCTTGTAAGATGGTCCTCCTCCTAAGGAGAGTGAGAATCACTTCCTCCTGAGAATCACAATGATTTATAGGGAAAAATCACTTCAGTAACAACCTCATCAGCTTTCACCCACTCTTTTCCCCACGAGCACCAGATTTCCACCCCAGGAAACTAGCAGCTGTCACCTTTCACACACACATGCAAACATAAGATAAGGAATGGCAGAATATCCTCCCTCCTGCCTTTGCATCTCCACAACAATAATGAAAGACACTGATGACACACACTCACCTTTGAACCACTATTCATGCTCTTCCATTCAATTTAACTTTGTTTCAAATATGAATCAGCTCCAATGTTCATTAAAGAGAATTCATAAAAGTGTTACAAGTCTGGTGAAGACAATCAAGGAGCTTTGCCTGCAACAGAATTCCTGGTTACTTTTTATTTGCTCTGTTCAACAAGACCTAGTTTTTACTCTTCATTTATTACCTATTCGGTTTTTAGTTCATAGATATAAATTCTCCTTTGGTATTCCTAAATAGCTTCCAAACGCATTCAGTGGTATACACATTTTACTTTGCCCTTCAGCCTATTCTTCACCAATTTCTTCACAGGTTTTAAAACTTGCCCTTTTGGAGTTCATATTGTCACTGTTCTACCCTTTTGAAAAAGTTGGAAACTTTATGCTCTTCTTAACACCCTGGGCCAAATCTTTACACTGCCAAAGTTTGGGGTTTTTTTACTGTAATTGAGGGAGGCCAGTTAAAACCAGTGAATGGCTTGGCCCTATAATGTTGTAGACCCCAGCAGCCTTTTCCAGATTGGTAGCTAATTATTGAAGTCTTCCAAACCTCACTAAGTAGCCTCCTTCCCAACTTTTCACATTCTATTTTTTTCTTGGCAAACAAAGTGTTTTAAGTCTGATACATATAGACAAGAGAAACTTGTTCCATATGGGGTAATGCTGCAGATCCTTAATTTTAACAGTAAGGAAAAGAGCACATTAGTAATGTATCTCACTGCTCCTGCTTTCCTTTTTGGCAAGAATTGCTACTCTGAGCCAGCAGGTGTTTAATGCTATTAAATTTATGGGTAGTAAAAGTTGTTGGATTTTCAAATATTTGGGTAATATAAATTATCAGAATTTTTCTGCAGTGTCAGGCAGGAAAATTATTTTAGAATATGCAGAAAAGCATTAGTAACCTTGTAAAAATGTGTTTATTTTTTAACATTTGCCCACATGACTGTGGGATAACAAATCTCCTCACACTTGTGGCCACAATGCCCATAGTTTATGCACCAGAAAACACTAGGGTAGACAAGAGGGGCCAAATGTCACCAGCAGTGGGTTCCATGTGGATCACACAGTCAGTCAGAGAAAAAAGCAATTTCTTTTTTATTGGGTGGCTGCAATCCATCAGGTCAGTTCCCGCAAAGTTTGATGCATGTTTTTTTAACTTGTGCTGTTCTGGCTGAGGCTATGTACAATATCAGATGCAAGGAGCAACACAATGATTAGAAACACATCCCAACCCAGCAGAATTCAGGGGTTCTCAAGAGTGGATCACTGATGTGAAATAACTACTTAACAGAGTTGGGGACAGAGAAGAATACAAAGTATTTGGAAAGATCTTTTATGCTTTTAAGATTTTTGGCCAATGTTGTTTTCAGACATGGGTGCCTTAAGCAAGCACCAAAATTAAAGCAGCCTGATTTTCAGAGATAGAGGGAGTGTCTACACATGCACATTAAAGTGCATTAGCGCAATTTAAGGCCCATTAAAGGTGCACAGCTACACATGCATGCTCTTAATGTGCCTTAAAAATGGCAATTTTAGGTTATTTGAGCCTAAATTTGGTACCTGCCTAAAGCATGTATCAAATTTATGCATGAATACCTAAGTCGCATTAGTGAATGTGTAGACACGCTAATGTGCGTTAACATGGGGTGTGTCATAGTTTCATAGTTGCTAGGGTCAGGAGAGACCTGAACAGATCATCTAGCCTGACCCTCTGCCACAGGCAGGAATGAATGCTGGGTTCATAAGACCCCAGACAGGTGATCATCCAACCTCTTTTTGAATTTGCCCAAGGTAGGGGCAAGGACCACTTCCCTGGGAAGCTGGTTCCAGATTCTGGCCACCCTAACTGTAAAATATTGCCTTCTGATCTCTAACCTAAACCTATTCTCCATCAGCTTATTACCATTGTTCCTCGTCACCCCAGGTGGTGCTGGGGAGAATAGGGCTCTTCCTATTTGCTGTTGATCCCCCCTGACGAGCTTGTAGGCAGCCACCAGGTCCCCCCTCAGCCTCCTCTTGCCGAGGCTGAATAGGTTCAGGTCCCTCAGTCTCTCCTCATAGGGCCTGTCCTGCTGCCCTCTCACCAAGCGGGTGGCCCTCCTCTGAACCCTCTCCAGGTTGGCCACATCCCTTTTGAAGTGTGGCACCCAGTACTGGATGCAGTACTCCAACTGCAGCCTGAACAATGTCGCATACTTGGGGAGTATCACCTCTCTGGACTGGCTTGAGATGCATCTTTGGATGCATGACAAGGTATGGCTGGCCTTGCTGGCTGCGGTCTAGCATTGGTGGTTCATGTTCATCTTGGAGTCAATAATAACTCAAAGATCCCTTTCTGCCTTTGTGCTTTCAAGAGGGGAACTCCCCAGCCTGTATGCATGCTGTGGATTCCTTCTCCCAAGGTGCAGCACCCTGCATTTGTCTACGTTGAACCCCATCCTATTCTCATCTGCCCACTTTTGTAGTCTGTCTAAATCTAGTTGCAGCCTCTCTCTCCCTTCAAGTGTGTCCACCTTGCCCCACATCTTAGTGTCATCAGCAAAATTGGACAGCGTGCTTTCCACCCTCTCGTCCAAGTCACTGATAAAGATATTAAACAGTGCAGGCCCAAGGACCGAGGCCTGGGGACCCCACTGCTCACATCTCGCCAGGCTGAGTACGACCCATCCACCACTACTCTCTGGGTGCGCCCCATCAGCCAATTTTTTACCCCTCCAACTGTGCAGGTATCAATGGCACAGTCGCCTAATATATTGATGAGAATGGGGTGAGAGACAGTGTCAAAGGCCTTCTTAAAGTCTAGAAAGACTATGTCCACAGCAACACCATCATCCAAGGATTTAGTTACTTGGTCATAAAAGGCAATCAGGTTGGTCAGGCAGGACCTGCCTTTGATGAACCCATGCTGATTGCCCCTGAGCATGATCTCCCCTGCAGGCCCCCCACAGATGTGCTCCTTGATGATTCTCTCCAAGATCTTCCCGAGCACCGAGGTGAGGCTTACAGGCCTATAGTTACTTGGGTCCTCCTTCCTCCCTTTCTTGAAAATTGGGACCACATCAGCTAGTTTCCAGTCCTTCGGCACCTGGCCAGATGACCATGAATGCTCATACAGCTGAGGCAAGAGCTCTGTGATGACCCCTGCCAGGTCCCTCAACACCCTTGGGTGGAGGGCATCTGGACCTGCAGATTTAAAAATGTCCAGCCCTTCCAGAAGATCCCTAACTGCACTGACCGAAGACCTGACAGAGCTATCCCTGAGATTGTCCCTACCTCTGGTACGTGGGATATCCTGGTCCCTGTTCAAGAAAACAGAGGCAAAAAACTTAAAAATACCAGCTTTCTCGTCTGGCATAGCCACAAGATGATCATTTGAATCTTGCAGGGGCCCTACATTGCCTGGTGCCCTCTTCTTGCTCCCAATGTACTTGAAAAAGGACTTTTTGTTGTCCTTAATCCTGGACGCTAGCCTGAGTTCCACCTCTGCCTTGGCCTTCCTAATAGTCCTCCTACACTCCCGGGCAGAGGAGGAGTATTCCTCCTTGGTGATAGCTCCTCCCTTCCACTGGTTGTACACCCCCCTTTTAGTCCTCAGGCATTGCTGAATGCCCTTGCTGAGCCAAAGGTGTTTCAGAGCACTCTTACCCCACTTGCTTCTCTCAGGGACTGTTACCCTTTGGGCCTGGAGGATCATCCCCTTAAGGTACGACCATCCGTCATGGATTCCCATCTCCTCTACCTTCTGGGCCCACAGTGCCTCCCCCACCAATCACTGAAGCTTATTAAAGTTGGCCCTTCTGAAGTCAAGGGATTTAGTCTTGCTGTAAGTCCTTGACACCCTGCGCTGGATAGTGAAATCCAGCAGGTGATGATTGCTATTGCCCAGGTGGTCAAGGACCTGCAGTCCCCTCACCAGGTCATCCCCTGTGGCCGGGACCAGGTCCAGCAAGGCATTACCCCTGGTGAGGCTGTGCACTTCCTGGATAAGGTGAAGGTCTTGTAATACAGCCAGGAACCTACGCGAGCAGTCAGACCTCACTGTCTGCTCCTCCCAGCAAATGTCTGGGTAGTTTAGGTCACCCATGACAAAAACATCCCTTGACCTAACCGCCTTCATAAGCTGACCAGAGAAGTCCCAGTCCAGCTCTTCCCCCTGACTTTAGTCCCAAGTCAGTCCACATATCCACGTTAATGTGGCTTAGTGAGTACCTGTATAGACATGTGCCTAAATCACCTTAATGCACATTAAGCTAACGCACATTAAATTTAGGTGTGCATAAAAGCATGTGTATATGCCCCAAAATCACTCAGATTAATGGAAGTCAATGAAAGATGCTAAATTGACTGCAACTTCTACATGCTCAGTGCCTTGGAAAATAGGACTGATAATTTAGATGCCTGAATATTAATTTCAATGCCTACCTTTGAACATTCAGGGTTGATGTTTTTTGCCATTACTCTTAAATGAGTCTTCTGATTTGTTTTAAATTAGCAAATAAGCATTGACTGACCTACATACTACAGTACAAGCCCCAGAATAAGCATTAATATATTATGTACAATCAGTTTTACCATGAGCTATATTTCTTCTTTCACTCCAGACTTACCTCACAATTTTTAAATAATATAAAACTAATCTCTTCATGTTACAGTGAATGCTCTTACACATTTTTTCAGTTTCCTGAAGCATATCTCTACTACCTTACCTCCCTACTCAGCCTATGACCCCTGGTGAGAAAAAAGCCCATTCAATTGCTCCCATTCTGCCCATACCCAAACCTGGAAATTAGCCAGAGTAAACAACTCAGAAGAGTCCTGAGTGCATACCACAGCTAGTTACCTTAGTATTTGTAATTACTGAAGTAGCATAAGAAAAGTACTTATAGGCAGCATTCTTCTTACTAAACTCCCAGTGTTTCCTAGTTTAATCAATGAAGAAGCTTTAATGACTCTTACACCAATCTCAGTTTTTGTTTGATTGTGCAATAAAACTGAAGATTTTTTTCAGACATGTTTTCAAGATTTCAATAGTAGCATAGAACCCAGGTGGCTTCACATGATTAGGTTTTTAAGCCCTTGCTGGGGTTTATGAACTGGCCCAGGGGTTGCAGAGCCACACTCCATGGCTGCACAAGAATACTGAGGTGTTCCAGCTGGTTACTGCAGCTTTTGTTTCAAAGGCCACCACCTCTCCAGTCAGCTATGTAGGCCGACTGATGAGAAGCAGCATCCTATCAAGTAAAAGCCACAACAAACTGCAGAGGGGCTTCATCCTTAATTCAGTAACCTACTGCAAACTAAGCAGGTTGTGAATTGTCCAAATATGCATGAAATTCTACTGCAACAGTGAAGTTTTAGTGAAAAAAATCAGAAATTCACAAAATCTCCACAATCAAGAATCAGTTCTTATTTCCTTTCCCTCTAAGGATTGGAACAATTTATTATTGAACACTCAGCCAGACAAACAAGACCTATGTGGGGTGGGCTGATACATATACTAGCACACTAGTACTATGGCATTGCCGACTGATAATTTGGCAACTCCATAATTTAATGGGCTTATTAATGTGTATTTCTTTATAATTAATAACAAATTCACTAATGAAAGGAGAGAACATAACAATGCATTTTGCAAACTCTAAAAAGCTTTAGAGAACTGAATGTATATCTTATGAAATGCACTTCACATATCATTTAAATACAGCCATGTTTACTTAGAGGGAACAAACACCTACTGTAAAGTTGCTAGCAACACATCAGCTAAGAAACAATTAATGGAACTAGGCAGCATTCCTTTCTGGGGTCTTAGCCATTTAAGACTGAGGGCACTAGGAAAGAGAGAGGTGTGCTGCTTGAACTTTGCATCTACACAGGGAGAGTAGGGCCAAGCTAGGAAAGGGGCTGAAAAATCTAAATAATTATGTTGCCCATTTCATAGCCTCTGAAGTGGAGGAATCTTATCCATTTGGCTAATCTCTACATGACTTTTAAATCAGAGAAAGGTACAGCTAAGAAACTGAGGCACAGGATAGGAGTAATTTGACCCTATCACACAGACAATCAAAGGAATTGGGAAATTTAGGAATATAATAACCTATATTGGAATTTAGCCAAGACACTGAAGCAGATGCACAAAGCTCTTGCAAGGATCCTTTTGTGTATTCTTTATCATTTTAATATCTTCTGTTATACCATATGCTCTACCATTTCAATCATTCCAATATACTTTGCAAAAGAGGTAAAAGAAAATGTTGACAAAACATTTATAGAGATTAAATTCCCTAAGGATCTTTTAGTCCTGGATTTTACAGGCACTAAATTTTTCAAAATGCTGGTAGACTTAAATAATCCTGGGGAAAACACTACTTCCTTCAAAGGTAGCTTGAGGCACAATCCATAGTTCTGTACCCAATGATAGAAGGCAGTCTAAGGCAGTGTTTCTCAACCTTGTTAGATTCAAGGCACCCCTTAAAAAAATGCCTACTCTTAATTTTCACCCATTTTTTGCCACCGAAAAAATAATAGAGCAACTTTTTTGCTGCGAAGTCCAAAAGACTACAACAGGTCAGAACGCTTTTGACACTATGGATTCCTATTTAAAATCTCTAGGTTTACCTTGTGAAGCATGCTTGTATACCTAATAGTGGTAATATGCAATAGCACCCTTGTTAAGAAGCACTGGTTTAAAGATAAATCAACACAGAATCTGAAAATCTCACAGGGAGGCATGTGACAAGAGATGCATATGTTCCACCTAGGGAAACTTAGGACCAGAAAAAGGCATGGCTAAGAGCCTAAACATGCAGGTAAAGGCATGATGGGATCAAATGCACAAACAGCACAATCGCACCTCCTGCTATGCCACAAGGGTATGGCAGAAGGCATAATTGTGGGATCATGCATTCAATCCCATTGTACCTTATTACCGGTACAAGTGGAGCCTGATCCCAGGCTCTCCTTGCACTGGCAAGAAGCAAGCTCCCACAGCTGGGAGCTTCCTCAGTTAAGCAGCTTCATGCACCCCCAGGGCAGCTGGTATTCCTAGCTACCAGGACTCAACTGGGTACCAGCACCCAGCCTTCACAGCTGCTGGATTCTGGGCCCCCCTCCTGCTGGGACCCAGAATTAACAGCTACTTGCAGGACTCCCAGCCCTGGCTGGGCACCCCTGTGGCTCCCCCCCTGGGGCCAAGGAAGTTCACGATCACATGGGTTTAATGGCCCAGTGTGGGGCTGGGAATAGAATGCAGGGCTAAACAGGGCCCCCCAGGCCTGCTGCCCCTGCCCCCCAGCCATGCTCATGACCCTTGCCTCCCACCCAAAGCCCTTGCCTCCCAGCCCTACTGCCCCTTACCCCCCAGCCCTGCTGCTTCTTGCCCCCACCCAAAGCCCCCCAGCCCAGGCTCTGTGGCTGTCAGCAGCTACCCAGAACCTGGGCCAACTGCAAACATCTGCCTCTCTGCCCCGGCCCAGCTGCTTCCTAGACCCGGCCCCAGGCTCCAGGGAGGTAGCACATACCAGCAATGCTGCCCGCTGTGCTGCCCTCACTGTTTCTGCAAAGCAGTGTTGGAACCCGGCACAGTGAGGCACAGCTGGGGGCGCAGAAAGCTGCCTGCTCCAAGGTCCCCGCTGACCTGCCACACTTCCCCTGTGTGCACGGGAGCAGCATGGGCAGCAGTGCAGGGTTGTGCCCCTCGCTGCTCCTGTGCACACAGGGGAAGTATGGCAGGGCAGCGGGGACCTCACAGCAGGCAGCTTTCTGTGCCCCCCACTGTGCCCTGCTGCACCAGGTTCCAACGCTGCTTTGCAGAAGCGGCGAGGGCAGCAAAGCGGAGAGTATGGCCGGTATGTGCTACCTCCCTGGAGCCCAGGGCCAGGTTGGAGCTGGGAGGCAGCTGGGGCTGGGGCAGAGTGGCAGCAGGTGTCTGCAGCTGGCCCAGGTTCTAGGTAGCTGCTGACAGCCACGGAGCCTGGGCTGCTTGCAGCAGGGCTTCCGTAGGAGCAGCCCGGGCTCCATGACTATCAGCAGCTACCCAGAGCCGGGGCTGGCTGCAGCTGGGAGGCTATAAACAGCTGCTGCTCTCCCGCCCTGGCCTGGGCCCCAGCCCTGGCCCCAGCCCCAACCCCAGCTGTCTCCCAGCCCTGGGCTCCAGGAAGGCAGCAGGTGCTGGTACTGTGCCCGTTGGGGCCAGGGCCAGGGGCAGAGAGACAGCAGCTGTTTGTAGCCTCCCGGCTGCAACCAGTCCAAGCTCTGGGTAGCTGCTGATAGCCACGGAGCCCAGGCTGCTCCCAGCAGGTCTTGCAGCATCCCAGCTGCCTGCTGGGAGCAGCCTGGGCTCCCAGCTGGCAGCAGCTACCCAGAGCTGGGGCCGGCTGCAAACAGCTGCTGCCTCCCCGGCCCCAATGCGTGCCAAGGAAAATGTCCTCATGTGCCATACTCAGCACTCATGCCAGGGGTTGCCAATCCCTGTATTATGGTATATTCTCTTTTTCCAGTTGTTACCTTAGTTGTAGAGTAGGTGGAATTGCTGACTTTCCAGCCATAAGTCAGTCAGTTTTTAATCTAAAATGAGTGATCAAAGTTCATCTTTCCAGCAACATAATCCTCCAGACAGAAATTCCATACTTCATTATTCAAAATATTCAACAGGACCTGGAAATGTTAACAATTATCTGAATATTCCCTGTCCGGTAATCTCCTTGAAAATACAACTTGGACTGAGTTTCATAATGATGCACCTGATAATACATAATGGTAGATATCTATACACTTAAATTTCTAGCAGCATCCAAATGTTTCATAATCAACTTTTTTAGCTCATAGGAGATACAAAATTCAATCAACTGTACGCTTATGTGAGGGAAAGCTATGTTTAAACATAATTCCCTGCTTGCCTGCAGAGAAGAATACTTTTAAAAAGCTCATTTGACATATAGAAAAACATTTCACTACCCATAAACACAGTAGCTGCATGTATAAAAGAACAGCTAAATTGAACTATCTAAATGAAATGCACTGAAGTATGGGAGGAAAAGGCAGCTGCATTTCAGTCAGTCAAAATACAGGTTTTTTCTATCAAATGTTAAAAGACAACTTTTAGAAAAATTCACAGTTCTAGTCTTTGAACAAATTATGCTTTATTAATCATGGGAGAAGATTTTGACCATCAGTGGGTTCATCTATATGAGATGTTTACAGGGGACTTGACTAGCTCTGCAGTAAAACATCACTGTCCACATGTGTGGTGCTATTAGGTCAGAGTAAATTAATTAACTGCGCCATAGGATAGTACTGCCAGTTATTTATTCTGCCATAACACACATGTAGACTCTGGGGCTGGCACAGGCATGAAGATACTTTGCAGAAGCTGCCTTCCGGTTAGCCCTGCACTGAGGCACCCTCGTGCCCCAGCCCACTCTTTTGTGGCATGCTGAGCCAGGGCAGAGCAGCTAGCAGCTAGCAGGCTGAGCAGCTAGCAGGCTGACATGCACGTGTAAACACTGTGCCCAGGATCAATAAACTCTAGCACAAACTGTACCATAATTTATTCAGCCACATTCAATTCACATGTAGACATGCCCAGAAATTCTCACTACAGGATCACAGCCTGAATTACCTATTTAAATCTTAGAGCAGATGCTAGAAGAAGACTTGAGGTCTCTGAAGTGTGTGTCTTAATGGAAAGTCATATCATGTTACTTGCACTTGCATTAGGCTGCAGAACACAGCTGCTATAGTAAGTATTGCAACCTGTCACATAAAATTTCTGTTTATACTATGCATGTATGTTAACTCCCCCACCTGTATTTTTCTTTATTCACTGCACCAAATATTAACAGTGGGGAACCTAAAATATCCTTGGTGTTACTAGAGTTCTGAAAAATGGAGGCACCCAACTTCTTGAATTATTTCCAATGTATCTTTAGTATAAAGGGAAACAAGTGAAACTTAATCATTAAAAGAAAACCTGTTTGGATTGTTTGAAGTGTGAAGGTCTTATACTTTATAGTTAAAAACTATATTTCCTTACAAGGTTTTTTGGGGTTTTTTTTTTCCTCTGATGTTTGTTTGTTTTGGGGGGATTTTTACTTTACTTTTAATTTGACATGCCAGTCAAAGTTAACATTAGGGAAAACAACACACATAAATCTTGTAATGTATATGCCTTCATGTTGTACATAATAATAGCTCTCATCTTGGCAAAAGTTAGCAGATTGTTCTCTACTCCCATGAGGAAATAATATTCATATAAGGCTTTAACAGAGCTTTAGGTTTATAGTGACTCAAATTACACTAAATCATCATGAATTATTTCTGAATCCCATGTTTTGTGATTTCTTTTTTCCTGTTGCTGGTTTATGTGTGTGCACCTTTCAGAAACTCACAATGTGTAGACTGAATAGGTGCTTCTCTAACAGGAAGTGTGCTGGAATGAACAGTAATGCAGGAAGGCGTGCACTTCAGATTGCCTAGTGTGATAACACTGGGAGAGGAAGAGGAAAGTTGGCTTTGTGGTTAAGGAACTTTTTCATCTAGAAGCAGGAGGGGCCTCCCCAACAGGGGAAAGGGACATAACCTGGCCCTGCCCGGCCTTGGCTGGGTGCACGGGCTTGGGGTTTTGGAATTTGACAGGAGGGAGTGCGGCCATATTAATGGCCACTGTTCCTCCCACCACCAAATTTCCTAACCCACAGGAATCCCTGTGGCCCAGATGTAATGGCTCTGTAGGCTGCATGTGGCCCATGGGTCAGAGGTCAAATACCCCTGACTTACACTGTGAGCTGCACAGATGTTGATGAGCGTTTAGTGCTAGCTCAAGTTTGGAACAGCCACACATCAGGGACCTGGAGGACTGAAAGGTAAGAATCTCCCCCTCCCATTCTAGGTTCCACCCCCCTCCGCCCTTGTCCCTTTCCCCTCAAGTTTTCCCCTACCTTCCTACACCCCCAAGGCATACTTGCTTGTCACTGCCCGTGCTATCTGTCCCAGGGGAGCAGAAAGGTCAGGGTTAACCCAGTGGTGTTGTGTAGGAGGTGCATGGGGGTGAACATGCACCCCCTGAGAGTGCTGGTGCACCCCCTGACAGGCCACACTCCCCACTTAGGCAACAGGCAAGGGGGGAAAGCAAGAAGACCAGTGCCCCCACTGCAAGCGCCAGTCAGAGAGTGGGAGTGCCAGATGTAGTGCCATGGCCACTTCTGGGAGCGCTGCGGCCACTTCCCGGTTGGTGAGATTGGCTGCGGGCCCCCCCCAGTTGCTGACTGGTCACTGGGGGGGGGCACGTGCCCCCACCCAACTAAGGTGGTACCAGTCACACATGGGTTAACCTGCCTTTGCTGCTGCCCCAGGCTGCTGTTCTTCTGGCCCAGAGAGCAGCTGCAACAGTGGCCAATCTCTAGAAGTCCTGCAGCCACTTCTAGAAGTGGCGTGGTCGCTTTTGCTGGTGGCCCTGCTCCCGGCCAGCACTCACAGGAGGGCACCGGAGTTCCTGCCTGCCACCCTGCCCATCACCTAAATGGGGAGCGTGGCCTGACAGGGGGTACACCAGCACTCTCAGTGGGTGCATGTGCACCCCCATGTACCCCCTACACATCACCACAGGGTGGGGGGGATGGGACAGTGGGCCTTATCTTGGCCAGTAGGGCTGGGGGGGAGGGGGGTTGCACTAAGGTGTAGCCTGGAGTAGCTACATTTTAGTGCAATATGAGCTGGGTAAAAGGGACCAGAGATAATCTTGTCCTGGAGTGGTGCAACTCTGAGCTGCATAACAAGTGCTTAAAACCAGTTTCAGGTGTTAATGTATGCACAATCCAGGTGTTAAGAGTTCCAGGAGCTGCCCAAAATTACTGGGTAACAAGGCCCTTAAAAGTATTGAGCACACTCCTACGTGGCTCAGTAAAATATTAAGAACACTCTAATTATCCAAAATAAGTTTTTCTACAAATCAATGTGTCCTCCTTTTTGTCTACCAGAATGTTAAGGTCCCACATCTGACTACATGTCAGGGCTAAAAATGAATTCCACAAAACTGAAATCTTAAACTTCCTTTGTGACTGTGAACAGACAGAGCCTCTGCCATACTGGCAATGCAGAATGCACACACACTTACCCACAAACACAAACACTAGGTTAATTTTAAAACCTAACCCCTTTAGTGGATGTATCTTTAGTGTTGTTATTGTTTCAGTAAATGAAACATAAAACCAATTACATGGCATAATGCAGCGCTGTGTAGAGATACCTAAACTAGCTCTGAACAAGCTAATTCAGGTACTGGAAGCAGCTTAGCTGTGTTCTTAGAAAACTATAGCTAGGATAATTAACCCTACTTCTCAGGGTAAATTCTCACAGTTAATTAGCTGGAGCTGATAAAACTCTCCTAGCCTAATGAGTTGGCAGAAGAGCCCTGGCTCTTTATGAAAAACCACAGGTCTGACAACATCACAGGTACTTGGAAAATATTTTTAGCCCTGGTGCTGCATGAGTTCTAGGTTTCAATGCTGCAGCTAGTCCAGGACAGAATACTACTGGATCTTACATCAGTGAAATTTCATATTCCTTTCATGTGATGCCCATATGTGAAAAAGATTAAAATATTTGTTGGGTCTGTTAGTTTTATTTAGCTATTGTTAGCTGTTTGAATCCTGCTCAGAAGCCTGCAGTCTTAGAGGAAGAGTGTATTGATGCTGCATTCATGGAGACAACTATGCAAAGATACTGTACCCACTCACTCCCACTCTCCCTATACTAGCGGACAAAAATAAATATCATGTAGCTGCCATTATAGCAGTATCAAGCTGTGCTGTTCTCATGCATACACCTGCACCACTCTGCCTGAAACCTGGCAGGCCTCCCACATGCCTGCATGAGGGGCTATGTATGTGGCAGAACAGGTGCTAATGAGGGCGGTCATTGAATGCCCCGCTCTCAGAGCTGGAGGCAGCAGTTTAGTTTCTCACTAGGGGAAGAACATCTCCCTGCTGACCTCCCATGCCAGGAAGAACTTGGACAACTTGGTCTGGGGCTATATGGGGAGGAGGAGGACCCACATCATCCTGGGCATGACCTTAAACTTCACCCTGCCAGGGTAGGGAGGCCTGGGTGGGACTGCCAGTGGCACGGCAGCCCCAGGAAATGCCAGGACCACAAACCGCCCTGGTGAAAGGCTGGTAGAAACAGGAGGCACCTGATAACCTCCAGCCACTGTACAGTCCTGGCTGGGGAAAGCCCAGACCTGTAAGATCTTTGAGAGGCCTGAGGCTTACTGGTTGCACTGGAATTGTGAGGGTGAAAACAGAGGCTACCATCTCTGCAGTTTTCACCTCACTGTGCCTTAACACACACACAAAGTCACACATCACAAGTTTTGCTTGTCAAGAGCCTGAGATGCAGTTTCCCAGAAACCCCTGCACCTATCTCCTTGGAACTTGGCAGGCTTCGTGCTGTTTTCATCCCACTGTGCCTTCACATACACACAAAGTCACAAGTCATGAGTTTTGCTTGTCAGCACCTTGAGGTGCAGTTTCCAAGAAACCCCTGTGCCGATCTCCTTGACACTTACCAGGCTTCGTGCCCTCATAAGGAGCTACCATCTCTGCTGTTTTCATCCAAATCTGCTAAAAAATGACAAAGTTATAGGTATTTCAGTTATTCCCCATTATAGTCTATGGCCAAAACTCCAAATCTCTCCAAATCAGTGCCAAATCTTTCAAAGCCAATTTGACCGAATCGATTCAGGACAGTGATTCAAATCTCTGAATTGAATCACTGTCCTCTGAACTGGCTGAATCTGAATCTGAATTGACTACTTCCCTATTTGTACAGGCCTATTGCTTCATAATGCAGCAAGCCCCTGGTCTCCTCAAGAAGATGAACTCTTTCAAAGAGCAAGAGACAAAAGCCAGTTGAAGAAGATAAGGATGTTTCTTAAAGTATAGGGAAACTCTTAACAAGTACAGAATAGGGCTGAAAAAATTGTATCCCGTAATTCATTTCCCTAAGAAAGTTCCCCTTGTCCTAAGGCAGAGGCTACTGGGGATGACCTAATCGGCGACCTAGTGATCGAGGGGAAGCTGGGTGACAGCAACCATCAGCTGATCACCTTCACCATCCACCGTAAAGCTGGCAAGTCAGTCAGCAACACTGAAGTCCTTGACTTCAGAAAAGCCAACTTTGACAAGCTCAGGAGGCTTGTCAGTGAGGCCCTAAAGGACCACGATCCCAGGGGGAGGGGAGTTCAAGAAGAGCGGTTGCTCCTCAAGGGAGAAATCCTCAATGCACAAGCTAATTCTATTCAATCTCAGAGGAAAGGCAGCAAGAGGGCACAGCAGCTCCCCTGGCTCTCCAGGGATCTAGCAGACCTCCTGAGGCTAAAAAGAAAGGCCTACAAAGGATGGAGGATGGGATTCACCTCCAAGGAGGAATATTCTGCACTGGTCCAGTCCTGCAGGGAGCAAACCAGGAAAGCCAAGGCTGCAACTGAACTCCAACTAGCTTCAAGCATCAAGGACAATAAAAAGTCCTTTTTCAGATATGTGGGGAGCCGGAGGAAAAGCAAGGGCAACATTGGAGCCCTGCTGAACCAGATGGGACAACTGACAACTGACGCCCAGGAAAAAGCCAACCTATTAAATGGGTACTTTGCATCGGTGTTTCACCCGTCCCATGGGACGCCCATTCCCACTACGGGACAGGGAGGTCTGGGTGAGGGAGATCCCCTGCCCTCCATCAATGCTGACCTCATGAAGGAACATCTTGAGAGGCTGAATACCTTCAAGTTAGCTGGCCCTGACAATCTACACCCCAGGGTACTCAAGGAGCTGGCGAGCATCATAGCCCAGGCACTGGCACGGATCATTGAAAACTCCTGGCACTCTGGTGTAGTGCCTGAAGACTGGAAGAAGGCCAATGTGGTGCCTATCTTCAAGAAAGGGAGGTAAGTGGATCCAGCAAACTATAGGCCCATCAGCCTGACTTCTATCCCAGGGAAGATCTTAGAAAAGTTTATTAAAGAGGCCATCCTTAATGGACTGGCTGACACCAACATCCTGAGGGATAGCCAGTATGGGTTTGTTGCGGGTAGGTATTGCTTGAGCAATCTCATTTCCTTCTACGACCAGGTAACCTATCACCTGGACAAGAGATAAGAGATTGATGTCATATATCTTGACTTCAAAAAAGCCTTTGGTCTGGTATCCCATGATCACCTCTTGGCAAAACTGGCCATTTGTGGCCTTGGGTCCACCACGATCCGCTGGCTTGGAAATTGGCTCTGTGGTCAGACCCAGAGGGTCGTAATTGATAGAAGTCAATCATCATGGTGCCCTATGACCAGTGGGGTCCCCCAAGGCTCTGTCCTTGGACCCATATTGTTCAACATCTTCATTAATGATGCGGACACTGGAGTCAGAAGCGGACTGGCCAAGTTTGCCGATGACACCAAACTTTGGGGCAAAGCATCCACACCAGAAGACAGGCGGGTGATCCAGGCTGACCTGGACAGGCTCAGCAAATGGGCAGATGAGAACATGATGGTGTTTAACACTGAAAAATGCAAGGTTCTCCACCTTGGGAGGAAAAACCTGCAGCATCCTTATAGGCTTGGCAGTGCTATGCTGGTTAGTGCTATGGAAGAAAGAGACTTGGGAGTCATCATTGACCACAAGATGAACATGAGCCTTCAATGTGATGTTGTGACTAGTAAAGCAACCAAAATGCTGGCTTGCATCCGTAGATGCTTCTCAAGCAAATCTCAGGATGTCATTCTCCCCTCATATTCGGCCTTGGTGAGGCCACAGCTGGAGTACTGTGTCCAATTTTGGGCTCCACAATTCAAAAAGTATGCGGAGAAGTTTGAGAGAGTCCAGAGAAGAGCCATGCGTATGATCAGAGGTCAGGAAAACAGACCTTACGACGACAAGCTGAGAGCCATGGGGCTCTTTAGCCTGGAAAAGCGCAGGCTCAGCGGTGATCTGATGGCCACCTTTTATCGTGGTGACCATCAGTATCTGGGGGAACGTTTGTTCACCAGAGCGCCCCAAGGGATGACGAGGTTGAATGGTTATAAACTACTGCAAGACCAATTCAGGATGGACATAAGGAAGAATTTCTTTACTGTCCGAGCCCCCAAGGTCTGGAATAGCCTACCATCGGATGTGGTTCAAGCACCTACATTGAACACCTTCAAGAGTAAATTGGATGCTTATCTTGCTGGGATCCTATGACCCCAGCTGACTTCCTGTCCTTCAGGCAGGGGGCTGGACTCAATGATCTTCTGAGGTCCCTTTCAGCCCAAATGTCTATGAAATCTATGAAAAGAAGAGTTGGGAATTTTAGAGTAAATAGGAGATGCAACAAATCATTTTCTTTTCATTCTAGGTATACATGTTCCATATAGGTATATGAAACAAATAATTAAATAACTCCGAAGAAATATTTTTCATTATTTCAGAGGGGACAGATAAGTTCCCCTGGGGCTGGGCCTGGGATCATGGGGGGCAGTGGTGGTGAGAGCACCAGGAAGACCATGCACCAGGAGAGCCCCACAGGTGGGAGGGGCGGAGTGAGGGGTGGACCCCCCTGCGACCCTGATTTGGGTTGCAACTCAAGGTTGGTAGTCACTGATTTAGGGATTGAAAAAGGGCTAACTATGCCGGTCTCAAATGAAAATTACATTTAGGAATATGGTAAGGCTTTTCAAGTATACTAAAAATACAGACCTATGTTAGTACGCAGGAAAAATTGTCCTCTTAGAACAAAGAAAGCATAGTTTTGTTCACATTACTGGGCAAGAAGAGGAGAAGGAACCCTTGGCTGCATTTACAGTTCAGGAGACTGGTGGATTTCCTGGTTACATTAAACTGAGTTTCTCAAACAATCCTTCCCATGGTCTAGGTTTTAAAATAAAGCAATAGGCTACATTATGTTTATTTTGCAAACAAAGGAGAAAAGAAAAACTTAGGCAATAGAAAAAATAACAAAGAGAAATTTAAAACTACTAGTTGTGATTTTGGCCCCAGTGGAAAACATACATTTATTGGGAAGAATTCTCAGCAGTAATGCTGGAAATCTTACACTTTCTAGTTCAATTACAACATCTGATTTTAGATATTGGTAAGAGGCTTGTTTCCCAGAACTTTGATACTGGATCAATATCATGCTAACTTGTGATGCATTAGAAATAGTGCAGGAGGTATCTAAATGTTATTAATAGTTTCATAGCCTTCCAATATATTCTTCCAGACATATTTAGTTATTGTTTAGATTACTGTTTTATTGAAATAAAAACAAGCATGTTATGGACTTACATGAAGCTGCACTTTGAGTAATAACCTAGAGAATTCAAGCATATCTAGCTTCATAACATAAGCTATTCCTTTATTCTACACTAGCATCTTCATGGCACTAAAAACAGAACAAGACTGGGCTGACCTTGCATCTGGATTGTTTGAGAACACCTAGTATAATGGTAATATGAAACACTGGGCCATACCAGGCTCATCTTCACAAGACGCTACATTGCTGTAACGATGTGCTACGGTGAGCACAAACCGTGACGCCAATGCTACATCATCATAGTGATGAGCTACCTCATTATAGCCTGTGGCTACAGTGATGTACTTGCTAAAAATAACCGTGCACCACCAGGATGGGGCAGTAATGGTTGTTAATGCACCATCATTTGGTACTTTCTAAAGCAAATGCTAAATGACAGCACAGTAACAACTGCACCATGAGGGACACATGTAGACATGCCCACTGAGGGCTAAATACACTTCTGGTATGAATCCAGTGAAATATAGGAAGATAGGAATGGAAGGAACTTTTTAGGGCCCCTGGTAGAAATTACACTTAAGCCACAATTAACCAGATAATTACATCTTAAATAGTAACCTAGCAACATGTTCAGGCAATTAATGGTGCAATAAAATGGGAAATAAGCCACAAAATAATTCTACAAAATATATTTAATAATTTTGTGGCTGGTTTCCATTGTGTCTTAAATTGAACATGTAGCAGGGTCCCTACCGTGTAGCCTGATGCTGAATGCATGGCAAGGACTAGCCCCCGCGCAGTCCTGGACCTGGGACCAACAATCATCCAACTGTCAGTCTCAGACCTGAGACCACACTGGCCTCTCCAGCTGGCTCCATTGCAGTCCCAGGACTGAATCTAACAATCAGATGACTGTCAGTCTCAGTCTGTGACCACACCAGTCACCAACTGGAGTCACATACTCACTCTAGTTCAACCCTGGGGCTGGGACCTATAATCAGTTGATCATGATCCCAAGCTTCCCCTGCACTGGCAAGTAAAATGTGGAGACTGGAATCTGATCCCCAAACACATAATTTTGCATCCTGCCATGCACGTGTGGCCTGGCAGGAGTTGAGATTGTTGGAACTGGGAAACCAATCCTATCATTCCATTAAGTGAAAGTGTGCTAGGGTTTGAGGTCACTGAGTTCAGTCTGCTGCTGATGTGACACTACTGTGCAGTAGTCTCGGGCTACTGTACAGTCAGCATCACAAAAAAGCTGTTCAGTGGTGCTACTGCACAGTAACATGGGTTATCCTGCAGTCATTTAGTACATGTTTATAATAGACACTAAATGACTACGCAGTGACAACTGTGCAGTCAGCGTCTCGTGTAGACATGCCACTGAAAGTTATAAGCCACTTCAAGGAGAAAAGATTCTTTGAGTAAATCTTATATCTTTTATTAGACCAACTCAAATAGCTATAAAAATTCTTCTTAGTAAGCTTTTGGGCACAAACACCCTTTCTTCAGGCTGAGGAAGCGTCGGCAGATGGTCTGTGCTCTTCCTGGATGGAGTGGTAAAGCAGCCAGAGACCAGTACATATGCAAGAAAGCTGGTCAGTGAAAATGTAAATTAAGGTGATCACTAGGTGAGAGAGAGGTTGGGTGGGGGGTGAGGGGAATGAATGTAAGTGTAGCCAGAGGTTTGGAGGGGGGAGAGAGAAGGGAATGAGAATAGCTGGTAAAAAGTGGAGGGTTTACATGGGGAGTCAGATGTTAGGCAGATTATAATGTGTTAATAATCTAATGTTTATGTTTAGTCCATAATCTGTTTGTATCCCGTAGATTGATGAAGTTAAATTTGTAGGCTCGGCTGTGAAAGAAAGGTGTTTTGTGAAATCCCTTTGAGGATTAGAACTGGGGGATTGGAGAGAGAGTGGTTTTCTTGTGAGAAATGTGCACCCATCAGTGATTGGGTATTCTGGTCTTCGATACATTTTTGGTGTGTGTTCATTCTGGCGAGCAGTTATTTTTTGCTTTTTCCTATATATTTTCCATCAGGGCATTTGGTGTGCTGGATGAGATATATAACATTTCTGGAGATGCAGGTGTAAAATCCTGGCATGTTGATGGTTCTGTTGTGGGGTGTAATAATTGTGGGTTTCTTGTCCTGGCCTGGTCTGGATCCATTTGGTGTGTTTTGGGCCATATAATGTGCATTGAGCCACATCAATGCACATGATAACATGTCTTTTGGGGTGAAAAGATTTGTCATAAGGTTTGGTCAACTGAATGAAGAAAAGGTGCTTTATAATGAGTGCAGAAAACATTGGATTCAAGTAGAAGTCATTCATTTTAAGATATGGGGGAAAAAATCATGTGTCGTTCATTCTGTTCAGCTAAGAGAAAGCCACAACTAATTAGCCATTTTGCTACTCTCCAAAGAATACAGCAGGTAACTGCTCCATGCCTTCTTTAGGACTACCATTTATATATATATAAATAAATATATTTATTATATATATATAAATTCTATCAAAGTGTGTGTGTGTGTGTGTGTGTGTGTGTGTGTGTGTGTGTGTGTGTGTGTGTGTATAAACAACCTGTTAACAGCTTCATAAATTATATTCCAGTATGAGGTAAATTTTTATGATGACTTTGAGACTCAGCAAGCTTTTTTTCCTCTCTCCCTCTCTCTCCCTTAATCCCTGGATTTTACCTATAGTCTGCATGCAAGTAATGCACATTAGTCAATTAATAGGCTGTTAAATGACAACAGTTCCGGGCAATTTAATTACTGTTGGTAAAATAAGAAATGAATTATTGCATGTCAGTAACTAATTTCAGTTCCTTTCCTTGGAATAGATTAACTTTGAACATGATGGGTTTATTTAGAAAAGCTGAGTGCTTCCTTACTAATGCAAATTGCTGAGTCATTGTAAAAATGTATATCTCTCTCCAAATTCTTCTCCCTCTTTCTCTTTGGGCTGAGCAAGAAACTTTATCAGTATTTTTAATGATTCTATATGCTAACATATGCAAAAATGTAATATGTATATAAATCATTCTATTAAAACACACCCAGACAATAACTGAATAACACAAAATGCCCTTGTCCCTCCCACAGCCTTGCTGTATGCTTATCTAATAAACATAGTAAAGTGTATGAACTTTGACCATTAATTAAAATGCAAAATTTTGCAATAAAATTCACAGTTTGTATAGCAGGTGATGTTGCAAATGTCTTTGTGCAATGGCACTCCCTTAATGATAGATTAGTTGCACTTTTTAAGCAACACAAAGTCACTTAGCCAGACGAATGATGGCACAGAGAACAATTTATAATCTCAGATTTTATCTGCATTATAAAATAAGACATGGCCAGAACATGGCGCTCCATTAGGTGCCACATTTTCAAAAGACAGCATCAGCCCCCACAAAATAGTCCCACAGTCCTAACTGAGCAAAATATTCCATTAATTTCAATATTTAATACTATTCACCAGGTTATATTCCAAGGTCTCCACCTCTCTCATAAACACTCCATCAAATTTAGGGATGAAGCTGACTCTATTACTACTATACAACTACTACTATGCAACTGTTGAACATCCTTCTAACAGGAAAAAAAACTTATTCAGCAGTTTTTCATGCTTTTTACAAGGGAATAAATAATTATGAATGCAAAAGAAAGCTGAGGAGTTTTCATTTTTCTAGCATCACACATATGTGGGCCATTGAACAAATTATTAACAGATCCCTGAAGGAATGCCTGGAAGGGAATAATAATTGCTGGAAACATTGTTTTGGTCCATAGCCCAAGTTTAGACCTTTCCTTAGGGATGTCTTGCATGACTATGCACTCACCAGCAAAAATAAAGATTGCACAACTGGGCCTTATATAAGCACAGGTCAGTGCAGGGGGTACTTACATTAACAAAATAAGTCACTGTAGTATCACCAAGGACCTCCTTTTATGTCTGTATTCCAACTATTTCATGAAACCAAAGAAATCTGTAAACATGGAATATCTCAGCACAGATAGTCTACATTGTCCTAGAAGAATGCAGTCAGTCTCCTATCAATAAAAAACATACTTCTATACCACAAGGTGTAAAGTTAAGTTGGTCTATATTTCCCAAAAAAGGTAGTTTCGTTTTATCACAAAAACTCTCCCTTTATCTCCCCATATGTTGTTTTTAATTCAAATATTTCTGTAATTATTTTCATAATGGTTTCAATATTTATTTCATTTTTATAAAGATACCATTACAATTGATCTTAAAAAAGCATCAACACGGGAAAAATATTTTAAAGTGGTGTTTAAAACCCTACAAAATGGGAACCACTTCCCCATTTCAGAAAGTTTTGTGGAATTTGTATTTTGTTGTTCAGTTCACTTTGGCGTAAGGATGGCAAAGAAAAGTCTTGCAAGAATTTGTAACAGAGAAAGTAGTAGTGCTGGACCTTGAAGAATACTTTTCTCATTTAACTAACTTGTCTACCTGTAGAACAATCTTAGTTTTTATTTTTAGCACTGTTGTTAGCATCACAGCAGAATAAAGCTTCCTGATTAAACATGGGGAAACCCATCACCCTACTGTGATTGCTGGAATCTTGATGAAAATTCAGATCTAATCCAATTTTTTCCAGAACATAAAACATACGTCTTTTACAGGTTAGTCCAAGCTGCATAGATTGAACCAATAAGCAAGTGAACAGACATTCACTTTTGATTCCAGAAATGCAACTACATACCTGACATGGCCCAGGCCTGAAGCTGGGGTGGGGGGAGTGCTAAAGCATGCTTCCCTGCTTGATTGGAACAACCAGCTTGGGCCAAGTCTAGCCTGCCTACTCTGCAAGGAGGAGGGGAGGTTGTGGGGGAGGTACAAGCACCCTGGAATGCTGGGGGACTGTGAGTTAACTTGAATCTGGAGCAGATCTGGGACAGAAGTTCAAAAAACAAGCTTACCCTAAATCACTTAAGTCTGATACTACATCCATCCAGGTTTATCTTAAATTGGTTTCAGCCATTTTGAAAGTGGTTAATGTGCACTGAACTTCTGTTGTGTAACAGAGTTGAACTGGTTTCTGATTACTTATACCAGTTTATGTGTAATTCCTATCCCTAGTCCAGTTGTTTAGAAGTTTATTGTGCAAGACCCTCAAGGCCTACTTCAGGGGTAGACTGATTAGCTTCACAATGCTAGAAGGTAAAATAAGGAGAAAACATAATGACCCAGAGGAAAAAAAAGAGTTTGATTTGTCCTATACCACAAGCTAATGTTAAGTTTTGCTGCAGTCATTTCTGGTAGATATGGTAGAACTCAACAGAATACACCCTGCATGACAAATTTACCCAATTTTGACTCAGGAGGGATTTCTGGGAATTGGCCAAAAAAGCTGGCAAGTTACTAGCATATTGTCCAAGGATGGAAAGCATTGGCATAAAGACTACACTCTTTATAGCCATGATAAATATATATGTCACTCAAAGATAATAAGAAATGGCTCTTTAATCTTTGTAAAGACTTTTAAAGATTGGACATAAGCCATATCAGTCGATGATTCAAGCAATTTTAAAAAAAAATTACATCACAGAACATTATTGGAGCCCATCAGAAGATAAGTTGATGCAATTAAGAATATGAAAGCAGGGGAAAGTTCCTTACTGTTATTTTTAGACTTGTCGTTGAATTCTGGTCTGACTTGAACTCTCTCATGAGTAAGGATCCTGTTTTTCTCTGTTAAAAATCCAAAATTCTCTGACTAAAAACACCAAATCCACATTTTTTCCATGATTAAAATGAAATGCCACAATATATATAGGTATCAGTAGTACACAATGTTTTATTGATACATTTACAATTTTAAAGCAATTTGGAAGCCTACCAGTGCCTAAATCATTATAATAAAATGCATTCTAAATACCTAGATATTTTGGTGTTTGCATTTTGGTTTTTTTATAATGGAAAATCAAAGCTCCCTCTGCCCCCTTCACTCATCAGGATGTAGGTCCAGCTGTAGCTGTTCTCCTCCCCCACCCCACTCCACCCACTGCTTTGTGGTGCTGAGCAGCACTGACATGCTTGTGCCCTGGCCATGTCCATGCCATTGCCCCTACTCCCAACCCACAGCCCCCCCAGACCTGTCAGTGCCCCTTATTAATGACCCACAGCCCCTGCCTACTCCCCCAATTGCTCCCTCCAGCAGCAGCTGCCCCCACACCAGGTGGGTATGTGGGCCAGGGAGTGGGTACGTGGGGAAGGGGGTGTATGGAACAGGTGTATGTGAGAAAGGAGGAATGTGTGGACATAGGTGATGCCATTGATGGCGTTGGAAAGGCATAGGTGGGCATGTGCCCCTCACTCTTCAGATTTCTGCACTGACAGCAGTGTGCAGGCCACTGGTTTGCTACCTGGCTGGCCCAGCAGTGTGCAGAAGCTGCCTCCATGGCCCAGCGGACAGGACCTGGAATGGGAGGGGGGAGTAGGATGGGAAAACTTAGTTCTGCCACCACTGCCCCCAGAAGCCCCACACCAGTTATGCCACTGTGGCTACCAAGGTATGCTGCTATAATACACTGATATTATAATGGTGAAATAAGATGCCCCCCTCCCCACCCCCTGGCAAAAGCATGTGTTGGTTTTGCTTTAGACTCAGAAAAGACTTTTTATCGGATGGGCTAAATACGTATTTCTATGTTCTGAAAAAATTGGATTGGATCTGAGTTTTCTCTCTCAATTTAGCTGTTTCATTTTCTCCAAGCTTCTCATATCATGAAGCTCTGCTACTTCCAGCCTCTTCATCAAAGACATTAGGTAAGGGTGTCTGTTGCCTCCATAACTTCTTGATTTCTATTCACTTAGCAATAAAAATACATACTCATCCAGGTATCCAAAGCACACAATTATTTCCCGTACAGCAGTGATGCTGTACTATAGCACCTTGGTGGGTCATGACTCAGCCAGGTGACTTGGAGTATGGGGGAGAGCAAGGCAAGGAGGCCAGTTTCTCCCTGCACATTCCCACCACCACTGGAATGCTCCATGCATGACAACAAGACTATATCTAAGAGGAGGGTAAGGGGAAGCAGCATTGGGTATTGTCTTTATAGGGGAGCGGGATGCAAGAATGGCTGTGACTACAGCTACAAAGTTCATCATGCCACTGTGATCAGCATGGTGGCAGCCCATGCTGGTCAGGGTATGGCATGGCTGCCCGGGCCATGAATACCTGGCTACATCTCTGCATGGGAACTCTTGGCAAGGAAACAGCAATGTCACCTGCATGTGGTATTGTTGGTGAGCTAATTAGCTCTGCTGTGCAAATGCAGATGTAGTTCAGTCTGGTAAACAGACTGCAAGAGAAGTAATATAAGTCATGTTGCATAAAAAGCACCAGGTAGGACTAAGGCATAAGTACTTTTGGGGGCTATACAGGGGCTAAGGAAGAAGGGAATTGCAGGACTGCTGGTGTGATTAGGAGGGAAGTGGCTTGTTTCTATGAGGTGACATTGGGCTGTGAAGCTGTTCAGGCAGATAGAAGGGAACCACTAGATCAAAACTGTTGAGAACTACTGCTGTAGAGTAGTGCAGTGCGGTGCAGTGCAGACTATGACTTTTTGCACACATGCAAGCCAGAAGCCACAATCTCAGCTTCTAATTACTAATTCAAACCTTTCAGTACATATCTGGGTTAAAAAAAAACACATATCGAAAAGTTTTGGGTGCAGACAGAAGTGACAAATTTTCACCTGATCTAGACCCAGAAAGTGGTCTACAGCTGTGACCAAACAGAAGTGTATGGCTGCAGACTGCTTTAAAAGGGCCCAATTTCACAAAAATCTGAACCCTCATGCAATGAGGGTTCAGATGGTCATGCTCCAAAATTAAGCATGTTATGGAACTTGTGTCTGCGGAGCTCCCAGCCTGTTGCTGTTTTTGGAATGGGAAGGGGGAAAGGGAGCAGAGGGAGTTTGGTCTGGGGTTTTTTCAACCAGCACTGAAGGGTGAAACAAATGGGACTGAGGTGGGACAAATTGGACTGAGGGTCAAATCCACCCACCCCACTCCAGTGCTAGCTGGGGAACCCCAAGAATAAGCTCCCCCTGCTCCCTTTCCCCAGTCCTATTCTGAAAACAGCAACAGGCTGGGAGAGAAAGTAGCATTTGTATAGAGACCAGACTTCAGGCTCTCAGCAATCAGCTGCAGTCCCCAACTCTGGAACCAAACAGCAAATTTATGGTTAGTCTGAGGGATCATTGCAAATCATAGCACTTCCTGCAAAGCGCTATGAGTTGCAAAGGGGAGCTGCTCTTCTGTCTGTGCCCTTTAAGAGAGAGAGTCTCCCATTGTCATGGTTTGCAACTTTCTGTCAATGGACAAATTGATTCAACTGCATACCTCAGTATAAAACTATCAAAAACCACTAACTAAGGTTAATTATGTCCTGTGCTGTCTCAGATAGGTAGTGACATGGACTCTTCAGTCCTGCAGTTTTTGGGGAAGGGTTAAAATCTAGCCTTTAGTGCTTTCCCCAGTAATAATTATAAGCAATATTTTTATTAGAACTATTTCTATATTTGATAGTTTCATGGGTATCTAGAATTGAATAATGCAAATATGTCTTTCCAAGGCTTACAGAGTGAATGAATCTAGGAATTATTCTCTTTTCATCCTATGAGCTCTCATCTTCCAAAGCCTCTGGCACACACACCATGTTCCTTATGAATTAGCTATTAATGTCGTGGATTTTCAGAAATGCTTTCCAAGGAAACTTTCATGTTCAGTTCCCCACTTGTAACAGAGATTTACAATTTAGTTATCTATTGTGAATAATTAGACTTCCAGAAATTGCTTTGGTAACATTTAATGTGACATCAGTTCTCTGCTCTGCCCTCATTCCATAATTCACTGTTTTATATTGTAGCTCCCTTTTGACAAACCCTATTAACCAAACCTTCCAGGTCTTACTGAAAATGTCAGACTACAGAAAACAGATAAGAATTGTCACTCTGCAGTACCAGCACATGACTGCTGACTCGAACCTGGCAGTGCTTTACTACAGCCATAATTCACAGGGCAAGAGAAGCAGAAGAATCAATTGCCAGGGCAATTGGAAAGGGAACGCAGCAAGATGTTTTACAGTGTAAAGTTATTTTCACATTCTCTGAGAGTCTACTGAAATTAAAAGCATTGCACTATGGTTAACT
Organism: Alligator mississippiensis; assembly: GCF_030867095.1. Classification (NCBI taxonomy): domain Eukaryota; kingdom Metazoa; phylum Chordata; order Crocodylia; family Alligatoridae; genus Alligator; species Alligator mississippiensis. The sequence goes on from NC_081826.1 coordinate 134,398,815, forward strand.
AAGACTAAAGAAAATGGTCCCTCTGAGGCAAGAAGCAAGACATACATGTTTAAACAGACTTGATTACCAAATCATTGGCCACAAACTCAGGGTTTTAAGGGAATGTTTAGCTTTCAGAGTTCTGGAAACTACAGGTACCATAGTTACCTGTTGTGCCTGCCTCTGTTCCAGAAGGTGCTCTCGGGCAACTCTTGCGCGGGTGACTAACCCGGCCTGCCCCGCTCTCGCTGGGGAGTCCCCGGCACTTGCCGACCGCGGTCACGGCTGGGCCCGCAGCAGGGGGGTCCCCCTCACTGCGGCCTCCAGCGCCGAAGCGCCCCTGGGCAGGCTCCCACGGGGCTCTGACCTCCCCTACACCCCGGCCAACTCCACCTTTAGTCGTGGAGCTTGTGTTCCTTGTCCCCGAACGAGGACTGGGCATCGAGGGCCCTCTCTGCCTCTTGCGGCCCTCTTCCCTGACGCCCCGCTGGCGTCTCTGCCTGGTCTTCCCTGGTTCCCTCACCGGGATTCCCGCTGGCTCTATCCCGGTTCCCTCACCGGAGTCTCCACCGGCTCCAGTCCGGTTCCCTCACCGGAGTCTCCGCCGGCTCCCGCTCTGGGCTCCTCCTCGGAGCCTCTGCCAGCTCGTCCCCAGTTACCTCACCGGTGGTTCCAGCTGGCCCTCCCTCTGGGCTCCTCCTTGGAGCTTCTGCTGGCTCCCTCGTCAATTTTGCCGCTCTTCCGCGGCGCCGCGGCTCTCCCCGCCTCAGTTGCTCCCGGTGCGGCTGCAGCCTATCCGGCCCACGGCAAAGGCCCCTTGCGGGGGCCCGGTTCCACTCCTGGGCTTCCTCCCAGGCTCCACGCCCTCTCACCACGCGCCGGTGCTGCTATCACCGCAGCTCTCCCGGCAGCTGCTGCAGGTAGAGCCGCTGCCTCGGCTGACCCCGTTGGGCTGGATGCATGTGCCCTGCTGGCACGGGTCCCGCTCTCGGGGTTCCCTGCGGGCTTCCCCCGCCTCTCTCTTGGCCCCACTTCTGGGGCCGCCTTTTATCTCTGCCGGGCGGCATCTCCCGCCGGCGTCGCCCAGCCCCAGCTGGATATAAGCGTGGCTTACAAACTGCGCTGGCAGTCTCGTCGCGCGCGTGTCCCTGCTTGTTCCGGCCTCTGCGTGGGGTAAGTAAGTGGTTACTTCCCCCCTGGTCCGGCCCCGGGGTACCCTTCTAACCCCGGCGTCCCTGGGACACCTATCTTTACCACTTCTCTGTTCTCTCTCTCACTGCTATTTAATTACAGGAATAAGAAATGGCTGAACGCAAGGGGGAAAACGTTGCATATAGTGGGCATCTAAATACTTTCAATTTCTTAAAGGTTAAATCATGGCAAGACATAACCATAATATAAAAGTTCACCTCCCTCTTAAAAAAAAAATAAAAAGGAGGGAAACTACCACCCCAAAGGCAAGAGCAGCATTTAACATTCATGACATTTCTTACTTGCTAAACCTGGTGATTCTGCCAAAAAGAGTGGTCTGCTAATTAGAACTGGGTCTTGGGAAACAAGACTCCCAGGTTCTGTTTGTATCTCTGACAGGTGCTCATGTCAGGACCTGGACCAGATGACTTATGCCAAAATATATGGGAGTGACCTCTCATTTTGACTGCCCAACGAGAGATCCCTTGGACCTGGTTTTCAAAAACTATGAAAACTATTATTTCATTTCCTGAGGCACCCAAAATGTTATAGGGACTTTGTAGACATGGAGGAAGAAGTACAGGTTTTAGGCACTTAAAGTTGCACCCACTTAAGACTCATTCCCATTGATTTCAATTAAATTTATATACCTAATATGCTCCAGCATTTACAAAAGCCATCTACTAGATAGATGTCCATCTGAATCTTTAGGCACCTTTGGAAACTGTCTGCACTCTCTGCTTTGAATAGCTTACAAACTAATGGGACAAAGACAGATGAGGGTTATGGAAAGGGGTCACAACATTGCAAGCAAAGTAATCAGGGTGATAACAGCCACATGTCTTGTTGCCTTTCTGTTTTGTTTTGATTTTTCATTTTAAGTTAAATAAATTTAAAATGACTTTTTTCTTCCTAAGCTCCCTCCTAGAGACACTACCTTTTCCCCATAATGCAGCCTATCTTCAGTTCCAGCCCCCTAACACCTTGCCTTGCATGTTTAAGGGAAAAATGGCTTAACAAAGCAATTACAGACCTCTAGTTTAGTTGGTGAATAAGGCATCAAGTGATGCATTTAGCCAAATCAAACCCTCCTACAGGACGATGCTCTCATAAGTGACCTGGTATATTTCCTTCCTGCAGTCCCTGGTAGGAGTCCTTAGTAATCATTGCTTAGTATGACTTTGAATAGAGCTATGAATTTGAATTTCCCAAGCTATTTTACATCAAATATGTGAGTTTCTGCTTCAGCTTGATTCTTGTGAATTTTGCATAAGTGTAGTCAGTGGAGGTAATATGGATTTCCATCAATGGAACTTATGGAATGCAGCCCATAGTCCCCAACCAAATAAACCAATTCCACGAGGGAGACGTGTACAAATACCTTTTGTAAAACAATTAGCACATTTGAGGCACTTAGCAATTTGTGCTTTTGTGTGCATGTATACCCTCTAAAATACTGAAATGCCAAAGATGAATATTGCCAGTGTTTATTCTACAGATGGTGGTCAAACTAGCCCTCAATATGCGAGTACTTACGTTTAAGTTTCAGCTTCTTTCTTGCCAGCTTCTGTAACCTGTAGGCATGTTATTCAGAATGAAAGTAACATATCGCATTACTGGACAGATCTAACAATTTACATTTAAAGGCATAGTCTTAATTAGGCATTAGTACTTCTCTACAACTGCTTCAAATTCTTTGCCTTAAGAGGGATGACAGGAGAGTAGTCCAATTGGGATTTACACATTCAGGTCCTGCTTAGTTCTCTTTCTAAATTAGGGCTCCACTGTCTATAGGGAATCCCTACCATGGATGAGTGCCCAAAGCTCAAACCATCAAGTTGGAAAAAATACCTTTACATTTGGCTCAGAATTAGTAAAATAATTTTTATTATTATTGAAAAAGAAAGCATCACCATGAAAAACAATATTCCTACAGCTCCTGGCACAATACTCATCAAGAACAAAAAATAAACATTATCATCTTTCCTGAAAGTAAAGTCAGTAGCTGTGGCTTAACAGTGGTGCCTGCCAACTATCACTTGGACAATAGTAAGTGATTATAGGCAGAGACTTCCTCTGTTTTGTTTTAATCAGTTACTTAATCAGCTGGCTCAGAATGAACTAGTTTGACTCAACAGACTGAGTGACAAAACATGTCAAACCAGAGCAGCATAATAAAAATGTAGTGATAAATCATGGGAAAGTGATAGTGCCATTCTTTTCATTTACCCTTTTGTTTCTATCATTGCAAGTTAACCTTGGTTCCTTCCATTTATCTTTCGTTGTTATTGCTGAGAAATTTAGCTCAAGATGTTTCGCATGATGAATTATTAAAAATCTTTAACTGCTGGACAACCTTCTAGAGGTATAAGATTTTTTTTTCTAAAAAATTATCCCTTGTTTTGCTGTGAGGGGAGACAGCTAATGAAAAATGGTCCAGAATTATTGTGAAACAATTGTCTGTAGTGTAATCAAGTCTGTTTCTGCCCTCCAACTACTCATGGATATAATGATACATGTATCATTAAGCAGCTGCTATGGATGCCTGAGGAAACTGGTAGAAATGTGTACCTATTGTTTTCCTTTCTCCCCCTCCATCTCCTCTGTTGCGCTCTCTCCATCCACTTCCCACTGCACTTATAAAAAGCTGTTTGCACAAAGAGGCTTATAGCTACTTTGGGCCTGATTCTGTACTTAGACTGCTGCAGCCCCTTAAGTGAAGTCCACTCTGATGCATGTGTAAAAAAGAAAGACCATCACATTCCTGAATTAAGCGGTGCTTAATTATGGAATCTTCAGTGTAAGCTTTTTTTAGGACCGTGATTTTTAACACAGAAAATAGAGGGCAAGGGAGAGTGTGTGACTAATGCTTAATTAAAACAGCTTTGAAATAAAACAATTGTTTGTTTAATGGTTGCTAAATGCTGTGTAGTTGAAAGACGCTCATTCAGGAAGGGGTTTTTTCCTCCCCCTATGTGCATGGTTTTAGTTACCAAGTTCTCTTATATATGGCTCAAGGCATTCTCTGCACAGCAGACCTCTCACTGGCAGTCAGAAACACCCACTAGGGTGACTGAAGCTTCCTTAGTGACCTGTTCAGTGGTGAGGACATGCTTGGCACTTAAATCATAACAGTGCTTAACAGCAACCAAACCATTCTTTCTGGTAAACATACAGAGGCTTTCTGTTTTATTGAAGCCAGACTGAAGGCCACAACACAAGAGGGAGAAAGATAGTAACAGAACCTCCGGGTATCATATGAAGGATAGAACTGGCACATTTTTCTGCGTGAAATAATACAACTCAGTTGTATAAAATATTTTCCAAAACAAATATTACTATTAAATGTCCAACATGCCTGAGAATGGCAATTTCAGCATACGCTATGAAAGAAGAACCCTCATTTTAATCATCACAGAAGACATTAGTATTGTATTGCCAGATTTTATACATACATTTAGTCGTCCATGACCTAAAAAGCTATCACCCAATTCAGAGAGGAGGGACAGCAGTAACAGGACAGCTTTCATTTGCACACCTGATTTTCCAAGATAAAAATAATGATGAATAATGACTAACCTACTACCAAGAGAAGTTTCCATAAAGATTTCTGCTGACTTTGCTGCACTTTGGATCAGGCCCACAATAAAAAAAATGCATGCAGTAAACACTGGCGTGAACATGTCTCTCTGTTTTTCTACAGTCATTGCCAGTGCCCTCTCTTCGTATTTCCTGTGGCATTTTTTGCCGGGGGGGGGGGGGGGGGGGGGGGGGGGGGGGGGGCATTGTGGCTATGCTATGCAAAAAGGCCTGATACAGTTGTTCTTGGGAACCCTTTTTAACAAATGAGTATTTAGTTGTCTGGAATCACAGGGGTCTCACTGACCCAAGAGGGGCCCTTCCAATTGTATGTTCCCATGCACCCCACAGACCTCACAAGAGTGGCCACCAAAAAGAAATGAATGAGTTTCATTTCTTTCAGGCTGAGACCTCCTACAGCCTGATTTTATCTAAGGGAATTCTGTTAAGCAGCCACCAGCTAAATTGTGACACACTGCAGAATACGTCTGTGAAACATTTATCATTAAATCTGAAACAAAGTGAGATCAAAAACTAATCCATAGGTTGGGTTGACTGAAGCCTTGGAATACACTTTTGGGCCAAAACAGTTGTACCAGAATACAACTTGCTTTGTAGACTGCCCAGGTGGAGGTACCTCTTATCTTCTTCTCACATGGGCAAGGAAAGGGTAAAACTAATGTTTCATCCCTAGTCAATGGCCAAGCTTCCCCCAAAGTACTGTAGCCTTCCACCTTCTTCTGGAGCAGAAAGGATTTCCGGTGTCCTAGCTCCTATACAGGACTGCTCCAGGAGTAAAACGATAATGCATGTACCTTAAATGCACAGTTGGCATAACTTATCATCTATGTTTTTAGGTCCGGTTTATATGTATGTGGAAAATGCTCTTTAAAATTATATTAAAATTTTTAAAAGTAAAATATCTACAAAACTTCAGGAGATGCACATTTTATTAACCTCAATTTTTTTGTGAATTCAATTCAAAAACAAAAGAAAAAAATCACATCTGTTTTTTAAATTATTATTGATTTTGCTTCTCTATCACTTCAACTTTGATCCATAAGATTTGTCTCTCCTGTAAGATCAATGCAAAGCACTGGACCTTATAGAATATAATTTTTCACACCCTTTAGGAGACTTTATGTTCATACTTTGCCACAACTCTCATTATGCATTAAGCTAGAATGACTTACAAAACATTCAAATAATATAGATATAATAACAACTGCTGATAAAAAATATTGCATACTGACAAATACATAATAACTGTTCCTTCTTTCCTGAAATAAAGGTAACCTATTTTGATCATGCACTTTTCTGGAAAACTAAATAATTTTCTTTCTGATTTCAGATTTTGCAGGGCACAGTGGAGCAAAACAACAAACATGAAACAGCAACTGGCTCCAAAACAGAGAATTTTCCATAAGCCTGGAGATGTTTTACAGTAAGATGGCCACTTGACTTGGGCGAATGAAAGAGAGAACCAGAGAGGAATGGAGAGAGGACTTGTCTACACTGCTTGTGCATGGTGCCTGGGACTGCTACCAAGTGCTATGCCCCATCCACACACTCCCACTGAGGATACACTAAATTCTAGAAACAAGGCAATCTAGCCATTTCACACTGGCCCTGCACATATGTCAATGAGCCGGGCCACTGTACAAGACAGAGTCTCAGAATGGCTTTGGGCATATGCTCAGGGATGATCTACATCAGTAGTGCTCAACCTTTTGGTCCGGTGGGCCAGAAAATTTTCATGGACCAGTCTGAAGGCTGGATTAGGCCCTGCACACCAGGATCAGGCCTATAGAGCCTTACTTTGCCCTCTGCACTGGGATTGGGCCTGTGCAGCCTGTCAGCCCTATTTGCCGGGATCAGGCCCCACACCGGCCCCATGCACCTAATCTGGCACACGGGGTAGGGGGGCATCTACACATGCCCATACAGTACTGTTGTTACTGTGCAGTCATTGAGTACTTCCTTTGGGGAGCAACATGCCTTTTGGAAGTACTAAATGAAGGCTCAGTAACAGCCCATGCTGCGCCACGCCAGCGGCACACAGTTATTTTTAGCCACTACATCGCTGTAGCAATACTGAAGGAGCACGTTGCTATGGCAACATGGCCGTGGCATCATGGTTTTTGCCTGTGGATGCTATATGACTGTAGTGCATTGTTATAGTGATGTAGTGCCACGTGTAGACCCACCCAGGGTGATGCCATCCATTCTGCAGAGCTCCTGTAGGTTCATATATTTGGCAGCAGGGGAGCAACAACTGCTCTGACTCCAAATTTTCAGACCTGTAGGGAGCCCCACAGGCCAGCTGACAACCCTGGGGCCTGGATCTGGCCTGTGGGCTGGGGGCTGAGCACCCCTACTCTAAATCAGAAAAAATATATATATATCATTTTCCATAAAGACCCATAACTGTCTACATTGTCCTACTTCCAGGGTTTGGTGTACACAAAACAAAAGTAAGCCACCAAGGCAAGCTGCTTGGCCACAGTTACTAGGTCAGCACAGAGATAGCACAGAGAAGCCCTAAATAGCGATTTCTTTCCATAGTCCTCTCAATTGTACTGCAACATACTGAGTGCCGGTACAAGATGCTAAAGGAAGATATACAGCCTAAACTTTGTCCAACAGAATACTTAACTGAAGTACCTGGAAGTACTTCCTTCAAATAATCAAAACAAGGAATCATCCAACCCTCCCCCCCCCCCCCAAAAAAAAAACAACAAAAAACAAAACACCTGGTAAGTTTATTATCTTTATTTTACAGTTGAGGAAATGGATACAGAAAAAGTTAAATTACTTGCTGGAGGTTACAGTGGAGTTAGAACCCAGGAGTTGCTCTTTATTTTCCTTTGTATGGACCACTCATCCCTATTCTCTGTATTTTAGGTGTGATAAACCTCAGAGCAGTGGCCTTTTCTTTTTAATTTAATTCTATTGTATTTAGTCACTGGTGTGAAAATTTGAGACTGATTCCTCTACAAAACAATGTGAAAGAAAAACTTCACAACAGACAGACCTCACCTGCTGGGAGTGCCTTTAGGACCTTCCTGCCATGGCACAAGATCTAGCCTGAAAAAGTCTCCTCCCAGGCATTTCTTTTTCCTTTTTAAGAAATCACATAGAGGATGCTTATGCAAGGTTCAATCCAACTCGCACAAGAAATCATGACTTTTACTACTTTCCACATAATCAATAAAAAAATTGTGGGAAGCATAACTTGGGACTGCATATTAATCTTGCATTCAGCCTGGCTTGCTTGCTTTCCACAGGAACTATTCATCTTGCTGAGTTTGTAGGAGTGATTTGTTTCATCTGTACACTCCATGCACCGCTAAATATAAAATCAACTCCTATTTAACAAAGTGGGCTAACAGCATGAAACCTATTCTGATAGCCTGGAACCCTGTAAGAACATTGCAAATGGCTGCAACGTGTCAGCATAAGAAAACGCTCCATTAAAAATTTGGTTTATAGCACAGCCATGCTGTTGGATGGAATAGTACAGAATTAAAGTCCTGAAAATAAATGCCACTGGTCTTTTCTTTAAGTGCATCAGCAAATATCCTGGAAAAGGCTTCCAATTATTTAACCCATTTATCTGAAATGATGTTTACATTACAGTCACCAATCAGACAACTACTCTTCACTCAACTGAAAAAGAAACCTGAATGAGATTAGAGACAGTATGGTATAGCAGCTCTGGCAATCAAATGACATCTGAGTCTATTCCTGGCTCTATCACTGACTTGCTGTGGGACCCTGGGCAAGTCACTTAATCTGCCTATAATTCTGTTTCATGTCCCAACCTTTGCCTGCCATTTCCACTTATATACATTCTTCAGGACAAGGCAAGGACTACCTCTGTGAATCTGTACAGTGTCTACCTACAGCAATGTTTTGAGCCCAGTCAGGACTTCAATATCTTACAACACGACAAATAAAACAACCGATTTTATTATTAGAACTTGTCAGAAGAGAGCTTGAAAAGATCTAGACTTTCTTTTCAGTATTGATGGACAATCAGATGATTGGCAAAGCTGGTTAAGCTTCTAAAAAGCTGAACCAGACTTTATCCACACAATCCAAACAGAGGTATGAACATATTTATGTAAAGCAAACAAACAAATCCTTCAATAAAGGACTTTGTGTTTAAGCTTACTAGACTTGAGCGCTGCACTGGGAGCTTGGAGCTCTTGTAATCTCTGTTGCTGTTTTCCAGTGCTAGAGAGGAACTGCAGCAAAAATGAGAAAGCAATGAGATAAATGTTTTTAGCATGCCCTAATTATTAGAAAGTAATAAGCTTTGCAGTCTTTCTTCACATTGGGTGATGCTTCATATGCAGGTAAATCATCTCATTATCAATGGAACTACTTATTTCCCTCAGTACTACACAACATTTGATAAACCTAAAATAAGAGAAAGGAGCAATCATCTAACTTCTGGATTGAATGGGTGCACAATTTCCTTTGCAAATTTCAACATTTAAAAAACATGTATATCAAACACACAACAGTCCAAAGCAGGGGTGGTGGGAGGAGAAAAAGGCTACAGGAAGATTTTTCTTTGAACTATTTGTTTAACTTTTAAGAACAAAAGGTGATTCAGTCCAAAGGGATGAGTGGGTTAGGAACACCTTTAGGAGTTCTCAAATAAGGAGGAGGTCTCTTTTTAGATTGGTGAACAGGTGACAAAGATGGGAGCTCCAAAAAGGAGGAGGTAAGGAAAAGATAAACTCAGATTTTTTGTAGAGAAGTCCAAGATTTGGAGGACCTAGTCTAACCTTCCCTTTAAAAACTTATCCCATCATCAGTACAAATTTAGTACTACAATATTTCATCAAAGAATGTAGTTCAGTGTCCTCTGTTTCACTTAGCATTTGAACTCCTAACTACTTATGCTTATTAGAGACACCCACAGTATTTTTCAAGAGTGGGTATATGACTCCCCTAAACCAGACAAATTCAAATCTCTATTCACTCCTTCATTGTCGATGGGATATGGCTGAAACATCCTGAGCTAACCTGTTAGGTAGTGTTACTATTTAGTTTTCCATGGTTGCTGTTTTCTAGCTCAATGATAGCAATTTTTCAGTAAAAATTAAAGTGCATGCTCTATATACACCGCAGAATCACCTTTACATTTGCAAAGTGCTTATTGAGTCCCTTAGGATGAAAAAAACTGCAAAGTTTGCTTGAAAATATAAGTAAAATTCACTTTGTCTACCTTCAAGATAAGCTGATGCACAATGTATAATTATATTATAAACATGAAGCATATTATAAGCTAACCCCAGCAGTAAGTGCATAGCCTAACTATGTATATATATATATATATATATACACATACGCTTGGGATCCTAGAAAAGTCTGCTCTTTTTCACTGTTATTCCTCTCCCTGGGTGTGTCTACACAGTATGCTTTACTGCACAGTAGACTAATCTACTGCTCAGTAAAACATTGAGGTCTATACATGTGCACATTTACTGCACAGTAAATCAGTCTACTGTACAGTTAGATACTAGCCATACATACAGGTAGTAAATTAACTGCTACTACAGGTAGTAGATACTGCACAGTAGTGCATGTGCAAACACTGGTTAGTAGCAAATTTGCTCTCAGTCAGCCTTTATACTAGGGGCCACAGGAGACAAGGAACTTCCCCGGTTCTGGCACTACTTAGCTCCCAGATCCCCACAGGAACTGGGAGCTGAGCAGCTCCAGGACTTAGGAGCTTCTTGTTCCACTGCACAGGCCAGAGCAGGCCAGTAAGTGTCTCACTTCTGGGGCAGGTCCTGGTCAGCACCAGCATGTGCAGGAAACTCCTCATGCAGCCCAGACCTAGCTGGGACCTGCTCCAGAAGTGAGACAGTTCCCGGCCAGCTCTGGGCTGTGCAGGGAACTCCATGTCATGGGGTTCAAGAGCTCTACAGTAGCTGCTGTTTCCCAGCCCTATGCATATCAGGACCCCTCCTGTGCTCCCTACCAGCCCTAGGGCTAACACTCAAGGGGAAGCCTGGAGCTTTCCCTGGTTGCTGCATGGGGGAAGAGCAGGGCAGGAGAAGCCCTGTACTGAGCTGCTGCCATTGGGAATAAAGCTTACTGTGCAGTATTTTTACTGCACAGTAAGGTTACTTGAAATTAAATGGCATGTGTAGATGCCCTCTGCTGTCTCCACCAAGGGGATTTCTTTGAACAGACATTGCTATGCCTTACAGTCAATGCTTGCAGAATTAGGCCCTTAAATTTATAGTAGCAATAGAACAGACTTTTAAGCCTTCTCCAGAATACATCCACTTGTATTGATGGGAATTTTGACTGTGATCTAGATCAGCTCCTGCATGCACTGCAAATATGTACCATTCTCTGTCAGCCCAGGCTTTCATTTGTGCCTAACACCTGCAAATGCACCTAACACCAAGTGAAAGCAATTGTACAGCACCTTGCAGGAGGCTCTCAGGGTGAAATCCCAGCTGAAGTCAATGAGGGAGCTCCCATTTGCTTCCTCAGAGTCAAGATTTCACCCCTTCTATTTTGTATGGTTGAGGCTCCAGTTTGCTCTTATCATTAATGTATGGAGAAATTCACTTCTGATTCTGGAGTGTAAAGGAAAAAGAAGAGTGATCTGATTATTAAGATCTGCTGGATGCTTCGCCTTAGCAGCAATGCACTATTACTTTCAGATTCCAGGGCCTTGGTTCTAACACCAGCAAGGGTTGATGCCTCATAGATTGAGAAGGAATTTGTCAGATTAAATAAGCAATGATTTAATGTGGGCCACTCCTGTGCTGCGGGGATTCACACAATTCCTTCATGGCGATGGCTGTTGAGCTACTAAGGACTTCTGAGGAGTTGCTATAACAGCGATGGTGCTTTGCTGCTCTGTCACAGGACTTTTTTGGGGGGTTTCCAGATGTGCAGTCCCCATGCAGCCTCAGCAACATAATTAGAACTGGGATTTATTTAGCACTGCTCAAACTGTTTTCAGCGGGGCTGATTATGTGCCATTCCCCTAGGAGCACTGTTATAATTTGGAGCTTTCTCAGAGCTGTAGGAATGTGAATGGGGAACTTAAATAGCATTACATTTGTACTGCTGAGGTATTCCCTTTCAGGCCAGAGGTAGCTTAGTCTTCTACCATGCCCACAACATATTCTTCCTGTCAGCACATCTACAGTTGATAATTTGAAGCATTTTCTAGGGAGCTGGATGGAGTTACATCTCCCAACAGTTGTTATTCAAACATGTTACGGATATTTGGGCATTTTGGCAGAGTGTGGTTTGATGTAATTAGGATCAGTTTCTGGTTGTTGCCATGGCAGGCCAGAGGCAGAGGGCACTACTCAGAATGGAAAGAGGAAAAGCCAACGGCAATGATTAAAACCGATTATTATATACTTTGGAGTTCACATGTGGAATCAATAGCAAACATTAGCAGCTGTGCTCAGCTGTAGCAAAGCCTGAAGTCTTACTGTAACCAATAAAAATAAATTATGGACTGAAAAAGAAGGAGGGAAATCATAGGGAAGAGTGGGGGAACAGAGCAGCCTTGGGGGCACAGAAGGGAATTGGTGAGTATTTATTCACCAAGGCGCCCCCGGGGGTTACAAGAAACAATGGCCACAAGCTAGCAGAGAGCAGATTTAGACTGGACATTAGGAAGAACTTCTTCACAGTTCGAGTGGCCAAGGTCTGGAACGAGCTCCCAAGGGAGGTGGTGCTCTCCCCTACCCTGGGGGTCTTCAAGAGGAGGTTAGATGAGTATCTAGCTGGGGTCATCTAGACCCAGCACTCTTTCCTGCTTATGCAGGGGGTCGGACTCGATGATCTATTGAGGTCCCTTCGGACCCTAACATCTATGAATCTATGAATCTATGAATAAAAATAATGTAAGAAAAAATTAGCAAAAAATCTGTTCTCCCCACCTAAAATGTAGATATTAATGGCAACTAGTGAAAGACAGACAGACATACAGAGATGACCTAAAATAACATGCTCATTTATTTAATAAACTCTGGTGTCTTGGAAGCTGAGGGCCTGTCTAAGCAAGAAGACTCCATAATAAAAAACACATCAGTGACTTCACCACCATTGCAGAAGTAGATGCTGAGCTCTTAAGAGCTGTTCATCAAAGTACAGTATAACCTCATAAATCTGGATATAAAAAATCCAGAATTATCAAAAATCCAGCAATTTTAAAAAGTGCACTCCATAGGGGAGTAGTGGCGGACAGTCCCAGAGTAGTAGAGGGGAAAACTTACATGCGGCAGCTGCCACCGCGATCCACCGCCCTGAGCTGCAGCTCCATGTGAGGCTGCTGCTTCAGGACAAGCTGCTGCTACCCCACCCCATCCTCCTCCCCACACTGCTGCTTCGAGATGGGCCGCCACTGTGGTTTCAAAAATCCAGAATTTTCATATTTCCGGCAGGTGCTCAGTCCCAAGCATGCTGGATTCGTGAGGTTATACTGTAGTTAATATTGGGTTTTGCATAGCACATTTAACATAAAATAATAACTTTTGTTTTTGCATGAAGGAATCCTTTGTTAAATGTTCAAATCCTTTATCCCCTCATTTTACATATTAGGTCCAACCATAATCTACTCAGAAAATTTCCAGTGCTCAGCACTGTACCTAGACTCCTGGTGGCCCTGGGCCCATTTTTAGTATTGGGCCCCGCTTTGCCAGAGATTATGATGATAATAATAATAATAATAATAATAATAAAAGCTACCATTTTTCACCCCCCTTTCTGTTCAGGCCCCCCTTTCTATCTGGACCAGCCAGTGCTCTTCCAAATAAAACCAGAAAGGCCAGACTGGACTTTCCCAATGTTTCTAAAATAAGCACTAGAAACCTTTTCTCCTAGAAAGGAGAAAAACATTTTTGAAATTTTCAAAGTCCTGTTTATCATTGGTCCAGTTTATCTGTTATCATGAAAGAATTTATAGAGTATTTTGTAGAACCCCCAATATCTGTACCATATGTTAGTATTTGGTACGTCAGACTAGATAATATTTCTAGCAAGACTGGGATGGATCCGTATGAAGTTGGGCCGTACCAGAAATATTATGAACTCTTTCTCACATACTGAATGCTAAAAGGTAGCACAGATCTGGGGTTCTACAAAATACTCCATCACACTATATTGCGTGATTTGGTACCCAGTGGGCACATCTATCTGTGACACTACATTGCTGAAGCAATGCGCTACAGCGACATAGCATCCACGGGCAAAAACTGTGACACTGCAGCTACATCACTGTAGTGACATGCTTCCTCAGTATAGAATGTTACTATGGCGACCTAGCAGCTAAAAATAACTGTGCACCGCACACACAGCACAGTACAGGCTGTTATTGTACCCTCATTTAGCACTTCCAAAAATAAGTACTTAAATGATGGTACAGTAACAACAGCACTGTAGGGGCATGTCTAGACGTGTCTCCCTCATGAGCCACATGATTGAAGACAGGGTTCCTAAAATGTGGGGGCAAAGTGAGCAGTATTGGGGTTTTGGGGGGGGGTTTCATTCTCCCTTAACACTAGAGGGGAGGGATTAATTAACTGGGGATTCCCGCTGCCATGTCTATATGAAATTTCCCTCTTTTTTCCCATGAAGGAAAATACACAGAGGGCACACCTATACAAGATGCGAACTGCACAGTAGCTGAATAATACTGTGCAGTAGTGTTTCACAGCACAAACAGTGCTAATATTCTACTGCATTTTTTTTTTTTTTGTATGCTGTATTGGGATGAGAGCAAGAGCTTTCAAAGTTTTTTCCCCTCTTAAAATAAATGAGAGATTCCCCCTACTCATCCCAGAATACTCAATAAAAAAGTGAGCAAGGCATTCAGCTGGTATGTGGGAGATCCACCTTCCAGTTCTTGCTTTGGCTCTTTTAGAGCAGGAATCTGAGCCTTACCACATCTCAGAATAACCAGATACTCTTGGCTATTCTTGGGTGGGTGTCTCTCTTTCCCTAAAGAATTTCTGATCCAAACAAGAAGCTCATACATTGCCATGTAGTTTTTATTTTAATGAATCAAGATGTTCCCGTGCTTTTCTTCATATTCTTTTTTCATAAGTTTCTGAAGAGTGACCATAAGCTCTGCACACATGTAATGTAACCTGAATTGTAAAGGCCAGGTCAGATAAAAGACTTATCTTAGATGGAAGTATAAGCCAACTTTACTTAGCACTGAAATGATGGTACCAAGGACAGTAAATATTTCATACCCAGTGTTCAGATTAAAAAGCAACCTTCTCCAGCAGAGGCTAAAAGCTCCATTAATATGGTCTTCCCTTCTGCCCAATGCCAGCACCATGCTCACTGCAGACAGTTCTCAGAAAAATACTTGATTGCCCTCACAAGAAACAGACCCTCCTCCCCCATCCCTCCCCAACAACAGAGCCCATCCACCACCCACCCCACCCATTAACAGTAAAACACCCTCTTCCCCATGCAAACTATTTACAATGTGGTTTGTGTGTGTGCACTCCTGGGATGGGAGGCTGTAGGGTGGGTGCACCTAGGGTGTGGAGCCTAGGCACAAGCAGCCAGCACTCCAGCCTCTGGCTATTCCCCACAGGTGTGGAGCGTGGCAAGCCTAGTGGGTGGGGGGCTCACTGAGGGGTGACAGTGGCCTCTCGTCCCCCAGCATGAGCAGCTCCCCTTCTGGCAGCTGGTGGCCAGGCCATCAGGTCTAGTGAGCAGTCTTGGCCCTTCTGCAGGCAGCTCCAGATCTGCACCCATGTGGAGCTGAAGTGAGCAGTGGGGCTGGACCCAGGGCAGGGCTTCTAGCTGGTGGAAGTGGTGTTGGACCTCTGCCCAAGCTCATGATGGCCAGTCGGGGGTAGGCCTGGGGGCAAGCAAGCAGGTGGCACAAAGGCTGCCGCCTAGGCCAGGACAGTGTCCAGCACCTGGCTGCCATCCTTCATGGCCTGCACTGCCCTGGCCATGACTGCACCCTGCTCCCACAAGGCCTCCATGTGCTCCCACTCCAGGGCCAAAAGCTGCACCCTGAACTCCCAGTGTCCCCAATCCCACACATCCTTGTGGGCCATGTCCTTCACCTGCCACCTGTCCTGACAGGCAATGTTCTCCACTCGCCATGTCTGCACATCCACCAGCCTGTTCTTCACAGCTGTCACCAGCTGGTCAAGGAGGAGGGTTCAGTTGTGGGTCCTGGGTCAACCTCTGCTGGAGGTGGCACATCTGCAGAACTCTAGCTGTGGGCAGTGGTGACCCTGAGGCCACATCCCAGCTGCCAAGTGTGGCCTCTCCCCCACATGCAGCTTCAGGGCCTGCAGAGCCATGAGAAAGAAGCTGTCTGTGAGAATTTGCAACATTTCTGAGATAAGATGCTCTATATCAGGGGCCCATGCACTGCCTGGCCTCAGATCAGGGGTTGGGCATTCACAGGTACCCACAGACCACGTAAAGTCAGCTGGGCAGGCCCAGGACCAGGCATCTTCTGATCAAGCCGCCCATCCCTGCTTGCTCCCCAGGGTCCAGTAGGCCACTAGGTGCTAGCCACAGGCAGCCTGCCTCCCCATCCTGCTTCTCAGGCCAGGAAAGGCCAGGATCCTGGGAGCACCTGCTACCACTGGTCCAGACCCAGCTGCCCCCACTTCTTCTGCAGGTGAGCCCGTCTCTTGTGTTACCATCAAGCCCATGACACCCAGGCTCAGGGGGCATGGGGCTCCCAGATGACTAGGACACAGAGCTTCCCATGCCTCCCACTCCCCACAGGAAGCCTCTCTGGGGAGGCACTCTAGAGGCAGCCCCACTATGCCAATACTGCCTCCTGAGTGTACCCTTGCTGCACATGTCCCAGTCGCTGTGCGAGAAGCTGTTTATGCAGACTGAGGGGTGCCCAACCCACTATGTCCTGCTCCTGCTGATCACCATGCTGCTCCAGGTGTACCTACACACTTGGCATGGGATCCTGAGCTTTGACAGTGTAGAGGGCAAGTCTGGGCTGCCCTGCAACCTCCATGCTTCCTGGAGGGCTACCTGTGCTTATGCTACATGTCCCTGACCCCTGAAGCTGAGGAGGATATCATCACCAGTAGCAACATGTTCCTTGGTTTATGAGAGGCCTGTGCCCACCTATCTGCAGGGGCGCAGTCTGCTCAATAAAGTTTTGCTCTGTCTCTTGCCTCACTGCATGGTATGGGGGAAAAACCTAGGGATCAGGAGAGTGCAGCCAAGCCAGGTGGGGAGGAGGGGCTGGGGCTAGGGCTGGGGCTGGGGGCAGAGGCAGGGGCTGGGGTGGGGAGGACCCTCCCCCTAATGTGGGGCTTACCACATGGGCCTCAGCACTGGTCAGTCCTGTCTGGTGGTGATGGAGTGCAGATCCTGGCAAACTCATCAGGTAGAAGGGTGCAGCATGCAGATGCCTGGCCAAGGGCTCCACTGGGGAGGAGCTGGTGCTGCTGGTGGCTGGTGCTGCTCTTGTGACATGAACAGCTGTGCCTCATTGCTGGGGCTGAGACTGTGAAGCTTTCAGGGAAGGTGCTGGCCTGGGCTCCTCATGCTGCTGGAAGATACTGGGGATGGGGTGCTTGGCAGGATGGGCTGCTGGTGCCTCGAGGGTCCTGGAGCACAAGGATGGTGTCCAGTTCCCACATAAAGGTCAAGGACTTGCAGGCACCCAACTGATGATTGTGGTCTGTGATGGTAACCCACTGTGCCTGGAAGGCCTTGAACTTTATGCAGCACTACCATGCTAACTAGTCATGGCCACATTCCCATATCTGGCCTGACAGCCCCTCACAGAGGGAGACATTGGAGTGCCCATCCCACATGAACTGCTGCTGTACTTCCACTTCACCCTGCAGTGCCACAAGGTCACCTATCTCCTTTGACCAGGTACGGTCCCAGGTGAGGCATGTGGCATCAGTGATGACACCATCAGGGCTCCCATGCCGGCACTCTGTGCCTTGGCATGGCTGTCCCTGTGCTGCTGGGCCTTGGCAGCTTCCTGCAGTGCCCAGTGCAGGGGCACAGCATGGGACTAGGAGTCACATGGCAAGGCAATGACCCACAGCACCTGCAGGGTCTGGGCAGGCTGCTGGGTGTTGGCTACAGACAGCTGAAGCTGGCCCCAGGGTCCAGGAGCTGGCTGCAGCTGGGCCCAGGTGCTGGCAGGCCTGACACGAGCCTGCAATGGCCTACAGGGCTATACAATGTGGGCCTGGAGCCACACAGAACTGCGGTGCCAGGCAGCAGCACCAGCATGCAAGCAGATTGCCATAGGTAGCCTGTAGCCTGTGCAGGGGCAACAGAGGCCATGAGTACCCCAGGCTCCTTGCTGCTGTGCCCCAGGGCTCAAAATGTCTTCAGGCTTTTAAAGGATCTGTGGCTGAGGCTGCAATAGAGGCAGCCAGCCCTGGGTGAGGAGAGGTTTCCAGCTTCTGGGGTTGAGCTCAGGCTGGCTCCCTAGTGGTAGGGCTGACTGCATGCACATTTGCTCCCAGTTGGCATCTACCCATGCACTACTGTGCAATAACTACTCATGAGTAAATTTCCAACTTGCATTTTCAGGTAACAAATTTACTCACAAGTAGTGAAGCATACTCCACAATAAGTGTATGCATGTGTAGACATGCATGCTTACTGTGCAAATTATGCTATTTTGAAGTGAAGCATCTCATGTAGACACACCCACTCAGACAAAGAATTTTCTGTCTTCCCCAGCATTCCTTTTCATTGTGCAGAGTTTTCTTTGCTTCAACAGAACAACTGTTATCACTAACATGATTTTCTTAAAAAAACCCCAAAACCACAAAATTATAGACGTAAACATTTTTCATCTCAGGGGAGCCCTGTGGGGTGTATAAAAAGGTGTCAATGGCTCCATTGTAAAATGTAGGTTCCAAAATGTTCAGACATATGGTCTTCACATCTGCAAAATGGGCTTAATAATAACTTTCACTTTTCCAACTATATATTTCAGTGCTAAGTGTGAGTGTATGCATAGCCTTCATTTTGGAGATGAAATAGCAGACTGTATATATTTGAAACAGTAACAATTTTCCCTCTAACATCTGATATGCTAAAGGCATCGTTTTCAATCCAAAACATTGTTTCTTTAACTTGTATCATTGAAAAACACATAAGGTATATACAGACATTACTTTTAGATCAACCAAACCAGGTTGATCTAAATGCCTGATCATACAGGAATTAAGAGGGCTTAAATAGTCCAAAAATGGTATGCCCAATCAAAGTTAGTTCACCAGAGTAGGTGAACTAATTTAGTTTGAGATGGGATTGGTTAACCCAATCTCCAGAATACCTGTACACATTTAAGGGCAACTCCCCACCTCCCCACAGACCTACCAACCACCATCATGGACCTGCCAGCCCCTCCATCATGCTTGTCCCTCCTCCCACCCTGAGTTACTTAAATCAGGTTCCCTGCACATCTCCCAGGAGCAACAAATAGCTGCATGTGCTGCTTCTGACAGTAGCAAACTTGTACCCACCCACTCCTGGTCTAGGTATCGGCAACTTAAAAGCAAGCCACCTCCACCTAGACTGGGTGTGGCAAACACTTGTTCATACCCATAGATTTGCCACTAATTGTTTACCTGTCACAGAATAAGTTAAAGTCAACAACCTCTCCCTACATCTGCTATATTAACAGGTTGAAGTTTTTTTTCTACATCCTTAGCTGACCCTCATGTGATGTGATGATTCTGAAATAGGATTTATATTTGATACACATGAAAAACTTTAAATGCCTGAATACAAATATGAGGTCATATATTGCCAGATTTAGCAATTCCATGACTCTTTTACATGAACAATCTCACTGATTGATTGATTTACTTTCAAAAATCTTTTTTGAAATATCCCTTCTTTCTGTTTCTATTTATACAGCTGCCTTCTTCCTTTGTTCCTTTGCCATGAAGCATCTCTGCTAAGAGATTCCCAACATTTTTGCTCTGTTTATCCTACCCACCTAAGTAGGGTATCAGTAAGAAGCCTATCACCCTCAGAGGTGAGCACCTTGTCTGGAAAAAGAGTGTGGAGTCACTCATATATGATCTATGATCAAGTGGCTTGCTTTAAGCCACATGATCATGGATCAGGAGTGGCTTGTACACACTTACTGGTGCTAGGAGCCAATCTAAGTATGTTGGGGAAGGGAGAGGGGTGGGTGGGATCTGGGGCAGGAGGGAAGCAAGATTAGAGGGGGTTGGTGGGTCAGTGGGGGGTTGTCCATCTGGGTGTAGAGGGGAGTTGGGAGGCTAAAAATAACTTGATCAGTGATGGGGAGGTGGGGACGAAGAATGAAGCCCCAGGATTTTCCTAGCCCTGGGGCTGCATTCTAGATGTGTGCAAATGTTGGGTAGATTGGGCTAACCGTGCCCAAAATAACTTAGTTTACCTCCTCTAGACCAGGTTGGCCATTTTTGCCTGATCTAACCTCCCCGAACATCTGCACAGATCAGCACTTAAGTCAGGGGCGGGCAATTATTTTCAGCAGAGGGCCGCATGACAGGCAGCCCAGGGCAGATAAATATTAATTTTATAAATTTTTTAGGGGCCCTGCGGGCTGGATAGAACGGCCTGGCAGGCCTCATCTGGCCCCCGGGCTGCATTTTGCCCACCCCGACTTAGATCAACCTAACTGTAGTTAGGGTCAATCTATGTGTAACATCTGCACAAACCCAGGTTATTTGCTAAATAGTTTCTAAAAGGCCTAGAGATAACATAGCATGAAATATCTCTGTTCACCATGTTCTCAGATTAGAGGTTTAGGAGTGGTGTTTAAGTAGAGGCTGAATTTTTTAGTGCATGCTTAAGTTCCACTTATGTCAATGGGGCTTAATTACATGCTCAAGGGTCAGAATGTTTCTGTATCTGGGCCTAAATATTTCAGAACATGTCAGGACTGAACATGGAGGATTTTGAATGCCTATCTGGCTGCTTCCCTGGCCCTGAAAACTGCATAGATTAATTTATGTTCAGATGAAATACTAAACCGTGTCCATTTTTATGTCCAAAATGATTTACTGTGGATAATATGCAACTAAAGACATCTACCAGGGTATATCAAAAAGTGGCAGAGGCAGATCTGTAGTTTCTCACAGAACTCCAAATAACAAGAGAAACTTTGCTTGTTATGTTAGCCACTTTATCTATGCTAGCAACCCCATTGAAGGACTAGGCTAGCCTCTCTGAAACTTCTTTTACTCAATCAATGACCTTGTTTCCATGGCAGGCTAACAGGAGGTGCCATTGATGATGACTTGATTTCCTTTCGCATCTGAAGTGGAAAAGGAGAAGACAGACTAAATGAAATCCCATCCATCTTAATGAAATACAATTATATTCTCCTTATTAATCATTTAAAAATCAATACGTCTCTTCTTGGCAAACCTCGCCAGAATTTGTCATTCTGTGCCAGGCCTCAATACATCTTGTCCTCTAGTGATTTTTATAAGTTCAGTCACCTGTGTCCCAGGGTAAATAACTGTGTTTCTTTGTGCTGTGGTGATAGGGCAAAGAATGGCAATGTCAAGGGATATCAGAGATGGCCTATGAATTTTAATCAGTCAAAGGGAATATTTCCTTTCTGTGTATAATTTGAAAGTGCGCTGTATTTAAAAAATAGCAAAACAAAAAAATGGATTAGAGACAGAAATACAGATCACCGAACAATATTAAGTACAATATCATCAAGGGCCTTATTTATCCTTTGCCAGCAATAATACTATACAGTATACTCCTTTCAAAAGTGATCTAATATAAATAACATGGCAGAGTAATAGCTAAGTATTGCATTCACATTCATGCTTGAAAATTCAAGATTTCTAAGGGGAGAATGAGGTGGATTTTTCTGCTCCAATTCTTGTTGGCTTGCTGACAGAAAGGGCTGCCATCCCTCACACCAGCTATAAATACAGCTGCACAAAGGTACTCTAGGGGGAAAACTTTAATGGCAGAGAACATTTAGTTACATGTTAGCATGCTAATTACATGTTAGAGCTGGTAAAAATATTTAATGGCAGAATTTTCCACAAAAAAAAATGTTTTCACGCAATCATCTACAAAAAATTCATCCTGACTTTGAACCAGCTATAGTGCAAATGCTCCCTCAGCAACATTAAATATTTTTTTCATGCGAGTGTTTGCATGATCAAGCCATTACTACATGCCTGATTTAGGGATAAAAATTAACATACTGCATCTTTGTCCCAGTAAGTCAATGGCAATCCTCTTGAATTAAGTGGTCAGAATTTCATCTGGGACATGTAATTTAGGAAAGGGACAAATCAATTGGTGCAACCCTAATGCTAGCAAAACTACTTCTAGATAATAAGGGTCAAATTGCCAAACCCATTGAAGTCAGTGGGAGGGTTTTTTTCTCTGATTTCTGTGGGTTTTGGATCACAGTTGACTCATTCTTTGACCTAAGTGGCAAAACTCCAGCCATGGTCTATGGGGCCAGAATTTCAATCAAGTCTTCAGCTGTTGGGATGACTGGTGACTGTAATCACTGAGTAATTTTTAAAACAAAAAGGTGCAAATGAGTGGATTCTAACTGTAACGGAGACTTATTTCTAGAAGAAACATTCAGTAACAGCACAGCATTGTACAATGATGTATTAGCCTGTAGAAAAATAAAAATGGATACCAAGAATAAAATGTAGTTGGCAGGTGAAAACCACATTGTGGAAAGGTGTTAAAAGATTTGGGTTTTTTCTAAGGGCCTGATACGGCCTTCCAGATCAGATTTGGTTATACACTGAAATCTCTGTAATACTAGTAGAGAGATAACTACTACTAGAAGTTGTGGGTTTTGATTTCTTAGATACAGACTGGAGATAACTGCTTCTAATAATAGTAGAACCCAGTTACTTCTGGACATGATAAATGAGAGATTTTTTTTACATGTCACTAAATGAACAAGAAATTAAAGTATTTTACATTTGGATTTGGTAAGCAATGAGAACAGTGCAAGGGTGTTGCTTGTTGAAAATAAACTAGGAGCGTGAGCCGACTCAATTTAAATTAAATGAAAGGATAATTAAAAGAAGGCTGTAGCTAAAGTTTTGTAAACTTCAAAAGGGCAAACTTTGAGAATTTAGGGAACCAATAAGTAAGGTCAGACAGACTGAAGAGATCAAGAACTTGAAGAAGGAAGAGGCTGTGAGTTTCTTTAAGTCAAAGGTACAAAAACACCATCAAATGGAGGTGAAGAACTGAAGATGGGGCTCCATATCCTAACCTAAAAAAGGTATTAGAAAGAGGTAAGCAAAGCCTGTAAGGAATGAGAAACTGAACAGATCAGCAAGAAAAGATACATCTTAGAGGTCAGAAAGTATAGGGATTAGAAACTGGTTGAAGGAGAGACAACAACTTGTAGTGCTGAAGGATGATTTCATGAGCTCAAGGGAGGTTACTAGTGATTTCATTTAGTATTTTTATCAGTGGCACAAAAAGTCAGAGGGTGCTAATAAAATTTGCTGATGATACAAAATTGGGAGCCATTCTCAGTACAGATGAAGGTTGGAGTACCATACAGAATAGGATGTCATTGAAGGTTGGAGTAATAAAATGGGATGAAAGTTAATAGCTTAGGATGCAAGGCTATGCACTTAGAAGAGGGGCGGGCAGTTATTTTAGGCAGAGGGCCACTTACTGAGTTTTGACAAGCTATCGAGGGACACATGACAGGCAGCCAGGAGAAGATAAATATTAATTTTCTACGGGCCAGATAGAATGGCCTGGATAGAAAAGCATCCGGCCCATGGGCCACATTTTGCCCACCCCTAACTTAGAACCTGAACTGCTGATATGTGGTCTGAGCTCAATATTCGGAAACAGCAGAGGACCCGGGTGTATTACTTAGGCACAGGATAACTATGAGCATACATGAAATGCAGACACAAAGAGGTCAAATGTGATATTAGAACATGACAAGGAAGGTATTTCAGGCAGAGATTGGGAAGCTTTAATGCCTTTGTTTAAGGCACTGGTGAGACCTGATGTAGAATAACGTATACAGTACTGATCACCCATGAGTGAAACAGGTGCAGAGAAGGATTACTGGGATGGTCAAGGGAACAGAAAACTTATCTTATGAGGAGAGACAAAAAAACCCTTTGCTTCTATAGCTTAGCAGAACAAAACCTGAGAGTAGATATGATTGCTGTCATGGGGATGAACAGCAGGGATGGAAAAAAGCTATTTAAGTTAAAGGACAATGTTGACAATAGACTAAATGGGTATAAATTGTCTGTGAATATATTTAGGCTGGAAATTAGAAAGTTTCTAATCAAAGAAGTGCAGTCTGGGAATTGTCTTCCAACAGAAGAAGAGGTGGTAAACAAACTCACTCACTCTAAAACAGAGCTCAATAACTTTATTAATAGAATTGCACAGTGTGATAGCCTGATATGTCATAGGGTAGACTCAATGGCACAGGAGATCTCTTCCACCCCTATGTGCTATCTTTCTAACAGTTTATTCCTTAAATAATTCACCATGGATAGATCATTTGCAGTTGCTTGTTGTAATATCCACTCACCTACTATTTTCTAAGTTTATCACAGCCATTGACATCCCATAAAAATACAGAAAATGCCCATTTATTACACAAGGAGCATTGCCAGTTCTCACAATTTTAAAAGAAGTCTCTTAAAAGCAGAGTGTTTTAAACCCCAAAACTCCAGGACTCATGTGATTTATTGGATAGTGACTGTTCATTTGATTGTTATTAGAAGTGTTTAGTAGGGCTGTGTGAAATTTTGAGTAGTGTTTCATTTCAAAGCTGTTTGGATGCGTTTTGAGCTCGAAACAGTGAAATCAAAATGAAACAAAAAGCTTCGAAACAGCTTTGAAATGAAACGAGGGCACTCAAAATGTTTTAAAAGTTTCAAAACGTTTCGAGTTTCAAAGCCAGGCTTGATGCTGCTAAATAGAAACTAAGGAGAGGGAGGAAGGACTGTTCTCTGATATTGACATCTAGCTCCCAGTTTGATTCCCCAGCTTTCTAATCACTTCCCCCAGCTCTCTGATCATTTCCCCAGCTCTTCCTGGGGAACACAGGCCCCCGATCTGTGTGTAGGGTTTCAGCAGGCTGCCGCTGAAACTGCAGCTGGGAAAGCAAACAGAGACCTGGGGAATCGAACCAAGACCTGGGGGAATGCTCCAGTCCCTGAACATTCCCCAGTTCCCAGTTGAATTCCCCAGCTCCCTGATCTTTCCCCCAGCTCCCTGATCACTTCCCCCAGCTCTTCACAGGGGGCCACTGCCACCAGTTGCAACAGGAGGGCTGCAGGCTTGGGGGGCTGTGCCAGGGTCTTCCCTATGGAGCTCAGCCTGGTGGTGGGAGAACCAGTGGCAGAGCCACTCAGAGTGCAGCCCTGGCTCTGAGCGCAGCCCTGGCCAGTGGCTCTCCACCACCTCCTGCTGCCAGGCTCAGCTCCATGGGGGTGGAGACACTCAGAGTGCAGCCCAGTGGTGGGAGGCAGGGAAGAGCCAGGGCTGTCCTCTGAGTGCCAGCCCCACAGAGCTCAGCCTAGTGGCGCGAGGTAGTGGGAGAGCCAGTGGCAGACCTGCTCCAAGAGCAGCCCTGGCTCCAAGCAGCAGCCCTGGCAAGCACAGCCCAGTAGCGGGAGGCTCTGCAGCCCCATGGAGCTGAGCCTGGCAGCAGAAGGTGGTGGAGAACCAGTGGCAGAGCTGTTTGGAGCACAGACTGGGCTCTGAGTGCAGCCCTGGCCAGTGGCTCTCCTCCACCTCTCACTGCCAGGCTCAGCTTCATGGGGCTGGCAGAGCTGCTCAGAGTGCAGCTCAGCAGGGGGAGGTAGGGAGAGCCAGGGCTGCACTCTGAATGGTTCTGCCAGCCCCACAGAGTTCAACCTGCCCTCCCAGTGCTGCCAGCAAGAATCAGAAAGAGCCTGGTACCGCCCCTGCTGCAGCTCTGGGAATGGCAGACACCACCTGCCTGCAAATGCTGGGCTGCATCATGGCCCAAACTCCCTGGCACGGTACAGCCCAGCGGCTGCAGGCAGGCGGCATCCGCCGCTCCTGGGGCTGCAGCAGGGGTTGTACTGAGCTCTCCCCAGAGCTTGGGGCAGGCCACAGCAATAGAAGGGGGGCTGCTGCCACCCCAAAATTCACTGTAGCCCCCCCCACCTGCCCTCTCGGCGCTGCCACTGAGCGCCTGGGGCCAGCAGCAGCAGCAGTCTTCCTGGTGCTGGGTGAGACCTGTGCTTAGTGCCAGTCCCAGGCGGCAGCCTCCTGTCATCCCATGCACAAATCCAGGGGCCCGCACCTCCAGGAGGAGTCCATCTTGGCCCCACAGCCCTCCTAGGGGTGCAGGCCCCCAGATCTGTGCACAGGATGACAGCAGGCTGCCACTGCCATCAAGTGATATGAGTTTTACTTTCAACTGTTTGAAGTGCAGAAACCCCAGTACCTATCTCCCTGAAACTTGGTAGGCTTCCTGCCCTCAAAAGGGGCTACCATTTCTACAATGTTCATCCAAATCAGGCAAGAAATGACAAAGTTATAGCCATTTTCATGATTTCCCATTATAGCATAATGTCGAAACAGTGAAACAGTTTCAATTAAATGAAATGGAATAGTGCTTCGAAATGAAACAAAATGATGAAAGAAAGGGGAGGGTGGGGCTCCAGGCCACTAGGTGCTGGAAAGGTATCTGTCCTTCAGCACTGGGCAAACCAGTCGACCCCTCCACTCCCCCCGCTAGATGCTCAAGAAGTTTCTGTCTTTCATCACTGGACAGATCAGTCACGCCCCTCGTACCCCCTCCCCCCCCCCCATCCCACTACACCCCTGGATGGCAGACAAAGTGCCACCCCCCCCACACCCCCTACCCTTGGGTGGTTAATATGGAAACATAAATATGCCTCATTCACACCTCCATGTTACCTCTCAGGGCTGTGATCAGCTCCTGGGAGAGAGAGCCTCCTGCCAGCTGGTTAGAGAAATGGTGCTGAAATAGCTCTCCCCTTCCTCCCCCATGCAGTCATGGAAAGGCACTAAAAGAGCTTATTGAGCTCTGCAGACACAGTGTAAAAACCAAGTACAAACACAGGCACTCAGCGCCCCATGCCAGTTGCCAGTGCCATGGGCCCAGGTGGCAGAGGGGACACTGTGATCAGGGACAGGAGATAAAATACAGCTATCTATGAGAACCACTAGAGTGGAAATGAGAAAAATTACCCCTTGCTAAACAACCCCACTCCCTCCCACCATTCCAGTTCAAAAAAGGAACTGATGGGATAGCAGGAGACCTGTGTGGGAACCATTATCTCTGAGTTGTAGACATGAAGAGGCGTGCAAGTTCTACTACAGTGCTGTCCCCACTCTCCTCTGATCCATTCCTGGGTGAATGCCAAGTGACTCCATGTCCCACAGCACAGGCAGTCATTGTACCAACTCCTCAGAGGTCCACTGAAGTATACTCCACCCCACTTCCTATAATCAGGCCCCCATCCTAGTCCCAGACCCTCCCTCCCACAACCCCTAAAAGCAAAGTGACCCCACCCCCTCCCAGAGTAGAAGAATTGAAGTACTGGAATGGTTCATAGTAGAAGAATGGTACCAGAAAGCCAAAAGCAGTGTACAGCAGGATTCTTCTTAGGCAGCTAGGGTCTGGGGAACCTCTCTCTGGGTCAGGTCATAGGTTCAGCAGCACGTCAACAATGGTGGTGGTTGCGGACTGTCTAGGGGTATCAGCACCTCATAATGTAGCCACAGAGAGCAAGTGAGGCATATTCTCATGTTGAGAGACAACCCAGTCTTCCCAGGCTTGCTTTCAAAGCAGATGGCCCCCCCTCCATCTGTCATTTCCTGCAGAGGAACATCCACATGCATGCCCAGATCACTGCTGGAAGGGTCCAAGATACTTCCCTTTATACATCATTTTTATCAGTTAAAGTTGTAACTTTGCATAAAGGTTCTGTGTCTCCCCTGTTTGATTGCAGAGACACCACCTGTGTGAGAGAGGCCAGCACATGGTCGCCAGCACACAACAGCCCAAGGCCAGGAGGACTCAGGGCTCAGGCCAGGAGGACTCAGAGCACAAGAGACGTACGTAGGAGGCATTGAAGAAGCAAAGAGAAGATGCTGCAAGGCTTGGTCAATATCTTCAAGCTCCAGGTGCACACAGCTGACTCCTGGCACCAGGAGCTGTGGGATCAGCACAAGAAGAGGCTCAAGATGTAGGGGACATGCTCAGGCTGGGGTATGCTGAGAACTAGGCTGCTGAGGCACAGGAATAGGGGGTTGAAATAGCCATCCACTGTTTGGAGGAGGCAACCCAGGGCTCTGTGGAGTTGGCAAAAGTCACAGAAGAGGGAATTTATGGACAGGGTCCGGGACCACTTTGTATCTATCTATGACACCCCTGATTGATGCCAGCACTGCCTCTCACAGAGAGCCCACAGTCCTCCTGGCTGGGAGTGGCAAGAGAGGTTGCCACCCAGCCCCCCACAGCATGTTGTGCCTCACTCCAGGGACTCTTCCCTGGGACAACAGGAATGGGAGATCCTATGGAAGGGATCCCTGGATGCCATCTGGGGAAAACGCTCCCCAGCATGCTCTGACTGGGCGCTGCAAAATTGGGAGGAGGACCTAGGATATGAGGAGTGACGTGAGGGAGCTGGTGACTCATGGTTTGAGGAGGCAGAAAGGCATCAGGCGAAGCCCACTGGCAGGCAGCAGTGGGAGAGGGCAGCAGACCCAGGCTGCCCGGGCCCTAATGCCAGGGCCATCAGGGACACTGCCTCCCCACCAGAGACAACCCACTCCTCCCCACCCTAGCAGCTGCCCCATGTACTCAGGCCCCTCAATCAGGTCCAG
Source organism: Alligator mississippiensis (assembly GCF_030867095.1). Classification (NCBI taxonomy): domain Eukaryota; kingdom Metazoa; phylum Chordata; order Crocodylia; family Alligatoridae; genus Alligator; species Alligator mississippiensis. Next base: position 134,427,438 of record NC_081826.1, read on the forward strand.
GCCAGTCCCAAAGGGGTACAGGAGTGTTCAGAACTGGGGGGAGAGCACATCTTACCAGCCCACTGGGCCAGGCTGTTGCTGGGAATGCATCTGGCATCAGACCCCACTGGCGCCAGCTCACCCAGCCACCATCTAGGGGTCCTGGTGGCAGAGGCTCTTCTATTCCACAATGCCCCTTCAAGGCCTGGGTCCCACTGTGGTGGAGTGGTGCTGTCCTGGCAGGGATAGGCAACCCCAAGGCTAAGTCCATCTATGTGACATTAACCCTAGGCATGGCTGAGAGTTGTGGAGCTGGGATCTCCAAAGGGGGATACTAGACTGTAGGGGTGGGGGCTGAGGGGCTGGGAGAGGGAGAGCCAAGGGTCCACAGGTCCCACAGTAGTGATGTCTCCTGACCTGCACCCTCCCACCCCATGGCCCAACAACCACCCCATGGCCTTGCCCCCACCCCATGGCCCTCTCAGCTGGACAGTGGGTATGGGATCACCCACCTGTCCAGCTCCTACAGGGAGAAGTCCCTAGTGCTCACTACCAAGTCAGGGAAGTAGTGTGTCAGGTCTACAGCCCCCTACCCCATGCCTCCCTTCCAAGACTTTGTGTTTGTTGAGTTAATCCCCTGTGGCATTCTCCCTGACCCCAACTCCCTCCCTCCTCCATGTCTTAAATGCCCCTTTCAGGTCCTTTCACCCCTTTCTCAAACCTTCCCTACCCCCTCCAAAGGTTTGTTGGTTTGTGTTAACTGAGAAGAAAGGAAAGGGACCGTATCAAGGCAGCCTGGGCTGTACCCAGGGTTCAGGGCCAGAGGATCCAGGGGTGGGAGATCCATGGCCTGATGGGCTCCCAGTCCTCAAGGGTGAGGAGGTAGTCAATGAGGTCTTCATGGATCTGGACTGCCTGCTGCTATGCTAGCCCAGCACCCCAAAGATCCCCCATCCCTGCACTGCATATATTTGAGTTGCCGTGCCCAGTCTGCACGCCATGCCACCTCTGCCCAGGCTTCACAAAAGACATCCTCCCTGGTCTTGCAGATGTTGTGGAGGACACATGCAGTGATGCAGACCCTCAAGGTGCATGCTGAGGGCCTGCTAACACCCTTTGAGACAGCTGCACCCTACTGTCATGCAGCATTTACTTTGGCTATAGTTGTAGTGTCTTTTTCAGTGGTCCAACTGCCCCCACATAGGGCTTCGTAAGCCAGGGCATGAGGAGGTAAGCTTGGTACCCAATAATGGGGGGTGGGGGGCGGGGGGCGGGATTATAATGTTGCAAATGACAAAAATCAGGGACCCTGGGAGCATAGAACCCACTCTACATCAGCCAGGGGAGTGGGAGTTGTAGAAGACATGGGCATCATGGGTGCTTCCTGCCACGCCAGCAAAGATGTGAGTGAAGCAGCCCTGGTGGTTAACAACACCCTGCAAGATGACAGAGAAGTAGTCCTTGAGGTTGATGAATGCCTAGAATGGGCAAAGGAGGGTAGATGCCATTCACCACCCCAATGCAGTTGGGAAGGCCTATTCAGTGGAAGACAGCGACTACCTTTTGCAGTTTGATGAGATGGATCAGGCAGTTGGTGAAGACATCCTGAATGACCAGGTACACCTCTCAGACAGCCTCTCTGGGTGTGGTCTTACCTACACTGAAATGGTTGGTAACACAGCGGTATTGCTGGGGGTGGCCAGCTTCATGACAGCAATGGCTACTCACCCCAGAATGAGGGGTGGCCATATGCAGACTTCTTGGTGCGTAGAGTGAGAGCCAAGCTGAGTAACAATGTCCATGAAGATGGCCCAGAGCATGCAGAAGGTCTGGACCCATTGTTCATCATCCCAGGTGCACAGAAGGATCTGCTCCCACCAGTCACTCAACAGTCTGGAGGTGGTGCCACAGCACCCTGGCATCCATGGCATCTTGGGTGGCCTTGTTTTCTCCAACTGTGTGAAAGTTGGTGGCCCAGTCCAGGATGCTTGGCAGGGTGCAGCAGGTGGCCCCATGCAGAATGGCCAGCTTTTGGCTTGGGGGCATAAAGGCACATGCCATGGTGACCTGCAGCTACATCATGTCCAGGTAGGCACGTGATGTCCTATAGCCTCTGGCAAGAGTCATAGAGGGTGACAAGCACAACATGCCACAGCTCCTGGGTCTCCATGCTAGAGCATAGGCAGTGGGATGCCAAGGCAGGGTACAGGGAAGCCAGGACATGGAGGCATGTACAAGTCACAAAGGAGGGTGCTTATTCTGGAGGTCTTCTGGAAATCTAGGGCTGGGTGCAGGGGAGGGTGTATAGTAATGTGGCAGAGGTTTGGAGCCATGCTCACCCATGCCTGGCAGCCAATCAGGGATGGCCCAAGTGATCAGCTGTATTTGGCAGTCTCTGGCAACCTAAAGAACCTGTGGGGCTTGCAGAGAGGTATGCAGGAGCACCCCTTGCCTGCAAGCCTCAGCACTTCAGGCAGCCTGCATGCCACCCACAAAAGGGCAAACATGTATAATGTTTGCTACTGATTTAACCTAAGCCACTTACAGAACACCACGTAAGTTAGATCAATTCTGCCTCAGGCTTTCTGAACGTCTGTACTTAGCCAACCTGTCCAAAGGGAAAGTTGCTTCTTGATTACACATTCATTATAGTCTCACTTATTCCATAAAGTATGAAGGATTTTTACCTGGCTATTATTACAATTAATGCCATGCTGGAAAGCCCTTTATAAATAAGATTGGGAAGACATTCATGAAATGGTTGAACCAGTCTGGATCCCTTAGTTCTCCAAGCACACATGCTTCATTTTTTCCAAAACATTATAAAGAGGTCTATCTTTTCACATCCCTTGGAACCCTGCTTAACAACCACTGTTTCAAAGATGTTGCCAAGTTGCCTTTGCAAAACCCCTTGATTTATTCAAACTGTTTTATTATTCTCTGTCCTTTCAGACCCATTTTTTCTCATGCATCAATTCACAAATAATGCCCTCCTGACCTTTTCTTCCCCTTTTTGTCCTAACTGAAACATGGTGGAAAGGAAGTTAAACTGTTTAGGGTAAAAAAGACACTTTTTAAGTGCCAAGGGTAGAGCACAAAATTATTACACTTTGATGTTAATACCATGTCTTTTGTCTTCATCTTTTCTTATTGTCAACAGTGCACTGGGTTTTATAGGCAGTCTAACATGGAGCAGATGCTGATTAAAGGAAATAATGGTTTGGGGTATGACATTTAAAAAATACCACTCACTAATCTCAATGCTTTATCCCTAATGAGTTTTATTTTATTAGCTGTTGTGCAAAAGTACAATTAATATATATTTTAATTGAAACAGAAGTTCTTAAAGCTGACTTGATGGGCTGTGACTAGGCAGTTACACTTGTCCAGAATGCTCCTGCTGCCCGGCCCAAGGGCTGAAATCTAGGGTGTGGATAAATAAGACACTCAGCCACTCCTTATATTCTACCAGAGCAGACTAGGGTGACCAATTTCATTACTAACTTTGTTCACACATTCCTTTTTTTTTACTGTTACTTTGCTCTCCTTCATGCCACCCCTCTGCCAGGCAAGTGGTGGGTGGTATCCCCCTGGCCTGACTGCTGGCCTACCAAGTCTAAGTCACTCATTTTGCAACTTCTCTCCATACCCAAGTTTCTTGTTGTGCCAAGAGAAGGCCACTCTCATCCTATCCTGCTGACTGTGTCAGCTATTTCTGTTGCTTAGTTGTTTCTGTTTCCATTTTTGGCCTAAAACCCCAGAAAGCCCAATGATGGGCATAAAATTCACATGTTTAAACTTCAAAGATATAATGGAAACAGGTAGCTTCAGGCCGAATATAAGCAGTATTGAAGATCAGTAGCAAAACTATCATTATTTTAAAATGATCATGGCTTACCCCTTCTACTTCAGGAGAAAAAGCATTTTGTCTCCTCCCAAATGTCTTTCTTCTTTCCAAATGTTTAAATATCTGGGTTTTTTAACATGAAAGCAAATTGAGTGTACTAGGCATAGTAACTATGGACAAGAAGGAATACTTAGGGACATACTTTTACAGATATCTCAACCCAACATTTATTTTTGTGTATGAAGTAAATTGAAGGGACAGACGATATAATATGAATGCTTAACTACTAGACTGGGAAGTGAAAATATTTCATTTTTCTGAAAAGTGTCACAACCCAAAGTTGTGATTTGTTGTTTGTGTGTGCTTCGGCATCGCTAAATTATTTTTCCCGCTAAATTGCAGCTTCTTTGCACGGTGGAGATCTCTGCTGCAGAGGAGAGCTCTGGTGCAACGAAGTATTTCCCGCCAGATTTGTAGCTTTCTTTGCATGGTGCATTTCTTATTGCATTTGAGAAGTGCTCGGTGCAAAGAGTTCCCACCATTTGTATTCAGATTTGCGCCACATTATTGGCCAATTCTGAGTAAAGGCACACGTGGCGGCTAACTATTGGCTTGCTAGCCGTACAAAAGGCTTGGGTGGTTTCCGCCCAAGCCGGAGAGAGAGAGAACTCGCCAGGAGGAGGAGACTTCATGCTGTGTGAAGATCTCTAAGCGATGTGGACCCTTACGGACCCAACGCGCCTCTCTTAAGAAGGCAACAGAGGTCTAAATAGCCTTTGGCCTCTCCTCATCGCCGAGCACAATCCTAGATGTATCCCTTTCCTATAAACCCAAGCCGGATCCGCGGAGCCTTAACAACTCCGTGGTAGAGGGAACCGAACCAAGCCCGCGGAGCTTTAATAACTCTGGGGAAGATTAGTACCGTACGAACCCACAGAGATTCAGCCACTCCAGAGGGAACCGAACCCACGGAGCCTTAACAACTCCGGGGAACTGAATCCACGAAGCCTCGACAACTCCGGGGAAAAGAGCTGACTTGTCGTAATCCTCCAACGGGGATTCAAGTGGAGCTGTGCCTGGAGAGCTGTCCAGCCTACACCACTACCATCTTTTGGTGTAAGTAAACAATCTTTTAATCAACCACTACGTGTCCATAATCAATTCTAGTTCGCCGTGGTCTTCTCTGGCCCCGCGTGCCCGGGCTGCTGGCCACAGCCCACGTACGCAAAGACGGGCGTCGGCTCGCCCCTGGCCGGCCTGCACAAAAAGCAGGTAATGGAGATTTACATTACATTAGCACTTAAAATTGATTGCACCTGCAAAGTTTCATAAAATTAGATTTTTAAAAAAACATTTTTACCCTTAGGGTCTAGTTTTCTACCTCACCCCTCTATTATTTCCCTTTCCTTAGTGTCTTTTGCCTGTATTTACAAATTTACAGTGTAGCATGGCACTCTATGCTTCCCTTTCTTGGGAGCCAGGATACAGACCAACTCAAGGAACAGCAGCTAGACAGCCACTCTTCTAATCTTTGTGACAAAACTACAGCTGGGGTACAAAATCCACTTTTAGGGGAGAATTTAGAGAGCTACAGAGAGGCTGGAAGTATAAAGAAGGCTAGCTGTTGCTTGAAGACCTGGAACAGAAGGGGCAAATGTCAGAAAAATGATGGAAGAGAGACACAAAGCCACAGAGTGTAAAGACTAGATGGAAGCCGAGAGACTAGGCCACATCTGGAGAGCATGGATCTGGGTAACTGTGAGCATGTTTCTTCAAATCCATTTCACCTACATTCTGCACTGCATTGGCACTCTTCTATCTTCCTTAAGAGATCCTTATACCAGATGCACTTACTCCAGCCATGGAGGAGGGAAACAAAGAACCTTTTCACCTATATCTCTGAAGATCTATAAAGCAACAGTAGTGAAATAAATAAGATTCAAACAGGTCTGGGCCTGAACCTTACCTCCTTTCCTTAGGATCCTTGCTAATCATCCTCTTCTCCTGACAGAGCTTCAGCCTTCAAACCGTCCCAACATAATTACCCTTGATGCAACCATCTCACCCAGAAATCCTCCCCAGTGGGCCAGCAGTAGGAGTATCAAACCAATGTTTTGACTGTACTACTGCAAGGAAAATGGACAAGCTAATATATGAAACTGGAGGATATACAGACATCCTGTATCACACACATACTGACTGACAGGCTAAACAAATATTTAGTCACCATACCAAGCACTGTACATTCAGCAACTGGCTTCAGTAGGCACCTGAGGTATCCAATGCATATAATACCTAGCATCTCTCAACTGTCTTTGCAATACATCTTATAGAGTAGATTTTGTGCACTGACCCTTCGTATAACAGCAGAAATTGTATACATATGAGCAATTCTGAAAGAAATTCAGGAGAAATACTGAATGTGTGTGATGTGTTAAACCTGTTTTCAACTTGTCTTCCTTCAAACTGCTTCATCATCATACAAATAAACATGTATTGTGACTGATTGATGATAGGGGTTTTGCTCACACGCCCAAAGAATGAAATTTCCACTCACATCTTCATTTCATTTTAGGGAAGGATGCATTTCATATCTTGACATGCTGATCATTTTGAAACTGAGCCTGTTATGGGTTCACCACTTTATAGTTCCTGGAACTGGTAGTTTGTTATCATGTCTTATGCAATCATGCATGGCTTAGATTTGCAGCTGTATATCAAAAGAAAAACAAATGAAGTGTGGTTCTCATTAGATTACTATCCATGCATTGATGTTCAATGAGCCTTAGCAGTTTATAATTCATATAATTTTTGCCACTACTGGCTAGTTATGGTTAGCAAGAGGTTTGACTCTGTCTTGTTAAATCCTCCAGAAGAAACCAATACAGCTGGTGTGTTGCATATTTGTTCGTCTGAAGTCTTTTCTTTTTCAGAGTCTAATATTTAACTACTACTTTTTTCTGTGTCCTTTGGGCACCACAGGATCTCACCTCCTGCACAAAGATGTCAGAATTCTTCTTCTAATTGAAACCCCCAATAGGCATTTTAGCAGCTAATGTAGGTGATTACAACAATTCTGACTGCTGTCAACTATACAATTACAGGAAATCTAATTTTTCTTTGTCCTGGGTTTCAGTCATCTGAAGTTACCTGACAGGAATGGATGAGCGCTACTAGAACCAAAAGCACAGGCTGTTAACAACATGATTCAGTATAACAGCCCAGAGATCTACCTTATATTTCTCTTGCATTTCAAAGCAACATGGAAGACAAGGGGAAAAACCCACTAAAATGCAAAACAACAACAAATCAATGCATAAAATAAAAAGATAAACCCTGCAGCCACGTGCACATGAAAGCAAATCTCATTTTAACTTCTATAAGAACTAAAAAAAAAATCAGATCTAAGTGGAAAATTTGCAGACTGTTAAAGCAACTTAAAACAATAGCACAGAGGTTTCTCTTTGGAGTCCAGTACCTTCTAATTCTAGCTCTTTACCTAAAACAACAGGAAGAGGGATCCTTATATTGTGAGCTGGAACTGTCATATTTTTTCTACATTGCTAAACTGGGAAACGGTGGTCCCAGCTAGGTAAACATGTCCAGGGAATTGGTTGCAATATAGAAAAGGATGAGAACTGTTAAGGTAGGTGGGCGAATGAATATGCCTGCACATTTTTCCTTTCATATCCCAGTGATACAAACATTTACATTTAGGTCATCAAGAGCAAAATGTGATATTAAAAGAGAGAATATACAATTGTATATCTTACATAGTGAGAAAGGAGGGGTTTACATGGATAAAAAATTTGGATCATAGTTACTACACAGCCAAAGAAATGAGACAAAGGGACTCTTTTGATACCTCATTTCAAACAGACTGCAGCTTACCATATTCATCTCATGTCTATATGTGTTACAAGATCCTTAGTTTGCATAAATAATTATAAATCTGTTGACTGAGGATATTATAAACCCACAGATAAAAGTCAACAGAAATACTGGGCAATAAGTATAACGAAAATATTGTAGGTACACTATTGCAAGTTGCAACAAGCATGTATCCTAGTGCTTAGAAAAAAAGTGTGATATCATTATTTCACAAACAGTATGCGATTTTGCAATTAAATTGCATTGGCCCATTTCAGCATTGTATTACTTCAATTTAAGGCCAATTTAATGGCAGTAGAAGGGGAAAATAGAAGAATATACCAATGAAATCAGTCTCTGTGGCTTGAAATACATACAGCAATTGGCAGAGTTAAAGTTGTATATGCAACTTTAATTTTGTTGTTTTATACCTTTTAAACGTAAATGTATAATTAAATATAGTATTAATATAGTTATTTTCTATGTGATATTAACTGCTAGTCACTTAACTATAGAACTGACAGAGCTTTTGCAATTTATCGAATTTGTGATCATGAAAGCAGCTGCCATTGTTCTTATTATAGATGTACTTGGGAGCATCATTCAGGGATCAGGACTCCACTGTGCTGGACATTGTACAACACACAAAGCATTCTTTTTTTCAGACTCCACTCTTATTTAACATGTAAATCATTCCCCACCTACTTCATAGAAATTATCCTGTTGTCCAGATCCAAAGTTTCCATGTGGACCTTGCCTTTAAAGGGCACCAACAAAAATGCTGAAGTGGAACACCCTCAAACTTCCAGTTGTCAAAAACCTAGATCTAAAATTCAGACAGTCTGTCACAAAGACAGTCAATAATCAATTGGTTTTAGAATATGTTAAACAACTAAAAGTTGTACCATACAGTTGAACTATATTGGGCAAAACTAGTCTGGAGCAATGTTCCCTCTAAGGAGTAGCAGTCTGTGAGCATGCCACTTCGGTCCTGCCTCCCCTTTTGGTGCAGCGTGGCACACTTACAAAAGGTAAGCTCAAACTCTTCACCCAGGGCAGGCAGCAGGGCCTTGGGGGCTGGAGCCTGGGGGGCTGGAGCCTGGGGGGGCAGGGGCTGGAGCCTGGGGGGCAGGGGCTGGAGGCTAGGAACTGGGGGGCTGGAACCTAGGGGGTGGGGGCTAGAGGGCTGGGGCCTGGGCCTGGAGCCTGCTTGCCCTGACTGAGGCTCCGCTGGGGCCTGGAGGCTGGCGCAGGCTCCGCAGGCTCCCAGAAACTGCTCCACTCCCCTGCATTGCCTCGGAGAGTGAGGAGGCATGTGGCATCAGGGCCAGGGAATGGAGCACTTCCTGGAGCCTGCGGAGCACTTCCCCAGGCCAGCAGAGCCCGCCGCAGCATCCATCCCAGCTTTGCCTCACCTCAGGGAGAAGCCGCTGCCTGCCCTGTCGGGAGTCTTGTGTGATCACTGATCCTGGAGTTGAATTTCAGCTGGTTCTAGTATATGACTTAGTAACCCACTTTTGCTCTCGATTTCCAGAATATATTTGAGATTTTTGTCTTTGCTACTTATATTGTAAACTCTTTGGGGTTAGAATTTGCTCTGTGTTGGTATAGTGGCTAGCACAATGATATCCATATCTATGTCTGGGGTTCCTGCCTACAATTTTAATATAAAGTAATAAAACAAACACACACTATATTCAAGAATTCACCTAATCTTACTGGTTAAGGAATACCAACTTCTGAATCCAATGTAACAGGGAAAGGATAAGGGTGATTATGGCCAACGGGAAAGGATAAGGGTGATTATGGCCACCACCGCACTTAAAAGGTGGAGCCAGAGATCCCACAGTTGCCCTTGGGGCATGGGAGAGGAACAAAGCAGTCGAGATAGCAACAGCGAAGCAACTAAAGGTGCCGCCAGCAGAAATGCGAGAGGTCGACGACTGATGGTAAGGCTGAGGATGCTCTCTCTTGGAGGGTGATAGGAGGTGGATGGCTGGCAAGAACCCCAAGAGTCTGGGGATGCTGCCCTGGGAAAAGACCCCAAAGACTATCGACTCCCCCGAGCAGAACAGCTGGGAGATGGCCACAATTGGGAAAGGATGAAAGTGAAGCAGCAATCAACCAAGCGGTGGAACAGCCATTTCTGCACTAATGAGGCAATTAGCACGGTCTGAGACATTGTATCCATTCCATTAAGGCCAGCACTTCGTAGAACTAGCACCTTGGGTGGTCTGTGACTTCTTCCCCCCTCCCCTCAGGTATTAACATCTAATCTTTTACCATCTCCATAGTCATGGCAGGCGAGTCCTGAGGGGGAAAAGGGATGGGTAGCCAACCCTGCCTACATCCAACATCACACACACTAAAGTGATGGCAGTAGTATCACATTTGGGCGCCTTTGACTCTCCAGTCTGAATGACCAGATACCCATTTATAGCTAAGTAGACTGGAGGCAGCTTTTAGCCTCAGTCCAGAAAAAGGCTCAGATTCATGCCTCTGAAGCAATAGTGCTTTGCCAGTGAGCACACAGTAGTCATAATAGGTGTCACCTAATCCATCTAGAACAGGAATTCTTTTACACCCATGCTGGTAATTTTTCTATTATATGGATAAAATAGAATGCCAGCAAGCAATGTCTCAAGGAGGTTTTACATTTAAAACCTAGAAGGTTTTGCAATTTAAGCAAAGAGATTGATAAGCACCTTTTTTGTTCTTTTAAGTATGGAAAAAAACCCTACAGATTTACACAGAATACATGAGGGTTGAATACAGCCCCCAAAATACAGTCAACTCTCCTCTGAATTGATCTTGTATTGTTTGCTCTGTCCTGCTTGTAGAGCATTGCCTTGTGTTAATTCTTTCCTCAGTCATGGATTATCACTATCAAGGTGATACAAAAGCTCTAACAGACTCCAGTTTATTGTTTCCAATATTTTCATTTAAGCACTTTAATCAATATCTGCCAAGACAATTAAAGTGTTCAAAGAGTTTCCCAGAGGACTTCTCCTTTGAAGTCAATGGGTTGGGGGGTTTTTTTGTATTTATTTTACTATTTATTTTTAACAAAAGAAAAAAGTTAACACAATTTCCCCAAATTCCTACCCTAGTCTGATTCTTGTTTTATAAAGGAAATGAAATTTGTCAAGCTGCCATACATCATTTGCACTGCAGTACAATGTCCCATCTGTGTGTCAAGTACAAAACAAAAGCATTTTGTGAAAAATTGCTAAAGTAGTAATGATTTTTGTCCTCAACTCTTTGTTTTGCCTTTCAATAAAGAAGGCGACATGTGCCACAAATGATATATTATTGTTTAAGTACAACCTTAGTAACACAGTGCATAACCAAAACCATGTTTCACAGCAGAGAAACTATAGTTTACTGCCCCTATGGCTCTGATGAGAATATAATGTTCTACAGTTTATAAATGCTTTGAGGTCAATACATGATTTACTTCAGCTTGTTCATCCAGTGAGCAGGAGGTCCAAAAATATATCAAGCTATTAGACAGCCCACTGGAAGCTTGGCTGAGGCTCCTAGTGATGGAAAGCATGCCATGGAAGCTTCTCTGTCAACCAGAGATGAGATAATTAGATCCAGGTAATACATTGAAGCCCCATCAGGGAGCAGGACAGCAAACATGTCATTTTTACAATTCTCTCTCACCCTCCCCAGCAACATTGGACCGAGATAGTAAAAACTATGAAGGATTCATCAGTGCCCAGCAACAAACAAAGCAGCAGGATAATCAGACTATCATCCGTCCATCATCCTCATTATCTAGAGACCATGTAAACAACAACAACAAAAATAGACAAGGAACCATGTTAGTTCTCTTTCCTTTTATGTTCCATGTCAGACATACTAACGTAATATTGAAATGCCAGGCAATACAGATGGACCTTAATCTTGGTATATCAGCAATACCTGACGAACCTATAATTTAGTCTTAAAATATCTCATATTGAAATGGCTTTCTACTGCTCAGAGACCAAAACTAGAACCCTCAATCCAAACAGGTCTTAATGGTTCTTGTTCAAAAACCATATCTGATGTTCATAATTATGTACAATTATGTTCCTTTTTTACAGTAATATCAACTAGAAATCTGAAAAACCAACTGTCTCCCCAAAGTCCCACATGCATATTTTGGATAGGGCAGAAATTGGAATCAGTAAATGGATTCAGAAATAAATGTTGTGCCTCGCCTTTCTACCTCTGTTCTGGGTTTTATAAAGAAACATTAATCACTATAACTTAGAAAAGAAATCACTACCCTATAATTCCCTGTAAATTACTAAAGAACTCACTGTGTATGGACTGAGGCTGGCTGATCAAAATTTTTTCCATCCAGACTCCTTTCACGAAAGATTAGGTTTGACATGAAATGAAAATCTTCTGAGAGTATCTGTTTTCCCCTCATTTTTAATGTTTTATTGGAAAACTGAAAGGAAGGGCATTTTACAAGTTCTTAGCCAAAAAATCAAAAAGTTTGAGATTTTATTTACTTATTTATTTTACAACAAATCAAATTTGTTTACTCAGGGAAGAGAAAACCCAATCATTTTGTAGTTAAGTGTGAACAATAGTTTCAAGCACAATGGATTATGCATATAAATAAAATTCCCAAGAATCTAATTTTAAACACTGAATAATTCTAGCACCTTATTTTTTTTATGGATTTAATCGCTGATATTTGATTCGCAGCCACTCACCAGAACATGTGGAATGTGTTCCTACATACCTAGAGTTTCTCTTATATATTGCATCAATTTTCTTTGTATCTTGCTACTGCAAAAAGATATATATATATCTATATATATAAACATATATAGATAGATATTCATATAGGCAATCTGCATATAGAAATGTGTTTTACTTTTTTTCCTCTTTCAAGAGTAGACAAGAGAATTCCTTTTTTCTGCTCTTATTATGACTTTTCTACTTTCTCCTTCTATTTCAGATGCAATCAAAGTAGTAGGTACTTTTCCTCTCAGACTGTTATTACAGGTATAACAACTAACCAACATAAAAGATGTAGAAGATCAGACCTCCAAGGTAGCCTCATTCCAACTCATTGACATCTTTGAGTCAAGAGCAGTGTATGGTTTTCTGTTGATGGGCCAGTCTTGCAATATAGATGGTGATGGACAGGTTTTTAGCTAGGTTCCTCTGTGTACTTAGTTACATCACATCTGCTTTTCCCAACCATATTTTCAGCCCAGACATTAACATGGCCACCTAACAGAAACAAGGTATGGCTCTAATTGGTTCAACTATCAGTTATCAATGTCATCAAACATCAGATACCACATGCGGTGTAACCCAAACTTGAATGGTAAAGACAAAGTTCTCAGTGGCCCAGTATTTGGATGAATTGTATGAAAACTGTCACAAATGTTCTCTAAAGGTATCTGTGACACTGTAATCTATAAACTCTGGCACTGCAGGTAATGAGTCTTTGAGGAGGCAATTATTTGAAAACTGCCCAAAACCATTAACTGCATACCTGTGTGCACATGTGGGTTCTCCTACCACATGACCTAACCATCAGTGGCAAGTATACTAAACCTATTCTAAAGAAAAGTTTTAAAAACTCAGTATCAAAGGGCACATCTACACATGCCACTAACAGTGCTGTTGTTACTAAACACACTAACTGCACAGTCCCAGCAGTGCATGAGTCATTTCCAACCCTACTGCTCAGTAGCAACAAGCTGCTGCACAGTAGTTCATTGATCCTATGCAGTAGCATCAGTGTCATGGTTAATGCCTGCCGACGCTATGCCACAGTAGCTACAAGCTATGTCACTGTAGCTCATTGCTACAGGGGAGTAGCATCTCGTGTAGACACCCAAAGAGAACCACAATCTTCAGACATACATGACTTCCAAGGGAACAGCTGCCTCTGCCTGCAAGAAGATAGTGGCAGAAAATTGTTTCCTCTCTTACACTTAAAACCAATATAGAATTGACTCTTCTTTGTCAACTGTTGCAGAAACAGTACTTGCCATCTTTGAGGAGGGAAAAATAAGTTCATAGGGATCTGTCAGACATCCTTGGTGTAGGTGATATTAAATAAATTCAAGCTATTGAAAATACTAAAAAGTAAGAAAACCCCTCAGTGTCTGCATTTAAAAATGTATAAAGAAATAAATAGGATAAATCAAGTGCAAGTTAAATAAAATCCTGAAGTAAAAACACTATAGAGCAGCATTTCCCACCCGGTGTGCCTCGGCACACTGTTGTGCTGTCACATTACCAGGTACACCGCCAAATCTTGAGGGGGCATGGCTCCTGGCAGGCTATGCCTCCAGCCAGTGCCACCACCATGGCCCCATACCAACACCGCACCTGGCTAGCCCTGCGTGTCACTTCCTCTCCCTCCTTGCTCCACATCCAGCCACATGCCACCCCACTTGTCCCTGCTCTGCATCCAGCCAGTGTGCCGTGGGATGGAAAAGGCCATGTAAGTATGCCATGAGAGGAAAAGGGTTGAGAAATGCTGCTATAGAGGAACAACTTGGAAAAAACTTTGAACGATACTTAGTCCTCCAAAGCACATGAGTATGCATGCGCACACACACACACACACACACACACACACACACACACACACACACACGAATGACTTTTGCATTACTCATATTAATCTCCGTGGAGTTGGAGCAATTGTTTAGCAATGGGAAAAATGGGAATGCAAAGTTTGTTGTAAGGGTTTGACATTAGAAGTGTAAGATGGTAACTTTCACATCTGCTACATCCTGTGGGTGGAGAGTCCGTGATATCTATAATTCACTACCTAAAAATAAAAACATCTGGCCCAAATGAAGATCCCCTTGAAACAAAATCCTTGCACCCTGACTGGACAGATGTCTCCAACAAAAGAACCAGACAGGGTTTTTTTGGTTTTATTTTATGCTGGACTCTACCAAACAGCCTTCACAGGTAAGTTTCCTGATAGATGCACACTTCGACACATAGGCTAGAGACAGAAATTGCACGTAAGTGATTTGAAATTGGTTCAAATCTGTACCACAACAAAAGTTAAGTGAACTTAAACCACTTTCAAAGTAGCCAAAACCAGTTTAAGATAAACCAGGATGGATTTAGTATCAGACTTAACTTATTTATGGTAAATCAATTTTTTGAACTTCTGTCCCAGATCCTCTTCAGATTCAAGTTAACTCACAATCTTCCAGCATCGCAGGATGCTTTGCACCTCCCCCACAAACCCGCCCTCACAGGGTGGACAGGCTAGCCTTGGTCCAAGCCATCTGCTCCAGCCCAGAACCAAAGCATGCTCTAGCACCCCCTGACTTCTGGCCTACTCCACTGCAGGCAGGTAGCTGCATTTCCAGAATCAAAAGTGAATGTCTGTTCACTTGCTTATCAGTTCAATCTATGCAGCTTAGACTAACCTGTAAAGATGTAATTGAGTCAGCCTTGAGCTTTCTGACTGTCTGTATTTAGCCATGGTCTGCACCCATGCAATGGAATAATAAGTCTAAAGGTACCTTGCTATTATCCTGAATAGCTATGCAGGTCACAGCTAGCAGAGGAACAGAAAGAAGAACTTAGGTACTGACACCACTCAGCTGAAGCATCATAGAGAGGAAAATAATTTGCACTGTGTGCACACCTCGTGCAGCATACGTCCCTTTCTATTCTAATGAGGAGATGATGGACCAGATAGTTACTAGAAGTTTTGACATTCAAATTTAAATTCTTCAATGCTATTTATGAACCAAGTTTCTCCATAACATAGGGCTTACTCATGGCAGATTTTTGGACACTGTGCAAGCTATGAGTTTCCAAAGCCTGGAAAAAAATTATACAATTTATGCCTATGTCACCAGTGCACATCAGATTGTGATCCCAACAAAATAAGTCTCAAGCATTCAAATGGGGTTTCAAAATACTTGCAACTTGTAGCAGACCATACTTCCATTTAGGAGAATACCCTGATGCCTCTAGCATTAAGAAGGGAGAGTTGCTTTCCTCACTACATGCATTACTTGTACATGACTTTTGTCACTGTATGCATGACTTGCTGACCCAATACCTACCTCAGATGGCATTCAGACTCAAGTCAGATAAAAAGGAAATCCATTCATCTGGCAAAAAGCATATGTATGACATGATGAGAGAAATTCCAAGGTGGTGTGCACTGGCTACAGGGAACCAATACACACACAAAGAAAGCTAAGAAATTTAAGGACAGCTTCAGCATATCTATAGCACCATAGTACCACACCGCAAAAACACTGCAGCAAGGTACACTGCTGGTGCATCCACATGTGCATTAGTGTGCCAGTGTTACTGTTCATTAAATTTAATACCTGTAATGACAGGTACTAACTCAATGCACAGTAACTGGTGCTACTGAGTAGTAGCACCGGTGCATGGTCCATTAGTGACGCTAATGTGCTACTGAACATTAGCAAGGCTTTGGCCATGATGTGCAAATGCACAATAGAATTAGTCTCCTGTACATCTAGTGTCTCTTGTAGATGCACCCTGTATCTACTACCTCCCAGTACGGAAGTAGTATAGCTGCCACTATACTATTTCTGCAGTGCATACCAATAAGTTCTCTTGAGAGATAATTTATTGGTGCACACTCAGGCAACACTAAGAAAGGTACATTATTTCCGTTTCAGGAGGAACATCTACATAAGACACTTTACTGCACATTAGACTTATCTAACGTGCAGTCCTGGTCCCCACATGTATAAAGTGCTGTCCCTGCAGCCAGCACAGCTCTCCCCACTTGGCAGAGATCGGGACTGGCCCCTGTGCTCCCCGCCAACCCCTGGGGCTGGCACCTGGGGGAGCCTGCAGTTCCCCCTGACTGCTGCAGTGGAGGCAAAAGAGGGCAGAAGCAGCCCTGGACTGGGATGCTCCTGTCAGGTGCAATTTTTTTCCCAATGAGGGCTCATGTGTAGATGTGTGCCTGGAAGCACTTTAATGAGTTTGAATTTTCTGTGCATTAATTGCATGTGTAGATGCACCTAGGAGGTAGCAGATATCAACTGGTTTCAATAGGCAACAGTTGTGACACTCCCTGGCACAGACCTTACTTAGGCAATGTAGACATGCCCATTCTAACCTGTCAAAATTCCTGTAATCTACAAGCAGGACTGGAAGACAAAATAAATCCTGCAGAGGTTTACCAGCAATAAAATCTAGAGCATGTTCCAATGTATTTTACATGTGCAAAACAATGCTGCAAAGAAAGGACTGGAAGCCAAAATGAAGAAGTTGGAAGACTGCAATAAAGCAAAATCAAATTTCAAACAACTGCAAACTAAAAAGGAAGTGGTGTTAATAGTTAATTCCAGAAGGTGCAAAGGAGAAGGATTAAAAAAAGGTTTTAAAAGAGACTCAACATGTGAGTAGAGTTCCAGTGGCAGAGACGAATTAAAATGAAAAGTGTAATTAGGGGAACTCTGGATAGAAACTAACAATACAACAAAGAAATAAATGAAAAATAAAAGAGACCTTGCCTCCCATTGGGTAATGTTAACATGTTATCAAATAAACCAAACAAGTTCTTTATGGAAAATATTGTACAAAGTAGCAAAAAAAGTCAACGCATTCACCCCAGAATCTTCCTAATATGATCTCAGTCTTAAATGGAACAGCTATGCATATGTATATAGGCAATATAATCATGTGCAACTGAAGATTTTATTTGCTGCATTTTTACAAAGCCACAGTGAACTAGACTAATTCACAGCATTATTTTAAAATGAAAAAATGCTACTCAAGCTTTCAAAAAAGCACAAGCTACGTTCCATCTTATCACAAAAATTCAGATCAACTTTGCGATTCTTTGCTGTTGTCTATCACCCTGTTTGAATCAATTTCAACTAAACATGAGAAAGCACGGCAGGCAGAAGAGATGCAAAGAAAATATCAGTGGAGTATATGCTGTAAATAAACAGAACTGTGCTGCTGGCAATTTTGTGGGGGTTTTTTTGCGAAGTAGAGTATAAGAAAAGATTACTTTATATAAAAATGAATGCTTAGAAATTAGAATGTTAGGTTGTGTTAATCAGGCAACCAAAATGGAAATGGTGGAGTAGAATTATCAGTCAACAGTGATGTGAAACGTCAGTTGGACTATCATAATATAATAGAAATGACATAAAATGCATGATTTCACTATCATCATAATAAATAGAATTTTTTTCCTCCTAAAATCATCAACACCAAAAATAGTTAACCTGTGATGCAAAATATTTTTAGATGATTGACTACTGATATTCTATTGATTCTATTTAAACATCTCACCCAAGCTGCAGTGCAACATTAAGCAGATCCCCTGAATTAAACTCAAAGGCATAATAGAAATATTATTTTCTGTATTGTTACTGTAGATGAATAAATATTTTTTTCTGTAAGACTCAGGAAAGAGAGTACTAAGGAAAGCTTATTATAAAGGCACAGAAAATTCATTCAGTGATTAATTTCATTTTCCTTCAGTTTGTTGAAGAAACTATGTGTAATCTTATACTGACACCTAGCAATGAAAGGGTCAAATCAGCTAAAGATGGTTAATTAACTCAGACATCCATGCAGATATCAT
This sequence comes from Alligator mississippiensis, assembly GCF_030867095.1. NCBI lineage: Eukaryota > Metazoa > Chordata > Crocodylia > Alligatoridae > Alligator > Alligator mississippiensis. The sequence continues at coordinate 134,445,731 of NC_081826.1, forward strand.
AAATATTTCTGTAGAAGATACTTCATAAGCAAGAATGTGAAGGAATATTCTAGAAGAACTCAGATTTACCATGAAAGGAAGCATCAAAAATTGGAGGAGCTAAATGAGTTCAAACACCTGGGAGTGCAATACATAGAATCTAAATCAGAAAAGCAACAGCGCTTAATATTTCTGGTTCAGGAAAATACAGTTAGGAGATGTATACCATGCGCATCTCAAGTGCCTTAAAATATGTTTTTTTTCTCAAAATGTGTTAGGATTATTACAAAACAGATACAATATTATGGACTAACTCTGAAGTGCTCAATAATAAAATGAAGTTTAGACATTTGATTCATTTGCCATACTTCTTTGAACTTTATCCAAAACCCTAATAATGTATTAAGTCATGATGGTACACCCTTTATGACAAAGCTGAAAGGGGATTATACATAATGGGACAAGATGAAAACAATTATTGTGATAAAATTAATGTGTTGGCCTGTGTTACTTGCATGTGTGTGTATGCTAACAGGACTGGCATGGAATGCTCTCCCTATGGTGAGGTTCTGATACCTTCCTCTAAAGTACTGGCTACTCTCAAGAAGCCAGGTACAGACATTACACTTTTACTGGTATAAGTGATCAGAAACTGGTCTATACCCATAACAGAATAGAACCTCAGCACACAAAACCAGTCTATATCCATAACAGCAAAGAAGTTCAGCACACAGATGGGTTTAAAAATGGCAGAACCTGGTCTAAGATTTGACCACCCCCACCAAAGGGTTAATGTGTGTTCTGTTCACTACCAATATAAACTATGCTGCTCACAGAAAACAATGTAATTTAGATCGATTCTGCCTTGGGCTTTTTGAAAGTCTGTACCTAGCCAGAAGAAACAAGATTCTGAACTAGATGGGCCTCTGGGCCAGTCCACAGTTCATGTTCTTACGTGTCACAACTGCTTTACTGTATCTGCGTGTAACTGGTCCTTTACAGGATGACCTAAAACGCTGTTGCTACTGCTACTTTTTCCTAGCAGAAATTCCCCTTTAGTTTAAATAACAGAGATTAAGCTTTTGCAGCTAAAGATTTTGCGTTCTGTTTTTCTGAGTGCCATTCAGTTTAACTGAATGTAGCAATACCACACATGGATAATAGCACATTATTTAACAATACTATTCAGTAACTACAATACTAATTTCAACCCATTTAATATCCAATATTTATTCCTCACAATATTCCCATGAGATACGGCAGTACGAGCCTCATTTTGCATATGGGGAAATTGAGGAAGATGTTAAATATTCATCCATGGCCATGGTGTCCAATTCACTTGATCCCATGGTCCAAGTCTGGATCTTCGTGCTCTTTTTGGGCCAGACCTAGACTGTGGAGGTGAATGACCCACCTTACAAGCCAAAGAGTTAATGCTGTCATTGTTCAATAGCCTTCCGATCTCCCCTGTCACTGTGGCTGCCTGAGTTGCACTGCAATGACTCCTCTGGCAGACAGCAATAGAGGTTAAGAGGCAGTGGCATTAACTCCATTGCTATTGGCACTGACCCAGAGGGTTCTTTTGCTACTGGCAGAGATCCTGGTGTCTAAAAAAAAAAATTACTCTGATACATCATTACTCAGCCACAAAAAAGTGGTGCAGCGCATGCTTCTGAAGCAAGCACTGGCAGACACAGAGCCTGGGTCCTTCAGGGAGATGCTCTGGTTGCCAGCCAGAGTGTCTCCCTCCTCTAATTGTCTCCCAGCTCCTCCAGCATGCTGGGAGCTGGGAATAGGGAGGAAACAGTTGTTTCCTCGAAGAGGGCCATTTTTCCTCGCACCAAACCCCATGTGCAGGGGCATGTAGAGCAGCAAATGCACGCCCCTGCACATGCACACTCATCTTGACATGCCAACTGGCTAAGTACAAAGAGTCAAAAAGCCCAAGACTGAATCGTTTCAATCTTCACAGGTTAGTCTAAGCTGTATACGTTGAACTGATATGCAAGTAAACAGACATTCACTTTTGATTTGGGAAATTCAGCCACATGCCTGCAGTGGCCCAGGCCAGAACCTGGGGGGTACTAGAGCATGCCTCCCTGCTGGGTTGGAGCAGACAGCTTGAACCAAGGTTAGCCTGCCCACCCTGGAAGGGGTGGGGGAGGGGAGTTGCAGGGGAGGTGCAAAGCATCTTGGGATGCTGGGGGACTGTGAACTAACTTGAATCTGGAGGGAATCTGGGACAGAAGTGTAGTAAACCTATTTAACCTAAATCAGTTAAGGCTGATACTACATCCATCCAGGTTCATCTTAAACTGGTTGTGGCCATTTTGAAAGCAGTTTAAGTGCACTGAACTTCTGTTGTGTTACAGTTGTGAACCAGTTTCTGATCATGTATATCGGTTTGTGTGTAATTTCTGTCCCTAGCTCTTCAAACTATCAAGCACTGCTGACTTGTACGGTAGAATAACCAAATAAACAAGCCATTTTTTGGTAATTCGATAATAATGAAATAAAAATGGTTATATTCAATGGTCCCTATTAAAAGCCTCCCTTTATTCAGAGATAACACATATTGTGGAGGAACCTGGCCTTTACATTAAGAAATGTTTATAGTGTCGCAGGGCACCTCGGTGCCCCTGCTCCTATAGAGGAGAAACTGCCAGGGAGTGAGGGAGCGCGCCCTGGCCTGACATGGCGAGCCCAGCTGAGGCTGGCTCAGGTAATGAGCGCAGCTGCGGGTTGCCAGAGCAACCAAGCGGAGCCAGCTGCCTGTAGGGGGCAGGGCCTGGCCCTTATAAAGCCCAGGGCTGAGGCCAGGCTGGCAGTTCTCTGCCAGCAGCTGGAGAGGCAGGAGCTCCCTCAGCTGAGAGATGGGAAGGAGCCTAAGTAGCAAGTACAGCTCATGATAGCCCTGGAGGCTTGAGCTATGATGATGAGTTATGGCCATGCGGCTTGCATTTGTGTTACAGCCTAGGGGCTTGTGGTTTTGCGTTGTGTTATTACACCCGGAGGCTTGGGTGAGGCTGTAGGGGTTGGAGGAGGCCTCAATCACAGGGACCCCAGAGAGTTGTTCATAGCGCCAGGGAAGGTGCAGCTCGCACGCCAGTGTATGAGCAGCTGGCGGCGAAGAGTGCAGCCAGTGGGTCGCGAGCGCAACCCGTAGGTTGCAGACGGGGACCTAGACCCTGGATTGCATGTGGGGGAACATAGACCCCGAAGGTGCAGCTCGCACGCCACTGCGCAAGCAGCTGGCAGCGAGGAGCGCGGCCAGTGGGTCGCGGGCGCAACCCGTAGGTTGCGAACGGGGACCGAGACCCCGGACTGCATGTGGGGGAACGTAGCCCCCGGCCCCAGGAAAGGGGCGGTATTACTGAGTAGCCCAGTGCGGGCACGGCGAGCCCTAGAGAGGGGGGAACGCCCTTGTACGTTATTGAGTAGCCCAGTGTGGGCGCGGCAAGCCCCCCAGAGAGGGGGAACGCCCTTGTACGTTATTGAGTAGCCTAGTGTGGGCGCGGCGAGCCCCCAGAGAGGGGGAACGCCCTTGTACGTTATTGAGTAGCCCAGTGTGGGCGCGGCGAGCCCCCAGAGAGGGGGAACGCTCTTGTACGTTATTGAGTAGCCCAGTGTGGGCGCACGGGCATAGCGAGCCCGGCCGCAGGCTAGTGCGGCAATCCCCCTCAGACCAAGGCAGGGCGCTGCGGTTGCCCCTGAGAAGACAGGGAGTAGCAGCGTGGGGAGCCAGAGTCAGGGAGGGTACCCGTGCGGTTGGCCCATAGGATCGGAGGCCCGCTAGGGAGTCCCAGAGCGGAACCACACCGGCAGGGGAGGCCCAGAGTGGGCTAGATGGGAGTCCCAGCAAGAGGCTGGGCACGAGACAGGGAGCCCAGAGTGGGCCACATTAGAGAGGAGGCCCGGGAAGCGGGCGTATAGATTGAACAACGTCCTTTACATCTGCGAGGCTTGGGGCGTGGTATCAGGGGAGGTAGGAGCCACGCATAGCCCATAAGGCTGGGGCGCTTAGGTAGCGCCATTGTACGGGGAGACCCACGAGGGGTCCAGGAGCTGACAGGCCCGAGGAAACACAAGGCAGCCTCCCTATTACATATATTCCATCAAGACGTGGCGGGCGAGAATGGAGGGTGCCCTTGGGCCGGAGTAGCGCGGTGAGAGGGCCTCAAGGAGATCACAGCCCTCCGTGAGGACCCCCCCGTGACAATAGTCATCTCATTAACATTTTTCAAATCCTTGCATTTATTTTTATCCAACATAATGAAAGTTTTCTGAGACAGCACTGAAAAACTGGCTCCAGAACAGGAAGAATGAATTACATGTATAGCTGGAGGACAACAGTCAGATAAAAGAAGCATGAACTTACAACTAAATTAAGACAAACATATAAATTATAAGTGTGTAAAATAATTTGAATATGTTTTAAAACAACACATTGCTTGGAGGCAGTCACAGTTTGGAGGACACAGTGGATTATATTAGACCCAAACCACTCTATTGGGCAGCAGCAAAGAAGGAGGGGAGAAGGATTTAATTGTATTTTTATATTAAATATTTGATTTTTAAAAGGTTGTTAGAGAGAGCAGACTATACAAATGTGATTTTGCATTTCTTATTATAGCCACAGTTACGGATCTGTTAACTTTCCCATTACAATTCTTATTGTTAAGTGGGTTATAACCACCATAAAATTTCACTCCAGGTTGGGAATTGACAATGCCATGTCTCCGCCTGCAAGCAAGCTAGGTTTTTTTTGTTTGTTCATTTGTTTTTATTTTGACAATGTTTGAAAACTAAGCTGGGACATGAGTAAGCAGAGGAAAGAATTAAGATCTTATCAGCTCTATACGGTTTTTGATCTTGCATGACTAATAATTTGATACATGTGATTCTCTTCTCATTCACACAGAGTTTAGGCTGGTGAAACTCCAGTGAGTTTAGTGGAATTATTCTTGATATACACTAATGTGAGAGGGGAAACAAGGCCCATGTTTTATTTTTTTAAATTGTGCTAAGCAAGCTGCGCAAACATTGTATGAGACACCTGGGATGAATTTAGCTTTTTAAAAGAAAAAAACAAGAAGAAATGTGAACACCCTTCTTAGCTCTGTAACTAAAATTAACTAACAAACATTATTATGGAATTCTTCATTTTCTTGAATGTTAGCAAGAGATTCTAGTGCACACTTAGGAACATAAACAAAATATAAAGTTGTATTTTCATACGATGTATTAGAGATGTGTAAGAGAAGAGAAATCCAACTTTGCAAATTAGAGGAAGACAAAAATGGGGGAAAAATGTAGATAGCTACAAAGAACAGGAGCCAAAAATGTAAGGGTATTGTTAAACTAATAAAAGCAAAAATCTTTCATTAAAGCTTATAGTGGACACCATTAACAGCTTTAAAGTTTGTCAGTGGCATGGAAATGTTACTATAGAATTATTTGTACTTAAAACCAAATCCCTGCAGAAGTCACTAATAATGTTAGATTACTTGAAAATACAAAATTGTAAAGATCTTAATGTTGACTGTGTTTTGTCAAACCTAGGAAAGACATCAGAGATCTCAGACCAGGGCATGATGCTGTAACATAGTCTACATTGTTTAGGCTTAGCAAGACTAGTCACATGTTTCAAGTTAATCCATGTGCATAAGTCTTGACAATGCCAATTTCATGGATTTCAGTGGATTAATTCTACATTAGAGTTGCAAATGGGTTGGCCTACTAAATTTGGTTGAGGACAGGGTATCAGACTTGGCATTTTGTTTTCACGGGGGCAAAGTCAATGCCAGGTATAAAAAAAAATAGGCTCCCCAATGCCTATTACAGTTACACAAGCTTGTGGTTCATACTTGTAACTTCTATTGCTGAGTTTACTTTCACCTTTGTGACAACTTGCATTATTTATTTTGCAAGTAACATAAAATCAGTGGTATGCATAGACTATCCTGACTTTCCATCCAACACCATTTCAGATTGAAAGATTCTAGATATACAGCATTTTGAAATAGCAAAACTGAGATAAAACCAAGCTAACTAATCTGCTTGTTGTTGACTTAACAACACTGAGATGTCAATCAGAGCCACACATGAGAACTGTATATCATCATTACTCTGACACATCAGTAATGTATCAGTAGCTTTTTAAAAAGTAAGCTATCTTTTAAAAAACTATTAAAAGCAGTACCTTTGACTGAAATTTGGACATCTAAATGCTCAAAAGATTCAAAACTGAAACTTGGCAGGCAAGGTTCTTTGGTTAGATGTCATATCTTTTATTAGAACAACGAAATAGATGGAAAAAAGTTTTCTTTGCAAGCTTTCAAACACAAACACCCTTCCTCAGGCACAGGGAGACTCTGTTGGTGGTATGTGTTCTCCAAGGTAGAAAAACCAAATTTACAGCAAGCATGTCTGTAAAAATACAAAAGAGTGGAAGTTTGGAAGACAATGGGTAAAGACAGAAGGAGAGGGGTGGGGGGCGGGGAAAGGAAGGGAAATGCATGAAGGGATGCAAGTGATCACCTGGAGGCAGGCTAACTGGGGTATTATAAGGGTTGGTTGTTGGGAACTGAAGTTATGTGAGAGGATGAAGTGTATGTTTAGTCACCAACAAACATTTTCCTCCAGACTGTAGGCACAGCTATGGGCACCAAAATGGCCCCACAATATGCCAAACTTTTTATGGCTCACCTGGAAGGAGAATTCCTCAAGAAATGAACCATCAAACCTATGCTATACCTAAGATATATAGATGACATCTTTATCATTTGGACCAAAAACCGGACTGATTTCCATCACAAATTCAACAATCATCACCTCTCCATCTGACTATCTTTAGAATATTCCAACATCAACATTTCTTTTTTAGACACCAAGATCAACATCCAGAATAGTAAAATACAAACCACCACATACAAAAAACCCATGGCCCAACACGCATATCTACACAGAACCAGCAATCAACTTAAACATACCAAAAAGATGTAATTTACAGTCAAGCTCTCCAATACCACCAAATTTGCACTGAAGAGAATACCTGCGATCATCATCTCACAAATCCCAAAAGGACTTTCACGCAACAAGGCTTTCACGCAACTCCTTCGGAGATATAGATCACACTTTTGAAAGAGCCATATGAAGATACCATATGAAGAACTGCTGCAGTACAAAAAGAAAATCCCCATGAAACACACACCGTTAATTATGACATATCATCCCTCCCTGGAACCTATACAGAAAATCCTCAAACAACTGTAACCCATACTCTAAGAAGACCCTATTCTAAAAAGAGATATTTCCAGAACCACACATCCTAGCCTTTAAACAAGCACCAAACCTCACTAATCTCATCACCAGAAGCAAAATTTCTATGACCCAAAGCACACCAAATAGATCCAGACCACGCCAGGACAAGAGATGTAAAACCTGCCAACACATCTCCACTGTCTGAAAATAACTACACTCCACAACAGAACCATCACCATTCCTGGATCATACATCTGCACCTCCAGAAATGTAACATATCTCACCCAGTGCATCAAATACCCTGATCGAAAATATGTAGGAGAAATCAAACAGCAACTTAGCACCAGAATGAACATACACCGAAAATCCATCAAAGACAAAAATATCCAATTACCTGTGGGTGCCCACTTTTCACAAGACAATCACTCCTCCTCTGATCTCTCAGTTCTAATCCTCAAAGGGAATTTACAAAACACATTTCATAGATGAGCCCACGAACTTCACTTCATAAATCTACTGGATTGTTTTCCAAACTTCCACTCCTTTGCATTTTCACAGACATACTTGTTGTAAATTGGTTTATTTTCTATCTTGGAGAACACATAATACAAGCAGAGTCACCCGATGCCTGAGGAAGGGTGTTTGTGTCTGAAAGCTTGCAAAGAACTTTCTTCCATCTATTTAGTTGGTCTAATAAAAGATATTACATCTACCCAAAGAACCTTGCCTGCCTATGTCCTTAGACCAACATGGCTACAACCAACAACCCCAAAACTGAAACTCATAGCTTTTCTGACTGAATTACCAGATGTTAAATTCTTTCTGAAAACTCAAAATCATCACATTCTCATGCAACCCATTTCATTTCACTGAAAGTCTCATAAGAGGAGAATCGCTAGATTTACATTGTAAAAGCAACCGTAGTTCAGTCTTTAAACTTGCACACCAAAATTTTGGAGAATTTTAGGCACCTAACCAAATTTGGATTTGTGGATTCTATGAGCATTAAAAAATGATATTTAAATGAACTATACGAATTGTTAGATGTGAAGAATATTGGATGCTGAAAACTGTGCAATTAATTAGCCTCTCCAGTTTAGATCTATAAGTTGCAAATAAAATTCATAACTTTCATCCACTAGTAGAAAAATGGAAGTCAAATTGCTCTCCTGAAATTTCACCCATCGTTTTACACAGGCAGTTCATGTTGTCAAGTACAGCTGTAGGAGCACTGAAAAATAATATTCCTGAATATTTCCTCACTTTTAAAAAACACACACACATTTTCTACAATGTCATTTACAAACTCTTTTAATACTCTTCTCTACTAACATTTTTGTAAGAGCAATATTTTGCTCACCGTGACACACATAAAACAAAGTTTTCAGACTATATATGCAAATGTGCAGACACATAAATTTGTCCAAGAGGTGATCAACCTGAAATCAGGTTGTAAAAGTCTCTGTTAGCCAGTCACAAAGATGTAACAGTATTCTGTGAGCCCAGTGATTTATCAGAAACTATGAACAACAAATAAATATATAAATACGTAGTCAAAACAAATAGTTTGCAAATAAGCTCTCAGCTTGAATAGGTGTTTTCAAGAAATATTCTGAACAATTTCAAATCAAAATCAGCTTTCTACACCTCTGCCCAAACTAGGGCAAATTCACCTACTGTGTTATTGACCACGTATGTCACATTGTTGTCAACTCATAACACTTTTCTTCCTACTGCTATCCAAAAGTTCAAAAGGGGAACAGTATCTGATTTTTACTGACAATCCCATTTTCTATTTCCCAATCTGTAAATATGTGGGGCTGACGTATTTAGCTCTGGCTGGTTTGTTTCACATTTGATACTTTTCAGGGGTTACTCTATGTGTGTTACCATATATGTCTCAATATGTATTTAAAAAAAAAGAAAGAAAGAAAAAGAAAAGAAAGGGGGGAAAAATCATTCTGTTTCAAATAATGAGCATGTGCACCTTTTTGCCTCAGGCCTTCATACACAATTTAGCCAGAAAGCCAGGGCAGATCATGATTTAGCTTTTGACATCTCTTGCCTTCAGGCCAGGAGAGACTAATACAGATTTCTGACTCTGAGCACACCATGGAAAAAAAAGAGAGAGAGAGAGAGGCCTTTTATTGACTAAATGATAAAGAGGTTTGTAATGATAAATAACAGTCATTTTATTGTGGAATTCCCCAGAAAAGATGCATTCTGCAGTGTCTGAAGAAGCCTAAAAGCTGAAGCTGGTTCCCTGTGGATCCAAACCTGTTAAGCTCCAATCTTCCTGGGCAGATATAGAGGTCGCAAATTGCATAGGACCCGCACTATTAAAACTGTATAAGCACGATACATAATCACTGCTGCATCCAGGACAGTTTGCACTAAGAGGATTAGCTGAAGGCTGCTTCTGGGTTTCTCTTCCTTTCCTTCTCCCAGCCTGTGTCTGACACAATCATGGTGTCGCCCAGCCTGCTCGAGAATTCTCTGCCAGCTTTGATCGATAGTTTAATTGTAAACTTTGGGAGCAATAATGGATAATTCGGCTTGAACCGTCCATTATAAAGCCTGTTGTTGAGAACAGAGCCTTCAAAATTAAACAAGAGTTGGGTAATATTATTACATTTGTACAGCTCACCTACAATTAAATTCCATTTACAAATGCTGTCTTGACAATGTATGGAGTTCAATAAACATAGGCCCAGGTGGGTTGCATGGTGAAAAAGGAAAGAAACGAGGAAAGAAACTGAAGCCAATAACTTGCCATCTCTTCTGGATAGGGTTTTATTTTAACTACAAGTATTACAAGAAACAATAAAAAAGTGTGAACACAAAGAAAAGAAAGAGAGAGTTTTGAAAATGATCCATCTTAAGGCTATATCTATACTGCAGTTACTGCAGTGTATTGGACACACTCAAGGTAGCTCAGATACTGGCAGCAGTCTAGCCACAGCAGGGAGTTTAGAGCTGCCTGTAAAATGCCTCCAAGCAGCTGGATAAATATGCAGGTGGTTAACACATGCACAGCTCCATGCGGTCACACCCAAACTGATGTATGTATCTGGCTAGTTGGTTTAAAACTATCTTAGATATGTGCACACTAGCCCACTGTCACTGGATGTGGTTATGTTGCAGCAGCAGCACATAGCAGTTGGGCTGCTTCTGAAAACAACCTAACCACCTGTTCCCCCTGATGCTCTCCAAACAGGGAAATATGCTGATCGAGGTCACCCCCAGTGATCAGTCTAAACCACAACAGAGACCAAGGTCCTGGAAGCAGCTACAGGAAGTGTCCTGGAGCACCTTCACAGGCACCTTTCCCAGTTTGAAGCATGTTGGCAGGAACAGGAGGGCAGAGCAGGTTTAAAAACATCTTAGAACATGGTATATGGGACATGCCAGCACCATGGGATAGACAGGCCCACAGTGACTGCAGCATAGATATGTCCTGAGTGAGAATGGTTGATTATATGGAAAAATTAGGCTAAATAACCAGAAAAAATCTTTAATGGTTCAGTCTACTAAATTGTGAGAACATTGCTCACAACAATGGGTAGAGTCACATTTAAAATCAGATTGGAGGCAATCCTGCCTGATAGAATGTAGAAAATAAAATTAAGCTGGAACAGGAATAGAGGGGGTGAATTTTTATGACTATAGGGCTTTCTTCAGTTTCTGTGCTACATGAGGACATATGCCCAAATATATCGTACCATTCTATACTGAAAGGTGATACTGTAAAAGAATACGAGCGCTGATCTTAAAAAGATGAGCATATGTATTTTATTAACTACCAAAAGCAGTGCCATTGACTTAACCGAGACAACATATGCACTCAGGGCATCAAGGGGTTCTAAGTTTTATTTCTCATTAGACATGCTCCATGAGATGCCTTAATGCACAGTGGACTGTTCTACTGCACATTAGCATATCATGGCAAAAACCATGCTAATGCGCAGTAGAAATAGTCTACTGCACATTAAGCGTAATAAAAATTGTTTGCCTTTGTTATTACGCATTAGCGCAGTTACTGAACTTTTATCTAGTACCTCATATAAGAGGTACTAAACTTAATGCACAGTAGCAACAGTACTTTAATGAATGTGTAGACGTGCCCATTCTGGATCAAATTGATTCAATTTATGCAGAAGCTAAAAAGGTAGAAGAGGCACTGTTTCTTATTGCCTAGAATGTAGAATCTAGAAAACAATCTGGTTAACCCATCATTAGTAACTTCACAACTGACTCACTTGAACACCCTTTGGACTAGTACAATCCTCCTCCCATTTACAGTGCATGGAATGAGGAAGCACACAGAAACACTCTAAGACAATTCCTATTCTTTGTAAGAGTAACATTTTTAATAATCCTGACTTGCTGGAGCAGAATATAGCAGGTAAGTCCAGGTGACACTATACTTAGAGGCATGTTAGGGCAGATATTTTCACTGCGAATCACTGTTCCTGAAAACGTTTGTCCAACATTCTTTCCATGCACAAGATGCACACATTTCCACCAGATTCCATATTTTTATTTTATCTGTGATTTTATTTATATAAGTATATATATATTTGTGATCACTAGGAAACTACCACTCTCCATTTATGATGGAATAATTCTTATCTCCTGTAAGGTTATCAAAGATATTTTGTTCCAACCATAATTATTTCTCTGCAGAACGGTTTGGGTTTTTGGGGGGGTTTTTTGTTGGTTGGGGTTTTTTTTATAGGTGCTGGTGTTATGAAAGAAGTGAGGTTTTGCGACCTTTTATGTAGCATGAATGTTGTAATCTGGCACCCTGAAGGAGCTATCTAATTTACCATTGTTCCCATAGTACCACCTTTAGAGTCCTCTACAGTGGCTGTGGAGGAACAGTACTCTATGATCACTCTACTTTTTGTACTATTAAGTTTACTTTTTTTAAGAATGAAGCAAGTAAATGTTCCTTTCAGTAATTATCACAGGTAGCAGTACCAACAGGCTACTCATGCTTTGCTTACACCAAGATTTGTATGAGTAGAGCATCTGATTAGCACCAATAAAACTCCAAAGGGGCACATGGACCTGCACTGGCAGGACTATATTGTATGATCAGACCTCAAGCTGTAATGGCTTCTACCTATAAGAAATGAGAAATGGCATCAACAGAACTACTGAAATGAACACTGTGCACTAAGACTTATTGTTAACCACCAGCTCCCATCCTCCACATTTTGACAAAGGAGTAAATTATAAAGGCAGAATTGTCACCTTCTCTACCCATGTTCAAATTTGGTTTACACATAAATGGTTGGCCAGGCCTCATAGATAACATATATGAACATAACAGTCAGGATTTCTGATTGGCTAATAGCATGGAGAAGATTCTAGCAGCCTTACTCCTGTTGGATAGCTCCCAAATAAATAAATTAGCTCCTATAACTTCAGTGGAACTATTTATGAACTCACATGCTATTCAAGCTGGGCAAGGCTTTCAAAATCTGATCCTATAGTCTAGGTGTCTATCAGAAATCATGGAGAATATCACACACTCTACACATGGAAATAACATTTTCTTACATACCACATACCCCTGAATAAGACACATACCTTGTTTTTGGGAAGGTAAAATGAATACAACAAGATCTTTTTCCAGAATTATGGTTGCAAAGACCAGGGACAAAGCCTAATCATCAGCTAACTCACCCTTCCTTTCCAGCTTAAATAAAAGCTTAAACCCTAGCTGCTCCTGGAAACTGTTCTCCACATGTGGATCTGGGTCAGATGTAGAATTTTGAAAAAGGGGGTGCAGATGGTGCAGTGCATTATAATAAAACTACATATATTTTTCTCCAGTTAAAAATAAACTAGAAGCTTTACTAATAGGCAAGGGGCCTAGAGCTATATTATTCAGTTTGGCTGATTGCAGACATTAAAAAAATAAGAACAAAACAGTGCTTTACTTTAAATTCAGTGTGCTCTTGTGCCAAGCCCAGCACATGCCTAAGAGAGGAAGTACGTTAGTTAGACCCAGCTCACCTGGGTACATATAGATCAGAAGTTCTAGTGGTGCTTTTTTGCCACTTTACTCTAATAGGTAATTGAATCTGCTTTAGCTGAAAATGCCAAAAAGCTCTGCTGAAGTGTCAGATCTATACAGAACCTGTGGAGCCGGGTAGAAGTAATGCTCTGCTTCTGCCAGTAAAGCATGGGGGAGGGTGGGGGGGGGGAGTTTAACACCTCAAGGAGTCCTGAAGATTGAAGCAAAAAATAATATAACTTCATTGGAATGAGTAAAAACAATCTGCAGAGCTGTAAAATAGGCACTGAATTATGAGGAGCAGCTAACAGACAGTAGAATTGAGGAACAAAGGATAATTTGATTGGTGGAACATCAAGACCATTAAAAAGAAGAGAGGGTCATTAATACCTGTGCAATGGAGAGTTTAGCAGAGATTAGGTAGATTGAGTCATTAAGTCAAGCAACTCCCTCAGCACTGCCTGACTAGAAATGCTGCTCCCACTGCCAGGCAGATGGTTTTAAACTATGGGTGGAGCAGGAATCAAAGTGGGGCACAAGTGCATCAGTGTACCACCACCCCCTGAATCCATCCTTGCGTGGGTCTATGAGTTTGAAACGACTAAAGAGTGACCAGGGATGTGAAATTACAGAAGAAAGAAGAGAGATTAGGAACATCTAACAGGCAACAAATTTGCCAGAAGAAAGATTACCTTGATTAGTGGAACATCAAGACCATTGAAAAGGAAAGATGACAATGAACACCTCTGGACTAAAGAACAATGAGTCAACTAACTCCTTTGACTGCTTTAAGATATACCCCCCCAATTTTGGAGGGCTGATTTTGCGGGAAAGGTGCATGTGGTAAATATGGTACATCCATATTGATGAACATGGATCTAATTCTTCACATATTCTCTTACTGTGTTTTAAAAGGAAGTGTAGTATGTAAACAGACTCTGGTTTTACCACTTGGAGAGGAAATGTGGTTAGGGCAGCTCATGGTTCAAGTCCCTGCTCTACCATAGACTTCCTATGTGATCATGGGCAAATTCACTAGTGTCTACACAACAGAATGTGGTTCTATACACAAATATCTGATCAAGATAGGATGGAGCCAGGGTAGGTATCTTCCCACAGCTCAACTATTTCTAAACCACACTTCTCCATGTACACTACCCTCCCCCAGAGGAAGCAGTGTAACCAGAGGCTGGGTAACTGGTGCTGTCACAAATAGTGCTAATTGGATGGCTCTTGAAGCCATACAGACATAGCTATGCTGCTTCTGGTTGCAATAACACAGTTCATATGTTCCACTTCTTTTTCCAGGAAGACTTCCATTTCCATAAATTACCCATTCTTCACCACAGTTTCAGGAGTGCTTCAATCTGAATAGCTTGTTACAAATCTGATTATCCAACTCAAACCCCTCCAAAAATGTCTTTCCTCCTTCTACCATCAGTCTCTTGGTAGGGTTCTGCATAGTTTGAGCTTCTTGAAATGTGCACATTATAAACAAACTGATCAATTAATTCATTCATTCATAGAGTTAAATATTAAATTAATATAAGTCTAGTTGGGATCTTTATTTAAAATGCAGTTGGTTGTCCTTGTATCGCTATTGACAAATATTTTTGTCAAACCTTTAATTTGATGAGGCACACAGGCAGAGAAACACAGTATCACTATGCCCTTCTGACTAGTCCATAGCTGCTTGTGAGCTTTTTTTTAATTAAAACGCTCCAGGAGTTTTAATTTGAAGGGGCTATTGCAAACTATAGGTAACTATTTTGCAAGGTTATCTACAAAAACAGATTATACTAGAAATCTAAGTAAAATTAGTATGATCTAAAGTATTTTACATTTTTTGTTTCTCTTTAATATAACAATAAGTTAAAGTAAAACTGTCTATATAAAGATAAAGTGGAACTTCTGCTTGGCCTAGTTACTGCCATGACTGACATACAGTTCAATCCATTAAATTGTGTCTTGTGGTCATAAGCCATCAACCTGTGCTCAGCAAACTAGAGTAAGTGGTTAACATTCCTCAGAAAACAGGAAAGGATATCCCACTTAGTGATTTAATAAATGCATTAGGTTTCCTCCTTCGCTTCCACAGAAGTAGATTAATGGAAATTTAGAGTGTCTGAAGAAAAAAAAATTGCTTTCTAAATAAGTAAGGCCTTTTAGTCAAGTTAGTGTTAGTTTCATCTGTCCTTTGGATTCATTTAGTTTTCTTTAAATGGATAGACCTAAATCAGCATAAGCAGACTGGAAGACCCCAATTCACTTAAATGTCTTTTTCCTTTCTCTGCTTCCTGGGGGCAGCCATTACTCTAAGGAGTGACCTTCCTCCTCCATTTCCCCAGCGTGCCAAATCTCTGAAATTTACTTCTATCACAAAGCTCAATATAACATAATGAAAGAACACACAGAAGGTGATCTGCCAAGGATAAGAATGTCTAAATATGCAGTATATGTATGTATAGTCTATATAGAGTGTTCTTACCCTCAGAAGCTCCCTGCACCCTGACTCTTGGAATATGCTATGATCCTTTCAGAGAATTATTCTTTGACATGCTATAAAAATCTCCATTCTACTCTCAGACATGGCTTGAGATTTGGGGATTTTAAAAATATATTTCCTGGGTGCAGTTGTGTTGTCCTCTTAGCATGCTGTACATTCATCTGAAATGCCCTAACAAGGATTTATAATTGCAGGTTTTTTTGTTTATTTAATCCCTAAGATTCCCTGCATCTCAATAGGTGTTACAGGACTAATTTCATCTTGACAAATCTGATAAGAGATAAGAATGCACACTTTTCACAGAGATATAATGTTTATGTGGGCATCCAGCCATCCCCTTCAGAATGAACACAAAATTACATTTCTCTAAGTTTTCCTGTTGTAGAACTTCTTGGCAGATTCTAGCTAATTAATATGCAAATCTACAGGATCATTTTTGATAGTGTAATGAATATTTCTTCCCATTCTCTTTTCAAATCCATGTGCTTCCCTGATGCTGATATCCCGGAGGACACAATTGCATGTGCTTGGGGATTTTCTTCTTATGGGTTTGACTTACTTGACAGGGCATTTGTCCATCCATAGTCAACACATCATGATGTCCTGTATAATACTGCAAACAGCTCAGAAGAAGAACAGCAGAATTCAGATGGCTGAAGAAAAACATTGGAATGGAAAACAGTCTCCATGACTGTGGCCAGAAAAGTGGGTGCTTAGAGAAGGGTAGGACTAGTGCTAAGTAGAGATACTTTAAATAAGACAGTGACACCTGGTTTATACATTTGTAATTTGCTGAGTTGTTTAGAGTTTGTCTACATTATGAAGTTGCTAGTGTCTTCCCCTACTATAGATGTGGCATATGTCAGCAGAAGGGTTGTACAACTATTATATCACACGCACACCCCTCCCCCAATGACAACTAAACTGGAGAAAGCTTTCTTTTACCGGTACCATTGCATCTAGATGGAAGGTTTTGCTGACATAGCTATATTAGCCAGAGAATGCAATCATCTCACACCCCGATCAGATTTAATTATGCTGGGAAAACACTGTGGTATAGACCAGACCTAGGACATAAATAGTAAAATTCCTATAGATTTTCATGGATTTAGTTACACCAATGCTGAGTGCTAATGAAAGTTTCATGAAAATGTCCTTATTTTCAGTCAAGCTACACTCTCTCTCATGCACACAGTCATGTAACCTTCAGGTGTACTCATTCATTAAGAAAATTTTCATATGTCAGACAGTCCTGAGCTTTGTCAGGACTGAGCTCCATCTATTCTACTGTTTGGGAGCCCTCCCTATTTCCCATCACTTGGTGTTACAACAGGAAAAGCATAAGAAGCCTTGTGTCGTTATTAAAAGGGGAACGCTATGTTCATTTATTTTTTTGAAGTGGAGAAACACTCCCTTGCTATTTTGTTTTCAGGAGCAGCCACTAGCAATAAGCTGAATAGAGAACACCTGACTGAGTACTTGGTTCATAAACAACCACTCCTAACTTTGTGGCAATTATCTATTATTTTGTGATTTACCATTTTATGACCATCCCAATGTTAGAATGACCCCTACTAGGCCAGAGAGGGCATGAGCATCTACATGAAACACTTAATGCACAGTAGACTAATTCTACAGTGCATTAGTGCATCACAGCAAAAGCTGTACTAAGTTACTAATGCACAGCAGAATTAGTCTACTGTGCATTAAGTATCACAAAAATACCATGCACCTTTGCTACTGCACATTAGCACCAGCTACTGCACATTTTTTGTAGTACCTCATAGTAGAGGTACTAAACTTAATGTGCAGTAGCAGAGGCTCATTAATGCATGTGTAGACATGCCCAGAGAGTAGAAATTCATTAGGCCTATGCGAAGCGGCAAGTATTCACTTCGAATTTGGATTTGGCTGATTTGGAGGATGGGAAATGATTTGATTCAGAGATTCTAATGACTGTCCCAATTCAATTCAGCTGAATCAGATCCGAAAAATTTGGCGACACTTCAGAGATTCAGCCACAGACAACACAGGCAGCTGACACAGCTGCCTCCAGCTGGTAAGTCTATTGGGGTTGTGGGAGTGGGGAGGGAAGAGGCATGGGGGACGGAGGGATTGGGACTAGGGCTGGGACAAGATGCCCAGCTGGGCCGGGGGTGCGTTATTTGGGGATGGGGATGGGGAGTGGGGATGCAGGCACAGCAGTGCTCACAGTGGGGGATCTGCTCTGCTGCCACTTGCCCAGCCGGGGCGGGGCGGGGCAGGATGTGGGTGTGGCAGTGCTGGGAGTGGGGGCTATGCCCTGCTGCCACTTGCCCAGCTGGCATGGGGGGGGTGCAATGCAAGCGCAGCACCGCTGGGAGCAGGGGCTATGCCCTGCTGCTGCTTGCCCCTTTCTTTCCAGAGCAAGCCATACCCTTATCCTGCCCCACCCGGCTCCGGCGGGGCAAGCAGCAGCAGGGCAGAGACCCCACTCCCAGTGCTCCTACAACCCCCCACCCCCTCCCCGAGTAACACCCCCCAGACCCAATCCTTCCTTCCCCCACACTCCTTCCCTCCCCCAACCTCAACAGACTTACCAGCTGGAGGCAGCTGTGTCAGCTGCCTGTTTAGTTTATGGCTGAATTGCCAAATCTTTTACAAATCAATTTGGATCTTTTAATTAGTCTCCTGATTCAATTTGGATTCGGAGCTTCGGTCCCTGAATCGGGCTGAATCTCCTCTGATTTGAATTGGCTACTGAAGCTTCACATTGCCCTAGTATCCATGTCAAATCCATACAAAATAAAAAAAAAAAAAAAGAAAAAGAAAAAAGAAATGAAACAGGCCATTAAAAGGTCTTAATGACTTAAATCATTAAGCATCCAGGTCATTATTATTGTGCTATCACTAGAGGATACAACCTTGTTGTGCTACATACTGTATCAGTGTACTAGAGATCCCTGCCTAGAATTTTGTACAATTTAAGCATAAGCCTACAGACAAACAGGTGGCAACAAAAGCAGGTGGGAGGGGTAAATACAAGAAACAAGCACACTGTAATGAGCAACCTATATACTGACTAAAAGGATGGAAGAGCTTCAGGATTCAAGATCAGAAACAGGTGTCATCTTCAAAGCTATGCTGAATCAATTAAATAAAAGGGATAGAAGAAGGCCCACATCAGTCAGAAACCAAATACAGAATGCTTAGTCAAACACCAGCCATATGCTTAAGTTAAGCATTTGTTGAAGTGTAAACTTCAAGGCAGGAACATCATGAACTCCATGATATAAAATGACCAGCACACCACCAAGACCTTCAGCCATTCCTACTGATCTTGTACAGAAATGTTCTATATAATTTCACAGAAAGTTGGCATTTGTAGAAGTGTTTTGAACTATATATTTTTAATAGACAGTTATAGTCCTGGCAACATAATTACGTATGGTGGTTCAAAAACTTCTAGATAAGTTCTCTTCTATTAAATTTTTACATTTATGTACAATTATGTAGACTGATTTCTACTGAAACTCAGTGGCTTAATACTTACAACATTCTGTAGGGCTTCTCCATAAAGCACTCATACGGTTCATAGGTGATGTTAATGTGTTGTGCTATATCTCAGTAGGAAAAAGAAAATCTTCAAAGAAGTTTCTTCTCCTTAACATGTCCTATCTTTTGAATTAGCCCAGAACAATGAGGTTGGTGTCAAGAAAGCTAAATAGACTTCGCAAAATGCCACCATGTATGCAGGATTCAGGTTTACAATTTGGACAATACATATTTCTGTTACATGATTGTAACAGGGGGTTCTACTTCCTTTTACTTTAGGAGAGGAAAAGAGACAACTGACTGGAGACCAACTGGAAAAAATAGGCAGCTGAGAAGGCTAATAGAGTAGCAGCTCCAAAGCCATAGAAATTCAGCTGACCATGTACCTGGAGCAAACTAGCTGAAGAGAGGCATTACAAGAGCTGGGCTCAGGTGGTGGAGTAAAAGGCAGCTGCAGCACAACTGAGAATGGTGCTGATCAGCAGGCAAAGAAGTAACCTCTTCTATTTAGACTAGGACCCACCAGCAAAACCTGCTTGATCAGCAGGGATCTGGGTTTTCCATTTCCTATGGAAAACAAGAGAAAAATGTGTATTTCCCCCTTTACCAAAAGCAAACATGGATTTCTCATTTTAAATGGAGAAACCTGTGGATTTTGCAGTTCTGCAAAGAGTGCTCTGTAGGCTATCAGAGTTCTAGCCTGCAAGGGGCAGAGAGGGAGTGGAAGGAGGGCGGTCAGGCAGAGGGCACCATGTTCATGTGCACATGGCCACCAAGCAGCCTGGAAAGCACCTCCAGCAGGAAAGCTGGAGGGTGGGGAATTAAGGCTCCCATAGGAGCCTTGTTAAAACTCTTTAACAAGGACCCACTCACAAAGAACAGACAATAACTCCCTAATGCTGATACCTGCATCCAGTTCCTACTGTAGTGACAATTCATCTTCACAGTGTTAAATATACTTCTGTGGGCTGCCAAAACCCAGCATTTACTTTAGACAAAAATGAACCAACTTTGGAGTAAAACAGAATTCCTTTTCCATTTCTGCATAGGTGTTTCCTTACTTTAAAGAAAGCTACTGTATAAAAGACAATGAAAGCAATTTTGATGTGCATGTGCCATTTTTGAATAAAGGCCGTCTCTAACATGCTCAGAATTTTACCGAGAAGCAGCAACTACAGGATTATCCGTTGCTTCAAACATGAATTCTTTGGATGCTGCTCTTGTCTTGCTTTGTAAAGTTAATAACTATGTTTTACGTTGCCTCTGCTTGTTTCTTTTTCTTTCTTTTCTTCTCCTTTCTTAAAAATAAACTGCACTTCACAATGAAGTTAGCAATGTGCAATCACAGAATTCCTTAGCAAAAGCAAAGTTCTGCTTTCTGTCCTGTTGGACAAGTTACAGCAGCTGCCTTATTAGCCTTAAAAAAAAATCTCTTCAGAGCTTTTCAGCAAAAATGTGTACAAGCATCAGCAATGAATCTTTGAATGAGCTTTTATTTTAAAAGGCAAGGCAAAGTAAATGTTTGTCCTTCCATAAAAGCAATCATGGAATTTGGAAAAGGCAATTTCAAGGCATTATACACATCCAGAGAGTAAGGCATATTTCTTATTATTCAGATAAAATCTAAAGCATTATCTTCACAGTCTACCTTCAATTAACAATAAGTAGAATTGAATTATAAAATCATTAACTGGTGAGATTCCCCACCTTTCTCCATTCCCTCTATGCAACATAAATGTGCTATAGTAAAGCAAAGGGGTTCTAAAGCCCCAAACCCAACTAAAGGAGGATCCACAAGCTCAAACTGAAGAAAGAAACATTGAAGTCTGGCTTCCAAGAAGCCTTTTCTAAAAGTTGGGATATGGGAATGTGCTGAGGGTACAGCCAAAGAAGAAGTGATTGTGTCAGGAATAACGCTGCAGCCTGGAGCACTCCTGAGACACTGGGTAGCCTCACAAAGCTGACACTGAGATGTAACTGGGGAGGGGGCAATGACCCTGGGCACTCACAGACTCTCAGGCCCTCACTCGAACTCATGGTGCATAGACTTTCACCTGTTGGCTAGTGTGCAGGGGGGATTCAAACCCCAGGGGATTGCCTGCAGCCTCTCCCCTAGTCCTGCCCCACCCCCAGTTCCAGTGCTGTCTGCAGGAAGGGAGGGGGGAGAAGGGAGGGGAGCATAATGCAGGCTGGGGGTTGCCCAGCCTGAGCTGGAGGGTAGGAGCTGTGAAGCAGAAGGAATCCAATCCACCCACTCCACCTCAGGCTGAATAAACCCCAGCCCACAATACGCGATCCCCCTTCCCTGCAGACAGCTCTGGGGGTGGGGCTGAGCTCGACAGACTGACTCTAGGAAACAAAAGTTTCTTAAGGAGTGCCTTTATCCACTTTGGAGTGCCTTTATCTGATCCCTCATCAAATGGGGGTTAATTTGTTGCATGAATGGCCACTTTTAAAGTGCTCTGCAGCCATGCACGTGTGCCATGGCATGGCTATACAGCACTTTTCAGGAGGTCAATTGCATGACAAACATAATTTCTTTCTGCATTGGTTCCAACTTGGGGAGGGCAAAAGAAATGACTGCTGTCAGTAGCTTGTGTTTGCATGAATGCAGAAGCAACCATAAGTCACTGCTTCCACTTTGCCCTGGGTGCCTGGGCACATCACTACACTGCTGAGTTGACATAACTTATGATCTCTCTCCAGGGTGCTATACCAGCTTATACCAGAGATCTCTGGGCCTTGGTGCAGCCTGGAAGCCAGATGGCACAAAGATCCTTTAATGCCATCTTTCATCCCTCTCAATTATAAGCTCTGGCATCTTGAACACCAAACTCTGAGCACATGGTAATTGAGACACTGAAGATAGGTGGTCAAGCCATGAACATTTAGACCTTTTAATCCTCTAAAGCCTAGGGATTCCCAGAAATGAATTGTAATTTATTATTTCACTGATTTTAATTATTCTATCAATCTTACTTATACTGTCCCCGCTACCACAATACCTCACAATTTTTCAAGCATTTTCCTTCACAAGTAGAGCTTGATGATAATATTGATTGCTGAATAGTAAATTCACCAAAAATTGAGTTTCTGAAGGACTGAAACTATTTGGAAAATTAGTCTACATTTGGTAAATGGTTTGGGTTGAAAAGCAAATCAGAGAAAATGATTTGGGAAAATATTAATATTTTATTTTAATATTATCAACAAAATGAAAATATTCTTTTAAAAATGCCAAAATATTTGTCTAAGAAGTGCCAAATCAATTTTTATAAACTTTTAAATGAAAAAAGTTATTTTCTGAAGTACACTAAAAAAAAGATTAAAAGATTGAAGTATGCTTAAAAAAAAAGTTCCGAGTAGTTGAAAACAACATGAGATGTTTCATTTTAGGATGAATGAAACATTTGGTTCACCTGAAGCAATTTTTGTTTTCACTTTTCTCTCTTTATCAAAAAACTGAAAAATATTAAGGTTCCCAAACCAAATATTTTTTCCAATGTTTTGGTTCATTCCACTCTACTCAAAACAGCCAGAGGATTACAATTGCCTCCCTTTTCTCAGATGTTAACTGAGACACGGGGCAACTCAGTGACTTGTCATAGAGGAAATGTCTGATACAGCAGGGAATTGTTTCCTCTCCACCCCCAGTTTTTAGCCTGACCCCCAGAAAAAATTGTCTTCCTGATTCTATTATTGACCAAATATATCACTTAAAAGAGTAAAAGAAACAAAAAAGTTCTTACACTAAAATGATCTTGCTAATCATACACGTGCAGTAATTTTTCACTAAGAGAGTCTTAAGCACAGACCTTAATAGTGTCAATAGATAGTCTGTGAATTATGTATAAAATATTGCATTTTCAACAAACAGTGGGCAGGCAGATTTCACTTCAGATTGTGGTTCTTTTCACCAAGACTTCAATTTTTCCACCTGAGACTTCCAAAGCCTTGTTCTTCCTAAACTATTTCATTCAACATGATATTTTACACTTACTTACATGGGATGCAAACCATCAATATCAAAGAAAATATCAATGAAATACAAATATAGCTCTCAGCATGCTCTGTAACAGTAGTTCTAGTCATAGTTGGAAGACCAGGCAGGATATCTGTGAAGCCTCTTCGGTGTGATCATTTGGAGACATGGGGTGGAGTTTCAGAGTGCTGATGACACGCAGTTTTCTCTCTCTGCTCTAATGCACCCTGCAAAGTAAGCCTCTGCCCTGGAGGAACACTTGAAGGATATTACCAGCTGGAGGCCTCAGAACTATTTCTTTTTCTACCTTTGGAAGCTAGAAATTTTACTGCTGGATAGAGCGATGGTTAGGCAGCTGGTTTGCTGTGGCCTCTGCTTTCAATGCTAAGCAGCATAGTCTCATTGTTCCTTTGTGCTTCTCTTTGCATCTGTTGCATCTACCTTGCTGCTTGTCTTATACTTAGGACTGTAAGTTCTTTGGAGGCAGAACCCATCTTTTTATACCTTTTTCCATCTTTATATTGCACCCAGTACAATAGAACCCTGGCACTCTTAAGTACTCCCACAATATGAGTCATAACATGGTATATACCTTGTTTCATTTATCAGACTGAAGATATCTTTTATCTCTAAGCAAAGGACATGTCCTTTTTGCACTGCCAGGATTTTTTATGCTAAAATTTAAAAACTGATGCAAAGATTTACATTATTGAGAATTTAAGTAAATGCACTAATAATGAAAGTGAGGTCATAGCAATGGCAAGGGCCATAAATAGCGTGAACTAATGCTCCACAAGTTTCCTTGCCATTTTCAGAATTTCTTTTATACTTAGGTACTTAGCAATTCATCTCTTGTCACAACCACCCTCTCTGGTATCCCAGTTGCATGCCTGCTTCAAGCAAGGTCCATGCATAAATATGGACCAGCATGAGACCGTAAAATTTGCTTTAACTTATGACTTGAGACATTAAGATGCAAATCTGGAGAGAGAAAAGATTAGTGACTACTATGAAATGGTTAAAAGCTGTTCTACGGTAGCATCTAAAGGTCTCAGCAAAGTTCTCATTTTGCTAGGCACTGAATATACCAGTACTTAGAAAATGAGTCCCTGCTCTAAACAGAGAAGACAGACTACAGGTGGGTTGTTACAGAGAGAGTCTCTATTCCTACATTAGAGATTGGAAAGTAAGGCACACAGGGGGCATCTACACAAGATGCTATGGCACCATAGCATTGTGCTATGGCACCATAGTGTCCATTGGCAAAAACCATGATGCCGCCACTATGTCACTGTAGCAACATGCTCCCTCAATATAGTGTGTTGCTACAGTGACTTAATGGTCAAAAATAACCATGCATGCCCAGCGCAGTGCAGTATGGGTCTTTTGGAAGTACTAAATGACGGTGCAGTAACAAAGGTACATGTAGACATGCCCAGAGAGTTTAAGACCTAGAACCTCAAAGGGGGCACCCGTCACTTTCCACCTAAGCACCGTTGAGATCTAGGCCTAAACAATTTGCCTAAGTTGACTCAATGGGTATGTCTATGCCAGAGCCATCCCTTGGGGGACATGAATTGGGGTGACCGCTTCAGGCCCCACGCTTTGAGGGGTCCCACAGACAGTGCCATACAGGCTTTGCTGGCTGCCGCAGGCTGCCATCTCCATGTTCTGGTCACTCGCCACCCCCCACCCCACTCCAGCCGCTCACCACTCCCTTCCCCCTCCACACAGGCCCTGCACAGCCTGATATGACCCGGGCCCTGCAGACCCCTAGATCGGCTCTGGTCTGAGTTGCTTCCCAGCCAATGAAGACTGCTCCCTGCTGACCTGCTCCTGTTCTACATGTAACAAACTCAGAAATGAGGCAGTGTATCCATGCAGACGGATGCTCCCTCTTGCCACTTTTGTGATCTCTCTGTTTGCAGTATAAACATGCCTTAAGTCTCAATGAAAGCCAACAAAACTTTTGGTATGTGCAGATATTACCCTTAGATCTGCCTAAGTGAACATGGATTGATCTAAACCCGTAGGTATGCAGATGCTCACTGTGCATAGATCAGGCGAAAAATAGTACAGGCAACCTACATATAAATCATGTCTCAGGTACACTAAGTCAAGATCAATTCAAGGTAGATTGATCTATCAAAGATTTGCACTGTCCCGCTATTGATTCAAGTTAGATTTCTGCCCTCTAACATCCCAGGATGCTTTGTGCTCACCCCACACCAGCCAAGTGCCCAGCAAATCCCACCCCTGGGGCTGTCTCAGGGCCAAAGAAGTCCAAGCCCCAGCCCTGCCTCCAGCTAGCTGCAAGCCACAGAAAGGAAGCAGAGGGAAGTGAGGTAGCTTTGTTCTCTGCACATTTCCCAGGCCCTGGAGACCATAGGCCCTGGGCCATGCACCCACACCCCCAAGATCCCATCACAAAGCACCCCACAACCTAACATAGATCCAAACTGTGGGGCCAGGAAAATCCCAAATCCACAGCCCTGGACCCCAGCATTCACACACCAAGCCAGGGAGCTCCACACCTCCAAATTCAGGCATAGCCCCACAGGCCCAGACCCCAGCATTTACACACTGAGTGAGGATTTTCCACACCTCCAGACTCAAGCACAGTCCCACAGACCACACATTTTATACTCCGTGACCCAGACCCCAACATGGATCCACCTACCCACCCCAAGCAGAAGCTGATGCAGAAGGTATGCTTCTGGTGGGTTGAGGGGGGGGAGAGGCAGAACCTCGGAACTAGGTTGAAGGCGACCCTATAACCTCTGGGGCTTGGCCTCATTCCTTGCAACTCTAGACCTGGACCCCAATGCTGGGCCCTCCATTTCATGGGTACCCCCACTATGAGCATCAGCCCTCACCCCAATCCTCAACCAGCAACAGGTGCTTCACAGCCCATCTTTAGGCATGTGGTAGCATAAATCTGCAATAGTCACATTGCTTTCCTTATCTCTCAGGCCCATTCTCAGCTGATGAGCGTAGCTGACCACCCCTCCACCTACTCAGAGCATTTGGCATGGAACCAGGCTTCCTTGCCTGTCCCTAAGCTGCAGGGCATTCTGCCCCCTGCCCTTTTGACTCATGTAAAAGCACTAAAAAAATTATTTTATTCTGTGGATAAAATGTAAGAAACAGTTACAAGTGTCGAGGTCCTGCACCCTGCCCCACTCCACAGTGCTTCAGGGCTAGGTGGCAGATAGGATGGGGTGGTTAAGGACAAGTGAAAACAACCACTTTTCAGAACCACTGGAGTTGCATTACATCCAGAACCAGAAAGAAATTCCCCTCTGCCAAGCTCACTCCTTCCATGAGTCCAGATGTCCCCTGTAGGGCTTCATGAACTAAGGCAGAAGAGAATAGGCTGGGTCCCCAATTATGAGGGGTGGGATGAGGACACCATCAACTTCAGTGTTTGAGACCCCAGGGCCATAGCACCAGTTCTCCATTATCTGGGAGAAAGTGGAGCTGTGGAAGACCCAGGTATTGTCAACCATGAAGGCCACTTCATTCAGCCAATGATAGAGAAGAAACCCTTCCAGCTGATGAACTCCTGGGTGCCTTGGGGAAGGCAAAGGATAGGGAGCTTGGTGCCATCCACAAGCCCAGACATAGTTGGGAAAGCCCATGGGGCAGAAGCCAGCAACCATTTCTTGTGGGTTGAGGCAAATTAAGCAGTTAGTCATTACATTCTGGATGCGCAGGCATGCCTCCCAGGTGGCCTCTCTAGCTGTGGATTTGACAATACTAAAGTGGTTGCCAGCGGAGTGGATATTGTGAGGGGTGGCCAGCTTCCAGATGGCAATGGCAACCTACTTCTCTGGAGTGAGGGTTTACTTAATGCCAGTGTCCTGGCACTTGATGTGGGGGTCTGCTGAGAAATGAAGTTCATGAAGGTGGTTGGGTACATGTGAAAGTTCCAGACCCACTGTTCATTATGCCAAGTTCCCAGAATGATCTGAGCCCACAAGTTGCTGCCGGTGGTGCAGGCCCAGGACTGCTGCTTGACAATTTGGAGATGGTGCCAGAGCACCCTGGAGTCTGTGGTGTCATTGATGGCCTCCTCCTCTTCGGCCACATGGAAGTCACTGGCCTAGTCCAGGATGCAGTAGGCGGCACAACATGGGACAGCTGGCTGCTGGCTCCTAGACAGAAAGGCACATCCCATCATGACTAACTGCTGGGCCACTTCCAGATGGGTGCACATGATGTCCTACAGCTTACAGTGATCATTGCATAGGGTGAGAAGAAGGACATGCTCCATCTTCTGGGTCTATGGGTTTGGGCACATGTGGTAGGGTGTTATGGTGGGGTGTAGGCAGGCCAGGAAGCTGACATGCGCAATTAACAAGACAGGGTAGTAACTTTGGGTCCCTTCTGGAAGCCTCTGGGTGAGGCAGGTGGGGGGTCACTGTGAGAGAGTGGGGGTTGAGGGTGTGGTTCTCCATGCCAGGTAGCCAATCTGGAGAGTCACTGGTATTAGGCTGTGCCTGGCAGCATCCAGCAGCCCAGGGAGTCTGGAGAACATGGCTGGATGCATGCATAAATGTCCCCCAACTGGGTCTCCACCAGCACAGGCTGCCTGTGCACCCTCTCCCCACAAAGGCAAACATGTACTGTGCACTTCTGGTTTAAACTCAGGTTACTCAAAGTAAAATGTATAAGTTAGATGAGTTCTCCTCCCTGCTTTCTGAATGTCTGCATGTACCCCATGGGCTAGGGACAGACATTTGAAAAACCTGAGCCTAAATTGATTCTATCTTTGCAGGTTAGTCTAACCTGCAGAGCTTGAACTGGTTTGGAGGTGGATAGACATTCATTTTTTAAATCAAGAAATGCAGATACATGCTTGCAGTAGCTCAGGCTAGAAGGTGGGGAGTGCTAAAGCAGCACTCCCCACTTCCCTTCCTTAGTGCTGAGATGGCGGAGGGGGGGCATGGCCAAGCCCTAGTAAGACACTCTGATTAGGGAGGGGTGTAAACCCCCACCCTGCCTACACAATCCCAAGCTTTTCCCTACTTACTGCTCAAAGGGTGGGAATGTTGCCAGACCCCAGACCCCACAGCTAGCATTCTGAGGCAAAGGTGGTTGTACAGTATATGCATCTGTTAATGATACTGAGCTTTTCAGTCTCCCTCTCCCTGCTTCTTCATGTCTACAGCAAACTGACAGGCAAGCAAGCCAGCAGGGTTCTGATAGCACAACGTTTATCAGCCCATCAAATAAAGAAAAGCCTCTCATTAGTTCAAGCTCTTCTTAAACAGCTTTTTCCAAGGAAGGAATGGAGAGATATTACTAGCTGCCCTGTTGATTATCTCCAAAAGCTCCTGTCCTGTCTGCATTTGTCCTGTCTCAATGAAATTGGAGACACACACCTCTCAGCATTAGCTAAGATACCTTATGCCTTCTAGAGTCCATGCCACTGGGGTCCTTGCAGAGGAAGAGGAGAGGGAATGGGGGGGGGGGATTCCTGCATGAGCAGTGAGTAGCAAAGTGGGGGGGGGGGCAGGGGGAAGCCAGGCAGATGCTGCTGTGTGTGCAGTCTCCCAACTCCTTGTAGCTATGGAGGAGAGGGGCAGGGGTAGCCCCACTCTCTGGAACAGACAGCCCCACCCAGCCCAGCCCAGCCCAGCCCAGGGCTGCAAAGCATCTGGGATGCTGGGGGACTCTGGTTTAACTTAAACCAGGAAGGGTTCTGGGACAGAAGTTTCATAAATTGGTTTGACCCAAATCAGTTAACTCTGATGCTACACTCAGCCAGGTTTATCTTAAACCAGTTTCAGCCATTTTGAAACTGGTTTATAGGCACTGAACTTATGTTCTGTTACAGTTTTAAATCAATTAGTTTCTGATCACTTAAACTGGTTTATATGTAATGTCTGTCCCTAACCTTAATGTTCTAAGTAAATTTAAGAGCTCTTGAAACCTTTACCAACAGTGGATAAGGTACGAATTAAAATGTGACCAAGAAACACTTGTGGTAAGTTTATAAAGGATTAATAAATAATAAAGTGATGCCACACATAATGAACAGCCAAATACTATGGTTCATGGATAGTCAGAAGCAAATTAGTAACAGATATTTTAGATGTTATAAACTGTGTCTATATTTTTTTTTAAAAAGAGTTTATTGACAGGTTGGATTCTGACAAAGCATAACAAAATTCAGCACTCATATAAAATGTGACCCTAAGGACCAAAACTGTGGTCCTTAAAATGAGGATAGGCAGTTAAATAAGGTGGAAAAAAAATCACAGGAAGAGCTATAAAACATGGGATTGAACATCACTTACATAAAGGAAAATTGTGGCTCTCCAATGCATTAGAATTACTTCACAGAGTCAAAAGATCTATGAAGAAAAGAGCTGACATCAAGAGATATATTAAAATTGAACAAACAGCTTTGATAAAGCTTATTTCAAGAGGCCAAGGAAACTAAGCATTGACAGATTAGAAGGAAAGTTCTTTAGTTATTTAGAAACTGGTTACAAGTGAGAATATATGGTCAGTTTAGAAGTGGGTGCCTGAATGAGTCCTTTATAAAAAAATATATTTATTTATATGGATAAGGAGGTAAATCATTAGGTAGAAAAAATCTATGGAGAATGGTAAATTATTTTGGTTGTTAAAAACTAAAAATTATCTGTAACTTAACCGTTAGACAATTGGGCACCATGATGGCAGATTAAATTCAACACAGTAAAGTGAAAGGTAATGCCCACTGGAAGGAAAAATTTGAATTACTCGTACACATGGATGACTTTAAATTAGTTCTCTCCACTCTGGAAAAAACCTACAACACTGAAACTACTGAGGGGAAAAAAAATCTGTGGACAGCTAATTGAAAATATCTTATTAATGAGTAGCTGCAGTCACAAAGGCAAACAAGACACTAGGTTTTGGTAAGGATGATATAATGAATAATAATAATGAAAATGTAATAATACAGTTATTCAAATTGAAGATTCTCCTTTATTTTGAATACTGGGTTCATTTTAAATTATTCCATCTTAATAAGAAAGTCTCAGAAATAGAAAGATCCATTGAAAGGGTACAAAATGATTAGAGGTATTGAAAAATGTCATTTATAGGAGGGGGGGGGAAAGTTTATTATTATTTAGTCTGGAGAAAAGATGAGTAATAGCTGATGTGACAGTTATCTAAAATACAAAATGGTAAAGAGGGGCAGGGCCATATACCGGCCCTTTGCATTTTCACAGACCTGCATATTGCATATTAGCTTCTTTTCTACCTTGGAGAACACAAAACACTAGCAGAGTCTCCCCATTCCTAAAGAAGGATTTGTGTTGAAAAGCTTTCAAAGAACATTTTTTTCAACTATTTAGCTGGTCTAATTAAAAGATATCAGATTCACCCAAAGAACCTTGAGTGCCTGTGTCCTTAGACTGACATGGCTACAACCAACAACATTGGCAAGAGGGAGACACTTTATGAAGTTATTTATAAAATTTTATTACTATTATTATTATCATCATCATTAAATCCTCTAGTCCTGTTGCTGTTTATCTTCAGGCAATCCTCCACTGATTTCAGTCATATTTTCTTTAATTAATCATGATAAGACATTGAAGGTGTGGCCCACAAAAATCACCATACAGAAAAAATAAACACCAACTCATAAACCAAACTTCAGTCTTTGTGGGCATACTTCTGAGCCAACAATTAAGTTAAGTAAGTGAAGGGCATAAAATACAAGGACAGTTCCCTGCAGGTACTATTTATTGCAGGTACAAAATTATGGAGGCCTGATGTGAAAAAAAAACTGGGCTCATAAAGTCTACTTATAAATAGTTACCTTTTCACTACTAATGTTCAATGCAAATATCTCTATTTTTTGTAATACATAACCATAGTTTCCAAGTTTTTCATTTCATAGTACTCTATAGGTTTTTGTAGGCAATTTTCTTTTTTTAAAACCATTTGCATGGGGCAATAATTAAATCAAATTAGCTTGCTGGGTTGACCTAAGAAAGGGGAGAAAAAAAAGAAAACTTTCTTTGCCTCTTTCCATTACTCAATAAATTATGATAGGCTGTTCACAAAGCACAAATTACAGGCTTTATTAGTATGTTCTGTGGCAAACTCAAAACCACAAGTGTTTACATGTGAGGCACGCATACACTTTGGGGTTTTAATAGCTGGTTGACAAGAGATTAAAGGCAGAAATATGGCATTTTATTAAAGCAAACATATCAGTATGCCTACCATGATAAAATGATCTAGTTTTCTTCAGACACAAAAGTTTCTGTTGAGTGATACCTTTGAAATTCCTTGAGGGCACCCTATTATTCACTTTCCTCAGCAGAGAGCAGCTGCAAATGGTCTCCAATTTTCAAAGAGTATTGCCTGGTCATTCTTTACTGTCAAAATGAAGAAGAGCATAAAAGTTAAGTCAATAAAGTAATATGAAATGCTTAATATAAAAATTCAAGAATGAATGATTAACCATTAAAAACTTACAGTAGCTATTTCAGCCAGGAAAAAAAAAAATTAACATTTCCCCTGAAACCTATTAACACTCCTTGTAAACAATATTCTTCCTTGAAATATATGACCTTTCCTAATGCTCTCCAAACACATGGCATTTTTCTTATATCCACTTTACCTTCACTGATATGCAGTAGAATTCCTCAGGAGAGGGTGTTTTGAGCCCCTTCCTCTGATGCACTGAGAAATGTATTCTTTTATTGCATTCTACCTCGCAAATACACCTAATCTTCTGCTTTAGATTTTAAAACCCTTCCCAATCTGTGAGTCACACAACCTGTTGTAGTTGCTGACATGCCATGACCAATATAGCACTTGTCAAATGTTAAATACATACCTATTTCATTCATTTGAGCCAGCTGTAGATACATTTGTATACACAGGAAGCAATAACTTGCTTTCCTTCTGCAATCAATAGGTCAGTAATTTTCAATCAAGTGAATTCCTGGGCTTCTTCTTTTAACCAAATGTAATTTCACCCAGTGAGTTTTCCTTCAGTGTTAAAGTTCTAAAAAAGGAAGAGGCTGCAGTAAGTCACACAGAGAATTAAGGGACATGATTCCTACTCAGTAGGTAAAAGGACATGGAGATTGTTCCCCAGGAAGGCACAAATGGCACTTTCAAGTTTGCCAAATATATTGTTAGCTGCTTGAAAGGTTGCTAAAAGGCCACAGTGCCACTGAAAGGTATGGAGGTGGTCAGGATCAGAATGCTTTCAAGTCTCACACTATATCTGCAGAATTAAATGTGTCCTCTAGGATTACCAGTGATTTGCAGCTTGCTTGGAGCAGCCACATTAGCAAAGGACTGGAATAAGTCAAGCATGTAAAGCAGAAAGAGCAAAGGCACCTGTGTTGGCAAAATTCCAGCCATGTGCCCTGAAGGGAGACAGAGTGAAAGAAAATGGGATGATAGGGAAGAATGGTTCACCAGCCAGTTGGATGCCTGTAGTCTATCGGTAGTTCATGAACAAGGACTGATTGGGCTCCCGTGACTCCAGCCTCCTCCTGAGACCTACACATGGGAAAGGTCACGAACAAAGTTTACAACAGTTGATAAAAGGCACAGTGTTTTGACTGCAGTTCACAAAACACAGAACTCTGAATCCTGTTTCCATTGGTCTGTGAAGATGTTGCACACAAGGGATATGGGTAGGTTTGGCAAAATTCAATTTAAAAAAATGATGGTTAAAATAGATGGTTATTTTAAAGCATTTATTTCTATTTTTATCTATTTAAATTTTTAGGCAAGGTGGGGAGAACCTGGTGGCACTTCCCACACACTGCTTCTTTGGCAGCACCTCAGGCAGCTGCTGGAAGAGCTGGAGGCCATGTAAGGCTGTGCTAGAAGTGGGGGTTGGAGGGGCAGAGCTTTTGGGGGCCCACTGCTGTCAGCCATGGCTCTGTGGGAGTTTGGCCCGTGTGTGTGCACGTGCATGTCTGCATGCATGTGTCTGTGTTTGTGTGTGTGCTTGCATCTATCCAGGAACTGGAGGAGCCCCTGAGTGGGTGAGGCCCTTCCCCTGCCTCCTCCTGGTGAGCCCCCACTACAGCAGGCAGGTTTCACCTGCATACCCACTTGGGGTCCAGCTTGTCCTCTGCCAACCTGGACTGTTGCCAGAGGAGCAACCTGGGCCCTGTTGTCTCCCCCAATCCCTAGTGAGGCTAGCTGGGAGCCAGACCTTTCTCTGCTGTCAGGGCACAGACCTGGCTTCTGCTCACCCCCTGATTTTCATCTGGGTCCTGCAGACAGGAGCCTTAGTCATGGCCAGTACGTGCATGCACAAGGCACCTCCTGCATCTGATTTTCTAACCCGCATCCCTATTTTTTTTTCTTATCTCTTCTTTTGATGATAACTGACAGAAATATTTTTCCCTGGGTCTGTGAGTATTAGGCAAAAATCACCATTTATTGGTGTTTCTTGATAAAAATCAAATCCTGCCAAGCCTAGATATGAGTTTGTGGGGCATGAAAATTATTATGTAGCCACAGACATGCATTGGTATGGTACTAGATTAGGGACACTGGTCACCTAAGAAATTATTAAGATTAAGAGAGAACCTAATTTGAAAAAAAAAAATGAAATCTGAGCAAAATCCTACTTTTGGAGAAAAATTCTAAAATCAGGGATTCCAGTCCCCTTGTATGTGTAAATCTCCCTTTGACATCAATAGTGGTTCTGAAAGGCTAGAGAAGATGAGATATAAAAGACAAGGTGCACTACATGTATCTGAAGGAAAATATTGCCTCTGATTTTAAGGAACAGCATTTTCACTTCATGATAGGATTTTTAGTAACCTGTAAGATTTGAACTCT
Organism: Alligator mississippiensis; assembly: GCF_030867095.1. NCBI lineage: Eukaryota > Metazoa > Chordata > Crocodylia > Alligatoridae > Alligator > Alligator mississippiensis. The sequence goes on from NC_081826.1 coordinate 134,479,859, forward strand.
TAGATCCTATTAAGTACGTTTAGAATGAATAATAGATTGGAAATGGTGGTATAGTCAATGAGTGCAGAGCACCCATCCCTCAAAATGGGCACCGCTTGGATAGTGCATAATGTATGAAAAGCAAGTCACATAGGGCATGTACGAACATTACATTTCAACTGGTGGAACTGCACCAGTTGAAATGTAATGTTTGTACATGCCCTATGTCAGAGGTTCCCAAACACCGGGCTGCAGCCTGGTACCAGGCCATGGTCGGTTGGCTACAGGGTCGTGGCACAAGCCCCCTGCTCGGAGCCCCATCTGTCTACCTGGCCGAGTGGCTTCTGGGGTCACATCTGAGCTTCTGGGGTTAAAGTAAGGTGGCGAGGGAGCTCCAGGAGGGAGGCAGCCAGCTCTGCACTCCCTGTCTTGCTCCTCCCAGGCCGCGGTAAAAAAAATGTTGGGAACCACTGCCCTATGTGGCCTGCCTTTCTGTGTACAAGTGTGCAAAGCACTTCAACCACTTCAAAAATAACTGACAGTGGAAGTGTCCACCACATCAGATGAGGGTGAAGTAGTAATTCACTGCATGCATTCATAAAGCCCAATCCTTCTTCTTACTGAATGGCTAATTACAGGCATTCAAAAAGTCCCTGGTGCAAGCACTCTATCATGATTTACTTAAGGTGCTATAAGTTATAGCGCCAATGAACCAAACAGACATTTGCAGCTTGGGGCAGGGGGTGCTCAGAGCCTGCCTACATAGGCCACAGGGGGTGTTCCCACATGCCTGAGTGGCCCCTCTCCCAGCCCCAGCCCCTAATCCCTCCCTCCCATCTGGTGACTATCAGGGGCTGCAGGGCCAGAGCTGCTACAGGGACAAACAGCCAAGACCCCATCCCCTGCAGCCCTCTTGACCAGGCAGTGGCATGCCACGGGGCCAGGCTGCTGCAGGGAGAGAGAACCCTCTTCTACCCCCAACCCCCCAACTGCAGCTCACAGCTGGCTTGAGGAAGGTGGCAGAGGTGGGATCACAGGCTATCACTGTCTCAGGTCAGAGACAGCTGAAGTGTCAGGGCCAGCCCAGTACTCAGAGCAAATGAGGTAAGCACAGTCCTGCATAAAGCCATCTGAGATGGTGGCAATCATGCTCCAAGTTAACCTTGGCACAGACATTCAATAAAGTGCTCTAACAGAAAACGCTTTACTCTAATACCTCATCCATTGATGGTTAATTTAGAGCATGATCCACCATTGTAAAAGCACTGTAAGAGCTGTGAAATTCTATTCAGTTACAGCTTTAGAACACTTTCTGGTGCTTAAAAAGTGATAGGTGTAACGTCTGTACCAAACCTGCGCAACTGAAGCTGGTATCAGAAATCAGAAGGAGCAAAAGCAAAGGGGACTGCGCATGCCAGCAAAAAACCAAGCCACACGCACAAGGGAAGTAAACCTGGATAAGCTGCACTTAAAAATGGTAAAGAAACATGGGCACCATATATATGCTGTGGAAGCCGTAGGAGACACAAGCTAGTTTTTTGAACATAGAATATTTAGGCTATAATCTAGATCAAGTTGATGAGTAACTTGAGGAGTATCACTGAATTTTCTGGCGATAATTATGCAATAAGGTACAAAACAATATGAAAGGGCATCAGAGGTAAGAACACAGAAATCAACTCCTCATTTGTTAATCTAATATGTAATGAGGTCACTTAACTGAAATGAACCCTGAGTTTACAAATGCAAAAATGGAGGTCCGATTAGTCAGACCAAAACTTAGGCTCAATTTCTACTTCATAAATATTAGGATAAAATAAGCTGATGCAATGAAAGCTAGTAGATTTTTGCATTTTACAAAAAGGGAAAAAAAACCAAAAAATCAAAGACATTTAAAATTAGATTTGAACTAAATGCTATGAAATTCACATGCTAAAATATGAATCCTTTTTTCAATAATGCTATACCAATTCATTTTAATAAACTTGTAAGTATAAAGTTTGCAACTAATTTAGTTCAGAAACAACACATTAAAGCCTATTGTAAGCAGTGATATTAAAAGCTTTACTTTACATTTTAATAGAGAAAAACAAGTATTAACAAACAAGCTAAACCCATATATAATAAAAGTCCAAGAAAATAACTTGAATGTTATTTTTTAATAAAAACATTTAAATTAAAGTAATCATAATTAAGGAGTAACAGGCTAAAGGATGGTCAGAAAAATGTCAGTCTTGCTGAGGCTTATATATCTGCTTATCTTAATACATGGGAAGCACTCAGTGGAACTTCTCAGAGTTTGTGAAGTTAAGTGAACATGTAAATCTGAGGTCACAGGGAAGAGATTAATTTACTGTGGGCCACTCAAGTTACTAAAACTATATCTAAGGAAGTCAAGCAGGATTTGACTGCATGCAGAAGCATTGGGAAGAGCAGAATAGTCATTTCCCATATAACATTTGAAAATGTTAAATAGTGTCGTGGAAACACACACAGAGTACTTTTGGGTCAGGTCAGCAGAAGCTTTTATTCAAAAGAAACTACAGCTGTAGGGGGAGTTCCAAAGTGACATGGATTTCCCAAGCACTTGGAAGGGGTCCCCCCCCAAGAGCAAAATCAGGAGGCTTATATACTTTTTAACAGTCGCTTACAACTCACGTGATCATATAGTGAAATTAGCATGAAAAGCGGCTATAATATTACTTCATTATTTCTTTGCTGTTATCAGGATGGGAATTATGGGGGAGGTAGGGTTAGTTCACAAACCTCCTTCTTGCACCTGGAAATCTACTTTGTACATACTTTTTTTTTTTCTACCTTCAAGGCCGCGGTGAGCGAAGCATTTGCAGAAGAGTTACAAAGAACAAACACTTGCCCTTATCTGTTCTACTGTACCGAGCCAGCAATTCTCCACAAAGCGGTTATGTCATCTTATAACTAAAATAATCAAAGTTTAAGGCATATATTTTTTCTGATTCCACAGCCCCCCCCTTTGAGACTATTTAGTCTCACTTTAGCCTTAAATTTCCATTCTCATGAGCCCCTCTATTTCATCATGCAGCCTTTCATGTTTTCTTTCAATCTGCTCACACTTTTGTAACACCATTATTCTAGACTCTGCTGTGGGTTTTCTTGCCTTGCTAAAGCTTCCCCTGCTGGCTTTCACGCAGCAGAGGATCAGTTGCATTAAGACATAGAACATTATCAGAACTATCAAGACAAACAATATTCCATACAGGATTTTCTTGCCAAGGGCCCCGAAATCTGGGAGCCAGGAGGTTAGCCAAGACCACATTTCTTCTAGACCCCAGTCAGTATTTTCTGAGGCCACTTGATGTAGGACCCTTAACTGATTTCGGATTTTGCGAATGTCAGTTTCGATTCGCATGTCCTGATTGACATAGACACAACAGGTGGAGTTTACTAAGGCACATACTCCTCCCTGGGATACCAATAGGTAATCTAGGGCTATGCGGTGTTGTATAGTTACTTATGAGATCTGGGAGATCTCTTTTTGCAGAGCCTGAATTGCATCCGCAGTGGCATTTCCCATAGCTTCCATTGTGGCTGAAATGTTAATTATGGCTAGTTCCAATTCTCTTACTCCAAGCCACGGTATGAAGGTTCTCACAAATCGATGGAACCCTGTGTTTCTGGTAGCTAAGGGGTTAACCGCCCTTTTCATGTGATGGTTGAAATTTTTTACTTGTTCCAGATATATTGCACTATGCATTTCGAAACCAGGGACAACACGTCCAAGAGTGCATGCCCCCACCCAATTCCAGGGCAAGATTTTATGAGCCCTGTTTCCGCAGAGCCAGTAAAGGCCTGGGGCAGAAAGGGTACTCAAATCTCGACAGTTGTTGTGCCCTATCCGGCACTTTCGATTGATATGCATCGTATAGGACGGTCCACGTTCAGCTGCTATCCTGCTGGACCGAGATATATTACAAGAAGTAAAATTGGAGTGAATATAAAATTCCGATCTGTTTGCAATGAGAGCAACATGAGGTTCCTTAGAAAAGTTGTAGACCATGAATCCTGTACAATTGAGAGAGGGTACGTTACCCAACAGGATTCCACTGGTGCTACTAGGGCTATAATCTAGAGTAGTTAGGCAATGAGGGTAGTGTCCTACAGGTGTGGCTTTATTATAAGCTCCGGTGTTGTTGGATCTGTAACAGAAAGGCGCCTCTACTCTTGGGGAGATTATCCAGTTAGCAGGGGCGGCCCTCCATTCTTTAGGAGCGGACCGATGGGCAGCTAACGAGTAGTGTCTAACGAAGCCGCCGTTTATTGTTCCCCATTGCTGGAGGGATATTGGTACTCCGATCATTGGGATTCCTTGGTGTAGGTGTGCTGGGCTGTGAGAGCATATCCAGCAGTCACTTTTATTTCCAGCTTGAGCCACCGCATGGGAGATCTGCAAATACAAATTTTTCTCCCACCCCCCTTGGGTGATACTGAGATACCCAAGTGTGATATATAAGGATATCAGTGCCATTTTTAGATACAGGAGGGACAAAGAATCTTAACAACAAACATAACCAGCACCAGTAAGAAAAAGAACACTACCAGCCAAACCCAGGATGGCAGCCAAAGTCTTTCTTCGTCCTCTGGGCTCAAGTTACCTAAAAGACTGATAATGTCGGCTCTTGGTCTTGATCGAGGTGGTGATCTTCCGAATGGGAGCATTCACTTTCTTCGAGGCCAAAGATGATATCTTCGTTCTTCAACTGATGAATCCAGCTGGGCTGAGGTGTTGGGTGCAGGGGAGAGGTTACTAGCACTTACACCCTGATGCTCCTCACTTGCCTGAGTGAGGTCCTGAGGGTCTTTGTCCTTGGCCTCAGGGAAAGATCCCAACCTTGGTTGGAATACAGCTGCTTCGGGGTCCAATGGAGGTGATACCTTCTTGCAGTGCGAGGCGTGAGTCCACGTTTGGTGACCTTGGCAACGAACAGCAGAATTAGTGGTTAGAAGTACCTGGAAAGGTCCTTTCCATCTGGGTTGAAGTGCGTTTTTCCGTTGATAGACCTTTACGTAGATCCAATCCCCTGGTTCGAGGTTGTGACAGGGAACATCCGGTGGTTGAGGTAAGGCTTCTTGGACCTGTGAATGAACAGACCTGGCATACTTCATTAATGCCTTGCAATAATTTAGTACAGTTTCATCAGTTAATTGTAGGTCTGTTTGGTGAGGGGCAACAGGTGGTGTAGCTGGCATCCTCATGGGTCGTGCCATGAGTATTTCATAAGGGGTTAGGCCATGTTTTCTGTTAACAGTGTTTCTAATGTGCATAAGAGCAATGGGCAGTGCATCAGGCCATTTGAGGCCTGTTTCAGCACCAATCTTTGAAATGCACTTTTTTAAATCAGAGTTTTTACGTTCTACAGCACCACTTGACTGTGGATGATAACTACAGTGTAGGTGTTGCTGTATGTTGAGTGCTTGGCAGATGTTTTTTACTATCTGTCCTGTGAAATGGGTGCCACGGTCACTATCTATTGTGAGGGGCAATCCAAATCTAGGCATGAATTCTTTGAGCAATTTCTTTGCTACAGTGATGGAATCAGCACGTACGCATGGGTAGGCTTCCACCCATCCAGAGAACACATCAATAATAACAAGAATGTATTCATAAGAACAGCGCTTAGGTAGCTGCACAAAATCAATTTGCAGATTTACAAACGGTCCCCATGGAGGGGGATGGGCTGCGGGTGTCGTTTTTACCCGTTGCCCAATGTTGTGAGCTAAGCAGATGGGACAGGAGCTACAGTACTGTTGTGCCATGGAAGGAAAATTTGGGGCAAACCAATTTCTTTGTACTGTAGCAATCATTCCTCCTTTGCTCGTATGGGCCACAGAGTGGGTTAAACGAGCAAGATGTGGCAAAAGCTCTCTAGGCGCCACCAGGCGGCCGTCCGGGGAGTGCCAGAGAGAGTCGGGGTGCAGTGAACATCCTGCACGCAGCCAGTCATTTATTTCCTTTTTTGGGGCCTGATTTTGAAGAAGGGCCAGACTTGAAAGGCTAGCCAAAGGAGACTGGTCTGCTGAAAAACAAACAAAAACAGAGTTAGGAGCCTGTGGGCCAGAAAGGGCCGCATTTCTGGCAGAACGGTCTGCCAGATCATTTCCTCGTGTGACATCATCAAAGGGTTTCTCATGAGCTTTACATTTAACAATAGCAATAGCAAGAGGCAATTGAACAGCTTCTAAGAGCGCTTTTACATAACAACCATGACTGATTTGGGTCCCTGATGAAGTGAGGAACCCTCTTTGTTTCCAGATTTGTCCAAAATCATGAACAACACCAAAAGCATACTTAGAGTCAGTATAAATGGTTGTGGTCTGATTTTTTGCAAGAATGCAAGCACGTGTTAAAGCAATGAGTTCAGCAACTTGAGCAGAACGAGCTTGGGGTAAAGAATAGGCTTCCAAAACAGCATACTGAGTGCATACTGCATATCCCGCAACTAATTTGCCTGCATCATTTCTAAGACAGGAACCATCAACAAACAAAACAAGGTCAAAGTTTGGGATAGGAATGTCCTTGAGGTCAGTTCGGGGGGGTTAACAATTGAGTTGTGATAGACAGGCAATCATGAGGCTCACCATCAGAGGCAATAGGCAGAAGTGACGCAGGATTCAGAATTGAACAGCGATTTAAGGTTACATTTGCAGCTGACAGTAGAAGTTTCTCATATTTAGTAAGACGGGAATTGGAAATGTGCTGAGTTTTGCCCTTGAGCAGAAGGGCCATCACAGCATGTGGAACTGCAACGGTTAAAGAGTGTCCCAAAACTAGAGAATCTGCCTTTTCAACCAACAAGGCAGCAGCTGCAACTGAACCGAGGCAAGGAGGAAGTCCCGCAGCTACGGGATCAAGGGCAGAGCTGTAATATGCAATTGGGCGATGCTTTTCACCATGCAGCTGAGTGAGTACTCCTAAAGCGATTCCTTCCCATTCATGACAAAACAAGGTAAAGGGTTTCTTATAATTAGGAAGTCCAAGAGCGGGAGCAAGAGTGAGGGCTTGCTTAAGGGCCACAAATGCTTGTTCGGCTTCAGGAGTCCAAGGGAGGGGTTCCGGGGTGGTATCATGAGTGAATGCTTGCAAGGGTTTTGCGAAAGCAGCATAACCCAGGATCCACTGTCTACAATAACCCGTTGCACCTAAGAATCCCCTCATCTGTTTTCTAGTCATAGTTTTGGGAATGTTGAGGATAGCTTCAACTCTACTAGGGGAAAGGTGTCGTTCTCCTGCTGAGATATCATGCCCTAAATAATGTACCTTAGACTTGCAGAGCTGCAATTTAGATTTTGAGGCCTTGTGGCCTTTCTGAGCTAAAGCTGTGAGGAGTGTCAAAGTATCTTGCTCACAGGCCTCTAAAGTGGGTGAGGCTAACAATAGATCATCAACGTACTGAACAAGGGTGGACCCCCCTTTGAACGTGATAGGATCCAAATCTTTTTTTAGGATCTGGGAAAACAGGGTTGGGGACTCTGTATATCCCTGAGGGAGTCTTGTCCAGGTATATTGAAATCCCTGATAAGTAAATGCAAACAGATACTGGCTATCCTTATGAACGGGGATAGAGAAAAAAGCAGAACAAAGATCCACTACTGTGAAATATGTAGCATCTGAAGGGATACAGGAAAGAATAGTGGCAGGGTTAGGGACCACGGGGAAAGCGGGTAACACAGCGGCATTTACAGCTCGAAGATCTTGCACAAAGCGATACGTATCTTTACCAGGTTTTTTGACAGGTAGGATAGGTGTGTTGCAAGGGGAGCGTATTGGGACAATAATCCCTTGCTCAAGGAGTGAGGAAACGACAGGCTTGATCCCTTCCTCAGCTTTCTTTGAGATGGGGTACTGTGGGACACGAGGAAGTGGCTTGGCAGGGTTCAGGATGATACGCACTGGTTCAGCACTCAGCATGTGCCCCACTTCATTCGCATGGGTGGACCACAGCTGTGGAGGTACTCGTGCCAACAGTTCCTCTTGCAAGAAGGAAGTGTCGGAATCAGAGTACTCTTGGGTTAGCAAAGCCACAAGCTCGGTTTCCCTATGTTCCGGTACCTCAAGGTAAACACCATCTGGGCTACAATAAATCACGCATCCCAGTTTACACAGCAAATCCTTACCAAGAAGGTTGACAGGTGCACAGGGGCTAAGAAGAAAGGCATGATTTTCAGACAAAGGGCCAATAGAGATGGAGACAGGTTCAGAGACGGGATGTGGGATAGGTTGTCCGCCTATACCGACAGCATTTACAGTTTCAGGAGAATAAGGTAGAAAAGGAAACTCAGCAGCCTTTAGCGTGGAGCGGGACGCTCCGGTGTCGACAAGACAGAAGACAGGTTTACCAGAAATAAGGCATTCAACAAACGGACCAGATTGGTCAGTAGCAAGCAAAGGAGCAATGATGTCACTGTCCCTCAGGCTGTCCTATTCAACACTGGGAAAATTGACAGGAAGTGGAGGTGGGGGCTGGGGTCTGGGTCCTTGGCCGGGGCAGTTGGGGCATTCTGATTTCCAATGTCCTTCTTGCTTGCAATAATGACATTGGTTCCCATAGCCTGGGTTTTGTGGGCTCAAGGATCTATCTCTTCCCCTGAATCTACCCGGGCCTCCCCTTCCCCGTCCTCGTCCCCTTCCTCTACCTGGACCCTGCAACTGAGAAATCTGTAAGGCCATTAACTTAAACTCGGCACTGTCTTTAGACTGTTCCAATTTGTTATGAAAATGGTTAGCCGCAGCAAGGACTTCAGTCAAATCTTTAGTTTCCCAGCCAATAATTACTGTTTGAATTTTCTCAGCAATTTTAGGGTTAAGTCCCTGGACGAATGCTGCCACTATTGCTTGTTTAGCATTTCCGACTGGGTTATCCATTCCTGAGTATCGTTCAAATGCCTGTTTGAGGCGTTCTAAATAGTCACTGGGGTGTTCATTTTTGTTTTGTTTACAGGTATTTATTTTGGTCCAGTCTGCCTTTTTTGGGCAAATTGTGAGAACTGCCTGAACCAAAGCATTTCTCTTGTCAATAAAGTCTTGGCCAATCCCTGGGTTTTGATCTGGCCAAGTACAGGCAGCATACAGACATAGCATAGTCTCCTTGGGCAAAATGGATCGCATGAGCTGATTTATGTCAGCCCATGTTGGATTATAACAATTTATAACAGTCTGCAATTCTTCCTGAAATTTTTCTGGGTCTTCCCTGATTTTTGGGAACTTTTGAGTTAAATTGTAGAGATCACCTGGAGTCCAGGGTACATGCACAGTTACTATATTTTGTCCATCGGTGCCAATGCCTGGCATTTGTCTTAGGGGGTAAACTTGTGCAGTTCGGGATCTCAGATTGATGGGAGATCTTTCCATGTCTATTCCCATTCTTCTAAATACACCTGTGGTGGGTTGTGACCCAGGAGTAAATTGCCACACTGGTGATGATTGAGTGGCAGATATGGTGCATGAGTCCGGACTATTAAGCTCCGTGGATGGATTTACTGAAGGAGCTTCAGCTAATGGGTCACTAGCCTGGGCTGCAGCCTGATGTTGAACCGGTTGTTGCTGATGTGGGAGTCCCAGGAGAGCAGGGTATCCTCTGCTGGCTCCAGTGGTGGGGGCGCCCCGGGCAATGCTGGATACATCGGAGCAGTGGCCAGCGTGTAATTTGGGGGAGCAGCCAATTTCTCCCAAACAGCTTTTAACTGCTGTTTTAATTTTTCTTGAGAGTCTTTTAGGCTCCTAGTTTGAGATTCTGTCCGCCTTTTGGACATTTCATCATACCAATAAAAGAATGCGTCCCACTGGTTTTGTGGTGTTTTGGATCCACGGGACTCTAACGCCCCTCTCAAGTGCACTATTTTATCCTGATCAAATGTTCCTTCCTGTGGAAAATGTTTCACAGGATCATCCCTAGTATACCAGTTCCACTTATCCAGGTACTTGCAAGTCTCGGGAGAATAGTGTGTGTACATAAAGTACGCCGGAGTCCCCTTAGGGGGGACAGGAACCTGTTTAGACTGACTTGTTCCCATTTTCAGTCACACAGGGAGACATAGGAGAGGCTTATTTAGGATGTCCGGGCCGCTCAGTGCCTTGCCCTGCAGTTTTTCACTGCCCAGACAAAAGGCTTCTGACCCGACACCGGCTCATAAAATGGAAATGGGGAGGGAAACACTAGAGGGATCCTTTCACTCCTGCTTTCGGCAGAAGCTACTGGGACGAGTGGTTTGGAAAAGACAAAATCACTCAGACGCCCTGTCCACTGGGTCACGAGGTTCCAGTTGGGTCCCCTTGCTTTCAAAACTGCCCTGTCAGGCAGAATTGGGGCGGCTGAACCCAACCGTAGTCTCAGTCCTGGTCAGTGGCTCATATTTCTAAATACACACACACATTCATTCAATAAGCCCTGTCCACTGGGTCACGAGGTTCCAGTTGGGCCCCCTTGCTTTCAAAACTGCCCTGTCAGGCAGAATTGGGGCGGCTCAGCCCAACCGTAGTCTCAGTCCTGGTCAGTGGCTCATATTTCTAAATACACACACACATGCACATTTATTCAGTCAGCCAGACCTCCTACCCCACACCGCCTTAGTTAATTAACTACAAGCCCGATGTGCTGTTGGATGAAGGTGCCTCAAACAGTTTCTCCCTAAAACGTACGTTACCAGACACAAAATGGGATCCTTTACCAGACAGAAAATTTTAGCCGGCAGTAAGGTTCAGACTGACCTGTTTTAACAAGGTTCAGATCCAGTTACCACGGCCAAGTTGGGAGCCTACAGGCAGTCCTCCTCTGAAACCCCAATAGAGATTTTGAATTAGGTCTCTTACCTCTCAAGTTTGGCGCCTCAGGGTTCAGGGGGGGGGGGTAGCCTGCGGTCCTCCTTCCTCAGCCTGTGTTCTGGATCTGAGTCACGGCACCAGGAATTGTCGTGGAAACACACACAGAGTACTTTTGGGTCAGGTCAGCAGAAGCTTTTATTCAAAGAAACTACAGCTGTAGGGGGAGTTCCAAAGTGACATGGATTTCCCAAGCACTTGGAAGGGGTCCCCCCCCAAGAGCAAAATCAGGAGGCTTATATACTTTTTAACAGTCGCTTACAACTCACGTGATCATATAGTGAAATTAGCATGAAAAGCAGCTATAATATTACTTCATTATTTCTTTGCTGTTATCAGGATGGGAATTATGGGGGAGGTAGGGTTAGTTCACAAACCTCCTTCTTGCACCTGGAAATCTACTTTGTACATACTTTTTTTTTTTCTACCTTCAAGGCCGCGGTGAGCGAAGCATTTGCAGAAGAGTTACAAAGAACAAACACTTGCCCTTATCTGTTCTACTGTACCGAGCCAGCAATTCTCCACAAAGCGGTTATGTCATCTTATAACTAAAATAATCAAAGTTTAAGGCATATATTTTTTCTGATTCCACAATAGGAAATTATCAGAAGTGCCATACAGATATAAGGCAATCAGGACTTGTAGTAGAGATGATATCTCTTATTAGACCTACAATATTTTTGCAAAATACATTTCTTTAATTGCAAGCTTTTTTTTTGCTTGTTTGTTTGTTTGGGTTTTTTTGCAAAAATCTTGTTGGTCTAATAAAAGATATCATCTCTACTACAAGTCCTCATTGCCTTTTCCTCTAGACCAATACGGCTACAACCAGGACGCCTGATACAGATATAGGTGCCTATTATGGTCTTTGGTTCTTATACAACAAATACACCATAAGGAAACCATACAGAAGGTAGGGTCAATACAAATGTGTTTGCTACCAGCATACATCATACAATGCCTAACTACACCCATTCATTCCTGCTGCAGTGTTCTGGTAGTTTCTGAAATACAGGAGAATGAAAACTACTAGAGGGTTCACAAACATTTAAAGGGAGATAATCTAAGCCCAATATACTATATGATCCTATCACTTTGTGTAAAATGACAAATTCCTAGAGAAGTTTTCAACTACATTCTTCTCACACATGAAGATACAGCATGCTACAGGCAAAATCTAAAGAGTATAGTACAGCTTCTCTTTAGGCAACTTCCCACAGACATCACAACATTATCTGGAAAAAACTGTTTCTGCACTGTCTGGTGTATCTGTAATGTCAGTATCACTTGCAATGGAAATAGAAAAGAGGCTCCTTGGTACTGACCCAAGGCACAGTTCATGGCTCAAAATGCAAAACTGTTTTAGACAGAACATCTTATGGATATTATGTTCAAAAGCTGTTTAACATGTCTTCCCCCATGATATATTTGGTGCCAATTCACCCTGCTATGGCATGAGACTAAACGGTGTGATGCAAGGAATTATTGTCCCCAAGTTGAATACAGGATATTTGGGTTTTTTTCCCCCTCGTGCTTCTGGGCTTTGCTGGTTGCCTTAAGGGACCAGAAAGGAATTATTTTCCCTCCTGTTACTACAAGTGTCAGGATTATGTTTTATCTTCCTCAGAAGTGTTGGATATTGGCTGTAGCCAAGGGATTTTTGATGGGGGCATGCCAGTGCTCCTGCTAGAAAAATAATCCAAAAGTTCCTTGTTAAAGGATCTTGTCTCCTGGCTTTTATAGTCAGTCTGATTGCCACATTAGGGATCAGAAAGGAATTTTACCCTGTGGTCAAACTGTCATGAACTGTGTGGAGATTTACCTTCCTCTGTAGTGGAGGGGCATGGTCCTCATTCTTGGAACTCTTGCATGTATTTTTTCAGTGCTTGCAGCAGTGGGGTATTGCTAGTGCCCTCATCCTTCTGCTTTATGTGTGGAAGACTAGGGTGCTCTTCCTGTTTTGAAGCAATGTATCTTTTAGTTGTGTGACAAGGATGTTGTGTAGTTTTAGGAACAGGGTAGACAAGGACTTGCCTAGGATAGTTTTAATAGCAATGACCCTACCTTGAAGAAGGGGTTGGACTAAGTGACTTCCCGCAATCTGTTCCAGCCCTACTTTTCTATGATTCTATGAGGTAAGCACTACAAATTATCTTGGTAGATTCTTACTAAAACTTACAGAATATACCAAGCCATTTAGAATGGGCATCCATTGCAATAAAACACATACCCCAGACACAGTCCAGTAAGTCTACATGAATTTGTTGCTATGGGGTAGTTGACTACTTCCAAAGGAGGACATTTGGGCATCCACCATGGTTGCTAGCAGCCTTGACATTCTTCTGCTGTCTGGTCTCACAATACTACTTTTTGATGCATTTCTTACAGCTCTGGTTTGTGGAACCATCTCATGGCATGAGACTTTCAGCTGTTATGACAAAAACCCAAACGTTTTCTAAACCTCGTTAAGCTTAAAAGTATGAACCCTAAGGTCTAAAGATCAGAATTCCAATGCCTACAATAAAGGATACATCAGATATTCAGCAGCCACTAACTGGAACTTGGCTGATTGTGTAGTTTTTATTAGACCCACTGCAAAAGAAGAGTAGCAAGGATGAGAAGAGAAGAACTGTAGAACATAAGATGCAGTCAGTGTATGTGGTTCTTTTGTTTCATGTATTTTCCATCAGTCTGAGAAAGCAAAGAGGAAACTGTTTATTTTCAGGAACAAATCAAGTTCATTGTGGTTTGCAAAATCAGCTAGAGCGGTTTCTTATACAGAGTGACATCTTGATCACATGTTGACACATTACATTGTATCCCATCTTCTGAAATCTTAAATGAAAAAAGTGGCCCCACTCTCCAGTCTCTGAATTCTTTCAAGACAGCTCAGCAATCTGCGAGTGAAAGGTAGGATAAATTATTACAGGAGACTTCCTAGCATGGCTGTTCTAAATCAAATGCTGTCAAATAATTTTTAACTTTCTTTGATCTGCACTCAATCTTTTTGTTACTTTGCTGACCTATAGCAGAGACTCTCCTTGACTTCCACAGCTCCCTTTTTTATTCTTTCTGCCCATAAAGTTGAATTTTTGCTTTTTTATCATGTATATTCTAGAATATACATAAAACAAAAAAACCAAAAAGCCTAGATCTGATGGCAATTTTTGCTGTATGGCTATATGAAAAAACCCCACTAATAAGTGTGTAAGAAGCCTTAAAGAAATTAGAAAGAGACAGGTAGTTGAATAGACTTGCAAGAGACAAAAGGATGATGTTCTGGGCTGAGGAAGTACTCTCCCTCAGGTAGTTTATAGTTTATAAGAGACACATCACACAAACCGTATTTGATGGCTTCTTACAGTGTCTTTTATAGGAATAATGACTAATTTTAAAAGCTGGAAGAAAAAAGAGAGTTGAACAAGGAAAGCCAAAAAAAGTACAAATCTTAATGAAGATAAACAAAAGAAAGACGAGGAAGACCCAACAAAGTCAAACAAAGGAGCAGACATGACACTAAAGGACAGTCAACATACTGCAGATAAACAAAAGCATCAGTAGTAACAGGTGCTAGTATTAATTATGACTCTTGAAAAGATCTAAACCAAAGGGCCCCATTGTACTAGACACCATGTAAACAAACAACTCAAACTTTGTCACTGCCAACTCAAACTAGACACTGCCACAGAGGGCTCCCAAACTAAGATATTGACATAACAGTCTACACGATAGTGACATAACAAGCTGTGTCACTCTCGAATTGGGCTTGTCAGCCACAAACAAATTCATTAGGTATCTGACTAGACCTCTTACACACTATGATCCAGAGTAACAACAGTTGCCCCCTAAAAAGAGATAAAAGGACAGGACAAGGTAAAAGTTTTTTAAAAAGGTGCTTCTTAAATCCAATCGCATCCATTCTTAAATCATGCTTCAAAATTGATATGCTCTTAATTATTTTGTCTCCACTATCAGCTCAAGATGACTGTAATCAGGAAATATAAACAGCAGGGAAGATATTCACAGACTTCAATGGAGATCTGACAGTTTATACTACTAGCTAAGGATCTACCCTGCTACTTCTCCAGTTATTATAATCATAGACTTCAGGGCTGGAAGGGATCTCAGAAGGTCATCCTACTCTCAGGAAAGATCATATATTCCTCCTAGATCATCCCTGACAGATGTTTGTCATGTTTGGCTAATCTGTTCTCAAAAATCTTCAACAATGGGAATATTACAACCTCCCTGTGGTAATATGTTTCAGTGCCGATATTCTCATAGTTAGAAAATCTGTCTTAAGTCCAATTGTAAAATTTCCTTTGCCACAAGTTAAGTTACTGGATTCTTGTTCTACCTTCAGCTGACATAGAGAACAATTTTGATCTTAGCCCCAGTGTAACAATTTTGTACATATTTTATGATGATATCATGTATCTCTACAGCCTTTCCTTTTCTGGACCAAACAAACCCAATTCCTTTCACCGTTCCTCATAGTTAATCTTTTTTAAATGTGTTATCACTTGGGCTGGACTTTAAAAAACATGTAAAGAAATTAATAAAAGTGTGTGCCCAAAACTGGACAAAGAACTCTAGCTGGGGCCTTGGCAGTGCCAAGAAGGGTAGCATAATCACCTACCATAGCTTACATATCTCTCCTGTTAATATACCCAGAACAACAGATGTGGATAGCATCGCTTTCTCTAACTGGTTCATCATCCATTGTTGGCAACCTACATGTTTCTTTTTATTTTTAGAAAATACTAGTAAGTCAAAAATAAATATCAAAGAAAAATCTAAAATCAAAGTAAAAAATGAAAATCAAAATTTAGAAAAAGTTTTAAAAAACTTAAGAAGCCTCTTTGCTGGCAGAATTGCATAACTTTCCAGATAAGTTATTCAAACAAATGAACAAATTAGCAGTAGAAAGTAATTCTTAAATATAATGTTAATACATATGATATAATATAACATATAGTAATCTATTAAATTGTCTATTGAGCGGGAAAAAGCATCTTAACCACAATCTTAGTTTTGGAAATCAAAAAGACTAAATGTTATTGCTGGTGAAAACAGATGATTCAAAGTTATAGTTGAAAAGCAGTTGTCGACTGTGTAATCCAGCACCATGTTAAGAGAGAAACTGTATTTTATGTAAGCAGGATAAAGGATTAAAAAAAGATGCAGATTCTGCCACAGACTCCAAGAAGATTCCCTTACAATGGAACTTGCTGAGTTCAAATATACAACTTAGTCCATGATAAACTATTTGCACTATTGATTAAAACTTAAAAATAAAAACTTACCAAATTCTGTTGAAAAGCTGATTAAACTTTATTTCCCATGTTAATTGCATAGATTCATGTTATTCAGAAATCTCCAAAGTTAAATGGTACAATGATTTGCAAGTCTAAGCCTTTTTTCGGGGGGGTTAAGAATAGGCTTTTTTTAAAATCCAAGTGTCTAACTTCTGCCTGGTGTTTGTATTGACTGTACTACTCTTCACTTCTTGCGGTAAAATTTTGTATTGCTATAGCTCTTTTTTGCTTAAAGAGCTGTTGCATTTGATTCTCAAGTGACCGCACTTCCACGAAGAGCTCCCAGCAGGAGATTCTCCAGCCTGAAGTAGACAATGGGTTCCCTGAGAGCTGGCCTCTCATTCAGTAGGGCCACACATCCTCCTGCCCCTCCATCCCTCTGCAGTCAGTAGCAGGATGGGGGGTTTTATTCGCTTAACAGTTTGTAAAGCCACTTGGGATCCTTCAAGATGAAAGATACTATATCAAGACACAGTTTATTCATAGGTATTTTATACAGGGTGCACCTGAACCACCAAATTTAGTTTAGGATGTTCAGTCCCTCACAAAGGCATGCAGAATTTTTGGGTCATCCTGTTAAAAACACTCTACTAAGTCAGTTTTACATACAAGCTTATTGGAGTCAACGAGATTACGAGTCAATGAGCTTACAAATAATTTACATAAGGCTAACAAGCCCCTCCTCCCCCCCCCAACTCCCCCCCCCAAAAGCAAGCAGACAAGGATCCTAAAAACTTAGGTCACGTATAGCTATTTTGTATTGAAGAGTGTAGGTACTGCCTAAATTTTGCCGCAAGCTACACCCACTTAACCACATTAAAGCAACATGATTAAAGTAGTAAAGAATGGTAGGATGTGGCAAGAAGTAGACTTCCACTGTGCCAATTTGCACTAAGATATGCAAGAGCAGCCTTGCAAGGACCAGTTAAGAATACATAGAGACCACAAAGCCAAACCTAAGAACCTAAGGCTCTTTTAAGAAACAAAATGTCCAGCGATAGTGATCAGTTCATCTTCATTATTTATAAAAAATATATATATTTTTATGGCTCACTGTCAAGGGCTTTACATGTATTACCAAGCAAACCAAGATTCCAGTAAACAAGACAGGTACAGATCAGCACCACCTAGCCTCAGACACCAATCCTCTTTCCTTGCACTTCACAGGTTTTATTCCTTCTCCCTTGCCCTAGGAGAGGGAAAGTTGCTGCTATTGTTAAAGCAATGAAGAGATTATTGTTCAGCTTTGCACCATTTAAACCTGAGCAGCCTAATGTGAAGCTACCCAAGTTCATATTTTGTTTTCCATATTTCTCTCTTAATGCATTCAAATTGACAAATTCCCTTACACATAATTTTTAACCCTCCCCATTTCTAATGCATCAGTATCTTGTTATGTTGCTTTGATTTCATTGTTGGCAATGCTACTATCAGCAGCATGGAATTGCCAAGGCACTAAGCAGCCCAATTTTTCTTTAATTTCTCAGAAAATTGACAGCTTTATGAACTGTCTCTTTACCTATGCCCCATAAACATGTCAGGCTGTGGAAAACCATTCTAATTAAATCCCAGGGGGACTGCTATAGAAGATTATAGCTTCTTGGCAGGTTATTAAAAAACAGTTGTTCATATATACACAAATATCTGTACTGGAACCTAACATTTGACAGAACAGCCAAAGAATTGACCCCACTGGCAATTCCAAGCAGTACCTACCCTCCACATAAAAAAATACCAAGAAAAAATGCTAACTGAATTTTTTCAGGAGTTTGTATGTCTTGCAGTGAATTTCTTTCAAAAAAGTTGCTAATTCAAATTGGCATGTGGGATCATCACCTTTCGCCCTTGATTACAGAGACACCCAATATAAAGCTTTCTTTATATGCTTGTAAGGCCCATGTACAGTATCTGTTAACTGTGTAGCTGTGGTATAAATGCAATAGAGGTAGTGAAAAATTCTCTACCCCATTCCTTCTCCCTGCAACACAATCACCTAACAGACTGGAAGAGAAACATCCAGTAGTATATCTAATGCCCTTAGGTAATGGACACAGAAGAACACAGTGACTGCATCCAGACATGCAGGGGTGCGCGGTTTGTGGAACCAAAAAACTCTGTGGCACCACAAACTACACAGGGTAAATGTTAAAAGGTGCCGCACCGTGAAAATTTGCTATGGGATTTCCCTATAGCAACCCCCCTCCCTCCCCCCCCCAAAAAACAAACAAACCCAAACCAAACAAACCAAAAACAAAACCCCAGCACAAAAAGTAGTGCAATGCATGCACAACAAGTGTGCACTGCACACATGGAGCCTGGGCCATCAAGAGCAACACTGGCTGCTGGCTAGGCCTCCATGCCACCCAAACTGTGCCCCAGCTGCTCCAGCCCAGCAGGTAAGACTGCTGTCGCCTCCAACTCTCCCTGGCTAAGCTGGGCAAGGGCAGTTTACCCATTGCAGGACAAATTGTCCCACAGCGAAGTACACATGCAGGGGTGTGCACTATGGCAATTTATGCTGCGACAAGCACATGCCCCTGCATGTCTGGGTACATCCAGTGACTTTAGTGGGGGGGGGTCAGAGTAGATACAGAATCCTACCTATGTGCAGCAGTTCATAGGTTTGAGCCCTAAATGATAGCTTCTGGGGAAAAAGTTAAAATTAAGGGGACTATAAAAGCACTAGTTTTATCAGTGAAGGAAGCTTTTAAAAAAGATCTATGGTTCTGTGTAATTTCTTACATAGTCACATGTTCCCTCAAACTTGCATCTAATTAAAGGATTGTCAATGAGCAAGTAAAGAGGATACAAATAGACAATATTCCCCTAGCCACAAAGATCCAATCTGGAATTTGATATGGCCCCAAATCTAATACGTAAGCCTTTATTCATATTTTTATATATTTTATATAATATACATGTGAATGTAGATGTATAGTAGTAATGAGCCTTAATTTCTAGTTACGGTGTAATTGCTCAATTATAATTTTAGATGACCGAGCAATATAGGACTGATCATCCCTATATAAATAAGACAATAAAAATAATCAGCTTTTAGAAATAAATTGAATCCGAGAGTTGATTTTACATCCCTGCAAATTATTGTGGTTGTATATTTGCAGCTATAAAAAAACAGCATTTTTGTCATCTCTCTCTCAACTCATTGTTTTCAAAAAGAAATTTACCAAAAACTGCAACACTATTGCAGTACTTTAAAACTGCAGAGCAGCTCATGGCTGAAATAGTGTTACATGACATCAGAGGGTTGAACGGTCTGCTTCTGTATAGAAATATATTAGGGAATAGTGACAAGTAGAGTAGATGTTAGAATCTGAACTGTAAGAAGGTCTTTTCGACTGGTGAATTTATTTTCTAAATCACTTAATAGTTTTGACCACAGTGCCACTCTTTCTGCTACTAGTGTAATTTAAAAATTGATTTCTTGTTCTTATTCTCATAGTGAGAATATAAGGGAACTGGCTCTGTGATAGACCAGTTATGACCGAATGCTTCATTGTGACTGAGGACACCTTGATGTTACAGAGCATTTTTCCACTTCTTAAATTTTTTTACTCCAATTTTCCTTAACAATTTGACCCATGTGACTTTAAAAAATTGTGAATAGGGAGCTAGTTAAGAAGGTGGAAGAGATCTCTAGGCAATCACAAAGATGTAAATTAGGTCATTATATTCTGACTCTGGAACTGGACTGAGGAGCCTATGGCTTGAGTGAAATATGAGGAGAGAGAAAGAGAGGTTCTGTGACACCTTCCTGCTGTCTTCCGCAATACCAAGATTTCAAGTCATGCTCCAGTCAACAAATCAACAAAGGCTATAGAAGATTTCAGATAATGGAAGAAGCCATGTACCCATCATCTATAATGGCACACACTGGGAGCCATGAAGCACATCCTGGCCATTCACTCCTACTCCCTAGGCCTCCAAACCCAGAAATAAGAAAAGGTTGCCAACTTAGCGGGGCCCTAAGTACATACCACTAAGTTCACACTACAGGGATTGTGAAGGCAGCTGTGGACACACTCAGGGCCATTGTAGGGCAGTTACATTTTTGCATGCACAGAGTGAGAGTGAAGGAGTGAGGTGTGCTTCATGGCACATTTGGTGGCGTGAGCTGTACTGTATCCCAAGCTTAGCATGTTCCATATTATTTGCGCAACTGATCAAGCTGTGGGTCTTTGTTTCCATTCCCCCCACTTTTTTTCTTTAACCTGGGGCTGTTACCAATTAACATAAATTTTATTCAAATTCTAATGGCTTTGGGGAGTTTATATAACATGTTACACTTCTGGCCACCCACATTTTTTGGGATGGATAAAGATCCACCACTAAGAGAAGTCCTTAAGTGGGGAACTACACCTACTAGGGACAGAAATTACACATACACTGGTATAATTGATGGTAAACTGGTTCAAATCTGTAACACAAGAGAAGTTCAGTGCATATAAACCACATTCAAAATGGCCAAAACTTGTTTAAGATGCACCTGGATGGATGTAGTATCAGACTTAAATGATTTATTGAACTTCTGTCCCAGATTCAAGTTAACTCACAGCACCCCAGCATCCCAGGATGCTTTGCACCTCCCCTGCAAACCCCTCCCCACTGCAGGATGCTGGGGTAGCCTTTGCCCAAGCTGTCTGCTCCAGCCCAGCAGGGAAGCACACTCTAGTGCCCTCAGCTTCTGGCCTGAGCCACTGGAGGCATGTGGCCGCATTTCCAGAATCAAAAGTTAATGTCTATTTGCTTGCTTATCAGGTCATTCTAAACAGCTTAGACTAACTTGAGGGCTAGGGACAAACATTCAAAAAGCCTAAACCTGACTTGATTCAATCTTTGCAGGTTACTCTAACCTGCAGAGCTTGAACAGAATTGCAAGTGGATAGACATTCATTTTTAAATCAAGAAATGCATGCACATGCTTGCAATGACTCTGGCTAGAAGCTGGGTGGTGCTAGAGAAGCCCTCCCTTCCCATCCACAGTACTGAGCTGGGGGGCGTGGCAAGGGCCCAGCAGGATGCTCTGATTAGGGAGGGGTTTAAACTCCCACCCTGCCTGCATAGTCCTAGCCTTTTCCAGGCTTGCTGCTCAAGGGGCGGGGAGTGTTGCGAGACCCCAGCCCCTGGCACACATTCTGAAGCAAAGGGAAATGGGAGGAGGGAGGACTGCTTGTGTGCACTGCATGCATCTGTTGATGATACTGAGCTTTTGAATCTCCCTCTCCTTGTTTCTTCATACTGCAGGGAATATGAAGAAGCAGCAAACCAGACAGGCAAGGGATCCAGCAGAGACAACACAAAGCTTATCACAGCCTATCTGGAAAACAGAAGCCTCTCTCATTAGTTCAAGCTCTTCTTAAACAGATTTTTCTAAGGGAGGAATGGAGGGACATTACCAGGTGACCTGTTGATTAGCTCCAAAAAGCCCCAAGCGGACACTGTCTGCCTTTGTCCCAGTGAAATTGGAGACACACACACACATAGACACCTCTCAGCATTAGCTAGCGTGGGGGTGTTGTGACCATGACCAGATACAGGCTAGGGTCTGTGTGACTGGGGTCCATGCTGTGGGAGAAGGAAGAGAGGGAGGGGGGATCCCTGCTTGAGCAGTGAGTGGGGAGAGGGGGAGAAGCAGGGGGAAGCAGGCAGATGCTGCTGTGCCTGCAGTCTCCAACTCCTCAGTCAGGTAGAGCAATGATAGCGCTCCAGCTAGGAAGGAGAAGGGTGGGGCCAGACCTGTTCTCAGGGCTGAAAAGTATGCTGGGATGTTGGGGGACTCTGATTTAACTTAAACCAGGAAGGTGTCTGGGACAGAAGTTCCATAAACCAGTCTGACTCAAATCAGTTAATTCTGATACTACATTCAATCAGGTTTAATTTAAACCAGTTTCAGCCATTTTGAAACTGGTTTATGTGCACTGAATGTCTGTTCCATTACAGGTTTAAACCAGGTTCTGATCACTTAAACCAGTGTATGTGTAACTTCTGTCCCTATCTAAGAAGACTGAATTGATTCAGTCTCGGACTTTTTGACTATCTGTACTTAGCCTTGAAGATTACCAGAAGCATAGCCAACCATATATGAAAACACCCAAGAAAGCTAGAGGGGGAACCAGGTGCAAAACTGATTCTTCAACATTCTCTTGATCCATGAACAGTGGTGCAGGGAAAATACCATTTTGAACAGTGCCTGAAGCCAATTAAAAAACTTACATAGCCCCACATGGTAGCAAAAATTATATACTGCAGTCATCTATTAAAATGCATAAGATTCTGCAAAAGGAAAATTAAAAGTCTGCTTTTTCTGTTTCGTTATATTATTGTATTTTTATAACCCAAACAGGAAATATAAAAACACTTCCTATTGGATAATCTTTGTTTTCTGGAAAACCTGGAGTGGTTTCAACTATGGCCACACAGAGCCTTGGAATGGGGAACATCCACAGTCTTAATCCAAAATTCTCACCAGAAATATAAAAGTTGCATGTTGCATTTGCATGGTTGCACACCTTTTTTTCAAAATAAAAAAATACTTTAAAAAAATTAGACAAAATTATGTAAAATATTTCTACCAGCTTTAGGGCAGTTAGGGAAAAAATCACCTAGAATTTATTAAAGTTTAGAAAGGGATTGAATTTTCCTGATGATAAAAACACATTGACATTTATATTCTTTCATACATCCAACAGCTGAAGAACCCAAATGAAAAGCTTCATGTGTCAGCATGATCCTGGACTATACTTTATACAAGACACCAAAGGAGAAAAATAGGTTGAAATACTGGCACTTAATCAAAACAAAACTGTTGTTAATTAACATTTGCTTGTTATATGATGAAGTGAAAAAGGACAACCTGTCTGATGCATGCTTTAGGAATGACCACTGGTTACAGCTGCAAATCTGAGGAGCCTTTGTTTTTCCTGGCAGTAAAATGTGCAGCACATAATTAAAATATTAATTATTAACTAACTATGATTAGCCACTCTGAAAGCTCCAAAGCACCAGGTGTGACCATTTATAATGAAAAGTTGTAACTAAACTCCCCCATGCACAAGTCTTAAAGGTGCAAAGGCTGACCCCAACAAGACCTTGGGGAATTAATAAAAGCTAGATGATGCCATTGCTATCACTGGAAGAAGTCATGCATTTATGTATACCACAGGCTCACAGAAAAGCAGTATAGATGATCCAGGTAGCGAGTCTTAGAGAACTTTACTACTAAGGCTGCAAGACACCCCAGGATGCAAACTGCCTGGGCACAATTGCTTTTAAAAGTTATAACAAAAAGGTCAAAATCACAGTGTCTAGCTAAGCCACTAGGAAGGCCCTGCAGCTGTCCAGTAGAGAAGTAAAAAAGTGTTACAGTGCCTATGTGCAATCCTTGTCCATTGTCCTCTTCCACCCTACATCTTCCTCATGTACCAGTACTGCCCTCCTGCTAACAAAAGCATGCCCATTTAGTCAGCTCATTCCAACCCCCAGATCAGATTCATACCAGATATTGTAAATAAGATCAGAATTTGACCCACATGCATTGACTCATCTTGTGTTCCAGAGTAAGTGTGATTTAATCAGGAGTAAACCAGCCCCAAAACAACCTCAGCATTGGGAATGGTCCAATATAAAAAGGTGGAAAAGAGCATTTCTTGGGTGCCATGCTACAGGGGGCTCAGACAGGAACTAAGTCTTTTCTTTACATTTTAATGGAGATCTTAACTTTTGTTACATATGTATTCAGTTCTGATAAATCATATACTGTAAATGAGCTACATTTCTTAATTGAGTTGCTGACTGTTAGGAATTCACATTCAAATAGCAATACTTGGCCATTGGCTCAGGGAAAGTTCTTATGCTGCCTATACTTCATTGCTAAGATTTGCCTAAAAATGTCATGATGCATTTTTTCAGAATATAACATAAATTAGCATTTCCCAAACTCTGACAGATTGCATGCCACCAATTTAAAACAATATAACCTTAAGTACCACCGGCAAATTTTTCAGTTCAACCTTAAGTGCCACCAGCAAATTTTTATCATATAAAGTAATTATAAGTCTGTTAATGCGTATCATCAACAGGTTGTCTGCGTACCACTGGTGGTACATGTACTACAGATTGGGAACAGCTGCCATAAGTAAAAGCTCTAAAACAGAGACAGTTCACTGCTACCCTCTTACCATGTCTTATTTCTTTTTCACCAAAGGAATGTGAGACTGAAAATATTCTTTCCATGTTCCTTTTCTTCCTCCTACTCCAAAACTTATCATTGGAAGTCTAGGGTAGAAATCACTAGACATTATCTGATGTTGCATTTGTAGTACCTTAATCATTTTTTATGGTGGTACAAATGCTGGGCAAACAGACATCCCTAACTTTTATTGTGCATCAGTGATGTAACAAAAGGTATTAAGTTATGCTGCCTAATTGTGGCCAACATCTATTTTCTCTGTGGTGGTGTCACAGGATACCACTAGCAAGTGACCCTGGGTTCCATCACCAGCTGGGTCCGCACTCTACACCTCCTCTCACACTCCTGCCATGCCTTGATGTGCTATAGTTTGAGAAGGTTGCCTAACCCAAAAAGGGTGGGGGGCCCCAAAACCAGCTGGCACTGCCCCATTTTTATCCACATCACTGCTGCTAGTTGGGTCCAGATCCCTTGCATGGGCCTCTGCCCTGCTGCCTGCAAGGTCCCTGTTGAGGCCACTGGTCCTAATTGTGAAGCTGCTGGGATTTAAAACAAGAACCTTCAGCTCCTCAGGCAAACTAGTCTACCTTTGGGCATAGTCTGTGGGTTCTTGGCCTCTAGTGCCCTGGCAGGTTCCAGGGCTGGAAACCAATGCCCCTGTCCCACTGAGGGTCAATCACAGTAGAGGTCTTTGTGTCAGCTCTCAACTATGCAGTCTCCCTTATAGCTGCACCTGTACCATCAATTGTTAACAACAGCAATGTCTTTCTTTTGGACTGCCCTGCCCTCTGGACCACCATACAAAGTCTCCAAACAAACTTCATATCACAAGGCCCCAAGAAAAGACAAGCTTATGCTGCTAACCACTGCAGCAGTCCCTTTGTCTTCTGGGTCACCTGCTGTGTGCCCCGTAGGATCCAGCCAGCCAGCTTCAAGGGTGGTTTCTCTCCCATGAGATGTCAGCCCTCCTGGCTTCCCTTCAGGCTTCTTTTTTTTTTTTTCATGCTGGCAGCTGGGAATCTGTTTTTATGATCCTATCTCTTCCCCCTTTCTAGTCATCTGTCCCCCTCCTTTCAGGCCTGTGCAGAAGGTCCTCATTAACCACATGCATCTTGCCCTTAGCTACAACACTTCACCCCTCTTGTCCCTACAAGTCCTTACCTTAAGGAGACCTAGCTCTGTGGTCCAATCCTATGTCCTCCCCCCAGTAACAGGGGTGCAATCCCTTTTTACAGGAGGAAGAGTGCAGGCAGCCCAGTGCTATCTGCTCTCTCCCACCACCTTGGGCAGGTGCTCCAGGGGCCCCAATCCTGTGTACCCCAGAAGTACATTTCTGTAAGTGGAGAAGGCCTGTGTGGGTCCTATTGTGGAGGCATGGGACCTAAGGAATCCTGGGTGATCCATGCTTCCATGCTGGGACCCATGTTACCATAGGCCATGCTGAGCCGTGCAAAGATCAGGGCATGTCCCAGAATAGATGCTCAAGGCACCACAGAGTCCCTTGCTCACATGCCCCACCCCCACAATGGGACCTATGTTGAGCTGTGCTTCAGGAAGAGCCATAGGTCAGCATGGAGACTTGAAAAGCCAGAGATTACACAGATTCCACGCTGCTCCATGCCACCCCATACTATGATCCATGCAGACCTATTCCTCCATGTGAAGCATGGGCCAGCACAGGTGCTGGCAAGGAGGCATGAGGGGACACAGAAGCTGGGGAACTCCTGGTGCCCTGTGCCTCTCTGTCAGGATCTATGTTGACCTGCACCTCAGGGTCAGTGGGGGACTCAGCTCAGGCCTCAGCAGGGAGGCACCTTGTGTCTCCTTGCCAGGACCTGCACTGTTCCATACTTCAGGCAAAGTCATGGGCCAGTGCAGGTGCACATATGGAAACATGGGTACCAGGGATTCCCTAGCTCCTGTGCTGCCCTGCACCTCCACACCACCCCACACCAGGACCCACAGACCCCTGGCTCTGTGAGGGCAGCAAGGGACCTGGGGAATCCTCAGGTAAAGGGAACACATTGCTCCTTGCCCCACATCAGATGGGGAGTCAGTCCAGGACAAGGGACAACATGCATGTTGTCCAGTAAAGTGAATCATCTGTGTATGTCCCACCACAGCTGATATGCTTTCATATCTGTTCCTTTGGACCAAACATCTGGCCCAGATGTTTTCACATCTGTTTCTACCCCCAATGCCATTCTGACTGGAATGGTGGTGCTTTTGCATGGGTGTTCCAAGCAAGACGCAGGCCTGTTCCTCCTTTCAAGGACCGTAGGTGACCTAAGCAGTAAAACGCTTGTGGAAAGTGGTTGGTCAGTTTGTAGTTTCTCTCTGACCTTGTTTTGGTCCTAGATTAGCAAGGTACTAGTAGTGACTATCAAAACTTTTCATTTCATGAGACAACCTGGGAGCTTTCCACTCCCCCCCCCTCCCCAACAAAAGATTTCTTTGATGAGTTAAAAAAAAAAAAAAAAGGACCATTTTTCTTATTTGGGAAAACAAAAAGTTTAACCAGCCTTACTGAGATCTTTATTCCATTATTTATATCCAATAGTAAACATAGAAAGGTTGGGATTCTAATTGCTGGGCTCCATTTAAACATAAGTAGTTCTTGCCCCACAGAACTTAGTTTTAGTTTGAGGGCTAAACTTTCTAAAAGCAGTGACAGCTGCATTCACACATTACATGCATTCAAATAATTGCTCATCCAAAATGCAAACTTGCGTGTATAGAAGAAATCTGTCCTCAGAACAGATTTTTTCCAAACTGCCGCTTACATGAACAGATTCCAGTTCTGTACATGTTTGTACTAAATGTCTAGAGTTATTAGTGCTACTGGATACCTCCATTTTTTAAGTGCTAAACTCAAATCACTCTGATAGAGCCTGATAGCCAATGGGTAGATTCTTAGTGCTTCTGAAAACAAAGGAACTTTATATATTTTACACTGAGGAATCAAAAATGGAGACACCTACAATGAATAGTTACTATGGAAACTGTAGGTTGTAGGTTATGAGCATGAAAAACTGCTTATTAGCACATGTTGGTGCAGCTGGTTCAAATGATGTTGGAAATATGTTCCTATAAGTTTTATTTTAGCATACAATGCAATTACATTAACCCTTAGAACACTGTGATTTTTCCAAACTACCAGAAAAATTAGTGCTTTGAAAGATTTGTTCATGTATTTCTACTGTCTCCAATTAAAATTATGTTTTAATTGTTTTAAGTATTTAAAAGGAAAGAAAGGAAACGTAAGACACTAATTTAACCAGCAATACCTGTATTCCATCACTGAGTCAGTAGTATTAGTGAGATGAAACAAGACTATAATTGAAAATTAGAATTGGAAGGGACCTCAGGAGGTCATCTAATCCAATCTTCTGCTCAAAGCAGGACCACCTACGTCATCTCACCCAAGTTTTTGTCTAAGACCCAGGTACACTAAGCCTTGGCTGAGATGACATTGGTGGGGAAGGTTCTGCTTTAAGCAGGGGGTTGGACTAGGTGACCTACCGAGGTCCCTTCCAACCCTAATTTCCTGATAAGTAACATGTTCAAAGCATCCTCAGGGTTTCCAGTGTAGTTTTTGCTTAGCTGATTATGGTTCTGATTTAAATCTCTAGGTTATTTCCTTAATATTTTAGTTGATTTACATATTTAATATAAACATTGACATCGTACAATGATTGATAAAAATCAGTGGCATTAGCTTTTAAATGAGTAACATCTGTGGGCAGCAAGGTTATCTACCAACTGTGCTCCAGCTGTATTTTTTTAAACAAATATACACATTTTCACTGTGGCAAAAAGCTCGGCTACCCTATTCTAGTCTGAATGCGTTTCATCTAGAAAATCAGAATCTGAAATAATAAAATGCTGGGGTACTTAAAATGCAAATCTACAGTTTAAAGATCATCTGGGCTCAGTAGCAGAACATCACTGGATGTTGGTTGGCAAAGCTGCGTAGGAGTTGTGGTATCTGAAAGCTCACCGGACGCTCGTTTCATTTCTGTGCAGTAAAATCACTCGTTTTTATTATATTCACTTATTGCCATGAAGTCTAAGGGAGGTTAGACATCCAACATTCATCATAAAACAAGTTGGCCTTGTAATATGTGAAGTGAAAAAGCCTCTACTGCTACTGCCATGGAATCTGCAAACAAAGCTGTGAGACTGGACGTGCCAATGTATGTAAATACAGACCAGAGCACAGACGCACATGACAAAGCTATCTTTCCCTTTCACAGTTTTGGCAGTCTACTTTCAGCTATTGGAATGATTTCTGAGCTTCTGTGCCAGATACCCATTGAAGTGGCAGGACTGTGGTTGGGAAATAAGTAAAACAGCCGGGCTAGTTATTTGACAAAAGAATCCAAAGGGTTGATTTTCCAAATAGAAAAGAGACACTAAATTTCAGAAAACCTTTAAAAAGAAATTCTCTGTCCTCCTTTAGAGTGAGGCCAGGTACCGACATTACACTTTTACCAGTGTAAGTGTACAGAAACTCATCTAAACTCGTAACAGTATAGAAGTTCAGTGTATATACGCTGGTTTAAAAATGATGGAACTCGGTCCAATGTAGATAGACCTGGAGTGATGTACACTCAAAATTAATTGATTTAGGTTATACCGGTACAAACTTCTGTACCAGATCCCCTATCAGTTCAAGTTAGGGCTATCTCCACTGGCATCCCAAGCACCTTTGTAGCGCCTCCCCCCACCACCACCACTAGTCCTCACTTGCAGCAAGCCATGTTAGCACTCACCCCATGCTCAGATGCTCTGGCCAAGCACCCAGCCAGCCCTGCCCCTGGGCTGTCACAAAATGAGATGCCTGTCACTGATGGTGACAGGAGGCAAGGGGGGCAGGGGTGCTTGGACATATCCAACAGCCTGCTCTTGCTTTATGGGGATGCACCCAGTTATAGGGGGCATGGGGGTCCCTGGGTGGGTATGTGGAGCCCACCCAGGGACTCTCATGCCTCTGCAAGCAGGTACAGCCCTAGGGAGCATGACTAGACTACAGGGGACCAGCAAGTAAGGTTGTCTCCACTACCTGCCAGATGCTTGTGGCTGACAGTGATGGGGAAAGGGTGGGGAGGGGTGCTCAGCCATGCCTGGCAGCCAATCAGGGGTGGCCTGGCCACTCAATTGTGCTCAGTAGTCTCTGGCACCCCAGGGAGACTGCTGGAATAGCAGGCAGCCTGCATGCAACCCCCCACCCCCAAAGGATAAATGTGTGTTCTGTTCACTCCCAAACTCACCTATGTTGCTTACAGAAATGCATGCAAATTTGATCAATTCCACCTCAGGTTCCTTGAGAATTTGTACTTAGCCTGAATGTAGACTTGGGGAATTTGCTAATGAGAGATCCAATAAATACAACTTCATACATGTTTGCAGATTTGACCCTCCCTACTTTTGTAAAAAAAATAAAAGGAAAAATAAAGTGGCGTGCACAAGTAGTCCTTACTTACAAAAGTAGTACTACTGCCCTTCTTTGAGAAGACTGTGAACTTGGGTTTGCAAAAGCTGATGCACTTTCTCTCACGTCCTCTCTCTATCTCTCTCTCTTATTTAGTTAATCTGTAAAGGTGTAAAGCCTGCCTTCCGATTTATAAATAAAAACCACAGTATTTCACAGTAATCCCCTATTCTTAATTACACATTTACACCATCATAATTCATCTGATTTCAGTGATTTTTTTTCCCCCAAATGGTACTTTCATGAGTAATCGGTTGATGAAGAACAGATCGTTCAACCAAAATGCAGAATGTTATACGCACTGTTGTACTGAGGTTTCTAGAACAATGCCATCTCTTAAATAAAATAATTGAGTGAAAGTATACTCTGATGAGAATGGAGCTCATTTTCTGCTGTTCTGAATATCAATTTTCTTTTTTAATATTTCATAATCAATGGTAAACCACAAGCCATCCCAAGCTACCATCTATAAAGCAAGGCTTTCTGAAATATGTACGTAACCAATTCATTCTGAAGCATGCCTGAACTTTTTGTCATGAGCATCAGACTGAAAGGTTGTAATAAAAGTGACAGCTAAATAAGAATAAATGGTTTAATGTTAAGAAGAAATAGGGCTTTTCTGCTTCACCTTTGATTACAGAATCACAAGTTTTGTTCTCCCCTGAAGTTAAATACAATGTTCTCCTGCATCAAATGCTTGGCATCTCTTTCTTCTGGACTGCGGCAGCCCAAATGTAATTTGAGTTAATTCATGAAATGCACTTTGTAAATGGATATTTATTGCCTGCAAGATAAATAGTCAAAATATATCAGATTTATTGATGTGTCGGGAATATGGCATTACGGTTGTTTAGAGTAAAACAGTGAGGAAAATCATTGTGGAAACTGATGGTGAATTGGTCTGTGCCTAAAGATTAATAATAATAATAATAAAAAGAAACCAACTAATAAATGAGATAAGCAGGGATGCAGGATTATACTCCAGCCATTTGGAATATCATAATAATATCAAGAACATTACAGGTCTTTTAAGAAACTTTGTTATAAACAGGAACATGTATATCAACTGTCAGGAATTTGCTTGCAGAAGTTTATTTCATAGATTGGTATAAAAAAAGATGGTGTACATGTGCAAGATTTTATTTACAATTCAGATCTAGCATTCATATCAGCTTTAGTCTACCAAGGTTTATATACAATCTACCCGCCACTGGTAGAATCTGAATTGTGATATCCAACGGGTGAACCAGAAGCAATTAATTACATGCAGACCTAGAAGAAGGAAGAAATATCTCAGTATCCACAGAAGAATCATGAGATGACCAATTTGTGCAAACTGATATACTCTGGTTAAGTTAATATTTTATTCATAGATTTCATAGACATTAGGGCTGGAAGGGACCTTGTAAGATCATCGGGTCCAGCCCCCTGCCCAAGGGGCAACAAGTCAGCTAGGGTCAAAGGATCCCAGCAAGATAAACATCCAAACGTTTCTTGAATGAGTCCAGAGTAGGTGCCTGTACCATTTCTGAAGGGAGTCTATTCCAGGTCTTGGGGGCTCAGACAGTAAAGAAGTTGTTCCTTATGTCCAGCCTAAAATGATCTTGCAGGAGTTTGTGACCGTTGGACTTTGTCATCCCTTGGGGTACTCTGGTGAACAGGCGTTCCACCTGATCCTTATGTACACCCCTTATGCACTTCTGGGCTGGCACCAAGTCACCCCTGAGCCTGCACTTCTCCAGGCTGAAGAGTCCCATAGCTCACAGCCTTTCTTCATAAGGCCTGCTCTCTTGCCCTCTGATCATGTGCGTGATTTAAAAATTGTAAGATACAGTAAGACCTTACCTTATTAGAATAAAATTAAAATTCTACGTATTTCCAGTGTTCAAAAGCTTATGGGGTATTGTTTGAAGTGGTAAACCCAGGATCACAGGAGGCAGTTGTATATGCATGTGTAGTTAGCAAACTAAAGGGGAAAACTGGATCCTCGGGATACAAAAACATCCAGCTGTTATCATACCCAATGCACTTAGTCTGCCAGAGGTGCTCCAAATGAATATCTAGGGACATTCAATACATGGTTAATGTTTACTAAGCAGCTAGCCACAACACTAAGGGTAAGGTGAAAGAAGGACCAGATTCCTTTTACTTTTAACGAAATAGCACCTTGGTCAACTGGGGATTCTCAGTCAATTTAGTCAAATGTCAATTCCAAAGCTAAAGAATTCAAAATGTATTCACTTAAGATTCTCTGTCTAGCAGATCAGCAGTCTGATTCAAGCCTCAGTCTGAACTAACTCTTCCCAAATGAATGGAGTAAGTACAGATTTACGTAGGAAAAAACGAGCAAAATCCACTCCACAAACACTTAGTTACAGAACTTATTAAAATAGGATCAACAAATGGTATAATTTTCTATTTGGAAAGCATGAAGGAAAGAAAGGAGAATGACAAAGAAAAAGGCAAATTGGGGAGGAAATTAAAAGTAGAATCCTCTGCAGTTGGACAGAGGGACATCTGGGAATAAATGGAGTCCTTCTCTATTAATTTTATTAAGACACAGGATACCATGTTTTCTCTAGCTGCTGTTCATTTCATTCCCATCATAGAAACTCCTAGAAGTCCTGGAACTGCATTCTGAAAACCAAGCCTCCAACTATGATTCAGAACTCAGGATAAAAGAAATCAACACATCATTGAAGAAGGCAATTTACCTTTAATTTCTCCATAATCTTGGGAACTCACTCACTCACTCCAGCTATCATGCAGTATTCCTGAGCAAGCTAACACAGAAGTTCATAAAAGCATAACCAATGATGTTGCTAGAAGAGTAGAATTCTATTATCCAAATTCATTTATAATCGTCACCTGCTTCTCTTTTGATTTTCTTCCATTTAATGTCTATTATATATCACAATCCAACTCATTTGATCCTAACCTCAGTTATTCTTCCCCCCTACAAATAAATTCCACTAAAACTTCAAAAGCTGTTAGCTTGCTTCCAGTTCCCAAAGTATAATGCAGTCAGAAAAATTAAATGATTATTTCACCCCTTTACATGAGGTTGTTCTGTAATATATTTATGATAATGAATCTGCACGTGACTGGGAGAAACATTTGTTACAAGATGGTGTTTCCTATACTACAGCTGTTCAATTTGTTGTTGGGATAATTAAAAGCAGGGGTTTGTTATAGTTTAATTTTCTCTAAACTTTTGTCTGGTGTTTCATCCCTCTCCAAGCCCTCAGAGTGATGTCAGACTCCATACAGCACAGCCAGGAATTGCAAACATAGAACTCACACACATTGCATGTCAGAGGCACAGACAGTCCTCGGGTCATTAATGGGACTTCTCCTACAGAACTTTTTAAAACAAAATTCTAATCCCATGTTTGCAAGATGCTGCTCGGTTTCATCGCCACAAATGCTGTCATACAAATTTCTGAGTCAGTTCCTGGTGTCAGCAATTCACCACTAAAAACCATTCATTGACTTAATGATACTTAAGTAGTTATCAATACAGTTCTCTTAATCCTCCTAGCAACTAGATTGTTTTAGGAAAAAAAGGGCAACACATTCAAAGTTCCAAAATTCCATTTTTTAGGAACAAATTATTTTAGTTCAAACCTGATATGCTCAATGTTTTCTCACAAGAAAAAGACAACAAATTCAACGTTCCAGATAGTCAGTTTTGATAAGCACAAGGACAGTTTTGGATAAGCACAAGTACTATATGAAATAACTACACATCTGTGATACAAAGTTTCTGTAGAGGTCTAATAAGGTGCAACATTTTCCTAGCTCCAAGAACTCAACAAACTGTCCCAAAAAAGATTAATGGCAACTTCTTCTATCTGTGATTGGCAGTT
Organism: Alligator mississippiensis; assembly: GCF_030867095.1. Taxonomy (NCBI): domain Eukaryota; kingdom Metazoa; phylum Chordata; order Crocodylia; family Alligatoridae; genus Alligator; species Alligator mississippiensis. Next base: position 134,513,577 of record NC_081826.1, read on the forward strand.
TTTCAACATCACCAACATTGGACAAGATGCATCTGAATTTGGCAGTTTCTCAAAATCCAGTGAAGTATTTAAACTTTCCAGTGTCCAAGTCTTTTCTCAGTAGTTGTAGCTTCTTTTCATAAGCTTTGCTGTTATCAAATATGGAATTCATCATTGTTCCTTTACTTGGAGAGTTTTGCATTTAATTTACTGAAGTGTTAGGTAAAGTCGACTAAAAAAAATCATTTCATTTCATTCAACTATTACTGGGTAATCCTGCCCTTCTGAACTAAGAATAACCTAATTTCATGATAATATTACACAAAATGAACACAGTATAATTTGGCCTCTGATACTCCTGTCTATCAGCAACCACAAATATCAAGACTTGATGTAGGACAGCATCCACATGACATGGCATGCATGTAACAATGGAAAGTGATATTTAATAAAATGGAAAATTTCTTGCTGTGAAATGTTCCCAGTCTAAAGATTGCATTCCTCAACAACAACAACAAAAAGCAAAAAAAAAAAACAACTGGACAATACCTTGTACTAAGAGTTTTACCTTTTGGCACCAATGCAATTTTGAAATGTTAATGGCTGCCTAAACAACTGTAGTCAAGCTTATCAATGACTAAACATTTAGTATTTGTTCTCTTGTGGGCTGTCCAGTGCCAAATAGTGATGTTGTGACCATCTTTCATACATTGTGAACTCTGGAAGGACTGCCTCCACTTTCTCTTTTATGGTATCCAGTGCTTAACAAACAATTTTTCATTATATCTAGAAATCAATTCCGTATACACCATTGAACAGACATTGGATGATGGTAGCTTATAGTGACTAGTGAGCTGACATAAATTTGCACCAGTCAGCATTGTTAACACATGACCCATTTCTTTCCCACCTACCTTCAAGGGGTATATGCAGACATTCACTGCTCCCAGTATACAATCACAGGGCTTACTTTAAGCCATGTGATTCTTGATCAGGAGCGGTATGTGCAGATGTTTGCCAATGCCAGGAACCATGACAGAAACCCAGTTTAAGTAACTCAAGGCAGGGCAAGCAGGATCTGGTGGAGTGGCTAGTTGGTCTGCAGAGGGCTGGTGGGTCTGCAGGAGAGGTGGTCCATCTAGGAGTAAAGGGTTTGGGGAGCTTAACCCAGTCAAGGTCAGGGGGGTAGGAAGAGCACAGCCCTGGGGTGGAGTGAATGGCTAAGCTTTCCCAGCCTGGTCCTGTTCTCCAAGGCTAGGGACAGACATTCAAAAAGCCTGAGCCTAAATTGATTCAATCTTTGCAGGTTAGTCTAACCTGGCTGGGCTGAACTGGTTTGAAACCAGGCAGACATTCTCTCTGGACTGAAGAAATTCAGGCATTTGTATCCCCCCAGCTACAAGCCGGGGGGGGGGGTGCTAAAGCAGCCCTCCCTTCCCTTCTACAAGGAGTTGAGCTGAGGGGGGCATGGCAAGGCTCTGGTAGGACTCTCTCCTTAGGGATGTCTGCCTGCACAGGCCCAGGCTTTTCTCCAATGGCTGCTTTAGGGGCAGGAGTGTTGCCAGCCCCCAGCCCTGGGCTAGCACTGTGAGGTAAGGCAGGGTGTGCAGTGCATGCATCTGTTGATGATATGGAGCTTTTCAATCTATTCTCCATGCTTTGTCATACTGTCTGCAGCAAACTGAAAGGCAAGCAAGCCAGCCAAAAGCTGATAAGAGTCTTTATCACCCAATTAGCAAAACAATGGCCTCCCTCCATTAGTTCAAACTTATTAAACAGCTTCCTGGATGATCTGTTGATTAGCTCCAAAAGCCCTGTTTTGTCTGCCTGCCTATCCAAGTGAAATTGGAGAGAGACACACAAGCAAACACCTCCCAGAATTAGCTAGTACACCACATGCCTAGGGTCCCTGGGGCTGGGGTCTGTGCTGTGGGAGATGGGAGGGAGGGAACAGGCATTTCCTGCTTGAACAGTGAGGTGGGGTAGGGCACGAGGAAGCCAGCAGAACCTGCAAATCTCAGACAGAGAGCAGAGGGGAGGAGCCCCGCCCAGCCCAGAGAGCATGCTGGGATGCTGGGGGCCTCTGATTTAACTTAAACCACCAAGGGGTTTGGGACAGACATTGCATAAACTGGTTTGACACAAATCAGTCTGATACTACATTCAACCAGGTTTATCTCAAACTGGTTTCAGCCATTTTCAAACTGGTTTATGAGCACTGAACATCTGTTCTGTTACAGGTTTAAACCAGTTTCTAATCACTTAAACCAGTTATGTGTAATGTCTGTCCCTAGCCCAAGTGTGTGCAGACATTCACTGGACTGGGTTAACACATTCCCAATGTAAGTTAGTTTACCTACTCAGGTGAACTAACTTAGATCATCAGGTCCACAAGTTTTGGCCTGATTTAAACCCCACAAATGACTACATAAACTGACATTTAGATTGACCTAACCCTAGTTACGGTGATTTAAATATAACATCTGAACATACCCAAAATGTACTTTTTTGTATTACATAATTACTGGTACTTGTCTAACTGCAAAAAAGGAGACAGTTCACCACTTATATTTTAGGAACCCAGTTTTACTTCACTTATGGTGAAGATTTTTGTGACAATAACACTACCCTGGAGTATATGTACTTAACATGGCAGGAAACGGTCAGAAGTCATGGCTCAGCAAACAACATTTTAACATTTCTCTCTCTCTCTCTCTCTCTCTCTCTCTCCTTTTTTTTTTTGACCCACAAATAATTTTGTGTTGTAGCAGCACCTGACATGTGGATGCATGCTCTACCAGAGCAGCTGAGGCTTGGACAATCAGCATGTAAGCAAACTGTTTGCATTGAATTAAAGAAAAACTTCCTTGAATCTTTCTTCATAAACAAAACAGCAGACATTAAAGGAAACTATGCTTTGGCTTGGAAATGGGTGTTGAACCTGCGCCAAAGAGATTTTTACTGATGTTCCAAACTGATTTGAAACAGGCCAATTGTATGGAGGCCTCTGGTTGTTAGATTGGTATCCAGTGCTGTAAATTAAAATTATGTACTTATACCCCAGTTCTGCAAGATGATGTGCATGGGAAAAATCTCTGCATGGAGATCCGTTGGTTTCAGTGGGGAGTTGTTCAGTTGCAGGGGTTTTCCTACACAGGGTAATTTACAGGACTAGGTCACTTGTTTGCAATACTCAGTATACTTATAATAGCAGTTACAGATCTGGGTCCCTGAATGTGTAAAGTGCTGCATATTTCTTGAGTGTGCTTCTAACAGGGTCCCATCCCAGGGATGGCCGTGGGGCCTCTGGGACCTCCCACCCCCCTCAGCACTTGTCACCTTTACTTTCATTGAGCAATCTCCCCTTTAACTGGTAACATAGGTGTTACCAATCTAACTGGGTGCTAACCTCCATTGTCCAATATGGTCAGTCTCTCATCTATGGACCTTTGGTCCCAGTGTCAACTTCATACAATGGGGGCCTCAAAACTCGTAACGGTCTCTGCCACTGTTTGGGCCTGCATCCCCGGTGCCTCTGACTGTTCTGACCCCTCATGGGCTTAGACCTGCATTCTCTGCCTTCCTGGGCTCAGATCTCATTACCTCCAAAAGATTTTGCCTCTCCCAGGCTACAGGTCCCCTGGCCCCAATTTTTCTCGCATCTCACAGGCTTGGGTCCCTGACCCTGGTTCTTGCCCCTCATGGGCTTTGGGTCCCTGACCCTGCCTGGCTGCTTCACTCTATAGCTGTGGCCCTGCTCCTCAGCTTTGGCTCCTATCCCTAAGGCCCTGGCCCCACTCCTGGGCCAGTTGAGACCTCCACCTCCTTTACAGTCTCAATCCCTAAACCACCAGTCTTGCTTACCTCAGCTCAGGCATTAGTCAGGCACTTTGTTGCAGCCCTGACGCTAAGGAGCTCTTCCCTCCATGGCCCCCAGGGCTAGACCACCTGCCCAGCTCAAGCCCTGGGCTTATATCCTGCAAGCCCAGTCCCTTTTGCCCAGTCCCAGCCCTAGCTCCCCTGATTGTCCTCCGTCTCACCTGCAGCCTGCCTTCCCTTAAAGTAGCAGGAGCACCAAGCTTTCATCCAGTGGGATATAAGATTCTAGCTCTCAGATGTTCATCAGTGTGTAGGATCTGTTCCTAAGTGAATGCTTTCCTAAGTGAAACCAGAAGTATTCATATATATGGTTACATATAGTTATACATATAATAAAACCTATATATACACACACATATATAGGTTTTATTATCTATATAAATACAGGCCATATTTAACATACATATATGTGTGTGTATACATACACACCAACTGCTGAAGCTTCCTTAGCTTGACGAAGGGTTTTTGAACCCGAAAGCTTGCTTAATAACTATTCTCCAACTATTTGGGTTGGTCTAATAAAAGATATCAAATTCACCCAAGGAACCTTGTATACATACATATACACATATACATTATATATATATATATATATATATATATATATATTATATGCACATAATATAATATAATATAATATAATATAATATAATATACACACACGCACACACACACGTACACACACACATTGTCCTTCTTTTGGGCATAATAAAAAGTGTGTGTGTATAGGTTTGTATATACATGTATGCATGTATGTTAAATATGGCCTATATTTATATAAACTATATATATACATTTTATTATGTCGAAAAGAAGGCTCAGCAAGCCCGTCCAGAATAAAATTAGAATCAGCTCCAGATTCTGCCAAATATGAAACTGAACCACAATCTTTCTCTAAGGTTTTAACATCTTTTTTGTTTGTTTGTTTTCCTTGTCAGGAGACAGTGTCAGCATAGATTAAGCCAAGTGAGATGGGAAATGTAAACATGTTGCACAACTGCTGAAATGTAAAAGCTGCAATTATCTTAATTTGGCTTAATAATTAAAGCTCCAGTCCCACAACTGAATCCATGAAGCCACTTGCCTGTAACAGCATGGTTTCCCACTAAATTCCAAGAGGGGGGAAAAGAGGGAAGAGGGAACAGGGGCAAGGAACTTTTTCACAAATCTCTTGGCTGGCCTGGCACTGTGGTTTAAGAAAACCAGGTAAGAAGAATGTTTTCAATAGGATTCCTAACCTTGAACCAGTAGTCCCTTTCCTACATTTGCTTTGTCTTTTCTTGTCCCTGCACCATTCATCCTGATGTGAGACCAAGACAAAACACAAAAATGCCAAACTATTTCAAGAAAAAGCTATGCATGTGGTACAAAGAGCCTACTCCCTCAGCTTTTCCAAACTGATTTCCATCCCAAAGGGGCATGGAAAAGCCTGAGATAAACATCCAGAATTTTAATCATTTATCTAAACTGAATACTCCCTGGGTTCTTGGAGTCTAGCCCATCACTAGAAGGAATGAGAGAGAGAGAGAGAGAGAGAGAGAGAGAGAGAGACTGACTTTCCCTATCCTAACAGATGATGACTCCTTTCCAGCCAAAATCAAACAGCTTCTTTTTTTATTCTTTTATTTTCAGATTCCACCTAGCACAGAGTAAACCAGATCAGTTCACTGTTTTCTTCGGGTGACTTTTCTTTTTTCCATTTTACAAAAATTGTCAAAAATGAGACCATTTAGACGCACAACCCAAACAAAGCTCATAAAGGCTTTCACTCTAGTTCAAATTCCATCTCTGCAACAACTTTACCTAAAACAGATGTACCACTAGCTTTACACAAACAGCATGTCTGTTAGCCTGTATCCTGGCTGCTGGTGGGTCCGGAAAAAGCCTCCTGTGCAGTTTATTCCTACCAGGGGGAGAAGTAATATGCACCAGATAAAAATAGGCAACTCTAAGAAGTGTATGTGTAGAACACATTAAGAACAAGTCCAATACTAGGTTTCAAGTCCAGGGCTCTTCTCATGGGCACAGAGTACTTGTGGAGAGTGAACTCATAATTTCAGGGAAGCAGTGCACTGGGTGTGTCTACATGAGATGCTTTACTATGCAGGAAACTAATTTACTGCGCAATAAGGCATCGCCATTGAAACATGCACAGAAGCTATCATGCAGTAAAATTATGCTAATGCATGGTTTTCTAGTACTTGTAAATACAAGTAGTAAAATAACTGCACATTAGCTACCACTCATGTAGACAGCTGATTTTGTTCCCAGTCAGCCCAGGGAGCAGGGCACAGGGGAAGCTGTCCCCTCCCCAGTAGCTGTTTCCCAGCCCCCTGTCCTGATTGGCCAATCTGGACAGGGGGCTGGAAAACAGCTGCAAGGCAAAGGACACTGCAACCAGTAAGCCCCAGGCCTCTCAAAGATCTTACAGGTCTGGGCTTTCCCTAGCCAGGACTGTGCATGCGTGCAGTGGCTGGAGGTTTTCAGGCACCCCTTCTCTGCCTTTCGTCAAGGAGGTTCACACTCTTTGCATTTCCTGGGACTGCCGCGCCACCAGCAGTCCCACCAGGCTTCCCTATCCTGGCAGGGTGCCGTTTTAGGTCATGCCCAGGACCTGAGGCCTCCTCCTTCCCCATTGCCCCAGTCCATACCTCCAAGTTCATCTTGGCATGGAAGCTCAGCAGCAACATGTTCTTCCCCTGCTGGCAGGTGAAAAACTGCTGCCTCCAGCTCTGAGAGCAGAGCATTACATGGTTGTCAAAGAAAATTTTAAAAAGCAAATCGATGCAGCGTGAGGACAGTGAGACTCACTCCGTCTTCACATGGAGCTTAGGGAACCCCAGCAGCTTGAGGTTTGCCTTCAGGAACAGCAGCTGCTCCACCAAACCAGGATCCAAGGAGGTGCAGTGGAGTGTCACAACATCCCCAGCAATGCTGAACACCCTCTCACTTGGAACACTGGTTGGTGGACAGGACAGGTGTTCCCAGGCAACCATGGCCAGATCCTGCCACATCTGGCTGCGGGTTCTCCAATAGGCCAAGGGGTTGCATTGCAGTGGCTCCACATCCTTGGTGAGATAGGTAGCCACTGAGGCCTCTGAGCTACCTGCTGGATGATGGGGTCTGGTGCCTCTAGATCCCACCATTGAAGCCATGCCCTTGGCCCACATTGGCAGTGCCTGTGGTGAAGGAGACTGGCTAGTGGATGGAGTGCTGGCACGGGACAGTGGATTCCCCTGTTCCACATCCCCCTGCCTCTGGCCTTCTGCCTCCCTGACTCTGTTCACCAGCACCTCCATCCAATGATCAAGGGTTTTGCTGCTGCAGATGCTGCCCTTCACCCTCGGGTCACACATGCCCACCAGCATGCGGACCGCAACAGATCCAGCTGTTTTTTGATGCTCTCCTTCAGCCATTTCACTAGTGCTTGCACCTCTGGTGAAAGCGGCTTGCCCCAGCAAGAAACATTGATCCCCTGGAACTTCTTCATTTGGTTCTCAAGCTCCTTCACTATGGGGATCACTTGGCTAAGGAGGGCATCACCAGCACTGAGGCTCTCGGTGGCCTTGAGGAAGGGCTTGAGGATCACCAAGATCTGGGAGACTGTATCTCATTCAGTTTTGTTAAGAGGGCTGCTGATCCCAGTGTCCCTGACCAAAGCCATCTCATGGATGGCCTTCTGCTGTTCCACCAGCCTTTCCAGCATCAGGTATGTGGAGTTCCACCGAGTCTCCACATCCTGCATGATTTTGTGCTGCAGGATATTTAGCTCTGCTGGTTTCTCCCGCAGCATCTCACCCGCCTCGATGCTCTGGTGGAAGTAGCCCACCACCTTCCTACATCTTGAAATGAGCTGGCCAGTAGTGGTAGTGACAGCACTGTCACAGGCAGCCCTGTCCCCCTCCAAGGTGTCCCTGACTATAAGCTGGAACTTGTTTGCCACACAGTGGATGCCAACAAAGTTGGCATCATGGACTGCCTTGAGCATATTGGCCCTGCTGTCAGTGACCATGAACACATGGGTGAGCTCGCCCTGCCCAACAAGCCACCCCTGCACTATGCAGTCTATGACCACCATGATCTCCCTTGCTGTGCTGGACCCATCCATCACCTCTGCTTGAAGACAATCCAACTGACAGCCTGGCTGATCACACCAATGCCCTGTGAGGGAGAGGTAGGCATAATCTCCACCCCGGCTTCCTCCAGATGTTTGAGGGGAAGTGCAAGGCTAACTGCAGACCTGCCTTGCACAGCTCCTCCCTCAAGTACTCCCTGCATGCCTCATACAGGAAGTGCACCACCATCCTGCTAAAGGTGGTGCATGCGGGCACTTGGTACGATGGGGCCATGAGTGCCATGAGCCAGCTGAAGCCTGACTGCTCAATTAAGGAGAAGGGCTGGCCATCCAAAGCAGGCATCTCCCCAATGCTCTGGGTGACCTCACTTGCCCTTGCAATGTGTCCCACCCCACTTTGTCGGCAGCTTTCCCCTACTGGTTCAGGGTGTCCTGCTTCTGCTTCATGGGGATGGGGGCTTTGGAGCAAGAAGGGAAATTCTTTTGGGGCACACTCCCACTGGTGCCAGGCTGAGGAGGAACAAGAGCAAGGGGTTGCTGCCTCCTGTGATGCACCAGCATCACCATGGTGGTAAAGTGTTTCACCTCCTTGCCCTGGCTGATCTGCCTTCAGCAGTGCTAACAGAGAGCATACCTGGGATCATCTGCCAACTTAAAATGATCCCACACTACACTACCCTCCACTTCTGGGGGAGGGTGGGGATCCTGCTTTATCCCCCTCCTCAGCAGGCAGAGGCACAACAATAGAGAAAGCTGAGCCACCTGCCCCCACAACCTTCTCCAAGGTGCCTTCTGGAGAAGGAGACCTGCCCATAGGGGAACTTTGAGGGGTGTGGAGCACTAACTCAGATTCCCCCTCCTTCCCCAGAATTTCCCTGGCTATGGCACTCAGGTCCCCTGCTTCCAGATCCAGCTCCCCCTCTGACACTTGGAGACTCACACTGGGAGCTGAACTTGGGGTGGAGGAGACTGTCATGGTGGTGCTGGTGACTCTTTCTGGAGTTACTGGAGGTGGTACAGGTGCAGGGACAGGTACTGCTCCCACCTCCTTGGTCCCACTGGCAGCAGAAGACTCACTGGTGCCAGGAAAGAGGGTGTGTCTATGTTTGGGGGGGAGGGGTACTTGCAGCTCTCCCCCTACCACCTCTAGCCCCTCTCCTTCCCCTGCCAGAAGACCTGGCACCTGCCTTACCAGCACACTTCATAATGTTTGCTATGCTGGAAAATGTGTGTGTGTGTAATATGTCTTCTATCTGTAATATATCTTCTTCTGTGTGTGTGTGTGTGTGTGTGTGTGTGTGTGTGTAAGTAATGTATGTGCTTTCCTGCATAGTGATGAGACACTGCCAGGGAAAACAAAGCTTTCTTTTTAAAAAGTGTATGGGAAAAATAACAAGAACAAATAAGAGGATTTGGGGGAAAATAAGTTGAAAGGAATGGATTGGATAGGGATAAGTAGAGGGATTCTAGGCCAGGGTAATTAGTAAGGTGTATCCAATCCTTTCCAGAAAAAAAGACTAGCAAGAGACTGACTAGAAAACCAGCCACTGCAGCCAGTACCTTTCACACGCTGTTGCTTCAAGACAGAAAGCTCACAAAAGGCAGAGAAAAGCTTCACACAGAGCCTTATATGCTGTTTCTACATCCCTCCCCCAGAGCACTGTGATTGGAAGGGAACTCAAGGAAAGATCATAGTCACTGGCCAGGTACCGATGTCAATACCAGAGCAGTCTTTCCAGTCCCTCCTCCCCATCCCTCTTCTCAGTTTCTGTTTCTTGCATGTCTGTCTTCTGAATCTCTGAATTGATTTGGATGCTTTGAATCAATTCAAAGCTTTTAAAGGGTCTCCCGATTTGATTTGGATATGATGATCTGGCCACCAAATCAGGCCAAATATTCACCAAATTGAATCAGTGACTGAAGCTTTGCACACCCCTAATGTGCATCTGCATCCACCACCATTATATACAGGCTGGCTCAAAACTGGAAGAAATATATGCCCTAACCATTACCCCAGGGAAACAAAGTACCAGCCAGAGAGACGTGTCCATATAGCAATGACAGCCAGAGAGATGTGCCCATAGATCTTGGGATGGAGACAACTTGATGAGTTTAGGATTTGGTCTACATGACAAATACCAGGAGGACCAAATATGAATAATTTTACCAGTACTCAAGATAACACCAATCTGAGTAAATATTTGACTCTAATAATATCTATATTTTACTCCTAAATAAAACTGGGTAAGTAAGTGTGACTTTCAGGTTAGCAAATCAAGATGGATAGCATATGTCTTTACTGGAAACAGACTGAAGAATAACATCATTGCATATAATAAGAGTAACTATGAATCTATTACTATAATCCATGTGTACAAAGTTTTGTTACATGGAAGTGACTATTCAGGATCCAGTCCTCTTCATATTGAAAATGAAAGCAAAGTGCTCCTTGACTTCTATGGCACCATAACATTGTCCCTTCTAGAGGGAGAAGGAGAATGGGTTGAATCACTCTCTACAGCCACCATTTATAATGTGGCTTTTTGCCAAAGTTAACCCTTTGTTACATTCCAAAAGCAAACTGAGCTTGGATATTTGTTTCTTATATTCTGATTCTGTGTGAAAGACTTTATGCAGTGTCTCCCCAACCAAACCCATTCAGCATGCCCATTCAGCTGAGACAAGCAACCATCTTCGAGTAGCTGGATATGGCATTTCAATCTTCTAGTTTCCCTCCCCTTCCCTCTCTCTCTCCCTTTGAAGGTGAGCGAAAGGGGGGAGCTGTACGGTAAGGGGAGGGGTAAAGCTGGGATTGGTCTGAATCAGGAAGGGTAAAAGGTTTCAGATCTCCAAACTGGATTTACACATGCTGACTTTAATAGAGAAAAAAAATGTTTCATGCTCTCTCAAAGTGGCACAGAAGCACAAGCCTGGTTCTCTTGAGTAACAAAGATTGTTGCTGAGCAGCTTTTCCCAAGGCAGCAAGTGATGTAAAGGATGATTGGCAGATTGCATGGCTCTGAATAAATGAATAGCACACATGTTCATCTTTGCTCTGAGAAGAGTTTCAGTCTTGTTTCAGAGAATGCACTTGCAGAGTAGCACCTGTGGTTTGCCGGATCTTTCAAGAGCTGGAACCTGGCTGAATGACAATTCTATGGCTAAGGGCTCACTTAATAAATGCTTCCAAGTCAAAAAGCCATTTTTATTTGGCTTGTTTCATGCAAAGCAGTTCCAAGGTTTTAATCTACACTCTAACACTGCCATCTACTGGCTAATCTTCCTTCTTCAGTTTGAGGCAGCAAAGAACAGTAAATATAGGCTGGTTTGACAGACAGTATGCTTGTGCTGTCACACATTGTTCAAATAATTTTTGCTTTCCTTCTAGAACACTGCTTTTGCATTAATGAGGACTGATGGCTCTAAGGTCGTTCGAAGCCAAGTTCAATATGCTTCTGGTAATGTCGTATGAAATGCATACAGGACTGAACCACAATGTTTGACCTCATGTAAAAAAAGGAAAAATAAAGTTACTGTTGTTGCTTTGAAATGAGGAAAGTCTCATAACAGTATCCAGAAGAAAGGAAATTATATCTATTCAGCTGGCCAAGAGTTATTGCTGCATTGCGTTAATCAGGAAGACCATAACAAGGCCTTGGTGACTGTACCTGATAGTGGTAGGGTCACACTAACACTTAAATCTAACTCTAATAAGCCATGGCAGTTTGCATTGGTTTTAATAAGTAAATGGCTGTGAAAAGGATCTTTTTCAGTTAGTGTCAGATGATGTTTATTTTTTAAAGACAACTATTGATCGTTTGTAGCACAGTGATCATCCATTTCATTTATACACAGGGTTTCTCATAAGCCTCTTGCATCATTTTCCCAAGTTCATATTTCTGTGCAGTTAGATCATATGGACCACTGCCAACCCACAAGAGCTACGTTCAACTCTCCTGGGCACCCCAAAATGTATTCATGTCAGTTTGATATGCAATGCTCTGCCAAAAAAATCTTTGGAATGGCAACAGAATGTTCAGGAGCATATGCACCTTCACCCTGGATCTTGAAATAGTTAGGCAGAAGAAGGCCATTTATTAGGCAACCATCAGTCCTCTGGATCATGGTGTATGTGTGAGAGGTCTAGTCAGGCACCTGATGAATCTGTTTGGATGGAGTCCTGTGACCATTACACCAAGCCTTTTGATGCATATGACTAGGCAAGAGTACGGAGGAGTGAAGGCTACCAAAGACCTACCATCCCAGCAAGGGCACATTTTTGCCAGGGTGATGTCTCTTAGCCTTTCTCCAACCAAAGAATACCCATAAGGTAGTGGGACCTAGGGTATTAAGGTGCCCTATCCTCATCTTACTCTGGAGGTTGCAACCTTGTGGTATTTTATAGGAGCTACCCCACCACAAATATCCCCATCACGTTGCCACCTGGCTCTCCAGTCGAATGCAGTTTACAGTCATACCCAGGAGGAAGGTGGTCATTAACATATGATAAAAATCAGTATATTTGAAATCATCCATTTCCTTGTTCAACCTCAGACTTTAGTATCTTAAGAGCAATGACTCAAAACAGAGTGTATGAATTAGAGCTGGGGTAATAGCCATGACCTCCAAACAGAATTTTGCTTGGAATGTGTCCACAGCCCTTTCTATTTGCTTTTCATGAACATTTGTATGGGGGAAGTTTTGTTCAGACAAATGTTCACAGGAAACAAATGTTGGGCCCATTGCCTGAATTAGATTCATCATGGAACAATTTTTTGTTTTGTGATTAAACAAAATTCACTTGGGATGGGTAGAAAAAGTCAGCATTTAAAATGCCACCTGCCTTTTAGGGTGAATCCCATCAAATAATACTAAAATTCTGTGAAAAAAAAACACCTCACCATATTTTTCCTCCAGGGCTCCAAGATTATAAAAGTTTAGGCACTAACATGCAATGCAAGGACCAGTCACATTATTAATTATTCAATACTAAAATTGAGTGCCCACAAGGAACAGCTTGCTAGGATTCACAGGCTGAAATTGGTCCAAATAAGCATTCATCAATAGCTTTGTACGGACAAGAATTGGTAAAAAAATTACCATTGATTCATGGACAAACTGCAAAGAAGGAAAAGGTCAAATATTGAATAGATTATTTGGCCAGTCCTGTTTATAATCTTTGCAGGGCAGATTATAATGATTTTTTTAAAGCAGATTTTAGCAAGCAGTTAAAATCCATAATTTTTTAAATGTCTCACTATGAGCAATTCGTGTTCTTGGCTGTAGGAGCATGGAAACTGGAATCTGGATGGCACCTATGTGGGAGCTAGTTATCCCACACTTGCCTATTGTAAGCTTCTTACATCTTTCTCTGAAGTATCCAAAACTGACCACTGTTGGAGGCAAGATATTGCAATAGAGAAGTGTCAGGTCTGATCCTATGCTGATATGCTAGATCAAACCAGTGATTTCTCAAGTCTATTATTGTGTTTCTGACAGTGACCAGTACCAACTGCTTCTGACAAAACAGCAAAAAAGCCTGTAATGGGTAAATATGGACTGTATCTTAACTTCTGCCAGCTGGAGGCTCATTTATACCCTGAATCATGAGAGTTTACATTTCTTCAAGAACATTTAAAAATCTTATCCAATCTAGCTCTAAGTATTACCATTATCTAACCTTTCCTTTAACACGACCAAGGTCTTTGCCTCAAAGTATCTTGCTGCAATAAGTTCTACTGGTTGCAATGCAACCAGAACTTCCTTTCATTAGTTTTAAATGTGCTCCTTTTCAGTTGTAGGGATTATCTCCATATCCCCACTCCATAAACACATACACCTTTTTAAAATATTCACTGATAATATTCCATGATTTTTGTACTACTGGCATAAGTATATAAAAAACACCCACGATCTTTTCTGCCCTCTCCTTAGGGTAATATAGTATGAGTTAAGTCACTGAAATTCAGTTGATGTGCAAACTGAATGTAAACACAGATTAAGAGTATTAAAAGGAACACATACTAGGAAACTCCCCTGATAAAAAGGTATATGAACATCTTTGAATGTCAACTCAATTTCAGTTACACTAATATAACTACCATTCATATTCTGGGACTAGCTGAAAATTTTCATCAAAAAACAACTATTTGTAAAAATTAATTTGGAAAAATATATATTTGTAAGCATTAGAAAAGTGTCTCCATTTTTAACTAAAAATTGTTACTGACATATTACCTAAATTATTTTTGAAATAGTTATAAAAATCTACACTTTTCATAAATTGAGCTTTCTTGCTCAAAACTTTTATCTAGTACAGTACATGGAAAAAATTGACAATGGTTTCTATGACACCTTTTTTACATTTAAGGAAAAATCATCAATGAACACCTTGAAAAAAGAGTCAATTTTGAACCCCATAGAATGGAAATGAATTTGACAATAATTTTGAACAATCGGCTCCTGTTTTTATAACTAGCTGTACCAATTAGAGTTCTTTTGTTTTGTTGTTTTGCCTAGGTTCACTTGATATTAAAGTACCTAAAAGCAGACCATGCATCCTCATTTTACATGTTAAATCCTAGTATTTTCATACGATCTGTGCTGTCTCTTAAGGATTTTCATTTAGACATCTGACACTTCTCAGCTTTTAATTTCAAATAAAACATTTGAGTTTTTAAAAACTATTGATGGTTTGCACCAAATGAATTGATGACTTTGCTATAAAATATTCTGTGCTCCCTTGAATTTAATTTTCATTAAATAACAGGCACACATTTGACATATTGTCCAAGGTCAAAACTTGTTGTAACTTATATAAGTAACATCATTGCAACAGGAGTCAAATAACTGGATGATCCAGATCAGAACCTCTGCTCTGGCTACTCAGTACAGTAACTACTAACAAGAGGAGAGAAGGGAGGCACAGAGGTCAGGGCCTAGAGGCACAGCTCAGCCTCTCACTGACCTCAGCTGCTGCCCTGCCACAAGTAAAGTTTTTTCTGATAAAGAAGGGTAGCATTTCTTACCGCAACAGAACCAGTGAGCAGAGAACTTGAGTATTTTCGTGAACTTAAATGTGTTTTCAAAATTGATTGCTCAATGCACTTTTGTGGAAACATGCTAGCTATAATCCTAACCCTCGTTTCTGTCAGCGTGTAGTTTGGCTCAGAGACTCCCACAAATTTCATCCCACACTGGATGAAATTTAGCCCTGCTTAAAAGCTGTTCATGATCACTCTCTTAAAAGGATAGGAAGCTACAGGTTCATTTTTAAACATTAGTAGAAAATATTTTTTAAGCTGATCATTGTGTAAGCAAAAATATTCCATATTTTCTTATATTAAATATTAAAAACAAACACCCAGACTGCACATTAGAAGAGATCAGTCAAGAAATAAGAAAAGGGCAAGTAGTGTTTACTGCCTTACTAAATCTGACATTTTTCTACCCAAGAGATATGACACTGTAAACTCCTTATACTGTACTTTTGACAGTTGAGCACTACATACCTCTCAGTGAAATTATTATCCAGTGCTAAAATTTTAAGAGATATAATTTTATCTACACTACTGCTCTTAGCAGTCAATCATAAAATCAAACACATAGCCTTGTGGAAATACTGTTGAGAGGGGAAAAAGTGTTTCATGAGCTCATAGAAATCTTTCTGCAGATGAATCTGACATGGATTTCACAGATACATTACATAGACATGTGACCTGGATCTGAAATCAATGAGAAATTTGTTTCTGTTTACATGATGAAATTGAGGCAATACAGAATAAGACTGCTGTACACTTACCCTGCATTATGGGTCTCATTCATCTGTCATCTTCATAAGAGAAAATCCAGATTTGTTTGAGATTTACATATTTTTGCTAGAGTTTTAGGCTTTATCAGGGAGTATCACAAGAATGGGTGCTTTCGCAAGGCCTCAGCTCCTGGCGCCAGGAAAACCTCACCTTTCATTAAAAAGCGGTAAATCTCTAGATCTCATAGATGAAATGAGAAACTCCTGAAAACATCAACTGCAGCAGCGCTTAAAGGCTCAGAAGCCAGACGGCAAAAGAAGAAACACACCATTTAAAAAAAAAATCTCATGATTCTAAACCAGCCTCACAATTTTTTTTAATGGAATAGGTAGGTTACACTGTGGATGCAACTAGAAACAGGATCTAACCCAGCATGCACAGAATTTGCAAAGTGTAATCTCCTGCTCATGTATTAATCTTACATTCAAAATGAAAGGGAATTATATGCAAAGTTTTGCCATGAGAGTGCAACTGTAAAATGACTTAGGATGAAGTAAATCTAAGCGTACAGTACAAACAAAATAAAATCATTCTGCTTGACAAAACACAACTAGTTCAACACAAAACATACGTTTAGGCATCGTAGCATTGTCAGAGCATAAAGAATTTAAGACACAAATTAATGTACTGCATTTTCCTTTCAATCTATTTCAATTACACTTTCATAACGGCAGAATAATGGGGAGATCACTTCATTTTATCATGATTAAAACTTGATTAACATATTAAATAACCATTGTACCCTAATTAAATCTGTTAAATACAATTCCCAATATTTTGCTCTACTACTTTTCTTTACACTTCTTATGAAACAGCATACAACATCAGCATGACACCCCCCCGCCCCCCAAAATAGTACTATATTTTGAACTGAATGACCAAAAGGTACACTTGTGAAAGACTACTCGAGTCCAAAAAATTGTTTGGATTTTACTTAAGTATAGGCAGACAACATAAACAGAAAAAATGCTAAATTTATTAGAATCATTCTGAATCTATAGCAATGCAACCCAAACACAATGAGGAAACATTTAATGTTGTCACTCATATATTGGTTTAACAACTAGTTTTTATAGGCAAATTGGCAGTGTTGTAAATCTGGAAAGGTCTTTTGCATGTGAAGTATTCCCCTTCAAAGTATGCTACAAGATTTAACAAGAATGCATAGTTGACAATTCATGAGAGGAAGAAACAGATTGGATACATTTCAACTACCATAGATCTCCTGATAATTTTAGGACAGATTCTTTTCTCTCCTTTTAAATCAACAGCTTTCCTTTAAGACATTTTGTTTCCTCTTGTGTGTGCCGTATTAGGACCTAACATCTACAGCCTGATTTCCATGCAAGTGAAACACTCATGTGTTCACTGAATTAAAACAAAACAAAACAAAAACTTTCTTCATCTCTGAAAGTCAGGCCTCTCTCAACTATCCTCTAACCAAACTGCCTTTTTATGGTCACATACTAGTGAGCACAGTTTGAATCATTTGAGGACAGCTTTTCAAACTCGGCTTACATATTTGTGCCTGCAGTGCTTAGTACAAATAATCAATGATGGATTCAAGTTCTTAGAGCCCAAACCAGCATCCGTAGAAGTTGAAGACATTTTTTCTTTATATTTTAATTGGAGTTGGATCAGGCACAACACAAAATGTTTTTCATAATTATTTTCACCCATAAAATTGTGTGCACAAAAAGAAGGGATGGGGTGGGGTGGATACTTAAAACCAGAGTGAAAAAAAGTCTCACTTTCTTTCTAGACATAAACATAAAATAGATGGAAAAAATTGTTGCAAAGAGCACATGATATGGTTAACAGTGAATGGGTGACATACTGGTGTGTATTTTTTACCATGTGTGTATACATAACATACTGGTGTGTATTTTTCATCTGATTATCACGTACTACATATTCTATATGCAACAATTAGCTGCGCACTAACTTTGTTTTAGTACTTAAGAACAAGAACACTTTTATCTTTTCCTATAAGATTTCCATACAGTAAAAATGAAGCTTCTTTTTCTACAAGGAGAACAGAAGTTATGTACACAACAGCCACGTGTAGATAATGCCACGTGGAAAGATGAGGTTTAAATCCCTCTGTCAGCATTTATATGGTGTAAGCACTCTTAAGTCCCTGGTGCTGACCAAGCCACCATGCCTATAACCTGTGCAAAAAAACAAACAATATCCACCTGAGTGCTGAGTAGCACTGAAATCTCTTAATCCCAATTAAAATGTCCCTGATTAATTGAACCAGTAGAAGCAATCAAATCCAAGCTTTAATAAAATGGGTTTGAATCTATTTTGGCTCAGAGGCCGGGTGTCATTATTCTGAATGAACATTTAAGTAAGTGTGCCTTTTTTCATTTCCAGATATTGTTTTAAAGAACCCTGTGTGGGATACAGTTGTGGTCCATAACTTCATACAGTTCAACAGAAATGTGAAAGTCAGCACCAAGTAATTTGTCAGGTTTCCAAAAACCAAACATATTCATTCACAGACAAAAAGGATTGTTTTTGAACATGATCTCTGCCTTCAGGCTTTAGGACAATGCCTTTTTAGTGGTCTCTGTGCAAACTTTGGTTGAAATTATGTTACTAATTGGCAGGACTTTTTAATTAGAGTACCCAGTGGCCACTCTAATACACAGGATATTCAGTCATTGTCTTTTACTTTGACTTTCTGTTATTGTAGAGTGTAAAAACTGAGCAAGAGGAAGAACTACAAAAGCATACTGACTATTTCAGTCCTTAGGTATAAAAACAAATCAATCACTTAATATAGAATACTTGCATCAGAGAAAAGCACATATGATGAGATCAGCATAATCCCATTTATATTTTTATATATGATCTAACGACTTATTTCTTTGGTGGTACTCCAGATTTATACCAGTGTATATGTAGAGAACAGGCTCCTAAATTAGAGAGTTGGCTCATAGCTGGGCAAACCTTTTGTTCTAGAGCATAATAATCATGGTAATAGAATGGAGCCCAGATTCTTCAATAGGGTTTGATTCCTTAGCCCCCAGCAAAAATCAGGGTTTGCAAATTGGCTGGAGGTAGATATAGCCACAACAAACAGCTCTGTGGGAGCACTGGGTGCTATGCCACCCAGCCCCTATGTGAGGAGGTAAAAGCTCTCCACCTCCCATCTTGTGCCCCACACTTGTACCAGCTCCTCAGTACCACCTGTGGCTGCTCCTTTGGGAACTGCCACCACTGCTGCCCTCTCCCACCCCTGGCAGCCATTGGGCCAGCTGCCCCTCTCCTCCCAATAGCACACTTTGCTGCAGGCAGGTCTTCTTGCATCCTCCCACACTCCCGGGCCTGGTGAGAGGAGTGGTTGCCAATGCATGACGACCCGCAGGAGTAGCCTGCACAGCAGGACTGCCCTTTTCCCCTCAGGAATTGACCAGGAGGCAGGGAGGAGGCCAGAGAGTAGAAAAAACAGGGTATGGCAGAATCGGGTATTGCCCCACTGCTTTCACCTGGCACCAGCTCAGTCAGTGATTCTTAACCTTTTTAGCCTCAAGGCATCCCTCCATATTTTTGTTGAATTTAGATTGTTGCTCAGTGATTCTCAAATGGGGTCCCATGAAATTCAGAAAAGTTATGGACGGATCCTTTGAGGCTAAAATAGGTGAGAACCACTGATCTACTTCCTAGCAGAAGGACCATCTCCCAGTTCTCAATTCTTCTAAATTAGGGAGTGTCTAAGGGCACCTAAACACTACAGCTGTGCGAAATTTCACTGAGTGTTTCATTTTGAAGCTGTTTCAACCTCGAAACAGTGAAATCAAAATGAAACAAAAAGCATCTAAACAACTTTGAAATGAAATGAGGGCAGTCGAAATGTTTTGAAAGTTTAGAAACATCTTGAGTTTTGAACCAGCCCGGTGGTAGGAGGCAGGGGAGAGCCAGGGCTCTGCTCTGAGCAGCTCCATAGCCCCATGTAGCTCAGCTCAGTGGGGAGTGCAGCCCTGGCTCTCCCCACCTCCCACCGCTGGGCTGCACTCTGTGGGACTGGTGAAGCCAATCAGACTGCAGCGCCGGCTCTGCCTGCCTCCCACTACTGGGCTGCACTCCGATCGGCTCCACCAGCCCCACAGAGCTCAGCCCGGTGGCAGGACGCAGAGCACAGCCCCAGCACTGTGCTCCACCTCCCACCACCAGGCTGAGCTCCATGGGGCTGCGGAGCCACTTGGAGCGCAGCCCAGCAGTGGGAGGCAGGCAGAGCCGGAGCTCTGCCTCCTGCCACTGAGCTGAGCTCCATGGAGCCGCACTGGATGCGGGATGCGCTCAGTGCCATCCCAGACAGCAGTGGCAGCCTCCTGTCATCTGGTGCAGATCCGGGGACTACACCCCAGGGAGGAGTATGGCACAGCCCCGCAGTCCTCCTGGGGATACAAGCCCCCAGATCTGTGTGCCGGATAACAGGAGGCTGCCGCTACCGGCAAATTTTGCTTTCAAGACTTTCTGAGAAACCTCTGCACCTATCTCCTTGAAACTTGGCAGGCTTCATGCCCTCAGAAGGCGCTACCATCCCTGCAATTTGTATCTGAATCAGGCAAGAAATGACAACATCTTAGGCATTTTCATGATTCCCCATTATAGCCTATGAGCGAAACATCAAAACAACTTCGACTAAACAAAACGGGACTGTGCTTCGAAATGAAATGAAACACTGTCTCTTTGAAACAGTGAAGTGGACAGCAAAATGAAATGATGGTGTTTCGCACAGCCCTACTATACATGTGCCAGACATCTGTTCCAACGCATGTTAATTAGCATGCATCAGAGCAGAGGAAATTGATCGAGTCTGCTGGAGTGCCAGCAGGCTCTGCATCACATGTATGCAGTGTCCCCATGCTTCAAAATGGCAGCGGGGCTGCTTTAACTAAAGCTCATGAAATGAAGCATCATTTTGAAGCACAGGATGCTGAATACCCATGATGCTACAGCAGTCTAACCCTTGTTTTTCCTTTGGCATTATTTCCCCCTCATTCCCCCCTTCTCCCCCATTGTTTTCCTAATTTCCGCTTATTTACATTCTCACTGACCTCCTGTCACACTTTTAGCTTCTTTCATTCCTTGGAGATCTCAGAACAGCAGAGACTTCCTATGCCAGAACAAGGGTGCTTGTGCCTGAAAGCTTGTAAAGAACTTATTTCCAACTACTCAGTTGTTCTAATAAAAGATATCACATCTACCCAAAGAACTTTGCCTGCCTATGTCCTTAGACCAACACAGCTCCAACCAAACACCTTGCATGATGCTGTGGGCATTTAAATTA
This sequence comes from Alligator mississippiensis, assembly GCF_030867095.1. Lineage (NCBI taxonomy): Eukaryota > Metazoa > Chordata > Crocodylia > Alligatoridae > Alligator > Alligator mississippiensis. The sequence continues at coordinate 134,534,623 of NC_081826.1, forward strand.
GAGGAACTCTCAGAGCCACACTAATTAAAGCGCACCCCCTACCCCTCCACCTTGGATCACATGTAAACATAGGTGATGCATAGGGGGACACCACTGGCAACAGCTGCAGGTGGTCCTCGCTCACTGCTCGCCACCATGGTACCCTCCCCCCCACCAGTTGCAGGAGGCACCAGTCATTCATGTGTGTAAAGATGCCCTAAATTCCAATTTTGATCACTAAAGGCACCACTTCTCTACTCAGCTTGAGCAAATTAGTTGTCTAGTGCAGCTGATCAGAGGAGTGGTATCCTGTGCTCCTGAAAGCAAAAGCTGCAACAGGCAGACAAACAGTTCATTCTTAATTAAGCAGTCCACTTCAAATTAAGCAGGTTGCCAACTATCCCAGTATAAAAAATCCAGGTTCTTCTGGGGTTGTTTCATAATGCCAATACAAAATGGGCATCACAAAGTGAGCCTCTATTCAGAAGAGCAAATCTATTCAATGATGGTGCTTATATTCATTGTTAAAATTAAGCATGTACTCAGTTATGTTGAACTTCAGTGCATATTAAAGGCTAAGCAAGTGCTTAAGTGCTCTCCAAAATCAGAACTGAATTCTGACATTAGCAATCATCCATTATTTTACCATTCAATCTACATTTGTGAACCAAAGGGTAATTTCAAGCTAATTAACTAATGCTGGGGAAGCATTTTTACATTCTCAAACAGAAGGATAACATAATCGCTCTTTCATTATTATTTGTCCTCTTCAGTACAAAATAGATCCAAGTTATTCTTTTTTAATCAAAAACATGCTATATACATACATATATTTATTTACCATATTTATTCAAATCCATTAATTTTGGATTTGAGTACAATGCAGAGGGGCAGGCAGCTGCTGTAGTTGTATCTGTTACCCAAGCTTGGAGTCAGAGCTGCAGCTGCTCCATTGCTGCCACCTGCTCCCAGCAGTCCTGGTCCTTCTCCACCCTGGGGAAAATAGAATATGGTGACTCTGGCTACTACCCAGTAAAGTAGTAGCAGTTGTGATGTTGGCAGAAGCTCTAGCTTTGGCCCTTGCTCTGACCCTATCCTAAGGGTCCAGGGCTGGGACCAGAACCAGGGAAAGAGCCATCACCACCGCTGCAACCATTGCTGCTTGGGTGGGTGGTGGTCAGAGTCACCATGTACTCTGTCCCAGGCTGGAGTAGGGCCAGAATTGGATTCACAACTGAGGGGAAATGGCAATCACAGGTGGGGCAGGCAGCAGGTGGGGGGCCCAAGTGACCAGAGGCAAAGTGCGGGGAAGGGCAAGCACCTTGAAGAGGTAGGTGGCAGGGGAGACAAATAGTGGGGAGGACAGGTGGAAGGAGGCATGGTGCAGGGAGTGGGCAAGGGGCAGGGGACAGGTGTCCACCTGTCCAGCTACCACATGCCTCCCTGCTGTTGCTTTTCCAACTGCAGTAGTAAGGGGGGACCAATTTACCAAGACTCTCCAATAATTAGATTCTATACTGTTACCAAATTTGCCCATTACTTTGGGGTGTGCTCATTTATTAGGGATAGTTTCTAGGGTCTTGGTGATTCTGTCAATGTGCTGCTTGTGTTACTATACGGAGCTGTATTTCTCCCTTCTGCAAGACCTCACCCCCAGTGGAGCTATCTTGCAGGACTCAATCTCAATGGGACTGGGTTCCTCCAGTCACCAAATCAGTCATACACACAAACACACACAAATTAACGTGAAACGCCTGACCTGGCCGGGCTGATCAGCATGGACAGGCTGACACCCTCATATGCCAAGAATCAGGTCATAAGAGCAACAATAAAATGCAGTCAGACGCAAGCACACGGGTAAACAGAATCCCTCTGAATCCGGCTGGGTGTCCAGCTGACACCCTCATGGGCCAGCATTCAGTTCATAAGGGCACGTCTGAGTCAAACTGGGTCAATCAGCCTGTACAAGCTGATCCCCTTATGTGTTTCAAACTCAGCACATCCCAATCTTTGGCCTCTTGATGAGCAGACCCCACAATAATTTGGGCTTCACAGGGATCTTTAGCATAGGTAAACGAAGCGTTGCTGCAGAGCACAGGAGGAAAAAGAAGCAGAGAAGGAAAAATATACCCAATTACTACCAGTTTGACTATAAAAGTTATTTATTGCTAAGCATATGAAATATATAATAGTACTAGTAGTAATAGACATGCAAAAGAAAAACAAGCGCAAACAATGACAATACTACCCTGGTTTCACTAAGTATTTGGGGAAACTTAGCTCAAGCTTAACTGATACAGTTCAGGTTCAGAAGTTTATGCCTAGACAGAAGACAGAGAACGCTGGGGTCTCACCTAGTCCACGGTACTCAGGCTGCAAAGCTGACAGGCACAGTCCGTAGCACAATCCTTGAAGAGAGAGACGATCTGTTCTTCCAGCGTCCCAAGAATGACAGGGGATGGTGTCAGCACAGGAGTTTTCTTCTTCTTTCCTTTTCCTTCTTTCCTCCTGCTTCTTCTTTTTTTTTTTTTGCAGCACACACACTTACAGATTTTTATACCCTCAGTTCAGCTGCTTCGAAGCACCCTCAGTAGTGTAAATCATTGTCTTTTCTATTGACAAGGGGTTATCTGGTTTGGACCATCTCAGGAAACTGATTGATAATCAGGAAACACTTAAGATTAGGGAGTAACCCAAATACTTGGGAGCCAGCTTGAAATTCCTATGGATGGCAGATATATCGATGGGATATCTCATGGATTCTTCAGGAACAATAGATAGCTTGCAGCATCAGGATTTTGGATTTTTACTTGTTGTGCACAAGCCTCAGCTTAGCATGACTTTTCCAGATCTTACTATAGTCTTTTAACAGACTTAAAGCAATTATTGCGGTGCTCATAACCTTTTGTGGAGAGGACTCCCACGAGTCGTCTCGGGAAAGATATGACAACACCTGGGATTAGGGCTCCAGCAGGCTGGATGCTGTGATGAACCCTTAACCATTGTTCAAATGTTGCCCATACCCACTCTGACTCGGTCTCTTGCCTCAGCATTCCCTAACCCGGCAACCGAGTTTTAGTCAATCAAGTTTAAATAGGCCTCCCATAGTGGGACCAGGGAATGTACGGCCCGAGATGCCTATTAAACTTAGAGCTGTGTGTGTGTGTCTGGGGGGGGGGGGGGAAGTCCTTAGCAAATCCAGATTAGAACTGGTCTGATAAATGCTGAGCTGGGTGTGTGTGAACATGGGTTGATTAACATTGGAAGCACAGATTCCCCATCATGCAATGCTCCCCTGCTTCTCTGGTCCCAGAATTCACTGCAGTCTCTGCTTCAGGCTTTCTGTTCTCCATCTCTCATGTAAATGAATGGTCGTCTGGTTCCATCTCGGATGTAAATGAGACCTAGGGCAGTTGTTTCACTCTTGTCACCCTTATCTGGTGAGGGTCTTAGGTGCGTCTCTCACTGCATCTCAATCAGTTTCATTTAGGTGGGGGGGGGGGAGTCCTTTGTGAGTCAGAAAGACTGCATCCTGTGCCAGGGTTGCCCAAGAACACACAGCTGAGACATAACAATACATGGAAAATTATAACAAATTTGTACTGTATCCATGTACAGAATCTTAGTATTGGGGGTCATCTTAAATATGAAATTGTCTTGGATTTGGGGGATTGATGTCTCTAATTATAATTGATAGCCTTCAAGAAAGTTTAGAGATTTAGTTGAAAAGTGCAAATGTTGAATTAAAAACTTGGATGGACACTTCACAAATATCAGCTTTCTTGAAAGATTGAGGCTGGAATCTAAATGAAAGTAAAGATTTTCATCCTTCAACATGCAATTCTAGTTACAAATAAAAGGTGTAAGGCATAAGGAATTAAAATAGAAAAAATATATACATAAGTTATCAATACAGTTGTCATTCTGTATAACTCCTGCATTTGAAAACATTTAATTTGTGGAGTAAAAAGTGTAAGTTAACTGTTTTATCTCAGTCAATTGACTTATCCTTAGAATGTAGCTGAAGTTCCACGGAAATAAGTTATTTGGTTCCTTGAAAGCAATTAAATTGAATCAATTTCTAGTTATTTTTGGTCATGTACTTAAAATTAACTGCAAATCTTTTCCTTTTATTCCATAACTGGGTTTCAACTGAAGCAATGATAATGCATTTATAAATTTTGAATGTTTGTTTAGATTTCATATTATCATCTGAAAACTTCCCTGATATTCTGTGCAGTTGTGTGGCATTGATTTCTGAATAAGCTGCTAAGTCAAGGTGTGATCAGTTATACAGACAGGCTCACTACACTTCCTTATATCAGAAATATCCCTGGAGGCTCTTGCCATTTCTCAGTGTCATAGATGTTAATCTTTATGGGTCTGAAGCCCAAAATGGCTAAATGAACAGTATCTCAATAACCTCAAATTCATCATACAGTACTTCCGAGAAATGGGGTACAGTTAAAGAGCCTTTACAGTGCCCTGCTACAGCTGCAGAGGTAAGAGTCCTGTTGTGATCATTCGGTTCAATAAAGGCATATAATGAATCAGAAGAACTAAACAACTTCAACTGTGAAGCAATAGGCAATCTCTGCAGACTCTTTGTCCCTCCCTCTAAAAAACCTGGTAACTCAAGGTACTACCAAACTGAGGGATTGTCTCCCAATTTCCAACTCTTCTAAATTAAAGAGTGTCTCTAAATTATAACTTTTATCACTACATCTTTACTCTTAGCAATAACTACAAAAATCAATTAATGCAAAATCAACTCACACACAGCTACAGACCATACTCGACCAACTGGCTGAGGGCAACTTCCTGAGGAATAGCCAGCATGGGTTTGTTGCGGGTAGGTCTTGCCTGACCAAACTCCTCTCCTTCTATGACCGGGTGACATATCACCGCGAGAAGGGAGAAGTGATCTATGTCATTTATCTTGACTTTAAAAAAGCTTTCGATCTGGTATCCCATGATTGTCTTATGGAAAAACTGGCCAACTGTGGCTCAGCTACATCACAGTCTGCTGGCTAGGGAACTGGCTTCGAGGCCAGACCCAGAGAGTGGTAGCTGACGGAAGTCAATCGTCGTGGTGCGCTGTGACCAATGGGGTCCCCCAAGGCTCCATCCTTGGGCCTATCCTCTTCAACATCTTCATTAATGATGTGGAGATTGGAGTTAGAAGAGGACTTGCCAAGTTCGCTGATGACACCAAACTTTGCGGTAAAGCATCCACACCCGAAGGCAGGATGGTGATTCAGGCCAACCCTGACAGGCTCGGAAACTGGGCAGATGTAAACCTGATGGCCTTCAACTCTGAAAAATGCAAGATACTCCACCTTGGGAAGAAAAACCCGCAGCATGCATGTAGACTTGGCAATGCTACGCTCACTAGCACCACGGCCGAAAGGGACTTGGGGGTCATGACTGACCACAAGATGAATGTAAGCCATCAATCTGATGTTGCAGCCAGCAAAGCGAGCAAAACTTTGGCTTGCATCCAGAGATGCCTCTCCAGAAAATCCCAGGATGTCATCTTCCCACTGTACTCAGCCTTGGTGAGGCTGCAGCTGGAGTACTGTATCCAGTTCTGGGCTCCACAATTTAAAAAGGATGTAGAGAAGCTTGAGAGAGTCCAGAGGAGAGCCACATGCATGATCAGAGGGCAGGAAAACAGGCCTTATGATGAAAGGCTGAGAGCCATGGGACTCTTCAGTCTGGAGAAGCACAGGGTCAGGGGGGACCTGGTGGCAGCCTATAAGTATATAAGAGGTGTACATCAGGATCTGGGGGAACATCTGTTCACCAGAGCACCCCATGGGATGACAAGGTCTAACGGTCATAAACTTCTCCAAGACCATTTCAGGCTGGACGTAAGGAAGAAATACTTTACTGTCCGAGTCCCCAAGGCCTGAAACAGGCTGCAAGCACCTACTCTGGACTCCTTTAAGAGGCAATTGGATGTATATCTTGCTGGGATCCTGTGACTTAAGCTGACTTCCTGCCCTTGTTGTAGGGGGCTGGACTTGATGATCTTCCAAGGTCCCTTCCAGCCCTAAGGTCTATGAATCTATGAAAGGTTACTAGTATATTATTCTGAAGTGTGTCTTTGCCACTCACTTTCCTATTACCTCTTTGCAGCAGCTCTTTTAACAAGTCTCTGTCCATGCTTACAGAAGGGCACCTCGATCATGTTGTACCTTTTTGCACTTTACACAAAGTGCTTAAAGTTACAGCATCAAAGCTAACAGACATTGAATGTTTGATGGTGGGGGCCAAGTGCTGCCATGCACTGCCTGAGGTCAGGAGGCAGGGGGATCTTTAGCCTGCTACTGAAGCTAGTCAGCCTGATCACTGCCTAGCTACTCCCCTTCTCCTGCCTGCCAGATGGCTACAAAGAGCCACTCATGATTCATTCCTTAGTGCAGGGAGGAGGGAGCCAGTGTGAGGGCAGAGCAGGGACTGTGCCCCCTCCCTGCAGGTGCCATGGAGCACCAAGGGCCCTCTCCTGCTGTGGGGGGAGGGTCCCACTCAGGGCACCCCCACCCCCGATCACTACCCAGGTGCACCCCCTCCCCTGCCTGCTGGCTGGCTGTACAGGGAAGAGACTCTGTGCCTCCTCCCTGTGGCAGACCAAGGGTATAACACAACTCTTGTAGAGAACTGTATACAAGTTTCCTATGGTGCTGTAATTTAGAGCACCTTCATATACTGCCTGATTTAATGAGGGTTACTTTTTCACACGCTTGGCCATTTTAAAAGTGCTCTGCAGCCAGGCACGTGTGTTATGACATGTCTGTACAGCCCTTTTAGGGGCCAGATCATGCAAAAAGTGTCACTTCTGTCTGCGCCCTGTGAGTCTTTCAAGAGGTTTCAATTTTTTTCTCAGACCAACAAAGAATTATAGTATCATAGCTTTTGATAGCTATGCTTCCACACACAGCACAAAGGTCATTTAGCTATAGACTGCTAAGGCTCTTTCTGCATGATACTATTTGCATTTGTGTCACTAGGTATATTTCTTCCCATAGGACAGGGTTGCTTCTTGTGTTCTAGAACAACTGGTTTCTTCCTAAGAAAATTGTACAGATTTGGGCTGTGATGGCCAAGAAAATCAACAGGAGACATGGATGTTTTGTCTTTCTATAGGGGTGTTGGTTATAGCTGTTTTGCTCTAAGGACATAGGCAAACAAGGCTCTTTGGGTAAATGTGATATCTTTTATTAGACCAACTAAATACTCAGAAAAAATATTTCTGTACAAGATTTCAGGCACAAACACCTTTCTTCAGACATAGGGAGAGTCTGCTGATGTTTGTGTACTCTTCTGGGTGAAATAGAAGCTTAAAGGCAATATGCAGGTCTGTGAAAATGCAAATGTGTGGCAGGGAAAAATCAAAGGGTATGGGAGTTAATAGGTGCGAAACAGATAGATGAGGATGTGGGGGGAAGAGGGGAATGTTGACCAGTGACAAAATGTGACTGGTAAAATGCAGAGATGTTACGTGGCGTTATTGGATGGCAGGTAGGCTATAATGTGCCATAAATCCAATGACTATATTCGGTCCATGATTTTTTGTATCCAGTAGATTTATGAAGTAAAGTTTGTAGGCTCATCTATGAAAGGTTTTGTAAAATTTGCTTTGAGGATTAAAACTGAGAAATCAGAGAGAGGGGTTCTTGTGAAAAATGTGCACTCACTGGTAACTGGGTATTTTAATCTTTGATAGATTTTCAGTGTGTGTTCATTTCAGTACACAGTTGTCATTTCATTTCTCCTACATAGTTTCCATCAGGGCATTCAATACACTGAATGAGATGTATTGCATTTCTGGAGGTGCAGGTGTAATACCCAAGATCTTACACCTTTCTATTGTCCTTCTATAAGTACACGCAAAACAAGATTCTGTTTCTCACAAGATGCCAGACCCAAAATTGGTGTCACCTGCCAGGATACCACCATACAAGGGAGTTTGTACACTCTGTTTTTATACTGGATACTAGCAATGCAGATGTCCTTTTTCACTGGCACGTATATTCCTGAAAAGCCAGTTATTTTGATGTTTGTTGGACTCACTTTTCCTCTCAATTTTCATTTTACATATTCATGCTGTGGTAAAATATTACCTTGAGCTCCTGTGTCCAATTTAAATAAAACCATGTTCTTTGCACTTACACTGGCAAAGCCAGTCCCTCTCACTGATTTTCCACCGTATCTATAAAAAAAATCTTCTTCCAGTGCATGTTCAACTGAGTGCACTTGATATTTATGTGCTTGAGATCTGAAGCACTTGGCAGAATTGCTCCTCTTGTTACAGATAAAACAGAGGTTTCCTTGCCAATGGAAAATTTCACTGAGTGAAGTGGCTTTTTCAAGCCACATTCTTTCATGCCTATTGGATGGACATCCCCTTTAGAAGCATTCAGTTCTGCAACATAAGCCTTCACATTTTCCATCTTATTTTTCAGTTTGGAGCTCAGTCTTCCACGTTCTTTCTTACTGGGCATTCCTGACACCATGTTGTAATCATTGGATTCCATAAATATAGGCATACAATGAATGAGAAGAACTAAAAAAAAAAAACTAATTGCAGAGCAGCAGGCAACCTTTGCAGACCCTTTGTCCCTCTCTAAATCCAGCTACTACCTGAGGGATCATCTCCCAATTTCCAACTCTAAATTAAGTGGTATCGCTAAATTATAACTTATCACTACAAGTCTCAGACCTACTCTTAAGAGCCATGGCCCAGTCGAACCTGCAGTAAATAAGTACCTCAAGAGCATAACTGAGGGGGAGCAACTAGGGCAGCAGCCCCAGATGTTTCCTTTGTCAAAAGACCCAAAAATAGCTGCCATCATAGCAGCAGTTGTATACACTGACGTGATTACCACTGCAGCAGCCGACACTGCTCTGTGCATCCTGGCTGATTTGCTATGCCTCTGACGTACCTGGTCATTTGGCCCAGCTGTCAAAGACAGCCAGATATGGTACTAGCCACTTCCCTTCCTTGTGTGCCCCTGGCTACACAAATTGATATGATTTAACCACACTAGCCCTAAGGGTCACTAGGCCTGGGGCCTCAACCTACCAATTTACAAGTTGTATTCATATAAACCAAAATACAATGGGTATCTAGATCCAAATCAGGTCAAGGCCCACAAAGAGATTTTTGGATATTAAATGTACAGATTAACTTGCTTTTTGTGTCTTTCATCTTAAAACTCCTTCCCGGAAATGTTAGCCTCTCTACTGTATAAACAGCAAAATAATGTAAATCCTTTAAAAATGTATAATTGTTCACATCTTAATGCATTACATTGTTACATCTGTAAATGAAGCCATAGTAGAGTGGAAGTATGACATCAGTACATTATATGTAGTGAAGCAAAATGATAGTCCTAAATTATCCAAGTACAATGAAATCATACAATGAAATCTTGATACTGAAATCTTTTATACAATGAAATCTTGATACTTTACATAAATAAATGTTTCAAGTGTAATAAACTCTTGCATAGACCAGCAAAATAAGCATTAACTAAAATGTGAAAAACCATACATATTTAAACACCACTCAATATAGACGGTATTTAGAAACCTATTGCGTGTCATGGTTAACCAAAAGAAGAAAAGATCTGTTAAAATTTTACACATCTTGAATTTTTCTATGCTTATAGGAAAAAAAGCTAGGATGATACAGAGTTACAAATAATTAAAATTTCAATACACTACCATCTGCAGTCTAGTCTTATTATTAAGCACCGGATTGGGATGCAGGAAACCTGGGTTTTATTCCTAGCTTTCTACAGACACCTTATGTGATTGTGGGCAGGCTGTTGAGGTCCTGATTCACAGTGAAGTACTTATGCATATGCATAACTTTAATATACTAATACTTTTTAAAATGTAGTACTTGCAAGTATTTAAGTTTAGGTCTCTTTTTAAACACTTTGCTGAGTCAGTGTCATATCCCACTATGCCTTGCTTCCATACCTACTCTATAACCTGTCTTATCCAGTTAGATTACAAACCATTCAGATGGTATGTTTTCCAGTTCAAAAGACTTCTGATCTCTTCTAGAGTTTGTAGTCACTTTAATAAAATAATTAAGTACACTGTACCCTTGATATCAGAACTGTTCCTGACGGTTTAGAAACATGTTTTGAAAAGGACATCATGTCATTGTACTATAAAGGAAGTTGGACAGTTTTCTAATTCATTTCAGGGCATTTGTAGCACAAACCAAACATCAGTAATAGTTATGATCAGATTAATAAAAGCTTTTCCAATCTTCTTTTTCCTGGCTGTTTTTCTCATTTACTAGAGGAGGCACATCCAGGTACACTGCCATTTTTATTAACCTTATTTTCTTTACATTTAAGAACAGTTATCAATTCTTCTGTTTCTGTTCAGTAGCCTACCTGCCATTGCCTCATATAGTTGTCCAAGACCTTGTTTTTAATTATCACCGAATATAGGACTTTCTAATGTCCAATCATCTCTCAAGTGCACCGAATGAAATAATAATAATGCAAACTGTTGGCTTCACTAAGAACGTGTCTATTTGTTTACTTCAATTCCTACAGCCCCATTCTAATGATCCTGTACATGTTATAATATGTAAAAAAATATGATGTAAAAGATTCATGAAAAAAATAAGGCCTTTATTAGCACACCTACACTGGATGTTCCCTTATTCATTTCTTGTTGCTGTGAATCAGTATACTTATGCAGTAAGGACCTACTTACATCATGGGGATAGGTGATGAGATCAGGTCTTTTCCAACAAAGGCCACATCAAGTAATCCACTGATAACAGTAAAAACACAAGCCAAACCAAATCCATTTTCTTCCTAACTCATTCTGCCTAGATGCCTAAGAAAAATAGATGAGCTTTACAGTATGTCCAGAAACTTAACAAATCTGTGCAGTGGTAGGCCAAAGAAAGGAAGTCTCAAGTCAGACAGTTGAAGCCCCTCTGTGCACCAGAGAAGAGCTAACTGGAGGCAGCTCCCTACCTCCCTTTTTATATCCTTGTGATAAGGTATTTAGCAGAATTTGCAGATTTGTTGGAATCTGACAGGGCCACACTAAGCGCTTCTGCCATGGTCTTGCACTTGCAACCTCAACCGTGCACTTTAGCACCTGTGCCACACCAGCCCACAACTATTTGAGTTAAAGGATTGTCCCTTCTAACATCACTCTAATAATATTCAGTACAGCATGACCACACAGGCCCTTTTCTCAGATAATCATGCTTTATATATGTCTGTATAGACCTAAACAAGTACCTTGAACTCCATCCTAATACTAAATGGTAACCCAATTATATAGCACTAGCCCCAGATCCTGCCTGCATGATGCTTTGCCTATGAAAAAAACATTGCAGTTACCAAATATTCTCAAACTACAGAGCCATACAAAGGTGTATAAAGTAATGTAATAGCTAACATTTGCATTTTTCAGTATAAAACAAAAATCTCAGTGATCATGTTAATCAATACAAATGTGTCTTACTGACATGGTGCGTAATTTAAGAACAAATTTAAAATGTTTAAATGTCCATTCCTTCCATGATTTGAAATCTAATCAAATCCCAAGCTTTGAATACTTTCTTCATTCTTCTGGGGAATTAATAAAAAGAGAAAAAGAAAAATCCTTACCACACTTTACTTGTGAAAGGGAAGAGGGGGGTGTTTTGTTTTTCTAAGAGGAGTAGAAATAATTATTTTATTTGATCAAATCTGCAGAATCCATCACAGTCAAAGTGCTACCAAACTGAGAATATTACTTGTGCCATCCTGTAGCTGATGCAGAACCAAGAAGGTGAGGGGTAACTATTTTTCTCTTCAGTGAACACCAAGCTCCAGCAGAGGACCTTCCTCAGAGGTATAAGTTTTCCTCTAGGACACACAACGTATCTAGTGGCAATAGAAATTTGACAACTCTATCCACTCAAGCAAGTTTATCATTAAGACTAAGCATTTCTTAACTGTCAAACTAAAACATGAAGCTACAACTAATAAACTGTATTTTGCTCTGAACTATCTGCCAGGAAAAAACTATAAAAGAGGACTTCCAAACCATAAATAATATTTTTGCAGTCATGCTTGCATCCTTTTTCCTGAAACCAATTTAGAAAACAATTGGACGGCCACCCTGGGAATAAAGAATCATTTGCCATTAGACTTTAATGTGTGATTACTTAGTAATGTAATTGAAAGCATGACTGTAGCACACTGCCAGTTTTCTATTGCCAAGAGATTACATCATAAATGATACAGAGGATTTCAAACCATTTTTTTATTCCATATTTGTTGTGACAAGTTTTACTTAATATTTGCATCCATTTTTCATTTTCAAGCATTGCACAATGAGGAGAATCTCTCTCAATGTCAGATTTGCTGGCTATAATCAAAACAATTAATCGCAATGATTATTGTGTGAAAGATGCAGTGCAGGCTGGTAGCATCTCAGCATAAGTATATACATGGACACAAAGGTGCATTCATAACCAATTTATGGCAGCCTGCAAGCCTATAATGAATCAGATTCAAAACAAAGGGCTAGTTAACTCACTTGCCATAACCTTGTGTCATTCCACAGATGTTAATAGAGCTATGCTGATTTACATCAGCTGAGGATCCAGTCCAAGGTGTACACTATTTCGTTTTCATTAGCTGAGCACCTGGCCCCACATGTTGTGTTGACCACAAAAGTTTGCATAAAGTTCATGTTCACTGAGACGAGGCCATTTCATAAAGCCTCTGCTCTCCTTTTTACATCTCCTCTCCCTCAAACAAAGCTCCCAGTGACTTTCAGTAAAGTCAAGGAACAGCAGCTGGCTACCAGTTTCAGGACTGGATGCACTACAAATTTTGACTGAGTAAAAACTAAGGGGCCAATCCATGACATGATCTTTATGCAGAGACTCTACATAGATCCAATATAGGGCATCTATACATGTGCTCCGGGTTGAGAAGGAAGGGGTGTTATAATTAAAGCAGATGTCAGGAGCCACTCCAATTAAAACGCCCTCAGCATCTCATGCATTCAGCATCCCGCATTTCAAAATGGCATCACAGGTGCTTTAAAGCTTGCTCAACACGTTTTTGTTAAAGTGCCCCCACTGCCATTTTGAAACCTGGGGATGCTGAATATAAAAGAAACTGCAGCAAGCTGGAGCGTTCCGTTTTGAACCAACTTGATTAATTGAGTGCATCGGAGCACATGTAAAAGTGCCCACATGAGTCTACTTTGACATTCCTGATAAGCCCATCTAGCAAAGAAATCCCCGCTGGAGGAGAGTCCCAAAAAGCAGCCGCTGGCAAGAAGATTCAATAGAGCTTTGCTGCCAGGAAGCTTGCTTACCCAAGTCTCCGACTCCGACAAATCCCCAAATAACAATGTAAATTTTAAGGCCTGACCTTCCTGGTGCTTTCTAGTCCTCCTGACACAAAATCTGATGAAGTCTGAGGTGGTGAAACCTGAAGTGGTTCTTTCTTTCCTTTAGTCCCTTCAGGCTCTTCAGCACCTGAGTAAGGATTCTGGGATTTGGTTGTACTTTGTTTTTGCCTTTTTCCTTTCTTATTGTGCCTCAAATGACCACAGGTGAGAAAAATCTCAGAAAACTGGGAAGGTCTTTAAAAAAAAGTGGGGGAGGTGAAGGGTATTGTTTAAAGTAAACTCTGTCTCTCCTTTGTTCCAACATTCTCCATTTACCCAAGTCACAGAAAAACAGTATAAAACAGGAAAGCAGTATAAAAACAGGAAAACTTCTTTCCAGAGGCTTACCCTGGTCTAAATTTTCCTCAATTAAAAGACATAATTGCTTTTTCAGAGGCTTCCATTCAACAGTAAAATAGAATTCATTTTTCAAAAGCAACTTTTTATTACAAGATGTCTCATAACACATACTTGCTTCCTGGCTGCTTTTACATAAGGTTCCTAAACTCTTTTCACAGTATTGAATGATTGGAACAAACCAGATTACCTCCTCCTAATTTGTCCTGGTGACCTACTGTAAACGTTAATAAAGGGATATTTTCTGCCTGTAGCTCTGTTTTCACTGTAGAAAACTATGTCAGTCACATTAAAATACTTTTAACCTATTCGGTTCATGATTGTGGAAGTATCAGAGCCTTCTGGGCTTTGTAATATAATAGTACCCCTTTATCACATTGAATGGTTTATTGGAACCAGCTTGTACAGATGATTTAGTTTACCATAGTGAAGCCACAACTGGAGGGCTGTAATCTCTGTTTGGGGACCCTTCTGTCATTTTTAATGTAAGGGAGTTTGGTCTGGGGAGGGGCACTGTTTGTTTGGTGTTGGGGGGGTTGGTGGGGGGGAGGGGGTTTTGGTCTTTACTTCCTTTTTGCTAAATGAGCTTTCACCTGATTTGAGCCATTAATTTTTTTAATCTAAATTCAGCCTATCACTTGGCTCAAAGGTGTATGTGCAAAGGGGCCGAATACACTACATTAGATAAAGGCTGCTTCTCGGTCACTTTCATGGACTTAAATAATAGGACATGTGTCAACTGGGTCCTTTGATGATACTGCCATAAAGAAATACCTACCCTTTGCATCAGATTGCACTCCGCTGATGTGATGACTTTGGTGGATACTTTGTGATATTTCATGGAACTTCTTCATATGATACTAATCTTATAACAATTTTCACTGCTGGTTTCATAACAGGATTCTGCATTTAGCTAAACATCAAGTAAACTAGACAAAACAATCTCTTTGAGAATATGTAAGAAATTCACTTCTATATGATTTTATTATGACAATGTTTGAAATGCATAACTATTTTAAATACTACATTACTGTTTGTATTGGTTAAATAAAAAAAAGAGCACTGACCCAGGCTCTGAATAACCTTAACAGATTTGAAAGACAGAATTCAAACCTGACATGGTCTAAACACGCAGCCCAATGAGAGCAGTATCCCAGCGTCTACACAGATATAGAAAATATAATCACAAGCCCCAACAAAGATAACACTACGGACCAGTCCAACATCACATTTCTCCCAACCCAAGGCAGAACAGAGAGAAAAGAATCAATGTTATCCTCTTGGAATTTTTTTCTTGCACTGAGAGAACTGTCTATTGCTGTTTCAGAGTCCTGGTGCTTGCCTTCCTATTTCTCTAACCTTCTTTTCTTGATACACCCATGCCCTCTTAGGCATAGGGTTTGAATCACTGAATCATTAGGCAATGATTTAAGGGGCACAAGCTGGATCACCTCATAAATTGCAAAAAAACCCCAACAAAATAGCCAAATGACAGACTTTCAAGGAAGTCAATAGCTGCTATAAGTTGATGTAGGGCAATGATGGCTTAGAAGTCTTTTCTGCATCCATTTTAATCGGAGAGACTTCTCTAAACTAATCTACTTCATAAATAACTTAGAAAACCAAATAAAAGCAACAGCTGAGGTATTGTCCATGAATCTACAAGATAAATAAAAAAAACCCACATATGATATTTATATGAAAGCAAAGTATTTCAACAACTGTTGGTTCTTATGAAAATTACCTTTGCAATATTGCCAAGGTCAATGAGTACTTATGTCATCTGCCAAACAAGTACTAGCTGTGAACATTGGATACATTATTCTACTGAACTCCAATCACATGCAAATCTGGGTTCACAAAAGGTATAAAGGCAAGGATGTAATTCCATTTGACCATGTAATCTCCAATATGTAAATTAGATTTGGCCTGTTCTGCACAACAGAGTTATCAAATGAATTGGTGAAAGATATCAAAGAAACCAGATACAACAGCCTGAAGTAAAGCACAGTTAGTTTGTCAAACATTATAAATACAATTTTGTTAACTTAAAAAAAAATTATCCTTGCCAGTTTGTCCAAATTTGAAGAATTACGAAGGCATGCTAGCTTATGACTCACAAGTTTTGTCATAGTTAGGAGAGTATGGAATTAATTAAACAAATATTCTGAAATTTGGTGGGATTAATTTTTTGTACAACAAACCACAACAGTTTTTACGTTTTTTCTTATATTGGCTATTTTTGTTATTATCATTACATCAGCATAGGGATGGGTGGGGAGGAACATAACTTTTTTCATTTAATCCTCAATTAAAAAAAGAGGACATATTTCTCCAGTTCAAAACCTATACAGCCCACCAAAAGTACAGAAGTATCCTATTCTGCTCCTATCAAATCATTACTTGCATGAATCATTATTTAAATAGGAGCTGACCAAGAAATACACACTGGATGCATCTTCACATGCAATTAATGCTCAACAACAAACTGAGGCAGACATTGCACCAGAGTTTATTGCTCCCAGGCACCACGTTTGAATATACACCTAGGACTACAGCACGTTGAGGCAGGTTAGAGCAGCCCCAGCTGGCAGGGGATCTGGGTGGTCAGCTTGCCAGCCTGGGGCTGCTCCAACCTGGCTCAATGTGCTGTGGAAGAGCTGGCTAGGGCATGAGGGTGCTTCATTGTGTGGATAGCTAGCAGGCAGCCCCTACATTGAAGCACTCTCATGCACCAATCAACTCCATCAGCATCTACATGTGCCTTGCTGCAGAGTAAAATCCTCTGCCATAGGTTAATACCTGTAACACAAGTATCACAGAATTAATTAGTTTTCTCCATCCTATTAGCACTGCATGTGGACATGCTGAGATGTTTACTGAGGAGCTAATTAGTAGGGGTGTGCAAAACAAGCCCTATGCAATTCAGATTTGGATTTGGCCTGAATCAGGGACAGTGATTCAATTCGTTGATCACTGTCCTTGATTTGATTCAGCTGAATCTGAAGCTTTGCTGCTGATTTGGAGAATCAGCAATTTGGCCATAGACACAGCTTTAAATGTTTTTTCTACATACCTCGAGGTACCAGGCATGGCCCATGAACGCTGTGATGCTGGGGCAGATGGAGTGTCACACAGGAGCATGGTGGGGGGGCCCCTGCATACTCAGTGGTGAACCCGGAAGTGGACCAGAATTACTTCTGGTCCACTTCCGGGTCCCCCAGGGAGCATGCTGGGGGCCCCCGCATCCTCCAGCTTGGTGATCAGCCACAGGGGGGCCTTGGGTGACCCCCCCACCCCCCCAGACCCAGGAGGCACCAGTCACTGAGCTTGGAAGGAGTGCAGGGGGGGGGTCCCCATGCACATTGCCCAGCGAACCCGAAAGCAGACTGGAAGTGCTACTGGTCCACTTCCGGGTCTGCTGCCAAGTGTGCTGGGGACCACCCCACCCCACAACACACTGTTGTGGGATGCTCCATCTGCCCTAGCTCCGCAGCACTTATGAGCTGCCTGGTACCTTGAGGTATGTAGAAAAAACATTTAAACCTGTGTCTATGTCGAAATCTCTCCAAATCGATTCAGAGGGTTCCAATTCAATTCAGAGAAAATAAAGGGTCTCCTGATTTGATTTGGATTTGGAGATTCGGCTACTGAATCGAATCAGCGACTGAAGCTGTACACAGCCCTACTAGGCAACTCCACAGTAAGCGTCTCATGCAGATGCACTCATTGACTTCAACAATAAGTACATACATAAATAGATAATAACAACAAGCCCATCCTGGAAAAGCCTGGCAGACCTCTTATTCCTTCATTTCATTACTGAAATAATTTTCTTTCAAGATGTTAAATGGGTAGGCTTCCCTCTGAAGCTTTCAAATGAAGGCAGAGGGTCTGGTCCTTAGCAGGTATATAGGGATCTAATCCTGTTAAATTTGAGGACCATCTAGTGACTTGAGTAGAACTTTACTAATTTACACTAGCTGAGGATCTAACTCAGTGACAGTTGCATGAAAATGAGAACAATTTACTATGTCTGACCATGAAAGACCCTACGGAACTTTTTTAAATGATACCATTTATTTCAGCGATGTATTTGGTAGCTTTGTTGGTCTGAGATGAGAAGAAATGCAAAAATCCAGAACTCTTGGTTTATAGATTATATGTAGGTTCCTGGCTGTATTAAAGGACCTTCACCTTATCCAGGAAGTGCACAGCCCCACTAAGGGTAATGCCTTGCTGGACCTGGTCCTGGCCACGGGGGATGACCTGGTGAGGGGACTGCAGGTCCTTGACCACCTGGACAATAGTGATCATCACCTGCTGGATTTCATTATCCAACACAGGGCATCAAGGGCTCACAGCAAGGCTGAAGCCCTTGACTTCAGAAGGGCCAACTTCAATGAGCTTAGAAGACTAGTGGGGGAGGCACTAAGGGCCCAGAAGGTACAGGAGATGGGAGTCCACGAGGGATGGTCATACCTTAAGGGGGCAATCCTCCAGGCCCAAAGGATAACAGTCCCTGAGAGAAGCAAGGCGGGTAAGAGTGCTCCGAAACCCCCTTGGCTCAGCAAGGGCATTCAACAATGCCTGAGGACTAAAAGGGAAGTGTACAACCAGTGGAAGGGAGGAACTATCACCAAGGAGGAGTACTCCTCCTCAGCCCGGGAGTGTAGAAGGGCTATTAGGAAGGCCAAGGCAGAGATGGAAGTCAGGCTAGCGTCCAGGATTAAGGACAACAAAAAGTCCTTTTTCAAGTACATTGGGAGCAAGAAGAGGGCACCATGCAATGTAGGGCCCCTGCAAGACACAAATGGTAATCTGGTGGCCACGCCAGACAAGAAAGCTGGTATTTTTAACAGTTTCTTTGCCTCTGTTTTCTTGAACAGGGACCGGGATATCGCACCTACCAGAGGTAGGGACAATCTTGGGGATAGTTCTATCAAGCCTTCAGTCAGTGCAGATGTAGTTAGTGTTCTTCTGGAAGGGCTGGACATTTTTAAATCTGCAGGTCCAGATGCCCTCCACCCAAGGGTGTTGAGGGAGCTGGCAGGGGTCATTGCGGAGCCCTTGGTCCGGCTGTATGAGCATTCATGGTCATCTGGCCAGGTGCCAGGGGATTGGAAACTGGCTAATGTGGTCCCTATTTTAAGAAGGGGAGAAAGGAGGACCCAAGTAATTATAGGCCTATAAGCCTCACCTCGGTGCTCGGGAAGATCTTGGAAAGAATCATCAAGGAGCACATCTGTGGGGGGTCTGCAGGGGAGATTATGCTCAGGGGCAATCAGCGTGGGTTCACCAAAGGCAGGTCCTGCCAGACCAACCGGATTGCCTTTTATGACCAAGTAACTAAATCCTTGGATGATGGTGTCGCTGTGGACATAGTCTTTCTAGACTTTAAGAAGGCCTTTGACACTGTCTCTCACCCCATCCTCATCAATAAATTAAGTGACTGCGGCATTGATGCCTGCACAGTTGGATGGGTAATAAATTGGCTGATGGGGCGCACCCAGAGAGTAGAGGTGGACGGGTTGTACTCAACCTGGTGAGATGCGAGCAGTGGGGTACCCCAGGGCTCGGTCTTCGGGCCCACGCTGTTTAACATCTTCATCAGCAACTTGGACAAGGGGGTGGAAAGCACGCTGTCCAAGTTTGTTGATGACACTAAGATGTGGGGCGAGGTGGACACACTTGAAGGGAGAGAGAGGCTGCAACTAGATTTAGACAGACCATAAAAGTGGGCAGACAAGAATAGGATGACAATGTAGACAAATGCAGGGTGCTGCACCTTGGGAGAAGGAATCCACAGCATAAATACAGGCTGGGGAATTCCCTTCTTGAAAGCACAGAGGCGGAAAGGGATCTTGGAGTCATTATTGACTCCAAGATGAACATGAGCTGCCAATACCAGACCATAGCCAGCAAGGCCAGCCATACCTTGTCATGCATCCAAAGATGCATCTCAAGCCGGTCCAGAGAGGTGATACTCCCCCTCTATGCGACTTTGGTCAGACTGCAGTTGGAGTACTGCGTCCAGTCCTGGGCGTCGCACTTCAAAAGGGATGTGGCCAGCCTGGAGAGGGTTCAGAGGAAGGCCACCCGCTTGGTGAGAGGGCAGCAGGACAGGCCCTATGAGCAGAGACTGAAGGACCTGAACCTGTCCTGGACCTGAAAAGGTCCAGTTTCTCTAGTCTCTCCTCATAGGGCTTGGTCTGCAGGCCCTTAACCATACGAGTGGCCCTTCTCTGGACCCTCTCCAGGTTATCCGTATCCCTCTTGAAAGAAATAATGGCCACAAGCTAGCAGACAGCAGATTTAGATTGGACATTATGAGGAACTTCTTCACAGTTCGAGTGGCCACGGTCTGGAACGGGCTCCCAAGGGAGGTGGTGCTCTCCCCTACCCTGGGGGTCTTCAAGAGGAGGTTAGATAACCATCTAGCTGGGGTCATCTAGACCCAGCACTCTTTCCTGCCTATGCAGGGGGTCGGACTCAATGATCTATTGTGGTCCCTTCCGACCCTAACATCTATGAATCTATGAATCTATGTTCAGCCTCAGCAAGAGGAGGCTGAGGGGGGACCTGGTGGCTGCCTACAAGCTCATCAGGGGGGATCAACAGCAAATAGGTAGAGCCCTTTTCTCCCCAGCACCACCTGGGGTGACGAGGAACAATGTTCATAAGCTAATGGAGAATAGGTTTAGGTTAGAGATCAGAAGGCAATATTTTACAGTTCGGGTGGCCAAAATCTGAAACCAACTTCCCAGGGTAGTGGTCCTTGCCCCTGCCTTGGGCAAATTCAAGAGGAGGTTGGATGATGACCTGTCTGGGGTCTTGTGAACCCAGCATTCATTCCTGCCTGTGGCAGGGGGTCAGGCTACATGATCTGTTCAGGTCCCTCCTGACCCTAGCTACTATGAAACTATTAAAGCAACTGGGAAAATTGCAAAAAAGATAAGTTCCCAGTTGGTCTAATAAGAGGTATCATCTCTGAACCAAGAGTTCTGAATTTTTGCATATCATTTACTTCAACACTTGTGCCAAATTATGTACCAGGCAGCCAAATTTCATACATCAAAAATACCCTCTGAAGTCTGGATTGGAGAAACTATTGTAATTTCCTATCTAGGACTATTGTATACCATTGCTCTGTGCTGTTAAACAGCTGCTGTGTTTTGTCCCAGAGACAGGCTATACTTCAGTGGTGCATGAGGTGATGAATGTGTGTATGGTTTGTGGTTAAGACTGTGAATGTCTTTACCATCTTTTAAGATACAGAGCTGCTATGTAAATGAGAGGTATTCAAATACAGTATAATCTCATAAATCTGGCATGCTTGGGACCGAGCACCTGCAAATTTGAAAATTCCAGATTTTTTAAACCAGATCAGTGGCTGATCCTGAAGGTGTGGCCGCACACGGGCTGACAAGACAGGGAGGTGGATGGCAGTGGCAGCCGCCACGTGCAAGCTTCCCCCTCCAATGCTCCGGGACCAGCCGCCACTACTCCCCAATGTAGTATATTTTTTTTTAAGTGCCAGATTTTTGAGAATTCTGGATCTATGAGGTTATACTGTTTATTTTTCTTTGCGATTGAGCAGAACTGAGCTTTGCAAGTATAAAAAGCCTTCTCTACACTACGGTAGCCTCTTCTAGATGTAATATCCACTATGTTACTACTTCTAACACATCTCTAATGTTAGTACCAATTGTGAAAGTGCTACTGAAGACATGATACCAGTCTTGACCAGGGTCCTATGTCTGAGTCTGTCCTACTCTAAGTAGGCTAAGGCTACATGGTGGTAAAAAAGACAATGTCTTATCCATAGTAACACTCCCATTGTAACAGCCTCTCTCATGTACAATTTCAGTTTTGACAAATTGGTATTTGTATTTTCCATTGGGGGGGGGGGGCAGGGTAGAAAACATAATTAGAAATGTCATGAGTATCCCTCTAGTTGAAATCCTAGAATGCCAATGCACTCACTCAAAAAAAAGTTCTTCCAATTACTCTTCTATGACCTTTAGATCAGTAATTTACTCATTTGGATGGGATCACTGACTTCTAAAGGCAGAGGTATATGATTTTGTTTAATTTAAAACAGTACAAATTCTACCATACCAACCCTGTAAAAATTACTTCAGACGTGTTTACCACGACTGCATTCTGTTCCCATACTCTACTGCAATAAACAAATGACTTCTGATTTAATATGAGCAACTGTATCTTTTAAAAATGTTGGATTTGATGCTGACTATATGGCTTTGGCACAGAGAAATGGATGAATTTATTTTATTTAATACTTTCCCATAATTTAAAATGTAACCTTTTAGGTATTTTTATGATTCTAGACACTGTGACATAGATGACAACATTAATATCACTGTTTTTGTCACTAAAATCTATATCAAATACATTAGTATGGCCACAAACTGAGGCAGTTTTTCAAGGAAGTTGCTAATTGTATTTGCTTCTCTGAATGAAGTGCAGCAACATTAATACACAAGACTAGAAAAATAATGAAAATTCAGAGAAGACATAGAAAGGCACTTCTGTTTGTGGGGGGAAATAGAGTTTATTTTTAAACTGAGAATGCTAGGCATTCCCAGTAACAAATCTACCATTTTTTTATATTTTAGCTTTTATTGTACAATGATAACATACCAAATTTTCCAGTACTTAGCCAAGGTATTACTGCAATTCTTACCCTTAAGAAAAGGAAAGGGCAAGTCATTCTGGCCAACTACAGGAAGTAAAATAGTTTTCCCCTCCAACATCATATTTGATTGTTATTAATTCTTGAAAGGTAAAATATTTTCTCCCCATTTAAGACGGATGATACAGCATCTGTGAACAATTGTTGATTCCTGTACCCACAATTTCCACAAAAGATTGCCTACTTAAACGGAAGCAACATGTTTTACACTAAAGTTGCTATGGCATCTAGAAAAATGTACATGTTTTTTTCTTTCTGATTGCTCATGACTGGCTAGGAATTTGTGCAGTTTTTGGAAAAGATCTACACTTTAGTAACCTCCAGATTAGACTACTGCAGTTCAGTATACTTATGAAAAAGATTAGCTTCAGTTAGATGAAAAAATGTCATCTAGGCCTCTTAGCAACATCAACCAACAAGAGCTCATCTCTCAAGTGCTCCAGGAACTACACTGGTTCTCTGTAAAATACCAAATCAGACACTGGGCCTTCATCCTAATCTTCCTAATTTTTCCCCCATGAAATAGGCCCACACTTCCTGCAAGAATGCCCCCCCCTCCCTCCCCACCCCGGGAGTTACTTCAACAGATAACCATGATTCAAACAGAACCATTAAACTAGCAAGCTAAGAGGGTAAAGATCATAAATGCCTGAGACAGGACTAGCTCAGCAATTAAGGACATCTCAGAAGACATTAAGATGCTTACTGATCTCATGACTCCTGGTCCACAGGATAAAATCCACATCTTGCATTTATTTTTCCTGTATTCGCAACTAAAATCAGAAGTGGGAAAGGTAGAAGAAAGAAAGCAAAAGAAGAAAGGGAATTAAATAGTTGAGGTCTGGTTCAAACTCACTGAAGTCAACTGAAAGCCTCAGTTGGCTTCAGTGTCTCAGTCCAGGAAGAGAACAGGGGAAGAAGAAAGAATAATAAAAGGCAAATTGTTTTGGGTGAAATAGAAGGGGAAATTAGACTATTGGCTTTTGATGTTATTGTTATGAACTCTGCAAGATATTTCAGAAACTACTTATGGATGTAGTATAAAAACCTTGTTAGATAGCAATGAATGCCATAATACCATATACTACACCTCTCTGAAGTATCAATTTAAGACCAAAACACGTTACTCTAATATCTGCCTTTACCGTCCCTAAAATGTAAGTCTCAGCAGTCAATGAGATATTAAATATCAAGATATTTTGGTTGGGATGTTAAGTAGTCAAGATCACATCCTTCCATCTTTACCCATGGACTTTGGTGGGTCCTATGCATAAGTATTAATTAACTGAGGATTTCAGAGTTTGTCCAATGGTGTTAATCATGATTACTCTTACCCTACATTAATAATATCTCTGAAGTTAACAAGATGCCAGCCTTAGCTTGTTTCAACTATCTGATTCAAAACCCACTGAAGGCTTTGGGACTCTCCATTGACTGCAATGAACTTTGTAACAAAACTTAAAGTCTTTAAACTATTTTTAGAAGTGGGTTTTGGCTGCTAACCAAGGAAAGAAAGTCTTTAAAAGAGCAGAGGGGTTCCTGTGGATTGTCAAAAGATGGATGTGTACTTAAGATGTCTCTTCTTTCCTATAGCAGGAGACCCACTTTACAGTATAATGGTATCAAGTCTGGCATTCAATCAAAAACAGCAAAATGTAGTTCATTATAAAAATCTATTTATTTTAGCATAGCTATTGTGCCCTAGCCTGTTAAAGTGTTTGGGTATTTATCTCAAAAGGGGGAAAAAAGCTTTATGGCTAGCTAAGTACACTGCTAATGCAGGTTAAAATGCCTTCTCTTTAATGTTTTTGAGGTTTAACTTTAATGTGTGGCATTATTACTTTGTGGAAAGCAAATTAACTGTAATGTAGGAGAATTTAATGGCACATGATGTATCAAATCAAGGCTTAAGTGAGAGAATAATGCTTTACGGATAAGAGCTGCCACTCAAATTACAGCATTCTGTGTTCGCTTAAATGAATAGATGTTAAATAGAGATAATCACCATTTCATGCCTGATATCCAGGGATCCTGGTTTTCTCCGTTTAAAAATCACAAATTCTCTGATTAAAACACCACAAATTAAATTCTCCGATAAAAAAAAAAAAATCAAAAAATCTATGTTTTTCCATGATTAAAATGAAACACCACCATATATACATATATAGGTATCAGTTGAGCACAATGTTGTATTGATATGTTTACAATTTTAAAGCAGTTTGGAAGCCTACCAGTTCCTCCATCAATATAATAAAATAAAATACCTATAAGTTTTGGTGTTTCATTTTGGTTTTAATCATGGAAAATCAGAACTCCCCCTGCCCCCTTCACTCATCAGGACACGGGTTCAGCTGCAGCTGTCCCCTCCGCCCCACACACTGTTTTGTGGTGCTAAGCAACCCTGATATGCCGGTGCCTTGCCCAAGCCATTGCCCGTCACTCCTAACCCACAGCCCTCCTGATGTCCCTCACTCCCCAATCACAACACTCCCACCCCTGCTTGTGCCCTTCACTCCCCATCCACTGCCCTCTGGCTGCTGGTGCCCCACACTCCCCAACCCTTGCCCCCAACCCTGCTGGAGGGGGCCCCAAGCTGCCAGGGCTACATGGCCAGGGACCTGGGTCTACAGCCCCCTGCCACCCCAGCTGCCACCCACAGGAGGCGGCAACTGCTGCGCCAGAGTGGAGTAAGGAGCCCAGCTCCCACTCCTGCACAGGCAGCATGGCCAGAGCAGAGCCCATTGGGGGTGCAGGTGTGGGCTGCCACCTGCAGCCTCAGGCTCCCCTCTCTGCTGCCCTTCCCTCCAAGGCCTCCACAGCCCAGCAGCTGAAACCCAGCATTGCAGGCCAGAGCAGGGCCAGGCAGGGAAGCTTGATGCTGCTGCTGCAAGCCCCATGCCACCCTGGTGAGGTGACCCCCTGCCCACCTGGCAGCAGCAAGGGACCCAACTCCACACTGCTACCCCTGCTGCTGCCAGGTGGGGAGGGGGTGCCTCACCAGGACAGCACAGGGCTTATGGTGGTGGTATCAAGTTTCCCCACTCTGCTCTGCCCTGCTGTGCCAGGTCCCAGCCAATGGGATGCAGAGGACCTGGGAGAAAGGCAGCAGAGTAGAAAGTTTGAACCCACATCAGGCAGTCCGCCCCTGCCCCATGCAAAATCTAGAGGGCACTTGTCCCCCCCCCCCCGAGTCCTCCCCCATAAGCACGCATACCAGTGGGGAGCCAGCCCCCCTGGCTCCCAGACAAGCCATTAATCACCCAAACCCACTCCCCACCCGGGCCCTGCAGCTGTGCATTCCAGCCCTGGGCCCCAAATCCCTCAAATTGCTGGGGCTGGGCAGTAGCCCCAGCCCCAGGCCTGTCCAAATCAGTCCCTCCCTCCCTCACTATGGGGGCCTCACTCCCGCCTCCCACCTCCCCCCCCTCCCCCTCCCCCAACCTACTTGCAGGGAGCTGCTCTTTAAGAATCCTGCTGGCCATGTGCACGTTTATGTGCACACATGCACATGGTGCCTCCTGGCTGACCATCCTCCTCCTGCACCCCCTAGCATGTTGCAGGCTGGAACTTTGCCAGCCTGCAAGCAGAAGCCAACCGTTTCTCATGTTTTTCGCCTTTAAATTAAAAGATCCAGGTTTTACCATATTTTTCCATTGCAAATGGGAAACCCAGATCCCTGCTGATATCTCAGTATTTTGCCAATACACACAGATCGTATATATGGGGGGGAAAAAATCCCACTCCATAACCGATTTTGAGTTTTGAATATTCAAGATGTGTATAGTTGATACACCTATTCCTTTAAATTGTCTCAAATTGTCATCTTGCCTTAACAATTTTAAATGATCATTTCACTGATAATTCACTCATCTCTCCACATATACTACATCATTTATTTCAACTAATTAGCCAATAAGTACTGAGTCTGACTTTCCATCCATTTAGACTATTATAACCCCACAGACACTTGATTTACTTTGTGATTTCACTGGAGTTACATATTGAAACATAGGACTGGAAAAGACTTACTGTGTCTTCAAGTATAGCCACTGCTATTATGACATCCAAAAATCCTATTCATGAACTTGTCAAGCTCCAGATAAATTCTAGTTAGAATTTTATGTTTCCTTTATTCCTACTAGAAGAGCTTTCTGAAATCTTCCTCCTCCATGGGTTAGAAATTGGTATGCTAGAGCCTTCATCCATCCACCATTGCAGCCATTGAGAAATATGCCTTCTTCATCCATCTACTCCACTATTGAGGTCTTTATTTTATGTTGGACTGCTCTTTGTCTGATACTTCACCTTTGACCTCAACCCCAGTTGTCTTGGATCTCCTTGCTACTGGGCACAGCTATCTCCTCCACCAAGATCTGTGTGTTTGCTGATGTGCAATGGCCTCCTCATGTAAAACAAATAATGCGCAGGCTTCTCCCACTGGATTCAACATATGCCATAATACTAATCATACCCTAACCTCTGACAACATAGACAAATGCAGGGTGCTGCACCTTGGGAGAAGGAATCCACAGCATACATACAGGCTGGGGAGTTCCCTTCTTGAAAGCACAGAGGCGAAAAAGGGATCTTGGAGTCATTATTGAGCAGTTGGAGTATTGCATCCAGTCTTGGGCGCCGCACTTCGAAAGGGATGTGGCCAGCCTGGAGAGGGTTCAGAGGAGGGCCACCCATTTGGTGAAAGGGCAGCAGGACAGGCCCTACAAGGAGAGACTGGGGGACCTGAACCTGTTCAGCCGCAGCAAGAGGAGGCTGAGGGGGGACCGGGTGGCTGCCTACAAACTCATCAGGGGGGATCAACAGCAAATAGGCAGAATTCTTTTCTCTCCAGCACCACCTGGGGTGATGAGGAACAATGGTCATAAGCTGATGGAGAATAGGTTTAGGTTGGAGATCAGAAGGCAATATTTTACAGTTCGGGTGGCCAAAATCTGGAACCAACTTCCCAGGGAAGTGGTCCTCACCCCTACCTTGGGCATGTTCAAGAGGAGGTTGGATGATGACCTGTCTGGGGTCTTGTGAACCCAGCATTCATTCCTGCCTGTGGCAGGGGGTCAGGCTACATGATCTGTTCAGGTCCCTCCTGACCCTAGCTACTATGAAACTATGAAAGTGAAAGAAATCCAACAGTTTGTTGACAATCATGATATGTGAAATTTCTTTAGTGAAATCAAGGCTGTGTATGGACTAAGTTCTTGTGGACTCACCCTGGGTAGATGTGAAGATGGCAATACACTCTGCAAAGATGATGACTCCATCAAAACAATGCTTGAAGAACTACCAAAAGCTCCTGAACTGAGAAGCAACAGTGACTGATGAAACCATCAAATATATTCCCCAGCATCCACTAATGAAAGCACTTGCCAATCCACCAGCCTCTGAAGAAGCCCACCAGGTGATAAGACAGATGAAGAACAACAAAGCTTCTAGTCCTGATGGCATACCAGCTGAGGTCTTCAAAGTTGGTGGGGAAACTATGACCAACAAGTTCCACATACTTTCTCAAAATCTGGAGCACTGAGGAAGTTCCCACTAACCTAAGGAATGACAATACTCTCACTTCAATATTTTTAAAAAGCTGAGATTAGTTTCCCCAGTTAGACTTTTGAGGTATTGCCATCCTCTCCACTGGTGGTAAGATTCTTGCTTGAATTCTGCTGAACCAACTGCTCCCTCTTGTCAAGGAAATCCTTCCCAAGTCACAATGTGGCTTCAGACTATCAAGAGGCACCATGGACATGATTTTTGTGGCCCAGCAGATCCGGGAAAAATGCTGAGAAAAAATAGGAACAGTATATGGCCTTTATCAACTTGACCAAAGCCTTCAACTCTGTTAACTGTGAGGCTCAATGGAAGATTTTATTGAAGTTTGGCTGCCTAGGGAAGTTTATCACCATCCTAAGACTCCTTCATGACCAGATGACTGCCTCCATTTTATGCAGTCCCTTTGCCATTCGAACTGATGATCACCAATTGTGTTTTCCATCTTTGTTCTGGTCATCAAGATGCTCATCCATGACAAAAGGACACTGGTATTAGCACAGAGTACAGGATGGATGGGAACCTTTCAAAACTCTCCTGCCTCCATGACAAAACCAAAGTTTCTTCAACCTTGATTGTGGAACTTCAATATGCCAATAATTGTGCTGTTGTTGCACATACTGAGGAGGACCTACAGACAACCCTTAAAGCTTCTCTCAAGCATACCAGTGCCTGGGACTGGTGCTTAACAGCAGAAAAACAAAGGTATTTCACCAGCCTGCTTCAGCCAATCAACTCCCCTGGCAAAGACTTTCACTGACAGACAGGAGCTGGAGAATGCTGAACACTTTGCATACCTCAGCAGCCATCTCGCAAAGAAGGCCAACATTGATGAGGAGATCCAGTATAGGATCTGATGTGCCAGCTCTGCCTATGGAAACTGAATCGGCAGGTGTCCAATTATCATGACATCAGGACTTGAACAAAGTTTATAACCTAGCTTAAAATCATCTACAATTTCTTTTATATGCTTTCTTGGGAGTGCTAATTTTAGAGTGTAAACTGAGGCATCTGTGAAAACAGACTGAAAAGAAAGTTCCAATTGGGAAATCTTTCTATTGGACTGCTAAGCCATTAGAACTGATACACCCTGAAGTTCAAGGCCTTAACCCTGCTCACATGAAATTCTCTTTTAAGCATCTCTATCTTACCTAAGAAACAGAGATCCAACAAAGACAAAAATGTATGATTATCCACAAAGTATCCGGTGTCACTTTATGGAATCTGGGGAGAGGGTGTAACATTTTATTGTCAAGCCTGTACCTAGCTGAAACAAACAGAGAAGATCCACTACTTTGTTAATATAATTTACATGCTGAATGCCAGCAGTAGCAAGAAGTGCCAGATGCAATCTGTAGACAAGGTTCCTTGTGTGAATTGGATATCTTTTACTAGACCAACCCAAATAGTTGGAGAAAAGTTATTAAGCAAGCTTTCAGGTTCAAAAACCCTTCGTCAGGCTAAGGAAGTCTCAGCAGTTGGTGTGCGCTCTTCCTGGATGGAATGAAAAGTAAAGAAGCCAGGGGCTGGGCTGGGCTGGGCTGGGCTGGGCTGGGGAGTCAGTTGCCAGGCAGATTGTAATGTATCAAAAATCCAATGTCTATGTTTAATCCATGATCTCTAGTATCCAGGAGGTTGATGAAATGGAGCTCATAGGCTCGTCTCTGGGAAGTGTTGTGTAAGTTTCCCTTGAGGATCAGGACTGAGAGATTGGAGAGAGAGTGGCCCTCCTGTGAGAAATGTGCCCCCACCGGTAATTGGGTATTTCTGTCTTTGATGGATTTCCGGTGTGCGTTCATTCTGGTGCGCAGTTGTTGTTTGATCTCTCCTACATATTTTCCATCAGGGCATTTGGTGCATTGGATGAGGTATACTACATTCCTGGAGGTGCAGCTGTAAGATCTGGGGATGCTGATGGCTCTGTTGTGGGGTGTAGTAATAGTGGAGGTAGTGGAGATGTGGGGGCAGGTTTTGCATTTCTTGTCCTGGCACGGTCTGGATCCTTTTGGTGTGCTCTGGGCTTGAGGAAGTTTGCTTCTGGTGATGAGGTTGGCGAGGTTCGGTGCTTGTCTGAAGGCTAGGATGGGTGGCTCCGGGAAGATCTTTTTAAGAATAGGGTCTCTGTCTAGTATGGGTTGCAATTTTTTGAGGATTTTCCGTACAGGTTCAAGGGATGGGTGATACGTCATAACCAGTGGTGTGCGATTTGTGGGGGGGTTTCTTCTGTACTGCAGCAGTTCTTCACGTGGTATCCAGGTGGCTCTTTCAAACATGCAATCTACCTCTCTGGAGGAGTGTCCTTGTTGGGTGAAAGCCTTTTTAGATTGGTGAGGTGGCAATCCCGGGTGTTCTCTTCTGTACAAATGCGGTGGTATCTGAGGGCTTGGCTGTATATCACAGCTTTTTTGGTGCATTTAGGGTGATTGCTGGTTCTGTGCAGATATGTATGTTGGTCTGTGGGTTTCTTGTATACTGTGGTCTGTATTTTACCCTTCTGGATACTGATCATTGCGTCTAAAAAGGAGATGTTGGTGTTGGAGTATTCTAAAGAAAGTCGGATGCAGGGATGGTGACTGTTGAATTTCTGATGGAACTCAGAGATTGCAGGTTCTCAGTCCAAATGATGAAGATGTCATTGATGTATCTTAAGTATAGCAAGGGTTTGATGGTGCAGTTCTTGAGGAAGTCTTCTTCCAGGTGGCTCATAAAAAGGTTGGCATACTGTGGGGCCATTTTAGTGCCCATAGCTGTTCCCATCATCTGGAGGAAGTGTTGATTATTAAAAGTGAAATTGTTGTGTGTGAGGATGAAGTGTATAAGGTCAGTGATATCTTTGGGCCTGTATTCTGAGTTGTAATCTTGTTCCTGTAGATATGTAAGGCAGGCTTAGATGCCATCCTGGTGTGGGATGTTGGTATATAGGCTGGTAACGTCCATGGTGGCTAGGAGTGTGTTGCTGGGAAGGTGGTCTATGTTTTTAAGTTTCCGTAGAAAGTCTGTGGTGTCTTGTACAAAACTTGTTCTGTGGGCGACAAGCGGTTTTAGGATTGATTCAACGAAACCTGATATTCCCTCAGTTAGGGTCCCATGGTTGGATATGATAGGTCAGCCAGGGTTCCCTTGTTTGTGGATTTTAGGGAGCATGTAAAAAGTCCCCGGGTTAGGTAGCGGGGGGGATCAAGGTCTGTAGTTTTTCTTGTAGTCTTGATGGAAATGATTTAATGGTATTATTGAGTTTTTTGGTGAAAAGGGGAGTAGGATCTTCTTGTACTTCTTTGTAGTAGGTGGTGTCAGAGAGCTGTCTCTTGGTTTCCTTTATGTAATCCTCACAGTTTAGGATGACTATGGCTCCTCCTTTATCTGCTGGTTTTATTACTATTTGCTGGTTAGATCTTAGAGATTCTATGGCCTTTTTTTCTGGGAGAGAGAGATGCAATCTGTTTCATTTATTTTTAGAAAATTCTAGCCAGATCTCCCAGGTGAGGATCTGCACTCCTATTTACGCAAAATAAAATAAAAAAAATGAAGGCTTTCACTTTTGCAGATGCGTGTCTCAGTCAAATACTCAATAATGATTTAGGAATATCCCAGGCTGAGAGTTCAAAAATCTTTGTCTTACCACAAACCCCACCTATCTCAAAACATCATTCCCAGGTACACCCATTTTATTAGCTCAGTCACTGACTTTTAGTATTAACGGTTTTGCTGACACACCTGCAGAAATACTGCAGGGTTTGATGGGACACAGGTCCCATCAAGGGACCCACCTTTCCTCACTAAAGATCCAGAAAGGTTGTAACAAGTACCATATTTTCTGGAACATGACCCACACCTTTTCCCCCAAAACCAGCTGGTGGAAATTGGGGCATGCATTTTATGCAAGAAATACAGATCTCCACAGGTACAGAAATTTGGTGATGGGGGAGCAGTAGCAGTGTTAATTGTCATGGTTTGGGGAACAGTGAAAACAATGGTAGCTTTGCTATTAACTTCCAGGGGGAAAGAATTTTCACTAACTACTTCCTCACCTGCAGATAATAGGGCTTTTGCAATATGATGCACTTTAGTTGCTGCTATATTTAAATAGACAAAAAGCACCCATAATTCCTCTCCATTCAAGGCAACTATAATTTGCTTACTATAACAGAAAGCCAAGGTATAGCTAGGTTATCATCTGAAACAGGTTTAAACACAGAGCCTACAGTCAGCAGGATACTTGGAAAAACAAATAGCCTTGAAGGGATAACCACTATTTGGAAGTCAAGTTATGTAAAACATATTTTCCCCTGTGTTGTTTCTTTAAGTTGTTTGATTACACCTAGTATGTGTAAAGAGTGAAAATTATAGAATCTTCACCCTCAGTGGTTTAGGCTCTTTGTTGTAATAGCTACTTAAGTTTTAAAAGGTTTTCTTGCCTTCTTCCTTTGGTCTTTTTTATGCAGGTAAAAAGCTGATAGGAGTAAAGAAATGAAACAGGATGAAGAAATAAGCAGCCAAGAAAACCCTGCCAATTTTCTAAATCAGACACCATTGCTTTTGGCACCTTCTTGTTTGCTAAATACTGAGTCCAAATTTATCATCAAAGAGCTAGCAAGGCATGCAGATTGCACTCATGGTCCATATCTCTCTCAAAGGGAAAGCCTACAAATGTGGACAACTTCACAGTATTGCTTTCTTTTAAAACATAGATCAAATAAAACCTCCACCCACAACTGCACTGTATGTACTACAGTATATAAAAATACGCACTTGTACCTCTTTTTCCTGTTCTGCATTACATGTGTATAATTTATACACACACACACTGAAAACTAAATATGGAATAAGTTTAGCAATAATTTACTACATCAATACACACAGGTGGATTCCTAGTGTTCATATTTATGTGAGGCAAACATCCCTGGTATACAAACTGAGCCAGCACAGGCATATATTAACAGAGCAATAAAATATATCCTGATGATCATTAATGATGTATAAAATCCATGTCTTTTATGGTTTCATATTGTCAGTATGAATACCTATGTCTGGCTTCACAGCAAACCACTGGATTGCATGCATGACTTCAAGCAACTTGAATAATTTCTTACCAATGTTATAGCTTAGATAACAATACTTTTGGCTATTTGAAGGCTTAAAGTAAGATGTGCACTTAAGCATTTTTTTGGATCAAGTATTCATTTACATCTAAATAATAATAATAATAATATTAAAATACACTTGCAATGAATGACAAAGAAAATCTAGAAACATGCCTTACGTATGTGACAGAGGATGGCCATTACTGTTTATGCTTTAACTCGTTCTCCTTCCCTTTTTCCTACTTTTCTTTCCTCTTTGTTAACTACCACATGGAGATGGAGGGATACAACATGCTCGTACCTTCCAACTTAAAGACTGTGGAGTGCTACCATGGACTTGCCATGCATTGGTAGAGCTTTTCTAGACAAGGAGTTGAAACGTGATGGATATTTTCCTTAGAAACAGCATTGTTTTTAATAACACGGACTAGTAGACTTCTAACTGTGTGTGAAATATAAGCAACTTAATACTACTATGTGAAGTTTATATTTTTATTTCTTGCCTTTAGAGGGCAAGTTAACAATATTCTTACATTTCATGTATTACCTGTTATAAGGCAGAACCATAGCAGGGGCAAATCATCATAGAACATTTGAGTTCAGTGAAGTTCATCCATGTCAGTGAAACATAGCCATTTACCCCATATGAAAATGTGGCCAATTATATATCACACATACACATCAACTTTACAAAATTTTACTTGCTCTCTTTTTACGGGGATTTTTTTTTTTTTTTTTTTTTTTACAAGCAAATAAATCATTATTTGTTTTTTGTCATTATTTCCTATTAAAGAGCAGGGAAGTAAACATTTGCCTAGACACTTTCATTTTCACATCAATTTTACAAAGTGGAGAATATATTTTATGTAGATAAAAGAATCTAAGCAGAATAAAATAGGCAAACAAATACATTTTCTCAGGTTAATAAAATGTTATTAACTTAGGAGTTGAAGGTCATGTTTCATGTAATTTGAAAAATAGTTTTCCTCTAAATTTATATTTCTACAGTCTCTTTGCCTTTTCTAGAATCTCCATTCTATTTCCCCTAATTTTCAAACCTATATTGTGCCTTAGCCTAAAAGATAGCTATTTTAATAAATTACACCTTTTCACTATAATTTGTAATTCATCACACATGCAAGAATCTCTTAGGACTGTGTTCTGCTGTCCACTCTGCAGACAGCTTATTATTCAAAATATGCAATGAATCATTAATGATATACACCTGCATAGGGGAGATCAGAATAAAACCTTTAACCTGCGTTTTATATAGACTTTGAGGGCTAATATATCAGAAGCAATGATATTCTAGTGTCATAGACAAAAAGTAACTTGGAAAAACTAGTTATTTATATGATCTGATCAATCTCTTTTATGGCATGTACACCATCTTACAGGGGTGGGGAGGGGAGCAAGTAGAGGGTTGGAGGA
Source organism: Alligator mississippiensis (assembly GCF_030867095.1). Taxonomy (NCBI): domain Eukaryota; kingdom Metazoa; phylum Chordata; order Crocodylia; family Alligatoridae; genus Alligator; species Alligator mississippiensis. The sequence continues at coordinate 134,569,192 of NC_081826.1, forward strand.
GGACTGGCTGGTTGTTTTTATTGACAGCTCTTCCCTTTCCAATAGCGTGAGCAAACTATACTGATTCATTCAAACTCACTCCAAATCTACATGGGGGAGGAGGAAGGATATTATTGTTGTTGATGAAAAAATACTGTAACTAAAGCAAAGATTGGCTGAGTTTTACTGAAACTAAGTTGCTCACACCATTGGTCTCAAAGGGTGTCTATACACATGCAGCAAAGCTGTTCTGATGCACTGTAACTACAATGTGTCAGAGCAGACTCGATTAATCGAGTCTGCTAGAGCATGGTAATTACTGCGCTCCAGCAGACTCCAGAATCTTATGTATTAGTATCCCCATGCTGAAAAATGGCAGCAGGGGTGCTTTAACTAAAGCTCATTCAACAACCTTTAAAGCACCCCTGCCACCATTTTCCAGTGCAGGGACACTGATACATGATATGCTCCAGGTGTTTTAATTAAAGCGGCTCTCAAAGCCACTCTAATTGAAGTGCCCCTGTTAGGATAGCTTGTCACATTTAGCTTTAGTTGAACCTGCTTGAGTGGTGAATTACAGTATTATTTGAACTTTTCTTTTTCAGTATTATTTGAACTTTCTATTTTGTATCTGCACTGTCAGCTATAGCCTTGAGCTCACTTTCACATTATGTTTTTTTTATGCTATCATTGTAAGAAGGCAGCTTATGTTCTAGTGTTATCAACATAGGTGTGTAGAATGTGGGCCTTTTTACTAGCTCAAATTAACTGAACTTGGCACCTACTGACTGAATCAAAGGGATGAAATGATTGAATATGTTAATGAAAGGTGCTAAGAGGGGACCAACTGGACAGTGCCCAATTGCAGAGCCCTTGGAATTTCCAATGTTGGTGGACAGACCAAAATCAGGAGGTCTGAAGTATGCCCAAATTAAGATGATGGCAAAAGATCAAATTAAGATGTGTTCATGTGATAGGTTTGTTGGAATAAAGGAATATGTTGACAGGATAAAAACATGAACAGTATGATGATCGCAGGGAAAACAATCTGTAACAGGGCACCACCCCCAAGGTGGTTGAGAACCCCTGGAGGTGCCCCAGGTCCCCTTTATTTCAATCTACTTCTGGGAACAGTCTCCCCTTCTCTTCTCCTGCCATGTCTTGATGTTTCTTTTGGTTCTTAAAGAGGAAGCTGCCCCAGGGCTTCCCAAACCAGGTCTTCACTCCAGAGCACCCAGAGGTGAGCAGCTCCTGCCTTAAGACCTAATTGTATGGCTCCATATCAACTCTATACCATGCCCCATGCCTCGTAGAGGTCACAAAACTGTTGTCACCTCTGTCAGGGCCTGAGCCTATTTGGCCACTGCCCCTTTAGGCTAGGGACAAACATTACACATAAACTGGTCTAAGTGATCAGAAAGTGGTTTAAACCTCTAACAGAACAGATGTTCAGTGTACATAAACTGGTTTGAAAATGGCTGAAACTGGTTTGAGATAAACTTCGTTGAATGTAGTATCAGACTTAACTGATTTGGCTCAAACTGGTTTATGCAATCTCTGTCCCAAACTCCTTGCTGGTTTAAGTTAAATCAGAGTCCCCCAGCATCCCAGCATGTTCTCTGGGCTGGGCAGGGCTGGCCCCTCCCCTCTGCTCCTTGAGATTTGCAGCTCCAGCAGAGATTTGTAGGCACAGCAGGGTCTGCTGGCTTCCTCGTGTCCTACCCTCCACCCCCCTCACTGCTGAAGCAGGACATCCCCCCCTCCCTTCCCGCCCATCTCCCACAGCACAGACCCCACCCCAGGGACCCTAGGCATGTGGTGTGCTAGCTAATGCCAGGAAGTGTCTCTCTCTCTCCAGTTTCACTGGGACAGGCAGGCAGACAGAACAGGGCTTTTGGAGCTAATCAAAAGATCAGTCAGTAAGCTGTTTAAGAAGTTTGAAGTAATGGAGAGAGGCCATTGTTTTGCTAATAGAGAATCAGGTGATAAAGATTCTTATCAGCTTCCGGCTGGCTTACTTTCTGCAGCAAACTGACAGGAAAGGATGACAAAACATGGAGGGAGACTGAAAAGCTCCGTATTATCAATAGATGCACACACCCCACTTGCCTCACAGTGCTAGCCCAAAGCTGGGGTCTGGCAACACTCCCACCCCTTGAGCAGCCAGTGGGGAAAAGCCTGGGACTGTGCAGGCAGACATCCCTAATGAGAGAGTCCTGCCAGGATCCAACCACATCCCACTCAGCTCAGCTCCCTGTAGAAGGGAAGGGAGGGCTGCTGTCATGCTGCCTGGCTTCTAGCCTGAGCCACTGCAGGCATGTGCCTGAATTTCCTCAGTCCAGAGAAAATGTCTATCTAGTTTCCAATGGGTTCAGCCTAGCCAGGTTAGACTGACCTGCAAAGACTAAATCAATTCAGGCTCAGGCTTTTTGAATGTCTGTCCCTAGCCTTAATGTGGCTAAGCCTTCTAGCCTAGGCCCACTGTGTTGGATCTAGCTTTGAGGACCTAGCTCAGCTTCCTCCTTTTCTACCACTAGGTAGCCACTGGGTCCCTAGCCCCTGTCAGCTGTGTGCCTATGGTTCTGGGCTCTCTGGGCTCTGTTTCTTTGGGCCTTGCACTAGTGGCTGAGCTCCACTACAGCTTAATACTCACTAGAGCCTTGAGCCTGTCCCTGGTAGGGCTTAAGGCACTCATGTGCCTCTGAGCACTAATGAGGCCTCCAAACCTCCCCTTCAAGCCTCATCCCAAAACCTCCAGTTTAAACTACAACATAAACACTAAAGCCCTGGGCTATAACAAATAAAAAAATAATAGAGGCAGCATGCCTGCTTACCCCACAGCTCCTTCTCTCCAGGTCACTTTATCCTGTAACCCAGCCTGCAGAGTTATTTCCTTTAAGTCTCCTGGGCATTCAAGATCCCACCCTCTACTTCAGCCTGGTTTAATCCAGGGCTTATATAGCTCTGGCCTGAGCTCTCTCCTGGTCATGTGATAGCCCCCAGTCAGCTGACTATCCTGCAGGGCTACCCTTTAACTCCTGTTCTGCTGGCAGGCTGTGCCCTGAAGACTCTGTCCTTAAAGGGGCACCCTGCTTTCTAGTAACAGGGCTAGGGGTCCCTGTTACACAATCAATGGTACCTGGAAATCAGGGGTTGTTAGAGGAGTGAAATTAAAGAATAAGCATAAAAGGAGGCAATAAGGAAGTTGGGTGTGTGTTGTCACCTATCCGACAACATCTGGATTGGGCCAACCAGAAGATCATCAAAAGACTGCCCATAGATGATCACCCTTCACTTTCAGGAATCAATTGGTCATCTTTTTTGTGAGTGGAGTAATATCTGGTATTGGGTAAGACCATTGGACTAAATGTTTTTCTCTCTCTATATATATAGAAATTACCAAGATATCCTTTAGCACCATCTGCTGGACAGTTATGTTGATACACAAGACACCCCAGGCACTTTAATTAGAGCAGCTCTTGGAGCTGCTCTAATTAAAGTGCCCTCCCCCTTGAACTCCCAGAGCATGTGTATAAACTTCCAAAGTGATGATATAAAGTCACATCAAGAGCCTTCCATATTTTTTCAAAGGGCACAATTACCATTCAAAGATTTAAAATAAAAGGTTAAATTAAAAAAAGAGATTTAAAATAAAAGTTTGCCTCTTGTGAAGGTACTGAAGAGGAGAACATTCTTAACCTTTCCATTAGTCTGGTGTCTCTACTACAAGACTACCACCATGTACATCCTTCTCCTGTTATAACAAAGTTAGGCCCAAATGGCTACCTACTAGCATGCAACTGACACACCTTAATTCTGTTATGTTATCTGCTTCTTGTCTTCTGCAAAACTTTCAAGAACAAGGATTGTTGACCTGGGGCCATCAAAGAATGTTCAGTCCCCAGAGACTTCCATAAGCTTTCCAAGTAGGGTGCCAAATGATAATTTGAAGCCTGTTTTCATAAGCTCTGGAAATTATTTTTCTCTTAGGCATGTTGCCTTTATTTATCACCATAAATGCTGAATTAATGTGTGAATATTTTTCACTAAATTTCACTAAATTTTGGGTTGGATCTTTTTGCAAAAACGCTGTAAAATTATTTTGGAAAAACATTAACACACATGTAGATATGTTAAAGCTCATTAACCTTGTATATGGACTGACTTGGGAGTAACTTTAGTTCCACATCACTCAGTGCACATGGCATTAATGCACTTTAACATGTGCACATGTAGACACAAGCCTAAATGGCCTTAATGTGCATTAAATTTAGGCATGCCTAAATGCACATGTAGACGCATCCTTAAAGTCACATTTATTCAAAGCCAGATTCTATTTGAACAGTAGTCCACTTTCCTGCTTGATCATACTAGAGGCTCCAGCCTCACCCTAAGCTAGGTATCTGAGAAAAACACTCCCAAGACAGGAAGGAGAAGAGACAAGAAGGATGGACCCAATGGGGCTAGACCCGATTATCTTCTGAGGTCCCTTCCAGCCTTACTATCTATGAAAAAAAAAAAAAAAGTGTGACACACATGAGCATTGATACAATGTAGCTTCCTATTGGGATCCAGACTTTGTGACTTGGGCCCCTTTCCAGGGATTCACCCAATACTCATGCTCATCTCTAATACAAATGCCCCTTTAAAACACCCATGCAGCAAAACATTGCCAGAATGTTCCACAAATGATTATTCAAACTTATTATTTGAAGACGGCAGAGAATATGATTATGAAGGAAAATCTGCATAATTATTTTTTTAAAGGGGTGTGCATCATTTGGCATAATTTGATACATTTAAAGAGAGAAAACAGACTCTTTATTGATATTTCTGTGAGCTACAAACAGAAGTGCAGGGATGATTTAAAAGCATCTATCTACAGAATAGAATGAACTCATTACAGGTAAATTCAACCCCTTCCCTTCATTCCTTGCTTGCCTAGCTTGTTTCATTAAGGATGAAGCTATTGAACAGAAAAGAAGTCTGCACTGCCACTTTCCATCTCCAAATGTCTTTTGGGTTAATAAAGAAGCTGGAGAACTAAGAAGCAAAGCCTAATGCAGGTTCCTCTCTGTGAAAAGACAGTATAATGCTGACAGATTAACAGATTTTGCAGAGAGAGATACTTTGGGACTAAACTCCTAACTGATTCCATGTGGTGGGACCTTCCTGAGCTTACTCATCTGCTAGCAAACTTGAGACAGCTGACAGGTTTTTAAATGGTGAACTCCTTTGGGTCACATTACTTAATTATACAGTACATCCAGGGATACGCACATGGGTCTTTTATGGTAAATGATATGACTGTCTTAAAAACTCATTAATATGTCATTAACCAAGCAGACATTTACTAATTAAACAATTAGCCCCTCTCTTCTATTGCTTTATTCCACCCAGAGATTCTCATTTACTCAGATCCTCACTTCAGAATTTTTTTAAATTTCTTTTTCAGGATAAAATGCATATCTATAAAACTAACTCTAGAGCTAAAACATTTTCTGCATTTTTGGCCCAAATAAGAAATCAAACGCAATGATCAGGTTCCCATCTGGTGTCAATCAGTGTTGCCTCATTTAAGTCAAAGGAATTATGATTTAAAGCAGCTAAGGGTCTGGCCTCAGGCTTGAGCCATTTGAAATGCTAGTGCACTACCAAAATTTTGACTTCTGCTAGCCAACCTAATTGTGATTTTATGAATGTACAGAAGTACATTCAGCCTTCAGTTTAACTGCATAATTATTAAAAACACACACCAACTCCAACACCAATAAAACAAGCATAAATATGCACAGATGAAGGACTGGAAACAGATCATTTTGAATCACCATCTGAAGTTGAACACCAAAGGAGCACGCTGTATTCCTCCCTTTGAACCTCAAAGAATTTTTAATAATTTTACTCACGCTGTTTTCTGCTGATAAATGTTGCTTGATTGTGCTTGATGTGCTTTAACTGTGATACAAAGAAGGATTATCAAATATATCAAACTAGAACATAGCACATGTCTTTTTTTGGAAAGAAATGCCCCCTTTATGATCAGACAGTAAACAAACAAGCTTTTCTTCTTACTTGGATTAGCAATGGGTATTAATGTACAGTAGTTCTACAAGCACATACATATCTCATTTCTCCCTATAGACATAAAGTTTCTTCTCCCTGTTTATCGTTGTGAGTATGCTGCTTCCTAACAGTTATATTTCCTGTTGTTTGTTGTGGAATACTATTTGTAAGAACAATTGGATTATCTGAAGCAGACTTTGGGACAGGTTTAGCTGGAGGGATGGAAGGGAGGAAGGTTGCAGTTTCCCTCTTCTAGGCCTTTGGAGGTGTTGGTATACATAGGACCCTGAGGGCAGGCTAAGCAGCCCTGACCTTCCTTTGTAATTCAATAAGCCTTGTGAAGCTTTCTTAGTTCACAGTAATGTGGGGACATGGATTTTACCTTGACAGGTTCCCACTCTACTCTGTCTCTGGCTACATTCATAGGTTTCTCCAAAACACTCCCTGAACTGCTGTGGAGGCAGTACAAAGTGAATGCAGTCATTTCTGCCCCTGGGCATAAAGGCCCCAGATAAGGAGTGGTTATACCATTCCTGTGGGCCCTTGTTCACAAGCGTAGCTGGTACAACAGTGTTGAAAGGCAAAAATGAATCAAGTCCCATATATTTAACATATCTGAGGCCAATTCCCCAGTACAAATCACTAGAGGTTAGAAAGTATCCTCAGTTGTTAGGGCATTTACCAGTGCTGGAATCCTTGATTATCTGATTACACTGCTCAAGTGTTATACAACAACTTTATTGCACTGATATGGCCCAGAAGGTGCAAGGTAGCATACAACTATGCCCATTGTGCCCCATGTTCAATGGCTAAAGTACCTTTGTGAAAATTCAATGCTTAGACAAGGGACCCAAATGACCCCACAGTTAAAATTTTCCATATTTCCTCAGAAGTACAGTATGGGCAGCAGTAGCAAAAGCTTCTTCTGTGCTACTTCACCAAAATGCCTCTGACTGACTGGAAAGGATCACACCTAAGAACGTAGGAGTATTGATCGCTATTACCCTATTTCTCTGTCTAGCCTAACACACCAATAACCAAAAATCATTCTTCCACCTAATGGCTTCTCTGTGGTCTGTGTTAGAGAAGTTGATGGTTTCAGTCTTGTTCTTACTGGACAAATGTCACTGTTCTCTTTGAGCCAACACTGACATAGCACTAAGGTGGAAGGTGAAAGTGACTTCATACTACCTTTGTTTCTCTGACTCTGGGGCTACTTATGGGTCAACTCAATCCCCAGTACAGATCACAGCAGCCTCAAGGCTTCTCTACGTTACGTGTGGTTGCCCCCATGGATTTATTCCAGCTACTGGGACATTTTGATTGCTGCTGCTGCACACCCTCCTTTCCTCCAGCCACCCTTTCTATGCTGGCTACAAGCAGTTAACACAGTGATGCTACATTGACTCCTCATTGCCCAAGGCTTCCTTCTTTACTAAGGAATTACCAAATGGCAACAGTCAGCAGCTTTACAACACATTTATGCCATCAAAAGAGAACAAAGTGTCCATAATGTAATGTAAAATTGGCCTGTGTATCCAAATAGTCCCTGACACCTATGCTGTGATTTTTTTTTAAGCTTCCAGTTATTGGCAATGCAGAGATGGTCTGAAGGCAATGGTGGCATTTGTCCAGTAAGAACAGAACTGAAGCCATGAACTTTTCACACACAGACCACAAGGAAGCCATAGGTGGAAGAACGTTTTGATTATTGATGATGTACACTGGAATGGAATCAATGGTCTAAAACATGAAGAGCTTCTTTTGCCGTTTGCAACCATCCAAGCTCATCCAATCCCACAACCAATTACCATTTCAGTGTGACGAGAAATAAGCACACGCTTCCATACACACATTTGGTCTGTGTTTACATAAGGCCCAAGAGATATGTCAAGAATATGACCAAGAAAGATAATGCTCTGCTTTTTCATACCTGTTACACAGACAGACAATTTTCTACAACTAGAAGCAGAAGAGCAAAGTGATATTTGTGTGAGAATTTTTTTTCTAAAAGAAAGATCAATCCCCCCTCCACTGACTGAAGAGAAAATTAATTACTGCAGCTGGCAAAGGATAAATTATTCCATTTTACAGAGTTGTGTAATTATAGCAGCTGCAGAGTCAAAAACTGGCTGCTGACTTTGAACCTCAACCCCAACGTGACACTTCTACTTCCATTTAGTTCTGCCATTTGTGAGCATGTTGAAAGTTCTCTCACCGTGTCTCCATAATTATATGTTGGTTCAAAAATAATCACTGGCTCCATTGCATAGATGAAACCTTATCATCTGGTTAGCAAAAGGTATGTTGTATTGTCTTTGAAGTGCTGAAATCCCCACAATGGAAAATTTATTAGGGGAAAGTGGTGTTATGGCAACACAATTAATTCTGCCACAACATGTAGAATTAACTACACTGCTAAGAATTAAGGATTCAAAGAAGAGTTAAAAAAAAGAAAAACACTGTATGTCAAAGCATTAAGTATCACCTTTGTAAAGGTCTAACAAGACCATTTTAAAAAGACTCATCTCAGTGGGACATCAGAATTTTAAAAAGTGGAAAATAAATGGTTAAAAAAAAAAGGGAAAACTTTAGGCTTTTTTTTACCCCAAGTCTGTAATGGAGGTTGCTGGTTATGCTTGTACAGAAAATGTTGTTCTCTTTTTGAAGTCAGGAGGAAAGTTTTTAATCTCATCTTTAACTTTAATCCTTCAAAATATGTAAGAGATTTAGAAGTGAACAGGGTACATTTGGCAGAAGATCCTAGTTATGGAACGAAGGTAATTCCTTTCAAGTACTGATTGCCAAGAGAGTTCAAAGCTTGAAACCTAAACTATCTATCAATTCCAGCTACAAGCTGCAATCTACTGATTTTTGTGTGTTCTTCTATTGATCAGAAATATTTAGAAAAATCAAGTACAAGCTACAAATGAGCGAGACAATGCAATTATTACAAAAAAGAAATGGTGGCTGTTGGTTTGATTTTTTTTTTCAGAGCAAATGAGAATAAAAGGAATTCAGCAATGCACATAAAAGTATTTATGATGATTTTAAAGTACTGTAATTATTTTATATATCCAATAAGCCATAAAACACATTTCAGGAAGATAGAGAAAAGTTGGTGGGTGAGTGGGTCAAGCTGTTAAATTTTAGCATACCTGATCCTACTATAGACACTTCTCGATGAGTCCATACTCATTGCATACTTTAAAAAGCCATTTCATACATTTAAAAACTAAAATCTACACATTATAATATATTGCAGTAGGACCCAAAGGCTTCAAATAAGGCGAGGTCCTCACTGTGTATATAATAACAAGAGACAGTCCTTTCCTGAAAAAGGCAAACAATCAAACAGTCACAGAAAGGTTGGGAGAAAAAGAATGGCATTCCCACACTGCAAATAGGAAATTGAGGCACAGATAAGTGAAGTGACTTCACCAAGGTCATCATTAAAATGCCACAGAGTCTTACGTATTCAGTGTCCCACATTTCAGAAGGGCAGTGGAGGGTATTAACCCATTCAACAAGCTTTAGTTAAAGCGCTCCAGATGTCATTTGGAAACATGGGATGCTGAATACATGAGACTGCAGCATGCTGGAACATATAATTATACCTGCTCTAATTAAAATGCCCCCTCACCCCCACCCCAGAGCATGTGTATAGGCACCCAGTGTTTGTATCTTGCACACAGTACTCATGCAAACTCCCATTGTGTTCAGTGGCATCGTGACAGTAGACCATGAAGACAACTGGGACTTGTACAAATAAGGACTGAATAAAAAATTAGTATGGACCTCAAGATTTGGCATCTAACCATTTCAGTCCAAAAAAAAAATTAAATACCTCATTAAGTGGGACAAATCTAGTCTGCTCCATCTTTTATGCCAGGACAGTGGGAAATGTTTAAAACAGGACCGAGATCAATTCTCTCAGACCTTTTCAAATCCGGTATCAAGCAGCAACTTTAACAAGATTAGACTGTACAGCCCTAGCAAGGTAGTTTAAGTAAGCAATATGGATGAAAACAAAACTACAGTGGAATCTTTCTATATATTTAAAATAGGTCTTATCAACTACTTTATATCTAGGGAACTACTTAAATCACAATGGAAGCATGCTGCGCAGTGTCTCCTTTAATTCTGCTCTTTTTGCCACGTCCTCCTTGCTGTTGATAGGCCAAGAGGCCCCAGCAGCTCCACTGCTTGCTGCTCATCAGCTGCAAGGCAAAAATAAAGGCATATTTAAAACCATGGTTTTTGCCTCCCAGCTGATTGAGAGCAAGTGGCAAGTGGTAAAAGGCGGGGCCACTGGGGCAGAGGGGGGAAAGGGGGTTGGTGAAAAGAGCAAGATTAAAGAAGACTCAGAGTACTTCTGCTGTGATTTAAGTAAATACCTATTTACATCTATCTAGCAAGGATCACATAGCACGCTGAACTCAGCCAAAATTATCAGAATCCTATGAAGATTTTGCCGTGAGTATGAAAGATAAGAGCTAGTTTTATCAGTTGCTCCATTGTGGTCAGATCCAAAGCATCATACATTTAATAGAATGGCTTTGTGGAAATTTGATCAGGCCCTTAGAGAAGAAATTTCAGACTTAAGCAAAAAAAAAAAAAAAGAGAACTTTTAAATAAAATGCATTTTGCTAAACTTGTAATTTTTTTTAGCCTTATTATTTAAAGGGGTTTTTTTCCCCCATCCCTGGTATACAATATTTTCTGAGGTTGGTGTCAAGCAGAATCGAACACCGTTTTCAAGGGGGAAGAGGAAAGCTCTTCCTCAGGACTCCCCAAGAAGTGGCCTTATTCAGTCTTCCTCTCCTGAAAGGACTCCTCGCAGCTAGCCCTGGTGTGGCTTCATAAAGGGCAAGCCTCAGGCTTTAAAACCCTGGATCTTCTCAGTCTGTGGCTTCCCCAGTGATCTATAACACCCCCACTTCTGGGAGCTCCTTCTTTTCTGTCAGCCCCCAGGAAGGAGAGGGGGGTTTCTTCTTTTAAAGAAGAGGGGTATCAGAGTGCTGATAGTCTCCAACAGTACAATAGACTCTGTTCCAAAATAGCCCTGTCTTTATTGTGTCATTTATTGTGTGCAGCAATAAACTCCGGTGTTTACAGGTGCTCCCGGGACTACAGCATGTTGAACTGGGTCAAAGCAGCCTCAGCTGGCAGGGGACCCAGGGGTCATCCTACCACCCTGTGGCTGCTCTGACCCAACTCAATGTACTGTGGAGGGGCTGGCTGGGGCACAAGAGTGCTTCAGTGCAAGGTTAGCCAGCAAGCAGCCTCAAGCACTGAAGCACCCTTGTGCCTCAGCCAGTCCCATCAGCATCTACACGTGTGTTGCTGCACATGAAAAAAAACTCTGCAGCAGGACAGTATTTGTATTTACATGTACTAACCAGCTGTGGAGTTCATTCGTTTCCTGGGACCTGACAGGGCCACACATGTAGATTCTAAGATGTTCACTGTAGAGCTAATTGGGCAACTCCGCAGTAAATGTCTCATGTAGACATACTCTCTGTGTTTTTATTTCTTATTACTGTATATTCTGTAACAGCTGCTGAGGCATATTATATAATAGTTGCATGTACAGCAATAACAAATAGTCATTTTCAGTGTTCTGCGTGCAGTATGGTTTTTTTTATCCTCTGTAGAAGCGTGAGGATGTTTGTGCAATCTCAAAATATTGTTGGATGCTGGATGCCCTGCATGTCATGTATTTCATGAAAAAACAGAAATCTCTAAATTGACAGGTGGCAAGATGGAAATGAGGCACAGGAGACAGTAGTGTGTTTTACATGTGCTTTTTAAAATTTAAGGAAATATACATAGCAAAGGCAAAACTCTGCAAACTTTAGAAGTTATGATATTTGGTTGTGAGGATTTCTGCAAACTCAAAGATTTCGGAAGTACTCAAATATGCAAAATATTTTAAGGAAAACAAGCCCATATTTGAACATAAATCACTCTGTTATTAAGTGCAGATACTTTAGCACTTAAAAAAAGATAGGATTATATTTTTTTCACCTCGTAATTGCAACAGCTACATTTTATTGACATTTGCATAGGAAGGAAAGTATGGAATCCTAAATTGCATTATTCTTCAAATTTCTGCTCTTACAAACTTCATAGTCAAACACTAAAAGGTCATACCTTAAAAGGAGGGGAATCTGACTTAACTTTTTAGTTTATTTCCTTTGATTATTCTAAACATTTAGTTTGTACTGATATTAAAATCTGGATATCAATATGACTATAAGAAGAGTAAAAGTTCAGATGGACAAAATAATCTATAAATACGGTTCTTGATAAAATAATGTCATCATGGCCAATCTAAACACATTCCTTTAATCTGAGCAGGTAATCCAAGTCCTACAAGCAGGGGTACATACATAGGATATATAGCAAGGCAGCCTCAGGGCTGAGAGAAATCTCCGTTTTAGATATCCAAACCCATGATGTTTCACTGTTACCAATTCCAAGCTTCCCCTTCAGTCTTTTTGGAAGGAGCTTGGAGTCATAGATCCCACCCTACTCCCTTGCAAATTTCTGAAATGAGGAAACAGCTTTTGCTCTTTTTATTCCTTACTTCCCCAACAATGATGAACAGACCTGATCAAAAAAAATGATGATGTTTTGACAAAAATGGGGCAATTTTCATTTTTTTCATAGAAAAACCATCCAGAAATGTAATTGGTTTCATTTAATTCATATTAGTCATTAAAGAAAGAAGAGGGAGAGACTCTTGTAAGGTAAGGCAATGTTATGTTTAGAGTTGCATTAAGACAACAACAACAACAAAAATGAAGCCATTCTTATGAAGAAATACATTTGATTCCTTTTATTTGTTTCATTTTACTTTACTTGCTTAATCACAAACAAGACCAAGATATTGCTCAAAAGACTATTTCCAGAAAGCTTAAGAATAGTGTGCATTTAGCCAAATATTCACGAAGGCATTTTCACCACATATGTGCTCTCATGATTGCTTTTATCACTCATATACTAGAGGAAATGAACAGCTATAAGGGAAAAAGGACTCTTAGGCCGAGTCCAGACAAGGACAGCTATGTGGTATGTTGCCCTGCAGACATGTCTGCAGCACACATGCCACACTTTGTTGTTCTCTGCACTGTAAGGGAGCAGTGGCAGGGGAAGAGGGGAGTTGACCCCTGGATATCCAAGGGTAAAAAAAAAAAAAAAGGCAGAGTGGCAAACACAGTAACAGTGTACGCCGCCCAAAGCCGGAGCCTGAACAGCTGGAACCACACTCCACTGCACGATTGCCGGTGCTGCAGCCCCAGCAGGGCCCCAGACTCCCAGGTAAGGCTGTTGGGATGAGTCCAGTGCTGGCCCCAGCCTTCCGTACTCATAACTTCCTGCGTGCCAGACTGCATGTGGCACAGGTTTTCCCCTTGAATTCTTAGCAGCAGTGCAAGGTGCGCCATCACTAGTTGTCCCGGGGGAACCAAACGTCCATGCATGTCTAGACACAGCCTTACTGTTTGTAAATGTTACATCATCCAAACAAGAATCAAGCAGCACAGTGAGATATAGATGGCCCAATGGCATGACATGACTTGTAAAACACGAATCACATTCAGGGTCTGTCCAGTTTTCTATTTACTGCTAGCAAAAGACCCAACTGGTCTTTCAGTAATTTTTATGAGTTTTCTACCTCTCAAAGGTGTGCTAGTCATGTTACAGAAGGTACAGAAAGCCATCAATGAGTTTCTGAAGGTGAACTGCAGTCTGTAGGCTATTACCTACTTTATGAGACCAATTAAAAAGAGATGCACATTTCAGATTAGATATAATTTTATATCTTAATTTGATTACAAATATAATGATATGCTTGTCCTGAAGATATTTTAATACCAACATAAGAAAGCAGTAATTTTCCTTCTAATTTGGTTTGTCATACCACACAAATCTAAATGTAACCAGTCCCTGCTCTTCTTAACTGTGGGTACAAGTCTTATAGATTACTGTGTTCACCACTAAGGTAGGCATCTTTTTTATATACATAATATAGAAAACATGATAATCTAAAGTTCCTATTATATTCCATGAAAATGCCTGGAGAAAAGTTTGGAAGAATCATTCTTGTGCATGACATTTGTCACATATGTAAATATATCCCAGGAGGGATTGCTACTTAGTCCTAGCCAGGAATATTAATATTTCAGTTCATGAAATTCTTGTTGCAGGTATATAGAAGTTATTTGGACTGTTCACTGCTTTGTCAGCTAGTATCCCCACATACCATATTTTCTCACATACAACACATACCCCACCCCCCCAAAAAAAACCAAAATAAACAGCTGCTGGAATTTGTAGCATGCATTATAGGCAAGAAATGTGGGAAAAACAGTTACTGTGGGTTACAGATAAAATGCAAGTAAAATATTCACATGACTCTCAGGGAGCAGAACAATGAGCAGGCTCTGCTTCCTAGCTACTGCTACAGTGAAAGATGTTTTTTCTTCAAATTGCCTTTTTTTTTAAAGTGCATATTCTATTTCAGATCATGTTGTATGTGAAAAAATATGGTAAATATACTGAAATGATGGTGAATTTCCAAGCTGTGTCAAACTCTTACCAGATGATGTAGGAGCTAAGAGGAAGACAGGATTCTTCACTCATCATTGCATGGCAGTTTAGGATTAGCTACAATGCAAAATTGGACTTTCAAAAAGGCTGAGGGAGGGGGTAGGGATTCCACAGCATAGAGCTTGGATTTATACCCAGACATGGATAGACCTAAGCAACATTTTTGGAGCTGATCAAGAAATTTCTGACAAAACAGGTTTTCATTGGAAAATGTTAATTCATCAAAACTGAGATACTTTTGTTAAAACATCTGTTTTGAAGAGTTTATTGATGACACACAGGCAGGGCAGCATATGCCTGGTTTCTTACCAGCTTGCCTAACAGCTGCTGGAGAGCTTGGTCTTCTAGATCCTGTGACCCTGGTGTCTTACAGCTGGGACCCCCCAGGCTTCATAGCTTAAATTTGGCCCCTGCATGTGGACTGCAGTATGGCTGGGTACCCAGTGTCACTGAATCTGGGGGCAATTCTCTCTCAGCTTAAGAGGGCTCAAAACTTCATATTTTACCTCCTCCAGGCTCTCTGCTATTAGCTTGAAGCCTGAGACATGTGGAGTCCCCTGTCTTTGCTGGGGTTTGAGTCATGGCTCAAAAAAAGTGTTTCATTACAGAAATACCATACATTTTCAAGAATGAAATATTGTAGGATTTTTTTTAGTGGGGGTTTAGAAGAGAGAGGGAGAGGGAAGATTCCTGGGGCGAGGCGGGGGGGAGGGGGGAGGGTGCAGAGAAGGGTTGCCTTGATTGGGGCCTTTTTTCCTCCTGGGAATTCAAATTATCACAGAATAAAAATTTAGTTCCTTTCCAGCTATAATCATTCCCCACTTTCCCTCATTTTCTTGTGACCACACTGATCCACTCTGGTCACACACTGGGTACCACCCTGTCCTCACCTGCCATGCCTTTGTTGCTACTATAAATCTGGGAGGTTCTTTCCAGAAAACCAGAATGGTGGTCCTGGGTGCCCTTACCTGCACCATATCTTGGCCTCTGACAGCCTGGTCACAGTTCACTCAGCCTGGAGCCCACCACTTCTATAAAAATCTAAGCCCCTCTGTGGAGCATCTTCAGTGGCCTCCTTTCCTCCCTTTTAGCCACTCCCACACCTCACAGCCTAGACAGCAACACAAAGTGAAACAAACACAATCAAGTGTAGTCGGGGTGCCTTTCTCTAAGCTCTCCCCAGGCTTCTACTCAGTTCAGCTGGCTCTGCCAAGTCAACCCCTTCTGGGCCTATTTAGTTCCTCCAGTTTCCCATATTGTTTCTCTATTCAGCACAGGTAGTTCCTTCACCTAGCACAGCCAGGGTCAGTCTCCAAGTCCCCATGCTGCTTCTCTCTGCTCCCACCAGTGAAGTCCTGCCTCCAGCTCTTCCCAGTTCAGACCGATCTCTCTGCCTCTGGTGCAGGGCTTATATAGCCCCTTATGGCTCCCCTATCTGAGTTAAGGACACCTCAGCAGGCCATTACCTAATTAGCTAGCCCTACTCTCAGTAACAGGGCTTGATCCCTGCTACAAAGAGGTAGGCATATCAGACTGAGTAGGTACCCATCCAGCTTGCCAATGGGAAATGGTACAGAGGTGCATCTGTAATTCATCCCTCCTGAGAGACTGCACACCTCTGTCCACTTGGTGCCCACAGCCTGCAATCCTCTCCTGAAAGCAGGGGATTATGACCATTCTTTCAAAGGACTGAACGGGGCTCAGTTGGTGGCAGTAGCCAAGTGGTTAGAGTAAGCAGTAGGAAAACTGGGTTCAAATCCCTCCTTAGCCTGAGAGTATTCAAACCCACATCTTCCACTCCCCAGGACAGTCCTAACCACCAAGTTATAGGCTGTTTTGGGAGGTGGATATACTGCACACCTTCTGCTGAAGGTACACAAGTGAGCAACCAGAAATTCAAGACTCATTGGGCTAGAAAAAGAGGGAGCTTGCCTCTGTAACCTAACAGTTAACACACTCACTTTGGCCTAGGGGGACTTTGCCTCAGGTACCAGCTCTCCAGACTGCATCTGCATTTTATCCAATCACTGTTTAAAATATGTAAGTAGTCAGTGTGATAGGCATGCTCTGAGCATGCTTACTGGATCAGAGCCCTAAGGAGCCTAACACAGGGAATGCCTTGTTCTTGAATCATGACTGGGCTTAAGCAAGGTACAAGAGCCAAGCAGCTCAGGCTGGGGCAGTTCTGAACACGAATGTTACATGCCTGAGGAAGGTTAACCAGTAGATGGGGCAGGGGTGGGGGGACCTTATGGGTGCATCTACACATGAACTTTAAATTGCATTAACCTATTTTAATGCACATTAAAGCATCACTAAAAAGCCCTATGCTATTTAATTAATGTGCATTAAAATACGCTAATACGCATTAAGCACCACTTAAAAACCATGCTTATTAGTTAATGCACATTAAAACACGCTAATAAGCATTTTCCTAGTACCTCACAATGGAGGGACTAGATTTAATGTGCATGAACTAAAGCACATTAATGCACATGTAGACATGCCCTATGAGTTTAGACACCTCCAGACTTAGGCTGCAGCTGGGCAGGGCTTTTTGAATCACAAATCAGAAGCTATGCTTCCTAATTGTGCCTAATCCCAGCTTTAGTACTTTATTTGATCTTGTCCCAAGTGACCTGGTCCTCTTTTGGGGCAGCATTCATACACTGTCCTCTGCAATCAGTAGTGTCCAATAGCACAATCTAGCCCTGAATCATTAATGATACAGTTCTTATGTCCCATACAAATTTTGGCAGTCCTACATTTTCCACTGAATTCAATGCAAAACCTCCACTGATTTTAACATGAGCAGAAGCATGCGCCTATTGTTTGTTGTCTGTAAGCACTGGCCTTCAGTTGCAATATGGGAAAAAGAGAACATTGCTCCAGAAATATAAATGTATGAGAAATCCATCTAGGCATCCCCAGCCTTGACATTATTACCTTCTATCACCAAACTCATCCTTGAAGTAATCTATTTTCATGCCCTTCTAGAGCCTCGCACCCATTCTTTATCCATTGCTGCACAATAAACAGCCTTAAACTTTAATGGGCTGCAGGACTTTTATATCATGCTCATTCACTGAATTTCAGCACAAAAGTTGCCACATATTTTATAGTTTAACACAAAGGTGTTTGGAAATGTGATTGTGCCTGGGAGATTGGAAAACTCTACCTTTAGGCTAAATTATATGCATATGAGGACCTAATACTATTTAAATAACAGTTAAAACGCAGCCTTCAAATACAAAGCCAGCTATTAAAATATTGCCCCAGGAAACATGGCAAGGTTTAAACTAGCATTATGCAAGCAAACAGGAAGGGGAGAGAAGATTAGGTCATTTGAATGACTGTACTATATTCCTCTCTATTTTTAATTATCACAAATTTAATCAACTTGTCCTGTTTGTATATTTGGTAATAACCTTTCACCTTTGCCCTCTGGAGTTGTTTTGTATACATTTTTTTTTTCTTTTATCTTCTTTCTTTTTCAGGGGAGTGTCAGAGCGATTTTATATAATGCAGCAAGTTTAAAAAATATGAGCTACATGGAAGACAGAACAGCAACTAAGATACTGTGATTAATTTCATAGACTTCCAGTAGGAAGTATTTAGTTTATCGGCACATAGTAAATGAATATTAAAATATGCATACCCCAAGGCTATAAGCAAAAGTAGATAACAGCTGTTGGTCTAAAATGTGGTTCCATAATGCAGAGATTGGAATAAGCTTGTAATTATGAATTAAAGCTAGAACAGTAAAAAAAATAAAATAAAATTACAAACACGTCATGTAGACTTGCTTTTGCCCATGCCATTTAAAACCAGTTCTATGCATTAAAGAAGGACTCAAATCAGCTTTGGATTAACTGTTTGAGTGATATCGGCAACAAGGTCATCCTTTGCCTCACCTTATAGAAAACAAATGAAAACTGCATTGTGTAATTAAAAACATTTATAGCATACAGAAAAATAAATAGTAAAGCTATCAACTTTAGTGAGAGATTTAGCCTCACACAAAAATATAATGTTTTAGCACAATTTAAATAAGATTTCCTTATATCACTGTACATAAATAGTACATATCAATGTATTGCATAGAGGAAGAAAAATTCAGGGTCAATAACCATTTGATTCATCACATACTAGAATGCTGTCCTGGTATACTTTTATTAGGCAGTGTAAAGATGGGAATCAATACAAAAAATATAATTATGTCCCACATGCTTTTTCACTGTGTGAGTTTTATATACTCCATATTTTTTTTCTTAGGTACATGATGCAGCTGTAATTTTTATTATATGCATTAAAGAAATTTTCCAAATCTGAAAAATTGTAAGAACCCCTAACCCTACTAAAAGCTATTACCATTGAGGTTTATTAAAGTTCCTGCATTTAAAATAAAGTTCCTAAGAAGGGGAAAAGGAAAGGGTCTTTCAAATGTAGGAAAGAAATTCATTATTAGCTTGCAAAAACCCAAAACAATTGTGTGTCAAATTTTTAATCTAAAATGACATGTTTTCTTTCAACTGAAAGTTTTCTGTGGCTATTAGTACTGTTATTTCCATGACGATGCTAGGCAGTTTCCAAATAGATAATGTGACACACAGAATGCAGAGCTTAATTTGTTATTAGCCATTATTTGTATTATGACAATGCCCAGAAGCCCTAACCATAGACCCTACCATACTCATTGTTGGTGAACCCTCTCGGTTAAGGATGATCACTCCCACGGGTCAAGTAAAGGGTTGTAAATGAGTTTATTGATGGCTAAGAAGGCTGATCCTAGAGACACAGACCCTCTGGCAAAAGCCACAGGTGGTAGTTAAAGGGAGGTCAGACCATGGATTTCTCACTCATGTTTCCTTTCCTTCCATTTCTGTTCTTTTTCTGCCCCCAAGGCAAGACCGTTTTCCTCAAAGTAAGATATGCCTTCTCTCACAAGGCATCACCATATAGTCCTGCTCCAGGCTAGTTTTTCCCAATTTGTGATGTCAATGCCACACTTCTTAATGTTTGCCTTGAGTGTGTCCTTGAAGCATTTCCTCTGGCCCCCACGTGTCTTTTGTCCTTGGCTGAGTTGGGAGTATAGCACTTGTTTCAGTATACATACATCAGGCATGCACACACAATGCCCTAACAGTGTTGAGGACACTGGCATTCTAGGTGCTGCACAAATACAGAACAAAAAGATGTCCCACCCTGCTCCAAAGAGCTTACATAAGTCTACACTACACTGCAATGCTATGTAGGGAGCCCAGAGTGAATTCTAAACTAAGCAGCTTAAGTACTAGTACTAGTCTAGCTGTGAGAGCCTGGAGCTCAGCATAGCCTAATTTTCCCTCCCTCTCTGTGTTTTTATTTAACTAGTTTATTTAAGCAGTACAGTCACTTCTATGACTGTAATGTAAACACACTCCAAGACAAGAGATAACAAGTAAATCTAGACAGACAGGAGAGTGTAAGTAAGGAAATCATGAGACAGTATTAGGCAGCACAGTAGGTGCAAAGCTGAAGCATAATGCCTAACTATTGTAACATGGACCTACTGCTCTGCTTCCCACATCTGAGTTCATTTTTCTAGGTTCTAGCTCAGGGATTTCTAAATGCAATGATACTGTGCACTGCAAACACACCTACAGAGAAATCAAGTGACTTGTCCACAGTTATAATGGTGACCTTTAGCAGAAGAGGGAATTATAGGACATAGGACCAAAAGGGACATCCAGGATTATCACGTTCAGACCCCATAGGCAACCACAAATATAAGCCCTATGCTTCTGAATCAGATTCCAAAACCTTCTTCTTGTCTGCCACCTAGATATTTAGGTACCTGTATTCTGTATCATACTGTCTGTATAGTTTCATACCAGAAAGAACTGCACTTCATGTTAACCTGAGTTCAACAAGTGAATCTCTTCATAAATAGAAGCATTTAAAATAAATCATTGTATAACATTTTTGTTCCTAGGGAAAAAAAGTTCAATTAAACTTAGTAAAATAACTTCATCCCTTTCTAAGATATTGTAGCTAACGCTGCAAACAATCAGGGCTAATGCTCATTAGTTCAGTTTTCAATAGTAACCACCTTCTTTGACTGATGTATTCCTTCAGTAATTTCCCAAAGAACAGTTTTAGAGCAACTGCACCTTGACCCATTTCTTTGCTGGCCTGTGTGGTATAGTCTGTTTCACTTACCAGATATCCCTGTATGTATCCATTGCTATAAGATATGCTTCTCTGAATTTAACTAATATATTCATTTCCATTAACCAGTTGAAGAAGCAATTTCAAAATTAGCTGTTCAGTGACCTGTTTCATTTTTATCATCTTCTCAACTTTGAGTTAAAATCTGTAGGTTCAGTTGCATTACTGACATTCATTTTGAAACAGCAAGTAATAAAAAAAAATTAAGTTCCATGGCAATATTGTAACTTTCTTTCTATGAATGTGATTTTCTCACTGATTTCAGTGGGTGCTTGTACATGTGATGATGTCACAAAAATTTCCCTTTGTGTGGCTTAATGGCATCACACATTACATGTACGCAAGTTTTGGGGGTTTTAAATTAATTTGCATCATTGCAACTTGGAATATTGCAGCCATTAGTCAGCTCACCCCCTGACCATGGAAGAGGCAGGCAGGCTCCACAGAAAAAAAGGACTGGACCCCTTGCTGCTTCTGCCTTCAGCAGGCTCCTGCGGCCAGCAGGATGCTTGGGGCCGTCTGGGAACAAGCTGCCTCGGCCCTGGGGCAGTGTGGAGAGGTGACAGGAGGGCAGCTGGGTGTGCTGGCAGCCAGAGAAGGTGGCCCGGGTGGTGCATGGGGCATGGGTCCACCTGGGCGGGCTGCTAGCTTACCCGAACCCACCCGGACTTCCAGCACCCTGTGCACCATCCCCAACTGCCTTCTCCAGCTGCCAGCACACCTAGCTGCCCTCCTACCACCTCCGTGGGCTGCCCCAAAAGTGAGCCAGCCTGTTCCTGGGCAGCCCCAGGCATCCTGCCAGCCGCAAGCAGCTGAAGACAGAAGTGGTAAGGGCCCCAATCCTTTTTTCTGCTAAACCTAGCCACTTCTCCCATGGCTGGGGGACAAGCTGATAGATTAATAGCACAGTTTAATGGCCCCCTGACCTCAGGAGAAGTGGGCAGGCTTTGCCAAAAAAAAAAAAAAAAAAAAAGCAAGCATCAGGCCCCTCGCCGCTTCTGCCTTCAACAGGCACCTACAGCCACCAGAACAATAACGTATATACTGTGATGGAAAAATAAAACCCACCGTTTCAATTAAAAACTCACTGTTTCAATTTAGGGGGCATAGAATGCAACCCTAAGGACTAAAATCCCATCATGTGTACAAGCGCCCAGTGAGACCAGGACTTAAATGCCAATGACACCTTCCGTCCAGAACTACAATAGCCATGCTTTCTTTTTAGCTTAGAAAATGCTGTTTTCCCCATCCTATTTTAAACCCAGTCAAGATAACTTTAGAAATGTCCTTTCCTCACCTAAGAAAATGTTTGACAATTAAAGCTGGTTAAAAGCCTTAGTTGCTATGTCATGCAAGATTATACTTGTGAAGTTACCATAGGACCTGGAAAAGTAGCCAGAACTTGGTTTGACATCACCACTGAGCTATTTGCTATGTCAAAGTTGAGTGAATTTTTAATCCTTTGCTATTCTCTGTTTGCATCTTTCTTATTTCCAGTACATACATAATTTGTAGAGGACTCAGTTTCAGCATCCGTTTGCAAAAGAATTTTAGTGAGAACAAATGTATTTTTAAACCCATATTGATTATGACATAGCTACTGTAAATGAATGAATTTTATATGAAGCAGACAATGTGCAGCCAGCTGATTTTTATTGATAAACAAAATCAATTAGCCACTTGTTCTTCAGGACTAGAAGGTTTACTCTATTGGATTGTTCTTTCCAAATGATTGTTTGATTAAGTTTTGTACAAAGGAAAGAAAATACAATGGCTGGAATTAAATTACAGAAATTTAGTAAATCTTCACAAGTATTTTACAAAATACCATTCTTTACTTAATAAAGGGCAAGGAACATATTTTATGATTTCCCATTCATTCAACAGAGCTATGGCGTTTGTAATTGTGTATATAAAGCCATCAGTCTTCAAGAGCCGTCTTTAGCACAGCAAGCCCCAAAGCATCGTCCATTCTGCTCAGATCTGATCAGCATCTTTATAGTTTATCAGCCTTGGGGTTCAATTTTGTTTTGGATGCTTTTATAAATGAGCACAATCACTGGTGAATCTGTTCTTCCAGATTGCAAAGAGAAAAATCGAGAGAAGAACTTTAGTAGATTACTGTGTCATTGAGGATAAAGCACAAGCACAAATGCACCTCAAGTAGGCTCAGAGATTATTTTGTTGGGTGTACATTTTCAGTTTTATTTCAGTAAAATTAGATGATTGTCTTAGTTATTATTGTTTTTGAAGCTATATTCTGTCCCCAGGCGAAGTGCATGATCAATGCACTATCTGGCAAAATCAATTTGTTCCAAAGTGCTATTTATTTAAAAAAAGAAAAAAGGGGGTAAAAGGAAAAGAAGAGTAATGCATAGGAAATGCAAAAATGATTATAAGGCTTTCTTCTAGTCAGACTCAGGATTTATTTTACAGTCAAAGCTTGGAAGTTAAGGAACAATATAGCCAAATTCACAAACCCAGGCAAAGTTATTTTATATGCATATTTAAACTTCTGGACAGCCAATTAAAAGTATGGACTGGGTTTCCTGTTTCTTTAACTTTACTATAAATGTAAAGGGTAACTTACCAAAACAAATTAATAGGGGATATGCCCTTATGAGTATTTCCTCTGACACTGCTCTGACCAGCTATTCAAGTGGATCAATTTCCACAGGAATCAAACAATGGAAAGTGCATGTATTGTCATACAAAAGATATTTGTATTTCTTTTTCATAGTTATAAATTGCCTCACTTGTTATTCAATAATTCAGGCAGTAAAGTGTGTCACTGATGGGTCAACATAAACCGGATTTTCCAGTTGATAATCCAGAAAGAAGTTTTCTGTTTTCTGATACATTGGACAGCTTTCATTATCAGAATCTCTTGAAACCCAGCACATCTCTCTCTTTGTTATGCTTCACATAAGAACTATAAACACAAATCTAATGTCAGTTATCCGAGTCAAAATATTTGGCACCATGAACAGTTATAGGCAATATAAACTTCCAGTTACTCCAAAAGTTAGTAAGTAGGTGCTCAATACGTAAAACATTCTGGTGAATGTGGATGACAATATTTGGATAAAGTATTATCACCTCGCCCTTCAGCAACATCAACTAAGAACACAGGCTGAGAGGGATCTAGATATATGTGAAATAATAATAAAAGGAAAACAGTGGAAATATTTTCTTTTCTTCTTCACTGAATTGTAGATATACACTTGATCTTGGCCCACAAGAGTCCAAGAAGCAATGTAACCTTTCCTCATCCGTCAAATGTAAAGTAACTAGGCAAATGTGTTTTGCAGCAGGTCATCAGTGACACAAAAATTGTGCTAACTAGGTCAGGTAGATGACATTAGATGAAAGAGAACGGGTGTATTGGGGATGATGGAGAAAGAAGCACTGACCCATATTCATAGGTTCTTACTTAAGACAGTGTCCTTACTGTTTGATTTTGAGTTAAGGTTTTTGTGCTGTCTGCAAGTAATTCTAATTAAAAAACTTTCTGAGTCAAACAATCCCATTTAGCACTGCATACTTTAGTTGTTTTTGCTGTCTACTTTACCTGTGCCCTAGCTGTTCACCAGAAGGAAGAGGGTGGGAATTGATGCCCTTGTTCAGAGTACAATTATTTTCTCCTGTTAACATTCAACACCAATATCACATTTTTCTTCAGGTATTAGTGTTCAGAATCAATGTCCATTACTAGCTTCTACCTACAAATTGCTAAATGGCAAGCAGCAAAGCATAAGTGGCCTCTCTCACAGGCATGACGATGTGAAGTATGAATAAGCCACTTTCACAGAGTAACTGCATTGATTGATCCTCAACATCATGTACTTCAGTTTGATCTACTTTCCAAAATAGAGCTGGAAGCACAGTCTCCCTATCATTATGAAGTAAGTTTGGTCCTAAAGGCCTTGAAGTCTCAGGGATAGAGAAGCTACAGGAGAAAGAACTAGATTCTGATTTACACTGAAAAATGTCTGATATAATATGGCAAAATGTGTCTTCCTATTTCTATAAATCACAGGTCAGCAACTTACAGTCCATGGAGTCAGGGGTGGTGGAGGGGCTTCTGAAGCAGTTTGGCAGTGGGATGCTTTGCCCAGGTGCTGGGGAGAAGCGATGGTGCAGAAGCACTCCCACAGGGAGCGGTAACTGCAGCTGAAGTGGTCTGGCTCAGGTTAAGAGCGCAACCCACATTCAGAGCAAAGGTCTGCTCGAGAAGCCCCACAGGCCAAAATATTGCCAACCCCTGCTGAAAATCATCATTTCAGGTAAGTCTGCTCAGTTAATGTGAAATTTGTACAGTGGAATGTCTGTGACACATCCAAGACAGGAAAACGCAAGACTGGATAATACAAGATTCAAGGGAGGGGTTCCATTCTGCTTGCTATTGTGTACTATCACAGATTACATGAAAAACTGACTCTCAGTAAAGAAAAGAAAACATAAGTAAGCTTCTAGCCCTCATGATTTCAAGATAAAAGCTTGAAAACACAAAGTAAGCACACCCTAATAGTTCAAAATTAGAAGGGAAACAAACTCCAAAATGTAATATTAAAAAAACCAAAATACTCCTACTTTTGAGCCAACTTTATGATTTTGGGGGACCTGACTCAATTTTTGAATGCTTGTATCTAGGAATAATGAAAGTTATTCAAGAAAAACAAATTTAATGTAATCATTGCCAACCACTACTGACTTTCTTTTCAAAAGTGGTAGCTGATTTCAGATATCCCCAAAGTCTGATACCCACTTCGGTCACTCAGAATCTGAAAATACCTCTGAAAAACTGAGATATGCAAGCAAAAGGCCACTTCTGGAATACTTGACCCTGATCTACAGCTAACATTATGGGAGAAAAAAAAAAAAAACAACATTCTCTAATTCAGAATGGACTTGTGTATCTTTGAAGTGTTGCATAGATTTTAATTATGTTCCCAACAGAATATTGTTGCGTGGCTTTGAAGTATACCTAAATTTAAATTTAGGGTTGATTTTGAGGCCACTCTGAACCAGCCTAAAATCATGTGAACAGTCCTTCCCCACTGTGACAGGTCATCACTCTGGGCCGCCCTCAATGTGGCCCACACACCTGTCTCTGGGGCAACCACCCGCCTACTCGCCTGCCATGCCTTGTTCTTAATTAATAAATCAGTGTTGATTAGCGGGAGGCTGCCCTCGTACTGCCCCGCTGCTAGGGGTGCTATCTGCGGCTCCGTTTTCTCCCCTACACCGCAGTCCACACCTCGCCAATGTTCACTCAGGTCTATCCCTATCTTGGCCCCTTCCTGTTCTCTCTGGGCCTTCTCTGTGATGCTCACGCCCTCTCCTAGGGCTCACCATGCCCAACTTGGGCCTCCTACTAATGCTGCCCCCTATCTGGGGCTCGCTGTGCCCAACTTGGGCTTCCTAATAGCGTTGCCCCCCCTACCTGGGGCTCACTGTGCCCAACTTGGGCTTCTTAAAAATGCTGCCCCTCTATCTGGGGCTCGCCACACCCACACTGGGGCTTCTCAAATGCCCCTCTCTGGGGCTGGGGTCTATGCACCCTGTGTGCTGCGCCCGCTGGCGCTGGGGTCCTCACACTCCACTGTGAGTCCCCTATCAGACCTCCTCCAACCCCTAATAGCCTCACCTAAACCACCAGTGTAACAACAACAAAGCAAAACACACAAGCCCCTAGGCTATAACATAACGTAGAACCACTCGACTAAAACAGCATTGTTCAACTCAGGTCAAGCTATACCTGCAGTTCGGCTTCTCCTCATATCCTGCCTTAGGGAGCTCCTGCCTCTCTGGCTGCTGGCAGGGAACTGCCTTAGGCCTCTGCTCCTGGGCTTTATAAGGGCCAGGCACTACCCCTTCTGGTCAGCTGACCTTCTTTGGTTGCCCCGGCAACCCACAGCTGTGCTCCTTAGTCACTGCTAGGGCTCCTTCCCTAGCAGTTTTCCCCTCTACAGGCACAGGGCACCTCAGTGCTCTGTGACACCCACATATATCTTACCTTAGAGCCCATGTCAGAGCCATCCACATTATGCTTTCTATTAAGTTGAGGCTTTCTAGGAATCCATCTGCAAACCTCTTGTTTGTTACTAGTTTGCAGCAGTAGAGAAATTAAAGTGGTTTACAGAGGCCAGAAGTCAGGAATAGAGAATTGTGGAATTGTTCTTGACAGGCTTGCTTGTGGCTTGTACAGCAGTTACGTTCTAAATGCCCTTCTGAAAGGACAAGGCTAGGACTTGAGTTGAGGTATTGCTCTTATACCTAGAAGTTTATCCAACCTTTGGAGTTTAGGCTGGGGTAGCTCATCCCCATAATGATGGTGCATTAGAGATATGGCTTTCACCCCTAAAACTGGAAAACAATGGATCTTCCACTCCATTCACATTACCTATAAGAACTGGAGAACCAGATATAATCATGTGCACTCTGGCTGCTGAATCATGCAAAGTTCCCAGGCTGGGGAAGGAATGCTGGACAGCTCCTACTAGATGTAGCAAAGCAATGAAGGCCAAAGGACAGTGGAACAAAACAAGAAGGCTGAAAAGTGCTAAGTGACTTTTCTGTAAAGGACTGGATCAAAGAAGACTGAATCTAGGAGGCTTGGAGAAGACTAAAAAGGTTCACTGGAGAGGCCTACAGACTATAGAGGGCATACAGACTAATGGTGAAGGAGGCCTGCAGCTGAGAAGATCAAAAGTATAGAGTACAAGCAAGTCTTAAAAGGCTAGAGCTGAGTATAGCCAAGGGCCAAAAGCAACTGTGATAGCAGAAAACATTTGAAAGGGATTCCCCAAAAGGGGTAGTAGGTGATGAATTTAGGGAGCTGATTGGTGCTGACAAGTACAGCTCACAGTACAAATCAGTTGAGGGATGAGATTGAAGCTGTTCTTGAAAATACAAAAGCTCTTTGCCATAGTTATAAGTGAAAATTTACTTGGTTTGGTCAAATTTTGAGGAATGATAGTTGTCTTACTCAATAGAAAGGGAAGACTGAAAGGAAAGAGAAACAGGGAATCACCAAGGAAAATGTGAATAGGTATCATTATTCAATGAACAAAAAAGCCCCCAATAAGCTGTTATTACTTGTTGAAAGAATTTCAAGGATGGATAGTGGTCATAAACTAGCTGTAATGATGGTGCCCTATGACACTGGAGGCATGACTGACTGACTCTGTGGAGCAAAGCATAGCAGACAATTCCCCATAACCAAACAGGCATAGGGCCTAGAGTCTTAGGGCATTTAAACATGTATTCCAGGAGTGGGTGTGGGGGTGCTTTAATTAGAGCAGCTCCAAGAACCACTCTAATTTAAGTGGCTAGCACATCATGTATATCAGTGTCTCTATGCTGAAAAATGGCGGTGAGGGCACTTTAACTAAAGCTCGTTTGACAAGTTTTAGTTAAAGCACCCTTGCCACCATTTTTCAGTGTAGGAATGCTGATACATGTGATGCTGAAGTCTGCTAGAGCACAGTAATTACCAGTAGTCAAGTCCAGCAGATTATTCAAGTTTGCTCCAATGCGCTTCATGTGTATAGGGACCCTTAGTTCAGATGAGACAAGATCCTGGAATGCTGGAGGGCCACTTTGGATGGGGACCAGGTCCCAAGGAAAGGCTGAAGAAAGCACAGTAGTAGAGAAGAGAGAGAAAGCCTTGGAACAGCTGGCAAATCTATGATTATGGCAGCAGCTTACATTAAGAGTCAGCTGCATGGTGTATGTGATGCAAATTTGGCTAGGATGGCTAGAAGGGGAAAGGCAAGGCTGGAAACAAGGTAAGAGTCCACATACATAGAGAGGAATACAAGTCAAAAGACTATGAACTAATGCTTGCAAGCAGGAGCATGTGATGCCTTAGTGAGAAGAATTACTTCAAAAACATTAATAGTGACAATAAAAAGCATGTGCTATAATTACTGTCTTTGAGCTGAGGGAGTTGTATCCATTATGCTGTTACAGCAACCCTAGGATTGGCCAAAACTCAATGTAGACATAGCCTTAGGTTTCACTGTGAATAGTTTGCATGGCTCTAATTATTAATAAAAACTGTATCCATGAAAGAAAACATTTAAAAGGATCCAGATGTTAAGAAATTGGTCAATGAAGTTTGGGAAATTGTATCCAATCATTCCAGTTGCATCCTGAGATCAAGGCTAACCAAAGAAATAAACCCTGATGTTACATGCTATATGTAATGTATAATATATAACGCTGAAGTTGAAGGTTGTACTCACATAATACTAACTCATATAATGAAAATTGTAGCATATTCAACACTTTGTCTTTCAAACACATTTTTAACTGCAACTATTAAACAACACGAACCTGATTTTTCCTTTTGCTAGAACTGGTGAAAACCAATTTTAGCTTCATTGAGGTTTATGGAGGTAAACCAGTATAAAGCTAAAGTAAGAGATTTGAATCAGACCCAAAGCCTAGGACTTTCACCTACAACATTCTCCCATCTATAAGAATCTTTGGAATAATACATAATTGTGTGTGCTCACAGTGGAAGGGACTCTATGTGTATCCCATATTTCCTCACATTCAATTCTCCCTGGAATATCATACACGCCTTTAAAAGGCAGAAGTTAGAAAGGAAAGATTTTTTCAGAGTCATAGCTGCACACAGCATGTACAAAACCTATTCTTCAGCTGACTCACCATCTCTTTCCTGGTTAAGTAAAAGCTGAAACCTTGCCTATTGCTAAGGACTAGTCCCCATGGGTGGAACTATGATTTTGAAAAGAACTAAAGCATATCCAGAACTGAAATATCAAAAGAGAGACCAGGATCAGATAGCAGACAGCAAAATTGTGCTTAAAAAGGTAAGCTTGATTCATGGAACATCAAGGCCATTAAAAAGGAGAGATGATTTTTAACCGTATTTGCATATATAGGATCTATAAGTTTTATCTGTAAATGTTCTTAAAGGGATAAAACAATAAAAAAAAAAAACATTCTTACCAACATGGCTAATATTTTAAATTTGGAAGTGTCCCTGAACTGGAGTTTTATTTATTTTCTCAAATTTCAATATTCTGAAATTGGGGAATATTCCCTGAGATACACAGATACTCACCCTGTGTGTGTGTATGCACACATGCACGCACGCACGCACATGTGCACATGTAAATAACCCTCAAACAGCAGAGGTAGAGCTGTCAGGAAGGAATGCACATAGTTTAGGTGGGGTGTCCAACTTCTGGATGGCAAGGGGCTGCACACTGCATGGGCAACAGACCCCAAAGCCACCCCACCACACAGACATCCCAAGCAAGCTGTTCCCTGCCTTGCTGCATGGGCAGCACAAGAAACCCAACTCTCTTTTGCTTGCTGCATATGCAGTACAAGCAGCCTGGCTCCTCTGGCTGTTTATAAATAGTGCAAGAAGTATAACCTCCCTCCCAACCATGTGCACAGTGAAGGCAACCTAGACTTTCCCTTGCCACATGGGCAGCCCAGCTCTTCCCCTGCCATGTACGCAGTGGCCTCACACCACCCTGCCCATAGGAGTGGGGAAGAACCAGAAACCAGAGGAGGAAGAGGGGAGCATATTTCTTCTGTGCCACCCGCTTGGTGAGAGGGCAGCAGGACAGGCCCTACGAGGCGAGACTGAAGGACCTGAACCTGTTCAGCTTCAGCAAGAGGAGGCTGAGGGGGGACCTGGTGGCTGCCTACAAGCTCGTCAAGGGGGATCAACAGCAAATAAGCAGAACTCTTTTCTCCCCAGCACCACCTGGGGTGACAAAGAACAATGGTAATAAGCTGATGGAGAATAGGTTTAAGGTTGGAGATCAGAAGGCAATATTTTACAGTTCGGGCGGCCAAAATCTGGAACCAACTTTCCAGGGAAGTGGTCCTCACCCCTACCTTGGGCATATTCAAGAGGAGGTTGGACAATCACCTGTCTGGGGTCTTGTGAACCCAGCATTCATTCCTGCCTGTGGCAGGGGGTCAGGCTACATGATCTGTTCAGGTCCCTCCTGACCCTAGCTACTATGAAACTATGAAAAAAGATATTCAAGGGTCTCTGCACACAAATGACATGCATGTGCCTGTGCTAAGAAACTTGTTCTTTAATAATCTGCTAGCAACACTTTTACTAATGAAGTAGTAAACTGTAAGCCTTCTTTAAAATAAGGGCACCCTGTTGACTCATATTCAGCATATTGTCCACTGTAACCCCCAGGGCCTTTTCTGCAGAGATGCTGCCCAGCCAGTCTGTCCCCAGTCTGTACCAGTTTACAGAATTGTTATGTCCAAAGTGCTAGACTTTGCATTTGTCCTTATTGAAATTCATGACATTTATTTTGGTCAAATCCTCCAATTTGTCTAGGTGACTCTGAATCTTAGCCCTACCCTCTGCATGTCTTCTACTGCCTCCAGCTTGGTGTCATCCGCAAACTTGCTGAGGTTGCACTCTAGTGCATCTTCCAGATAGTTGATGAAGATATTGAACAAAACTGGCCCTAGAGCCAATCCCTGGAGTACTCCACTTGAGCCCAGTGCCAACTAAACTGAGACATTCATTACTACCCTTTGAGCCTGATGATCCAGCCGGTTTTCTACCCACCTTACAGACCATTCATCTGACCCATACTTCCTTAGTTTGCCTCAACATTCTCACAAGCAGACCATATCAAAAGCTTTGCTAAAGTCAAGGTATACCACATTCATTAAGCCAGTTATCTCATTATAGAAGGCATTCAGATTGGTCAGGCATGACTTGCCCTTGCTGAATCCATGCTGACTGTTTCTAATCACCTGTTTCTCTTCCAAGTTCTTAGAAATGGATTCTTGAGGACCTGTTCCATGCTTTTTTCAGGGATTGAGGTGACGCTGATTAGTATGTAATTCCCTGGATCCTCCTTCTTCCCTTTCTTAAAGATGAGCAATATATGTGCCCTTTTCAAATTGTCTGGGACCTCTCTTGATTGCCACAAGTTTTCAAAGATGATGGACTCCTTTACCCTTAGACAGGTCTCCCAGAAGATCCTCCCATCAATTCCCTGAGTAAGTTTAAGTCTACTTTTCTGAAGTCCAGGGTTCTTACTCTGCTGCTCTCCTTCCTTCCTTTCCTCAGGTTCTTGAACTCAATCATCTCATGGTCACTGCTGCTCAAGTTGCCATCCACTTCTAAATTCCCCACCAATTCTTCCCTGTTTGCAAGCAGCAGATCAAGAAGACCATAGCCGCTAGTTGGCCTCTCCAACACTTGTACCAGGAAGTTGTCCCCAACACTCTCCAAAAATTTCCTGGATTGCCTGTCCATTGCAGTATTGAACTTCCAGCAAATGTCAGGGTGATTGAAGTCCCTCATGAGAACCAGGGCCTGTGATCAGGAAACTTCTGCTAGTTGTTTGACGGGAGCCTCATCTACCGCATCCTCATGGTTTTGGTGGTCTATAGCAGATACCCAACAAGACATTACCCTTGTTGCTCTCTCCTCTAACCCTAACCCAGAGGTTTTCAATAGGCCTGTCTCCAGTTTCATACTGGATGTCTGAGCAATCATACAGCTCTTTTACATAAAAAGCAATTCCTCTTCTCCCCTGCCTGTCCTTCCTGAAGTTTATACCCAACCATGACAGTACTCCATCCATGTGAGCTATCCCACCAAGTCCCTGTTGTTCCAATCACATTATAGTTCTGTGACTGCACAAGGATTTCCCATTCTTCCTGATTGCTTCCCAGGCTCCATGCATTCACGTACAGACATCTGAGGTAACTGGCTGATTGCTCTACTTTTTCAGGAAGAATGAGAAGGCCTCTCCTGTTGCTCCCTCCTCATTGTGCTTCCTCCAGGCCCCCTGTTTCCCTACTTACTTCAGGACTTTGGTCTCCATCCTCCAGCAAACGTAGTTTAAAGCCCTCCTCACTAGCTTAGCAAGCCTGTCTGCAAAGTGCTGTTTCCTGTCTTCATTAGGTGGATCCCATCTCTTCCTAGCAATCCTTCCTGGAACAACACCCCATGGTCAAAGAAGCCAAAGCCCTCCTGGCAACACCTCTGTATAGCCATGCATTGAGCTGCAGGATGTGTCCACTCCTGCTCAGGCCCTTCCCCTTGACCAGAAAGATGGAGGAGAACACCACCTGAGCCCCTGTCCCCTTCATCCTTGCACCCAAAGCCCTGTAGTCACTTTTGATCTGCTCAGGGTCCTCTCTGACAGTATCACTGTTGCCCACAGCAGCATGGGGTAGTAGACAGAGGGCTGAATGAGTCTCAGCAATCCTTCCATGACATCTCAGATCCAGGCTCTGGACAAGCAGCAGACCTCCCAAGACAACAGAGCAGCAACTGGCTGTCTCCATTCCCCATCAGAAGGGAGTTACCAACCACCATGACCCCTCACTTCCTCTTGGTGGCAGTAGTAGACCCTCCCAACCTTGGGGAGGCCAGGCCTGGCCTCTTCCACTGACAGAATGTGCTCCTTCTCCTCTGTTGCTTGGGCTCAGTATCTGTTCTCCAGACAAACAGCTGCAGGTAGGAATGAAGATTTCTGCTAGCTGCCAGAGGTCACAGAATTCCAGCTTCTACCTTCCTGGGAGTCCAGTCCTCTTTCTTCACCAGGACTGCCTCTGGCAGTCCTTCCTCTACAGTCCTAGAGGTCTCCTCCAGCATCAAATTAAGGCTGAGGATGCTTCAGAGCTTTACCACCTCCTCCTGTAGCCCTCTTGCCTGGTCCCTGAGAGACACCTCCTGGAAACACCACTCACATCGCAGGCACTCCTGCACTTGGCTGTCACTGGAAGGAGCCTGCAAGCCTCAGTCCCCACAGTGCCAAAACAGGACTTGAGTGGAAGCCACAGTGGTGAATGGTCCTGTCTGGACAGACACCTCACAGATGCAAGCAGAGGAAGAGCTAGCAGTGGCTCTGGTATTGCAACTTCCTCCAGGAATCTCTCTGGGTATCTTAAATACACCACCTACTTCATCCTACCTCTCTCACCAAGCACAACTTCCCTAGTAAACTCCCCTGCAAGCTGGCCTGTTCACTGCTCATTGGTCCCAAAAGGTTTCCTTTCCCCTGTTTACCTGCTTCCTCTCACCAAGCTTACAGCAAAGGAAGGTGAGAGAGAGCTTCTGGGCAAACTTCTTATTGAGCTACCCACTTGCTCTAGTCTCTAGTTAAACAAGGGACTTAAGTATTGATCTAACTGCTGAGTTTTAGCTACTTATGCTAAAAAGTAGGGCACATGACTTATGAAGACAGGGTGGGGGAATTAGGCTTATTTAGTCTTGAGCAGGGAAGACAGAGGACATGTAACCGTAGCCTTCAGCCATCTGAAGGGTGATTCCAAAGAGGATGGAGCTAGACTCTTCTTAGTGGTGGCAGATGACAGAACAAGAAGCAGTGGTTTCAAAGTTGCAGCAAGGGAAGTTTAGGTAAATATTAGGAAAACCTCTCTCACTAGAAGGGTAGTAAAACACTGGAACAGGTTACCCAGAGAGGTTGTGGGATCTCTGTCCTTGGAAGTTTTTAAGACCTGGCTAGACAAAGCCTTGGCTGGGATGATCTTGTTGGAGCTGGTCCTGCTTTGAGCAGGAGCTTAGATTTTTCTATTATTCTATTCTGGATAAAATTAAGATCCAATAACATAAAAAGGAAGCTCATCTGGAGGACTTACTTACACCTAGTTCTATGCCAGTAAAGATATTAGAGGTGTAACAAGCGATTTTTGCACCTTGAGTAGCAGGGGCAGTGGCAGTGACAACAGTCAGGCTGGCAGTGGCCGTGACTGCCATTCTTGTACCTCCTCTAAATTGGCACCTGGAACTGGTGTCCTGCTTATCCATCCTTAGTGATGTACTGAAAGACATGACTCATCTATTAGTATATTGGTGTAGTGCTTTCCCCCTTTTCTGTATAGGAATGAGTTATTCCAGGACAAGCACCTTTCTGTTGGGTTGGATAGGTGTATGATGATGTGTGATCCTCGTTAACCATAGCTGTGCTAGCAGAAGTAGCAGCCAATGTAAATGCAGTTATACCAGGGGCCTGCAACCTAGAAGCACTTTTCTGGCCTAGTATACACTGTTCATATGTACCACTAAATCTGTCCCAGCACAGTCATGGCCTCAGTATAACTACATTCACACTAGAGGAAGTTATACTACCATAGCTATACCAGTATAGTTTAAATGGCATAACTTACTATATAGACAAGCTTTACTATATTAATTTGAAACTGGAATAATTACACCCCTCTTGTATGGACACATTTATACCCATACCAGGGACTTTAATATCATTGTAAATGTGTCTTCACTAAAGGTTGCTCTACTTTACTTGCTTTGGTTAAATGGAAAATAATGGCACCATTGCCTGAAATAGTTAAATTGGAAATAACTTTGTGTATAGACTAGGCCTAAAGTGACTTCTACCCTATTTTTAATTGCTAGTTAGGACAATTATTCTGAATTGTCTAATGAACTATGAAGCTTGCTTGTACAGCCAGGTAAACAAAGAATAACTAAGAAAGGTAAATAGCATATTTGTGACAGCCCCAGCCTCATAACTTAAAAAGCGTTTTTGGCAAATGTTGATTTTCCCCTCCCCTTCTGAACTTTTTGGAATTTTTTTGGTCTTCTCCCTTCCCTCACTTTGGACAAAAATTGCTCAATAGGGACTATAAGGTTCTCTAAAGCAAGAGAATGTCAGAGAAAAAAAAATAAGTCAAGTTGAAATTATATACTTTAATTACTGCACAGTCTTAAGTTGAAGAAAAAGCTTCAAAGAATTACTGAAACAGTTTGGCAGGCAGTCAAAAATATCAAACATTTTACAAGAGCCAGCTGAGTCTTGCAAAGATACTCCTGCCCCCCATCCCTACTAAAGGACACTGCACCCCTCAGAGTCCTTGCAGGCTGATATACACATGGCATCATTGCCATGTTTTCCCCTTTTCAGGCAGAAAAGAAACACCCTGTATAAGTATAAGTGCCTACAGTGGCCTGACTTAGAAGAAGCCAAGATGTAAAAACTCTTGCAGAGGGTTCCGTTTTAATTGGATACGGTCATGCTATCCAAATAGGAAAAAAATCTGCTATGGATTAGCCATTTTCCTCCTGCATTAATAGTCAGAAAAAATAATTACATTTTGCAGTCAGTCCCACTATTGTTTTTTTCCGGTTTGGAGACTTGTCTCAAAGAATTATACCCAGACAGCAGCATGTAAAGTCAATTAAAATGAGTTGGGGGAAGGGGGAACCAAGAAGCACAATGAATTTCAGTCCCATTTGAAGGGCCGGGGGGGGGGGGGGGAGGGGGTTCTTTGCTTTTTTTGCTCATGCCATTGCAAGTAGTGGTATACCACAGGGAATTCACAACGGATTAGGTATGCCAATGCTTGGACTGGAACCTATTTCAAAGCTAAGGAGGGTGGTAGGGTGAAATGGTGACATCAGAGGTGTAACTGGACAGTACTGTGTGCTTGGATGGGGGGATGGCAGTACACACTGAATGAGAAGCAGCAGGAGGTTAACCACTGCTGGGAGAGATGTCAACATGTATGTCAAGTGGCCAAAAAAACTTTGGGTTTTCAGTGGCAAGAAATAAGGAGGTAACAAAAAATAAGGAGGTGTTGTTTCTGTACCACAGATCACCAACACTTGTCTGCCCTTCCTGCTGCTGGAGGGAGGGCAAGGGAGGAACAGAGGCCAGGAGGGTGAGGAATCCCCTCTAGTTCCATTCCAGTGCCCCTCATAAGGCACCACCTGAGACTCATGCCCTTCTTGCCCACTTATCATTATGCTACTGGGTGACATAGGGTTTTTGTTCCTACTAGGTACAAGCTGAGTCATTCCTTCAGTAAACACCTTGCTCTGTGCTCATGAGGCCATTTTACAACATTGTCTTTCCTTTTGGAATTCACTGATTACATCAGGTGGAGGATGCCCCTGGACCCATCACCATTAACTGTGCTTTGGGAACCCCAGGTTTTTTATTTATTATTATTATTTTGAACAGTTCATAGCAAGCACTAGCTAATGAGCTCCACAGCAGAGTTTTGGATAGGATGTCCTAGCTTCCCCTTCAACAAGCAACATTTAATAGGAGTCAGACAGCTGGTTTTGTACTCTTCCTTTGTCACTTTACTTGAGAATTAGTACAACCCTCTCTAGATAGAAACTAGCATGCAGTGAAAGTGTGAAATGCTAAGTCAGGGTCAGCAACATAAGAGACATCAAATAGGCAAAGATGGTCCTGGTACAAGCACAGACATAGATGCAATTGCATAGGATATTATACGATTTAGGTCCTATGTCCCTGGCAGCTATAACAGTCAGAGGACCTATTCTAACACCACAGTCCTATTATAACACCATTGTTATAACGAAAATAGATGAGTCCTGACTGGGTTAAAAGCCTTAGATCCCAAACCTAAACCTGAGGCTGGATGCACTGGTATAGATTCTGCTGCCACCAATGGAGATCTATGCAAGCACAGAAATTTCCTTGCATAGTATCAATTACTGGCAGCAGTACAGCAATGCAGCAAGGCACCCAGGGCACAGGGGCAGCAGCTGCCACACCTCAAGTGCAATTGCAATTGTGTAGCTGCTGGCAGTAGCCATTTGTTTTTCTGCCTACTGTCCCTTCTTTCCCCCCACCAAGTTGATGCCTGGAATGGTGGCTCTGGTTGCCATACCCTAGTACTGCCACTGATTAGCAGATCAAGACCTTGGTCCATCCAGGTTTTGTTCCGAGTACAACAAACTGTTTAATCAAAGCTGCAAACTTTTAACTGGGGTGTAACCAGGTTGTGACTGGATTCTCCAACTTGTTCATACCTAGGCAAGGATCTTATACAGCGTGTCCTTATATTAAAGGAAGGATGCACCCATACCTCATCTTGCTGCCCTGTCTAACAGATCATCCTAGACATGCACCATAGAGCATTCATAGATACATTTTACTTCAGCACCACTCCAGTAAAGCTAAGGAACATTGTTGGTTCATAAAGAATGATTAAAGCACCAATTATTTTGACTAAACATGTATTTGAAACCCTCAGGCTGCCATGGACATTAAGCCATTAATTCATTATTTAGCTGTCAGCGTGGAAAAATGTCAGAAGCTTAAAGGTTTAACATGCTTGCAAACATTTAAGCAAATGGTCACATTTGCAATTTCAAACTGTTACAATTTTATTTATTAGACCATATAAATTACCTTTTTCACAAACATTGTCTGCAATATCTCCTGTAACTATTTCATGTTGAACAAAGCCTAATAGCGTTTTAAATTTAAATAATAGGAAGCAAGGAGGGAAAGAAAGACCCCCTTAAGAATTTCTAGGAAGTCATTTAGAAAATTGTCCAGGCTCAGGTGAAACCAGTTGCACTGTGGGATTTGAAAGATCTGCAGAATTGTAAGCTATAAAATCACTTAATCTCAGATGTTTAGAGAGGTGGTTTGGGAAAGAAACTCTACTTTTTCAATGCCTCAGTGATAGATGACGCTGATACTAATGGTTCTAAAACTTTATTAGGGAATGCCGTGAAACTCAAATATACGAGTTTCTTATGAGGAAAGATTTGAGTATTCACATTTGAGTGGGAAAGAGGGCATATCTGTGTTCATCTCCTGGAAGTGGATTGATACTGGCAATCTCTTCAATGGCAAGATTTTCTAATGGAATTTTGTATTGAAGCACTTAGCCACAGCTGTTCAGCTTTAAAAAGATCTAATATTGTCATTTATTTGGTACATCAAGGTGGTGAGCACCCTAGCCCAAACCAGCACAACACATAACTATGGGAATGGTCTACTAACTCCAGGCTGACTATTCACATGCTTAAGTTTAACCACAAGGTGCAAGTTAGAGTGCCCAACAATGTGCATCAATGGTACATTTATATATCAGTGCCCTCAGCATCATTCATTCTCTTTTTTCACCAATTTATTGTCTATGTGTGTCTGTAATATAATGCTAACATCCATCATTGAGCTCACTAGTAACATGTGCTACTAACTTCTCTGAGTGGCAGAAGAAATATCAGTCTGAGTTACTTTAGTCCCAAGTACTAGATCAATTAAGAATGTTATTCTTAGAAACAGCCCTGGCCAAAGCAGTGAGAAGGAGAATTAATACCAGCACATTTTCTCTTGTCAAAATCCTGACAGAGTAGGCACAATGTCTCTGAGTGACTGGGGTGAGGCACTCATAAATACATGTTGTTGCTTTTCTCAAAAGCATCAGTGTACGCCCAGTGCTAGTAGTTACTACTGTTAGCAGCAGTGGCACAAGGAGGCTTGGGACTGTAATCTGCTCCCTACATAGAAGGCCATTCCCCATTTGGAACGAATTGCGTGGCACGGCATGTTACCTAGCCCTCATCATTTCAAAGCCACATTGAAGAACCCTGCTGCACTGTCTGAATAGGGTAAAAGAGTCTTCCCAGCTTCCCCACCCCTGTACAGCACAGCAGCCTTTTGCCCTTTACTGGGATGAGAATGAGACAGTGATACTAAAACCATCAACAAGTGAATTAGCTGAACCCTCCCAGCTCATGCTACTCAGACGTATTCTTGATTGTGCTCAGTAGTAAAAACACTGCATGATGGCGTTGAAGCCCCAGCCAACAAAGCCATCACTCTTATAGTTAAGGTTAAAACAGAGTTTTCAGTGAAATGAGATACTATTTGCATCCCAGGAAACTGGAGACAAGAAAACATCTATCTTTAAATATCATCTCCAAAGCAGCAAAATACGCTGTAAGCAATTTCTTTTTAAAAATTTAAGTCCTGGAACAACAAAAGCCTTAAAAATGCAAAATGTTACTAATATCACTGGGAGAAAAAATTTAAAGATATTTAACAGGCTCTTTCTTTCTTTTTAAAATCCAGAAGTACGAGAATGCAAATTGCTGATGATTTCAATTTATTCAAAAGATGCAGTATTTTGAAAAATAAACAAATATGTACTCAGATGTAGGTAGAAGATTCAACTTCTTTAATACCATAAAAATCTCTTAAACTGAATAATTGAAACATTTGTTAAATGTGCATATTTGTAATGACTTGTATGGATATTTTTATTTCTACTTCAGATATAAACATGTACACAGAATCCAGTCCCAACTAAGCCAGTGACAAAACTCTCTGGCTACATCCAGATGTGCAGGGGCATGCACCTTCAGTGGCACAAACAGTAGTGGCACAAATTTGTACTGCTATTTTGTGCTGCAACACCTGCCCCTGCACATGCACTTTGTTGCGGGACACTGTGTCCCACTTCGGGCAAACTGACCTTGCCCAGCTCCTCCCGGCTTCTGGAGTGCTGGAACAGCTGGGGCACAAATGGAGGAGTGAAAATGCTCTGGCATCTCCCTGGAGAACCATGCCTCTGTTTGTTCCAGCACATGCTAGTGTAGCATGCTACTTCTTTCAGGGGGAGGGTTGCTACCGGGAAATCCCAGGAGCAGATTTTGTCTCCATGCTGCAAATTTGCAGTGTGGGGCAGATTTTAACATTCCATGAATGCAGCTTGTGGTGCCACAAACTGCATGTGCTTTCATGTTGGGATGTGACATCTGAATTCAGAGGTTTTCACCTCACATACTAAGGCACATACACCTATACACAGAGAGGCTGCGCACACACAATTCCAGCTAGAATCAACAGCCGGTATTGGTGCTCAGCACGTCTGGAAAATCAGGCCCATCATCTCTAAGAACCAACCAACTGTACCCAGATACACAACCACAATAACTTCACTATAATGAGCTCTATGCAGATCATGGTTTCAGATCAATTTAATTGGGTACTGGCTCTAGGTTTACACATAGTAAACTGCAGAAGAGTTAATAATGGGGCTTGCTTTTTGCTCATTCCTAATAAGCATTGAGGATTTCATGGTTTGTTACAGCAGGATTATAATGTTTATTCATTAAAGACTGGGAAGGGAAGAGATTGGGCACGGAGAATGGGAGAGGGATGCTTTTAGTAGACTTGATTGTGCTCTCTCTAAGGATGGCAAAACTCCCATCGATTCCAGGGAAGCCCAGCTGGCCTTATCCATAGCTCATTGAAGCCAAGTTCACTGGAACTCTTTCTATGGCTAGCCCTGGGCCTTGGGTTAAATCTAACGTAATACACATGTAAACAGAATTATTTGTGAGCAAATAAAATATATATAATTTACTAATCTGTTCTAAAAACCTCCGATACAATGGTATTAAATAACAGGCAAACAACACCAATTCATGTATAGCAAATGGTCAAAGTAGTATATCCTCAAACATGCTGAAACATGCTAAAACTGTTCAACCAAATGCAAACAGTCAACATCAATAAAAATAAGAAGTTTCATAAATGCCATGGAAATAAGGGAGAACAAAGGTTAAATGTGTTGAACAATTTATTGACAATCTATAATAAAGCCACAGCTAACATTCATATTTTACTTATTGGGAACATAGGGATGGAGGGGACCACCTGGGTCATACCAAGTCCATTCCCCTGCTGTTTTGGGCTACCTGATCATAAACTTATCAAAATCTGTCTTAATACAGGTAGGTTTATAGCTCTATTAGAAACCATTCCAGAATCCCCCCATGCTGATGCTGCAACACCTCTTCTAATTGTCTATTTAATTTTATCCACTGCCATCTTATACCCTGGCCAATTATATTCATGCTCTTGTGCTGATGTTGTCCCTCAGCTTAAATATCTCTTTGCTTTCCCTGGAACTAATCCCTTGTTGAATTTATAGAACAACCATATCCACCCTCAGCTTTTGTTTTGCTAGGCTATAACTACTACCATATTGTTCCTGAATTATAAGATGTTATATTACCCTCAAAATGTTATTTTATGATTTTCAGGTGCAAGAGCATGGGGAGATTCTGCCTGTTCTTAATAATGGCACAAGCTTAAACCCAGAACCCGTAAAGATAGGCACGCATGCTTGGGCCTATGTCTAACTAAAGTTATACAATTATGTGCATGTGTAAAGTTAAGTATTTACTCACATAGTCATACTTTTCACTGTGTCTAAGTTGTAGAAATGACATAGTCTTATTAATAAAAAGACAAGAAAAATAAATTATAAATAAACTATCATAATATCAATAACTAGTGTGATACAAGCCCAGCATCCTACAACCATAATATCAGTCAGTATATAGTACTTTCT
This sequence comes from Alligator mississippiensis, assembly GCF_030867095.1. Taxonomy (NCBI): domain Eukaryota; kingdom Metazoa; phylum Chordata; order Crocodylia; family Alligatoridae; genus Alligator; species Alligator mississippiensis. The sequence goes on from NC_081826.1 coordinate 134,611,225, forward strand.
CCTTCTAGAAATAATATGCCTCTTCTTTGAATTAATACACTGAAAAGGTTGGATTTCAGTTCATGGGTGTGTATAGAGTCAATTTTACTTACAAGAGAGTAAAGGGCAGGCACGAAAATGTAATAAGATTCGATAAACAACATTTACATAATTTACACAAGCTACCCCAAAATAAACATAGCACAGAGCTGCATAAACATTTCCAAATCCAGAGTGGTAACTGAACAACCTTGTAAATAACAACCAAATTGATATGGTAGTTTCTCCCTTTAAAATATTCCTTATGTAACTTTATGGCAAATCTTCTAGATCTTATATTAACTTTTCCCTACAAGGGTACAGCAAGGACTTCCTTCTACAGCATGGCTTTAATTTTCCAAGTCATCAGCTTGCAGTTTAAAAGACTACAGTATATACAATGCTTTTATCAAATGCTTTCCTCCCATGCTAATGCTGGTTCTGATGTAAGGCTGGATTTACACCACTGAAGTAACTAAACTTACATCAGTGTTTCTGATGCCTCTTCTCTTCACATCTCTCCTGTTCCCTCGCTCACTATGAAATCAAAGTTTTTATTTTATCCACCTGATACCATGTTTGATCTGTCTAATGTTATATTCATTTAGTGTTTGTACAGTGACTTACACCCAGGGGTCATGGTCTACCTGAATACAAAAAAACTACTATTAATAAATAATATATTTATTTAAAATGCATTATTTATTAAAATAATATAAAGTATAGAGAGCCTTATAAATGTTACTGGGAACAGTGTCAGTTTCTCTAGATGTCATATCTGAGGCACTGGTCTGCTCCGGTAGTGAACAAGCTCCAATTCTTGATAGAGCAACTGGGAAAAAATATTGCCAAAGGGGACCTGACTAAGATTTCCTTCATGGTAGCAGACAGAATTCTAAGGAGCAAATGTCTCACTCGAGTCCTACTATCCCAGATAAAAGAAGTGTGGAGGAGTGGGAGCGTGATAGTGACTTAAACTCTTTTTATGAGGCCAGGGACTGATATCTCCAGGGCAGGTACTGCTGAAGACAGCTGCCTTCTGAGGATCACATTACAAGCTTCAGTAACTGGGCATGTCAGAGCACCAAAACACAGCACCACAGTTTCCAGGAAGTGCTGCAAATTATAGGTCAGCTAAAGAAGTTGCAGTTATTTAGATGCATCGCTAGCGCTATCTAACACAAAATCTACCCCACCTGTGGACCATGCCAAGGAGCACCTTAGTGAAACTCCACAAGTGCATCACTCCTGTGCAGAGCTAGGGACATGCCTCTGAAACAGAGGGCTTATTGGCACACATTGAATACCACTCTAAGGCAACTACATTACAAACACTTTGAGCTCTTAGTACACAATGGGCATGCTATGCTTTACAGTGGTGCTCCTCATGCAGGGTGGAGATAGTATAGAGATGTCCTGTTACATCAGGAACCTAGCCAGTTTTTGCAGCAAGCCAGAAATAGAAAGGTGCAACACTGGCTTAGAACCTCCTTAGTCCTTCCCCTTTGTACATAGGTTGACCATATGGGACAATGTGAAATATGGAACGCTGCCATGCCCACAGCTTCCCCCCTACCACCTCCCAATTTAGCGGTGTTGTTCCAGGCAGGGGCAGGGGCAGGGAAAGGGAAAGGGAAGTGTGGTCCATCTCTGGTATTACTATTCAGGCAGCTAAAGGAGTCAATGGCCCATTAATGACCTATTGTCCTTTACTTCACAGGTGTGAACTAGCATCTTCCCCCTTTTTAATAGTCATTTCACTAATCAAGCTAACCTATTTTAAGGGAATTTTGCTGCCTGCTAGGACTTCCTATTCCATAGCCACTCTGGCTCCCTGCCCCACACCCTGCACACTTGTTCTAATTTTCACTGGCCGGCCAGGACCCGTCTCCAAAATCTGGGGCTGTCCCAGTCAAACTAGGATGTATGGTCACCTATTTATAGGCTGCTTTTCTGTACTGGACCACTCAAAACCTCACCCAGAGTCTCTTGACTTCGTGGTGACTAGGATGAAGCAACCCTTCCTTTATTTGTCTACTGTGGGTAAGTACCAAGCCTTAGACCTTCAGCATGCAGCAAATTAATTCCTTTCCCATGAAGAGGAGATCAGTCTTTTCCTTATTTTCAACAGGCTTCATGTAATGTTACGGTCTTTCTGACTGTAGAGTAATTACAAAAGTGGCTGATCACCTAAATCTTCTTCTTTTTCTATTTGCATAGTGCATTTTTAGTATGTGTTTCATCCTTGTGTTTTCTTAAGTGTTCTGTAATTAAGCATAATGCTGCTGAAAAGACGTTCCGAGTTGAACATAAAAATATTCAGTTGCATGAACAAAATGGCTAATTACTTGGCTCTGTCAGATTAATGTGTTTCCTTAAGTTATATTTAAGCATAGAAAAAATACTTATCCAGTCAAATATACATTCACCCTCTATCTTTGAATCATTCTTCAAAAAATGCTTAATGCCTAAAACTATCATCTGTAGAACAGGTATAGTGAACACATGTCTTTCTTTGGAAAAAATCTTTCAGATTTATGAACAGAAAAGAAGATGGCAGACCTAGTCTTAACTTATATTTACTAGTTTAAATTATTTTTCTTAGCATTTACTCTTCCTTTAAAAAAAACAAACAGATTTTCTGGAGGTTTACAACATTGTAAGTGTCAAGACAATTATTTTCAAGAGCGCAAGTAATCTAGGTACAATCGCATTCATGCATAAGTATCTATATATGCAATGCATTAAAAATAAAAAAAATATGATTATGTTTGTGGCAATACCACAATCAATCATATCAGGAGCTCGCATTGCTATTATACACTGGAGCTTCCACTGCACAACAGCTTAAAAGGATGCTTCACACATGCATTTCCATGGCCCATACGTCTGCAAGGTTGCAAAGAGTGAGGGTAGTTCCCAGATGCCAACTTTTCCTCCCATATTGAAAGGAGTCAGTGTAATGAATGATATATTTACTTTCAGGAAATTATTCAGCTATCAGATGATGCTGTGTAATTTACAGCTTTCCAAACAGGTCTTTGGTAAACCTGTTTTGGGAAGAAAAACCTGCAGCATTCTTATAGGCTCGGCAGTGCTATGTTGGCTAGCACTATGCAAGAAAGAGACTTGGGGGTCATCATTGACCACAAGATGAACATGAGCCTGCAGTGCGATGCTGCAGCTAGTAAAGCGACCAAAATGCTGGCTTGCATCCATAGATGCTTCTCAAGCAAATCCCGGGACGTCATTCTCCCCTTGTACTCGGCCTTAGTGAGGCCGCAGCTGGATTACTGCTTCCAGTTTTGGGCTCCACAATTCAAAAAGGATGTGGAGAAGCGTGAGAGAGTCCAGAGAAGAGCCACGTGCATGATCAGAGGTCAGGAAAGCAGACCCTACGATGACAGGCTGAGAGCCCTGGGGCTCTTTAGCCTGGAAAAGCGCAGGCTCAGGGGTGATCTGATGGCCACCTATAAGTTTATCGGGGTGACCACCAGTATCTGGGGGAACGTTTGTTCACCAGAGCGCCCCAAGGGATGACGAGTAGGTTGAATGGTCATAAACTACTACAAGACCGTTTCAGGCTGGACATAAGGAAGAATTTCTTTACTGTCCAAGCCCCCAAGGTCTGGAACAGCCTGCCACCGGAGGTGGTTCAAGCGCCTACATTGAACACCTTCAAGAGCAAATTGGATGCTTATCTTGCTGGGATCCTATGACCCCAGCTGACTTCCTGCCCTTTGGGCAGGGGGCTGGACTCGATGATCTTCTGAGGTCCCTTCCAGCCCTAATGTCTATGAAATCTATGAAACAAGGGCAACAAAGCTGGAATTCAAGCAACGGAGAAGCTTGTCTGTCTTTGTCCACAGCTGTAAGTCTTTGGTTAGTGGCCATCTTCAGTTTAAGATGAACTGTGATTATATAAATTGTAAGAGCTAGTATGTCAAGGGTACTTTGCATGTGGGAAGGTATCTCTTTCCCTTGCATACCCAAAACCAAATTCTACATATAAAAGAAACATATAAAATAATTAGGCACTGTGTAGACCAGCAAGAAATTATTAAAAAATGCCTAGCTTCCAATGATGTTTTCATGTCTAACTTCAGATGATTGAGTCCTTACCATCTGGCTTCCAGATGACATCTAACCATTTACAACCCATTCAGCTTGCTGACGGAGCTTCTCCTGTTCATTTGAAAGCTTAGGGTACTAACAGGCAACTGATTCCCCTTCCAACACCTTCCTGTCTGCATCTTCTTGGTGGTCTCTTATCCAAGTCCACTCAGAGGCTGCAGATAGACAGATGCCAGGTACAGAAAGCCCTTAAGCATGTTACATCATCCACATTTGCAAATGGTTTGCTATGATCCTTCCTGGCCCAGCTTAAATAGAAATGTTATGGAAGGAATTGGGGGGGGGGGGGGGCGGATGGTGACTGTGTTTTGGATTTTAGTGTCTGGGTTACTCACATTTCTGTAATATGTCACAAAGGTCATACCACTGCTGTTGAATTGTATTTGAACTTAATATGGGAAGTTCATCATCACTGGGATTTAACAGCTGCATAAACCTGAGTTAAGAAAACTGCACTATTGTGCTTTTTAATGGCAAAACTTAATCCAGATATATGCTTTTGGTTTTATGATAACTGACAGCTATATGCCTGGTGTGCAGCCAAGTTGCTTTGAGTTTATCATATCTTAGCTAAACAGGTGCTTTGAAAAGAGAACTCTTAGAAAGCATAGGGCAAGTGTTGCTGGGGAATGACTACTAGATGAGTTAGTAGACAGTCTGTTTTCTATCATGAGGGTAAAAAAAATATAAAGGATGAGATGATTCAACCAAAGTCACTTGTGAGCAGTAAAGACCTTGTGGAACACTTTGCAAGAGCCAGAATGTTATTTCCAGTAGGAGGACTAATGGAGTGGATGCACAATAGATTTACACCAGTGAAGCCTGTCTTTTCACTGGTGTAACTGTGAAGCAGAAAAAAAATGCACCGTCTTACTCTGGTGTGAGGTAATTTTATTCCCCAGAAAGTCAGGAATAACTAAACATGTGCTAGTCACACTGTTGTATGTAGACCCAACTCTAGCTAATTTCATGCCAGGCAGCTTTTGATCAATGCAAATAGGCTACTACAAATGTTATCCGGGTGCTACACGGTTGGTACCTCCTCTTCGTATATGCTGTGGGAGCATGACTGCCTAGCTGCAGGACAGCTCACCTCCTTTTCCTGCAGAGCAGAGACCAGAGATACCCAATGATACTTAACTATTTACAGGTTTAATTTTACAATATTATATCAAATTTATAAATCAGTGCCATAGAAAAGTGGCGGGGGGGGAGGGGCGGTTGCCACCAGTTCATGTTGCCGCTGCCACCACCGGCTTCATGTCCAGCTGCTCATCACTACCCCCCTGCCGCCAGCTTCTTCAGCTCCTTGCCACCCCTCCGCCCCCACCGCCGATGCCACCACCGGCTTCTTCATGTCAGGGGGCCCCAAAACTATATCTTGCAAGGGGCACAAAAAATTGTGGGCTGGCCCTGCTTCTAAGGCAAGTGCTCCACCCCACTGTTCAGCTCCACCAGCTCTTCTGCAGCCCTCTTTGTCATCCCTTGTCAAAGTCACCCATGTACTAGGCTTTTTCAGCCTTCTGGAGGCTCCGCCCACCTGTGGATTGGAAACAGACCAATGGGAAAGCCTGAGGGGTTAGTTCCCCCTCAGGTCCTCTTCTTCACCTCACCCCTGGGTCAGGGCGGGGCAAACCTTCTTCCTGCCTTCTCCTGATTGGTGAGGAAGGGAAATGCCCCCACCAATTGGCCTGAGTCATCCACCTCAAGTCATCAAGCTGCGCTGTCACTGGCCAGCCTGCCATACAATATATTCCTGTTATTTGTATGGTCCTTTTTTCAAAAACACCCCCAATTTAACAGGTTATGCTACTAACTGTAACAAGAAAATTTTTTTTAAAAATGACTGGAAGTGGGTAGCATAATTCCTAGTAATAGTGGCACTACACTGCATGTTTTGTATTGCGTGTATTTTTGTCACCTCTTAAAGACTCACTGACAAATAAATAAAAAATTAGGGCAAATGCTGATCAACCACATCTTATGCCCCATTGTGACTTTCCATTGGGTGGTGTGCTTGTAAACAGTGAAAAGGAAAATGCCATGCATAACAAATCCATTCTCTATCACTTAGTCATGCTTCTGAATGATCCAATATGTTTTTCCAGGTGTTAATAACCTATTGCCCACAAAGAGGTGGGATCTGGCCTGGGAAGGTCCAGCCCAGCCTGGGGAGGCACAGGGGATTAGATGGCACACAGCTGTACCAAGCCCCCTGTTTCTCTGCAGCACATTTCTCCACAGCCCTCCAGGCTGCTCTCTCCTGCCTGTGCTTTACCCTTACCCCAAAGGGGCCATATATCTGAAGTGAGAGTAAGCACAGGCATCTTGAACTATCAAGGGGACAGAGATCTTGGACTTGCAGCTGGAACTGGATTGCTAGCTCCAGCCCTTGGTGGCAAAAGGTTTGCAGACCCCAAAGTTATTCAATTACTCGGTTCTTGCCTTTCGTTTTCTAGCCTTGGCTTATCTGATAAATCAAAATATCCTAAAAACAGATATGCAAAAAACCAGGCAAATTTCAACTGAATAGGTATAATTATTTTTAACTTATGGGAAAGTATGCAAATAACCAATATGGAATAAAGCTGAACCTACCATACCAGTTCCCCTGCCACCTAGTGGTGAGGTACTGTATGAACATCTACTATAGGCTGCTACCAAGTGAGAGCTGGTCACCTACCCAAACTTGTAAGTCACACCATACCCTAAAATCCATGTCAGGCATATCAAGTCAAATTTTGTGGGGACTTATACCCATTTTATACAGGTTTAAGTAACTACAAAGGCATCCAAAAAAATCAGGCCCAGCTGATTTCAACAAAAGGGCATATGTTCAAATGAGGCACAAGTTGGCCAAGTATCTCAAATTTGTAGCTGTCAAAACACATGAAAAGAGCTTTCTAATAGTTATTTTTGTTAGAATGCCTGTTCACTTGGGCATTCAGAATGAATGTAGTAAAATCCTTAAGTAGGAAGCACATACCTTTTCCTAGATTTATTTAAAAAAATAATCAATTTTAGGAAATATATATTCAGCTATATGAACGTGCAGTGCACAAAGCAGTTTTTTTTCCACTGATAGCTTCTGCCCTTATTTGAGGTCAGCCGTTATTTACTTGTCTGAGACCCTAGCACTGCAATGAGATGGTTCATGAAGAGAGATCATTGTTCAGTCTAAATTAAGTGAATTACTAGAAAACAGTACAAAGTTTCAGCCTGTGAATAAATCTACAATTTATTCCAAGTAAAACAGGAGACTAAGGGAGTTTACTGTTCTACCTGTCTGATATCAGTGAAAACTCTTTTAGCCAGTACTTAACATATTATTATGTCTTATAAAAATCATGCACGGTTTCCTAAAGCTGCGTATCAAAAGAAAAGCAAACACAAAAACCTGTTTTCTCTTAGATTGTTATCTGTGTTAAATAACAGCCAAATGCTCTGCTGGCATAATTCCATAAGTTCAATGGAGTCATGCCAGCAGCGAATTTGGCCCTAAGCATTTAATGAGCCTGTTACTTAAAAGATTATGGGTCAGATCCTCCACTGGTGTAAACTGATACAGTTTCATTGGCTTTAGTGAAGTCGTGCCAATTTGCAACAACTGAGAATCTAACCTTCTAATAACGTGATTTTTGTCAAGACAAGCATGTGTGGCTCATATGTTCAACAAGTCAAACCGCTTTACAGAGATCAAACATGGTCTTTGCTACAACTTGGTTTAGACCTTTTCCCTTGATAAAGTCCAACCTGAAATTCTTCCTGTTTTTGTATATCAGTCTGACACCATGAGATTTTTTCTTCTATGCTTTGTGAATTTCCTCCTAATTCATATCACTAGGCCTGGTCACTTGTCTTGAACAATTACATCAATGGAAAATTATTTCAAAATGTACATAAAATTCTATCTATTCAGAATGACAAGGTTTTACACCTACTTTGTGCTGGAGCAAATCAGGAAACAAAGTGCATATCAGCCCTTAGAATCATAGGAAACATTTCTGACTCTGCCCAGATATACTATGTAGCCATGGGGCTATGTTTTCAAAGGCTGGCTTGGTTTGTATGACTCCATTTTTTATGCCTGTCTTGAGAGACATTGGTATCTCTAGCTGGCTACCCAAAACTTTGGTGACTAAAATTATAGGCCATTTCTTAAATGTTTCTTTCTAGGCCTCAGTTTTCCATCCTAAAGAAGGGAGGATACTAGATAATAAGGGTAATGCAAGGCAATTGTTTGCAATGTGTATTTTGATCCTGTGATGGATAGTTACAGTCTATGGGTGCATCCAGAGAAGCCCGCACATGCCTCTTGCCACATCTCAAAGCAGTTTGAGACGTGACAAGAGGCACGCTGGGAACAAAAAAAAGTTCCTTGCACTGCATGTGTTAGGTATAAAATTGTCACGGCAGGGTCCTCGTGGAGGGCCGTGATCTCCTTGAGGCCCTCTCACCGCGCTACTTCGGCCCGAGGGCACCCTCCATTCTCACCTGCCACATCTTGCTGGAATATGTAATAGGGAGGCTGCCTTGTGTTTCCTCGGGCACGTAAGCTCCTGGACCCCTCGTGGGTCGCCCCGTACGATGGGTGCTACTCAAGCACCCCAGCCTTATGGGCTGTGCGTGGCTCCTACCAGCCCCTAATACCACGCCCCAAGCCTCGCAGATGTAATAGACGTTGTTAGGTCTGTACGCCCGCTTCCCGGGCCTCCTCTAAAGTGTAGCCCACTCTGGGCTCTCTCTCTCGCACCCAGCCTCTCACTGGGACTCTCCTGATGGTGCGGTCCCGCTCAGGGACTCCCTAGCGGGCCCCGGCCCTTCCGGCCAACCGCACGGGTACCCTCTCTGACCCCGGCTCACCGCGCTGCTACTCCCTGTCTTCTCAGGGGCAACCGCAGCACCCTGCCTCGGTCTGAGGGGTGTTGCCGCACTAGCCTGCGGCCAGGCTCGCTATGCCCGTCTCGGCTCCTCGATATGGCCCCTCTAGGGCTCCTCAGTAATGGCCCCTCTCTAGGGCTCCTCAGTATGGCGCTCCCCCTCTTTGGGGCTCACCGTGCCCCCACGGGGCTTCTCAATAACATGGTGTGGCGCTCCCCCTCTTTGAGGCTCGCCGTGCCCCCACGGGGCTTCTCAAGAATACAATGTGGCGCTCCCCCTCTTTGGGGTTCGCCGTGCCCACCCTGGGCTTCTCAATGAAATTGCCCCTCGCTCTGGGGCTGGGGTCTATGTCCCCCGTCTGCAACCTACCGGTTGCACCCACGACCCACTGGCCGCGCTCCTCGCCGCCAGTTGCTCACTCTCTGGCATGCAAGCTGCGCCTTCCCTGGCGCTATGCAAATAATGCGCCCTCTTGGCGCTAGGGCACCCCACACTCTCTGGGGACCCTATAGTTGAGGCCTCCTCCAACCCCTACAGCCTCACCCAAGCCTCCAGGTATAATAACAAAGTCAAACAAACTCACAAGCCCCTAGGCTGTAACACAAATGCAAGCTCAAGCCGTCTGGCTATAACTCAACCCCGAAGCCCTATGGCCATAACAACATTGCTCCATATGACCATGGTACTTGCTGCTAGGCTCCTTTCCACATCCTCACTCCCAGAGCTTCTGCCTCCCAGGCTGCTAGCAGAGAACTGCTAGCCTGGCTTCAGCCCTGGGCTTTACAAAGGCCAGGCCCTGCCCCCTTCTGGCTAGCTGGTCCTGATTAGTTGCCCCAGCAACTTGCAGCTGTGCTCATTAGGCACTGCCAGGGCTCTCTCCCTGGCAGTTTCTCCTCTCCAGGAGCAGAGCACCGAGGTGCCCTGCGACAAAAATATTTCAGGTATTTGATATCCAGGTATCAAAAAATAACACACAGAAAAAAAGCGGGGCAGGACACAGTCGTGCCCTGAGGCAACCAGAGGCTTGAGTCCTCCAAAGATATGCTCTGGTAGCCAGCCAAAGTGTTTCTATGCCTGTCCCTTGCCCTGATGTTGCAACATGCTGCCTGCCCATGCAGGCTCCAGCGACCTGGACCTGGACTCTGTTTCAGGTAAGCAGGGAGTGGGGGGGCAGCTCAGGAGGGGTGGGTTCCCCACCAGTGCCCCCGCAGGGCCCACATGGCCTCCCCCCCGGCACAACCCACAGCTCACCAACAGCAGCAGCGGCCATCGGGGCACTCAGGGCCCCCTGGCACAGTCCCCCCCCCCCCGTGCAGTGCGGTCCACGATAAGGCAGGGTGGCTCAGCCCCAGCCACTTGGCACCCGGTGCTGCCCATGCCACATTGCGTGGGCCCAGCTCAGCTCAGCACAGTGCTGTGCACCTTTGGGCATCTCTGGGGCACTTGGGCTGTCACCCAGGGTTCTGCGCCTTACATGGGGACTGCCTGTTGTGCCAGGCTGGGTTCTGCATGCACGGAAGCAGCCTGGCCCAAAGGCGCTCGGGCCCTATGCATTCAGGACCTGGCCTGGTGCAACAGGTGGTCCCCATGAGCAGTGCGGGGCCCTGGGTGACAGCCTGAGTGGTTCGGAGATGCCTGAAGGCACACAGAGCCATTCCAAGCTGGGTGGGGCCCATATGATGTGGCACAGGCAGTGCTGGGTGCCAGGCAGCTGGGGCTGAGTTACACTGCCCCCCACTGCCCTGGGCCATGTGGGAGGGACTGTGCCAGGAGTGCCCCAAATTGCTTTACACTTCTAAATATATCAATAAAACACTGCCCAACTGATCTCTCTATATATAGTGGTGTTTCATTTTAATAGCGGAAGAAAACTTTTGGTTCTTTTAATGAGAGAATTTGTGTTTCTTATCAGAGTATTTATAATTCTTAAATAGGGAACACCAGGATCTCTGCTGGTGATACGAGGGGTGAGGCCCATGCAAAGGAGCTTGTCCAGGGCCAGTGGCTGACCTCTTTGCCATTTGGGGCCAAGAGGACATGCTTTGACAGTTCAAAGCAAGCCACCACAAGGAGCACATCTTCTGGGCAGACGTGGGGCACTCCATTTGGGTCTGGCAGGGATGCAGCCATGGGGCCGCAGGTCCAAAGGGGTGGATGCTGTCACAGGTGGCAGCAGGTCACAGCCAGGCTGCAGCCCCACTGCCAGACTGCTGCAGTGGATAGAGGGTGCAGGGGACACTACAGGTTAGGGCTGCTTCAGTAGTCCAGCTGGCACAACAGGTAGTGTCCCCAGATACCAAGTGGCCAGGCCTCAGAAGCTCCTGTCTATTTGTACCTTCCATATTAATGTGGGCCTTAAGGCCCACCTAGTTAACTAACAGCCCCCACTGTGTGGTGCCAAAGGTTGAAAGATAAATAAATAAATAAATAAAATTATTAGTTGAATTTATTTTTTGTGGGACAACTAAAGAAGAAAAGGGTAGGAGTGATGTGGGGGTCAAAGATTCAAAATATGAAAAGAAATTCTCCGGAGTGGGACACTGAGCAGAGCCCCCCAGGCCACACACACTGGTCCTCAAAGGCATCCAAAGAGCCAGTGGACGCCACCCACTGGTGCTATGCCCAGAAACGTGCTTGGACAAGTGAGAGGAAAGAGGCCAGAGCCTCCTTCCTGGTCAAGTACAGGGCCCACTTGGCCAGGGCCAGGAGGAAGTCGACAAGGAGGTCCTGGGACTCGTTGGAGCCACAGTTGGGGTGACAAAAAACAAAGAAGTTGGGGGTGAAATTCAACCAGAACCTCAGGAGGAGGTTCTGGAGATGGAGGTAGAGGGGCTGCAGCCTGGCACACTTGAGGGTCATGTACATCAGGGTCTCCCTCTGCCCACAGAAGGGTCAGGAGACCCGGATGTTGAGGTCCCCTGTGGCTCGTGGGATGACGGTGGAGTACAGACTCTGCCACTGGGGTGCCCCAGCCACACCCTTGCCCAGTAGGTCCCACCACTTGGTGTCTGGGCAGGACACGATGGACTGGGTTGCACACAAACATGTAGATAGACAGTGGAAAAGTGGCAGCGATAGACGGTGGAAAAGCGGACTGGTCTGGTGTCCTCCAGCCAGCTCAGGTAGTGGAGCAGGGAGCACCACCAGGCCAGGTGAGGCGTTGACCCCATGACAAACTCTGATGGGCAGGGGTGGGGACCACCACCACGCACGGCCTGGTCAACCAAGGCAGGGGCATTGGGAGGTAGGGAAGATTTCACCTCCTGGATCAGACAGCAGGTCACACGTGTCATGGTTAGAGCCATGCACTGGGCCAGCACAGCAGGGTCCACTCACTCCTGCCTATCGTAGTCCAGGAGGTCTCTGATATGGGTGACACCAGCCAGGATCAACCTCTATCGGAACCAGGGTGCCTCTGCTGTCAGCACCTCCAGCTGGGGGTTCTAGAGGAGGGGCTCGATGAGCAGGTCAGTGCCCTGGGTGAGTGTCTCAGGGGACCTGGAGGCAAAGACCAGCCAGCAGGCCTAAAGAAGGTCCTGGTAGAACTCTGGCAGCCCTCACAGGTCCTGCAGGGAGAAACCCTGCAGGCCAAGGAGCTGCCAGTTGTATCGGAGCCCCCGGAAGTGGCAGAGGAAGGTGTGCCTCAGGTGACCCCATGCCATGTGGCTACCAACACCGTATAGCACTCACTGCAGGGCCTAAAGGCAGAATGTCAGGACCTGGCTGTGCAGGCAAACCAGGCCCTGGCCGCCCTCCCACAAGGGGAGGCTCAGGACCTCTGCAGCGACCAAGTGTCATCCTGGCCAGAAAAACTGTAGCACCCATCTCTGGAGCCCTGCCAGGACCTCAGGGAGCACAGGCAGGGTGTGTAAGTGGTGCCAGAGCATGCACAGGACCAGCTGGTTCAGCACGAGCACTCCCATGCAGGGAGAGACACCTCAGGAGCCCTGCCTACGCCTGGAGCCATTCCACCACCCTTGTCTCCAGCTGGTGCCAGTTCTCTGGAGGGAAGGGGTCTGTGGGGGACAGGTAGACCCCCAAGTAGAGCTGCAAGCCCCCACTCCAGTGGATCCCGTGAAGCATGGGTGAGAGGGAGCCCACCTGCCACCCATCATGCACCATCAGACCAAAACTCTTGATCCAGCCAGAGGAGCATGCCGAGTACAATGCCTGGCAGGCCTCCATCTGCGCCAGGTCACCTGAGTCCTGGACCATGAGAAGTATGTCGTCAGCATATGCTGACAGGACCAGCTGCAATGCCGGCACCTGAAGCATCAAACTTACCACCTGCCTCTACAGAAGAATGAGGAAGGGCAGCCAAGGCATACAGCTGGCCTGACAGCAGGCAGCCTTGACGCACCCCTCTCCTCAATGGGATGGGCTCCGTCAGGGTCCAGTTCAGTTTGACCGACACTCTGCAGAGGTGTACAGCACCTAGAGAGCCCACACCAAGTGCGGCCAAAAGCCTGCAGCATGCCTGTGAGGTATTCATAAGCCACTCTGTCAAACACCTTCTCCTGGTCCAGGGATAGGAGGGTGAAAGACAGGCCCTCCCTGTGCACTAGTTCCAGGAAGTCCCAAACCAGGTACAGATTGTCAAAGATGGAACGTCCAGGCACCGTGTACATCTGGTTGGGATGGATCGTGTCCATCAGCATGGACCACAGGCACAGCAAGATGGCCTTTGCTGCCACCTTGTAGTCCATACAGAGGAGGGACATGGGATGCCGGTTCCTCAGGTTGTGGGGATTCCCCTTCTTTGGCAGGAGGGTCAGCACAGCCCTTTGGCACAACAGGGGGAGTTCCCCACTCTCCTCGGATTTGGCCCAGACTGCAGCAAAGTCCGGGCCAAGGGCATCCCAGAAAGCCTGGTAGAACTCCGTGGTCAGCCCGTCAATACGTGCTGCCTTATTGTTAAGCATCAGGCGAAGGGTGGCTGAAAATTCAGCCATAGTGAGAGGAGTCTCCAGCTTGTCCTGGTTGCCTACGCTAACCTCCAGAGGTCCCTCCCACAAGATCCAACAGGCTTTGGTGTCGGTCAGATCCAGGGAGAAGAGCTCTTCATAGAAGACCCGCGTGCGCTGGTGCAACTCATCTGGATCTGTGAGGGAGATGCTGGCACCCGCCAGAAGGTAGGTGATGTACTTCTTGCCCCCCCCCCCCCCTCCAGGGCATAGAAGGAGCAGGAGCCACGGTCCATCTCCCGAAGGAGCTGGACATGAGAGGACAAATGCACCATGGGCATGGTGGTCATCCAGAGCACAAAGATCTTCCCGCCTCTCCTGACACTCTCCACAGAGGGATGGGATGGTTGGGTCAGTGACCAGGCATGTATCCAGCTCCAGCACTTACTGCTCAAGCTGCTCCTCGACCGCCTCCCTGTGCTGGGTGTGCCTCCAAGTGTAGCTGCAGCAAAAAAGCCAGATGCACACCTTCTCCATGTCCCACCATCTCCGAGCCAGGAGGAAAGCTGCCTGTTGCTCCCACCAGGCCAGCCAGAACTCCCAGAAGGCCTCCCTGAAGCCCAAATACTCCAGCAGACTGGCACTGAAATGCCAGCAGGCCAACCTTGGATGCCCAGACCCTAGCATGGGGTGGGCCCAGACAAGGTGGTGATCACTGAAAGGGTTTGGCTGGATGCCAGAGGAGTGGGCCCGGGCAAAGTGTGGCAAAGAGATGATATAAACCTAGTCCAACTGGGAGTGGCATACCTGCTCCACAGTGGCCTGGTTCTGTTCCCTGCCCAATCAGTCTCATGTGTCTAGTGTGACGTTAAAATCCCCGCCAAGAACCAGGCACTTGCAAGGGCTGAGGGTGCCGATGTAAGTAGCTGCCTGGTGGAAAAATACCACCAACTCCAGGTCCTTCACAGGGGTGTACCCATTCAGAAGGTTCAGGACCAGCCCCTGCTCTTAGATCCTGAGGTGCAGCAGGCGGCCTGGCACCACCTCAATGTTCTGGAGAATCTCCGGCTGTAGGCCTAAGAACAGGGTGGCCACCCTGCAAGAGGTGGCCGAGAGGTGACTAAAAAAGACCCTACCTCCCCACTCCAGCCACAAATTAGGTTCATTGGCCAGAGTCATCAGAGTTTCCTGCAAAAATACCACAGGGTACCCCCCCTCCTGAAAGAAGAGCACCCGGCACCTCCGGAGACCCTTCCTCCAGCCATGGATGTTGAGGGTCATGATCTTAAATGACCTCATGGCTGGGGGTGTGGAATGAACGGTTCAGCAGGGGCCTTGTGCATCTCAATGCCCAGTGTGGGGTCCTCCGGCTTGCGCAGCACCCCCCATAAGTATAGAGGGCATCTATGAAACTGCGGGCCCGCCTATAGATCCAGGCATTGCAGCTTTTGGGCCCCTTGTCTTCCCCCACCAGCGCTCTCACAGTGGCAAGGATGCTGTCAAAATCTCCCCAGCAGTCCAAGGTGAGCTGTGCCTTGCTAGAGGACCACCTGGTGTTCTCGTGGTTAAGAAATGCAAGTAGCTCACCTCTGGGAACCACCAAGACTGAGAGGTCCACAGGCTCCATGGATCCTGCCAGTTCTCAGGCATCCTCCTCCTGGTCCTGGGGCTCAGCGAGCTCCTTAGGCACCATCTGAACCCTCCTGGTACACTAAGACCGCAGATTCTGGTTGGGATTGGGAGAGCTCTGCAGCCCCTTGGGACAGGGGTGGGGGTGGGGCTCCTTCACAAGATGTTAAGGTAGAACTGAAGTTCCACGGGGTCTGTGTGGAGTCCCCAACAAGATTGGCCTGTTAATCAGGGGACCCCAACCTGACCCCCTCTGGTGCAGGACCATAGGGCAGGCTGAAAGTGAGGTTCACTGTCTGCCTCAGGGTCCTGGGAAAGGGGACCTCCCTCCTCAGGACTCACCAGGGTGAGCCCTAGGGCTCCTGTCTCACCCAGATCATCCTGGGGGGGCTCCACTGTCAGACCTTCTTTTGGGTCAGGCTCAGCCTTGGTGCCCGTGGTCTCAGGGGGTAGGCCCTGACCAGTGGAGTGAGGGGCTTCCTGCATGGGCTCCTGTTTGGAACTGTCCAGCAGTCCCAAAGCCTCCTCCACTGGGATAACCCATTTAATGTTCCCAGGGGTGGGGTGTCGGGTGCAGCTGGAGAAGCCCCCAGAATCTGGGCCACTCCTTCTCCCCGTGTGATGGTCTTGGAAGAGTGGGGGTTCCTCCACATCAGAGGGCTCCAGCTGCACCCAGGCCTTCCTCTTGGCCTTAAGCCACACAACAAACACCAGGGATGGGGGAGTGGACCACAGGACTTACCACGTAAGGGCAAAACACACAGGTAAGGCTGCTGAGGCAGATGTAAAAGATGGCTGGAGTGGTGCAAGGACTTTGTTGGTTGCAGATCAGTCCAGAAGCCCCTCAGACCTCCAGCCAGGCATTAAGCAGCAGAGAAATAGGCAGGAAAAGAAAGCAGGCTCAGATAAAGTGAGGCAGCTATGGGGGAGGGCAGGAGCAATCAGTCAATTAGGGAGTAATCCAGTGCAGGTGTGGTTTTGAGTGGTGCAAGGTGGTGCAGCAGGGAATCTTCCTCTCCCCTGAGAGGGAGCAGCAGTGGAACAGACAGCAGCAACAGCAGCAGTGGTGGTAGCAGCCATCCAGTTCAGCCACTCAGGGTGTGCTTCTGGTGAAAGTGGAGATGAAGGCGGGGGATGGCCTGCCAAGGCAGCTAGGGCAGGCAAGGCACCTTTAGGCTCTGGCACTGATGGTGGGGGAGGGGCCACAAGCAGTGTAGGCTCCCTCCCCAGGCTGCCTCCCCGACCACAGCTTGGTGGCTGGCTAGGCAGCAGGCCAGAACAGGAATGCAGAAGCTGGGGTTGCGGTGCTGGGGTGTGGTGGGCCCCTGGGGGCAGTGGCATGCAGCAAAGGACCATGGGGGGGGGCAGCAACAGCAGCAGCAGGAACCCAAGGCTGGAAGGGGTGAGGCCAACTTACCCCCAAAAGCTCTGAGAATGAACCTAGCAGTAGCCAGAGGCTAGCAGTAGCCAGAGGCAGGAAGGGGCCTGGCCATCTTCTCCCGTGAAGCTCCTGAGATTAACCTTGCAGCAATCAGCAGCAGCAGCAGCCTGGGACAGGAAGGGGCATGGCCAACTTCCTTCCAGAAGCTCCTCCCCCAGAAGCTCCTGAGGGCAGGTAGCCCTGAACTGCTCTCCAGGGCAGGTTTTTATACTGCTGGGGCCAGCACAGGTGCCAGCCCCAGGCTCTAGCTGTCCCTGGCTGCAGATCTGGGAGAAGCTGGGCAGGGTCATTTTTGTCCCATGGGGCACAACTTGCCCCACACCAAAGTGCATGTCTGGGCATGTGCGCTGAGGCATAAATCCCCAGCTCAAATTTGTGCCGCTCATACTTGAGCTGCTGCAAGCACATGTGCCGGCATGTGTGAATATGCCCTATATGCACAGATAGACTTAAAATGATCCTCAGCTTCTCTTTTCCTATAAGAACCAGGACATGTACTCGGGTCCTCTGAAGTGCATTTTTTATTTAGAGGTATATAAAGCATGAATAGAAAGCCTAACCAAGATCAAAAGACTCACCCTATGTGCATTTGAAGTACATGTAATGTCTGTTATACTTTGCACTTTGTAGGTTAATACTGATTTAGTTAGTCTGTAAGGTGCTAATCTACCCTGCCTTCTGCCTGACTTCAGACTAACATGGCTAACTACCTCTCTCTCTCTCTCTCTCTCTCTCTCTCTCTCTCTCTCATATTTTGTCCATGTGAGCCAGCTATTGTATGTAGGTAGCTGTTGGAATGACCTTTCTGAAAGGGCCGAAAAATAAAGAGCCATATCAGAAGGAGGTGTAAGCCAGTCTATTTCCATTGATGCCAGTTTACACCTGCAGAACACTTGGCCCCAGAAGTTTAAATTTAGTGGGTTAAATTCATTCTTAGTTTATGGGAGCACAATTCTATTCACTTTAGTAGCATCCTTGAGGGCTCAAATGGGATTTAAATTATTCATAGTCTTTGTACAGGACTTCTGCTTAGGGATGAATTTCACCCATCATGCAATTTCAATGTGATGGTGTTTGCTAAGAAGGAATACAGAGAAGAATGTGTACATCAGTCCTAGATCCACATTATTTAAGTGAATTTTAGAAATTCCTCACTAACTGGGAGGAAACATTAGCCTTAATTCATAACAGGATATAAATAAATTAGTTCATGCCTATAAAGTTCTAAGCATGAGATACAATATCAGTCAATCAAAATATCAGGGGTAATCATTTTAACATCTCCAGAATATGTTGATATGAATTCTGACTAAGAATTGTCGTGGTATCTTTAGTTAATTGAAGATTTTCTAAAATGTATGAAGAAAGTATGCAAACAGTGCATTTATGTAATAGAAATGGTTAGTAATATAGCATTAAGGTACTCTAGGGCATGCTTTATTGGTTCATTAAATCTTGCCTCAGGTGTGTTCAACCACTCGAGGCGAGTATTAATGGACCAATAAAAAAGGCCCTGGGGTGTCTTAATGCTATAATACTATGGCTGTCTAAGTTTAAATTAATTTTTAAAATAGCTTTTTAAAATAATTTTCCCTGATATTTAATATATCCTTCTACTATTTGTGGAAGAAAGAGAAGAAATAGGGGGAAAAGGGATGTTGAGCCCTTTTGTCTAACCATTTTTGCTATTTATAAAAAAAAATTTTAGTTTTGTTTTCTTCTCCTTTAAATGTCTTCTTTATTTTTTCATAAGCTATCTTTTCCCCATTGTTTTTCTTCGTACTTCCCGTACAGTAAAATCCCTTTTTACATCTGACTAGGTCAGCAAAATTCCAGTAAAACAATTATTCATCTAAATTTATTAATGTGTTGAAATTAAGCCATTCTGTAGGAATGGTTTGATTTCAAGAGACTTCAGACCAAAACTAGGTAGATTCTCTTAAGTTGAAAACAAATCTGGTCAGTTTTATTATTGCTATTCAAAGAGTGTGAAGCAATAAAACTGACAAGAATTACATCCACTCCAGTCAGCAGCTTCTAGGACTTCCAGACTCCCCAACATCACTGTAACACATAATATTAGAAGTCAGGGAGCCTAGTTAATCTTTCAAATACCACATCTTTAAAACAGAATAGTGCAGGATTTCAGATCCATTACAATTTTCAATTTGGGGGCTTTCAGCCTCATTCAATATGAAGGAAAAAAGTGCCTTATTGTTCATTAGCATGACCTACTGGATAGAGGAATGGACCACAACTCATGACACTGGCCTGCTGGGTGATTCTGTACAAATTATTCTACCTGTCCATGCCTCAGTTTCCCCAGCTGTAAAATGGAAAGAAAAATAACTGCCTCCTTTGAGATTTCTTGATTAAAATGCTTTTTAAAAATTAGACTTTGATTATTGACATCATCCTGGGCCACAACTCCTTTGTGAGTTCACAAAGTTGTAGAGACTACTTTAAATTTATCTTTTATTTAAAAGAGTAGGACCAGAAATCTCTGCCAATAGAGATGGAGGCAGCTTGTATCAACAAAAATTATGCTTTTTCAGGCAAAGGTTAATTTGGGCCCATACCATTATCATCCTTGGTCACACCAGCAATAATGTAGTTTTACCAGTGCATCTGCATCTGTATCTGCATGGGAGGACTCTTGCCAGTTCATCTACATCAGTTCCAAATCAAAGCTATGATGCCAAACATTTGTAATAGGCACCTGGCCAATGGGGAAAATAGATTATAAACCAAAACAAAACAAACTGTCCTCTCTCACATACCACACATTTGCAAATAAGATGCACACTTTTTGGAGGAAAGCAGAATGAAAAGAGAGAGAGAGAGAGAGAGAGAGAAAGAGGGTTTGTTTTGGGTTTTTTCAGCCATGGCCAAAAGATGACCACATGGAGCAGGAGCGAAGCCTACTCTTCAGCTAGCTCACCCTCCCTTTCCTGCTCAGGCAAAAGCTGGAGTTTTAACCCTCTCATAGCCACTGCCAGATTGGTAGCGGCTTTTGGCTCCTTATCCAAAAGCTACTGTCAATTCAGCAGTGACTATGAGAAGTTTAAAATGGACTCCTCCCCTGTTGAATGCTGATAGGAGAAAAGGGAGAAAAGCAGAGTCTTGACAGCTATTAGAGTCTCGATGTTATATTCAGGTGCAGAAATTACATTCCCTACTTAAAACATACATCCCAATTTTGGAGAGAAAAGGTATATGTGGTATGTAAATAAATACAGTAGTGTTTTTATTTCAAACCTGGAGGTCCTGAGTTTATTACAGCGGGTGATAGAATGTCAAAAAGGAAATCCACCATCTCCAAAGCTTCAGAGAGGAAGGTACCAGTTACATTTAATCTTCTTCTATTAAAACAATACTTATTATGGTTCCTGGCAGTTTCACAGAGGTTGTATGAACACAGTGAGAAGCAGAATTTGGGTTAGGAATGTGTGGGTTAAGTTGCCAAGGCAAAGCTGAGAGCACAAAGGTTGCATGAATTTAACTTGCAGTAGAATATAACTTCTATGTGAAGCCAGTAATATATCTAGAGACAAGTTCTACCCAGATGTATTAAAATCCTGTAAAGATCAGTGGCATCTTTAATTTAAAACTGCTTTATAGAAGTCCTTTCTTTTAATAGTTTCTGTTAGGTTTTTTTGGCTGGTGCTGTCAGGGTTTAATTTATTACATGTGTGGGCCCAGTTCAGTGTTGCTCTGCAACTTGTCTAACATTTATACATAATTGATATAGGAGAATTTCTCACTTTCTTTACACTAGTGTAACTAAGCATAAAAAGTATGGGAATAAAGATGACTTTTCTCTAGTAGTTTTTAACAAAGTTTCAGGAGAACTAAAAATATGGCTTCTCTCAGAAGAGAACAGAATCTTTCAGCAACCTTCCCCGCCCTGCAACCCCCAGGAGACAGTGTGTTGCTCACTAGAATATGCTGCTCCAGCAGGGAGCAGAGAACAATTTCTTCACAAACCCCACACTGTGCTGCTGGGAAATGCAGGCTAACCATGGGCAGTCTGGGTCAGCCAATCAGGACTGTTGTATGCACTACTGCCATCTGTCACCAGGCAAACTAAGGGAGCCTGTAAAACATGCTAAGTTGTGGACACAGAGCCCCCCCTGGCTGCAATGTCAGCACTGCAAGCTTTTCACTTGTCAGGACCTCAGCATTCAAATATCTGTACACGTGGTCTTGGCTAAGTTTTTCTACCAAGACAACAAACCTGGGGGAATTGTCCCAGATTATTTAAATGTATGTAAGTGGCAGAGACATTCCGTTTCTCCTAGGAGAGCTGCTGCTCTCCCAGAAGAAACCATGAGTGTATAGATGTTTGGCTTTTTCTCCCAGGGTTAAAATGGCCACTCCAGGAGAAAAATAACCTGGTAACAACCAAGGTTAAATCACTCCCAGGATAGTTTCGCCTGGGACAGCAAATGTCTATACATGCTGTGCACAAGGCCATAATCTTTTGCCCACTGATTTAAAAAATGCTGCTATTGATTCAGAAACAGAGTATGGTACAGTTTCTCTCACATTTTTTATTTTTTTAATAGTTTTTTTTAAAACTGATAAAATATAGCGCTGTTTCACATGGATAAATGTATTCAAATCTGTCCTGAAAATATCTTGTGATAGACCACTTAAGTTGTATGGTATTTTAATCTTTTTTCCTATTTCTGTGCATTGAAAAAAAACATTTATGCCATGTACCTGATTTTAGGATAAATGGATTGGTCAAGAAAAAAGCAAATCATGCAAAACTTCCTTTTTTCATTCTTAATAACAATAAGCTCAGTACATATTCTTCATGACTCTCTTCTTTGTGTACACAAGCTGTGTTTTAGCAGTATGCAGAAGTTAAAACAACAGGATCCAAAATGTTCCAGGATATTCTTATTTCAAACAATAAACAATATTGTTTCCAATCTGACTGTTTAGTAGGTATGCTGTTTCTCTAAAAAGGAAGGAAAATGTCCTTCTTAACTAGCATTAAATGGGAAAGTAAACTTGCCAAATTTGCTTGAAATGTATGCAAATTAGTTTTGTGCTACCCTCCTATTGCCAAAATAACAGCAACATCAAGGCTGGATGTGTTTGCAGCTTGATTTTGATCTCCACAAACACTTCAAATTTATTTGTTTTTCACTTCTTAATTAACGGTGCAATTTCTCAACTGACTCACCATCCCCAAAAGAAGGAAGAAAGTGCCTGAGGTTTGTGTTTCTCCTTCAGAACCTGTAAGGTACAATGTAAGATATATGATGCTCTATATGTATGTAAATGTTTGCAGGATTCTGTTCTGAGCCTGTAAGACATCTCTCTTCCTTCCCACAGGTAAAGTGTTTCTGAATGAAACACACCAGTACCATTGCCATTTTGTTCTTTGACTTGCTAATTCTACTAAGGATCCCACCAAGAGCTGTATTTCTAGTGCAACCGCTTGAATTCACATTAGATTTATCTCACCCTATAAAAGCACAATTCATTAAACAGACTGATAAAAACTGGTCTGTTTAAGCTAAGGCAATTTTATCACAGTCATTTCAATTATTTAACACTGCTTTCTTAAATCAGTACTTAAAGCTTTCTTTTGACAACTATTCTTTTAAATAAATGAGATGTAATTTAAAGGAATGAGAGAATAATGATCCAGAACAATATATACAATTAGAAAGATATTTTCAAAATATAATTGCTTTGCCACCTTTTAAAAGTTATACCCAATGGATCAGGCAGTGAACCCTTTAACACTTAACATGGCTCCCACTGCCCATAATACAACCATTCCAAGTATTTCTGAATCACTCATAACCCAAACCTCTGACCAGATTTTTTCTACAAGGATCATGAATCTTTGAGTGAATACAAGCCTTTGAACCAATCTGGACAGTTAAGGTTTGTCATGAAAAAAATGAATATTGCAGTATTGACATGTAGTCAGAAAAAATGTGGTGATTTTAATTTCATTTTACTTAAAGATTTATGGGCTTGAATCATGAAATAGGACCAACCTCAGTACTACACCACCTTGGCAAATCTATATGCACATAGCTAAGTACACCAGCCAGTCAGAAAGTACTATTCTGCTCTAGAAATGCTCTCCCTCCAAATCTGCTCTCTTGGGTGATGGCCCATTTTGTTTATAAAATAGGCTGGCTCTCTTTGAAACTCACAGTAACATTCAAAGTTTGCATACTCACATTGATTAAAAGCAAGGAATTCTTATGTATTCCTATAAACCAAAAACACTTGGATTTCTACAGTTCTGCTGAACACATTTTGTCTCATTAGAATTAACCTTTAAACACAAGCCCTGTCTTCATAGATTTCATAGATGTTAGGGCTGGAAGGGACCTTGCAGATCAACAAGTCCAGCCCCCTGCCCCAGGAGCAGGAAGTCACCTAGGGTCAAAGGATCCCAGCAAGATAAGCATCCAAACGTTTCTTGAATGAGTCCAGAGTAGGTGCCTGCGCCACTTCTGGAGGGAGTCTATTCCAGGTCTTGGGGGCCTGAACAGTAAAGAAATTTTTTCTTATGTCCAGCCTAAAACGGTCTTGGAGGAGTTTATGATCATTGGTACTTGTTTTCCCTTGGGGCACTCTGGTGAACAGACGTTCTCCCAGATCCTGATGTACACCCCTTATGTACTTATAAGCAGCCTCCAGGTCCCCCCTGAGCCTGCACTTTTCCAGGCCGAAGAGTCCCATGGCTCTCAGACTGTCTTCATTAGATCTATTCTCTTGCCCTCTGATCATGTGCATGGCTCTCCTCTGGACTCTCTCAAGCTTCTCAACATCCTTTTTGAATTGTGGAGCCCAGAACTGGATGCAGTACTCTAGCTACAGCCTCACCAAGGCCAAGTACAGCAGGAAAATGACATCCTGAGATTTACTTGAGAAGCATCTATGAATGGAAGTCAGAGTTTTGTTTGGTTTACCAGCTGCGACATCACACTGATGGCTCAGGTTCATCTTGTGGTCAATCATGATCCCCAAGTCTCTTTCAGCTGTGGTACTAGCAAGCGTAGCACTGCTGAGCCTATAAGTATCCTGCAGGTTTTTTTCCCCCAAGGTGGAGTACCTTACATTTATTGGCATTGAACATCATCAGGTTTGTATCCATCCACCTACTAAGTTTATCCAAGTCAGCCTGGATTGCTAGCCTGTCCTCAGGTGCGGATGCTATGCCACAAAGTTTAGTGTCATTGGCAAACTTAGCCAGTGCACTTCTGACACCAATGTCCACATCATTGATAAAAATGTTAAAGAGAACTGGTCCTAGGACAGAGCCTTGGGGGACACCACTGGTCACAGAGCGCCATAATGATTCGTTACCATCAACCACTATTCTCTGAGTCTGACCTCGGAGCCAATTTCCCAGCCATCAAACTGTGGTGTAGCTGAGGCCACAGTCTTATGACTGAATTAACTCATTTCCTTGAAGCAAGACACTTTTTATTATATCTTTTCTTGGACCAACTGAATCATTAGGAGAACAATTGGACAAGCTTTCCATTTTCTAAAGGGCTGTTTTCAAATGGTTTAAATTCACTGTGTTAACTAGATGTACACTGGTCTGAAACATATTTACACAGTGATATATTAGGTCCAATATGTTAGTTTTGATTGACTTGGACATAACCTTTTAATTTTATTTTGATTCCGTTTCCTGCAAGAGAGAAGATGCACATCACATTTGGCCTTGACAAATTCCTCTTTGCTAAATACTAGCCAACATGAAACATACATACCGATTGTAATTCAAGCTGTAGTGATATGGGGCAAAACACTGAAATCCATGTTCACTCAGTTCACATTCAAGCAAATCCCCAAATGGATTCCAGTGGCACTTATGTTTACTGCTAATCATATGGAATAATGCCTTTCTATGCAAATAGCTTAACTGAATTTAGCAGAGCTAATCACATGGTAAAATATTGCTCAATATAAGGTTAACAGAATCTTGCCCTTACTATTTTTAAATCTTCAGTATTATTTGATTGGAACACAAATATTTCTCTAATTTATTTTGATGAATTTTACAAAATTACAGGAAACAGGGAACTTCCGTATTTTGGTAAATTCACTTGAAATAGTTTAGGCTTTTTAAACTTTTTAAATAGTTTATGTTTTTAAACCAGTTCTCATACAATCTCCAGTTTCCTTTCAAAGAGGAAAGTTTGTCACATAGAATATAAATGTATATAGACAGCTGACCTGGAAGGAAAGAACATATATATATGTTGATACTTACACACCCCACTCCTATGCCCTCAATCACTGATATACAGACTTTGATAAGTAAAACGATGGACGTAATGGTAACATGGCTGCTTGTGGGGTATAAGTATATATACTGCTAAATATACAGAGCAGACACAAAAATACATATTAAACTAAGTCTTAGTTATACAAGAGCTAAAGGAAAGACAATGCCTTCTGGGTTAACTGAGAAAATGTAATTTCTATAATGAATCTTTTTTTTATCCTTGATAGCTTGGACCCAGGCAATAGAAGTTTTAGCAAGAGAAAGTAGGACAGTGACAATGCTATCAAAGAGAGAATAGATCCCAAACAAATGAATGTTAAATAGTCAGACATCAAAAGAAAGCAGACAATTGTCATTTTAGTAAGGGAAAGAAAAGCCACACCATTTTCAACACTCATCAGAAGTCAAAAAACAAGACAAAACTACCATTAGTGTTTATTGATGATAACTAGATATATTTCTGTTAGTATTCCAAAGCCAGCCCTGCCATGATAATGTTTATTATTACTCTTTGTAGCTGTAGGCTTCTAAAGGCTCTCTGTGTCTATCCCTTTCTCATCATTTTAAAAAGATTAATCTTTAGACAATGATCTCCTGATACTGTTAATCTTAGTCTTAAACTTGCTTGTTGTTCTTGCCCAGTAATCAAGGAAGCATCAAAAAGTATGCCTCACTTCAGAAAAACAGGGGGGATCTGATTTGTGTTACCAGTGTAACTTGTGCAATCATCATTTTATGTGCAAAGTGGGAGTAACATGATAACAAAACAAAATGGTATGGCCTGATTCTTCACTCCTTTATACTAGTTTTATTCTAGCACAATGCCATTAATGATTCCTTACCATAATTCATACTATTAGCATACAATACATTGTCTAAAATACACATCTTTGTAGGGGACACATTATGTTCTCAGAGGGCAAGAACACCCATTCTCCAAAAGCTCACATATGTGTTGAAGTTGACATCAGTGGAATTACTTAAATGCCTAAAATTAAGGGTGAACATAATTCTTTGTAGGATTGTGGCCTAAGAGACTGATGTGAGAGAGGAAGATAAACACAAAGTAACAGCATAAAAAAAAAGGGAAGAAGATAACAGATGGGGATGGAAGTGATAGCACTGATGACTGATAGAATCAATGTTGGACAAAACTATTGAACCACTCATGGTAATAACATAAATACCTATGGCCAGAAGAAGACCCTGTTGCAAGTTTTGTTTTTATTTTTTGTCCCTGTTAAAATACTTCTAAAATATGCATGCAATGACTTTGAAAAGAAGGAATTGTGATATTAAGTTTTACTGAAATTTCCTGGGCGCTGATTTGTGTACGGGCTCCTGCTCCGAGTTCCCACGAAGCCGTAAAACGTTTAAAATACTGTCTGTGCAAATGCAAAATTTATGAATTCACACATCTCTGGTTGATTTATGTGAAATAATAATGCACTATTTAATGCTTAAACATGGCTAGGAGCAATGCTAGGCTATCAAGATGTACAATGAAATAATAGATTTATAAGACGGATAACCTTCCTGCCTAGAGAAGCTTGTTTAAAGGTGTTGTACAGATATATTAAACTATATGTAATTTTATACTAACTTAATGCTGTAGGCCTCTACTGCAAGCAGTAAAAGATTACTACCACAGTATTTGCTATAATAAAATGATCTGGCTATTCAACATAAGGTATCTGAGGAGTAAAAAAAAGTTCTTTATGATTTCAAACTTTTTACTCCTATCTTTTGATTTAATTTAATCCTTGCATTTCAAAATTTGCTGTCTTCACCTCTTACTGAGTTTTTCAAATCTGCTTTTGTTTTGTTCTTACAGGGCCATATTCAGCCATTCTTTCTTACATTATTCTCACTGAAATAAAAGAGAATGTATGTGGAAAATAATGCTTCTTGAGGGCAGATCCTCTGCCAGTGCATAAATTATTATGGTTACTTTGAAGTCAACGGATCTGGCACAGTTTACATCTCCTCAGGATCTGCCTGAAGGAGGAAAAAAACATGGCAGAATCAGCCCCTCAATTAGGACAACAAAGTGGAGTAATGATTACTTTGTTTGAAAAAGACAAGGTGAAAAGTCATGTAACCCTAGAAATATTTGGCTACCAAAATTGCTATTTTGGCAACAGGCATTCATCATATGACCATTTGCTTCATGATCCAACACCCAGTACCCCATGTTCCAGTTCAACTCAGGTATAGTGTAATGCCCTGTTTTGAGAGAAAGATAGGGCTTGAATTTCTTCTCAGGAACAGCCTTCAGTATGTAATTTTACCATTACATTATAAATGGACAGATCCTCATTTATAAAGAAACCATTTTAGCCACTCTAGCTATGTAGTGTGGTTTTCATATAGATTCTCCCTTTTGACTAATGGAAGGAACCTCACACAAAAGAGCCAGGTCAATGATTCACCACAGTTTATTCTGTGATTTTTTTAGTTTTATCATCCCTTTGTAATCCTGCATGTGAGCTGTTCTTGACTAGATCCTTGTATTTAAGCAGCTGTATGCTATTAAAATTTTTTAAGTTGAGTTTGGAAGAATTGTAGCCTATGGGTTCATCATGAGCTACTGTTCATAGTGACTATTGAGAATTCAAGCCAGATTGCAGAAATTTATTCATGCTGATGAGCTGTTAGTTATTCATGGGAATAGTCTTACTGAAATCAATCATTTAATAAGCAAATTAAAAGAGCTGCAAACACATTCAAAGAGCAATTCTAAGTATTTATAAATATGACTTTTCTTATCATCTCTTTCTATACCTCTAGCTACTTCTGGCTGAGCCAACCACTGGCTAAGCTCAGTCTCCAGGTGTCTACCTGCTGGCTGTTGTAGGTCCCATTCTGAAACACTTAACTTCCCTACACACTGTTTAGGGGGCCAATGCACCCAACAGATTCTGAATTCTGCTCTCAGGGGCCTGCACTTAAAAGTTAGGTGCTGCAGTTCCTTTTAGACACCCTTGTCCTTTATTGATTCTGGCCCTTTATCAATACTTGCCTTTATTGTTTCTTAATGCAAATTAATACAGAGAACTAAAGGCTATGTTATCAACTAAAGGCTAGAGGAAAAGGTGAGTAGCCAACAGTGGTGAAAAAACAAGTTAGGGACTATTTAGAAAAGCTGGACATATACAAGTCCATGGGGTCAGATTCAGTGTATCTGACGGTGCTGAGGGAGTTAGCCGATGTGATAGCAGACCTGCTGAGTATTATCTTTGAAAACTTATGATGACTGGGGGAGGCCCGGGATAACTGGAACAGGGCAAAGATAGTGCCCATCTTTAAGAAAGGGAAGAAGGTAGATCCAAGGAACTACAGACCAGTCAGCCTCACCTCATTCCCTGGAAAACTCATGGGAGCAGGTCCTCAAAGATTCCATTCCTAAGCACTTGGAGGAGAAGAAGTTGATTACGAATAGTCAGTATGGATTCACCAAGGGCAAGATATGCCTGAACAACCTGACTACCTTCTATAATGAGATGACTGGCTTTGTGGATGTGGGGAAAGCAGTGGACATGATATACCTTAACTTTAGCAAGGTTTCTGATATGGTTTCCCACAGCATTCTTGCAAGCAAGCTGAGGAAGTATGGGTTGGATGAATGGACTATAATGTGGATAGAAAGTAGGGCTGTGCGAAACAGCACTGTTCTGCTTCTACTTCCATTTTGATGTTTCAACAGAACAGTGTTTTGTTTTGAGTTTTGTTTCATTTTGAAAGCACTGTTCTGTTTCATTTTGTCAAAACTGTTTTGCTCTTTCGATGCTGTTTTGACGTTTCGCCCATAGGCTATAATGGGGAAGCACAAAACTGCCTATAACTTTGTCATTCCTAGCCTGATTCAGATGAACATTTCAGGGATGGTAGCCCCTTCTGAGGGCATGAAGTCTGCCAAGTTTCAAGGAGCTAGGTGCAGAGGTTTCTGGGAAACTACACCTCAAGTTGTTGACAAGCAAAACTGTCAGGTGCTGGCAGCAGCAGCCTCCTGTCATCTGGCAGCCAGATCAGGGGCCCGCCCACAACCCCAGGAGGAATCCAGCAGAGCCCCACAGCCCTCCCAGGGGTGCAGGCCCCCAATCTGCCTGCTAGATCACAGGAGACTGCTCCTGCCACCTGGGACGAGCAGCAGCACCAATCTTCTCAGCACCAGGAGCGGACTGTGCCCAGCACCGGTCCAGGGCAGCAGGAACAGCCTGCTGTCATCCAGCAGGCAGATCAGGAGCCTACACCCCCGGGAGGGCTGCGGGGCTCTGCTGGACTCCTCCTGGTGATGCAGGCAGGCCCCCAATCTGCCTGCCAGATGACAGGAGGCTGTTGCTGCTCTCTGGATCTGGCGCTGGGCACAGCCCGCACCCAGGACCAAGAAGATTGGTGCTGCTGCTGCTGCTGGCCCCACCTGGCAGAAACAGCATGCTGTCATCCATTGTGCAGATGCAGGGGCTCACACCCCCAGGGAGGCTGGAGGCTGTGCCAGAATCCTCCTGTTGGGGGCGCGGCCCCTGAATCTGCACCAGATGTCAGGAGGCTGCTGCTGCTGACTTGGACCGACAGTGAAGCCAAGCCCGGCTTCAAAACTCAAAACATTTCAAGTTCCCTTGTTTCATTTCAAAGGCTTTTGTTTCATTTTGATTTCACTGTTTCAAGCTGGAAACACATCGAAACAGCTTCAAAACGAAACACTCAGCAAAATTTTGCACAGCCCCTAATAGAAAGCTGGCTGGATTGTTGGGCTCAATGCTTAGCAATCAATGGCTCAATATCTAGCTGGCAGCTGGTATCATGTGGAGTACCTCAAGGGTCAGTCCTGGAGCCAGTTTTGTTCAATATCTTCATTAACGATTTAGAAGATGTGATGGCTTGCACCCTCAGCAAGTTTGCGGATGACACCAAGCTGGGGAGTGTAGTAGATACACTGGAGGGTAGGGTTAGGATTCAGAGTGACTTAAAAATATTGGAGGATTGGGCCAGAATAAATCTCATGATGTTCAACAAGGATAAGTGAAAAGTCCTGCACTTAGGACAGAAGAATCCCATGCACTGTTACAGCCTGGGGACTGATTGGCTAAGCAGCAGCTCTGCAGAAAAGGACTAGGGGTTACAGTGGACAGTAACTTGGATATGAATCAGAAATGTGCCCTTGTTGCCAAGAGGCTAACAGCATACTGGGCTGCATTCCTAAAAGCAGATCAAGGGAAGTAATTATTCTGCTCTATTCAACACTGGTGAGGCCAAATCTGGAGTACTGTGTCCAGTGTTGGGCTCCCCACTATAGAAAGGAGGTGAACAAGTTGGACAAGTTGGAGAGAGATCAGCAGAGAGCAACAAAAATGGTTCAGGGGCTAGGGCACATGACTTATGATGAGAGGCTGAGGGAACTGGGTTTATTTAGTCTGCAGAAGAAAAGACTGAGAGGGAATTTGATAGCGGCCTTTAACTACCTGAAGAGTGGTCCCAAAGAGGCTGGAGCTAGACTGATCTCAGTGGTGACAGATGACAGAAAAAGGAGCAATGATCTCAAGTTGCAGCAAGGGAGGTTTAAGTTGGATATTAGGCAAAACTTTCTCATTAGAAGGGTGGTGAAGCACTGGAACAGGTTACCTAGAGAGGTTGTGGACTCTCCATCCTTGGACCTTTTCAAGACCCAGCTAGACAAAGCTCTGGCTGGAATGATCTAGTTGTGGGATGATCCTGCTTTGAGCAGGGGGTTGAACTAGATGACCTCCTGAGGTCCCTTCCAGCCCTAATTTTCTATGTTTCTATGAATTTATGATACACAAAAAGAAAAAAAATCTCCCCCCTTCTCTCCTGGTATCTTCATTGCTCCAGGAGAGAGAAACCTGTGACCCATCTCTGATACAAGAGTGTAACTGAGCCACCAGACATTCTGAAAACCTGAGTCAAGGTTCTGCTCACTCCCTTCCTCTTCTGCATAAACTTAAGACCTCACAGCTCTGCAGAGCCTGCCTCTCAGGACCCACAGTCTGGAATTTTCAGTCCAAGACAAAAGAGAAGGAAAGTCTTATGTCCTATATAGGCTCTTGCACCAGCTAGCAGGACAGGCTAATATTCAACTTGAATTAAATAGTTAAATAGGGCTTTACATTTTCCAAATGACTGCACATTAAATTTTACAATACCCAAATAAAAGAGGCAAACACTGGTATTCCCATTTCCATAGATTCATAGATGCTAGGGTCAGAAGGGACCTCAATAGATCATCGAGTCTGACCCCCTGCATAGGCAGGAGAGAGTGCTGGGTCTAGATGACCCCAGCTAGATGCATATCTAACCTCCTCTTGAAGACCCCCAGGGTAGGGGAGAGCACCGCCTCCCTTGGGAGCCCATTCCAGACCTTGGCCACTTGAACTGTGAAGAAGTTCTTCCTAATGTCTAGTCTAAATCTGCTCTCTGCTAGCTTGTGGCCATTATTTCTTGTAACCCCCAGGGGCGCCTTGGTGAATAAAACCTCACCAATTCCCTTCTGTGCCCCCATGATGAACTTATAGTCAGCCACAAGGTCGCCTCTCAACCTTTTCTTGCAGAGGCTGAAAAGGTCCAGGTTCTCTAGTCTCTCCTCGTAGGGCTTGGCCTGCAAGCCCTTAACCATATGAGTGGCCCTTCTCTGGACCCCCTCCAGGTTATCCGCATCCCTCTTGAAGTGCGGTGCCCAGAATTGCACGCAGTACTCCAACTGCGGTCTGACCAGCAGCCAATAGAGGGGAAGTATCACCTCCTTGGACCTATTCGTCATGCATCTGCTGATGCACGATAAAGTGCCATTAGCTTTTCTGATGGCTTTGTCACACTGCCGACTCATGTTCATCTTGGAGTCCTAGTGGACTTGGAGTCCTTTCCGCTTCCGTGCCACCCAGCAGGTCATTTCCTAGGCAGTAGGTATGCTGGACATTTTTCCTCCCTAGGTGCAGCACTTTGCATTTTTCCTTGTTGAATTGCATTCTGTTGTTTTCTGCCCACTTGTCCAACCTGCCCAGGTCTGCTTGTAGTTGTTCCCTGCCCTCCGGTGTGTCCACTTCTCCCCATAGCTTTGTGTCATCCGCAAACATGGACAGAGTACACTTCACTCCCTCGTCCAAGTCGCTGATGAAGACGTTGAAGAGTATCAGGCCAAGGACCGAGCCCTGCGGGACCCCACTGCCCAAACCCTTCTAGGTTGAAACCGACCCATCCACCACGACTCTCTGGGTGCGACCCTCTAGCCAATTCGCCACCCACTGGACCGCGTAGTCATCCAAGTCACAGCCTCTTAACTTGTTCACCAGTATGGGGTGGGATACCGTATCGAAGGCCTTCCTGAAATCTAAGTATACGAGCCTGCTGACTTAAAGGCATCCAGTCCCTCCAAGTGACTCTGCACCATCTCAGGTACATCTTTTGTAATTGGAGAAGCTGTGATATACATGTTCAGGCCCAAATTTTCAAAAGCATTTATTAAATATGAGTCTCCATTTGCTGGTTTCCATTTAGAGACACTCAGAACATGACCTCAGAAGGCTGATCAGTGCTTACTGCTCTGACTTATCTCAGCAGGCATGGCAAGTGCACAGCTCTCAAAATCACACATGAGATGTTACAAGTTGGGCATCCAGAAAGCAAGCACTGAAAGTAGATTGCTCCTTTTGCAAACATACACCTAACCCATGTGCTCAGAAAATAAGGAAGCTATCAGTTGACACTTGCCACTCTACTAGTTGCCGTAATTACCAGTAGAAATAAACATATATTTCTACGAGCGAGTAAACAAATTTTCAAGTATGCAAATTATATACTTATTCTCTGTTTTAGTGTTCTTCATTATGTTTCAGGGGTACAGGTTGTAGCCATATTGGTCTATAGGCAAAAGGAATCAGAACTTGTGGCAGAGCTGATATCTTTTTCTAGACCAAATAGATATTTGCAAAAAAAAATCTTTATTCCCAAGCTTTCAGGCACACTCACCCTTCCTCAGGCATAGAAAAATGCAAAAAATCACCCCACACTCCTGTGAAATATAAAATATTATAACCAAAATGAAACGTGATTCAACATCCTGCTTGACACCAGACAACATCGAGGTAAATAGACTGTTCTAACTTTTATCTGAGCCTAATTTGCATAAGATGAACTATTCCAACCAGGAAATCTTACAACACCTTCAGCTTTCCTGTGAAATATGAATTTTAATTTCCACCTAGGAGAAATTTTACAATCTTTGCATTCTCCTATGCCTGAGGAAGGGCAAGTGGCCCAAAAGCTTGCAAATAATGACATTTTTTTGCAAATATCTAGTTGCTCTAATAAAAACTATCACCTCTGCCACGAGTTCTGATTCTTTCATTCCGTTAGAGTTCCTTTTTTCCTTATATCTGAAATTTCTGTTGTTTAAATGAAAACACAGACCTTAACCATCTTAGAAGACATTCATCTGCTAATCACCTTGTAATTTCCTTTCAGTATTCATTCCCTTCTCAACAGCAGTAAGCAAATCCCAAACATTCTCTGCTGAGGAAAGTATTTTCGGTTTGATGTGCTTTGTGCTAATGATGCTTTTAATAGCCACCTAAAATAGATGAAGAAGCATGGAGAAAATTGTATATACATCCATTGTTTAGATCCTCTTTCCAAACATCCTGGTGCTTTCACAAATGTTGTGGTAATGCAAAAGAATAAGAAACCTGATTCCTGTTACATCATAATTTTGCTTTAACAAAAATTACCTTCAATTGGTGGTTGGGCCCCAGGTATTCAGACCTAAATAAAGTTTATTTTCAACTAGACTGTAGGGGTCTTCAGCAAGCCTTCTGATTCATCTCACCAGAATGCACTACAGCACTCCCCAGTAGCGAAAGAACTATTTACTATAGGCCAGATCCAGCCCCCAGCACTGTGTCATCTGTCCCACAAAACTCCCCACGGATCTGTGGAAAGCCCCACAGGCTATCAGGTCCTGTGTTGTGTACCAGATGAGGTACACAGGTGCACAGGGCAGTTAAGGGCTTGATCCTGGTATGCCGGGACCAGACAGGGGCAGGTTTGGGCTCCAGAGCCCAATATCAACTGGTCTGGGGCAGCATAGGACCCCCAGAGCCCAATCCCCATCAGGTGGAGACAGTGTGGCACCCCAGGACCCTATCCCAGTGGATGGGGACATCATGGAACCTGATCTAGGCCATGGACCAGCCCAGCACCATTCATGTGACCCATAAGGCCAAAGCTGTGAACCCCAATGCTATAGGTAGATCCAAGATGCAATTTTAAGATCTAGAATGTCCCAGAGTTAAATTATGATTAGGCCCAAGCTTTAGGTTCATGATCATGTCTACTTACAATTAGAACCATGGCTGGAGTTGCACATCCATGCAAAATGAAGAGGGTATAGTGCGCCATACACTGGCTATACAGAAGGAAGTTTATTGCATCACTTAAACTGAGCATCCCTGACCGATAGCAAAAAGGACTGCAAACCTAGTATGTACACAATATATTTTGATAAAGAGTATGTGGCAGAATGCTATCTCTGTCTCACCCCAAACTCTGCTATCAGGTGAATGACCAATCTGACAATTTGGTTACCATGGTCACTGCAGAGGACAGACACCCCTGGCCCCATTGGCTACAGGTAACCCTGAGTTGTAACCTGAGCTGGATACGTTCCTGAGGGAGGGGAAAACCTGCTCCCTCTGCCTACGTGACTGGCCTCACATACCTGGGTCGGGCCTTAAACTCCCCATTGTTCTAAGCAATTTCATCATGACTGGGAGGGAGCTAGAGACCCTATAAGTCTACCCAGCAACCAGTGATGCATTTCAAATTGGTTACCTGGCAGCCAACAGCTGCTGGCCTTCATTGGATCAGGTAAATGAGGTCATTAGGTCTATATAAGTTAAGGACTGCCCAGGAGGCAGGGCAGCAGCCATGATGAGAACTCTTAGAGAAGCTGGACCATCTGAAACTTGCTCTCTCTCTTGAAACTCATGGTCAATGAACTGCCTGCCTCCAGAGGGAATCTCCACCTGCCTCTGGATGATACTTATGAGTAAGCTACTTGAGCTCTAACTAGGTATATAGCTTGCAGTAACACAGATGCATAATCAAAAGCTACCATGCCACTGCTTGCTCTAAGGGATTTCTCTGATATTGCTCTTCCCTGTACCCTATTCCAAACCTACTCCTTGTAACCAATAACGTTCTCCTTTGTACCTAGCATGGGGGACTTATTGGGAGAGGGCCTAGATTATGCCTTGGGGTTCCCTTGGTTCAGCTGACTAAGGGAGACCACTATTGGTGCTTCAGACTGAGGGAAGTACCCCAAGTTCTTGCAGTGAGTCAAGTACCCTCAAGGACTACTAGGCCTGTGTTTCCCAGGGGGCACAGGGCCAAGATCAGTCCAGACCCTGGCCCTGGGTGGTGGTGGTGTAACCCCCAGACTTGCAGGTGTGCTCCAGGAAGGGGGTCAACTGGACGTGAGGTGCCCCCAGGGAGGTGCTCAGAGCCTGGAAGGTGGTCAGGCATAGTGAGACAGGTGGCTCAACACAACAGAACCCCCTACTGGCACGCCACAGAGTAGCTTAGATCTGTGGGTTGAAATTGTGATCTCAATAACGTCAGTGGAAGAATGGGTGGAAACTATCTGTATATTTGTAGTTTGAAGTTATCACATTGTATGCTTCCCTAAGATGTGAGAATTGGTCTTCTCTGAGCAACAGTGTGGATTTATCTGGTACAAATGATGAGTGCTGGCTGTCATAAGGAATCCCACTGCCTTTCTGAAAGGTTCTTTCCTAAATTAAGTGGTGCTGAGTGACAGCTGTAAGGAAGGTCCTAACCTTTATCATTACCTCTGTGGAATTAAACTATTGAATAATATTTACAATGCCAGCAGGGGCTGCATAACTAAAATGTAAACAGTAATTCCTATGCAAATGTATCATTTTTAATTAGGTTTTTTATTTTTATTTTTTTCAAAATTTCCCACAGCCTCTATTTCTTACTCAAAAGGAGCCACATGCAAAACTTTAAAATTCAAGATCAAATTCTGTTCTTAATTAATCTAGTGTAAACACAATAGTCAGAAGTGCTCTAAATTTATATCAATGTCAATAGCAACCAAGTTTTTTTTTCTTTTCAAGGCCTCCGCCAATGTTCTTATTCCTATTTTTATAACTGAAAAACAGCTGAATTTTCCAACAAATGCTCCAATAGGTTATGACTAAGCATGTAAAGTTTCAGAACCCAGAAGGGAACTTTTTGCAAAGTTACAAGCAATTGAACATTTCCACTACAATTAATTCTGTGCCCTAGGAAATGTGCATTTCAGACAATTAAATTTTCAACTGCTTATGCTCAGTACAGCATTTTCAAATGGTCATAACCTTTGTTAAATGCACTCCATTTTTTTCTCTCAGATTTAGCAAAGTGGAGATTCCTTTTAAGCAGGGTTTCAAGACAATTCTGACATAGGTTATACAATATCTGTACTTATTAGTTCTACACCTTGGTGCTTAAAATTAGTCTTTGAAATCAATGTATA
Organism: Alligator mississippiensis; assembly: GCF_030867095.1. Lineage (NCBI taxonomy): Eukaryota > Metazoa > Chordata > Crocodylia > Alligatoridae > Alligator > Alligator mississippiensis. The sequence goes on from NC_081826.1 coordinate 134,648,067, forward strand.
GAAACACAAATCTAAGTTACTTGATTTTCAGAGACAGTGAGTATTTGGAGCTGACTGGCTTCACTTTGATTCATGGGGAACAGTTCAGTCCCTTCAAAAATTGTGCCACTTTTTTGGAGAAAGACTTGACACTGTTAGGCGCGGTTCTTAAAATCAGAGCTATACTTCATTCCAATGGATAGCATGGGCCAAACTGGGGCTGTTTCTCTGAATGCAGTGGCAGGATTTCACCAGCCATAGATCTGCTTCACAGGATTCAGTTCATATCTATTTCCAATGATAAAGCAGGTAAGCTGAGCTGTGTATTGCAAAGTTGATCATCTGTTTAATTTGTCCTCATTACAGGTAGTTTAAAATTAGCTGTGGCAAACTAAGAAACAGAAGCCTGAAAACAAAATGGAAAAGCAGATACCTTGACATAATGCATTAATGCATTCCTGTGTCATCAGAAATATAAACCTTTGTTGTCCTGAGGGCAAGATGAAGGAGTGCTCTAACTACTCATCTCAGCCCCAGAATGGCAACCTGACAAGTGGATAATCTCAGACATACAATGAAGCTCAGCAAGTAAAGACCAGTTCAAAGCTGACTTTTACAGAAAGTTACTTTGGTATTTAGGCACAAGCATTACTTAAACTATGGATTAGAGTTTGAAGGCTCATGAAAAACATTACAATAATAAGCTTGACTTCCCATGTTCTAAAATTGCTTTGTTTAAAGTCCTAAGGTATAAAAGAAAATGTGCACATTGATTTAATGGACAAGGGGACAGTAATGTGTTCATCTGCCTACTTACAAGCCAACTGGTCCTCACTAGTGGAAAAACCTACAGAGGAAACAGAAAATTCAATCAATCTTCCCTCTACCCACATACTTTCACATAAGGGACATATGAGAGTCTCAGGCAGTCAATAAAGGTAAAAAAATCTGCATGGAGGTTATGCCCAACAGCAAAGGAAAGAGACTCACTGTGCTATAGTTTACTCCAGGTTAAAGAGGCTACAAGAGTATGCTAGAGAGGGGATGACACGAACTGTTGTCCCTTTGCAGTCAGTGGAGCCAAATACCTGCACAGCAGATGAGGGGGAATTTCTGTGGAGCTAGGTGGAATAATTTCTGGTGGCAAGATGCCTTCACCATAAAGCTCATAACATATAGGTCATTTCTGACCCTGTCTCTCCTTCCATTCCCTCTGGAACAAACGGTGATGTGATGTAACCTATAGACTGTATCCCCATGAGCTTGGGATATCCTGAATATACATCTAAGGCCTGCTTCTGTTTTCCATATCCACATAGAATCTGGCATCATAGGGAGGCTGGAGTTCCACAAGGGTTGCTGAAGTAAGCCCTCATTGTGAAAATAAATCAACTCATCAAGCCCACATTGACAGTTTTCAGATAAAAAGGAGAGAAAACAAGAGCATGCAAAGACCTAACATAAATGGTAATTTACAATCCTAGAAAAAGTAGGGGAAGCAAATACCAAAGAGCGATGTTCATTTGCAAAGATTTACAAGGTAAGAAGAAAAGTAAAAGTTTCAAAGGGTCCTAGTCATAAACACTGCTGATGCAGTGAAACGGTTCCCTCTTCTGGCCAAAACTGGAGGAGACTGAGCTCCGATTTTATTTTTCAATCAAAAGGAAATAATCAGCAGGATTAAAAAATTAAAAAGAATCACCTACATGATTTTCAAGACAAAAATAAATACTGACTAAAGATAGGGAGAATAACATTGTTTATCACAGAGGTAACAGCCTGTTAATTCTTAATTTTCAGCACATTCCAAAAAAAGAAGGCAACATATTTTGTGCTCTTGTTCCATGGTTGCAGTTAGTGTGTGAACATTAACATAATCTTCAAAGAATATATATTAGAATTATCAATGACACTGTTTCAAGAATTTGGATTTTTTAAAATATACATTCTTGAAAGGAAGAATGAGAAACTGTTCAAACTACATCCAAAGATCTCAGTGACCAAATCCAAACTGAAACATAACGCTTTCACAGTTCACTGCCTAAAGTTCTAACTTCAGCAATGGCCTGATTCACAGGCTGACAAAAGTCAATGGAGAGAGACTGATTTTCAGGAACAAGATTCAACTAAGTGTAGAACACAGGAGGTCAGACTTTGCAATCCAAAACCCCTCCACTGCTCATACTTGATTTAACTCCCAGGAAGCTCTGCTTAAAATATCTATTGAATGATATGTCTCGAGCTTCACAAAATATCTCCAAAACCAATACTTCTTCCTATATTTTCAATGTTGTCAGAATCTATCTTCTCCACTAACAATGCCAGTATTCAGTCAAAGTATGTATTATCTTTTTTCCACAATGTAAATAAAAATAATACATATAAACAGAGGAGTCAGGAAATACCAAGTACAACTGAAAGAGGGAGTCCTAAGGCAATTGGTGAAAAATATTTAAATGAATTTTGTGTAACAGTAAAGCTGAATAGAAAATTGCCTGGGTTTACATGGTCAGAGGCTATTTTGGACCAAATCCAAGAAAATAAGATGAGTATAATACACAATGTAGAAATTAAGCTGTATTTAGGAGCTATAGTTTGGTCTGAAATACTGAAGAAAGGAAATCACTGGAGAAAACAACCTGGTTGTTTGGAAATTTATTAGAGATCCCTGAAAAAGAATTAAGAATGCCAGAAAGCTGGTTGGTAATCTGTTTTGTGTTGGTAAATGATAACAGAAAAGTGTGGCCACCATTTAATAAAGAGTTGGAAACTATGGATGCAAACATGCATTCACCACACCTAGTTTAGGTTTAGACGGCTTGCTTTAAGTCACCTAAACCTAAACTGGGAGGAGCACATGCAGGTGTTCACCACTTGGTGTGAGCTGCACAGTCAGCCCAAGGTAAGTAACTTGCACGGGGTGAAGAAGGGAAGGTGGCAGGTTTGGAGAGGGCTGCTGGGTCAGGGGTGAGGGCTTTGGGGGTCTGTGGTGGGGAGTTGCCTGGTCTGGTGGGGGGCTAAAAGTAGACCGGTCATGGTTGAGGGGAGAGAAACAGCAGAGCCCCAGAATTGGGGAGAATGGCTGAGATTTCTCTGCCTCCGTGTTGTGCTATGAACGTATGTAGGTATTCACCAGCCTGAGTTAAATAAATTTAGATCAGGTTAACCCAGTTCAATTTAAAATCAGTTTACCTCCCGAGAACTTAGAACGTTTTTAGGGTGATATAAGCCCCATGAGCACAAAAACTACAAAACCAGAGACGTATACTGTCCTAATCTTGTTTAGGTCACTTGTACGCACCCAGAGCATCATGTGTATCAGCATCCCATGCTGAAAAATGGCAGTGGGGGTGCTTTAACTAACGCTTATTCTATGAGGGCATCTGTTGGTGTGCTCATTCTGGAGTCTGCTGGAGTGCGGTATTTATCATGCCCAGCAAACTCGATTAACTGAGTCTGCTCCGACGCACTATAATTATAGCGCATTGCAGCAGCCTCAATGCATGTGTATAGGTGCCCCCTATAACTAACATATATGCCAGGTAACTGTTATTCAAAAGAAAGGACCATAGGAAAGGGGACACTTACACAGGACCTGTAGTTTACTATGATTCTGCAACCATGAAAAATACAGAGAAATTCAGGGCTGGTCACAACAGTCAAACTTAGCTATTGAAATGTATTCCCAATTAAAGGCAAGTAGATATACAAAAAAATGTTGGAGCTTAATTTTAGGCCAGATAAGCACAGGGAAGTAAAATGTCTGCCCAGCTCCAAAGCAACACCCTCCAACAGATTCCAGGTGCCCAGGAGCCTCCATTTCTCCCTGCAGCTTCCCTGCATTCCTCACAGTAGCATAAAAAGATGTGGGCAACCATGGTATCAGGTAGTGTAGCCTTCACCCCTGTTGCTGTCAAAAGCCTCACCACTGCTACTGCCTGGCCTCTAGTAGTTACACTTCCTTTCTCCCCCAGGAGAAATTCCCTTCTACCCACCTTCCTGCAATTTCCAATCATCTATATCAAGCTCTTGAAAAAATCTATCATTAGGTTTCCCATTGGCAGGGACAGCTGGGACACTATCAGCTAACATGTTCTTTTCTTTTGAACCATCCTCTGATAAGTTTCTGGTGCTTTCTGTTCCCTTTAAAAGACCTTCAGCTCTTTGCAATCCTCCCTCCCTTTACATTCCACGAAACACTGCTACTATATAAAAGCAACAAGGAAATATGAGAGACAGGGAACATTAGTAAAGCAAAATAATAGTTAATCTAATGATGGAGAGTTGAGCTGATGATGAAATATTTCATCTGATTCCTTTTGCTTTAGAAACTGTAAAATCTGTAACTTTCTGTTTAACTCGGTTGTCACAGGGGCTCAGTTTTTCTTGATAAGATGGCTCAATTTTTTTAATTGATGCTGGCAAGTCATTTCAGATTCATTCATCTCCTCTTCCTCTGGCTTGCCTCACCCCATTTGTAGGACCTTACTGTTTGGGAATTAGAGAGGTCCAAATCCTGACTTTCTTGCCAAGTCAACAGTCCTAACCAGTCTATGAAAGTTTTCCCTGCAGAAGGCCTAGGGAAGATCTAGGGAACAGTTAGACTGTACTGTTTTGGCACCATAGGAACCTATTTGGAATCTAAAGGCAGGAGAATGGGTTGGTAAAAGAAAGAGTCAAGGTAGTAGGAAGTGAGTCTGTGTAGATGGCTAGGAAGGCTAAGAGGCACTTGGAGCAACTCTGCAAACAAGTTTTTTCCTAAAAGCCAGGTTAGTTTAGTATGTACGAGTCACCTCATGTTATTACCCACCACATGGAAGAGAAACAGCTCTATTCAGATAAAAGAGCAAAGCAGTACCAACCTGAAAAAAGCATTTGGAGGTATTTTATATCAAGAAGTCAAAATATAGCTAGGAAAAGGTGCAAGGTTGCCAGACCAGCTGACTGGCACATGATTTCACCCACTCTGAGCCAGTCCTGGCCCTTTCTAGAGTTTAGACAAACCCAAGGAAAAAATCTAGTGAGCAATCAGGCTTTAGAAAATCTTGATTGTTACAGTCTCACACATGAGAGAGAGAAAAAGGAATCTGAAGATGTGTAACTTTGGGCCACAGAATTCCTGGAATATAATTTCTCTGTCTCAGTTTCACCACCTGTAAAATAAGGGTCAAAATATACTGGTGGGTAGAAAACTGAAATTCTTTTCCCTTCAGGATTTTGAAAAGTGTTCTACTTCTGTCTTTCAATTAAATCCCCAAATTTTGAAATCATCTGAAAAAGAAAATTCTTTCCCGCCTATTAATTTTGGATCTAGCAAAATATTTCATTTAGATTTTGGTTGTGATATTGTAATAGATAATACTAAAGAAATAGTTTAAATGAAACGTTGTTATGAAAGGAAAACACAAAATGTTTCATGCCAGCAATGCTGAAACAAGTTGTTTTAACATCATCTAAACCTTTCTCTCCTTTTTTGTTTGAAATAAATTTTGGCAAGATTTATTCAAAACATTTCAATATAAACTTCATTTTTTCTACTAGAATATTAGTTTTTCTAAACTCGCTCCATATTTTAATGCTGCCTCCTAGTATCAGTAAGTCATGTCATACTTGCAGACACTATTATAAAAAGTTAGTGTCCCATCAATGTTTGTTCTGAACTGAATTATTTCAATGGAAGTTTATACTAAACAATGGTGACACTGCTTAGCCTAAATATATTTTTTATATTTCAGTTTCTCATCATTTTGAAGTCAGGGCAATTTTTAAATAACCCTTCTAGGGCAATCTTTATTTTCTGAAAACAATGGAAGTTTTACCATTGACTTCAATGGGGCCAGAATTGTACTCTTAAATTCCCTATTAGTCAAATTCAGATGTGAACATTAAAAATATAATTTTGTTTGTTTTAGCCTTTCTTTTGGTCCATGAATGCATATAGTTACATCAGCTGGAACTCCAAATCTCCTTGATATGTGGTGCTCAACCATTTGGCCCCATGGGCCAGATGAATGCTGCAGAGTCTTGCAGCAAATCGGGCACCAAATCGGGCCTCAACCCCATTCATGCCAGATCAGGCCTGGTACCCCAGCCCTGACCAGCATATTGGGCCAGGTCATTTTGCCCACAAGGCTTGGAAATTTGGCAGCAGGTGAGCAGCAGCAGCAGGCACCCTGCAGACCAGATCACATAGCTCCAGGGGCTGAACAGCTCTGCTGCAGACTAATTTCCTTACATTTATATGCACATAACATACGTGTAACAGTCTGTGTTACATGGTGCATCTGACTTTTACCCTTTGAGTACCAGACTATTAGAAAAGTCTATACTGGTACAAGTAACACTGAGAGGGGTATAGAAAGAAGAGCAACCAATTTATTAGGAGTGGGTAAGACAAGGACATTATCTTTAGAATTTAATTTTTCTCTTGCCCAGCAGGTCTCATGCAGCCACATAAGCTAAAGATGTTACACCAGTACCTTCAGAAAAGGCTGAAAAAATTTTTTTGTGAGCATACTAGCAAAAGCTTGCTTGTACTAATGTTTGAAAAAGCCACTCTCATTTGAAATGAAATTCTATTTAAAAATTGTCTAAAGACTCACAAATATATTCTTACCATTTGCCTTACTTTCATTTCACCCAACTTCATAGTGCCATAATAAAAAGAACATAGAAAATGACAGGTTCACCTTGAGTCTCTCTTGGCTTTTCGGTTCAGTGACATCCAGTTACATGGAAAAAAAAGGTGTTAAGTGTAAGACATAAAGTTGTCAGCTCGTGGTCCCTCACATATTGGACTCTGCAATGACTGACTGACAGATTTCCTCAGATGGCTCTGCAGTTTCAAAGGATGATGCCAAATACTTTTATTTAGTATTATCTGCAAGTGTCTTTATGTTGAGTGGTGACTCTTGACATTTTGCAGATTGATATGAAAAGGAGGGTTATGTTTTTCCTGTAGTTTTGCATAAGACATAAGGGAGCCAGACTGCACCTGTCACAAATTGCCATTCATAACATGAAGCTTATAATAAATCAATACCTCAGGGAATATCCAAATGATATTAATGTAGTATGGCTATACAGACAGATGCCAAACTCATGCCTGTGATAAAGGCACACAACTACACTGACTTCGGAAGACATTAAACTTGCTTATGTCAGCATTGTATCTGGTCCCCAATACCTGTCCATCTTGGACACATCTCTGTAGAACATGAATTAATCCACATAAACTGTGTAATTTGTTTTAATTGGAGCATAACCATTTTATCCAGGAAGCATTTGAAGTACATTGAAGCAAATATCACACCTTTTGGTCAAAGAACAACTTTTACTATCCATCACTACTTTGGGTCCAGCAGAATGTGGATAACACAAATATTTTTCCTACAAAAAAAAAAAACTGCAGAAAATGATTCTGAGGACATAGAGGAAAGAATTGTCTGGTGACTGCACAAATTTTTGAGGAATTGAAGTTTTAATGGATGATATTTTAATTTGGGGTATGGATCTTAAGGAGTGCAATGAAAGACTTCAGCAAATGCTGCAGAAAGCTAGAGAAATCCATCCAGCCATGAGCTTAAGTTAAAAAATATTACAGCTAACTTCTGAAAGACCAAAATACAATTGGGAAAAGAAGGTTTCTTTGGTGATTCTGAAGATAAAAGTGCAGTAGATGAAATGCACATTCCTTAATGCAACACAGATATATAAAGATTTGGGGGAGAATAAAATATTTTACAAAAAGCAATTCCAAACCTATTTCTGGCCAATAAACCCTTTAAGGAAACAACTAAAAAACAGCATTTTATTGTATTGGAAAATCAGGTATGAACAAGCTTTGAAGCAGTTAAACACTAATCTACCAGTTTATATTGGCTGAACCTCCATTTAAAACAATGTAAAAGCAAATGTGTAGAAGGTGGAAGGTGGCTGAGAACTGGGAACCCAAAGAAATCACTGAAAGGTAAAAGATCGAGGCCAACAGACAGGACAATTTCTAGCTCATGCAGACAGTTTTTTGTTTTGTTCTGAGATTTTTGAGGAGAGAGAGTAGGGGGTTTAATACAATATTTCTTCTTCAATGCTGTTACCATGAAACAACAAAATATCAGACTTAATCCTATACCCAATGAATCAACAACAAACGCTACCCTAAAGACATTTACTCTTAAAGAAAGGGATGATGCTTTTTGCTCCTTGTACTGCTCAAAGCTAATCTCAAATATGTATGGTGGTTTACTAGTACAATTTAACTTGTAAATTATGGGCAATTACTGGGCATGTCTACATGAGACACTTACTGAACACTAGCCTAATAACACTGTGCAGTAGCATAGAGGTTAAAAACTGTGCTAATAGTCTACTGCACAGTGTTATTAGGCTAATGCGCAGTAAGCATCACAAAATAACCATGCACCAGCACTACTGCACAGTAACTCTAGTAACTGTGCATTTAGTTAGTACTTCATTCAACAAGTACTAAACTAAATGCACAGTAACTATGGCATATTAATGAATGTATATACACACCCACTGTTTATCATACCTTGTGAAATTGTATATGTCAGTCATTGGGTATTAAAGCAGCCATATGGAACACAAGTGATCAAGAACTTAATATCCCTGATGAAATTCTCACCAGATAGCCTTGAAAAATGTAAACATTTTCGTTATCAGTCTAATCAGTTGGCCACTGAACCTTCTATTCCTGAATATTAAAAATCAAGTCTCCCCACCAAAAAAACATGCCCATAAGATGGTACATGCGTTAGTTAAAAGTCAAACCATGCTGCTTAACCTTACAATTTTTTTACCATGGTTGATTTAGAGCGTCTTGAAGAAACATGATATAAAAGAAAAGATCATGTGAACTGGTTTATATGCTAACTGAAATTACTATGCAAGAAAATACTGTTTGGTTTTGAAACCTGTGGTTGTTTTTCCCAGTGTATTATTTCTGATTCTAAATGGAATAGAATAAGGTAATGTGTATAATATACTTATTAAAATGTATAACAAATGTAAAATAGATGAAGTTCTCTTCAGGAGAAAATACAACCAACAGGTTCAGACTTCCATGTGACTTTGTGCTACATAACAACATAGGGTTATGGATTGTTTTATTTCTTCTCCCAGATTACTGAATCAGGAAAGCTAACTAAAAACCATCCTCCTTTTCCACTACTGTCATCTTTGTCATGATCTATAGTATTGCCCAGATGATTATACTTTACCATCTGGTTAACCTTATCAGCAAGGCACTAGAAAACAAATCCTGTGCAGTACAATTTTATCTGTACTTCAGTTATCCTGATCAAAGGCAGTTACCCAAAACTGTGACAAATTGTTATGGAGACTTGAAATGTGCTGCATAAACCACTTGTGACTGAATTCAACTAAAGGCCGCTGCACTTTGTAAAAAAAACCGCACCGTGTGATGCTCTTGGTGATGGCAAAGAGACAGCATGATCTAATGGGCTGAAGATATGGTTGATACAATAGTTTTAGGAGAGGAGATCTCAGAGGGTCTAGAGGCAGGGATAAGCTTTTTGTTCACAAGGAGCAACACACACACTTTCAGTCAGGGTGCCTTGTATTTGTGAAGAGAGAAAGATCAACTATATATCTCCATGAGAGCGTGCACTTACTCTTCAGCAGCCATCTTGAAACTTACAGCATAGACAAGTGGGTGTCCTTACATTTAAAATACACAGCAGAAAAAATAAACAGAACATATCTCATACAGTACTCATGACAGAAGTATGCTAATAACTGTGACTAGTCTCTTAAGAAGATGCTTATATTTCTTTTAATGAGATAGCACCCTCTTGAACTTGGACTCTTCTCAGCTTTTGAGAAATTAAAAAAAAAACAAATGAGTTGAACCCGTGCTTCGCTGCGGAAGATTATTTTTTATAACCCTTTGTCATCATCTTCACTTTATGACTTATGCATCATCGCCTGTTCCAACTTCAAAAGTTTTCAGACCATCATTTCCATCTGGTTTCTTCTCCTCTTGTAGACTGTAATTGAACAAAGCGAATATTCTTTGATGCACCGTAACTGGTATCTAGCGATGCGTAGTTGATACACAGGGGTGCGCGTGTACCCCCTGAGAGTGCTGGTGCACCCCCTGACAGCCAGTGTTCCCAGGAAGGGGAGGCAGGCAAGAGCACTGGTGCCTCCCCCCGCCCCCCCCGAGAGTGCCAGCTGGGGAGTTGGGGCACCAGGAGAAGTGATCCCTGTGGTCCCCCCATGGCTGATCACGCTTGCCCAGAAGTGCCAGCAGCATACCACTGCCAATTTCGGGTTGGCATGATTTGCTCCAGGGGACCCCCCCCCGGTCACTGACTGGCCACTGGGGGGGGGCAAGTGCCCCCCCCAACTCATGAGGAACCAGTCACCCATGAGCAGTGTGGACCTGGGGTAGGCATATGGATATGAGGGTAAAGTTGAAGTTTGGGTACCCCCACATGCCCCCCCATGGTGCACAGCCCCAGCAGGCAGTGTCAGGGGCAGCAGGCGGGGTGCTCAGAGCACAGGCGCCCGGCAGGGCACAGCTCCGGCCAGTACTGCATGTTGCAGTGAGGGGCACAGCCTCTGCACAGCTGCCTATATTTCCAGTGTTTCCTGCCACTCATCTGCAGCACCTGCACTCACACAGGAGGGAGGGAAGCCCCACATGCTGGAGCCAGGTGTCTTCCCTGCCAGGGCTGCGCAGCACCAGAGAGAGCACCTTCCCTATCTGTGGCTTCCCTCCCCTGCAGTGCAGCCCCTGCAGGGAAGGCAGCCAGCACCTGAGGCTTCTCTCTGGTGCTGCACAGCCCCGGCAGGGAAGGCACCAGGCTCCAGCATGAGGGGCTTCCCTCCCTGCTGTGCAAGTGCAGGGTCTGTGCATGAGTGGCGGGAAGTGCCAGCGATACAGGCAGTCACATGGAGGCTGTGCCCCTCACTGCCATGTGCAGCATTGGCTGAAGCTGTGCCCCATCAGGCACCTGCGGCCTCAGCATCCTGCCTGCTGCTGCACCATGGAGGGAGAGTGTGTGTGTGGGGGGGGGGGGTTCCCAAACCCCCCAACCTCCCTCACAGCCGTACCCTGCCCATACAACCCCCTACATATACACAACCCCCCAACATACCCTATGCATCCCCACACCCATCCACTACACACACACATCACATACCATGCACATATACCCACCCACACACTATTCACACCACACACATACCATGCACACAACATACACATACCACACACACACTCTCCTTCCACAATTTGCAAAACTAAGAATTTATTTTTTATTTATTATGCAATCACCCCTATATACAGTATACAAACACAAATCATGACAAAAATATTTTTTTTGTAATAAAATTAAAATATGTTATAGCAAGTGTTTGATGTTTAGTGTATGATTTGGTTTTTGTTTCTGGATCCAAGATTGCAACCCCCCCCCCTCCCAAAAGAAGTATTTCCTGGGAGCAAGGGGAAGGACTTCTGGTGGCAAAGGTCAGGGGTTAGGAGGTAGGACTTCTGGGCCCAAGATGACAACAAAAGGGTGAGGCAACTCAAGGGGTGGGGCTACCCATGTGGCCCTTGACAGCTCACCAAAACTCATTAAGTGACCCTCCACCCAAAATAATTGCCTGCCCCGGGCAGAGGCCAACAGATCTGGCCTCCAGAATAAGAGATTTAATTTATATAGATTCTCTCCAAAGTGGGACTATCAAAGTTTTAACACAGACTAAGTACTGCCAGCCGGTAAGTGTCAGTTATTTCTAACTGGTTCTTCAAATTCCTTAGGAAGTCCCACTTCCCCTGTTGGATTTAATACTTTCTAGACTTCTTTAGTAGAAGGCACAAAGATCTAGCTTACACAGTGTTAATCATAGTGGGAGCCAGAAAATCTTGAAGTCAAATTTTGTTCTGCTGCCTACAAAAACACAGCACTTTGCAAATGTAATGTACTGCAAAAACAAATAAATGAAATAATAATGAAAATAATTTCTAAGTAGCATTAGTGAATGTTTCTAGAAAACTGACCCAGAAATCTTGCTCAGCCTTTTCTGAGACCTCCACTGCTTCCTAATAACATTTTGGCAGAAGTGCCATAATCACAACCTTGCTCACTTTTCTGTTGGTGGAGTTACTTCCCACTCAGCACAAAGACATACAAAAATAATAAAGAAAAAAAGTTAAGCCAAGGGGTCTAGCCAATATTTAAAAGGTCACTGTTCTGAAGGAATGACTGGCTAGTTCTTATTTTATCCATAGTAATTCACTCATCCCTAGCTTGCTGAAATAGTTTAAAAAAAATATGAATTTCCATTATTGATTTATTCCCTCATTATACAGTGTACTACACAAAAGTATAAACTGCAACTAAATCCCTTTGTACATGAATATACAAAGGTTCCTCCTCCAGGTGGTATTTCTATTTATGGGAAGCTGATTTAGACTTCTGCTGTGGCCCCTTACCTACCGCTGAACTGGCAAATAGGGCCCATAATTGAGCCACTGGGAGTCAGAAGAGAATCACCCTGTACATGCACCATAAAGCCAATATAAGCAGCCCCAGGCTCTACCTTCAAAGTGTGCCTTGGCACCTACAAGATACTTTAACCGGGAACCTGTTTCAGTAGATGAAACTGAGTTTAGCATTATGCAAAACAAAGGGCCAGAGCATCCCACTGGCAGAGAGGAAAGGGATGGTGTAAGTTACAGCAGTTCCTTGGACTGCTGCTGCTCTGACTTATGCCCAGGCCTGTTTTGAAACTCAGTGAGGACCACTGCTCCCCCAGACCACTTTTCTCAGGTAAGACTTAGCAAAGAATCTGGCCCAATGAGTTTGGTGTGTTATGGGGACATCTCCATTATAAGGGCAGATTTTTCATGCAGTGGGCAACCTTATCATTATGGAGCATTCTCTTTTCTAGAATTAAATAAATACCTTCTTGACAAACACATGGGATGAGAAGAGCTGAAACATACTGAGACAAGACCAGAAAAATGCCCTTGAGTTTGCTGGTATTCAAATTATGGCCAATCATGCAGTATAACTTTCCTGTTAATATATTGCTTTTAGATAAGAATAACTGTGGCCCTCTTACAGTTTATGCCTCACCATAGCTCAAAAACTACCTTAGAGGACCTCTGTCTATGATAGCATTAAATCTGGTGTTTTGTGTACTGAAGTAATGCCATCATTCCTAGCCAGCGGTACAGCCTCTATCTCATACCCACAGAATGCCAAGAGCTTTCAGACACATTACCATGCAAATATCTTGGGTGCCTTTACTACACATTTATATTGCAGGGTAATCAATAAATTATTATTTCAATATTTATTGGAATCTCAGAATAAGAAAGAAGACAGATTACACAAATCCATCTTAGTTGATTAATGGGTGCTCCAGCAAAAGGCATACACTGATGGAGTGGGTCAGTATGCAGACTATATTACTGAATATTTCAGCTAGGTTGTAAATATAGTATCTGTTTCTCTTAGGGACTGTCACACTGAGTGCAGTATAAAAGGCAATAAATTTCAACAGATTAATTAACTCTTTGGTTACTGGGGCTGTGTGTCACCTATCCTGGCACCTAATAAAAAATCCTTTAATGCCAAGACATAAAGAAGGGCCTCTTTGGAAATGAGTTATTAACAGCATTTCGTGAATAGATGGAGAAATTGTAGCCCAGCCATTTAAGTGTCATAAAGTGCAGCAAAGGCTGCTGGAGGCCTCAGAGGGACGCCAGGCAATACCATAACAATCAAATCTGAGATGGAAGAGGGATTGAGCTGTCCACTCAGAATTTTTATATTGTCAAAGAACAGCGAGGAAATAATGTGATCAAGAAGTGAATTAACCTTGTGTGTGAAAGGAAGGGGATGATCTGATGGAAAAGGCAGTAAAGTAAAAATCACTCCATAATGCCTACATTGCAGGCTGGTCATAAGGGGCCCCTAATGTCTGCAGGCTGTCAGAGAATAGATCCAGCCCTCTAAGTACCATAAACCCATTACCTGCATTAGTCTGTAATTGGAATACATTTATTCATGCTTTTTAAGTTCTTAGGGGTCCTTGTATTGTATAACCATAAAGCATTAATTTCTATAAATGTTCTATCTTCCCATATTCTTCAAAAGAACATAGACATTCTTCTGGGGCAATTAATACTCAATATTGGATGAAAGACTTATGTAGGGTATAAAATACACACACATACACACACACACACAATATATATATATTTCTGTATTGTGCCACACTGTGTAATCTAGTTTCTTTGGTGTCAATTCTCCTAGATGCACTCTTGGCATTTCTAGTAAATACTGAGCTGCAGAAAGTCTCACTATTAGAAATGGAATTGATGCAACTATTTGTGAGGGATATATCAAGGAGGAAATGATCCATAGTAAGTCTAACAAAGTTGATTTGCCCTAGATGTCTTTACTAACACATTATCTAAGCACAAGGCAGCAACATTCATGTAATCTACTTGTGGCATGCATTTGTATATCAATGCTTTCTTACACAAGACAAACAGTATTCTTCCACTTTACTTACTGTTTATGGAAGGTGACAGACATCAGGCAAAGCTTAGATTGTGTGCCCTGGGCATGTATACCTATGTAAATAAGTAGTAGTAACGGTGATGAAAACCAGTGTTGATAAGAAGTAAATCAGGCATAATGAAAGTAGGTCTTCTTTGAAAAAGCTGAGGGATTATATACATGGTGTATCCACAACTAGTGTTCTGTAGGATCCAGTCAGCAGTACAACAAAATCAGTACTTGTCAATGTTGCCAATGGATACCTGAACAACTTGTTGAGACATCATTTAATGAATCAGGTAGAATGATTTTTAAAGGAAACCTCTATTTACACACATACCTCGGTAATGAGGAGTAACTGGAATTTAGAAAAGTATATGAAAGTTTAATGGGGGTTTAACAAAGTATAATGGCATATAGGTATGTGCAATGTTACCCTAGGGCTTTCCTAATTAATCTGTTTGCACTCTTTGGAAGGCTATTTCAGAGGCTCCTCCATCCCAGTTCATCTATGCAGCTGGCAACTTTATCAGGTGGGCATAGTTCCTGAATGCTTTACTTCCTCCAAAGGGCATCTTTTCCCCACTTCTTCTCCCCTCCCCTGCTTCCCCACCTACTTACCAAGCAACTGCATTTAGAAGAAGCACACAGGACTTCCAGTACAACTGTTTCTGGTTACCACATTCAGTCCAGATGATGCAGTAATTACCACTTTTTATACCCTCACCCAAGGCACCTCTAACTCTTAGAACAAAGTAGTTTACACTAGTGAGATCTTTAAACGTAACTGTTGTGTCAAACTTTTGGAGGGCCAACAGTATAAGCTATATGATCCTTTAGTTCTCTGCTTCCATTAATTTTTATTAGTCTCAGTCTTGAAGTGAAACCTGCACAAGTATTGCTTTTTGTATATGAATTGGTAGTATATTTTTGGAATCTTTTATTCATAGTTTGGAGGCTTGGGCTGAAAGTACAATTAAACAATTTACTTCACAGCATGCTACACAATGTTTTGTGTTTTGTTTCCCTTCAGTATTATTCAGCACATTCATTACATCAAGAAGGAATGGAATACATTTGGCAGGAAGTCTACATGCTTATAACTTGGGGCTCACATTAGTGAATGAAAATTTATGAGAGCATTTTTATTTCACTTAAAATTTCTTGTGCTTTTTTAAATGTCAGTGGCAAGTTCAAGAAGAGACACATACACATATTCAAATGAAATGCAATATAAATGACATGTCATACTCCCTTTCATCCATTGATATCTTAGTGTTGGTTTATATGAAAAAGGTGTGGCCTGTTGTTTTTGGAAAATCAATTACCTCATATTTGATAGTCAAAGAATGAATTGCTTCCATATTCAATTATTCAAACAAACATGTAAAGCACCTAGTAAGTGAAAGTATCTCAAATGAAGACACACTGAGGAAAATGTTCTAAACTTACAATATCTTAGCTAGCTATTCACTCTGGAGGGGGGAAAAACATGGAGGGAATACATCCAAGCCTATCGCCTAGCAAATCTTTCAGAATTGCACTATGCAGTGCTACAAGATGGAACATACTAGCACATAAAAAATATGTTTGTAACAAAACAGCCCTGTAACAAAGTCTTTCTACTATGTGTGTTCAGCAGATGGAGCAAGGAGTACCTATTATGTCCAGAAAATCAGAGTACAGTGCCATTCCATGTGTACAGTAGAGAACTCTCATGCAGTGAACATGTAGAAAACATTCACACCACTCCCTATGTACCAGTTCAATAACAGATGAAGACTCACTGCTGTTAGTACTGCTGTTGCCACTTTAAGTCATGCAGTTTTTGTAATCCCATTAATTGATGTGAAAAATAACCTCACCTGCAAATGTTAGCTTCAGAAACTGTTTGTGGTAATGACATCTGAGCACATAACCACAGAACAAGCTAAAATCCATACACTATAAGTCAGATTCTTGCGCTGGTGATGGCTTTGTCAGATTCTTTGCATCACAGTACGTCAAAACACTGGCATTTACATTCAAATTTTGGATGAGTAAAATGCTTAAAACTGTGGTCTCCCGCTAGTATCACTATGATTCAACTCCTCAGCATTGTTTATTGTTTGTGAAATAAATAAGTTTAACCTCAGCCTGCTGCCATATGAGGGAAACATATTTGCCTTGTAGTGCCACTCCAACTTCAGTCAGAACCAGTGCAGCTTTCCTGCCTTGACATATTCATTCTTGACATATTTTAAGTCTTGAATTGACTAAAAGTGATATTCCCGTGTTAAAATGAATACTTCCCACAATAATTTTATAATACTAAACTTCTCTAATTTTTATGGGGGGGAGAGAGGAGATGAATGGAGGGGGTAAAGCAAATGGTTGTATAGAAAGTCCAACCAGATAAACACACAGGACCTGATGTCAGTAAAGCTGCATAACAATTTTCAGCATAGAAATAGAATGAATCCACTTTTGTATTACTAAACCCTCTATCAAACCCCCTTAGATACCAAAGCAATCTAGAAGAGTGGGCAGAGGACTGAAAGAAGTAATGAACCCTAATAGCAGATCTGCCTCTGATTCATGACATGGCCTTGCCGTCACTTCATTCACTTTCTCATTTGTAGATGAGGGGTAGCAATATTTATCAGACATGAAGGGGTGCCATAAACATTAATTACTAAATTATTATTATTAATTACACTGTTCTTTGAAAATATAAAATGCTTCATAATTACTGGATATTAGAAACTTGTCGAACATGTGTTCTATAAGACTGCACTTCTGTCAGGGTGATTCTTTCCATTGAAAAGAATGAAGCAAAAAGGAAAAAAAAAAGTTAATTCCCCTTATTAATGGAATAAGTAATAATTTATTGGCCAAGGTCATTATTGAGTATCTACTGGTTGAAGAATCCTAGATAAGGTGACACAAAGGAACCCTGTTTCACGCTAAAAATAAATACCTGCTGGCTTTGAAAAACTGATGGAAATATGCCTGGACATTTCAGCCAACAGCAACTTTGTTAGTTAATGAGATCTGGAACAATTATTTTGGTTAGCCAACTATCATCCAAAGAACTCCTAAAGGGGAATTCAGTATATGTCCAGCTCTAGATACTCAGTGTGTTTCAATCAATAATAATATTTAAGGTATTTGAAGCATTATATCTTAGAAGAAAGGATCACAAATGTTATATATTTATGGAGCTAGATGTTATTTATATGCACGCACACCATAGAATATATAGAAATCTGTTGCAATTAATAATTCAACAGTGAATAAAACTTTGTTCCCCTGTCACTCACCTGTTCTCACTGCCAAAACCATGGGCACAGCTTTTGGTGATCATTTAGCAAAGATGTACAAAATCTTTTGTTCAAGTCCCCTTTTTTTTCTTTCCAATATATGTAAAAGGTAGAAAAGCACTGACTTTTTTTGGCTGTTCTTGATGATTAAATGCATTAGCTACAAGGGAACAAAATGTTACAAGTTTCTATAAAAGTTAATATTACTCCACGCTGTCTTAATTCCCTATAGTGAATCCTGCTGGTTCTTGCTTTGGGAAGGCATTTCTGTCACCAGCTTCTGCGCCCCAAGTAATTTTCATCTTTCTCACACACCATTAATATTGCTACTGCTCCAGGTACCACTAAACACTATAATTAATGGAGCCCAACTGCAGTGATTCTGGCACACTGTAACCTAACCATGTTGCTGTAGTGTAATTTGGGTCTATAAAGAACATGCTGAAGGCTTCAGTAGAAATGGACCAAACTGTCCAAAAATACTGTTGTAGGCTTGGAAGAAATTCCTACTATGGTATAACCAAGCAATCAGAACACAACTGCAGTAAACCTAAAATAATGATCATGATATAATTTTAACTTGTTTGTGAATATTGATTTAAACTGCCTAGCGGAGAGGGGGGAAAAAAACTCATGAGAGACCATGGGGAAAAAAAGACTTCAGATTATTGGCCTAAGTTCAACAGCAGAGTTAGCAATTTATGGACTTGATTATACCTTCAAAATGAACAATAAGCCAGTAACTACTGCAGTAGAGAGGTACTAAATTTTTATGATATGGGGTAATCAGGTTGGCTACCAAAGACATAGTAGACATGCTTCAAAGAAGAAACAATTCACATTAAAATAGCTAAGTTACAAATTCCCTTCCTGGAAAGGGTATTTTTCTTTAGATAATGTTTTTTACAGACTTTAGGCTGTTTCTTTAAATAAATGCATATGGTATGCTTAATTTTCAGAGACTTGAATGTGTAATACCGAAAGATCTTAGCATGGTACATCAACTTCAAAAATAAATAATGCTGTCTTACCTGCATTCATATTGTCATATATATCAGCCTCTTGACCCATGTAAATTTGACAAAGGGGAAAAAAGCCTTTCCCTCACATATAAATGATGCTGACATATTCATAAACAGAATACCCTTGCTTATTTATTCAGTAAAAGCATAAGTAGCTTTTTTATTCACACAGCAATGAAAAGACTAATATGGTACTTCAGTATGTTTGGGACGACTGTTTTCTGCTTTATTGAAATTACTAATATCAGTGTAAATTTAAGGGGTGATATTTGAATGGATTTTTCTAATTTTTTTATAAGTTATGAGTAGGTGTAATATTTTTCCTACATGAAGCAAAGAATACTCACCTATGGTGGAATTAGCAATTTCATGCAAAACTGGGAAGCTTTTCCTTTGCATTTAATGCGTGAATACTTAAGAAAAATGAAATAATAAAATTAAGCACCTATTTTAACTCAAAAAACATTAAAAGAAATTAAACATTTTTTTAATTAGTTAATGCCTAAAGGAGTGCCTCAACTGCAAGAGCAATGCAAATGGAACTGTAAAAAAGAACTTTTAGAAGTCAGCATAAAATCCAACTCCTCTTACATTTTCCTGTGATATTCAAAATCATTGCTACATTTCAACTTATAACACAGCCTTGCACTGCCTTTCCTGTTATCTTTGACTAAGTTTGAACTTGGTGATAGAGTGATAGTATAGCTGTGATGGTCCAGGAATAATGTGAGAGGCAAGGATTTCTTGGAGTGATATCTTTTAATGAACCAACTGCATTGCTGGGATAGAGTTAGACAAGCTTTTGAATGCACTTCATGGTGCATGGACTGCCTCTGGGGCCCCAGAAATTCTACCCTCTAGTCCACAAAGCGCAGGTGCAACCTATCAGGTAGCAAGGGGCTGTGACCACTCTAACAACCTTCCTCATTGCCCTCAATCAATAAGGTCATGGTTTCAACAGTGTCAGACCTCCCCAAAAACAGCACCAAACCAATCGAGTCAAGGGCTGCTCACATAAAAATCTTTCAGAAGAAACAAAGTATAGATAAAAAACAAATCATATGCTAAAAATCACAAATCTACTGTAACGTATTTTAATTTTATTTCAAAAAATGTTTTTGACCTGATTTGCATGTGTTTGAGTAGTGTATATAGAGGCAATTGCATAATAGTTCAAAATAAAGTCTTATTCTTGTATATTGTGTGTGTGTGCGGGCAGGAGTAGGCAGGTGTATAGCGGGGTGGGTATGGTGAGGGGTGGCGAGTGTGGTTGAGGTGTGGATGTGTGTGGGGTGGGTTAGGTGTGCATGTGTGGGGGACTGCCCAGGTGCTAGGTCCTGGGAGCTGGCCAGGTATGGGAGGAGGAAAGGGCAGGGGGCATGTGCAACAAAGCTTGCCCAGGTGGTACAGATGCAGTCCACCCCACTCCCCACAGCCCATGGCTGCCCCCTGATGCTCTGCATGGGGCTGAGCTCTGCCCACTCCCACCAGGGGCAGCCCATCCCACGCTCCCACCTGCAACTGCCCCAGCCTCAGCCCCACCCCTAGCCAAGGCATGCAGTTTCCTGGTGGGGTTGCGTTCTACTCGCTCAGCTGTCACATGCAGCTTCCAGGACTTGGCCAGGAGCTGTGTACAATGGAGCCCAGCCAGCTTGGCCTTGCTCCCTGCCAGCACATGGCTCCCAGGACTCAGCGGGGAGCGGCACACTGCCAGGGAACTCTGCCTGCCATGGGCCATGAGTGAGTAGAGGGGCCACTGCCACTTGCCCTGCTTCTCCTCCCTACCTGATGCCTAGAGTGCTGCAGCAGGGACAGGGGAAGGAGGAGCTGCTAGAGGTGGTGGGGAGCAGAGCAGCTCTCTGGGTGACTGCAGCAGCAGCCCTACTGGAAAGCTGCACACGAGCAGGGCCAGGGCCCTCCTGTAGGCGTGGGTGGGAGTGCAACATGTGCTGCCCTGGGCTGGAGCAGGCAGTGCTTGGCGCCATACAGAGTATAGCAGGGGCAGTCCCAACTGAGCTGGCTACAACGAATTGGTGGATACCCACCCACGGGCTGGATCCAATCAGCTAGCAGGCTGCATCTGGCCCGCAGGCCGTATTTTGCCCACCCCTGGACTAACTAGTTCAGAGAAGCATGAGCTTTGGTAGGCAACACTCTATTTCATCAGATACTGTGATCTGACTGTCAGAAAGAAAGTGTTCTATATGAAAGGGAAAGGTGAAGGGGGGAACACTGCAACAAACTCAAAGGGGGTTAAATGAATCAACTGAGATCAACAGTGCAGTTAATACCTTGAGGACCATGCTCTACAGCTATTCCAGGTAATGGGCTAAATATCTATGGTCTCTGCTGAGACCATGGTTATCATAATCCAGGTGGTAGATGATTTCTTGTCCCACTATTTCACATTCAATTTGGTTTTTAAAGTTTGTTTGTTTAAGAAAAGCTGTTCTTGAGGCCAGTGATAGAATATCTAGGGAGGTTAAACTATTCTGCCATAGGCTTCTGTGTATTTCTGGAATTGATATTATGTCAGTGTCTAGAAGTACTTTTACATGGTACTTCTACATGGGGATTTTACATGGGGATTGTGCTATCTCGCCAATGAAGACAGTAGAGGTACACTGTAAGCCAGTGGTAGCATGTATAATGTTGGTGGATAAGCAGGTGAATGAACCCCTTATAATTTGTTTTGTTTTCTCCAGTGGTCTATGTTGACAAGGGGGCATGGCTGGCATTTATGTCTATAGCAAAGCCTGTTAGCTGGGTAGGTATTGGAGTTAGGTAGTCTGTTGCTCAAGAGATGTCCTCTGAGGTTGGGGGAGGAAGGGGTTCCAGTAAGCCAAGACAGGCTTGTCCTCCCTGAGCTACTTTGAGATGGTTCTCATTTTTCAGGAGGGGTTGGACGTCACTAATGATGTGTCTAAGGTGTTCAAGCTGGGGCGCGCTAAAGGTAATGACTAGAGAGATTCTCCTGTACTTGTCATGGGATTGATATCGTACCAGGTTGAAGCAGAGTCTGAGTCTCGCTGTTTCAGTTTGACTGGCTACAATTTGGGGAATGTAAGTGGGGAAAACCCTGTTCTAGATCCCTGAGGTGTGCATCCCAGTTGGTAGGATCAGAACAGCTATGTTTGTAACTTACAGCTCAACTGTAGACAATGTACCTAGTAGTCTAGATTGACTTACATTTATTCTCTGATAATACTTCGTCCTTAACCACACACCCCACCCTTGCCCCCATACTAAGAACATCCCATAGTTTTGAAAACTGCTCTTTGGATTTCAGACATTAAAAATAAAGGTTAATGCGTACTTGGGCTGGAAAGAAAAAAAACATTTGCTATGGTACTAAATTCACTGGAGACTATAATACCCAGGATGCAAGACTGTCTGGATCCAAGGAAGCTGCTACATGAAGATGGGGTTGTTTAAGAGCCACACTGTACAACTTTGTAGGAAATGCTTGGCGAACAAGTATCAGTGGTTACCTTACATATAAAGGCTACATGTGGTTCTGGCAGAAGATATTTGGATTCTAAGTTATGGAATTCATGTGACAGCTTGGGCAAGTTGCTTAATTTTTCTGTAGCTGGTTATGTGCCACTTTCCCAAACTGTAAAATGGGGATAATAAATTCTTCCCTACATCACAGGAGTGTTGTAAAGATCAATTAATTCATGTTTATAAGCCACTCAGAAGCCACTGTGAAAAGCACCATAAAAACATCCATGAATACAAAATAAATAGTTTGAGCATTCATTTCAAAACCTTCCCATGTGTAACATGTTGGTTTCTTTAAATTACATTATGTTATGGAGTTTTATGCAAATCTCTTTTGCCTTCAGAAAATTTCAGAATACACGTAAAATTCATTATTTATTGCACCAGGCCTTTAGTTTCTGCTTATTTAGTAATAAATACAGTATATTGCTTTTAACTGCAATTGTGGCTAACCTAATTCCCAGCCGTTTGTATTTTTCCAGCATATCAGCAGGGTGTAGAGAATTCTTTGACCCAAGTTATTAACTAATTCAGCAGAAGAAACCACTGAAATGTAAAAATGACTTCAATAACACTTTTAAGCCAAATTAAAAGGTAGTGATGGATGAGCTGCACAAACTGTGGAAATTCATTTCAATATGGATAAACAACACATATGCTAATCTAGTAGTGTCACTGTAGAAATAGAGGGATCTTCTCTTCAGCCAAACCTGTACAAAATTCTCCTCCTGATCCTGAACCTTCAAGGGCAGCCCAAAACCACCTTGTATTTTTTTCATCTAGATCTCTGCAATGTCCTTTCTTCCCCTTCAAAACCCATGTGACATCAACATACCAAGTTTGTCAGTGCTGTCTTCCAAGACCATCTTTTGCCTGCTAGCCATTTCCCATACATGCTTATGTCTCCCCATCACCCAATTTTATCATGGCTCTGCCCTTCAATTCCAGAACCCCCATTTTGTACCCACTTCTGTTACTTCCAGTTTCATAATCTGCTTAATATCCCCACAGCTGGTTCTTTACCTTCCAGCCCAGACAACACAATCCACAGTCATACTTCCCCAAATCTTTCAGTGCTTTAGGAAAGAGCTAAAAAGTCCATCATATCTTCAGTTCATCATGCTAAACAGCTGATTCCCATTGGCTTTGATGGACTAAGGATGCTCACCTGGCCAGGAATCACATCTGGGAGGTACTTCCCTGCCCAGAATTGCTTCCAAATAAACATAAGGGTGTTTAACATCATGCCTCAAACTTCCTTAGCCAAGTGGCAAGTTTGCACACTTAGGAGAAAAACCTGAGTTAAAGTCACTTCTTCATTTCATGAGGCATACAGATAGCTGCTCAGCTCCAGGCTGGACTGTAGCTCCTTCTTGTCCCAAGTAAAAGTACCTTAGACCCACCCCACCTACAATCCCCACCCCCCACCGGGGGTTGAGTTGGGAAGTCAGGTTCCTAAGCCAAGGCTTCACTTCAATCCATGAAGCTCTAGTATCCCTCTAACCTAAAGAAAGGAAAGTGAAAGTGACCCCCACAGCCTGGAGGCTTGGGCCCTAGCCTGCTTCCTTGGAATGAGTCTTGGCCTCAAAGGGGCTGACCAGGATGTCAGCTCTTTGGAAATAGCCCGCCTGTCCCAAAGCTGAGGCCATAGGTTTCAGACCTCCTGGGCTGAGTGTTTTTTTCCCCTCTCACTGAACCCTCATGGAATTAAAAATAGGGAGCTCTATATTTAGGTCACACATTTGTACCACTTAGAGCAGGAGGCTCTAAGTTCAAATTCTTCTTCTGCCACCTCCCAAACAGTAGAAGTAGCTGTTCAGCTCCCTGACAGCCAAGCTACACTACCCTTCCTTTTTCCTGCTCAACACAAGTGTACCTTACACCAGCTCAATCACCAAGTCACCAGCCTACCTACCACCAGCAGTGCAGAGTGCAAAATGGTGACATCCACTTTCCCCATTGCAAAGGCCCTGCTTCAAACTTTGAGGCTCAAGTGCCCCTCTCCACCAAAGAAAGAACACAGAGTATAGTAACCCTAGCCTACTTCCCTTGAATGGCTCCATCTCCACCCCCCACCCATCCACACACACACACACACACACACACACACACACACACACACACACACACACAGTGCTGAAGCTAGACCATCAAACCCTGGGTGGAGGCTCACCTATCAGAGTGCTGCTCTCCTATAGCTGAAGCCACAGATTTGAGACCAGTGTCAATCTACCACCTGGTTGGGTGCTTGTTTTTCTCACCTCCCCTTTATGTAGCACCCCCATTGAAATAAAAGCAAGGGGCCTCATATTTAGTGCAAAGCCCCTCACTTTCCTCTAACCAAGTGGCTAACCAGCAGTCCTGGGATGAAGACATCATGAGTTCAGCTTCACCTCATCCACCTCATGAGAAGCAGAAGTGACCACTCAACTACCTACCAGCTGGGTTGGCTTGTGGCATCTTTTCCTATAACCTAAATTGATAGTGTCTCTTCATCTCTTTAGGATCCATAGTGAACTTCATATATCATATTTATTCATGTACTACACACACCTCCCCCCCACCAAAAAAAAATAAACAGCCTTCAAGAATTGGGGTGCACGTCTTAAGTAGGGAGGATGATTATTTTCACTACAGCTTCAACCGCATGGAAGCACAGAAGGATAAAGACACTGTGCTATGAAACAACTTCTCTGCCCCTGCCAGGAAGCAGGGCACAGCGGTGAAGAGGGGCATAGTCCAATGTTAACCTTCCTAAGCCATACCCTACCACAGTACTGCATAGTCTCCATATCCTCATTATGGGATAAAATTTGCCATGAACTGGTACCAGTTTGAGAGAAGCTATGAAAGCATTAACACTGGACCATACCCTCTCCTGCTTCCTAGCAGGGACAGAGAAGCTGGAAACCATTTTGTAGCCCAACGTCTTTATGACAAAGCCAGCTCTAAGCCATGACTCTGGAGACACCTTTTTTTTTTTTTTACATTCTGCCTTCCAAAAAAAGAAACCATTCCCCACCCCCTAAAAACTCAACACCCCAAACCCCCTGCCCCTCTCAAAACAGCTACACAAACACACACTCAAGGTATACACCTTATTTGGGGACATGTGGCTGTGGCATGTAGTAAAATGAAGTATATGCATATCAGTGTGACATCAGGACATGGGCAAGAAGGCCTTAGGCCACCTGGGACCAAGGCTCTAGTCAAAGTCAGGAAGGACAAGCAGAATCTTGGGGCAAACTAGATCAAGGAGGTCAATCAGAGAGCAGAGTTCAAAAGCACTAGAGGAGTAGACAGACAGCAAGGTTAGCAGCAAGCCAAATCAGGCTGCCAGGAGATCAGTCAGAGAGCAGAGTCTAAAAGCACACCAAATGGACAGCAAAGCACCCATGAATCAAACACAACCATATTATCCAGACACCTCCAGTTCTAGTTCAGGTAGTTTATATGGGGGAAGTGGAAGATCAGCTGCCCCTGGCTGGCCACTCAGGCGACAGGGTGTGAGCTGAGGGTTAAGTCCTGCTGGAGGCTTCACACCAGCCTTGACCAGTCAAGGAAATCAGAATTAGGTTAGCAGGCCTAGATGAGTGGCTATGCTGGCTAGGCTGAGGACCCAGATTTGAGGTTGTGGCCTGACAATCAGTTAAGTGCAAAATGTCCTTAACAAGATAATGCAATACCAATGACAATTTACTACCTATTGCCTACATTGCACCTAACATTGGATATCTGCATATTGATTAAGTGCATAGCATCTTTCAACACAATTGTCTACTTTATAAAGTTTACTTTGTGTACCTGGATAATTGGTTGAAACTGACAAGGTGCATCAATCTCAGCACTCCTAAAACAGTCCTGAACTGGATCCTGTCAATTTCAAGGCTAATATTAGAGGCATAATGTGCCTTAATGAAGTGTAAACAGCTTAGAGCAGGTTGCTCCTGTAGTTAATGAATATTGTTTACACTGAGTTTGGATAAGTGCATAGCCTTTTTTTCAGTCTCCAGGCTATGCACTCAACACAGTACATTGAATTTTCAAAGCGATTACAATTTGGCCTCTCTTTATGCATTGCAATTTCACTTACAGAAATCAATTGTGACAGAAATTTCCCATAGTGAGATGGTACACAAATGACAGAATGTGTTTGTGGAAACACTATCTGTGAAAAAAAATTGTCCTCACTTTGTGCATATAGGTGGATCTTTCCAGCTGTGTATTCTAGTGTGTGTGTAAGTGACAGAATAGAGATAATGCAGATATAATTCTAGATATTTATCAACGTTTTACAGATTATTTGGCTAAGCATGTGTTCCATGTCTTACATGCAATTTAAAAATGGTATTAGAATACTTTGTAATGTCTGAGCGGCAGAACCTTAATTTAATGTTACAATTCTAAATGCATTAGGTTTTCTTTGAATTTAAAGTGCTGTATCATACATTTTAAACAAGGTACTCTATAATCATAGAGCATGGTGTTACTGTTACAACTGCAGTTTAAGTTCTAATACAGCAAAACTCAAAACTGTAAGGAATACATTTAAAATGTTAAAAAAATTAGGCTAAAAAAAATGGCTTCAGAATGGGTTTAAGAATAAAACAAAAAGCTGGTGGGAACAGACTGAGCAAATATTAGAAACCAAATACCCATAAATTTGTAGTGGGGTTAGATACTATATTTTAATTAGAAAACATTGTGATACCTAGTTAGCGCATGCTCCCAGTTTACAAGACAGAGCTAACAAAAATTCAGTTAAAGGATCTCTCTGTGTATTCTATCAAACCGATTCACAATTCTGCAACACTTCCTTTAAACACGGTATTTTTAAAGCCTGGTATAAAAAACTCACAAAATATACTGCATTAAATTCTTAATAAAATTATTTTAAATTTACAGATTAAGGGAGACAAAGAAGCTGCTTTCCTTGCTCTTTAGGATCACATATCCTTTCTATGTAATCATAGTGTTCCTGGGTACAGTTCAGTTCACACTAAACTCAATGGAAGCTGAATCAGTTCAAAATTAACATTTTTATCAAGCTATAAATTATTGCATTAAAGTTGATCTTCTTGTCGGTAGTCCAGAAATACAGTATAAATAAGACTACATTGTACATAATATCCTATAAATTACTTGAAAAAATGACAGGGTGGTGAATAAAATGGTATTTACATTTGTTAAGCCTCACAGACTGCACCCTTATTTATTCACATTTATTTCTAGCCAACACTATAGATTCTGGAATAAGTGAAACATTAAGAGTGAAAATGCACAATTTTGAGGGGATGGGCCAAGCAAATTAGAGTGATTTTCTTCATACTTATACCAATCACAATAAAAGCAAGAATTTCTTTTTACCTCACTGACATTATAGAGGTTATTGATAAGCTTGTTGGGGAGGTTTGTGAGGCCAACATATTATTTCAAAAGAAAAGAAAGGTTGGGATTAATGAATAATTTTTGCAGCCACAGGGAAGATTTTTTTTTTACCTCCTTTAAATTTTTAATAGAAAGGCATTCTGCATTGTGAGCATGTCATGCTGTTCATAATCTACTAGCAAACAACAGGATTCATTTGCCAATTATGAATATTCCACATGCACTTATTGACTTCCCTTCAGATAAGAAAATCACTGAACTAAAAACAGCTTAGTTTGGCTAATTTGCTACCCACTGAATGCATACAGTTGTTGGGTTTATACCATTTTATATTTCAGGAACTCAAATAATTTTGCCCTAATGGATGTAAATTTACAGAGCTAAAACTACCACCACAGTTGGCATCGTTGGTAGCAATCTCAGCAAGAAGACCAAAGACTACATGCATACAAAGACCAAACTACCCATTCGTCTTCTAAGCTGGTAAAGAATGGGGCACATTGACTGGCAGTGTCAGAACTTCTAGACATATAATACTTCTACTGCCTCTGCTTGTGCTGCACAATATTATTCTGAGGATAAATACAGAAGTTCAATCTCCAGAGGTGTGAATCCAGTACCTTTCATAAACCCTAAATTCATTTTTAAAAAATGATAAAAGAAAATGTAATTTGCTTTCTGGCTTTACCACTACTCTATATCTGTGTTCATATTGCAGACAGCAAAAACATCTGTGAGATCAATAACAAACATCCTACTTGTGGTTCATTCTTCCACTTCATTTAACGAGAACATTCTCCAGTATATACCCTATGTTACCTTACAATTTCCAGTTAGAGTGAAATATTAGTGTGGAAAAACAGACAGCAATTTAATTTGTGCATATTGATCAAAACCATATTATGAAAACATCAAGGTTGCAAAGTCAGACATTACAGTTAAAACATGCCAAAATTAAGGATGCTCTGACATCACAATCTCCTCCCTCATCCCAATTACAAACACGTGTATACTCATCAGCCAAATCCAGGCCAAGAGACCACAGTTCCCCTCCCAGTCTGCTATAACAGCTCCCACTCTTAACATTATCTTGTGCTAATCTACCCCCTTCACCGCTACTCACTTAAAATCCACCTCCTCCCCCTCTACATTTTAGTCAGGTACTTTCTTTCTCCATATTGCCTGGATACCATAGTGAGTAGAGAAGAGAGACTCTTGTTTCAATTCCTGTTCCCCACATGACAGCAGCCAAAGGAAAGTCCTTTTTGGTCAATACATCTTCAGGATGGAACTAACTCAGTATAGATGAAATCTTTGGAGAACATGGTTGCCAAACTCTTAATGTGTCTTGACTGGGCATGTGCAAACAGATATTTCAAAGGTTTATAATTTCAACCCACATAGGTGTTTTTTTCATGGACAAAGCAAAGGACACATCCCTGAAAGGGCACCCTTATTCTCAAATTCGAGTCTCTTGTACAAAACATAAAGTGGTTACTCTAAACCAGTGGTTCCCAACCTCGGGTCGCAACCCAAATGAGGGTTGCAGGGGCACTGCTGGCAGTGCTGCACACAAAGGACAAGCTATGCCGCATGCCGGGAGCTCCCCTACTCCTGGGCAACCACCGCGCTCCACTCCCAGTACCAGGTCACAGCAAAAAAAGGTTGGGAACCACTGTTCTAAACCAGGGTGCTGTGGCACACTAGGGTGCCTTGAGATCTTTTCAAGGGTGCCACAGCATGCAACATAATGTTAGCACTGTTAATCATGCAGACATGATTCACAAATCCAGAAATTTGGAAAAGGAATTAATAGTCATTCATAGTGTTAAAAACATTCTGACCTGTTGCGGGCTTTGAATTTTTTGCAACAGAAGAATTGCTTTATTATTCTTCTGAAGTCAAAAACCGAGTGAAAACTAAGAGCTGGCATTTTCCAAAGGGGGGGGGGGGCGAGGGCTTTGAATCTAACAAGGGGTGTCATGAGTCTAAAAAGACTGAGAAACACTAGGCAGATGTAGAATATCTACTCAACCAGTGGGTTGCACTATATCAGTATGGTTAAAACATTTTTCATAACACTGGTGAGGTCACTGAATTTTCCCTTAGCATTTCAAAGTATTTGGAAAGTATCAGTTTCTCATATTTTCTGTTGCTCCCAGGAATAAGCGAGGCAATGAGGTGAATTACAATGAGGCAGAAATGTCAACAAATTTGGCAGGTTCACCTGGATCAATGTTTTTTAACCTGTGGTCCACAGACCCCTGGGAGTCCACAGACTATTTTTAAGGGGTCTGTGAAAGATGTCGATGATCAATCAAAAAATGCAAATACCCACATTTAAAATTCAAAGGAGTCCACACCTCCATTCGAAATTTCCAATGGGGTCTGCACCTCCATTCAAAATTTTTTATGGGTCTGCAAATGAAAAGAGGTTGAAAATTACTGATCTAGATGCACAAACTTACTGCTACGGCTAAAATGTTCCAACATGCCCATTTGTAACTAATATTCAAGCACAACAGCATAAGAGAAGCAACCGGATGGGTGAAACAGTGTTTAAAATATTTTGCAAAAGGGTTATAAAGAAAAATGAAAAAAGGATCTGTTTTTCAATTCTTATTATGTTTATATCTATTCATTTTTAATTAAACTGTGATGTATAATTTAGTAATCCTTAAAGTTTAAATTCTAGATTTTAAATTTTTGCCACTTCAGTGGAACAGAACCATCACCAGTACCTTCATAGCACACCAAAATATTAGTAGTTGACCTGAACTGATCTTACTTTGGTATAAGGCTAGCCAGTACAGGTGCATGTACCTTAGGACCCAAAGAACAAAAGAAGATAAACTGGAAAAGTATTGAACCTAAACAAGATGTCTGACCCTCATGTCTTCATCTGAATGGCATGTTAGCTTCCTAAGGCAAGGTAACATAGCATCAATGGTCCATTGATAGTGTAAACTTTGAGAGTTTTCCTTCAACCCAGCTACCGTGAAGAGTCATAGTAAAAGAAAAACTCAATTTTAATTTTAAAGTAACGTTTTTAGCCCTTATGCTCATAGAATAGTCTAAATAAGTGAACCTCAAATGCTCTATGCCAAATATAAATTTAAGACAAACTTAATCTTTTAAGTTTGTAAGAGAAACTCAATCTTTTCCCTTTGTCTCAAGATTTCTAAGTCAGTCTTGCACATTCTTTTCATGCTAATTATTAATATTAAACTGTATTAATGTTATTAGTGAATTAGAAGCTATAATTTGAAAATGCATGCTTATAATAAACTAAAGTCCTATTAGTTAAAACCAAGCCACCCCAACAAATGCTTAGTTCCTTTTAACCAACTTGTAATCCAGGCTTGCTTTTTTATAGGACTTGTTTTTCCAGCATGCCTTTCTGGGGCTAAGCATTTAAATTCAGCAAGGTGTCCTTATTTTTTGTTCAAAATTAACTATGCGATAGAGAGCAACATTTTATGCTTCTAATTGGTGTGGACCATCTATTACGTCTCCCTTTATTGCTAAGGAAAAGCACATGCTTGCATCATCGTTTGATGTGGAATAATTAATTTGCGTAGTTTGTAAAGTTCTTGAATCTAATCCAGGAAGAGCACACACCAAGTGCTGAAGCTTCCTGAGCCTGACGAAGGGTTTTTGAACCCAAAAGCTTGCTTAGTAACCATTCTCCAACCATTTGGGTTGGTCTAATAAAAGATATCAAATTCACCCAAGGAACCTTGTCTGCCTATGTCCTTAGACCAACACGGCTACAACCCAAACCCCTGAATCTAATCCATAATTTTCTATGAAAATACAACCTACACCCCCCTGACATCATATTGCTTTCCTGTGACAGGTCATTTGAAGTTGGCTTTTTTCCCCAGGGACTACTGCATCCTTTTTTGAATTCTGCAGTTGCTGCTGCTTGTGTGGGTTCTTTATTCCCTTTTTCTTTTTGTGTACTTATTAAATTAATTTTATGTTCTTATTGCTTTATGTTTTCTATAGTATAACAATAGAGATCTTTCTGCAGGGCAGACTACATTTTTTGACTGTTGTAAAGAGAATTTGCTTTCAATTTGTTGCCTACACATATATAAAACTAAGAGAGTCATAGTCTGACTTTCAAAACTATTTAGTTCATTATGAACATTACCAAAAATAGCTTTTGACCAAACAGTATGGAAAGACTAAAGTCTCACTATTAGATGCTCACAACTTAATCCAGACAAATGGAAGAGAGGCTTAGTGTCAAATCAAGGTGCTCACTGGAATTAAGTGGTATTCATTCATTCAATTTATATGCTGCTTTTCCCAAGAAGGCCTCAGAGTAGTAAGAGAACACATTAACTTATGAATAGGGACCTACCTAAATCATGGTTTTGCAGAGACTGTGAAATCCGGGGTTGCTCATAAATTCCAGGTCAAAATCCACAATAGTAAATAAATAAATAAAGTTTTTATTAAGTCTTCCCCTCCTGGGTGGACCTCAGAGCCAGCCAGCCCAGGCAGCAAAGACACTGGCTATTGGGCGGGATGAAGAGCAGCCAGCAGTTGAGATATTAGCCACCCCCTCATCTCTCCTCGTCCCCAGGGCCTCTCTGCCAGAGAGCCCATGAAACAAGCTCTTTATGCCAAGGCAAAGCCAAGAAAATGGCTTTGGCTCACCATGAGTTAAGTAGGTCCCTAGTTATACAAAAAGAAAAAAAAAAAGAAAATGACTTTAAAAACAAGCAGAGGATCACCATAAAGCAGAACCCATTTTCCCTTCCCCTTTTCCTCCCCCTCTCACAACAATACCCCAGCCGAGCTTTGTTTGCTAAATGCCTGCCCAAAGAGGAGGGTCTTGAGCCCTTCCAAAGATGTGCAGCCTCCAGCTCTGGGTAGGAGTGACTTCCAGAGCTGAGGGGCAAGTGCTGAGAGCAACCTCCTATACATTTTTGCCAATCAGGCTTCACACACTCATAGTCTTTGCAGGAGCTTGCTCTCAGCTGACCTTAGGGGTCATAATAGGCTCTCACGGTTCTCCCTGGGGTATTTAGGGCCCAGACCATTTAGGGCCTTAGAGGTCAAAACCAGCACCTTGAACTTCACTCACAAATAGGGTTGCCAACTGTGACTGAAGCTATTCCAGATTTTTCCCCCCCAACATGACCTAACGTCATTAATGGTGCTGTTTAACCCATTCCTCAGTCTCCCTGACGGCTTTCAATGACCAGGGGAGATCAACACTGATTCCAGCAGCCTCCCGCAACCCTACTCAGAAACCGACTGGGAGCCAGTGCAGACTTGCTCCAAAGCAGCGGTTCACAACCTTTTCTAGACTGGAGACCCTGCAGGAAGGCGCCAACTCTTTGCTCTCACTTGTTTTCTGACTATAGGGACGTGCTAAAGCACTTCCCCTACAGCAAAGCACCCAGGTAGCCTTGGCCATCCCAGACTGAAATCACTGGGTTTCCCCCTCTGCACCAGGCCAGCACCCAGCTGTGCTAGCACAGTGTGACACCTCCTACCCGGCCACTGCCCCTCCCCCTCTCTGACGTCACACCCGTTGAACTCAGCCCCACCTCCCCGCGGGCGGTTGCAGCGGGGTCACGTGCCCCCCTAAGGGAGAGGGGCGTGTCTCTGGGAGGGGGCGGGGTGTGCACGATGGCTCCACCCCCTCCCCGTAGGCCGGAGCCGGGCGGGGAGCGCCGAGCGGGCGGATCGATGCGCTCGGGGCTCGCTTGGAAGCCGCCATTTTCGGCGCCGAGGGGAGAGCGGGCGGCTGGGCGGCGCCGCTTCCTCCACGCCCGCGCGGCCAACAGGTACGTGGCCCCACCCCGCCCCGCCGCTAACCGCAGCTTCCCCCCTCGCTGGGCCGCGGCCGCTTCCTGGCAGCGTCACGCAAAGGGGAGCGGCCATGAGCGGAGCGGTGAGTGGGGGCCGCGGCTGAGGAGGGGGCTCGGCCCCGCCCTCCCCTCCCCTTGCGCGGGGGGCGGGGCCTCCGGAGCGCGTGCGCCCTCCCCCGTCCCCGATGGTTGGGTGCGAGGCCCGTGACGCCCCTGTCCTGGGGGCCGCTGCGGGCCTGAGCGGCTGACAGGGGGTTTCCCTGGGGAGCTGCGCCGGGCCCGGCGGAGGTGGCGGCGGCTCCCCTGGGGCCTTTGTGGCCACAGCGCCGCTCCCGCGTGTGCTTGGGAAGGACCGCACCGCTTTGCTCAGCCAGGGGCTTTCCGTGGGGTGCTCTGTTTTACCGTGTACTGTTTTACACGTGTGAGTGCATGCGTGTGTGAGCTTTCCAGTGGGTGTAAGTGCATGCACGCATGGGCGGGCACCCACTGGTGTGGGCACGTGCCTCCAACCCCCCTCCCCCCCCCCAGCATTGTAAGTAAAACCTGGGTTGCCCAAGTTCACCCTTGAAAGAGTCTCTTCAGAAGTTTCACAAGCCCCTTAGCTTCTGCTGGGATGTTTTCTTGCTGCTTGGCTTGTAAAGCGGATCTGTTCTTTTATCTGTTGACTCCTCTGTGAAACCCTATGAAATATGAACCTTCATTTCTACCCAAGAGAACTTTTACAATATTTTCTCCAATTCCTGACAACGGGTATTTGTGCCCAAAAGCTTGCAATTAAAGACATTTTTTTTCCAAAAATCTTGTTGGGCTATTAAAAGATATCGTCTGTACTACAGGTCCTGATTGCTTTTTCCTCTAGACCGGAGGTTCTCAAACTTTTTTTTTCACAGACAGCTTGAAAATTGCTGAGGGTCTCAGAAGACCACTTCATCTCTGTCCTCAAACAAACAAACAAAAAAAATCAAGCGCAAGGCCAAGTACAGATATTCTCGATTGTTCCACAACCTTTCTGCAGACCACCTGAATGGAGCTTGCGGACCACAGTTTGAGAACCACTGCTTTAGACCAATACGACTACAACCTGGATACCTGATCCTTTCTTTTAGGAATTTGGATCTGATGACAGATCCAGGATTTTGATCCTAAAATGGAGCCTTTCTTTCAGGAACTTCGATCCTATGATCAGGTTTTTTTTCTTCCTTTTCTAGAAATGCAGTGCTGTGTATGCTAGTAAAGCACCTTATTTCGGGAGAGGTCCAGTGTTGTCTCAAATGCTGGTATGATGGAGAGCTTGAAATAATGTGGGTGATTGAATCATAGTGGTGTTTGATTCGATCCCATAAGTTCGTGTGACAAAACCAGGATCTTACTTGAGTTTTGCCTAAATCATGGCTAATGAAATACTTTCTTCTATAAAAGTAGTTTTACATTCATAATAGCTAATGCCATATATATATATATAATGTTAGAATTTCACTTTCTAATTTAATTTATGATTCAGTTTCAGTGTTTAGTTTTCATTACTGTAATTGCTATTACTATGGCAATACGTAAAGCAGTGGTAAAGAATGGTTCTTTGTTGTCCTAGACCAGTGGTCGCCAACCAGTGGATTTTGATCCACTGGTAGATGTCAGAGCCTCTTGGAGTCGGTCTGAGGCTGGGGTGGGGGGATGAGTGCCCACTTGCGTGTGCTCATGTGATCCAGCCGAGCATGTCAGTCCGTGGGGGAGGGAAGGGGCAGGGGCTAGATTGAGGACCCCACACAGTGAGAGAGAGTGCCACAGGAGCAGGGGTAAGTTGAGTGGGGTCCCCAGCTAGGTGGAACTTACCTGCTGGCAAGGCGCACCCCCAAATAATGTTTTCTCTCTCTTCCTCAGTCGGCCCCCCCCTTCCCTCCCCACATACTTACCTGTGCACAGTACATCTTGAGTTGATTTTAAATGCCAAAGCTGATATCCTACATAAAACAGTTGGAGACCACTGTCCTAGACATTAGAGTTACCATGAGGTTTGAAGAAATTCTTGGAATCCTCTCTACTTTTGAAATTCTTCTGAGAAAGATTCATTCTCTTACACTTGGTGCAGCACACTTTGTGAGCAGCCACAGTGAGAGCAGTTGGCTTATGCAAGAGAGACAACTATAGGTCCAAAACGGAGTTTGTAAAGTTTATCATGGTTTGCTGGGAGGCCCAGACTAGAGGAACACTAATTGTAAATTGAATTGCCTAGTGGAGGACTATGGCTGTATCTGCTGATAAACTTATCTTTTGTGGCCAAGTTTAAAGAAACAGTGAAACTGGGTAAGATTAGGTTAGTTTGAAGTCACTAGACCTGAGAAAATGCTTGGGGTATCTATGCCAGACTGGTGCCAGGAAAAAAAAATACAGAATGTACACAAGATGTGCAATAAGAGGAGTTGTGATGGATGAAAAGAAGGGGTCACCTAAGGTAATACCAGTGCATATTAGTTTCTAAATGACAGTACCTTGTCTTCACAGTGACTTCCTGTTTGGGCATTAAGTTGAGTGTACTGCCATAACATTCCTTTTCTAGGGAAGGTGATAATTTACAAATGTTTTTGTGGTCTCTGTGTAACTAAATGAGGTGTATTGACTGACTTGGTTCCTTTTTAGTGTGAGAAATAAGCTGCCAAAATAGAGAAATGGGATTTTCTGCATCGCCAGATTCAGTCCTGTGTGTTCACAGCCAACCATGCATTATATAATCCCTTTCATAAACATATTAAGATCCTATATTTGAAGTTGGGTGGCTTCCCTTTCAGCTTCTACTGGGTGGCTGTTCAAAACCTTGCTCTTTTAATGGTTTGCTCTTCTCCTAATTCCCAGTCCATATTCATAGAGATTTCATATAATTTTTTTCTTGCATCAACATTGCTTTTTTAAGTAAAACGCTTCCCCTTCCCCCCCCCCCCCCACCATTGGCATTAATCTCCCCTGTAGCTGTAACTAGGAAATGATAAAAAATGCTATAGGACTGCAGAGAAGAAGGTTTTCCTGAGCCAACAGTGTGCTCTTGTTGCCTCTGCACAACCAAAAAAAATAGCTAACAATGTACTGGTTTTTATGAACAGGAGTGCCACTTGCAAATCAGGGGAAGTAATCCTTCCCCCTCTGTTCAGCACTGGTGAGAGCTCACCTGGTACTATGTCCAGCTGTGGGCCCTACACTTAAGAAAGATGTGGACAGATTAGAATCCAGCAGAGCAACAAAAATAATTAGGAGCCTGAAACATGATTTACAAGGAAAGGCTGAAAGACCTAGGGTTATTTAGTTAAAGAAAAGAGAAGACTGAGGGGGTATTTGAATGATGACTAAGTCATCAAATACCTAAGGGGCGACCTATAAGGAGGATCTTGTTGCTTGAGCTGACTTGCATGAAATATCCTAGGATCACATTTGCCTTTTTTCATGACTGCATCACATTAATGTCTCATAGTTGTCTTGTGATTTAATAATACACACAGGTCTTTTTCCTGTGTCATTTACAACTGATAGGTTCAGAGCATATAGCAGAAATTCTTCTGTCTGTACATCTCCTCCTCCTCCCCCCAGTGCCTGATTTTTAACTTTGAGTAAATTTTGTCCTGTTTCTATTACTGTGGTCCTGTCCTCTAATTCTGTTTCTCAGCTATCTGTAGCTTCCTCTGCATTAACAGTACCTCTCAACTTTGTGTCACGGACAAATTTTATTGACATAGTCCTACTTTTATGCCAGGAACACTAAAGAAAATGTTTAATAAATTGCTCCCAAGAATGATCCTTGAGAAACTCTGTTTGTAAGCTTTCTCTAGCCTGCTACTTCACCTTTCAGCACACACTACTGTTGTCTTTTCTGTAAATTGTTCCTTACCCTACCTAACAGTTTTACTAATCTCTATCTTCTCTAATTTAATAAAGCATGCGTTCACTAGGAGATTACTGAAGTTCATCTAAATTAAATTAATGACATTTCCCAGACTAGAAAATCATCTGTCAAAGAAAATGGCATGCTCTTTTTGTAGTAAAACCATGTTACCATTTAAATGAAAAGCGTGATAAGCAGGACAGAGTAGGGATTCTTGTAGATCCTCCTAGTAAGGGAAGGTATTCTTAGCCTGAGACCTGAAGAACAGTTGAGACGAATAACATTTTTTTTACTAACTGCTGGCTGAACTAGCTTTTGACTTGCACTCAAAAACCCTAGGAGTCCTGCCTGATTAGTGTATTTAGCCTGAGGTTGGAAAAAAATGCCTCAAACATTAGTTACCACATACTTGACTGAACTGAAGAAATGAAAGATTTGCTTCCCAGTCCAGACAAGGTTTCTTGGGTGAATTTGATATCTTTTATTAGACCAACCCAAATGGTTAGAGAATAGTTATTAAGCAAGCTTTCGGGTTCAAAAACCCTTCGTCAGGCTAAGGACGCTGCAGCAGTTGCTGCGTGCTCTTCCTGGATGGAATGAAAAGTAAAGAAGCCAGGGGCTGGGCTGGGCTGGGCTGGGCTGGGCTGGGCTGGGCTGGGCTGGGCTGGGCTGGGGAGTCAGTTGCCAGGCAGATTGTAATGTATCAAAAATCCAATGTCTGTGTTTAGTCCCTGATTTCTAGTATCCAGCAGGTTGATGAAATGGAGCTCATAGGCTCGTCTCTGGGATGTGTTGTGTAAATTTCCCTTGAGGATCAGGACTGAGAGATTGGAGAGAGAGTGGCCCTCCTGTGAGAAATGTGCCCCCACCGGTAATTGGGTGTTTCTGTCTTTGATGGATTTCCGGTGTGCGTTCATTCTGGTGCGCAGTTGTTGTCTGGTCTCTCCTACATATCTTCCATCAGGGCATTTGGTGCATTGGATGAGGTATACTACATTCCTGGAGGTGCAGCTGTAAGATCCTGGGATGCTGATGGCTCTGTTGTGGGGTGTAGTAATAGGGGGGGGGGGTGGAGATGTGGGGGCAGGTTTTGCATTTCTTGTCATGGCACGGTCTGGATCCTTTTGGTGTGCTCTGGGCTTGAGGAAGTTTGCTTCTGGTGATGAGGTTGGCGAGGTTTGGTGGTTGTCTGAAGGCTAGGATGGGTGGCTCCGGGAAGATTTTTTTAAGAATAGGGTGTTTTTCTAATATGGGTTGCAATTTTTTGAGGATTTTCTGTACAGGTTCAAGGGATGGGTGATAGGTCATAACCAGCGGAGCGCGATTTGTGGGTGTTTTTCTTCTGTACTGCAGCAGTTCTTCACGTGGTATCCAGGTGGCTC
This sequence comes from Alligator mississippiensis, assembly GCF_030867095.1. Taxonomy (NCBI): domain Eukaryota; kingdom Metazoa; phylum Chordata; order Crocodylia; family Alligatoridae; genus Alligator; species Alligator mississippiensis. Next base: position 134,686,907 of record NC_081826.1, read on the forward strand.
TTTCAAACGTGCGATCTACCTCTCTGGAGGAGTGTCCTTGGTGGGTGAAAGCCTTTTTAAGATTGGTGAGGTGGCAATCCCAGGTGTTCTCTTCAGTACAGATGCGGTGGTATCTGAGGGCTTGGCTGTATATCACAGCTTTTTTGGTGTGTTTCGGGTGATTGCTGGTTCTGTGCAGATATGTGTGTTGGTCTGTGGGTTTCTTGTATACTGTGGTCTGTATTTTACCCTTCTGGATACTGATCCTTGTGTCTAAAAAGGGGATGTTGGTGCTGGAGTATTCTAAAGCAAGTCGGATGGAGGGATGGTGACTGTTGAATTTCTGGTGGAACTCAATTAGAGATTCCCGGTTCTCAGTCCAAATGATGACGATGTCATCGATATATCATAAGTACAGCAAGGGTTTGATGGTGCAGTTCTTGAGGAAGTCTTCTTCCAGGTGGCTCATAAAAAGGTTGGCATACTGTGGGGCCATTTTAGTGCCCATAGCTGTTCCCATCATCTGGAGGAAGTGTTGATTATTAAAAGTGAAATTCAACACTTCCTCCAGATGATGGGAACAGCTATGGGCACTAAAATGGCCCCACAGTATGCCAACCTTTTTATGAGCCACCTGGAAGAAGACTTCCTCAAGAACTGCACCATCAAACCCTTGCTGTACTTATGATATATCGATGACATCGTCATCATTTGGACTGAGAACCGGGAATCTCTAATTGAGTTCCACCAGAAATTCAACAGTCACCATCCCTCCATCCGACTTGCTTTAGAATACTCCAGCACCAACATCCCCTTTTTAGACACAAGGATCAGTATCCAGAAGGGTAAAATACAGACCACAGTATACAAGAAACCCACAGACCAACACACATATCTGCACAGAACCAGCAATCACCCGAAACACACCAAAAAAGCTGTGATATACAGCCAAGCCCTCAGATACCACCGCATCTGTACTGAAGAGAACACCTGGGATTGCCACCTCACCAATCTTAAAAAGGCTTTCACCCACCAAGGACACTCCTCCAGAGAGGTAGATCGCACGTTTGAAAGAGCCACCTGGATACCACGTGAAGAACTGCTGCAGTACAGAAGAAAAACACCCACAAATCGCGCTCCGCTGGTTATGACCTATCACCCATCCCTTGAACCTGTACAGAAAATCCTCAAAAAATTGCAACCCATATTAGAAAAACACCCTATTCTTAAAAAAATCTTCCCGGAGCCACCCATCCTAGCCTTCAGACAACCACCAAACCTCGCCAACCTCATCACCAGAAGCAAACTTCCTCAAGCCCAGAGCACACCAAAAGGATCCAGACCGTGCCATGACAAGAAATGCAAAACCTGCCCCCACATCTCCACCCCCCCCCCCTATTACTACACCCCACAACAGAGCCATCAGCATCCCAGGATCTTACAGCTGCACCTCCAGGAATGTAGTATACCTCATCCAATGCACCAAATGCCCTGATGGAAGATATGTAGGAGAGACCAGACAACAACTGCGCACCAGAATGAACGCACACCGGAAATCCATCAAAGACAGAAACACCCAATTACTGGTGGGGGCACATTTCTCACAGGAGGGCCACTCTCTCTCCAATCTCTCAGTCCTGATCCTCAAGGGAAATTTACACAACACATCCCAGAGACGAGCCTATGAGCTCCATTTCATCAACCTGCTGGATACTAGAGATCAGGGACTAAACATAGACATTGGATTTTTGATACATTACAATCTGCCTGGCAACTGACTCCCCAGCCCAGCCCAGCCCAGCCCAGCCCCTGGCTTCTTTACTTTTCATTCCATCCAGGAAGAGCACGCAGCAACTGCTGCAGCGTCCTTAGCCTGACGAAGGGTTTTTGAACCCGAAAACTTGCTTAATAACTATTCTCCAACCATTTGGGTTGCTCTAATAAAAGATATCAATTCACCCAGGAAATCTTGTCTGCCTATATCCTTAGACCAACACAGCTACAACCTAAACCCCTTCCCAGTCCAGTATTTTTCTAAATTTCTTTTCTTTGGTTTCAGTCACCAGGTTTTATCATGTTGTGGTAAAAATGAGTGCATTTAACTAATCATGTGTTTCAAAAAATTGGACCACCACCTTTTTTGTTAAGTGACAAAAGTTGAAATCCTGGATATTTCTGGACCTTTGCCTTGGTGATTTTGGGGTAGTCTGCACACCTTCCTGAATATTTAAAAGAAATCCAAAGGAAGGGTAGAGAGAGGGGAGGATTTCTTGTAATTTCACACTTGAGGTAACTACAAGTGTGTATCCTACTATTGTTGCTATATCTTTCTAGATAGACACTTAATATATTGAGTTTAGTATACTGTGACAAAGAGATAAATTATAGTGGTGATAACCACAGTATCTCTGTACCAGCTCTTCAATTATGATTTCAGAGTTGTGATCATTCCCATCCCATGACAACATACTTTAGTCATACCTATGAGCATTGGTACAATACAGCTGGTTTTGGCCCTGGGCTAAAGGGACCCACTGAACCATGAAACTGATGAGACAAATTTTTTGCACCAGTGCTTTCTAGAGATTGATGAAAGACCAGTTCCCATTTTTTGCAAATTATGTTCAAAGGTTTTGAAAGAGTGTTAAGTTTTTATGGATATTAGAAAAGAGGGTAGAAAAGATCTGGGAATAAAAAAACATGTAAACAGTCGCACAAACTTAAAAAAAAAAAACCCAAACTAGCGATTACTACTAAGTGCTGGTGCACTATTCTGAGTTTACTGCTGTTGCTTATTTTACATCCTTCCTTACATGCGCGTGCACACATGAATACACGCGTATCAGAGGAAACGCAATATACAAGTAGTGCATTATTGCAATTCCCATAAAGCTTTTGTGCAGCTATTTCAGTTTTTTTAAATTAATTTAACTTATGTACTGGTGAAACTGGAATGCTGTTCTGCTGTGGCTTATCTCACTTCTGTGGTTTCTTTCAGCTTCCAAACAAAGACCACAAAAAGGGAGAGGAACAAAAAGACAACAATTCCATTGGCACTGAATGCAGCGAACCAAGAATCATGGATCTGAAATTCAACTCTTCAAGGAAATACATTTCTATCACTGTACCTTCCAAATCGCAAGCTATGTCACCTCATATCAAGTCCGTAGATGATGTCGTTGTTCTTGGCATGAATCTCAGCAAATTTAACAAACCTACTCAGTTCTTCATATGTGTTTTTGGAGTTTTTATGTTTTATCTAATCTATGGATATTTACAGGTAAATTTTATAGTGTCATATTTATGCTAGCAGCCCTTTCTTCTTCTGTTTTACCATATATGTGTTTCTAAAATGATGGTGTTTTTATTGGTCGATCTAATATCTGCTTTATGCAGCTATGTTTTAAAAAGAAGAACACTGAAAAGATGAGATTGCAAAGTCAAGCATTCAAAAATAGAAAACAGTACGTGCTTATGAAATTAGAGTGTATCATAATGTTATACACAAGAGGGCTTGCTTAAGGTTGGCTGGGCAACCTTAATTCTGCCCTTTCAGGTTCCTTGAGTGCAATATTTAGCAATTTTAATGTTTTTCTAATAAATATTTTTTGTATCCAAGTACCTAGTCCTTTAGGAAAACACAAATTTCAGAATAGTCTGTTCCTATATGGTTTTTGAGCAAGCTTAAAACCTTTAGATCTGTAGCAAATCACTCGCACCATTTGAATAACACATACTAATAATAGGTAGAAGTGCACCAATATATTAGTCCATATCTGATCAGCACTGATAAAACGAAAATTGACATTATTAGCAATCAGATTTTTTTTGGCCTGTGTAGTCAGTGTCACCAATTTGAATGCTGCGTGCATGTGCTCAGCCAGGAAAGCAACCCAGCAACTTGGAGAGCAGCATGGTAAGTCTGTGCAGGGGAATGGGCATGGGGGAAGGAAGGAGCAATGGGGGGGACAGATCAAGGCACAGGGAGGGAGGGAGCGGGGCAGGGGCAGGCACTGTCCAGCCAGGGTGAAGCACCCGGTGGAGCCATGGGCAGCTTGTCTGGAGGGGTGGGAAGCAGGAAGCAGCTCACTGCCACTGCAGGCACCCCTGGGGAGGCAGGAGCATGTGCTCCCTGGATTTGGGCATGGGGCAAGGGCGAGCTCAGGGCTGGTGGCAGCACCACCCTCTTCCTGTCAGGGGCCGAGCTGGGGCTGTGCTGGGGACAGGCAGGTAGGACTGGAGCTGGGAGCTGGGCTACAAGAATTTTTGGGGTGGCTGTAGCCCCCCATAGTCCGTTCCCAGCACTGCTGCCGCCCACCCCGAGCGCAGCCCTGGCCCAGCATTCTCCCACTGAGAAGAGGCCAGCGAAACCCTTGGCCCCGAGCCCTCAGTAGGCAGCCTGCCCTCACATTGTTTACACATTCTGGGGTCACATGCCCCCCATACTTCCCCAGGGGTGTGCGCAGCAGCGGGAGCTGCCCGTACGTCCCCTGGACAAGCTGCTCACTGTTCCATCCTGCACCCCACCCTGGCTGTGCAGTGCCTGCTCCAGCCCCACTCCCTCACCGTGAGGGCCTCGATCTGCCCCTTCCTCCCAACAGACTTACCAACCTTACTGCTTTCCGTGTTGCTGGGCTACATACTGTCAATCAGATTGGTATCAGCCAATATGGCTGGTCAATAAGTGGCTATCGGTATCGGCCCAAAATACCTTTATTGATGTACCCCTATTTATCAGCTCACCCCTAGTAATTCCTCTCTGCACAACCACCATGAAGATGGATGAAAAATGTGCTTTGCCTATAGAGATCAAAACTGTTTGCTAAACAACAAAGGAAATGCTGGATGTTTTTGGAATCTTGGTTTCAGTTCTAGGTTTTGCGTTGGAGTGTTCTCTACAGTTACTGAATTTCTGTGCCCAGGTGGCATTTATACACATACTTTTTTGTCCTCTGGCACACTGGACATCTGCCACTTCAAAGATCCGCTGTTGTGGACATGAGCTGATGTGATCTGTGGTGCGCTGCGTGCAGTTGTATAAACGGCAAAATGCATATCAGCACGCAGAAAATGGCAGCGTTGTGCTTTTGAACTAAAATACCTTGTGTGTGTGCATGTGTGTGTTAGCTCAAAAGCGTGCCGCTGCCGTTTTCTCAGTGCTGATGTGCATTTCGCCACTTATACAACTGCAAGCGATGCAGCACTGGGCACTTATGTGTGTAAAAATGCCTGGTGTGACTCAGCCAAACTGTTAATCTCCATTTCAAAGCATGCACCTACAAAAGCTTCTCAAGGAAATGGTTATAAGAATTTTGACCAAAAATATACTTTCCCCTAATGTCAGTGTCAGAAACAGCTGAAGAGTTTTTGTTGAAACTTTTAAAAGGAAAAAAAAAGTTAAGCCAAGGCAGTTATTTTGTTAAAGTTATTGGTAACTGAGAAAAGAGTCTTATCCTGGAAAATATTAGGCAGGCAACCTGTAGGCATTGTCATCAGCTCTGCCTATAATTGACACCTCCATATCATTCTGTGTGCAGTACTGTATGTAAAATTTTTCATAACATTTTTTTCAACGCCAGTTTTAATATGCTAGCAGCCTGCAGACTTATAAATTCCCGTGTGCTACTTAAGTTAGGTACTCAAAATATTACGTGTGGATTCTTTAGAAATGAAAATTTCTAATAAACTTCTCTCTTAAAGGTGCTGATTTGTATATAACTTAATCTTTATGAGCAGTTTATGAATTCTGGCTAGAACCAGAGTCAAACTTAAATAAATAATTTTGAAAATTCAGTTAAAAACCCAGACATCAAGTCCTTTCCAATTTGTGATGGATGGTCATGGTTCTCTGATGTATTGCTCCATTAACTTTGTTGTAGTTGTCCCTATTTTTTTCACTGAATCTTTAAATCATGCTTTTCTTCAATACTTAAGTGACACATACTAATGTTTATAACTTAAAAGCACAAGAATTGCAGACTTGTAATGAGAGAACCGGTCCACTAATCACGTTTTAATGTTTTGGGTGTAAATGTGTTTTCTTTCAATAGGAACTGATATTTTCAGTGGAGGGTTTTAAGCCCTTTGGTTGGTACCTTACATTAGTACAATTTGGGTTTTATTCCATTTTTGGACTAATAGAACTTCAGCTTATTCAGGACAAAAGGAGACGGTACGTATTTTTTAAGTGAGCTTAAAAAGTAAATATCTTGATTTGTTTTGTTTTTCCAATTTGATTTGAAAAATCTGCCTTCTGGTATTTGAATATGAATATTGCTGATACTATGCAGAACATTTTGAGTCAACTTCATGGATTGTCATAGAATAAAATACAATATTTCATAAATAGAGTTGAGATTTGAAAATATATACATCCCTCTTTTCTGTCAACTAGCATATGTGTGTGCAAGCGTGTGCACTCTCATCCGTATACTGAAGGCAAAAAGAGCCAACTATCTTTGAAAGTATGTTTGAAAGCTTTCAAACATGCATTTAATTTAGCAAGTCCTAAAATGGCAACCTTTTTTGTATTTGATTGTTAAGCTTAATTCACTAGAAATTTATGCTACTGTGCACATCTGTATCAGAAACCTTAAAACAAGTAAATAACTTTTCCTATAATTCACATATGTTTCTATGTAAGCAGCAAGATAAGTTACCATTTTAGGCATTGATCCTTTAGAGATGTACAAATGGGCACTTTAAAATCTGTATCTAGTCATTAGATTACTGTCAAGGGATGGCATGCAATATTTAAAGCTGTGTTACTCTGCTTCTCAGAGAAGCTACTTCTGTGGAGTTCCACTATTCTGCTTCTGATACCTTAGATAAATTAGGTTTCTGACTGCATGGCTCAGCATAGACATGCCCATTAAAGACCATTCTTTTTGGTGGGAGCAGAGGGGTTACTATATTTACTGACATTTTAGAGAAAACATTTGAAAAGGGTACATTGTAAGTGTTGCTTTGTTTTTTCTCTTGTGCCTGTGCATTTCTGTAGTATTAGTGTCCATGATTTTTCTTTCCCCCGCTCATCCCCAATTTGCCTCACCAGTGGTGATCCTTGGCTAAGACTCTGTCTGTTAAACTTTTAGATTATAACACACTTTTATAGACAGCTTCTGGAAAGCATGATTTATTTTAGATGCTGACAGATTCTAAATTACAGAACCATTTGATATATTCTAAAATGAAGTAATGTGTCAGGTTACACAGAGTTGTTAATTTGTTAAGATTCTTTTTAAATGGGCATTAATATGTTTGACAAAATGGAACCACCTGTAAAAACTAGTGGAATGTCACTATATGTTACACTGGAAATTATATTGAAATTACATTTTCTCTAATCTGGGTAACATTTTGTAAGTACTTAAGAACGAAAAATATCATTATTATGATTCTGCCTTTTCTTTGATTTAGAATGTTTATGTAATCTCTCATCCTCCCTGCCCTGTGTACAGCATGCCAGTTTTGCATAATTTGCTGTGAATAAAGCAAGACTTGACCTTGTTTGCTGTTCCCCTTTGCAGATATTTTTAGCTTGCTCTTAAATTGGCCAGACTTGATGCACAGCATGTTTGTGTTGATGAATTCACTTCACAAACTTACTGCTGTAATATTTAGAAGCATTCTGTTTGTATGCAAACTACAGTTGTCACCAGGTAGTAATTTCACCAGATCAAAAGTGTAGTCATCTGAATGCTCAGATACCTCGTACTGACAGTTAGTTGGTTGAGATTTGGCATTAAACTATCTTCATCCTATTCTATGAAGTTATTAAAGAAGCATGACATTTACTTGTAATTGACTGTGGGTTTTTCCCAACTTCTAAAAATAGAGAGAAATTCACTTTATTTTAACTTTACAAAAATACTAAAAAAAAAAAAAAAAAATCCGAACCATAAATATTTCAGAAACTTATGAGCATTTAAACATGGAAGTGGTTGTAATAGAAACTGTTATGCAGTTATCATGAGGGAAAATTAGTTAAAAACAGAACTGAGATTTAAGAGATCTGGGTTTTGTTCCCAACTTCCTGTGCTGCCTTTGGTCTTTTACTTAATATTTTTGTGCCTTGGTTCCCTCATTTGTAAATTGAAATAATGTCTGAGAAGAGTGCTATATATTAACATATCATGCTATGTTTTATACTTCTTAAATAAAAGGCACTGAAGTTTGAAGTATAGTTAATTTAAACCGAGTTGAAAAATATTGAAATTGCAACAATTTTTATGCAATTTCAGTAAAAAACTGGGAATCCTAGGGAAATTTTGGCTCATTTTTAAAACTTTTTTTTCTTTTTTTTTCACAGTATGAAAGTCTTTCTTTTTAGAAGTGTTACATATTTATATAAAAAAAAAACAACCCCTCCATCTGTTTATATTTTGCAGAATTCCTGGCAAAACCTACATGGTGATAGCCTTTTTAACAGTGGCTACTATGGGTTTATCAAATACCTCACTAGGATATCTAAACTATCCTACTCAAGTCATCTTCAAATGCTGTAAACTTATTCCAGTTATGATAGGAGGAGTCTTTATACAAGGTATGCCTTAATCTTGCTATAAAATGTTTGTTAACTTTTATTAACAGAAGTTTTTTAAACCCAACCCTTTTTCTGTATAAAGTTTTGGTTTTAACAAACCACCTTTCTTAGACATGCAAAAGTTCCATTAAAAATTCTCAAACATTTATAATTTATATAAAAGAAACATGATTAATTTTATATTTAATGATGTCATTATCCAAAAATAAAAAGAGGGTCTGGTGAATGAATCTCACTGAAGATCATAACATAGTGATTATTAAAAAAATATATATGGCATACTTAAATATTGTGTTTTAATAAGAATCACAGTATATTATGAAAAATTCCCACTCTGTCCTGAAGATGCAGTGCTGCTTAAAGTCGATGAAGCTTCAAGCAAACAATATTATTCTAGTACAGAGCTCAACATTTAATATTCCTGTTATAGTACTTAGTTCCATGTATTATAGTCCAAGTAGAACATTGTGATTCTTTTAGGAGGGAGACGAAATAAAATAGACAAGTTAAAAAAGTAAAATAATTCATACTAGAAGGCAAATATTGTACATATAATTAAAACTTCAGGTTTTGTCTCATAATGGAATCTTCATATGTCATTTTAATTTGGTATCTTTGGGTCACTTTATAATGTTTTTGGATTATATAATACTATATATTCAGCAGCTGAGAACATATTTAAAGTACTGTTCCAGGGGAAAGGAACATGTTATTCAGATGATATGCTTGGGATCTCGCCTTATTCCCCAAAAAATAGTTGCCTGGAACTACAGGATTCTGAAGTAGTAGCAGGCAACCGTCAATCCTTCTGTGTCAATCCTTCTGTATATGTGTTAGAGCACCAGGACCTTCGACCAACACACACACACACAGATCTTTCTTTACCCCCCTTCCACCCTTTGGATACTGTTTCAGTGACCTAAAAGCCCAGACATTTGGTGCCTCAATGGCTGTGGTTATATGTGGAACAGGCTCCCAAGGGAGATGGTGCTCTCCCCTACCCTGGGGGTCTTCAAGAGGAGGTTGGATATGCATCTAGCTGGAGTCATCTAGACCCAGCACTCTTTCCTGCCTATGCAGGGGGTCGGACTCGATGATCTATTGAGGTCCCTATCGACCCTAACATCTATGAATCTGTGTGCATCCAGGAATTGAACCCATGCCTCCCGCATGCCAGACAAAGATTCTCTCTACCACTGAACCACAACAGGAGGTCTGGATTCTAAAGTAATAGTTCCCAATCTGGCCTGTTAACCTGTTGATGGTGGTCTGCAGAGAGATGGCTAGCCAAATGGCAAGAGCTGTTCTTGTTTCCTTCTGTCATTACATTTAAAGAGAACTGAAGTATACTAGATACATGGGAAAGTAGTATTAGTTAAGTAAACAATTGTTCTTCCTGAAGTGATATCAGTTCCTCCTCAATTGAAGGAAAAATAACGTTTTTGCCACTGTGAATAAAAGAGATGGCTCATAAGACAATTTTGTTATCAAGATGCTCTTTACGTTATGAAAAAGTTTTGGAACAGTTGCTGAATAGAGAGGTACATCTTACGTTTTCTCCTCAGATGGTGGGAAGCAGGACATTGGGTCTGTGTATATCAATGGAGAACTGAATGAAGGAGATACTTTTATTTGCTTACTGCCCAAATAAACACCAAAACAGATTTAAATCTAACACTGATTACATGGTCATATTCATGTTGTTTGTATTGTCTGGGTTTTTTTTTTTAATAGGAAAACGTTATAATATTGCAGATGTGTCTGCTGCAATGTGTATGAGTCTCGGCCTAATATGGTTTACTTTAGCTGACAGCACAGTCGCACCAAATTTCAACTTGACAGGTAAAGAAGCATTGTACTTTATGCTTTAATAAAATTCTTATTTTGCCTAGAGTGAGTATTCCATAAAAAATTTTAGGAGTTTTTGGTGGTAATGCCTTAAGGTGTCATACTGAAAATGTAGATTTTATTATATTGTTGCACTAGCAGTACTACAGCTATGGTAGAAGAGGCACTTCCATTCTGAGTCCCAGTTCTTAGGAGCTTATAACTTTCCAAAAATATTACCCTTTATATTTTTCTTCAGTCCAGAAATAAAAGTTTTTGATAAGTTAATAAATAAGATGAAATTCTGTTTGACTGTTTTTTAAACATTTAACTTAAAAAGGTGAGTTTGGTTTTGCTAAGTAAATATTTCAGACTTTATATTTTTGGAAACTTTTTCTCTACTTTCATGTTTTCTGTAGAATTGACAGTCTCAATGACAAATGCTCAGAATTATAAGCCAGTCAATTGACCAGTCTTAGTTGACCAGGTCATTGTCTCTGTTTGCATAATAAGTGCTCAAATATTGGTGAATACTTCAGCAAGCTAAGGATTCCATTATGTAGGTTTGCATCATGGTGCCATCTGTTAGTAAAGGCAGTGTTGCAGGGGTCAAGATTCACACAGGCAGACTCCCCTCCCTTCACTAAGAACACAAAGCTCCTTCCTATATATGCAGCCATAGTACAAGCCTTCTCTTATGTTTAGAGACAGGTGGATCTTGCCCTGCTCTTCTCCTGAGTTCTTGTAGGCTGTTAGGCCAAGTGGGGCTGCAGTTTTGCTGCTCCTGATTTAGATAGCTTCTGCTATAGGGGTGGGCAAAGTATGGCCTGTGGGCTAGATCCAGCCCACGAAGGGATTCTATCTAGCCTGTGGTGAGTTCCTTGGCCCTGTCTGGCCCAAGCGTAAGGGATCAGCCTAGGCCATAGCATGTGCAGCAGGTCATGCCACCCCCAGGTGCAAAGTGGGGCAGAGGTGTCCCAGCAACCAGACTCAGCTTCCTGGTAGCCCCTGCAACAGTGGCTCACTCTGGGTGCTACCTATGGACCTGGCCCCCCAGCCTGTCCACCCCACACCCACTGGTGAGGGGGGAGTAGGCAGGTTGGCAGGGTCTCCACAGAGACTGGGCCAGGAACCCTTCAGGCAGGGCATGCTCAGCCAGGCAGATAATGGGGCCGCAGGCAAATGGGGCGCAGCTTTCTGGGAGCAGGATGGGCAGAGGCAGAGCTGGGATCATGGGGAGATGACAGCACGAGGACTGGGGCAGAGCCATGATCCTGCATCCCTGCAATAGGTGTTGGTTCTGCAGGCAAGGACATGCAGGGAATGTATTGTGGCTTTGCCCTGATGCCCTGGTCCTGCTTGCCTATGGGTTCAGGGCAAAGAGGTCTGGGAGAATCAGTTGCTACCTCCCTGTGGCAGAGCACTGTGTGTGTCTGCCACTTTAAGGGCCTGGAGCTGGCAGCCTCCAGGTGCCTGACGAGGGCAGCCATTTTGAGGCATGGGCTGCCTATATAAACAGGGCAGTTTGGCTTCAGGAGGCGCAGGCAGCAACATCGCTTGGCCGGTGGGCTGCTGAGAACAACCTGGAGGTAAGGGGGAGCTGCAAGGGGATGGTAAGGAGGCTCCTGGTCCTTGGCATGACCTGAAACTGCACCCTGCCAGGAGTGGGTGGCCTGGTGGGGCTCTCAGTGGCACGGGAGCCCCCAGGAAATGCCAGGCCAGTTACCACCCCGGTGAAAGGTGGGTCGGGGCGCCTTAACCCCTAGCTCCCACCACCGGGTGGGTAACCCTATGTTTGGAGGGGCCCAGAGGGCGGACCCTGAGAGAGTGAGTGAGTACAGGGCGTGGTGCTCCGGTTGCCCCTGGGAGAAGGGAGTAGTGGCACGGTGAGGCCCGAGGATAGAGAGTGAGGGGCTAGAGACCAGCCCAGAGTAGAGAGTACCCTCGACTGGCCCAAGCTGGGGCCAGGACCAAGAGGGTCAAAAGGGCCAGGGGCCCACCACGAGGGACGCCCAAGAGCCAGGGTCCCGGGGTCCCGACTGGCCTGGAGGTGGGCCAGGGCATGTGGCCGAAGGTCCCGGGGGGACCACACCCGAGAGGGGAATATAGCTTCGGGGGGACTAGGTAGCCTGGATGACGGCAGAGAGGCCGCCTGATAGGAGAGGATCATAGAGGGGTCCTGTATGGATGATTCTGGGGCCCAGCGTGGGTTCGGTGATTATGGGAACACCAAAATGCCATCTGCGAGGCTTGGGCTGCGGTATTGGGGAGGATAGGAGCCGCAGAGAGCACCCCCTGGCATCGGGGCACTAGATGGGCAGCCTCCCGCTGAATTGACATCTGATTGAATCAATTGTCATCAAAGGCGTGGCGCGCAAGATAGGCGGGCGGTTGCCCACAGAGACAGGGGGCGGGCCGTGGAGATCGGCCCCGAGGAGGCCCCCCGTCACACTCCCCCGCACCCCTGCTGGGCTGGCCTTGCTCAGGACCCCTCCCTACTTCTTCCCACTCCCCCCTAGCCCTGCAACAGCTCATCAAAACTTCTTAAGTGACACTCCAGCTCAAATAATTGCGCATCTCTGCTCTACTAGCTGTCTGCTGCAAGTGCAGGCAGCTCTGTTCAGCAAAGAGAAGAGGAACCTCTGAGGTGGCCCAAGCTTCTGTGATTACCCTGGGCTTTGTGGAAAGGATGGTCCATTTGTTTCTTCCCTCTCTATGCAGTATGGGAGTTTAAAAACCCAGGAAGTGAGAAAACATTTTGTTGGCTGGAATCTTGTGGAATAGGAGCAGTTAGAAACAGACCTAGCTAGGTAGTGGGATGCTTGAATACAAGCTTCTGGATTGTGAGAATAGTAAGGCATTAATAAACTACGAAGAGTCAAGAAAAGCCAAAGTAATCTGTGTGGAAATTGATTACTAGAAGTGATTATGAAAAAACTGTTAAAGCGAAGTGCAAGTTCTGTTCTTCTGAGTAGATAGCATACAGTTAGAATGGAGAACTATTGGTCGAATTTTTCTGATAGGTATCTAGCTGCTGTCAAAGATTAGATTATTTCAGTCACACCATATGAAAAGGGAAACTCATATGCCTCAACATTTTTCTTTGCATAATCCTTCAACTTCGTTTGGCATCATCATCCCAAAGCATGGGATCTTAAAGAGAATAAAAGTGGAACTTAGCACAATTATTTTTTCATTTTCTAATACATTACATTTTCTGATTTTGCTATTTTGTGTGTGTCAGTCTCAAAACTTTTCACTCCTGGAAGGTCTTCACTTGTTCTTCAAATTGGGTATTAAGTTTTTAGACAAAATGCCCAATGACCAGAAAATAGACATCACCATATTCTGGTACCCATGCCAGAAGTACACCATTTTGTGTACTTGAAAACATTAAGTGCTTCTATACATCCAATTTACAAAGTTCCAAGTAGGAAACAATTTGAAGGAAGCCTTCTGTATCTTAAAGTGGGAGAAATGAAATGAGCAGAGTTGGTGATGTGATTGCATAAGTTCCTCGGTTGTCTCTGGTATCTTGATGGAACAGTGTCAGTTTCATAACAACTGACAAACACTGAGTTTTGCATTCTAGTGAACAACTGAGCATCACTTCATAGCCCAATATAATTGGCAAATCTGGTCCACAGAAAGTTATTTCTGTAGTGACTGGCCATCAGGGGTCCTAACAAGTACCCCAGCCCAGACTAATTGCCCAGCTGGCCAAACCTACCAGGCTTTAACTAGCAGTCCCACCCTATCTGATGAACCAGCTGGTCACTTGGGGCTTCCTGATTTGGCTGCCTGGGAGAGCAACTTCTCCAAGTCCCCTATGGCAATACAAAGTAGGCCAGTGAGTGGTTTCACCTGTAGGTCAAAGAGCACCAAGCACATGACTTCTGAACCTGCATAGCTTAACTCCAGTGTCTTTTGGATGCAAAACTCAAAATTCATTTTGTTGCTTGAAACCATACAGAGCCCATTCAGAATATGGAGAGTGATAATTCTCTGTTGTTTGAACCCAAGAGTGATGGTCTAAGCAGAAAAAAACCCAAATTTGTGAGAATGGTGAGTAAAGTCCTTATGAAAGCTGAAGAGGAAAAAATTGAGGAAAACTCCAAGATAAATCAAGTAACCGCTCCCCTGCACAATGCTGCTTGGCTTCTTGAACCATGCTTCTACAGCACCCTTTTTGCAGAGTACCCTGGATTCAGATGATGACCTTGTACTGTCTAGTGCAAATTATAAATTATGTGGAAACAAGTGAAAAGTTCTGGCAAAAACAGCAAATCGTAAAGCAAGAAGCAAGTGTTGTTTTGTAAAACAGTGCAGAAAGCAGTCCCAGCAACAGTATCAAATGAGATTGTTTCATTATCATGGAAAGAGTTGTGTCCTTGCATTCTGGCTACATTGGAAGACATTTTTTTTCAACATTTCTGTGTGTTCCAACATGTGCAGAACAACCTAGTTGTCATTTTGGGAAACTGTCCATTCAGAAGCCAGAAATGTACTGCTGAGAACCATGTCACAATTTAGGGTTGGAAAAGAAAAGGGCTGATAAAGAATTGAGTAAATATTTGGATGAAGAGGAACAAGTGGTAGGTACTCATGAATTTGATGACAAAAGTGAAAGATGAAGCAGTGGAGACTGATTTTAAAAAATAATGTAAAGCAGAAAGTTTAGGACTTGGTATGCTGCCACCCTGTCATGACTGCTTTCGGAACCCTTTTTTCATTTATATTTGTCACCACTTTTATTGTTTTAGACCTCTTTTTGGTCTTCAGTAATATTCACATTTAATAGTAACCAAACACTGCTAGAAAGGATGTAATAATTCTTAAATTGTTTTAAATTTTATTTAATAGTTTTCAGACTTTAAAAGGTCTCCCTTATATTGGGGGGGGAGGAAGGGGAGGGGTTTGTGATTGAGCATAAGTTTCTAACCCGGTACAAATTATGAAGTCTTTCTTGTAACTATTCTAATAAATTAATGCTTTTAAATATTTGACAGTGTTTTTACATTGGCAATATTTGCCTCGTTAGTATACCAGTTTATTTTATGAAGTGTCTGAATGCAAATATTTGTTTAGCTCTGTTCATGATTTTGCTATGTTGCCTTTTTAATAGTTTTATTTGTGTGTATTAGAGCTGGAAAACATTACTATTTCACATCTGTGAATTATAGGATCTACTGCATATATTTAATGTACATTTTAGTCAGCATCACACATGACTGGATGTGTAGTTGAATGAGAGAAATGGGTATGATGTGAGGATGGTATGACTTTTGGTGCCTACTAAATAAGTGTGCCCAAATGTAACTCCATATCAAGGTGCATATTATTCCTTCTGTTTTCAGAATGGGTTTTAAATGTAAAAATGCAAAATTTAAATAGTCCACACATTTAAACATTTCTTACGGGGTTTTTTTTAATTTGGTTGGAAAGATGTTGCAAACTGAAGGAACTGGGACTATGTTGATGCCAAAATTAATAATTGAGTGAGAAAATCATCTATAGATACTAGTGTTTGAAAATTGTTGCTATAGCACTACAAACAGTATTACCTTTTAGTTTTTAACATGCCTTGGATCTATTTCAACCAAAGATGTATTGATACCCAGAATATAATAGGTCACAAAACTGGGGTTTGAAAGACTGTTTCACATCAAAAGACTAGGTCCAAGTTCTCTTCCTGGTTCTGGTACTCACTTTCTGTAATCCTGGGCAAGTTACATCTTTACCTTGATTCCCATCCTACTTATTTATCCAATCGTATTCCCATCATACCTGTTTAGTGTTTCAGACGGGAGAGGGTGTAGAAGTTAAGTCTTTTATTTTAGTAGCCAAATGATGGAGGTAGAAGGCAGCTTAGTACATTACCTAAGAAGCATGCTTGAAGTTGGCTTACAGGAGTATATGTACTGCTGTCATTGTTTTCCCAATTTAAGTGTGACATTTCTAAAGAGTGCTTACTATATAAGGTAATATTACCTTGTCCTTTAATAGTTCTGTGTAGTTTTATTCCATGACTCCTGATGACACCCTGAAGAAAACTGCAGTGAAGATGTCCATAGGAAGCAGAAAGTAAATTGACATTTGAAATATATTCTAGGATAGTGAAAAGAAAACCTGGCTACAGACTTAAACATATTGAGCCTTTCAAAACAACGTTAACTTTTTACTTTGGATTGTAACTCCAAAATGACAAATTCCTAGGAATTCACTTGCCTTGTGATACTGTCTAGTTGCTAGTCACCAAATAACATCAGATTTCCTTCTAGTGGCTCATAATCATAAACACATTGAAAGCATTTACACACAAACTTGAATGATTCTAGCGGAAGCATTTCTTTACTCGCATGATTTAATCAGAATTCTTTAAACGTGCACATTGTCAAGGGCAAATCTATTTACATGTCACAATTTTGCCTAAGGAAGCAAAACTGTGCTGTGAGGTTAAACAGAACAAGTAATCTTTGCTGTCTGATACAAATGTTAAAAACAGAAAACCTGAGTGGTTTAAAGCATCAGCTTGATGAAAAATTGTGCCATGCAGAATTTTGTAAATTAGATTTAAGGCTCCTTAGTACCAGTGGAATCCAGGGGCAACATTGTTGTTGTGCAAGAGAAACACATTGGCTTAATGAAATATACCTCACTCAAGAATCTGTTCATCCACTGCTCTTGTCAGCAAAGGAAACAAAGTGGCATTTGCCAGTGCACTTTTGTATTTGTAACTAGGAAGGAAATGAATTTTTAAAATAGAATAGATACTTAGAGCTCAGCAATTGCTGTTGGCATTGTCATACTGGGAAGTTGGAAGTTAGTTTTCTCAAGCAGCTGTGATTGGAAGTATTGTGCTTTTTAAAAGAGGGGAGACCACATATAGAAAGGGTACATTTTGCTACATCTGTGCAGCAACCAACAAGAGAAATTTTTATCTAGGCTACTGGCAGCACTAGTCAGTGTTAGGAACACTGCCTGGAGCAATAGGAGATGATGGGTTCCATGCCCACTCTTGTCCCCTCTAGTCTTCTTGTACAGAGAATTATTAGCTTTATTAATGTTACAATAAAGGTGTTTGGCTGGGCAGATTTTTAAATATCAAAATATTTGAATTGGGATATTGAGATATCATTTTGTCCATTTAGTCTTAGACTTAAATAACAGATTAGAAAACAGGTTTTTTTTTCTTTAAAGGCGAGGTGAATTGTTCATAAACTTAGCATGGAATAAAACTTCAAAGCATTTTAATAAGGCAAAGATTTTTTTTTTCCCAAAAAAATACAAACTCCTATAAGGTACCATAGTGCATGGGAAATAGTTCATCTACTTCAAATTATTTGTGTTTAACTGTGGGATAAGTGCCCCCATCAAATTTTTTGTGGCGAAAGGGAAGAATTATGATGGATTTTTTTATATAAGAAGCATCCAGTAAACTTTGGTTAATTTCCACATTGGATAACTCGCCATTGTTCCAGTTCTTTGCCAATGACTGCCCCTCTCTCTGCTTCCCTTTGCTACTAACTCCTGATGATTGGTCACTGCTGGACAATTCACTATTATTTACCTTCCTATTGGAATTGTAAATTAAACAGTTTCCTATATGCCAGTACAAGAAAAGCAAAATTAAAATAACTTCTAATGGATATAGTTTTAGCTAGCATTTTTAAAATGATACCCCCTGCAGTTCAAGATTTATGAGGGCAAATTTGAAGTGGCACTTTGTTACTGTTCTGCATGTTTAGTAAATCAGCACTCTGAACAGTTTTCTCCCCTCTTTACTTTCTTGAAGGTGTGGTCCTTATATCCCTTGCCCTCTGTGCAGATGCCGTTATAGGAAATGTACAGGAAAAAGCTATGAAGTTGCACAATGGTTCCAATTCAGAAATGGTAAATACCTGACTTTAATTTAGTGTTCTGTCACACTGGCTATATTATGACGTTGACAATCAAACTGTAATAGAACTAACTGAATGGAAGCAAAGGGTTGGATAGATATGAAATTAGAATTTCTTACCGTTTTAATCCTTGTTAAGTCAAGATACAAAAAATGTGATGACAAAGAAAAATTACTCATTTTTGCCTTGCATATAAAAAGAATGTGCATTTGGTGCACTGCTCCTTTTTTGACCCTTAAAGGCACACATTTGTCTATATTTTTACGATCAAATAATATTTTAGAGGTTGCAATATTTGCTTCTCCCTAATTGCACTGAATATTTACATAAATGTGGATGTATGTTACTGTATTTTCTTGCATACAACACCTGTTTTCCAAAAACAACTGTTGGAAATGGAGTATGCATTGTATCCAAGAAATATGGTACAAGCAATTTTTGCCACTTACCAGACAAAAGCAAAGATAAAGTTTGTGCAGAATCCACAGAGACCTACCTAGCTGTTGTTACTCAGTTGCTTATTACAAGAAATTTCTTTTTTTTTTTTTTTTTTTGCCTGCCTTCTGCCTTTGAAAAACAAAATGCATATCTTATTCAGGGGCCTGTATGCAAGAAATTATGGTATTTGATTATACACCCATCCTACACGTCTGAAATCAATGTCTATTCAATAAGATCATGTACTTTAGTTTTAATAAAATATGACATGGTCCTCTATGTTAGGTGCATTGTGCTGTTTTATCGCAAGGGTGGCCATCCTGTAGCATGCATGCCCAAAGTGGCACAGGCAGCCTCTGGGTGTGGCAAGTGAAGACTAGGAAAGTGACAGGCAGCGTGTCAACAGATGGGGCAGGAAGCAAGGAAGCAGAGCAGTAGATAAGGAAAGGGATTGGAGTGGCACCCAGAGGTTGCAGGAGTAATTTGTGGTATACCTGCCAGAAAGGTTGGGCCCCAATACTTTATGGTATCTTTCCTCTGCCTCATTTCCCCATCAATTGCTGGAATGCTATCAGACTTAGATTTGTAAGTGAACTTGTATTTGCTCCCTTCAATGTCAATGGCAAAACTGTTGGCTTCTGTGGTGGAGGACTTGGGGCGTTATGTGAAAATCTCCATGGCTTTCAAAATGCATGGCTTTCAAAAAATCTTGTTTCACAGATTTAGTAACATACTGTATTAAACTTACAAAGTATCTTGAGGTTTTCTTAAAAGTGGGAGTTTCTTATATTTGGAACTTAATATGTGTTCTCTAACTGAAATCAAACTTTTTATTGAAACATAAATCAAAAATGAAAACTTGGTGCAACACATGTATATCAAACATGGAGAAGGTCCTTTGACTTTTTTTTTTCAAATGCATCAAGGCATCTAGTTGCCTTGCAGAAGGGGACTAAGCAGACTTCCTGTCTGGTTCACAACAGTTGAAAGCCCAGTAAACAGTACTCAGGAAAATAAATGTAAACTAATATAAAGTGACATGCTGGTGGGGGGATTGGTGTTGGCAGTCGGCAGGAGCGAATGCAGCAGCTGGGTAGAAGTGTGGGACCCGTGCCGCTGGTCCAGAGCCAGTGGGACCCAGGGTGGGGCAGCAGGACCACGGAGCTTGGGCTGGTGGGGGCACAGGGATTGCATATAGTTCTTGGGTTCTCCACCTGGGCCACTCACCTCATGGGGCAAGCCCCACACAATGGAGCTGGCAGCCTGCCTCCACTCATTGCTACACTCAGGTCCTGGGGAATGGCGGGGAGCTCTACACTATGGATCCAGGCCAGCTCCACCCCTCTTCCTGCTGCCCTGGCCAAGCCGTATGACCTGTATTGCTGGCTTCATCACATAGGGTTCAGGCATGTGAACCCAGCGCAACGGAGACGGCAGCCTGGCCACATGTAGTCCTGGGGCATGTCAAGACCGCGCGCTGCCGAAGCGGGGGGCTGTGCCTGCTGCTGCTAGCAGCAGCGACTATGTGCAATGCGGGGGAGTGTATTTGTAGGGCCCCCTTCCCCAGCTCCCCCCACACACACACTCCCTAGCCACCCTGTCGCTCCACATGCCCCCCACACTTCTTCCCCTCACTATATACAAGAGTAAGACTTCATTTTGAACTATTATGCAATCACTTCTATATACACAACGCAAACACACAATTCAGGACAAAAATATTTTTTGAAATGTTAAAATATGTCATTGTAGATGTTTGATTGTTAGTATATAATTTGTTCTTTTTCCAGTTCCAAGATGGCAAACCCCCTTCCCGAAAGGAATACTTCTGGTGGCAAAGGTCAGGGGTTAGGGGGTGGAACTTCTGGTCCCAAGGTGGCGACTAGGGGGCAGGGCACCTGTGAAGGGGCAGAGCTACCCCTTCTGTCCTTGACAGCTTACCCAAACTTGTTAGGTAGCTCTGCAGACAAAATAATTGCCCACCCCGGTCCTAAATGGTGTGGGAAACCATGCCAATAAAGGTTTGCATATAGACAGATGAGCTTTGTAATGCTTGTTGTAGTTTGGTAGCTTTATCTCAAATAGCTGATAAAAAGGCAGACAGAATCCTAATGGGCTTGATTTGCATTGATTTAAAATCAATTAACTTTTTTATGTAAGAAGCTTATAAAAGGCTCATAAAAATAACTGCAGCTAGTGAAAACACGAGAGCACCAATGCTTTAAAAAAAAAAAAAAAGCCAAATGGCAAAATTGTTAGTTTCTAAGAAGTGGTAAGTCTTAATGATTGCCTTGAAAAACATGGATGTCAATCCCTAAAGATTGACAACAATATTAAAGATATTAATATTAGATAGCCCAAAGATTAAAAGAACCAGAAGATGCAGCTGAAAATTTTAGGGCTATTAGAGAACTCATACGAACTTCTCTAAAACTTTTTGTCTATCTACAAATATCAACAGACACACATCCATTAAAATTTCACCTAATCAGAATTTAGTAGTTTGTCCTCAGTGTAGAACAGAGGCACTGTGACTAACCCCATTAGAAATGACTTTAGAAAATAATCAGAGCTTGTAAAATTAAGTGTCTTCTAATAATGAACAGTATGGGATTTCAAAATCCATGAGAAGCCCAGAAGCTCTTTGTGATTTTTTTTTTAACCCAGTAATTGGCCACTTTTAAGATCCTTGTCCTCCTAAATACTGATGTGATTGGAGGAATGAGCCTAGATGCAGAGCATTGCTAAAAACTAAATAACTTTGATTACTTTATCATTACATACACTTACTATCTCGTTGCCTCATAAGAAGAATGTTATAGGAAGAGAAGAAATTGCTAGAGATACGGGCAAATTTTAGCAAGAGAATCTGCAACTAATCAAAGTAACAAATGTCTTAGACCTGTGGTGTGCAACCTTTTGGCACTGTCAGCTAGCTGAGTGGCACAGGGATGGTCTGCAGGCTGGATTGGCACTGGGGCCCAGCATTGCCTGCTCTTACCCACTTTGTGCTGGATTTGGATCCCAGGGGGTTGATGCCATCCCCAACTCACTGGGATTAGATCCCAGGGGCCCAGCCCTGCACACTAGGATAGGATGTCACATCCAGCCCATGGGGCCTGGGGTTCTTTATGGTCAAGAAACTAGGCAGCAACATAGTAGTGCTACTGCTTCCCTGCTTCCAAACTTCCAGACCTGTGAAGAGCCCTGTTGGCTGGATGACACAGCACTATGGGCCAATGTAGCGCACGAACCAGGAGTTTAGCACCCTTGTCTTAGACTAGTGAAGTGAAACTATGAAGTGAATTCAGTTAATAATAATAATAATAATAATGATGATGTCTGGTTAAAAATATGCATTGTTGACTAATTCATTAATCTGTAAAACAAAATAAGAATGTTTTAAATATGCTTTTAGAATTTTCTTTTTAAGATGGTTTCCTTCATCTAGTGGAATTAATACTAGGGGTGCACCAATAGAAATTTTTGGGACAGATACCAATAGATGATTTTTAAGGAGGCATATCAGCCAATACCGATCTGATTTCCAATACCAGCCCAGCAGCTTGGAGAGCTGAGTGCATCTGGTAAGTCTGGTGTGGCGGAAGGGTAGGGGAGAAGGAAGGGGCATGGGGTGT
This sequence comes from Alligator mississippiensis, assembly GCF_030867095.1. Taxonomy (NCBI): domain Eukaryota; kingdom Metazoa; phylum Chordata; order Crocodylia; family Alligatoridae; genus Alligator; species Alligator mississippiensis. The sequence continues at coordinate 134,709,235 of NC_081826.1, forward strand.
GCAGATCAAGGCCCCTGCAGTGAGGGAGGAGTTGGGCTGGGGCAAGTGCTGTCCAGCCAGGATGGACCAGGTATGGGATGGAGCTGCAGCTCATCTGAGGGGAGGGAGGGGAAGCATTGGGAGGGGTACAGCTCCTGCCACTTCATGCTGCTCGTCCAAGAGCTGCTGGTCCGGCACTCGCCTGCTCATCTGGTGGCTCCCGCTGCTCATCCGGGAGGGTATGCAGGGGGCGTGTGCCCTCGGATCTGCAGAGAGCCAGCCAGGAAGATCCCCTTGCAGCCCCAGTCCTAGCCTGTCCCACAGGTCTGGGGGCACTTCCCCCCACCCCCCGTGCCCTCCCGGATAAGGGGTGGCTCTGTCCCACACCCGCCCCACCCTGGCTGGGCAGCACTTGCTCCAGCTCCACTCCTCCCTCACCACAGGGGCCTTGATCTGCCCCACCACGTCCCTTCTCTTGCCTCCCCCTTCCCCTCCCCCCACACCAGATTTACCAGCTGCATGCAGCTCTCCAAACTGCTGAGCTGTGCTCCTCGATGACTGCATGCTGCACTATGGCTGCATGTGTGCACAGGCATTTATCAGCCAAATTATCAGCCACATCTGGCCAATTTCCTATACAATCAATTTTCTGTATATCAGTACCAATCCGGTGTGCACCGATGTATCAGTTTGATCTCTTTTTCCTAGTAGACTGCAAAGTTATAGATTCATAGATGCTAGGGTAAATTAGGATAAATATTTGCTTTCTTAGGTATATAATTGGATAACTCTAAAATATATTCGCACATGACACATATACACATGCATATATACACATACGCATGTGTGTGTATGTATAATATGTTGTCTCTGAGGAGTTTAATTTAAATTGTTAATTATCGTACTGTATGATCTTGCCATTCTAATTTTTATGCTCCTTACTTTCCTTGCTGTGTATATTTTGTAAGTTAAAACTACTTTTCCCCCCCGCTTCATTGGCTTCTTTAAGCATAACCAGTGTAGATAGTGGTGTCACAACTAGAATTGCCTGACACTTACTATTATAAAATTCTGTTTTCAGGATTACCAAGCTCAGCCTGAAATTTTCTGTGCTGTATGTCTGCCTGTGGCCGAATATTTTTGGAAAGTGTCGGCAATGTGGTTTAGCTGTTCCCAAGAACAGGATAAGGGAAACACATTGTTTTTCCCATGTTACAAAATAATTTACAGTATCTTTTGCTAAGAGACTGTCTCACAAAGCAAGGACTTTGGATTTAGTAGGGAATGGTCCCTTTGTCAGAGATTGTGCATTTTTCTGTTCCTGGGAAAAGATACCAATGTTTAGTCAAGGTACAAATCTCTTAAACTCAGTTTGCACATGGTTAGTAAGCATATTAAAGTTTGCTAACTAAATTTTCAGAAAATTCCATGTAATCTGAGACAGTCCCATAAAGGTCCTGTCTGAGTCTGGACTCCACATGCGCTATCCAAGGGGGGCATATATATGTGTCAGCTGGCCAGTAGGACTCCTGGACACAGCAACTCAGCAACCCTTTCCTGCCACTTGCCCTGTTGCTGAATTCCTGGGTACAGAGTTCCTTTAAAAACTCATTTTGGTAGTGGCATAGCCCTCTGAGGAGCCCCACAGTTCAGGTCCAGCTTGAGGATGACAAGCCCAGATTGATACCCCTGATGTACCCAAAGCTGCAGGACCTGAACAAGACATGCTACAGTGATTCTTGACAGCAGAAAGAGGCCATTCAAATTCTGGGCGCTAGAATGGAGAAAAGGGAGACTGAGTGCCCAAGAAACTGCTCCTTCTGTGGGCATCTCAGGAGAACAAGGATGCAACCTGACTTGAACAGGTGGTATGCAAATGAGCTAAGCATTGAGGAGCTGGAATTGAAAGGGGCAGAAGCACAGCGGGATAGAAAAAGGGGCTAGGGAGAACAAAAAGGGGTCGAGGAAGTCCCAGACTGAGCCTAGAAACAGTACCCTAGTAGAAAGGGACCAGGAGGGATAATGGCAGAAGGATCTGTAACTACAAGAAAATGGTTTTCCAGAACCTGGAATTAAATTTTACATTCACATATCTAAGCAGTCTTGACTACAAATAAGTGTGAAATCCATTGACAGTATGTACATCCATTTATCTTTTGTAGCAAGTCCATATAAAAGGCAGCAGTCTTTTGCTACAACTTAGTCTCTAAAGACACAAACAAACCCTGCTAGCAAGTTGGGGAGGGGTAGGGTGGCTTTATACGATGGTATTTGTTTGTTTGTTTCCCAGGATTTAAATATTGCACAATTTAAGAGATTGCATACAAAATTGTGTTAAAAGTGTGCAATCTTTACGTTCTTGAACAATTAAAAGTTAAGAAATGCCAGAATTTAAGTTGTTTGTATAAGCCTGATTCACTCCTCCATATTGCACCGTAATAAAATTATTTTAATTACAGGACTACGTACTGTTCCTTCTCTGCCCCCTACCCCAGCAGGACCCCTCTCTCATTTAGTGCAAACTATGAACAATGCTATAGGAATATATTTAGGGTATATAGTCAAAGGAGCTATTGTATGCAGGACCCTTGTTATTTTGCAGCAGTTGGAAAATAGTGAATCAGACAGGAGACTTTGGAAAGAAAAAGGAATGGTTTTGTGGTTAAAATTGACATTGTGGAGGCGTGCTAGTTCCTCACAGCTGCAAATGTTGGTCTATAGGAGTTCTGCTTTGAATGTACATATGGTGCTTTTAAAATACGAAGTATTTTGAGTCAAGGCCTTGAGTCAGCGAAGTTAAGCATGTAAATGTGATTCTATTACATCCTCTTAAATTATGAAAATCCACAAATGCACATAGACAAGTTTTCCCCCTCCACCCCCCCAACTTCGGGGGGAGGCCCTCCATCTTACATTCGCATACAAGAAAACCTCACTTAAATACACTGTGTCTATTATTAAACTGCTACCAAAAGAAACATGTGCTCAGTAATGGAAACCAGCTATAAAACTGATTAAATGCAGCCAAGACTGAGCAAGACTATAAAAGACATGGCCTATGTGCCTATAGGTGCACCGATTATATTGGTTGCATATCGGATTGGCATCAGTAAAAAGAAAATTAACATCGGCTATCAGTTTCTCTTGGCCATTGCACCGAATAACGTTCTCAGATTAATTAATTACGCCGGGGCCCCCAGAAACCTGGCTTGCAGGAGGGAACCCAAGGTGACCTCGAATACACCCCCATTCCCTCACCGGTGGGCCAAGCTGGGCTGGAGCGAAGCAGCTGCTGTGGTGTTATGGGTGCTGGCGTGGCATAGACTGCGGGCTGGGGCCAAGGTGGGCGCTTTAAAAGGCACCAAAAGCCTCAGACATGACTAGGGCAGGGAGCAGCAGGTGGACCTGAGCGGCCTGCCCCGGGCCAGCATGACTTAACTCGCAGGGCCCAGGGGTCTGCACCCCAGGGGCTGGAGGCAGAGTCTGGCTGGGGCCAGGGCTGCCCCTGCTCCCCACTGTGCTACAGGGTCCTTCCCCTGGCGGGAAGGAAGTCTCCGGAAAGTGGGGCAGTGGCACTTTAATTTAAAGCGACTTTGAGAGCCGTTCTGATTAAAGTGCCCATAGACCACCCAGCCCTGGGCAGCCTCGGACTCAGTCAGCTGTCCCCAGGCTGAGGTTGAAGGACAGGGGCTGCAAATGGCACAGGACGCTTATACGTGTGCTTGGTGGGGGTGGGGGTGAGGGGGAGGAATGTGCTCTAATTAAAGTGTTGCCATGTATTAGTCTCCACGCTTAGAAGTCGCAGTGGGGGCACTTGAACTAAAGCTCATTTGATGAGTTTTATCACTAAATATTGGTTATCGGATTGGTATTGGCCAATATGGCTGGTTAATAATCAGCTATCAATATCAGTTAAGAAAATCCTTGCATGATATTAGTCGTAGTATAACCTATCTGAATAAGATACATGGTAATGGCCATTGCACTCAGTCCTCCTCAGTATGGACTCTTTTTCAAGTCCTGGTGAGCCACTTCACTGAATACATTTCAACTTCCTCTTTACTCCCACACCTGACCTGCACCTTTCTTTCCCATTTCCAATGAGTCCTGGTTTTTAACCCACCTTAAATGTCTGGCAAACATCACTGAATGGGGCCCCAAACAGTTTACCCAGAATCCCTTTGTTGCCTCCCCTCCCCCCCACCCAATCTTAGCTTGTCCCACATGATTGGTGTGTCTTCATCCTCCATAAGGTGGAGGTGGAGCCAAACCAAGTTGCCCTGCACCTCATCTGCATATATGTTTTTGGAGGATCCCAGGACTCTCTTGACAAGAACACCTGGGTCCCATCTTGAGTGGGGGGCTAATTAACACATGGATCCTTTGTGGAGGGTATCAAGTACACACCTACTGAACAGTACTGTATTGTGAGGTCACCAGGACTTGAAACGTCTCTGCTGGGACTCAACCCAGTGAACTGTACAGTAAATCATGAGCCTTTTGGCCTTGGACTAATATCATGCATAGTTTGCTCTCTCTGCAAGTGGATACAAATGTGCTGCTTAAAAGTGTGTTTACGGACTTTGTGAGCTAAAACTTGTAGCAGTTTCAAAAGACATAAACTGAAGTGATTCTGGAGAAACTAAGTCTGTGAGTATCTGTAATAATTGCCCTATATGCAAGTGTGTTTATTTCTAGAGTAGTGTTTTCAAATTTGCTCTCACTTCCATGTGCTCAGATAGAGCAGGGTCTGACAATAAGAAAGGAGCTGCAAGGGAAAGAAGTGTGTGGGGGAGGGGACACACGAAGGGGGTGGAAATCAAGGCAAAACTCCAATAACTAGATTCCATACCTGGAAAATATAACAAATTTATACATTTTCCATATATAGACCCAATTATTGGGAGGTTGTCTTGTAACCAGGATCATCTTATATTTGAGTAAATATGGAACTTTTGTTACCCATTATCTTACCCTTAAGATGGAAACCAAAAAAACAGTGAGAAGGAGGACCCACCCACCTTTTAGCATTAACAGTTCTTCAAGACTTGAGCAGGATGGTATAGAATCTTTCATTCTGGGCCTCGGCGTCATAAAGTGGCCATCCAAAATTATTGGGTACTTTTGAAAATCCTGGCATTACAATCTCTGTGCCTCAACTCTATATACAAAGGGGATTAAAATGTCCCTGCAGGGCTGTCCTTAAAATAATTTAATTTATTCCTGTATATAACTAAGGTTTTATTTCAGAATAAGATAGAAAAACCCCTAAGTTAAGCAGTAGTTCTCCATTAGATGCAGACTTTGGATTATGTCACTACCACTGAGGAGGGTACAGTATTGAAAATGCTTCCCATTTCAGTGGGCGCATCCATATGCACGTTTACTGTGTAGTAGCCGAAATTACTGCACAGTATGGGTGCACATCTATACATACATCCCTGTAATACACAGTAAAACTAACAATTTACGCCAGCTTGAGCATAAATTTGAAACCTGCATCATGCTGGTATCAAATTTATGCCAGATTAGTTACTGCACAGTAATGCACATGTAAACACTTTATTGCACAATCACCCTGTGTGGGGACTGGCTTGGGTCTCACTTTAGTCCCAAATCAATCCACACACAATATTAATGTACTTTAATGCCTGCAAATGTAGACATCAGCCTATTCCCACTTACTGCGCAGTAAATTTAAGCCAGCATAAATGCAAGTCTAGACATGTCCAGTGAGTACCATCTATTTTTACCACTGAAAGAATCAGGGGTCCTGTTAGGAGGAAAAAATGGTATTTGCTCATGTAATTATAGACTGCATTATAATGCATGCACACATGGGATCTGAATTAAGCTAGCATAGGCAGCCCTAATTCTAGCATTTCCTAATGAATGATTTCATGACTTTTTGCAAATTTATTATAACGTAGAGGTTTTTTAGAAGTAGATTTTCATAGAGCCCTGTTATTAAACACATGCTGCTGTATGCGTTTTGATCTAGGATTGTGACATTTTATTTAAGTAATGAAATCCTGAATTTGAAGCGTCTTTCGTGATCAGAACTGGCCTCACTGACCAGTTAATAACTGACTAAATATGAATGATTTCTTTTTTATATACAGTTATAAGTAGAATAGAATTCCAGTTCCACAATTTAGCTTTTTATGTACTCTTTATTGAACTCTCTTCTCTGAGGGTGTTGTACAACAGATTCAGCTAACATAAATTGTTAATTTGGTCATGTATTTGGAAGCATCTCATTTTCTACTTCTGTTTGGTAACTTTTTTTCTTCTTTTAACTATTCCAGGTTTTGTATTCCTATTCAATAGGTTTTGTGTACATTTTATTGGGATTGATATGCATTGGTGGATTAAGTCCTGCAATAACATTTTGCTCGAAGGTAAATACTGGTTTTATTATTAGCACTAGTTTAACTAGTCTTCTGTTTTAAGGAAATAGTAACATTTTATGTACTTCTTGGTGATTCCTCATTGGTAAGTCTATCCTTAGTATAGTTTGGAATGTCTTACCATTCCCTTAACCTGACTTCCTGAATAGGCATACAGAAAAAAACTGTATGAGTTAAGGTATGAACAGATAGATGAACAGCCTTCCATCTGGTATCCCACGATCACCTTTTACTAAAACTGGCCAACTGCAGCCTCGGCTTCACCACAGTCCGCTGGCTAGGGAATTGGCTCCGTGGTCGAACCCAGAGGGTGGTGGTTGATGGAAGTTAATCATCATGTTGCGCTGTGACCAGTGGGGTCCCTCAAGGCTCTGTCCTTGGGCCTATATTATTCAACATCTTCATGAATGATGTGGACATTGGCATCAGAAGCAGACTGGCCAAGTTCACTGACGACACCAAACTTTGGGGTAAAGCATCCACACCTGAGGACAGGAGGGCGATACAGGCTGACCTTGACAGGCTCAGCAAATGGGCAGACGAGAACCTGATGGTGTTTAACACCAAAAAATGCAAGGTTCTCCACCTTGGGAACTAAAACCCACAGTATGCTTATATGTTTGGCAGTGCTACGCTGGCTAGCACTGAACGGAAGGGACTTGGGTGTCATGATTGACCACAAGATGAACGTGAGCCTTCAGTGTGATGCTGCAGCTAGCAAAGTGAGCAAAACGCTGGCTTGTATCCATAGATGCTTCTCAAGTAAATCCCAGGACGTCATTCTCCTGTTGTACTCGGCCTTGGTGAGGCTACAGCTGGAGTACTGCGTCCAGTTTTGGGCTCCACGGTTCAAAATGGATTTGGAGAAGCTTGAGAGGGTGCAGAGGAGAGCCACACACATGATCAGAGGTCAGGAAAACAGACCTTATGATGAGAGGCTGAGAGCCATGGGACTCTTCAGCCTGGAAAAGTGCAGGCTCAGGGGTGATCTGGTGACTGCCTATAAGTTTATCAGGGGTGTTCACCAGGATCTGGGGGAACATCAGTTCACCAGAACGCCCCAAGGGAGGACAAGATCGAACAGGCACAAACTCCTCCATGATCGTTTCAGACTGGACATAAGAAAGAACTTCTTTACTGTCCGAGCCCCCAAGGTTTGGAATAGACTGCCGCTAGAGGTTGTTCAGGCACCTACCTTGAACACCTTCAAGAGGCATTTGGATGTTTATCTTGCTGGGATCCTATGATCCCTGCTGACTTCCTGCCCCTGGGGTAGGGGGCTGGACTTGAAGATCTTCTGAGGTCCCTTCCAGCCCTAATGTCTATGAATCTATGATTGAATTTCAAGTTAAGATAAGTTTTGTTTTACTTCACAGCTGTCCAACTGGTGGCCCGTGGGCCATATATGACCCATAAAGAATTAAGTTGCAGTCCCTGGGCTCCTGCCTGGCTACTGGTAACCCCCATCAGTCAGGCTGCAAAGGCAGCTATAGTCTCTGAGCTCCCTCTCCCTCTTCTGGCTTCTGTTTTCTGCACCCACTCTATGGAGCAGGATGAGGTGATTCAACACAGCACAAGGAGCTGAGAGTGAGGTGGAGGCTGCATGCTGCAGCAGGGAAGGGGGAAGAGGGTTTGGGTGCACTGACACGCACTGCAGCAGTGGAAGGGGGCTTGCCCATGTGGCTGCATACTGAAGGTGTGGGGGGCGGGGGCAGGAAATGGACCCTTGCACATAAATCATGGGTTTTTTAATTGTAGTTTATGTTCAAAGTAGATTCATTTTATTAAAGTGCCAGACTTGGAAGCTTATAATTTCATTATTTTTTTTCTGTTTCTTAATCTTGATTAAATAAGAATCTTTGCATGAATGCATTGTTGCACAGCTTATTATTGCTCAAGCAGCTGATTAAAGTCTATAGTTTTATTTCATTTTGCAATACCTCAGGGTTTGTTTTGCATTTTCCTAACAGGTTTTTTGTTGTTATTGCAGCATCCAGTCCAGACTTATGGTTATGCATTCTTCTTTTCACTTACTGGGTATTTTGGAATATCCTTTGTTCTAGCTTTGATTAAAATCTTCGGTGCCCTGCTGGCTGTAACAGGTATGAATAAATTGCATATTTAGTATTTTAATATAAAAGCATAATGTAATCCCACATTTTCATTTAAAACAAAGCTTATGAGAATTGTTCTTGCTTAAACTCTTCTTTCATTCTATGAACTGATTTTTCCAAAGTTCTTATACAGTGACTCTTGCAGTATATTTGAGAACCTCATAGTTCTTTCTTTCCTACAGTCTCAACCTGAAAAAGCAACTTGCACAAACTTTCCTGGTGCCTAAGCCTTAAAGAACATCCCTTACAGAAGTGTTGTCTCAGAAATTTACTCCAAAAAAAAAAAGTAGAATTTGTTTGGGGCAGTGAGGGAAAAAAAATGTAAATGGGACACAGGTAGGAAAAAAGTAGTGTTGTGCTTCTGCAGCATAAAATCTTAGCCTTCAAGAGATTTTTGGAATTTTTTTTTTTACAAATGTCCCTGCTAGATTATTTACCTGATTAACTCTGCTGGGGCCCTGAACCTCCAAATGTTTGACTTTCTGTTTAAAAAAAAGTTAAACATTGCACACATGATACAAAGTAAGCTCTTTTTGAGTAGAGGAAATTACTGTCTTTTTAGTCGTTTCAGTCCCATTTATTTATCTGGAATACTCTTGTTGTGGTGACTGGAATAATAATATATGCTTCTGTTGTCAGGGCTTAGCATAAAGGGTTCTAAATATTTAAGTTCTCTGACTTTTATTATTTATTTTTATAGTAAAATAATATAAATATAGAATAGTATTGCCTATCCTATGCAGTAGGCATTCCTGAAAGACATTAAAAATAGCATTTATAAATATAAATCCACTAGTCCATTACCCTTCTTAAAAATAATAGCATCCCTCAAGATCATTTCTGAAATTTGAGTTTGTCCCAGCCACTGACCTTAAAAGTCTATGCAGATTGTTGGGCTTTGCAGCATGCCCTGTAGGTCAGCAAAAAAGATGTTTCAGACAGAGTAACAATGAATTCCAAAGCTGAATGCCATACCAGCAGCTCTCTCTTAAAAACCCAGAGAGCTGCTATTTGATTGTGTAACAGCAGCTGAGACTCTTCATTATATCTCTAGACTGTAACTTATGTTGGCAAATGTCAAAGATGCAGATATATGCTGGCTAATCCTCCAGTTGCTTTCCTAGCCTGACAGCATTGCTTGCATTTTGCTCCAGACAGCCCTTATATATGCCCAAATTTCAGTCAGATACTTAGCGTGGCAGTTGACTGAATCAGCTGGTTCTGAAACGTAGATGCACAATGGCTGCTGTCAGTATTCTGAAAGCAGGCCAATTACTAATGCTTCTAACAGCCCCATATATACAGAATAAAAGAGGTGACGAGAATCCTGTAGAACTCAAGAAAGGAGAAGCCTAAAATAAGAGGAGCCACTCCCATTACTATAGGAATGCTCTGCAAGAAAATTACCTAGGGGATATCTTGTCTATCTCTGCAAGGATCTGCAGGCAAGTCAGCAGTACCTTGTGAGCTTTTTGGTTGCGTGGACATCTGACATGCATCCATTTATGAAGAGAACCAGCAGCACAACCAGTACAACTTCTACTTTATGCACAGGTCGGTACCCATATCAACACGAATAAAGAGAAACTGCCGCAACTACACTTCTTCCCTCAAGATAGAATTCCGATCACCCATCTTTGAATCCCTTGCCAAACAATATATTAAGGATCTGTCCAGCTGTACTTGTTGGGCAGTCAGCCATATGGAATAGTAGTGTGCTGAGCCTGAAATCTTTAGTCAACTCAAGCTTTGTTATCTACCTGCAAGTTAAAGTCATTAAGTACACAGAGCCTCAGTGCTGCACTAGCAAGTAACTTCATCTGTTTATAGATGAACTTTGCAGTGCCACAGGGAAGTAGAGGGGAGAAGTAGCTTTTCCAGTACTAAAGTATTAGTGCATTCTATTTGTGTTTTGTCTGACATCCTTAGTGAGGATGATTCCACTTAATTTACTTACCAGAATTTGTTAAAGCTTAAACTGTTTTACAGCAGGTGAGTGGCTAGAAAGGCAAGCATAACAAAAACCATGACTCAGGGATTATCTGTACTCTTTTAGTGTGGCTTATATTTGTATTCACTCAGCCACCATCATTTAGATGGTCATAAAATTTAAAAACATAGTGTTACTTGAATATAGTTAAGCTAGCTCCAAAAATTATATATCTAATGAACATTATTATCCTGTTCCATCGTGCCTTTGCAAGTCAGCTCTCTTAGAAGCTGCTTGCCTGTTAAGTTCCCTGGTTTTGAATAGTAAGATGGGAAAACAACCTTATTATCCATGTAGCTACTGAGTTGTCTACAACATTGAAACAAAAAGAAGTCTAGTGGACTCATGCATTTGTCACCTTTGTTCTCTTTCTGTCCATTTTCAAGACATCCTTTTTAAATTAGTGCTCTTTGTCATGGCCAACTCTTAAAGAACCAGACCTACTCGTAACAAGAATAGATTGAGACTTCTGGAGAGTAAAATTGCATGTATATGCATTTCTCTGTACACTGAGGTGTTTCCCTAATCCCCCTATAGTTTATTAGATATTTCGTATAAATATAGATGTTGTGTACAAGTGCTCTGAGCCTTTCTGGATAGGGATACAAATCTAAATAATAACGATGGTTGCATGTCAAAAATCTTTACAGAAGGTTCATTCCTGCTTTATCTTTTCTTATAACTGCAAACTCCAGTCTCAAGGATTCAGGAGGAGACAGGGGTGCCAAGAAATGTCTTTCCTTTTTCTTTGTTCACACAAGCTGGTTTCTGTCCACCACATTCACATTAATGAAGAGGAAGATACAGAAAATCTTTTTCTGACCTCAAACTTGCATGATCTAATTTCCTATAAAATAATTTAATCAAGTGCTGCTACTGTAGTAGCTAGGTTTGACTTCTGCTTTTTTACTTCATTGACTTAGCATAGATAGGAGAGAAATGGCTTAAACAGTTTTAAAATTGTGTTTTACTGTGCTAAAGATTGTTAAAGAATGATGCAGAATAGCAAACCCTTCCCAGGTTTTCTTGTGCATGACCTTGACAATATTAGCACTCTAGCCCTTTGTACTTTGCCTGTAGCAATGTGAAAATGTTTATCGTGCCTTGGAAGAACACTACATTCATTATTGTCCCCCCGCATCCTCCCCCTTACTGGGGGGAGAGGGGTGAAAGAGTTTAATGAAAATTGTATTTCTATTAGCAGAATGAAAAATTATCAGACTTAATTGGAAAAAAAGAAGAAAAGGCACTTAATTTAGAAGGAAATGGTTACATAAATATTTTAATTAATAACTGGTTTGGTGAAAGAACAGAAATAATCGTAATTAGAAAAACTGAAGTAATGTAACCATTTTTTTTAAATTATTCATCTGTAAACTGTTTTCTAATTAAAACTCAATTTTCTTTTTCATTCTCCCTTCATTTTTCATGTAATAGAAAATCATTTTATTTGATGTGCATAAACTTCTTAAAATGTTAAGAAAATTATTACCAAAAGAGTTGAGATTAGGGCAGATCAAGTGCAGGTGCAAGAGAATATTTCTGCATAAGTTTCCTTTTATTGATTTTTAAGGGCATGCTTTTTAGGGGGAAATTCAGTTTCACTTCTGAGTCTGATAACACTAGGAGTCCTTTAAAATGTTAGGCATATCTGTATGCTACACCAGTAAAAACCTCTTTTTATGGATGTGGCCATACCTGCAGAGCTTCACTTTGTTCCAGTACAGTAAAACCACCCCATCATGAGCAAAGCAAGGCTTTGTTATTGTAATAACAGCAGTTGCAGAAGTTTTCTGCTGGCAAAGCCATATCAGTCATGGATCATAGCCCACCATCCCCTGACTGACAAAACTATAAACTGGCAGAAGTCTGCAGAGTAGGCCTAGTCTGAGAGTTGCTGTTGAGGCCTAGGTAACTTGCTCACAAAAATAATTGTAGCTTTTGATAACCACATTTATGTGTGTTAGCAGGATTTACATTTTATTCAGTCAAAATGTACTTTCATAGAAATATTACTAATTAATGGAAGCTGTGATTAATTTGGGAGTAACCAGGTTATAGCTCTATTTACATGTTGATTGCATTGTATCCTTCAGTATTAATACCCTTTGATTGCCTTTTTAGTAGTGAAAACAGATGTAGATAGAGAGATTAGTGAAATACAGACAGCTTTCTAAAGTTGATGATTAAATATGTATCAGCAAGTTAGTAACTGCAGTCTTTATGAGTTTCTGGACCAAGGTAATGTGTCTTATTTTGAACTCTGATATTAGATGAACAAAACTTTTTAATGGCTCTGAAACTGCTATAAGATGCAAGTGCCATTCTCTTCCAAAATAAAATCAAGTTACAACCATCCCAGCTCACTGGATTGTGACAAAATGAGATTTTAATGGTGAAAAGTTCAATATACCCAAATCTTACTAAAGCATAGTAACTATACATTTGCTCTTCATTTTGCTTCTGAAATAATTTATTTCCAATTTGCATTTGTATACAAATTCCATTGGTATAGAAATCTTTGTTTGCAAAGATTATTTATCACTTTCTTATACCTGTGATAATAATGAAGGTACAGGTATTGATTTAAATTAATCTCATTGTGTTAGGAGCATCTATAGTGGGGATAGTTTTACTGATCTTTCTCCATTAGTGCAAACAGCAGACAGTTGCACTCTGTTTTCAAACCAAAAGTTCCCTGTAAGATGGCTTTATGTTAAGTGGAGCAGTACACCTAGAATTGAGATTTTCAGCAAAGGCTCTCGACAGTATGGACAGCCCTGTAGTTATCCAGTTAAATAATATAACTTAAAGCTGAAAAGCAACTTAGCTGGACTGTAAGCAGATCCAAAACTAGAGTTAACTTTTTTTTTCCTTTGCAGTAACAACAGGAAGGAAAGCGATGACCATAGTGCTTTCTTTTTTGTTCTTTGCAAAGCCATTCACATTCCAGTAAGTATTTTATTGTCCTTTTAGTTTGCACTGCATAAAATCGGGTTCTTGATCATGAAAGGTGTAACAGTACAATTGATAAATCTTAATCAGACTTTGATGGTTTTCATTTTGCATCTCTTATAAGTGTGCGGTTTGTTGTTATGATTGATTAGTGGTTGATAACTGTGTTAGAAAAAGCAGTTTCTAGCTTTCTGAAACATCAGAAGACAAATCTGTTATACATCTACCATTCACTAGTAAATTGGTTATTTAGGGATTTGTGATACAGAGAAGACTTTTCCTAAATAGTACATTCTCCATTAAAATGCTTTCCTTTTTATGGGGCTCAAATTTGAAATCTCAGCTAGTATATTTTTTTTATAATAAGCTTCTGTTTTCTTGACACACCAAATTATGATGCGTGTTTGCAACGGTAAAATAGCTTTTTAGAAGGGATATAAGAGAGCTTAACCAGGAGCTTAAATTGGTAAATAAGGCTAAATTATTACATCAAGCCTAATTACTTCTGGATTGGAACAAGATATTGTTAAACTTTATTGCCATCTGTAATTGTAACAGTTATATTGGAAGAGTGTAAGCAGAGGTTTCATCCAAGTAAAGGATTTACAGAAAACAGATTTTTAACATTTCAACAGAAACAAATTATTTTGGATACTGGAACAAAATAGGAAATCAGAGATAAGAAGGCAGTGGCATAGGTTGCTGAGTAGAGGATCGTATTTATGAGCAGTAGAACTGAAGAAGCTTAGCTTCTGGAAACAGAAAAGAACAGCAGATGAGGGTTTTTGAGCTTGTTCCTCAGATAGAAAAAGCATTTACAAATAAATGCGTCTTGTCTACAAATGGTAACATAGAGGAATTTGTTTTTCTCCAGCCAGTTTATTTAAGAGTTGGAAAATGGGAAGGTGCCTCATCACTTCCTTTCTCTAAACTGAGATTATTCTAAAATGAGATTATTCTAAACTATCAGCTTCTTGAGGCAGAGACTTTTATTTTATGTGTATTATTTATGTTTCCCTTCTAATGACAAATAATTATAAACAAATAGCTGAAAGTTTTCTTCTTTATTTTGCCTTTAGGTATGTATGGTCAGGTTTATTAGTCGTCGCTGGCATATTTCTCAATGTTTACAGTAAGAATATGGATAAATTCAAGCTACCTTCAATACGCAGTCTTTGGAGCAGAACTCTGGAAGAAAGAAAAACAAGGACGTTGTCACAAACTGTGTAGACAGTGGCTTATGCTAAATCTTGAATCTGACTTATTATTTTATTGAAACAGTCTTTAACTGATACACTTTCCAATGGGAACATTAAAACCAAAGGAGCTGAAGACATTGTCTGCTTTGAAGATGGTAGAAATGAAAATTATATGAGCCCTCTCTTCAGAGCACTTGAATTCCTCTTCTAAGGTGTTATAGGCCATTGTCACAAGGCATTACCAAGGTAATGAAGGACAGCAGCTCCTGGTAAACTGCTGAGAAACTGCACTCCAAATGGGACACAGTGGGAGATTAATTTGGGCATTTTAATAATAACAGCTGTGGCTGATTTAAGATTAGCAATTCTTTGTCTTTAGTAATTGTTTGGGTGGGGTTATTTATGCAGTACTATATTAACCTTTAATAGAATCAAATCAGTGACTGATTTAAACAAATTGAGGTTTTAAAGCTGGACGGTTTAGAATACGGTATGCCATGAATTTTTCATTTTAAATAAAAATCTGGTTTTTTTATGTTCTTCATCAGATTGTCTCTAGATGACACATTTGTTAATATAATTGGCATTTCTATGGAAGAATAGAAATCAGGCAGTGGTTTACTTTGGAAAATTTGACTTGCACAAATACGCCAAAAACAGTCATGAGCTGCTTGTCCATTCATCTTCCCATTGCTCTTATTTATTCAGCCTTTTAAAAACTAATGAGAACAGTCAAGAAAGGACCAAGAAGGTGTCTCTCTCTACAGAAAATATTTCACCATGAGAGCTCATGGGAACTGTGTTCTTCTGTCTTCTATATTGTAGTGCCATAAAGTAGTGTAAGTACAAGTTCTCCAATTTAAGGGCATTTATACATGCTCCGGGGGGGGGCGCTTTAATTAGAGCGACTCCGAGTGCCAAGCTAATTAAAGCACCTGAAACGTCATGTGCATCAATGTCCCTGTGCTGAAAAATGGTACTAGACATGCTTTAACTAAAGCTCATTGAACAAGCTTTAGTTAAAGCGCCCCTGCTGCCATTTTTCAGCATGGGGACACTGATACATGTGACACTGGAATCTGCTGGAGCATGGTAATTGCCATGCTCCAACAGACTCAATTAATCAGACATGCTTCAGACATATGGGTGCCCTAAGATAATTATCAATTGATTAAGTTTTTACCTCCAAAACTAAGTAGATAACAGTGGTATTGTTTGCTAAGGGTCAAACTGCCTGGCTTGATTCCAGGGGTGGGACCACAACTTTAATGATGATGCGGAGCTGTATCCTGCTACCCTTGTGCACATATGAGTCATTTAATTGGATCCACTTGAAGGCTATAGGGCTCCCACCATATAACCAGTAAGAGACATGCTTGACCTATTCATAGGACTGAGAGCTCATTTTTAATCTTTGTATGATCTCCTCCATGAAGAAGTAAAGGACAGCTGCTAGGGTTGGCCCCCAGTCTGCAGACTTCACGTTTCCTCTCCTTCCCTATGGGAAAAGGTACATTGCCCATATCCCAGGGCTTATTTACCCAAGACATCTTACGTGGTTATGGAATAATATGAAAAATAGGGCTGGAAAGACCTCAGAAAGCCATATAGTCCAGCCCTCTGCTCAAGGCAAGATCATGTGTAAGCCGTGTTATCCAGGTGTTTATCTAACATGCTCTTAAACATTTACACTGATAGAGATCCCATAGCTTCGCTGGGTAGTCTGTTTCAGTGCTTAATCACACGCTGTCTTACAATTTCTTCCTAATACCCATCCTAAATGTCCCTTGTTTCAATTTAAGGGAGTTAGCACTTGTTCTGTCCACTGTGGCTGCAGAAAATAGTCTATCGCTAACCTTTTTTAACTGCCCTTCATGTACACAGATTGTTATCAAATCCCTTTGCAATTATTTTTTCAAACTAAGTAATCCCAGTTCTTCCAACCTTTTCTCCTAAGTCAGGTTTTGTAGACATTTAATCATTTTTGTTGTTCTCTGCTGGACTCTTTTTCTACTTTATCCACCTCTTTCTTGAAGTCCAGTGCCCAAACCTGGATAACCGTACTAAAGGTCAGGCCTCCCGAGTTCTGAATAGAGTAGAAGAATCACTTCTCTTGACTTGCAGGTAGTACACGTGTTAAGACCCAGAATGCTGTTGGGTAAAAACCTATATATTTTTCTTGAGCACTGCTGCCAAGTCAGTTGTTTTTGCCCACGCTGAACAAATCGATGAACATCAGCCACAAGTTCCAATGAACTAAATATTCCAAATCTTACACTTTCCTAGCTAAATTACATTTCTGTAATGCTACAAGGAAGCCAAATACAAGCAGTCCTCAACTTACAACATTTCGAGTTACAACATTTTGCACTTACAGCGTTTATAAATTGATACCCTGTTTCAACTTTATGACATCAGTTTCAACTTTACAATGCTTGATCCAATGCAATGCCACACCAGTGAACAAGTTCGCTGCATTGCTCATCTACCTGGAGAACATCTGTCCAAACTTCCTTGGACATCTTTAAGAAAGCAGCCAAGACTCCTGAGAAGGCTCCAGCCAAGAACCCTTCAAAAAGTCCAACTAAGAGTCCTTCAAAAAATCCAGCAGAGTCACCTCAAAGAAGTCCTTCCAAATCAATATGATTTATATTTACAATATAATTACGTTAATATAGCTATATTACTCATCTATAATTGATCGCGTACAAAATTCTGGGGGTTTTTTAGTGAAAATATGGTACCAGGCCTTGGTTCAGGAACCAATCCCCCATTTATAACATTGTTTCTTTTGAGAAAATTGGTTCCGAGTTACAATGTTTCGCCTTAAGACGCTGTTTTCAGGAACCAACTGTGTCGTACATTCAAGAACTGCCTGTGTTCATAGATCCCAATCTGGTCAACCCCATGGAGAAAAAAAAAGGCTTTTAATCCCCAAAACCAGGTGCTCAGTCAGCCCATACAGTACCCTGAAAACAGCTCAAAATATATCCCTCAGTCATTTAGAATGAGGGTGGCCAACCCACTGCATACATACCACAAGTGCCACTCGCAGTTGCTGTGTGGTATGTGAGCCCTGAGTACTCAGTAAGGGAAGGTTTCAGAATGGAGGCAGAGGGGCTCAAGCCTCTCCCTGAGTGAAGGAGAGCAGGGAAAGGATGCTGTAAGAGAGGTGTCCCTTCCCTGGCCCTGTAGCCACTGCCAAATTTGGGGCTTTGGGATACATGTGTTTGTTGGCGTTCTAATTAGAATCTGTTAGAGCAGACTCAATCAAGTCTGCTCCACGTTCTAATTGGAATGCTCCAGTGTCACTGCAGCATCACATGGATTAAGCCCTCGTGCATTTTAAAATGGCCGTGGGGCTGAACGAGGTTTAGATAAAGGGTCCCATGCCCATTTTAAACATGCAGGAGCTTAATATATGTAACGATGAAGTGTTTTAATTAGAGCGGCTCTCTGGGAATCACTAATTACAGCAGGAGGTTCCCCCACCTCCAAGCATGTGTATATGCAGCCTTGGATTCTCACTCACCATAAACTGTGATGGTTACAGGACTAGGGAAGGTTTCATGTGACTCTTGGCAATAAAGACCGTCTTACAGCAGCATCCTGCCTCTGCTTTGCTCCAGAGGGCTGGAGGCTTGAGCCCCCCTGTTTCCATTCCAGTGGCTCAGGGCTTGCTACTGAGGGGCAGGGTTTGGAATGATATTTAGGCAGGCAGCAAGACTTAACTTGTGACATCCGTGCCAAAAAGGTTAGCCACTGCTGACTTGGAAGGTGAGGCAGCAAACTCCAGCAAGACAGCTCCTGAACCCTGGAAAAGCATTACATTTAGAGGCGGGGCGGGGTGGGGCGGGAGTGTTTATGAGCACTATATTTTCCCCCCTCCCCCACAATGACATATGGCACCCAGGAAATGCCCTCCACCGGGTACATTTCCACATATGCTTAGGCACAAGAAAATCGGTTTAAGTGTGTCTGGTCATGAGCACCCCTCTCTCTCCCTTCAGAGTTAGGCATCCAGTCCATAGGACCAACCAACCTACTTCTCTCTCTGCCTCTAGGGAGGGGAAACTTTCATACTGTCTCCTTTATTTGTATGCTTAATCATATGTAAAATTGTGTCTACAAGCTTTGTCAACCTGCTTGAAAAACAGTCTATCTTGTGTTTCTGTATGTGCATCCTTTCGAAACTTTTATATACACCCTTGCTCAGTGTGGGCTTCTGTTACCATGGTTCTGAGAGGAAGAACAGTAGAGAGAGAACTTTCTGAGCAAAAATTGAACCCTTCCAAACTCTTTGGGGTGTGTAATGTAAGAAATAGTACATCATGACCACTACTGTTTATATAAAATTTTAAACCGAAACTGCTACACATGTGCAGGAGCTTTGTGAATCAGACTCAAGTGTCTGCTGGAACACTGTTTTATTTATGTATTTATTAGATTTATAGTCTGCCCATCTCAAAAAAGGGCTTAGGGTGGCTTCCATAATTAACATTTCAACTCAAATAGTAAGTGCTTCCTGAAACCAGGTAAATGAGCTAGGTCACTTAGAACCAACTCAAATATCTCTGCACTGGTTTGGGCTATTGTTGTTAAGTCTCATGACCTTTTATTAAACATCTTGCGGTATTTGGTATTTTTTTTAAACCTGCAGCTACCAGAATGACTGCATAGATCAGTTATACTGTAGAAAAAAGTATGCGCAGAGGTATGGAAATGATAATATAGGAAATTGACAATAACACTGAGCGTAAAGGAACCTAGGACAACATTAAAATTGACAAGGGATGATAAGTAGGACTAAAGTTTTCAGGCAGGATTTGAAAATAGTGACAATTTTAAATTGGATGCAGTTAGTGGACTGGGAGCCAACTAAAGTAAGCTTGTTCAGTAGATTGTACTCTCCACCTCCCCACCCCCAACCAGAGTTACATAACTACTCCTAATGAGGACAAATTTGTTGCTTCATTTGAAAGAGATAGGTGTCCAGACATAATTTTTAATTTGTATGGATGTCCAAAAATAACTTTAAATACATTCTTCATTCAGTATTATTTCTCTTTCCCTTAATTAAAATCAGAATTCACCTCAACTTTTCCATAATGTTTAATCTGAATTGAAACCAAGCATGGAAAAGGTGAGTCCTAATATTTGTCAGGTAACTCTTGGGCCAGTGGAAACAGACTAGTAATGAAATTCTTCATGTCATTTTAACTGCACCATTTACTACCTTGTCACGGTGAGGTGATTCACACTACTGATTTACTGGTCCTTGTTAAATGTTTTAGTGGTCTTCAAACAAAAGGTACTACTTTTAAGTTAAAAAATGTACTTGGTGCCTGTCTTCATCTTGACAAGAAATCAGTCCAAGCTCAGCTTCTGATGCAAAGTTAAAATCAAGATTATGAAAACGAACCATATTCTTAAACTTAAAAGTGATGTCTGTAACTTTACTATTTTGGGAGGGGGGTAGTATTAACTGAATCAAATGCTGAATAACTTTGTTTTTCATTTCTTATATAGAAGATTGAGCTAGTGGACCACACATTAGAAAATGCCTTGACATTTTTTTTTAAACCATAAAAGGGCTTGCTTTGTTATCGGTATTTGGTATTTGCAGCAACATCTCTTAAAATTTACAAGCAGACAGACACACCCTCTGAATTAGAGTTGCCAGTGCAAATTTAAGATTTTTTTTTTGTGGGTGGGGGTATTTTCATGGGTGTGAATTCTTATAGTTATTAATCCCCTCCTTACCCCCTCCCCAAAGGAACTGAGTTACGGGAAACTTTCAAAAAGTGAGAGAGGCCCATAATTTGCCACCAGTCTGTTTCAATTTCATGGCTTGTAGTTAGAATGCTACTTACATTATGTTATAGTGACATTAAGAGAATATTCACTTCAGTGCATTAATGTTGTTTATAATGAGCTTTATAATACAAAAGAATAAGAGAAACTTGCAAACTTTCAAATGTTCTTTATTTACAGGCTTTATTTTGAGATTTTTTTTCTGTGTGGATGTTGCTCTAGTTGTTTTTGAAAAGTCATTTTGGATCATGTTGCTAAGGGCTTGTCTACATTGGTACAGTCAAGAAGTTCATCCAAACTAAGTGAAAATATGGATTTAAAGTGGCTTTGAGTAAATTGTGTTAAACCCATAGGTAGACAATCTTATTCAGAATTAGTGGCCTTAATTCAGTTTAGTTTGCTTCACTTCCAAAGCATGTCCATTCAAAGGGGTTTAATATAGTTTAACTTTAATTCCTTTTAAAAGTGAATTCTACGTTTAACTATCTGACACTGAGCATGATTGATTTATTTGTATTGTAGTAGGATCTAAGAGCCTGAACCCAACAGTGCTAGGTATCCAAGCTGTTTACATGGAATAATATTATTGCATTTACTTGAATACAAGATGAGGGGTTTTTCCCCCAGTTGGAATGAAGGGGAAAAGTCTTTCATCTTACATTTGCATACAAGGAGCCCTCATTAAATACATTGTCTGTCATTGAACTGCTGCCAAAAACAGCATGTGCTTAGTAATGGAAACCTACCATGAAGGTGATTTAATATAAAACACATGGCCCATATTGGGCACACATTTTTTTGGCAATAGATAGATATACTATAGCCTTACTACTCTTCAAGCACATGATTACAGACTTGCATAGCCGTCATAATAAACATACCTGCGCTTCTATGCACCCACTACAGATCTCACACCCGTGCTCCTGTGCACCCATCTGTAGTCCCTTCACCATTACAAATATGCTGTTCCATTTCTTTAGTCTCTAGTGTTTGGTCTTTAGTTCATGTCACTGTCGCTGTCTTTGTCTCCATTGTTGCTGTGTCGTCACTCAACCCTCTTCTTCATTGTCACTGATCTCTTCGAAGGGGGGAAGTATCTTTAAACAGTCTGTGCCAGTGACACCTCTGCCAGATGATATTTGCTGCTTCATCGCCATCCTCTCCTACCATCTTCTGAAAGTACATCTGCAGCCCACTCAGTTCCATTTTAACACAGTCCTCGACACAGGTACATCAGGAGATTCCTGGTCTTCCACGAAGTGCCCTTGACGTGGGACATGAACTAATCGTAGTGGGTTGATAAGGACCCCTGTTGTTTGGTCATGTCTGCAGTCAGCACAGCCTCTCTACTCATGGTCCTGATCCCTGTCACTACCCAGCTGAGTTGGTGTACATTTTTCCACGCCACCTCAAAATGGGCAGAACCACAGGAGGTGGTCAGTGGTTTCTGCTTTCCAGGGGCAGATTTCCAAGGGGCAATTGGGCTGGTTTCTCTGCCCTTCTCTGTCTCTCAGAGCCTTCACAGGGAGTGCTCAAAGGGATACTTGCCAGCTCAGGTTTCTATGATCTTTCCGTAAGCCAGAGGCAGGCAAAGTCCAGCCCACAGGCTGGATCAGGCCTGTGGAGGACTCCATTTCCCAGCAGCCCCTGCCTGCATTACTGCAACTGGTTCCCATAGAGACCACAGCAGCAGCAGTGTTGTGTCAGCACAGGCCCAGGATTTCCATGGAGACCAGCCCCAGCAGTGCTGGCAGGGCGCGCAGCTGGGCAGGGATGTACCTCAGGGCCAAGATCTTGTGGCAGTGACAGGATGGTGCAGAGCTCTGGTACACTGCTCACATACCACAGGCAGGAGTCTGCAGGCAGTGGATTGCAGTTCTGCCCCAGCTCCGGACCACGCTGTCACCACTGCAAGATCCCAGTCTCAGCTGTGGAGCAGGTCGTTGCCCAGCTGCATGCCCTGCCACTACTGCTGGGGCTGGTCTCCGTGGAGACCCTGGCCCTGCAGCACCACCCCTGCTGGGGTCTCCATGGAAACCAGCCACAGTGACACAGGCAGGGGCTGCTGGGAAATGGAGACCAGCCAGATCTGCCATTTTGCCCACCCCTGCCATAAGCCCTTGTGGAAGATTTGCTTCCACGCAGCCTGACAGATGTCTGTGGAGAAGGTCCACAATCGACAGTCTGTCTTTGGCTTTGACTGCTTCCTGCATCTTCCAGGGGCTTATTTGAGCAGGTCGTACTTGCTTCAGAAAATGTCCAAAACTTTTCATAAGCATGGCTGCTCCATGATCTGCAGTTTCCTGCTGGGCAGTTCGTATACCTGCCAGTGTCTCAGCAGGTGCCATGTGTAGTATTTGACAAAGCAGACTGCTTTTGTCTCTATCCTGGTCGCCAGTTTGCAGGTCTGGCTTGTGTACTTGTGCCAGAGAAACAGCAGGATGTCTGCCATTCACCTGCCCCTGGTCTGTTTGTTCTTGTACAGCATCTTCCTCACTACTTTCTCCCATCTGGATCCCTAGAAAGAGACACACATGGCCCTTTAGATTCTGTGGGCAACATGTTTTGGCAGGAGGAAAACCAGTGAAGTGTACAGGAGCACCAGTAGCAGCACCACTTTCATCAGCACCATACCCCTCCCTCACCCTGTCGGAGAGGCAGCACACATGCCACAGTCCCAACTTCTGCTTTACGTTGGCCTCCATCTTTCCCCATGTCTTCTGTCTGTTCAACTCAGGGTCAAACTGTACCCTGAAGATCCTGACCCCCTCCCGGGGACAGAGACCCCTAGAGCCAACAAGTTCCTGAGTTCACCCAGTGTCAGGCAGGTGCTTTTGTTTTTGGCCCCTACAGCCACTTCGTAGACCTGTGTGGGTCTCAACACTCTTGACTGATTACTTATCACTGCACAGGATATTGAGACTGAGACTGCCCATGTAAGCTAGGACCCTGATCTCTTCCCTGCTGCTACCAAGTATCAGTACTCTGTTGATCCTGGGGTACTCCTTGATCCATTTAGGTAGGGGCCCCATCGTGCAGATTAAAAGGATTGGGGAGAGCAGGCTGCCCTGCCAGAGCCTTGACTCTACCATGATTGGCGCACTCAGCATCTTTAAAAGGAATCAGTGTGCTACTCAGTCATAGGCTTTTTCCAGGCCTAGGTTCAGCAGGGCGACATTCTGCCCTCTCTCCTGTTGATAATGGAGCACACCTTGTACCAGCACCATGCAGAACTGGTCTTCATGGGTGATGGATACTAAGACAGATTTGAAACACTTGGCCAAGACTTTGGCCAGCACGTTGTAGTAAAGGTTTAGGAGGGTGATGTGCCTCCAGGTCCTCGGGTCCTCCCTTGGACCCTTCTTGTATAGAAGGGCCATGAGGCAGTCCATCCCTGCCTTCAGGTGGCCATTCTGAACTTGCTTCCAAAAGACCTCCTACAGGTCAGGGCCCACTTGGTCCCAGAAGGCCATGCAGAACTCCTTGGGCAGGCCAGGACTCTTACTGCTCTTGAAGCTGCAGAGGGTACTCCTGCAGCTTCTACTGCTCATCTTCCCTGAGGGCCTGGGCCAGCTCCTGCAGGCACTGTTGCATGGCTCCCAGGTCCTCTGGGCACACATTCTGGAGCTCCTGGTAGAAGGTGACCACCATCTCCAGCATGGCCTCCTTCAACTAGCGCTCCACCCCCTCTCCATATCTCAGGCTTGTCATGGCCTCCCTCTTGGTTGTCTTTAACCTGCTGAAGTAAGCAGACCGCTCATCCTCCTCCTCCACCCAGGGGGCCCAGGCCTAGAAGATTTTTCCTGACCTGTTCCCATAGTGGGTAAACATGCTAATGGGAATGTACCACAAGGGTAGGTTAATGCAATCCATCTGAAAAAGATTTATGGTAGTAGCCGTTGTGTGCAGTCCCCCTCTGCACTTACTCACTTTTTAAGTCATGGTGAGCCACTACAATGATTTCATAGATTTCATAGATGTTAGGCTTGGAAGGGACCTTGGAAGATCATCGAGTCCAGCCCCCTGCCCAAAGGGCAGGAAGTTAGCTGGGGTCATAGGATCCCAGCAAGATAAGCATCCAGTTTGCTCTTGAAGGTGTTCATTGTAGGCGCTTGAACCACCTCCGGTGGCAGGCTGTTCCAGACCTTGGGGGCTCGGACAGTAAAAAAATTCTTCCTTATGTCCAGCCTGAAACGGTCTTGTAGTAGTTTATGACCGTTCGACCTAGTCGTCATCCCTTGGGGTGCTCTGGTGAACAAACGTTCCCCCAGATACTGGTGGTCACCCCTGATAAACTTGTAGGTGGCCATCAGATCACCCCTGAGCCTGCGTTTTTCCAGGCTAAAGAGCCCCAGGGCTCTCAGCCTGTCATCGTAGGGTCTGCTTTCCTGACCTCTGATCATGCGTGTGGCTCTTCTCTGGACTCTCTCAAGCTTCTCCACATCCTTTTTGAATTGTGGAGCCCAAAACTGGACGCAGTACTCCAGCTGCGGCCTCACCAAGGCTGAGCACAAAGGGGAGAATGACGTCCCGGGATTTGCTTGAGAAGCATCTATGGATGCAAGCCAGCGTTTTGGTCGCTTTACTAGCCGCAGCATCGCATTGCAGGCTCATGTTCATCTTGTGGTCAATGATGACCCCCAAGTCTCTTTCTTCCATAATGCTAGCCAACGTAGCACTGCTGAACCTATAAGGATGTTGCGGGTTTTTCTTCCCAAGGTGGAGAACCTTGCATTTTTCAGCGTTGAACACCATCAGATTCTCGTCCGCCCACTTGCTGAGCCTGTCCAGGTCAGCCTGGATCACCCGCCTGTCTTCTGGTGTGGATGCTTTGCCCCAAAGTTTGGTGTCATCGGCGAACTTGGCCAGTCCGCTTCTGACTCCAGTGTCCACATCATTAATGAAGATGTTGAATAATATGGGTCCAAGGACAGAGCCTTGGGGGACCCCACTGGTCACAGGACACCATGATGAGTGACTTCCATCAATTACTACCCTCTGGATCCGACCACAGAGCCAATTTTCCAGCCAGTGGATCGTGGTGGACCCAAGGTGACAATTGGCCATTTTCACCAAGAGGTGATCATGGGATACCAGATCGAAGGCTTTTTTGAAGTCAAGATATATGACATCAATCTCTTCTCCCTTGTCCAGGTGATGGGTCACCTGGTCATAGAAGGAAATGAGATTGGTCAAGCAAGACCTACCCGCAACAAACCCATGCTGGCTATCCCTTAAGATGTTGGCGTCGGCCAGTCCATTAAGGATGGCCTCTTTAATAAACTTTTCTAAGATCTTCCCCAGGATAGAAGTCAGGCTGATGGGCCTATAGTTAGCCGGATCCACTTTCCTCCCTTTCTTGAAGATAGGCACCACATTGGCCTTCTTCCAGTCTTCAGGCACTACACCAGAGCACCAAAAATTTTCAAAGATCCATGCTAGAGGCTAGGCTATGATGCCCGCCAGCTCCTTGAGTACTCTGGGGTGTAGATTGTCAGGGCCGGCTGACTTGAAGGTATCCAGCTTCTCAAGATGTTCCTTCTCAAGGTCAGCATTAATGGAGGGCAGGGGATCACCCTCACCCGGACTTCCCTGTCCCGTAGCGGGCATGGGCGTCCCATGGGACCGATGAATACCTTTCAACTTCCTCTTCACTCCCACAGCTGAGCTGCACCTTTGTTTCCTATTTCCAATGATTCCTGTTTCATAACCAGCCTTAAACATCTAGCAAACAACACCAAAGGGGGTCCGAAACAGTTCACCCAAAATCCCTCTGTTGCCCTCCTCAGTCTTCTACATTTGATTAGTGTGGCCCCAGCCTCCATGAAATGGAGCCAGACCAAATTGCCCTGCATCACATCTACATATAAATTTTTGGAGGATCTCAGGAATCATGACAATAACACCCAGTTCCAGTCATGAGTGGGAGCTAATTAACACATGGATCCTTTGTGGGGGGTATCTGAAGTACATACACATATTGAGGAGTGCTGAGCTGTGGGGTCACCAGAGCTTGAAATGCTGTTAACTGATGGGGCCCAGCCCAATGAACTATATACAAATTGTGAGCCTTTTGGCTTTGGACTAATATCATGCGTAGAAGATGCCTCTGCATGAGACATCTACTGCAGAGTAAACTAATTTAGCTCTGCAGTTAACATCGTGCATCTACATGTGCACCCTTATTAGGCTGCAGAAAACTAACTCCACAGAAGGATAGTAATTTTAAATACAAGCTCATAATGAATACAAGTACTATCTTGCTGTGGAATTTTTTTACTCCACAGCACTGCTCATGTAGATGCTGATGTGGTTGGCTAGGGCATGAAGGTGCTTCAGTACAGGGACTGCCTCCCAGCTAGCCCTACACCGGAGCACCCCTCTGCCCCAGGCAGCCCCTCTGCAGCGCAGAGAACTGGGTCAGAGCATCCCCAGACTGGCAGGCTGACACCCCACCCTCCCCCTCGGGCTCCCTGCCAGCCAGGTCTGCTCTGACCCAATTCAACATGCTGTGATCCCAGGCGCATGTGTAAAGACGGCACCTGGGAACAATAAACTCCAGCACAAGAAGAGCCAGAATTCATTGTTTCACCTTAATAACACATGTAGATGTATTAGAAGCGGCACTAACAGTCAGCTTTTCACAGGTATTCTAGGTGCCTAAAGATAAAAATAAGCACCAAATTGGGTTTTGAAGAGTCATATCAGCCTAAGTGCCCTTAACTCTACTGATTGGGCCCACATAAAAAATTGTTCCATGTGAAGAGGAAGCGGCAGCAAGAAGGAGCAAGTGTTATAATCTTCCCTTTCCTGTACCCTACTCTAAAGGTGTCACCCAGGGCTGTCCAACTTTTAGACGCCAGGTTTCCAGCTGGCCACCATTCCCCCTATCGCTTCAGTTGCTGCTACATCCAGGTTCTTGAGTTTTCCCTTCATTCCCCTGGCGTTTGCTCATGCAGGGGTGCAGTTGCAGTGCACCAAGGGAGCCTGCAGCTAGGGAGCTGAGGTGCTGGCCACATGCACTGCAGCATGTGAGATGAAGGTAGTCAGATTTTCAAATCTGAAAATTACATGGTGCAACAACTATCCACATATGGGATGCAGCAGGAGCCCATGGCTTGCACTGGTGTGGCCCTCAGGGCATTTGGTCCCCAGCCATTTAGAAGTTGGACAGTCCTGGTGTAACTCATAGCAGAGGCTGGATGCAAGTGTTCATGCTTGTTCAAACGAGGGAGTGTATTTTTCCTGTTGTGGGTATATCGCTGTCCTTGAGAAACATCCTTTCACCTTTGAAAGCTAAATATGCAGGTAAGAAGCGATTTCAAAGGCCACTAATCTCTAGTATGAATCGCACCTGATTTCCCCAAGGTCCTCACTCTTAATGAGTTGGGGCTGACTTCGCAAACTCAGTTTGTGGATTTCATCTTCTTTGGGATTAAAATGATCTCAGATTAACAAAACAGACATCCATGTATGTCTTTAATAGTCACCTATCGCTTAATATTCCTGGATCCCAAAGCATATGGGTAAAAACCCAGATTAACCAAATCTGAGATGGGTTATAGGGCCGGACAGTTTTTACATCAATTATTCCTTTACAGTTAGCAGCAGCTATATCAACAACTTGGATCATATGCTGTTTATGAATAATATTTATGAGGCATAGGTCTATAAATATCAGTGCCCTAAGTAAAATGAAGCTGCAGGGAGGAGAAAAGTTTAGCTCTTTGAACCTACAGGTTAATATTGTCCGAATACATGGGTAGCAGATACCTATTAAAAATGTATTGTGTATTATTTGTTTCCAGAATATATTTCTTTGCAGGATATAACAGAAAGAACATAGCGTTTCCATCAGAAAGGGTATAGCTGAGTTATAGTTCTAATGACAAATGTTATATAAATGCTTCTCCAAAACCTTTTAAAAGTTGCAGGCATAAGAACTCTGTTAAAATGCTCGAAGATTCTTTTAAGGTTTTATTTATCCAATATCATGACTGAGACGCACTTTAGAAGGAGAATGATGGTTCCCAAGGATTGGTGTCATTGAAATGTAAGCATTAAGTGTTGAGCCTTATGGTGAAGGGAATGGGAAGGAAGTCAGCAGCGGCAGGGTGGGAAAATTCAAAAGCAAAACAGGAGAGAGACACCTGGGCAAGAGGAAAAGAAGAAAATATGAGATGAGAAACAAAGGGGAGAAGGAGTGATGATCTCAAAGAAGCAGGTCTTCCCAAATGTTAGTATTGAACCCAACAAGGTACTGAACAAACAAATAATTGCATTGTTGAAAGCGGAAGCACGGGTTTTGAGAGGGTGCTCCGAGATTTAGGCTCAATGGCATTTGAATATATTGGCAATCTCGGGTTTAATTCCTACCTCAAGTAATTCCTATTCCACCCCTGACCTTTTTGTGCAAACCTCGTGTAGATAGTATGAAGAGACCCAATGTGGATTGCTGCTTGTATGTAATCCTAAATTTATATCTTAGCCTTTGCACAGTTGAATTGGAAACTGACCATGAACATTCAAAGGAGTTTTTATGCATCCATTATAGGCACATTGAGATTTCTTAGATGTGTCTAAATAATCCTTGATGATCTAGGTTAGTCATTTGGAATGAAAAGTGGGGTGCATCTACGTAGACAAGCTGCTTTAGTGGGCATCTGACTAATTTGCTGCGCAGTAAAGTGTCACTGTCTACACTTACATGACAATTAGGGTGCAATAGATTAATTTACTGCCCTGCCAGAGAGCCGTCAGATACAAATTGTACTTATCAGCACAGTAAATTACTGAACTTAAATGCATGTGTATACAGTGACATAGGGATTAGTTTACTCCAGCTCAGATTGAGCTGCAGTATGTTCATTCACATTAATTGCATGTGTAGATGCACCCAGGAAACAATGAGAGATGAGCTATAACATTAGAAATGAGAGTATTAGACAGGCATGTCATACTAACTCATCTCAGCTTTTACCTGTGGCATGTTATAGGGTTTTCTCAGTGTTTCAGATAGTGTTCCTTGCAATTGTGCATGAAGGTTTGAAGTGGTGATTTGGAGGATTCATTGGGTTAGTGATTGCCTGTGAATGCAGGGGACTAGATGTGGTGACAATGTATGACACACTATATATAATCCAACTTCCAAAATAATGGGCAGCTAGAAGTAGCATCTTGGCCTCGTCCAGCTGATCCCAAAGTTATTCAAAGCCATTGACAGAAGACTGGGAAACAGCACTTCATCCATTTGAACACTTGTTTATGTTTTCAAGGGAATCTTTGCAATCCAAAGGCTATACGTTAAATTAAAAGAAACCCAAATCCTTAGATTCTGCAAAACATGAAGTTGTGTCAGCCTTTGATTTAGTGATGTTCCTAGTACATAGGGGAGCAAATGATTTGCCTAATGTACAGGAATAGGTGCATGAAGCAGCAGTAATCTGGTTTCATTGAATTGCCTGCTTCTCTTCAGAACTGAGATATTTGGATCCATGTAATTGTCACACTAGATTCTTGCTACTTAGATTTTTAAAATGTAGCTATAAAATCACTGCCACATTCACTTGCACCATTTTTATTTTAGTAATTACGATTCTTTAAAACAGAGGATTCTTTGTAAATATTTTCAGCTATTTCCTTCTATCCTCTTTGCTTGGTATATTTCTGAAATGCACTTTAAAATATCTAACCCCCCACACACACTTTTGTCCCTTCCTATTAATATAATCTCCCTTCAACTGGGTTAGTAACCTGTGTTATGTCCTCGTCAGTGGGTGCGTCTACACCTCCCTATACAACACTGTTGTTACTGCACTGTCATTTAGTACTTCCTCGTGGAAGTACTAAACCATGGTGCAATTATAGCCTGTATTGCGCTGTGCCAACAGCACAGTTATTTTTAGTCCCTATGTCAGTCGCTGTAGCAACATGCTATAAATGAGGGAGCACATTGCTATGGCGACATAGTGGCATCACGGTTTTTGCCCACGGACACTACGGCACCATAGCACATTGCTATGGCAATGCAGTGTCACATGTAGATGTGCCCTTTGTGTAATTATAGATATCTGACACTCATCATGACAGCAAATAGGGTGGCATATAACACATCATCCTCTCAAATTTGCCACAATGGGAAGGGCTGGCAGCCTATCCATTCCCTCAGTTATTTAAAGCAAAAAGCTTTATTTCTGTCCTTAGATGATGTGAGGTTGCAACTAAGAGCTTTGGGAGGACAGACTCCAAGAAAATATTGTTCCTTTTAAGAAGATGCACATTTTATATATATTGAAGTGCACATTCTTTTTTCTCTTATAATCCCTCCTTTCTCTCTTTCCTTTTTTGTCTAAATCCTAAATTTATCACACTGATTCAGGTTGTCCCCTTAACTGTTTTTTACCCCACAAGTCCTCTCTCTGTGTACCTATCTTGCCCCTATTACTGTAATGTCTGGTTACTTGCTGGGTATTTATAGATTTATTGCTGGAATACCTGAGAGAGACAGGGAAGTATTATTTTCTACACCTATAGATGAGGTCAATTGAAATATTGAGCGATTCAGGTGGGATACATGGTGAGCAAGAAGCAATGGTCCAAGTTTCAGTAAGGAAAGTTTAGGTTGGATATTAGGAAAAATGTTCTCATTAGGAGGGTGGTGAAGCACTGGAATGGGTTACCTAGAGAAGTGGTGGACTCTCCATCCTTGGTGGTCTTTAAGGTCCAGCTCAGCAAAGTCCTGACTGGGATGATCTAACTGGGGATAGTCCTGCTTTGAGCAGGGGTTGGACTAGATGACCCCCTGAGGTCCCTTCCAACTCTAACTTTCTATGATTCTATACACAGCGGATACCCCCTTTAATGAAAATTATTTCAGTAGGAGTTAGGTGTCTCTAAACAGCTCTGTGGATCTAGGCCTACATAACTTGGCCAACATAAATCTAAGGTAGAACAAGGAATTGTACTTGTATATCCTAGTCCAGTCCCATGACCTCAACATTTCCTTTCACAAAGGGTAAGGAGCTGTCCTGTGAAAGAAAATGACTAAATCTTGCCCCTTAAAAGAGAACATCTGTGGGTTCCACAGCTCTCTTACAATCCACCAGTATGGAAACATCAATGCAAGTTTACTATTCTGCAAGTTGCAAACTGGTCTGACTAAGTGAGAGCATGTCCTGTCCCTTAATATACCAGTCAACGTGAAAGTGATGAGTAAAAAAATATACTGCATCTTTCTAGCTTGTTCCAATAGATGTGATCCCATTAGGTAATGTGTGATTCAGAACTCCTGAGAAATGTGTCTAAAGAATTGATCCATAATGCACTTGCTCATATTTTCTCTGGGATGTATGGGGCAACTGAAGTGGATATTTTAATTGAATTTAGCCTCCTTACATGTAGTACTAGAATCCAGAAGTGAGATAGGGTTTACTAACATTTGTTAGCAGCTTCAATTTATTTTTTTTTTTAGGAGAATTTTTTTTTTTTTTTTTTTTTAAACAGCAGTCTCCTTAGTCATTCATCTGCTTAGTTGATGGTGTTGTGATTGATCAAATAAATCAGTTACTATTACTTGTTTCTTAACTGGATGTACACTGAGAATTCACTGTCCAAGAACACTCATGTACATAGCTTTGATATTTGCCTAGATATCCTGGCGGGAAGAAGGGAATATGGTAGGAAGGAAGATTTCGACTTAGTATGTGTTTAGTTTTACTGGAATCACTATGCCTGTTTAGGCATATAAAAAAATTACAGTATTTACTCGACTCTAAGACAAGGCTTTTTCCCCCTATTTAACATAATATAGGGAGCAGGACACGAGTGGCATGGGAGCAGACACAATCAGGAGGCAAGCTGCTTGATCTCCCCAACAAAATTATCCAGCAAAAACCCTAATGTAGACACAAACACATTGGCAAAACAGTCCTTTTGCCAGTATAGTTAAATGTGTGCGTGGGGAACTGATTGAAAGAAATCCTGCAAGCGGCAAGGAATTTTGAGTGATATCTTTTATTGGACCACCTACATGGGTGGGAAAGATTTTAGGCAAGCTTTGGAGCACCAGATACAAGCTTGCCATGATGAGCTGCCTTTCCACTGATGCAGTTTAGCAATATAGTTAAAGCAACAAATCTTTTAAATGTAGATAAACCCTATTATAGCTAAAGATGTAACAGAGATGCTTGGAACATGTGATGTTCATCTCTAGAAAACATTTGTCTGTTTCCAAAAACACCCAAAGCTGAAAAATGAAAATTTTCTGCCAACATTTTTTTTAAATGATCTCAAATCTACACTTTCCCATTGTCATCGTTTGTGTTAGCTTACTGCCTCCCAGGCCTCGTATGCTGGCCCTGAGCAGTCACATTGCATGAAGCTGCCCAGAAGAGCTTACACCCTCCTAGCGCACAACAAATGAAGAATGGGGAAAAGGAAACAAACAGGATCTCCATTTAACAAATGAGGAACCGAGGAACAGAGATACTAAGACATGGCCCAAGGTCACATGGGAGGTCCCAGGCTGGTGCCTTTACAAACACAACTGCCATTTCTCTCTTCCATTATGTTATGTGTCACAGTATTCTTTTAGTTGGCTGTTTTATGCTATTGTTTTAGATAACAGTATTGCAAGCTTTATTCCCATCTGCTGGAAGAGGAACGTGAGAATTTCATTAGTTGATAACTGCTCTGGGTCTGCCTGATTTAAAATGAAAAATGTAATTTAAAAATACCTTCCAGGGCTGCCCTCCTGGCCCAAAAACGGTGCTCTGAATGGCCATGCCAGAGACACCAATTCATTTTGCAGTCTTTCAGTCCCCAGGCTGCCACATGCGCTGAGTGGAAGAGTCCCATGCACTCTTCCACAGCAGGCAGGAGGGTAGCTGTGAGAAATGCTGAGCAATTACTTGAACAAAGTCTGCATAGATGCTTAGTGGAGACCTTTAGAGGAAGAATATACTTATTGCTGCTTACATAGTCACTTTTCAGGAATGCCAGAGTACAACATGTTGCAGTCTCCTCAGTTGTGTGACAACAGGAACAAGAAGCTGGTCCTACCTCAAAGCTCAGCAGTT
This sequence comes from Alligator mississippiensis, assembly GCF_030867095.1. Lineage (NCBI taxonomy): Eukaryota > Metazoa > Chordata > Crocodylia > Alligatoridae > Alligator > Alligator mississippiensis. The sequence goes on from NC_081826.1 coordinate 134,742,772, forward strand.
GCTTCCCTGGATCCTTTAGCTACTCCCTTTTATAGGGTGAGACAGAACACTTCTGTGAACAAGCTATGAATTGCAGTGTTCAAGGAAATAATTAATTTTATTTCTAGAACTACAATATGGGGTTTGTAATCCTAAATATCTGGACAGTTTTTTAATATCTCCCCAATGAAATGCAACTGGCTTAACAGAAATATATTTCCCCCATGAAAAAAATGGGGTCAGTTGTGATGTAGACTTTAGGAAAGCAGGGTTACAGCTGCAGGAATAACTTACATGTTTATTGCGATTGAGTCCAGAGGTCTCACTTATGTTAGGGTTTGGCTGTTCCAAGTGCTATACACACATTGGAAAGATAGTCTTTTCCTCAAATAAAGTAACTTTTTCTATTGGGGCATGAGTGGTCAAACCCAATAATAAGAGCTATGGTTTGGGACCAGAATCATAAAGGCTGTGTACAGAGTAACGGTGATTCTATCGAGTCCTATCCTCCACAGCCTGTCATGTGACCCAGGTATCCATTCAAATACACCAAACTAGCTAACACATGCAACTAACTACTCACATGTAAGCCACAAGCTGCAGAGTCCTTACAAAAGTTATTTGGCAAATATTAGTGGCAATTAATTAAACTTGAGAAAATTGCACTGTTTTGGCTGACAATGTGCAAACAGAAAAAGAGGGGGAATTGATCAAGTGCATTGTTTGTTACTAATTATTTTCCTAGCTCTAGCTGGGATGAGGGGCCTGGAGGGTGGGGATAAATTATTTTAATGAGGGATTATGTTGAGGCATGTTATAAATCCTCATCTCAGGAGCCAATCACAACGTTAATATATTTGCTTGTAACTGTGAATCTTCTTTAATAGCTGCCTGTCTTCTTAGCATGGCATAAAACATCACCACATTCCCCTTTTAAAGCCATGTTTTGAAAAGGAAGTGTGCAGTCTCCCAGACTTCATGCTCATTAGAAATGCCAAGGAAATACCTGTGAGCACATAGCCCTAATGAAGAGATTTGCTTCAGCCTGTAAATTACCTTTGATTATGTAGGGAAAATTTTCAAATCACACAGTCTAGCTTTAGGTGCTTTATGCCCATGAGCCTTCAATGGGAGTTGGAAACCAAACAGTCTTTGAATATCTCCCCAATGAAATGCAACTGGCTTAACAGAAATATTTTTCCCCCCACCAAAAAAAATGGGATCAGTTGTGATGTAGGCCTTAGGAAAGCAGGGTTACAGCTGCAGGAATAATTTATATTTTTATTGTGACTGAATCAAAAGATCTTAGTTATGTTAGGGTTTGGCTGTTCCATGTGCTATACACATGTTGGAAAGATAGTCTCTTCCTCAAATAAAGTAACTGTTTTTCTATTGAGGCGTGACTGGTCAAACCTAATGATAAGAGCTCTGGTTTGGAACCAGAATCATAAAGGCTGTGTATAGATATTTGGGGAGGTTAGGGAGAAATTACATTGCATTAAAAATGGACACCCAATCTAACTTATTTTGTCCAGGTGTGGACTTTACCCTAAGGCACAGACAGAAGTAACAATTTTTGCCCAATCTGGCCTCTGAAATTGTTCTACAGCTGTGACCAAACACAAATGCATGGCTGCAAAGCACTTTAAAAGGACCCGACCCCACGACAATCTGAACCCTTATGAGGGTTTAGATGAAGATGCTCCAGAATGGAACGCCTTCATTAACATAGCTTAGCCCTGCTCCCAGTGCTATATTTAGAATGAGAGAAGAAGGGACCAGAGGGAGTTCAGTCGAGTGTTTTTTCAACTGGTGTGCTAGAGGGCCTGGGGTTTTTTCAGCCCCCATCTTGGGGGCGGGGGGACTCAAATCCACCTGCCCCACTCTCCAGTGCTGGCTAAAAAAACCCTAAACCAAACTCCCCTCTGCTCCCTTCCCATTCTAGAGACAGAGCCAGGGCTAGGAGGTGGGTGGGGCTAGAGGAGAGCAGCTACAGACTTGCAGCCACTCCAAATTGCAGCTGAACACCCCAACCCCTGGACCCAACAGCAAATGTCTGTTGGGTCCAGGGGAATCACTATAACTCATAGCACTTCCTGCAAAGCAAATAGCCCCTGGTTCCATGGGGTGGGGGAGAGATCCCCCATCCCCATTCAATCCCTCCATAGACCCTGTGAGCCCCCCTGATCCTGCCAAGCCCTCCCAGACCTCAGCAACCCCCACACAAACCCTGTCTAGCCCCTCTGTGTACCCCCCTCAACCCCTCTGTGTACCCCCCAATATCCTCCTGGAACCTGCTTGCCCCCAAGTCTCCCACTAGCACCCCAACACGATTTACCTTAGATTGGGTGACTACTGTTAACACTATCTAACCTCTCCGTAAATCTTCCTGAATGTCTGTACACACCCAAAGACACAAGTCTAGAGCAGACTGTTCAAGAAAAAAGCACTATGAAGCATGTCTGGACCCAGCTGGGCTTAATTAGAGACCCAGCTGCCCCTCACAGCCAATCACAAGACGTATACACATGGTCTCCAACAGACCAATCAGCTTAGGTGAGGCTGTCTGTTACAGCCCCTGGTAGTAACAAACATTGAAAAATACCTGTCTAGCCTGTCTCGCCTAGTTCTGGACCAACATCACTATATTATTAATAATAATTCACAATGAAAATTATCTTTCAGTTAGACAATGGGTTCCCCAAGACAACTTTGTGTGCTATGTGTTTCTACAGTGCCCAAATCCATGGGGTCCTGGCTTCCAGGAAGACTGAGGAACAAATACCAGTTAACACCACCGTTTCCATATGGAACTCAAGTTTCTACTACAGCACTATTACAGTTGCTTGCAAGCTCATATCCACTAATCCAGTGGTTCTCAACCTTTTTTGTACTAGGACCCATTTGTAAACATCAATGGCCAGTCCCAGCTTAGGAACCCTTATTCCCAACCCACTGCCCCTCACCCCCGGGTCCCAGCCCCCCAGTGAGTGGGACAAGGGGGTATATGGGACAGGGAGCCACATGTGTGTATTGGGGGGGGGGGGGGCATGAAGCAGCCCCTTGCAGTCTGGAACTCTGCCAGCCTTCAAAGAAAAAGCCACCGTTTCCCATGTTTTTCTCCTTTAAAGGAGAATCCATTGTTTAAATTGGTTGATCCATTTTTTAAGATTATTCATAAACCTTTCGAATATTCTTGTGACTCACCAATGCAGAAGCCCTGCACTTATCACCTACTCCTGCCCAACACAGCCCCAGCCTGGAAATTTAGCAATGAAATTAACCTGCTTCTTCTCTCCCTTTCCATGCCACCTGTTTCGAACTTACATGGGCACTCCAGATTGTAAGCCCAGCCAATCAGAAAACTGCAGTCCCACAAGTCTCTGCTCCTGATGTGTGGCTCTTCTGCACCTCATTTCTTCTCTCTACCCTCTGTAATTGGAGTTAAGCACAGCAGGGAAGACAAGTGATCCACAGACTGATTCCTAAAAAGACTGTCTAAGGGGCAGGACACACAGCGGGCAGCAGGCTGTGAAGCAAGATACAGAAGTGGGTGGGTTGTTAATGTGGCTTGGGCTAGTTGAGGGCAACCCAATAACAGCTAAATATCAAGGTAGATATATCCTAAATGCTTCATAAAAGAATGTAAGTAGAATAGTGCTTGTTTTACAAGTGGGGAAACCTAGGCACAAGGCAGTGAAGCAGTTTACCCCAAGTCACTCAGCTGTTCGACAGCAATAGAACTAGGACCCTCAGTTCCCATCCAGGACCTTCAGAAAGCATCAGCCTTATTATAGTCCCATTCTTTTCCTAATAAATATTGCATTCTTAAAGAATTCTTTTTGGTTGCTGATTTGCAGTTGCGGGGAAGGAAATGTGTGAAATATTTGATAGTCTCGCAGTTACGTTGATTTGTTTTTAGGTGTTGAATTTATTTAAGCAAGCTTGCTTGTCACTTTTTATTTTGAAGCCTTTTTAAAAAATATGCCATCCTTTTCCATTACAGCTTTTTCCTCCTTCCAGGCTGCTGTTAATACTCCATAGCATGGTGTTTTCTCACAGTTGCATCTCCGCTGTTTTATACAGTGCTGTGCTGCATTATAAATCAATGTCTGACAGAACGTGAGACACCACGGGGCAGATTCTCAGCTGATGTAAATTGTCATAGCTCCTTTCAGCTAAGTGGCTGCCCCAGGTTTTGCCATTGACTTTGTTGAGAACAGATTCAAACCCTCAAACTCTCTGTATTTCCAGAGAGGTATCTTTCAGGTTATAATTAAGCCTTTTGCAGTTGAGAGAGATAGCAGTAACAAGCTTCCCAGCATTCATTGCCCATTTCCCTGTCATTTTAGAGGCAACACTTGTGTATTTGTGTTTGTGCAGTAAAGATTCATCACCTCTTTGGGTCACTTGCCTTGTCGGCTCCACACGCACACGCATGCACGAACACACACACACACACGCAGAAGGGAAAAAAAATGAGCTCCATACACTTCATTCATGTCAGAACTCAACAACTTTAACAGCACAAATATTCTGCAGTCACTCATGAAAAGAAATTTTTAATAATAAATATCTAACAATTAATGGGCTGGTAGCTGCAGTTGTCTTGAGGGCATAATATCTAATTTCCTTGCAATGTTTCATATCCTTACTTTTCACGCTGCAACAGTCTATCATTAAAACCGAATGCAGGTTTCTATCACTTTTATTTATTTTTCAAATCAACTTATAAATCAGTGCCAGCCCTTGTTACAGATGAGTTCCAATAAATTATCGGCTGTGGACAAATTCTGAATGTTAAACATTCTCTTTTTTTCTCTTCTCTCTCCTTTTCTCATTCTCTCTCTCTTACTTACTGAGCTGCTGTACAGCCCTCTTGGCCTAATACCATAGCACTGGCAGGATTTTTCCTTTGAAGAAAACCTTGCTTCTTAATTGCATGCAATTTTAATAATGTAAAAAGGCATTTATTTTTCAGAAAAAAATGATGTAATTTTTTTCTAAAAAGTTAATTTTAAGACATTTATTTCTCAGAAAAAAATAAATACAGTACTTGAAGGTAGGGTTTTATGCAACAAGATCAACTTTTCTGAGCCTCCTCAGAGAGAGGCCTGAGCTCTCTTACTTCTTGCTGGCAGAAAATTGACAAATCCATTTTTAATCCTCATCTATTTATGCCATCTTAATTCTGTTTCCAAAATGTCATGTCATTTTCTGTGAAACATCTCAGAAGGGCTAATACTAACTTTTTGCATGACTGAGAGATGGACTGCTTCATCACTTCTAAGATGAATTGTTGGCACTTGTAATATATTGAAATTTTGACGTGATGTTCCCTGTTAAGTTAATCTACAGTTTTGTCTTTCATATTTCTTCATGCTAATAAGAGATTCATAATTATCGTTGGAAAAATGGCCTTTTAAAAATACCCTGGTTTGCAATGGTCTAAATCCATCATGTGACAATGAAAGAAATTAGCTAAATTCACTCAGTTTGGAACTTCTTTTCAGGTTGCTCATCTCATTGCAATCATGAACATCAGTATAAATCAATATGCCAAACACATTTAAGTTAGTTAATAACTGGAAAATCAGATGCTGACTTTATTAAAGCTATTTTCATGATACTTATCTACTTTTCTCTCTGTCTTTCTCTCTGCTTCTTTTCCCATATTTCCTTTCTCCCTGACACCTCATAACTGCTCTCAGTTTATTTCCTCTTTTAGCTAGACATGCCAAACCTCTCCAGCCTAGAGAATTTGATAGCTATATTTTACCTTTAAATATTCACTTGTTCTCTAACCTGTTGTCTGAACCATAAAAGGTCAGGGGAAAAATCCAGTGCTGTTATTTCTGTCTGATTTTCAACTTTAAAGCAGCATCTATTGCTCTTGGCCCACATTGGTTATTTCAACGGGGTCTTTTTTCCCCACTATAAAAATGAAAAAATTCTAACTATTATCAGAATGTGGCAGTACCCTTACGTGTAAGAAATAGTGTGGCTCTGAGACCATCTACCTTTACACTGGCTGGTAGGCAACTTCAAATTATTTATACATTGGGCAAAAGGCAGGAAAACAACATTTCAGACATGACAAAATTGTGTTTAGATAAAAGCCTGATTAACGACTGTACAGCAGCTGCAGAAGCTCTTTTGTACTTTTTCAGATTGAATCAGCTACACTTAGTTATTTACCATACATGGCCAGCTACTGGCCTTCTACAAAAATGCAGTCCCACCAAAGAATGAATTTGAGCAAAATATTGACACTGAGAGAGATTAGGATATTCCTGAGAAACCCACCAACTAAGAAATCCCTGATATGTACTTCAATAGGTGATGCTGCTTCTATTTGACCTTAAGGAGCCCTACATATAACAAGGTTAATGAAGAATGGGCTGACCCCTACCTAACCACTCACTGGTAGTCTCATCTTGCCCCTTCTTCCCTGCTACATCTGGAACATTTACCCTATTGTGGCAAGTCAAGCTTCCATCCTGCACATTTCCACTCAGAACATACAGCCAGTCAGGCTTAGCCCACAGTTGTCCTATTCATATATAAAGGCTACTAGTTTGTTGCTTCTCACTGGTCTCAGAAAAGTGGTGTTCAATCTTTTAATCTCACAGGCCAGATGAGTGGTGCAGGGCCAGCCCAGGGGCCAGATCCCTTACAGGGTCAGCGCCCGGATCAGGTCCCATGCTGCCCCAGCACTGTATATCTGATTTAGCATACAGGGCTATGCTATCTGGCCTGCTGGGCTCCAAACAGGTCTTTTAGCAGCAGGGAAGTGGCAATTAACTCTGCTACTGCTCCCCTGCCACCAAATTTTGGGGTCCATGGGGGATCCAGTGGGTTAGATGACAGGGTTTCAAGGACCGTATCTGGCCCATGACTGGGGATTGAGCATCCCTATCTTAGACTGTCATGGCATGGGTCCTTCTTACCCCAGCCAGACTCGTTACAGCCCTAAGTACCTTGGTAGCAAGTAACAAAAACAGAAATTAATAAATGAATATAGACAGGTTACATGGTCTCCCTCTGTCTCAATATATAGTGCTACGTGTTCTGTAGAAACAGTTATTTCACAGTATCACTCATTACTTCCTCTCATGCAGGATTGACAATGGGAATTCAAGTTACCAAGATCTGTAAAATGGGGGACAGTACAAATAGGTGCCAGATGAGCTTTCCTATTTTTCCCTGACCTAATAAATTTAATTGAGTCAATTTACACTCTTAATGTGATAAGAAAAGCTGCCTAAAATAAGGATTGAGCTAGGAGGGCACAGCTCACCATTTTCCTTTGGATACATATTTTAACTATGGTCCCGAGGATGAAAGGCAATTGCTTTTTCTCATTGCCATGCCTAGATCAACTACAAATAGAATGGGAGAAAAACCTTTTTCATTCTTTCCAGCAGAGACTTTGTGGGTTTATTTCCCTCAAGTGCATGGCTGTTTTTAATAGAACTGATAGAAGGGCATAATTGAAAGTTTATACATCTATTTAAATTCTGCAATGGGTAAGTTAGCTAGGACAGACTTCTTAACATGTACTTTGGAGGAGTCAGCTGAAACAGGAACCAAGCAACAGAGCAGTGGGGCCCAGAGGAAATACCTGGCAAGGATCTGTGGAAGGTAGCTCATACTCATGCCAACTTGCAGTCCCAAACTTACCTGGTACCCTCTTCCCAAGAGCCCTCCTCCTTACCTAGGTGAGTTAGGTAGTTTGTCATCTCACACAGCAGGGAACTTTGGGTGTCAAAGACTCTTGTGATGTAAAAGTGGAAAATACCAAGGATGTCAACTTACTTGGGCAGACCATTTCAAAAGCACATGCATTCTGATTTGCTATCTTCCACCTCCTGAACAAGGGAGCAAGTATATTTGGTTAAAGATAAAAGGCAAAAAATACAGCACTGATATAATAATGGGGACTTATTATAGGCTACCAAGTTAGGAAGAAAGGGTCAATGAGGCACTCCTTAAAGTGGTAACAAAATTATCCAAAAGTTATGAAATGTTACTGATGAGAGACTTCAGTTTTCCAGGCATCACTGGAAAAACAATACAGACAAACATAAAATGTCAAGCCAGGTCTTAATTTAAGTGGAGAACTAGGTGATTACCTATCAATTAGGGGATTACCTATCTTTGATTTTGTCCTGACCAATAGTGTAGCATAACCCCCAGTTTTGTTTTGTTTTTCTTTTAAAATGCATTCCCACCCCTTCCCCAACCATTTCTGACTTTTTCTTTCCTTCTCTATTCCCTATAGATAAGTATAAGTGAGCTAAGACATAAGATAAGCTTCAGCATTTTATTTTGGTAGCAAGTTGTATTTGTTTTGTTTTTTCTTCTTCTTTATACTGTATAATTATTATGTTTATATGGGTTTTTACTGTTCTATATTACTGTTTTACTGATACTACATGATTTAGGCCTACATATGTAAGTTAGCATAAGTCATGTCAAGTTTCCATTTTGTTTGTCAAGTCTCCATCCTGTCCCTAGGCCCAGTTGTGTAACCCATGACTCACACCTACCTCTCCTATGTAACTTGGTTCCTGAATGAATGGAGATGAATGGGGGTGCTTGAGAGACAATGGCAGTAGGTCTAAAAATAGCTCCCTCTGAATGACTGAACCATCAACACCAATACCTGGACCAACGACCCAGCTCTTGGAACCACCCTCAGCATTCAAGAAACAAAAGATGAGGCAACCTACTTGTGCCAAGGCTGCACATGCTCAGTAAGAACACCTGGAGCCCTCTGGAACAGGGCTGACATTGCCTGGACAGGCCCTCCCCATAGGAGATTAGAGGTAGTCTGCCCCATAAAAGGGGCAGTGAAGACAGATCCAGTGGGACGCCGTCTCCATCTTGACCAACATCATGCCACACCTGCTGGCGACCCCTCTCTGGACAACACCTACTGGACAAGGACCCCTTTCCAGCCTGGATAGGTAGCTATCACCCCCACCCCCTCTTCAACCAAGGACTTGGACTCTGCTTCTCTTCCCTACCTGGACTCCAACCCTTTCACTGAGTCTCTTTTTCCTGCTGCCATTGTGAGAGAGAGAGAGAGAGTATGTGTGTGTGGTGTGTGTGTGTGAACCAATAACTTCATGGGGCTGTGTAGTGTGTTGTCTGTGTAATAAAACTGTTATTTGGACCCCTGAGTTGGGTTTTGCTTTACTATAGTCTGGCCCTGCTCCAGTCTCTGCTCCTCGCCCCTCTTACTTCTGTTTCATTTCTCCCTCTCCTGCTTCTGTCTCACTGCCACCTCTAACACCTGTCCTGAGCTCCTCTCTGCCTCCAAACCCCCTGTTCCTTTTCCACTGTGTTATCCCCGCTGCCTTTTCCTTTTCCCCTGAGCAACCAGATTTCTGCCTCACTTTCTTTCCTGGCTGTCTTCTCCTTGCCACCACTTATCTGCGCCCCCACCCCCCAATATCTCAGCTGTCTGCCTCAGTTTCCAGCCCCAGTCTACCTTAAGTAGACCCAAGCCTCAGTTCCTCAGCCAGCTTTTCTGTAGTCCACCGGTTCTAATCCCAGTTCTAGCAACTTTCAATCCCTACACTTTAACTCTCTCTCTCTTACCTGAACCTTCCCCCAAGTATCCCAGGTACCCCAAGCACACACATACATACTGTATCATCCAAGTTAGAAACTTACCTGTGTGTATGTGTAGGTAGGTTGTATGTGTGTGAACAGGTGAGTGTGTGTGTGTATATATGTCATTGTATGCATGATATACAAATTAGTGATCTGTGTCTAACTTTTGGGGTGTATAGTGTATGTGCTTGAACTGGTGATAGGTATGCATGTGCCTAGGCTGATTTGGATGAGTATGTGCCTGAGCTGGTAGTGTGTGTGTGTATACACCTAATTGATTTGTCTGTTTGTATATGTGCAATTGTGCCACACCCTCCTGTCTAACAGTGCAACATTGAGATCCTGAGAGATGGCCTGACCCCACAGGGCAACAATAGGGAAAAAATGAAGGAGAATGAGAAGATGATGGGACACTTAAGAGGAAGCGATCACAATATGATAAAATTCATGATCCTGAAATGGGGAAAGCATGAGGTCAGCAGAACTAAGACACTAGGGGAGTGTCTACACATGTCCTTTTGGAAGTACTAAATCACGGAGCAGCAACAGCTGGTACTGTGCCATGCGCTCTGTGCACAGTTATTTTTAGCAGCTACTTCACTGTAGCAGCAGGGGAGTGTGTTGCTACAGTGAAGTAGCTGCTGGTCATGTGTAGACCCCCCACAGATGCTATGTTGCTGTAGCGTGTTGCTACCATGACATAGCATCACATGTAGACATGCCCTAGGTTTCATAAAGGTAGATTTCAACTGACTCAAGGAGATAACAGACATGGTGTCATGGGAAGACAGACAGAAGAACATAGGTTCCTAGGAGGGATGGAAAATTCTAAAGGAAATTGGAAGCCCCACACGAAACTGTTCCAGCACAATGGAAGCACAAGAAGAATGGTAAGAGATTAATGTGACTGCACAAGTTGCTTCTAGGATGCCTCAAATGCAAAAGAAAAGCATACAGGCAATGAAAAGATGGGCAGGTCACCACGGAACCATTAGGGCTGTATGAAACGGCTGTGTTTCAGCCATTTCAGAGGACAGTGATTCATTTTGGTGTTTTGGATCACTGTCCTGTTTCATTTTGGCCAAATCTGTTTTGGAGATTTGGCTCCGAATCTATTTCGAATGAGCTGCAAGAGAAGCTTTGCACAACCCTACCCAGCTGGGCAGGGCTGCAGGGCCGGGATCAGGATGGGGCTGTGGGTGGCTCGTCTGGGGGAGGGGGAAGGCTGCTGCCCTCCATGCAGGTGAGGAGACCCACACGTGGATCTCTGATCCCTGTCACGCCGGGACGCCGGGTCACGGGGCAGGGAAACAGTGCAGAGTGGTGAGTAAGCCTGCTGATCCCTGCCACATGACTCAGCTCTGCAGGGAGGGGTCTCCTCGCCACCACTGCTCACCCCACACTGCCCCAGCAACATGGGACTGCTCAGGGCAGGCAGTAGCGGTGAGGAGACCCCAGCGTGAATCTCTGCTCCCTGCAGAGCCAGGTCATGTGGCAGGGCAGTGCTGGTCCCTGCTGTGCAACCTGGCTCCACAGGGAGCAGAGATCTGGGGCTGCATGGAGCAGGCAGTGGCGGGGAGGAGATCCTGGCATGGATCTCTGCTCCCTGAAGAGCCAGGTTGCATGGCAGGGATTGCCCAGCCCCCAGTTCAATTCCCAACTCCTGGTTCAATTCCCCAGCTCTGATCATTCCCCCAGCTCTTCCCAGAGGGCATAGGCCCCCAGATCTGTGCACGGGATTTTAGCAGGCTGCCACTACAGGCTGGGGCCAGCACCTGCAGCTGCAGCCTGCAGTAGTAGCCTGCTGGAACCCTGTGCACAGATTGGGGGCCCACACCCCCTAGGAAGAGCTGGGGAAATGATCAGAGAGCTGGGGGAAGTGATCAGAGAGCTGGGGAATCGAACTGGGAGCTAAATGTCATTATCAGAGCAGTCCTCCCCCCCCCATCTCTCCCCTCCCTCTGAGTTTTTGCTTCTGCAAGCCCAGCTCCGAAACTCTGAAATTCCCTGCAACATTTCCAAAACGTTTCAGAGCCTTCCGATTCGTTCCAGAGCCTTCTGTTTTGATTCAGATTCAGTGTTTCGGGTGCCGAAATAGCCCAAAACACCTCTGAAATGAAACAGCTGCTGAAATTTCACACAGCCCTATGAACCACCCCAGAAAATAGCAAAAACCTTCGGGGACAAAATCAGGAAGGCAGAGGTTAAAAATGAGCTGCATCTGGTGAGGGAGGTTAAAAATAACAAGAAGTTCTATAAATGTTTTGGCAAGAAAAGAATGAACAAGGAAGCTGGAGTCCACTGTTAACTAGGAAGGGGGGAGCTATTGACAAAAGATATAAAGAAGGTAGAGCTACAGCTACTTTGCCTCAGTCTTCACAAAAAAATTAAGCTGCATCCAGACACACACTAAGGATTATTTGGGTAAGGAAGACGAAAAGCCAAGGGATAAGATAGCAAAAGATACAGTCAGAGGGGCTTTTGATGGGCCTGAATGAATTCAAGTCAGCAGGGCCTGATGAACTTCATCCCATGGTACTGAAGGAACTGTCAGAGGAGATCTCAGAGCCCTTGGTAATTATATTTACAAAATGTGGGATCCAGGCAAGGTACCAGACCAGAGGACTGGCACAGGAGCAACATAGTGCCCCTCTTTAAAAAATGCAAAGAGGGCCTAGGGAACTATAGACTGGTCAGCCTCACTTCAATACCCAGGGAATTACTGGGACATATCATAAGGAAGGCCATTTGCAATCATCTGGAGGAAGAAAGGCTGATCACAAGCAGCCAGCATGGATTTAAAAAAAAACAGATTGTGCCAAACATCTGCTATTCTCCTTTGACAAAGTAACTACTTGGGTAGATGAAGGGAATGCTGTGGATACAGCATATCTGGGCTTCAGCAAGGCTTTTGACAAAGTCCAGCATGACCTTCCCATAAACACATTGGATAAATATGGCCTAGACAAAAGGTGGTTAGACAACTGGCTCAATAGCTGCAAGCAAAGGGTAATTACAAATGGATTTATCTCAGAATGGCAGGTTTTAATGCTGACAAATGCAAGGTGCTACATATCTGGAGGAATAATAAAAAATGCAAATACAAAATAGGTGACACTTGGCTGGATCGTAGCACCATGCAGAAGGATCCAGGATTTTGGAAGAGCACAGACTCCATATGAGTCTGTACTATGGCAAGACTTATGAGGAAAAGATGAAAGACCTAAGGTTATTTAGTCTGGAGAAGAGAAGAATAAGGAGGGATTTGATAGCAGTCTTCATATACCTGAAAGAGAATTACAGAAAGGATGGAGATGGGTTCTTCTCTGTGGCCATAGGGGACAGGACTAGGAGCAATGACCTCAAGCTAGTGTATGTGAGAGTTGGGCCCAGAGGGAAGCATTCTGAGAGAGCTCTGTGAACATAGGCAGGGTCAGGGATGCTGTGGTTGACTCTCCTATTGAAAACATTAACTAATCAGTGCCATGTGAGCTCTGGTTCCTGCTGCTAAAGAGACCCATGCATTCTGCTCTGATCACTGGCTGGGAGGAAGACGTTAGAAAGGGTGTTGGATACATCCAGAGGCTCTAGAGAAGGTGAATTTAACCTTGGGAAAACCTCTCAGAATTCAAGGAGTATCAGGGATGGTGAAGCTGGTTAGCAGTTTATTTCCTACTCACAAGTGATATAATGTATATGTGTATGTGTTTTGACTCTGAATCTTGGGGGGGGGGGGGGGGGTGTTGTAGGTTACTTTTCATTTTCATGTTATTTATTATTACAGTAAAAAGATAAATTTGGAATTTCTATTGTGTATTATTATTCACTGGGGAAAATCTGATGCTAGGTATTCTACATTCACTGCTGGTGTGTGGGGATGTGTGTGTGTAGTGAACCCACAGTGGTTGTGCATTGGGTATTGCATAGCCACCTACATATGCAGGTAGGCTAGTTATTAGGGCCACTTAGTGCTAATTAGCCTGCCTGAAACACTGCAAGGATATGGTTACAATGCTTTTGGTTAAGGAAGCAGCCCATGAGGAGCCATGTAGCATGTCTAAGGCTGCTACTCCCCAGTTGAGTAAGCTTTTCATTTGGGCATGCCCTAAGATGATATGAACAAATACATAACAAACTCAAGCCCAACTGACTAACAAAAATTGATCCTGAATTATTGGTCCTCAATTATAAGTAGCCCAATTTTTGCCTGCATGTGCTTAGCCACATAAAATCAGACCACTTTTATTTAGATGTTTAAATATCAATTTAGGTGGCTGACCTCAAACCCAAAGTTTTAAAAAAATTTCCCTACATTAATATCTGATTCATAATACTTCCTTTTTCAATCTTTAGAACTACTTGTGTATCTCTGCTATATGTTACAGGGTTATCCAGTACTCAGGCCACAGAGGATACGAGTCAGGATTCCTGGGGCTCCTATACACGTACAGGGAGCCGGCTCTGATTCACTGGAAATTCAGAACCTCAAAGAAGACTTGATTAATCAAGTCTGCTGGAGCTCAGAAATAAACGTGCTCCAGAAGATCCTGACATCACAAGTATTAGCCTCCCCACATTGAAAAATGGCAGCAGGGTGCTTTGAACTCAAGCTCGCTCAATGAGTTTTAGTTCAAAGCACCCTGCTGCCATTCAGTGCGGGGGACACTGATACACAAGACGCTCAGGCACTTTTAATTAAAAGTGCTCACTAATTGAAGTGCATGTGTGTTGCCCCCTTCTCCCCCCCCGAGCATGTGTAAGAATGTCCTTGGATTCTCTTCCTGTATCTCCCATCGATTCAGCGGGTAGGGCTGTGCAAAACAGCACCGTTTCATTTTAACTTCCATTCTGACATTTCAATGGCACAATGTTATGTTTTGAGATTCACTGTTTCGAAACTGCTGTTCCATTTCATTTTGTCAAAACGGTTTCACTGTTTCAATGCTGTTTCAACATTTTGCCCATAGGCTATAATGAGGAAGCATGAAACTGCCTATAACTTTGTCATTTCTTGCCTAATTTAGATAAAACTTGCAGGGATCATAGCCCCTTATGAGGGCATGAAGCCTGCAAGCTTCAAGGAGATAGGTGCAGGGGTTTCTGGGAAACTGCACCTCAAGCTGCTGACAAGCAAAACTCATGACATGGGTGACACTGTGTGTGTGTTAAGGCACACCCTCATTGGCACTGGGGCCTCTACATGACATGGTAGTGTGCTCCAATGATGCATCCTCTTCCCCTACAGCCTCAGTCGGTCCACTACTTTAAATGACAACAGGTAAAATAATAACTTAGTGAGCAGCAGCACAGTAGCATCAGTAGCTTCTCAGGCAGCCAAACTATGACAGAGCCTTTCTTTCCTCTCCTGCAGGAGTTTCTTTTCCAGCAGCTGCCAGAGAAGTTTCCCTGCCAGTCCCAGCCCTGGGGCTTAGATGTGCCATGGGCCCTGAGCCCTTCTGGTCAGGTGCTCGGGGTGTTGTTCTAAGGACATGGCACTGGCAGACAAGGTCCTTTTCTTTGGGTCAGTCTAATCTGGTATCTTTTGGCAGACCAACTGAATAGTTAATG
Source organism: Alligator mississippiensis (assembly GCF_030867095.1). Taxonomy (NCBI): domain Eukaryota; kingdom Metazoa; phylum Chordata; order Crocodylia; family Alligatoridae; genus Alligator; species Alligator mississippiensis. Next base: position 134,757,943 of record NC_081826.1, read on the forward strand.
AAATACATCTTAGCAAGCTTTCAGGTTGAAAACCCCTTTGTCAGGCTGAGGAAGCACCTGCAGTTTGTGTGTGTGTGTGTGTGTGTGTGTGTTGTTCCTGGATGGAAGGAATAGTAAAGAAGGCAGAGGCTGGCATGCAATGCAGGCAAGAAACACAGTCAGTGAAAATAGAAATGGAGGCATCAGGGGTGAGGGATAGGCTGGGGTGGGAGGGGGAAGAAGGATGTAGCAGCTCAGGTAAAAGTGGAGAGGCACCTGGGAAGTCAGATGTCCAGCAGGTTGTAGTGTGTCAGAATTCCACTGTCTTCCTCCTTCCCCAAAGCCCCAGCCCACACCTCCAAGTTCATTCTGGCATGTGACCTTAGCAGGGACATGTTCTTCCCCTGCTGGCTGGTGATGCAGTGAGTGCTGCCTCCAGCTCTGAGAACAGGGCATTAAATGGCTTTTAAAAAATTAAGAAAGGAAAGAGGTGCGGATGGAGTGAGGCATTCACTCCATTTGCACCTGGAGCTTAGGGAACCCCAGCAGCGGGAGGTTCACCTTGAGGAACACCAGCTGCTCCATCAAACCAGGATCCAAGGAGGTGCGGTGGGGTGTCACAACATCCCCAGCAATGCTGAACACACTCTCACTTGAACACTGGTCAGTGGACAGGGCAGGTATTCCCAGGCAACCATGGCCAGATCCGGTCACATCTGGCTGCGGCTTGCTCAGTAGGCCAAGGGGTCTCACAGCAGTGGCTCCACGTTCCCTGAGAGATAGGCAGAGACCAAGGCCTGAGTGCTACCTGCCTGATGGTGGGGTCTGGTGCCTCTGGACCCCACCATAGAAGCTATGCCCTTGGCCCACATTGGCAGTGCCTGTGGTGGAGGAGGAGACTGTCCGGTGGATGGTGTGCTAGCATGGACAGTGGCTCTCACTTTTCCACATCCCCCCACCTCCACTGTTCTGCCTCCTTGGCCCTCTTGACCAGCACCTCCATCCACTGATCCAGGGTTTGGCTGATACATATGCAGCCCTTCACCCTCAGGTCACACATGGTGGCCAGCACATGGACCATACTGGACCGCAAGGGATCAAGTCATTTCCTGATGCCCTTCTTCAGCTGCCTTACCAGTGCCAGCACATCTGGTGACAGTGGTTTGCCCCAGCCAGGAACATTGATCCTCTGGAATCTCTCCATTTGACTCTGAATTTCCCTCACTATGGGGATCAACTGACTAAGGACGGCATTGCCAGTGCTGAGGGTCTTGCTGGCCTTGAGGAAGGGCTTGAGGACCACCAAGATGTGGGAGATGGTATCCCACTCAGCTCTGTTAAGGGGGCCACCGATCCCAATCTCTCTGAGCAAGGCCATCTCATGGATGGCCTTCTTTTGCTCCACCAGCCTCTCAAGCATCAGGTATGTGGATTTCCACCAAGTCTCGACATCCTGCATGATTCTGTGCTGTGGGATGTTCATCTCTGCCTGTTTGTCCCACAGAATCTTACTCCTCTTGATGCTCCAGTGGAAGTAGCCTTCCACTTTCCTGCATTTGGAAATGAGCTTGCTGCAGATGCTGGCGCTATCACCAGCAGTCCTATCCCCCTCCAAGGCATCCCTGACGATGAGGTGGAACATGTGTACCATACAGTGGATGCCAACAAAGTTGGCATCATGGACCACCTTGACCATATTGGCCCCATTGTTGGTGACTGAACCTGCAGATGAGCTCACCCTTCCCAACAAGCCACCCCTGCACCAAGCGGTTCATAGCCACCATGATCTCCCATCACTCAGCTTGAAGGAGAGCCCACTGATGGCCTGACTGGTTGCACCAGTGCCCTGTGAGGGAAAAGTAGGCGTGATCTCTACCCCAGCTGCTCCAGATGTCTCAGATGAAGTGTAAGGCCACCTGCAGACCTCCCTTGTGCAGCTCCTCCCTCAAGTACTTCCTGCATGCCTCATACAGGGAGGGCACCAACATACTGCTGAAGGCAGTGCATGCAGGCACTTGGTAAGATGGGTCTACAAGCACCATGAGCCACCTGAACCCTGGCCACTTAACTAAGGAAAAGGGCTGGCCATCCACAGCAAGCATCTCCCCAGTGTTCTGGGTGATCTTGCTCTCCCTTGCAATGCGCCCCCCTTTCTGTCTGCCTTTCCCCCACTGTTCCAGGGTGGCCTGCCTCTGCTTTGGGGGCACGGGGCTTTGGAGCGAGAGGGGAACTTCCCTTTGGGCATGCTCCCACTGGTGCCAGGCTGAGGAGGAGCAAGGGCAAGGGGGTGGTGCCTGCAGAGATGCATCAGCATCCCCGTGGTGCTCATGTGTTTTGTTCCTTGTCCCAGCTGGTTTTGGCTCAGCAATGCAGGCAGATAGTGTATGTGGGATCATTTGCCAGCTCAAAATGATCCCAGACTACACTACCTGCTCACTTCTGGGTGTGGGTGCATGTGTGGATGCTGCAACTTCCCCTTCCTCAGCAGTCAGAGGCACCGCAACAGGAGGAATGGACTCAGCTGAGCCGCTTGCCTCTGCAACCTCTACCTCAGCCTCCTCTGAAGTGCCTTCTGGGGAAGAAGACATGGCTCTAGGGGAAACTTGAAGAGTGTGGAGCACAAACTCAGGTGATTACCCCTCCCTCCCCATAATTTCCCTTGCTAGGGCACTCAGATCCAGCTACAGCTCTTCCTCTGGCACTGGAAGGCTCAGCATGGAAAGTGAAATGGGGGTGGAGGAGACTGTCATGTTGGTGCTGGTGCTGCTGCTTGTTGTCATGGTGGTGGTGGTGAGGTTATGGCTGGTGCTTTTGGAGGGAATGCAGTCTCAGGCACAGGCAGTGGCACTGCTCTCCTCTCCTTGCTGCTTCTGGAAACCTCATCTCTGCTAGTTATAGGAAAGAGGCTGCATCTTAGCGTGGGGGGGGGGGAGAAAACTTGCACCTCTCCCTCTACCCCCTCTTCCATCCCTCCCTGAACGCTTGCCAACTACCTTTCTACCATGCTTCATGGTGTGTTTCATAGTGTCTTGTTTTTATAAAAATATTTAAATGTATCTGTGTTCCTATATAAATTCTATTATGTATGTAATATGCCCCAAGGTATCAATGTATAAAAATAAAATATAAATGTATCTGTGTTTCTATATATATTCTATAACATGTATGTAAAATGCTGCACAGTATAAATGCATAGAAATAAAATAGGCAGACAAGGTTCCTTGGGTGAATTTGATATCTTTTATTAGACCAGCCCAAATGGTTGGAGAATTGTTATTAAGCAAGCTTTCGGGTTCAAAAACCCTTCGTCAGGCTAAGGAAGCTTCAGCAGCTGGTGTGTGCTCTTCCTGGATGGAATGAAAAGTAAAGAAGCCAGGGGCTGGGCTGGGCTGGGCTGGGCTGGGCTGGGGAGTCAGTTGCCAGGCAGATTGTAATGTATCAAAAATCCAATGTCTATGTTTAGTCCCTGATCTCTAGTATCCAGCAGGTTGATGAAATGGAGCTCATAGGCTTGTCTCTGGGAAGTGTTGTGTAAGTTTCCCTTGAGGATCAGGACTGAGAGACTGGAGAGAGAGTGGCCCTCCTGTGAGAAATGTGCCCCCACCGGTAATTGGGTGTTTCTGTCTTTGATGGATTTCCGGTGTGCGTTCATTCTGGTGCGCAGTTGTTGTCTGGTCTCTCCTACATATCTTCCATCAGGGCATTTGGTGCATTGGATGAGGTATACTACATTCCTGGAGGTGCAGCTGTAAGATCCTGGGATGCTGATGGCTCTGTTGTGGGGTGTAGTAATAGTGGGGGTGGTGGAGATGTGGGGGCAGGTTTTGCATTTCTTGTCATGGCACGGTCTGGATCCTTTTGGTGTGTTCTGGGCTTGAGGATACAAAGAGACTATGAAAAACTTTCTACAGCATTCATCCTACATAAAAAGAAGAAATGGAACAAGCTCCAAGAACAAGCTCTCCAGACACAAAACAACCATCAGAGGAAAAACACCAACATCTTACGACCTTCCAACCTCAGACTTGATTAAACTTCAAGCAGCAACCAACCCACAAATATTATCAATCTCTCCACACACACGCTTACCAAAACTGAAAAATCTGTCCTTTCTAAAGGCCTAAATTTCTGTCCAGAAAAATACCTTAATAAAATACTTCAATGTGGAGAACTAGCAGAATTCTTCCGACGCCTGCGCCTCAAAAAATATTTCCACGACCAAACTGAACCCACTCCCAACAACAACTCATCCTCTGACAACATTCAAGAAAAGATCAATGCCAAAAAACCCAAAAAAACATCAGATTGGACACCTCGCAGTGGACGAAACCCTAACCTTGACCGCTACATTGACTACTTCAGGGAAAGAATGAACAATGAAATAATCAGCAACACGCGCCACCACAACAACCTCTCTCTACCAGAGAAAAAGGCCATAGAATCTCTATGATCTAACCACCAAATAGTAATAAAACCAGCAGATAAAGGAGGAGCCATAGTCATCCTAAACTGTGAGGATTACATAAAGGAAGCCAACAAACAGCTCTCTGACACCACCTACTACAAAGAACTACAAGAAGATCCTACTCCCCTTTTCACCAAAAAACTCAACAATACCATCAAATCATTTCCACCAAGATTACAAGAAAAACTACAGACCTTGATCCCCCCGCTACCTAACCCAGGGACTTTTTACATGCTCCCTAAAATCCACAAACAAGGGAACCCTGGCAGACCTATCATATCCAACCATGGGACCCTAACTGAGGAAATATCAGGTTTTGTTGAATCCATCCTAAAACCGCTTGTCACCCACAGAGCAAGTTTTGTCCAAGACACCACAGACTTGCTATGGAAACTTAAAAACATAGACCACCTTCCCAGCAACACACTCCTAGCCACCATGGACGTTACCAGCCTATATACCAACATCCCACACCAGGATGGCATCCATGCCTGCCTTACATATCTACAGGAACAAGATTACAACCCAGAATACAGACCCAAAGATATCACTGAGCTTATACACTTCATCCTCACACACAACAATTTCACTTTTAATAATCAACACTTCCTCCAGATGATGGGAACAGCTATGGGCACTAAAATGGCCCCACAGTATGCCAACCTTTTTATGAGCCACCTGGAAGAAGACTTCCTCAAGAACTGCACCATCAAACCCTTGCTGTACTTACGATATATCAATGACATCGTCATCATTTGGAGTGAGAACCGGGAATCTCTAATTGAGTTCCACCAGAAATTCAACAGTCACCATCCCTCCATCCGACTTTCTTTAGAATACTCCAACACCAACATCCCCTTTTTAGACACAAGGATCAGTATCCTGAAGGGTAAAATACAGACCACAGTATACAAGAAACCCACAGACCAACACACATATCTGCACAGAACCAGCAATCACCCGAAACACACCAAAAAAGCTGTGATATACAGCCAAGCCCTCAGATACCACCGCATCTGTACTGAAGAGATCACCCGGGATTGCCACCTCACCAATCTTAAAAAGGCTTTCACCCACCAAGGACACTCCTCCAGAGAGGTAGATCACACGTTTGAAAGAGCCACCTGGATACCACGTGAAGAACTGCTGCAGTACAGAAGAAAAACACCCACAAATCGCACACCGCTGGTTATGACCTATCACCCATCCCTTGAACCTGTACGGAAAATCCTCAAAAAATTGCAACCCATATTAGAAAAAGACCCTATTCTTAAAAAGATCTTCCCAGAGCCACCCATCCTAGCCTTCAGACAAGCACCAAACCTCGCCAACCTCATCACCAGAAGCAAACTTCCTCAAGCCCAGAGCACACCAAAAGGATCCAGACCGTGCCATGACAAGAAATGCAAAACCTGCCCCCACATCTCCACCACCCCCCCTATTACTACACCCCACAACAGAGCCATCAGCATCCCAGGATCTTACAGCTGCACCTCCAGGAATGTAGTATACCTCATCCAATGCACCAAATGCCCTGATGGAAGATATGTAGGAGAGACCAGACAACAACTGCGCACCAGAATGAACGCACACCGGAAATCCATCAAAGACAGAAACACCCAATTACTGGTGGGGGCACATTTCTCACAGGAGGACCACTCTCTCTCCAGTCTCTCAGTCCTGATCCTCAAGGGAAATTTACACAACACTTCCCAGAGACAAGCCTATGAGCTCCATTTCATCAACCTGCTGGATACTAGAGATCAGGGACTAAACATAGACATTGGATTTTTGATACATTACAATCTGCCTGGCAACTGACTCCCAGCCCAGCCCAGCCGCTGGCTTCTTTACTTTTCATTCCATCCAGGAAGAGCGCACACCAACTGCTGCAGCATCCTTAGCCTGGTGAAGGGTTTTTGAACCCAAAAGCTTGCTTAATAACTATTCTCCAACCATTTGGGCTGGTCTAATAAAAGATATCAAATTCACCCAAGGAACCTTGTCTGCTTATATCCTTAGACCAACACGGCTACAACCTAAACCCCTAGAAATAAAATATAAATTCTATAGTGTAATATCCAATATAATTATAAAATTGAAAATAAATCAATTAATATAATAATAAAATAAAAGGGTCTAGAAGAAAGAAAAGGGTATTCTGGAATCCCACTTGCTAGGCTAGGAAGTAGAAAATCATTCAAATCAATGGTGGTAGTAGCCTTAATTGTCTAACACTCCTGAGCTGCTGGAAGATAGCTCAGTAACTGTCAGACCTCAAGGCAGAAAGCAGGCCAGTTTAAAGAATGCTGCCTTTTATGCTGTTTTTCCATCCCTCCCCCAGAGCACTGTGATTGGAAGGGACCTCAGGGAAGGATCACAGTCACTGGCCAGCTACACAGTCAATATGAGAGCAGTCCTTGCCCCCTCTTCCTCCCTCTTACCCCTCCCTCTCCTTACTTTCTGTTTCCTTGCAGGCAAGCCCAGCTTGAGCTTCGAAATATTTTGACACTTTCAAAATGTTTTGACTGCCCTCGTTTTACTTAATTGCTGTTTCAAAGCCCTTCATTTTGTTTTGATTTGTTTCAAGCTCGAAACGAGTCAAAACAGCATCAAAATGAAACTGCCAGCGAAATTTCGCACAGCCCTAGTATGCGTATATGTCACAATAATCCACCAAGTTGTTATACCCTGTTTCTGAGCAGAACTACTTAGCCTGAGGGGAGCAAAGTGCTAATGCAGCTGAAATGCTTTTGGTACTCAAGTTTGGTCATTGGCAGCTAGCTCAGCTATCTCTGCCAAGCACTGCATTATGCCGAAAATAAAGTCTAGGGCAAGTCACTCTTTTTCCCCAGCTAGTATCCAGACTGGAAGAGAGATGTTAGATAGCATTCCTTGGGCATGCTGTGAGACCTAATTAAATCACAGCTTTGACTTATTTGAATGAAAGGTGATATAGAAAGTGAAAAGTGTTATTTTTATTTTACAGGAGCCCATCTTATTGTTTTAAGGAACACTGGGCCTATGTTTGGCTGAAGACTGCTTTCAAATCTTTCTAGATGAGAGTTCTATTAACGCACAAATGAACAGGTCACCCTATTCTTGAAGAAGAACTCTTTATAATGTTAATGATAAATTCACACTGGTGGCTTCTCTGCGTTCTGGAGAAATACCAGGTTTTGATTAGTACTTAATAAAAATGGCTTCATAAAATATGTGAAAATATTCATTGTTCCTGAGTAAGAAGAGATAAAATCAAAGAGCAGGCTTCCAAAAATTCAACCTTTTCTGGGTGCCAAATATGGATATCCTACAGACTTTGTTGGGATAGTGTTTATGAGGGCCACCCAGCCCACAGGGATATTGAGCTAAATCTTCAGATTCTAAAGTGCTTAAGCCTCCATGAACAGATGGATTTCCTTCCAAGTTCTGCTACCTTTTAGATATTTATATCAGGGTTGTCCCACATCTGGCCCATAACAGGTTAAATGCAGTCCATGAGCTGCTGCACATCCCAGTATGCTCACTCCCTGAGTGGTAACAGGTAGGCTTGGGCTACCCACACAGTATTTATTGGTGGCATGCAGATGGGACAGGGAGGAGACTCGTCAGCCCAATGGCAGAAGCAGAGGGTGGTGGAGGGGTTTGCACTGTCCATGTGGCAGCAAGAAGGCTCATATAATATGGAGGCTGTGTGTGGTAGGGAGGCCTGGGAGCCCCCACAGCATGCAACCTCCATGGTATGTGACCTGTGCTGTGTGAGGTCCCTGGCTGCTTTGAAGTTGGATAGCCCTGTTCTAAATAAATGTCAAGTTTCCAAACATTCTCAGCAGCTTCCTTTGAAGCATTCAAAATTGCTCAACAATCCACAGTAACATAACTAGGGTGGGACAACCAAAGCAGTTGCCTTGGGTGCCAACTTCCTGGGTGGGTTGGAAAAAAAACACTGTTGCTGCAGCTGTGTGACCATGCAAGTCCACAGCAGCAGCTGAAAGTTGCTGCTATGTCCACAGCATAGCTGCCCAGCTGTTTTGTTACATTTGGCAATCCACATGTATCTTCTGGTAATTTATGCCAGTTGAAGATCAGCCCCCAAGCCATTTATTATGGTTCCTAACAGGAGCTGAGCCACTTTGGATATCTGGCCTGAAATACAGAGTCATTCATAGGGGTGGGAAGCATAAGTGACCCCTCATGGCACTTTTGTCAGGGGGGTGCCACACACACACACACACACACACACACACACACGCTCTGCCTTGCCCTGCTGCTCATGCCAGGCAGGAGCCTTTGGAGGATTTTGGTGGCAACTAATCCTAGAGGCAGAGCAGTATGGCCCACCCCATCCCTCCCAGCCAGGCCCTGAGCTACTTGGATCCAGCCAGTCAAGGCAGTGGGATAGAAAGCCCCCAGGTGGTGGCAGAGGTGGTCGTGGTCACTGCCAGGTACCATGATGGGCTGAAAAGAAGGCACTGAGGGTCAGACCAAGGGCACGACAGTGGTGCCCAGTGAGAAGGCAACACAGCTAGGCATCCCTAGCTTGTGTGCCAAGGGCTTCATCATCACCAACCTGCTGCACCTAGTGGTGGAGCTGCAGCCATCCCCAGCCACAACCATCACTCCTGAGGGCCAGGGCATGGGTGGCCAGGCAGAGCTTGGCAGTGGTGCCCTGTCACTGGGGCTAGGCTTCCTTTGTGGACAGCCCTGCCTGCTGCTCGCCCTCTTGCCCTTCCTGCCACCCCACACCAACCCCCTCAGCCCCACTGCCCAGCACCAAGCCAGCATCTTGGGTCAGCAGACACACTCTATTCCACAACAGCCCACAGGGTTCCTGGCTACCCACAACCACTGGAGTATGCATGCCTCTCATGCACACACCCTCCCCACACACACACACACACACCTCCCCTCCCACACATACACCCCACACCTCCACCACACACACACCCACACACACCCCTCCTCCCACACACATCCTCCCCTCTACCCACACATATCCCATGCCCACACCCCATGCACAGGATATTCCACCAAAGGCAGGGGCCTGTCTTTTGTACAAATGAAGGAAAGGAGAAAAATTATGTACCCGATGGCCTAAGTGAGAAGAAACTTTTCTTCACAGATCTTTTGTGTCTCTTATACACATTGTGTGTCAGGAAGGACATTTTTGTTCTAAGGGTTTGATCCAAAGGCCACTGAAATCAATGAAAAACTCTCTTGAACTTCAAGCTCTAAGTTAGGAAATAATTTAATTCTGACTGAAGGTAGTCTGACAGCAGAATTTTTCAAAGCAGCCTGTTGTCTTTTTATATGCAATTTTCCCTTTTTTTTTTTTGTATTTTAGAACCCAATGTTCACTATTCTTCCAGCATTTTTCCAATGATCTGCTTTACTAAGCCTGATTTCTCAGTGATGCATCTTCATAATTTATTTTGTTTGTTTCTGCAGTCCACTTGATCAAAAAGAATGTGAATACCCAGTTGGCTTAATAGATAAAGGGGTATCTTAGAAAAACTTGTCCTTCAATTTAATTTCCTTACACTGAGTTTTACATATTCACATGTTCTTATTTTTCAAACACACACACATGTTAGCAATATTTGTAAATGTTAACAAAAAATATTTTTCAACACTTCACTCCCCTTTTATGGTTGAGGAGAGGACGGATGGAAAGCATGAAAATCAGCTTCCTGAGGAAGCAAAACATGAAAGTGTCGCATGTCAATGTATGAACAGGTAAGTTCACATGGTATTGAAGGTCAAAAGGCATGCAGGGCTCCCTTCTCACTTATTTTACTTTTTTTTAAAGCACAAGAAGTATTGGTATTGTCTGACCAATACTTTACCAATACATCCAAACAGTGTAACTACTTCTGAACAAGTGACTGGTCATTTCAAAACAGAAGTGGAACATTTTTTGATCAGCCTAGATGAATCTGTTAGATATTTTGTTGCAATGTGGGAGACTTTTGTTATTCAGGCTGCAGATTATTTCCCATTGTGTGGAAAAGAGGAATTTTGCTTTTTACCAAAATAAGTTGGTTAACCAGGTGACCCTGGCCAGGGGGCTGGACTCGATGATCTTCCAAGGTTCCTTCCAGCCCTAATGTCTATGAAATCTATGAAATCAAATTAAAGAACTCCATAAACTGTTACTTTGTAACTGTCACGAGATTGCCAGTATATTACAATAGCAAAGTAACATGTTCTAGTTTTACAGTTTTATGTTTCCCTCTTGTAATAATGTCAGCCATGTTTTAACAGATCTTCCTGGGACTCCATTTAAAAAAAAACATTTTTGCCAAAGTATTTAAAACTTTCGAAATGAAAAAAAAAAGATGGGCAAGCAAGTCAAATTATTGGAAGGAGGCTGTTACCAGGCATTGTTGGGTTCGAAGTGAGGTGCGCATTCTGGTTGTGATGTTCTGAATAAATGAGCTTCTGCTCTGAGGGGCTCAGCACCCTCCACACTCTGTGTGGTCTGTGAGACAGCTCTAGCAAGGCATTGGAATTCGTCCCAGCAATACCTGAATGTACTAGTATCTGTGTAGTCTGTGAGAAGTCAGGGTGCTCAGCATCTCTTGAGAGATGTTCAGCAGCTAGTGGGAGGGGATGATTTATTTCTGGCTTAGCCCATGGAGCTTCTGTTCTAATTAGCTGCCTTGCACTCTGCCTTTTTTTTCTTTTTTCATTCCCACAGCACACCCAAATAGAACCAGGGACAGATGCAAATGATACTATGCTGATGCTTTTCTGATATATCTTTCTGTTTCAGCTTCCTGGTGTGTGTTTGTTTGCTTGTTTTTTTTTCTGCATTTGATAACTGGACCAACAGTAAGTGAATGGGGGGAGGGAGTGGGCAGTACCACTTTCCACCACTGGTTTGCACCAGTGTGTAAGGGCAATGCTGTCTGGGTCGCAGTTTTTCCCCTCATTAGAAATTGTGCTGTACATCATTGCCACTGCACTGCCTTCTGGTTATCAATGTCACCATTCCTAATACAGTTCTTCTGAAGCAGTGTCTCCTAGGATATACTAAAACGTCCTTAGAGCAGTGTTTCTCAACCTGTGGGTTGCAACCCAAAAGTGGATCGCAAGAATATATGAAAAGGTCATGAACAAACTTTAAAAATGGATCAACAAACTTTAAATATGGATTCTCCTTTAAAGGAGAAAAATGTGGGAACCCATGGCTTTTCCCTTATAGGCTGGCAGAGCTCCAGCTTGTGAGGGGCTGCTTGGGCCTGTTGGGAGGGCCCCCCATTCCCCACACACCCCCTCCCCCAAACACCCACCCCCTACCCCACACACTGTGGAGATGGGGCCTGGGGATGGGGGGTAGTGGGTCGGAAGTGAGGGACACTGGGTCAAGACTGGCTATCAATTTTTACAAATGGGTTCTGGTACAAAAAAACATTAAGAACCACTGCTCTAGAGGTCTACAGTTTGTGTAGAAAACAGATCCAACTCCCCAGGCACCCGGAGCATTTCTTAGTTTCTTTCTCAAAATGGATGCCAAAATGAATGCTTGCTTCTCATCCTTTGCAGGCATGAAAGTTTCTACTGGGGATTTTGAACAGCAGGCACAAGGCTTTTGAGACAGCAGCAGCAAGGCATTGGAATTCATCCCAGCAGTACCTGAATGTACTAGTATCTGTGTTGTACTTCACAGAGAATCTGGAAGAGCAAAGCTGAGTTGTTACATGAAATCCTTTTGTGTAGCTGTGATGTAACTTGGACCCAACTGATCATGATTTTTTTTTTTTTTATATCAGAGCTTACTGCCTAAATTAGAAATGTACAGACATTCAAAATGGTGGCTGGGAACTGAAGATGGAACAGTAAACTTAATATCAGCATTTTTTATTAATTAGGAGACATTTAATGCCGTGATTGGCTTGTGTGTTTAAAGAAAACCGTAAGTGTGCTTTGCAGTTATTACTGTGGGGCAAGAATTCTTAGCAGCTGCTGCTATAAAGTGTCTTTATGTGTTCTGTGGAAGTGACGGTATACCTTTGATAATTTCATGTTTATCTTTCTCCCAGTAAGTCATAGTAAGCTGTTTATGGAGGAATAAATTACTGTTCTAATGCTACTGAAGAATATTGTAACTGATATGCTAATCACATAAGTTCAGGTTTATTATACATAAGCCAGCATCCAGGCCTTCTGCTGTTGCAAACCAAAGTAACAACTTTACAACAACAAGGGTAACAGTCATATTTCTTCACGGGTTCATAAAGTGTATTTAATTGGGGTTCCAGGTCTTCTCTTGCAAAATGATGGAGTGTATGTGATGCCCGCCTTGCTTGATCCCTGTGCATTGGAGTTTGGAAAGTAAACTCAGAGTACTAAGCAGTGAGCAGTGCACTGCGGGATGGTTGTGGAAGAATTGCTTGGACTGTTTATGATATTTGTCAGTGTACCCTGGAATGGGGGATGATAACATAATGATCATATGTTATGTATACTGATCATCATATACATATGTATATCTTGGATAAAGGAGGCCAAACTATGGATAGGGCCTTAGTCATTTGCATATTTTGAAATGATAGAAAAGGGCCAATTCTCAGTTCATTTTCATTGATATTTTTACACTGGTATAACCTCACTGACTTTAATAGAGGTACTCTTTTACTAGTGTAACCGAGGAAAGACTAGGCCCCAGGATCTTGAGATCACCCAGGTCCAAATCAAGGTGTATCCTGTTTGTTGTCAGTAGACTATCTCTTCGCTTAAATCCCCAGTGTGCTAGCAAGGATGTCAAAATATCTGAACTGTCCAGGTTGGAAAGCAGACTGTTGGTACTGTTTGAGACTCTACTTTGGCTTGGGAGACAAATAAATGTTATTTTGTATTTGTGAAGGCCATTCGGACAGACATGCTTAGGAGCAGCTTTTTCTTATCTATATTTTCATGCTATTTGGCATCCCTTTCCTGCATTCCATGGATTGCCACACCTACATAAGTGATCACATTTTCAGAAGGGCTCAGTGGAGCCTGCAAAACTGAATGGAAACTGCTTTGATCAACACATTTGAAAATAGATTGTCTATCTCAGAGTCTAAAGAGGGCTTAAGAAGCCTACTGTTAAGATTCCAGTTCATTAAATCTTGGCTACAATGAATTGTATCGCCATGTCTCCTATATTTCTCTTTCTTATAACAAAAGGAGGGAAGGAAGATGACTAACAAGCTGTTATTCAGATTTGAAATGGAAATGAGCTGCTAGGTTCCAACTAAGGGAAGATGATGGAAGAATGTTTGTATTGTCTCACAAGCTTCCATTATTTTATTTCTTCTGATTTATCCTTACTGCATCCAACCTCACCTGAGGTCACCAGGTGTACCAGAGTTTTATATCACAGGGAAAGAAAGGTGTTTTAAAGCCAAATTTAGCAGATTTTATTGCTTATAACTAGCCCTTTTTCTGGTAGAAATTGGGGTGCACATGACATGCAAGGAATATGGATGGTCATGGGTCTAAAAATCTGGTGACAAGGGAGCAGTGGCAACATTTAATTGCCACCTCTCTGGGAGCCATGGCAATTAACACTGCCACTGCTCCACTATTGCCAAATTTCTGGACCCATGGTGAACCCCCAACTGGATGACATGGTCCTGTGGACTAGATTGAGCCACCACACAGGGTCAGCATGCAATCCTAAACCTGACACATGGCCTCAGACCTGGCATACCAAGTTGGTCTGGGGGCCACATTTGGCACACAGGGCTGCAGCAGGTTCAGGAGCAGGCTCAGCCCCCAGCTACTGCTACTCAGTGGGCGCATATACATAAGATGTTTTCTCCAGAGCTCTGCAGTAAAGTCTCAGATTTCTACACAAGTGGCCCTATTAGGCTGTAGGAAATGAATTCACTCTGCCACAGGTTAGTACTTGTAAATACAAATGGCAGTCTTTAGAGTGCAACAATGCATGTGTAGATGCTGACAGGGCTGAATGGTGCACAAGGGTGCTTCAGTGTGGGGGCTGCCTGCTAGCTAGCCCTTCACTGGAGCACCTTCATGACCCAGCCAGCCCCTCTGCAGCATGTTGACCTAGGCCTAAGCAGCCCCGAGCTGGCAGTTTGACCCCTTGAGCCCCCTGCCAGCCAGGGCTGCTCTGATCCGGCTCAATGTGCTGTGGTCCTGGGTGCACATGTAAATGCAGTACCTGGGAGCATGAATGCTGCGTGCCCTTGGAGGCTGGGGGGGGGCACAGTGAGCTGCCGCAGGTGGCAGTGGTGCTGTTGGCAGTGGGAGCATGGCAACAGCAAGCAGGGAGCTCCCGCAGGCGGCCGCAGCACTGTCGGTGGCAGAGAGGGGTGGCAAGCACCAACTGGCAGTCGATGTCCACCCACAGATGTCACCGGCAGCAGTGGTGGCAGCCAGCAGCGATTGCAGACCACCTGCAGATGCTGCTGGCAGTGTCGGTGGCAAGGGGGGGATGGCGAGCAGCAACTGCCCGCAGGCACTGCCAGCAGTGTCAGTGGTGCCTTTTCACAGGGGATGTACCATCACGCTCAGGGGGTGCACGTGCACCCGCATGCACCCATGTACACCCACTACGTGTTGCCAATGCCCAGGAACAATAAACTCTGGTGTGATATGGATACACATGTACCCATGCCTAGTTACTACAAGGATTCCTTCCTTAATGCTATCTTTCAAAAACAAGGTGCAGGTTATATATAGGGGCATGCTATATGCAAGGAGATATGCCATGCTTCAACAGCAAAAACCTGAAGCTTCAGTCTGAGGCCAATTAGATCAGCTAGCACTGAGGCTTCTATAACTGGTACTTTTTTGTCATAGTTCCGAGGAGCCATTACACAGGTGGGGAAAGCTTGAGTGCTTCATTCCCCAGTCATGTATCTCTGCTCAGTGGAAAGTGGTGCACAGTTTGGACAATAGTAAATATTCATCCAGGATAGTGTAAATGGGTCTTTAAGCTGCAATAGGTAAGGAACTGATTCTTGAGTTTGACTGTAGAAAAAGCTGAACCTGCCTCTCTGCAGTCAGGAATGTACTGATTATCGCATAAAACTTCCAGTTTCCTTGTCCATGCTCGTACCTTATGCATAGTGTCTTGTTTTCTTTTTTTTTACCTTATTTAAAAAAAATCCTGTATATTACTCTTTTAAAGCCATGGATCAATGAAAGGCACAGCATGAAAAAATGTATGAATCAATGTACTGCTTATCACAATCACAGCAACTCATATAACCACCATTTGCTTTATTCATTATGACTCACACCAGAATTGATCATGTTTTCATTGACTTTAAAAGAAAATAACTGGATTGGAGTTTTTTACAATCTATTAATGAAGTTTGCAAAGCACTTTGAAATTCATCTGGGTTGAAAAAACAAAAATGTTTTTCCAATGCTAGATTTGTATCACAGGCTAAAAAGCCTTGGAACTGAAATATAGTGAAAAGATTTATAGGAATCACTGAGTGAAATGTTATAGCATGTTTTATGTGAGGGGTCAAACCTAATCCTTCATGTCCTTCAAATCTATTATCTATACTCAGTGCTCAAGAACAAATATTATTGCTTCAGCATTCTCCTTAGGAATTTTTTTTAAAAATGCAGACTTCCAACAAAATAGAAAAATATATTCTTTAAATGATCAGTCTTTTCAAACAGAGAAACAATTTAAACCAGCTAAGTCACTTTCAGTTTCAGTAATATCTATCTAGGGCCAACCTTTTTGGCAGGCATGCCACAAATTATCCCCATGCCTTCCCTGAGTGTCACTCTGACCCCCTTATACCCAATCTTCTCCTCTGCTTTCTACTCCCTGCTCTGTGCTCCCTGCCTTATCTCCTGTTCTGCATCCTGCCCTATGGGATGGTGTGCTGCCTGTCCTGGTGCCACACACAGAGGCTACCTGTGCCTTTTGTGGCACTCATGCTGCTGGTTGGCCACCCCTGGATTAGTCCATCCAGAGAATTGTCATCAGTTTATTATATCCAAAACCTTTGCAATTTCTCCAATTGAAATAAATCCAGATGTGTACACGGGACCCATCCAAAAATGTGTGACAGGGACACGTCCAAAAATATTTTAGAACCTGATTAAATGAGTCATTAAAATTGCTCCAGATATCCTGGGCTATACAGGTAAAATGGTATTTGCCTGAGTAGGGTACTGAACTGTGAGCTTGTTCAATATGAGACTAATCAGACATCATGGAGGGAAAATGTCCTTTTCTTTGCTGGCCTGATCCAAAACCCACTGAATTCAATCAAAGATGCCCATTAACTTCAGTGGGCTTTGGATCAAGCTTTTTGTCTGGGAAATAAAGGATGCCATTGTACACTCCAGTGAAAACAGTAACCCTCACAGTTATCTTCCCCCACACGCACCCAAGAAGCAATTTAATGCAACAGCAGCGGTTGCCTATTAATCGGACTAGAAAAAAGGTAGCCTGGGAGGGTGGGTTTAAAGGAGGCATGTGGCACTATTATGTATCGCTTGCAAAGTAAACAAGCAACATCAGTATAGTCATTTTCTAATTACGGGCTGTTTCATAAACTGTAAATGCTAACATGGGAGAGGTAAATCATAGCAATTTAATTAATAAAACAGTTTAGACAATTAAACCCATATGTGCACGTCCTGGGGCACAACATCAATAATAGAAGCTTGCAGGCATATTTTGGAAATTTTATGCAATCATTTGCAGATCTTGTAGTCAATAATTGGTACAAACTGTTTTAACCCCTCTCTTGCCTTGTCTAGAAAACAGAAAAAGAATGTATTCTATGTTATTATTGACTTCATTACTACTACTTTGGTGGTAATATTATTTCATTTCAGTCATGTTCTAATGCAGTTCCTGTACAGAGCACAGGGTGGATCTCTGAATTTTTTTCTTGTGTGTGGTCGGCTATGGAGACAAGCTGATTAATTAATTTCATCCTGCACAAGTGGCACCAGTAGCTTTTTTTTCTCCCCTAATTTACAGACCTAGGGTAAAATTCATGAAAGTACTAGGAAGTCTTTCAAAGGGATTTAGGTTCCCAAGTACTAGAGCTCCTTTTGAAGGGGGGAAATAAGCTCTGAAGTCACTTAGAACAGATCTGTGACTGCAGCTCATGGGACCATATCTGCTGAGTTTAAAGTTGCTGAGTTCCATGTTCCCACAGCCAATCTACTAGCAGTACCTCAGCTAGCTAGACTAAAGCTAGACCAGATATATCTACATAAGCAGCAGTCATGAGTTAACTTCAGTGCAAGAATATTCTAGATGCATTTGAAAGTTTTGTTAAAATGTATTGTTTTAACTCAACTTGGATATGAAAGTGATACTGCAACTCTTTTGAATAGACAAGAACTGTAGCTCAGAGAGAGCAATGCACCTGTGGTCATTGGCCCTGGGCATCTTGTAAAAGAATGGGGCTCCTTCCCTCTTCTGCCTTCAGCAAGCACCTGCTGAAGGAAGAAGCAGTGAGGGGCCTGATCCTTTTTTTCTGTGGAGCCTGCCCACTTCTCCCATAGCTGGGGGCAAGCTGACAGCTGCATCTTTGTAATTTCCAACATTACAAACTGAACTATATCTGGATGTAGTTTAGTTTTCAATGAAACAATCATTTAAATCCCTCCAAAGTCTTGCATGTGTACACTGTGACACCATTAAGCCACACAAAATGACATTTTCATCACATGTACATGTTAATGGCATCAGATGTACAAGCACCCAGTGTGTCCACACCAGGGTTTTAACCAACTATTTTACTTAAACAATTGCAACCAAAACAATAGACTGATACCAGTCCAAAAAAAATCAAATGATTTCACAAACTGTACCTGATCTACAGTGCTGCTATGTGTCTTGGATTTACTAAGGTGTTATTGTCCCAGGAAGGAGGCACTGGTTACCTTTACATATTAATTTGAGCCAATATAGTTAAATGTGTACATTTTTTTTTATGTGGACCCTCTTATTTTAGGGGTTATTTTGGTTTAATTCCTGCTGTTCCAGATTGATCTGTCCATGCAGCTACATCCTAAATTACGGATGTCCACCTGGCCCTCAGACTGGATCTGGACTGCAGATCTCCTTGTGGTCAGGATCTGGACCCACCTCAAGCAGGGGGGCAGCAGGGCAAGCAGCAGCAGTGGCATAGGAGTGAATGCAACTGTTACTTGCCCATGCCACCTTCCCCACCCCACAAAACTTGTCCCCAGAGTGGTTCTATACCCCAGATTTTAGTGTTGGGCCATGCACCCAAATTCCCAAGCCCCTCCAGGAGCCCTGCAGGCCAGATGAAATGGCTCAACCAGCTAGATACAGCCTACCACTCATATTTTTAATATCCCTGCCCTAAATTATCATAAGGTAAAGTAAGATGTAAATTTACACAGCATCACCTACTCCACAGTCATTGCCTGCATGGACTGTCTATGGTAAATGCAAGGTAATTTATCACACTTTCAATGTGAAGTATCATTGCCTCATTACAACACAACTGCTGCAGAGTAGACAAGATATACATAGGTACCTAGCATGGAGTGGCAGACACAATGTAAATTCATTGTGCCCCCTCCCCCAGCCTACCTTGTGATAATTTGCTTGTGTGCCCAAACTCAAAACTACAGTATCTGTTCCTGAATTGCTGCATGATTGGAAGCTCTTATTCTGCAATATCGGTGTGCCTACCTGTGTAGTTACTCAGGAACAGCTACGGCCCTTTAAATTGACAACCTACCTTAATACAATTAACTTTCAAATGTAGACAAGCTTCTATAAAAGTACTTTGCTTTGGTTTAATTTAATATGCTAAATGGAAGCAAGGCATACATATTCCAGAAGAAAAGTGTTCACACATGGAACTATTTGTAGACAGAGATTAAAGAGTACGGAGCTAGGGGGTTCCTTGCCAAGATCCCAAGAGCAAGAGCTAGGTGTTGGTTGCCTGCTCTGTGGGTAAGCAGAGTCAGTTTTTGCATGAACCCATAAAGCAGCAGTCAGAGAGCCTGTCACTACTTAGGCTGAACTGTCTGGTTGGGGACTTCTGTTCCTATTGTTCTTCACAGTGTTGTTGGCTTTGTGTCTATTTCTGTACTCAAACAGATTATATAAAGATTACCCCAATTCTGTCACCAATATCTCATCCCACAAGCCTGACATTTTTGGCTTTCTACTCAGCCAAAAGGGCAGCACTGACATTCTGTTTTTAAAAAAACATTTTACAGTTGCTTTTGCAGATCTGGCTTCCACATTAAAATGGAGGTTGTTTTCTTGTTCCAGAACTTTTATCTCTGAATGCTCTTTAGGCAAACATTTAGGCCCTTAACATTCAATATCTCAAATGGTTTTAAACAGAAGAAACAAAATGGGAAGCCATTGTGGAAGAGATTTTCAAAGGCAGTGAGTTGTCTGACATTTTTGCCTAACTGACAATTTTCCTCTCCAATATTACAGAGCTGAGAGCCTTTTAAAACAGAACAGGCTAAAGGAATGTGGGCTTAGCCAAAAATAAATTCATTTTAAAATTTGAATAAAGATTTGTGGGGAAGGTTTTGCAAGATTGCCTTAATTTGCACCTATGCAGTGTCAGACCCCATGTACATGTTATATTTAAGACATGTTTAACCAGTTAATCATGCCTTAAGTCATCCCCTGGCTACACGTTCAATCAATTAATAGTGTGATAAGAAGAGGAATAAGCTACAGTTATTCCACAAAATATGTAGTAACACTGAAGCTGCTTCCTTGAACACATAGCCGGGGTGGCCATGTGTACCCCTGAGCCTGGGAGCTCCCAGTTGACAGGGCTGCCAGCCACAGAGGAGTCCCATGCACCCCTACATCTGGGAGACCACAGCTGCTGCACTCTCCCAGCCATGGGGGCACCCCATGTACCCTCGTGGCTAATAGACTACTGAAATCTCCCAGCCATCAGGGTGTGTGGGGCAGAGGGGGATTAGGCTCTCCCTGCACCAGCAATAAGGTATGATAGGATCTGATTCATGATCCCACAATCACTCCTTATGCCATAAACATGTGGCACAGCAGAAGGTGCAACTGGGTGGCTCATGCATTAAATTCCCATTGTGTCTTTACCTTAGGGTGACCATATGTTCCAGTTTGGCTGGAAAGTCCCAGGTTTTGTAGACTGTCCTGATAGGTTGGTGAGAATTGAAGCAAACGCCCTGGATTGGCACCACCCCACCCTCACATGCCCAGCCCAGCTCCTACTGAGTATACTGGAGGCAAGGGACAGGCTGGGCTGAGCACCATGCCTCCTGCTGGGGCAGAGATCAGGCAGGGTAGGGTGGGGTGGGCTGAGGAATGGGGTCAGGGCAAGGATTTGGGTTTGAGCACCTGCACGGGGTGAGCTAAGATAGTGAAGCAGGATGGAGCAGGACAATGCAGAGGCTAGTGGCCAGGCTCCATGTCCCATGTGCAGAGACTGGACCCAGCTGGGAGTGGCCCCTGTGTGGTGCACCCCCAAGCTCTGCCAGCACATGCTGCATGGTCACACAGCACCTCCCTCTGCCACCAGCAGCCTTGTGCCCTGTTGCTGCAGCTGCTGCCAAGACCTAGGCTACCTGTGGCAACCCTGGGTGCCTGCCAGCAGTGGGGGTAGGGGAGGAACTATACAGCTGGCAGAGTCCAAGGGACACCGCACTGGGGCCATTCCCATCTGAGTCCAGCCCCTGAAAGCAGGGGATGGTTCCTGGCAACAGGCCTCTGTGATATCCAGCCCTGCCCTGCTCCTGGAATCAAGGCTCCTGGAAGCCATGGGGTCAGGGCTGTGTATGTGCACATGTGCATCCATTGGGGGGGGGGGGGGTGTGCATGCACTCACATGCCCCCCATCCTGGAGTTCCTTACCCTGTCCCAGATTTCCCTAAAATTATTATGGTTACTCTACTTTACCTGTACATGTAGAGGGGCCTTCAGTGATGCAATAGTACTTGATCTCAAAGCCCATGTGGAAATGGTAGGACTTTTCCCAAAGGTCTCTGGATCTATACATACACCTGGCCATATCTTAGATCCTTTATTCAAAGCTGGATATTGGAGGCATCACCTAGACTCCTGTCTCCAAGTTGAGTCACCACCTCATCCATGGCCATGATACAAAGCAATTAAAAATGCTTTTATTAGAAAGGACTCCTGAACCACTTAGCTTTCCAATTCCCTCTAAGAAAACAAGGCACCCAAATTCAAGGTTAAGGTGCTGATAAGTGAGTGCAATAGTACAAATCACCTGTTGTCCGCTACATTTGATTCCCTAGCCCCTAAGCAGTTCTTCCTCAAATTTCTTTCTTCCTTTCCCCAACAAAGTAGATAACATATGAACTACAGCAGAGGTAGAGCCCAGGCAGAAAATTAGAGTACCAATGATGCAAGAACCATTCTGAATCTCTCTGACAGCTGCAATAACAATACTTACAGGGTTAAACTGCTTTTATCTTTATCTTTATGTGGAAGGTGAGGGTGACACTTTACATCCTTAAGAAACATAAATTCACCTCAGTAAATTAGAATAGCTTAGTTTCAACTGGGTGAAGTCCTGTTAACCAATGTCAAATGGAGCTTTTCTGTAGAGTCCATTGAAGCTAAGTTGAATTCAGCTACTGAAGCAGTTTTTTTTCTGACACCTGAAGCCAGGGCCTGTGTTTGTCAGCAGTGAAGGGAGGTGTCTGGGTCACAACGGTACACACCATCTGTAAGGTCTAATTCATGATTGTTTGCAAAGCTTTTTGATATTCTCTTAGCGAACATAATAAACTTTATTCAAATATTTACAGCTATTATTATTATTACTATTATTGTTGCTATTGCTGAGATGCTCAGTACATTTGTCCTCAAAACATAGATGATTTGCATAGATGATGCAAATGCATAATCTGGAAATACGTGTTTCAGGAATAAAACTATTTTTTAAAATGTCTCTATACTGAAAAGTATTTCATGTCAACTTTTAGAGTTTTTCTGTATTATTGCTGCTGTTCAGGCAGTTTGCTATTCAGTACCATACAGTGTAGCAATTTTAGTTTAAGCTACAAAGCTATTTGTACCATGAAATTCTAATATGAGGGTCCTTGATAATGGCTGCTGACATTTTTACTAAGTAAATAGCCAATATAAACTGATAAGTGTTTGATTTTTTTTCACCCAGTAGAATACAGCAAAATATGCTTGATTTGTTCTCTTTGTCACTATGCAGGGTGATGTCAAAATGAATAATGTTAAAGTGGCTATTGGCAAAGTGTCATGTAGCACATTCATGTGACATTGTTAAAATGTAAATCCTGCTTTGGCTCATTTGGGTGCTTAGTGGTTTCAAAGTCATAGTGCAGTGCCTTTCTATTCACCTGCTCCTTGAAGTTCCTTGAATTGTTACTCTCATAATTCTTGATGTCAGTTGTCCTATACCTGTTACTGAAAGATGAAGAGCTGCCCCCACCACCTTTGAGATCCCACCATGCAGCCATGATATCAGACATTATTTCTGGTGACATTGCTGCCCCTACTCCAATTGAGAGAAACTGGCAGGACAATTGAGCATAATTTTCTCCTTTGTGGCCTAGCATTTGACACTTCTTTATTGTATAAAATGCTAATGAAAAACTGAAAAAGCTTACAATAAATGGTAAAAAACAGGACCTCTGTGGGCAGGGTCTGTTCTTCAGGGGAGTTTTCAGAATCTATGGTGAATACTGAGAATCATGCAACAGAATTTAATCAACAGCAGCAAACACAGAAGGTGAAAGAATTATTATTTAAAAGGTTAGTTGTTTGGGTTGATGTTCTTAGTGTCTCATATAGCATCATCTGCTTCTCATGTCCTGTCACCATGCTGAAATTTGAGTCCCAAAATGTCCACATAGTAGTGCTTGATCTGTAGGTGTCTTAGGGAGGTCCTTTCTGGTACATGGTTCTACCTTATGTGGGCAGGCCAGTAGGTGATTCTTTAGGCTGAAAGTTTGCTCCACATTTGCTGTTTGCATTGTTGGAGTGTCCTCATAGTTGCATATTAACTTTTGTCTTACCATCTCCTGTCTAGAGATGGTTCAAGCTTCTCCATGTTGGCCAATCAAGCTCTGCACCTGCAGGGCGACATTCAGCAGTTTTGATATTCATTCTGATTCCTTCCTAGGTCATCTCTAATCATGATACCTACATTTTTATTTGTGTGGCAGTCAGTGTTTCATCCAGTGGCTGCATTGCAGAAACAAAACTTTTCCCTAATTTTAATCTACTGGGAGCTGAAGTTTGGCCAAGTAGTAGGTGGCTGTTAACTTCCATCTGCCGGGTGCATTCTATTTCTACTGCTCTCCTGATGGGGCGAAGTGGAGAGTACTGACATTCATTGGTTTAAGACATCCAGAAATGCACCTGCAACTTTTGTTCAGCACAGTGTTTACCTTCTTTGCATGTGCTGATCTTTCCCAAACCAAGCATGCCTATTCAGTTGTTGAATAACAAATGTAAGTGCAGTAGTTCATAATATTGTTGTATTAGCTCCATATTTGGAGTTGATAAGCTTCTTTTAATATGCTGGTCCAGGAAGTAATTTTTCACTTCGTCTTTTCTACATAAGCTTTATATGAAAGCATGAGGTCTAGTGCCACTTGTAGGTAGACAAGATTCAGGCAGTGGGTGAGAGATATTCCATTCCAGGTTAGGTTGAGTTGCCTACTAGTATCTTGGTTCTGAAAGTGGAAAAGACTAATTTGTTTTATTGGGATTAGCACACAGTTGATTTTCATGTAATAGTTTGAAACCCATTAAGCACTGATGCCAGCTAGCCTCAACCTGGGCAAAGTTCTTATATTGGGTGGTAGTATGCAAATCATCTGCAGAGATAAAAAATTCTCAAGCCTGGGTGAACTGCTTGATCGTTCCTGTAATTGAATAGTATAGGTGCAAGTACACTCCCTTGAGGTGGGCCATTCCTTTGTTTTTGGCATTGGCTCTGTTTCTTACATAATTCAATGTAGAATTGTCAATTTTCTAGAAAAGATCATATTATTTGTAGTAGTTGAGAATTTTTTGTTGTATCATATTTTTTAAAGGAGCCTCCAGTGGTTTACAGTGTCATAAGCTGCTGACATGTCTAAAAATATGGTACCAGTGACCATTCCTTTTGTGCAAAGCTATCTTCAATGTGCTGCATGAAGTTTAATATTTGACTGGTACATGATTACAAGTCCATTAAACTGCAGCCATGATAAGATATGAGTGATCATTGTCAACTCTAACAGCCATAGCATCAACTGAGAATACAACACAACCAGATGGGGAACAGGTTGCACCATGGGCAGAGGCACATCATTTAAACCTCATCCATTATTCAAAGCTTCCCAATTCCTTTAATAGTAGTGTGACAGGGGTCCATTCCTGGGCCTGTCTAACATCGGCCTGACCCTCCGTCTTTGGGCTACTCACTCAACTTTCTTACCTGCCATGACTCGATGGAACAATAATTATGATATTACTCAGGTGGGAGGCTGCCCATTTATTACCCCAACTCTAGGGGTCGCTATCTACCACTCCAAACCTCCCCTACACAGTGGCCCATGCCTCATAGATGGTCTATAGATGGCCTGCACCCTATGGCACTGGGTCTGCTCACCCCCTGTCACTGTGCCCCTGGCGCTGGCTTCTGTGCACCCCCTGGAACTGTACCCCCTGGCACTGGGTCTGCTCACCCCACTGTCTCTGCATCCCCTGGAGCTGGAATCTGCACAGTAGTGTCCCCCAGTGAGGCCTCCTCCTCCCCTAATAACCTCAGCCCAGTCCACCAGATAAAACAACAACATAAATATAAAGCCCTGGGCTATAACAACGCGAGCCCTGCAAGCCACACTCTGGCTCTTTAAAACCCCAAACTGCTCCTCGAGCATGGCATACCTCCCAGCTCCAGGTATCTTGTAGACTCCTGGGGTCTCATTAGCCATAGCAACAGTCTGACTGCCAGCCACAACATTCCTGGATACTCCTGCCATGCCAGAGCTCTCTTCCCCTGGAAGGTTGCCAGAGACCTCCCCCTGCCAGTCTCAGCCCTGGGGTTTATATGTGCCTGGAGGCTTATCCCCTTCCTGTCAGCTGACCAGCCTGGGTGGTTGGGCTTTTAACCCCTACCCTCCTGGTACTTGGTGTTCCTATAGACTTGGGTCTTAAAGGGGCAGCCCTGCCTCCTAGTAATAGGGCTAGGGCTCCCTGTTACAAGTAGCCACTGAAAAAGGGGCTACAATCCCAACCTTGCATTTGCTAGTAACATCATAGTTTGATTCTGTAACAAAGCCACTATAGAACCTATTCCATGCTCACAGCATAAACTGATCATCTTACATATCAAGGCAGTCATTTAGCATTATTACTAAGCCCATTCAGCATAAACGGCCTGACATGAAGCCCATCAAAATTCCTAAATGCTTTAGTGGGTTTTAAATTTGGCTTATTCTGAGGTAAATAAAGATCTCTTTGGTATCCCTCCAACCCATTATACTCAAAAGATTTGGTTAGAAACTCACCTCGGTTGGTCAGCATGGACTGGGTATAGTGTCCAGAATTGCCAACCCAAGAATTTTATTTTTTTGCTGACGTACATTTTACAAATTGTAAACAACTCTTCTGCCAAGCTCCAGATGGCAGTAACAAGTGTTGCATTCAAATTTAGGCGTTTAGCACCAACTGTCTAAATCTGGCTTCAACTCCCACCTAGACACCTCGGAAAATAATCTTTAACTGGGTGTTCTAATGTGAACAAACTTCTCTACTTGCAAGCAGCAGTCAGCTAACACAGGGTTTATCACAGGAGAAAAAGGGATAAACATATAATCTTAGAGAAAACCTTAAATATTAAATTAAACCAATAAAAGTTAATAGCCTTAGTCACTAGCAAACCAACCCAGGAGAACTACCACCTAGCCCAGTCTGAGATAGGGGACTCACCCAAGGCTACTATCCAGGGGTTCCACCACCTACATCAGCCAAAAGTGACTCCCCCCCCCCCCCCCCCATACAGTAAGACCCAGGCTGGTAAGCAGTAAAACAGGCACAAGTAGCCCCCAAACCTCTGAATTTGCATACTAATGAAGGTGTGCAAAAAAGGAATACACCTGACTACAGCAATGGTTTTATACCATGCTGCCCACACCCCAAGGGGTCCCTACTCACCCCCACCTCAACTATACCCCACACCTTGCTCCCTCAACCCACCTCTTAACCTTAGCCTTGCCAACCCATTCCCCCTGTCCCAGCATAGACTCCCACTTGCTGCCTTTTTCATTTCCTGGGCCCATATCTCCTTACCTTCAACCCCCATCCCCTGTCCCACTTGGCACCTCACACTCCCTGGGCCACGGGGTGGTGCCTACCTTTATCTTGTAGAGATTTGTCAGTACATGTCATTTTTAAGTACTGAATAGTCCTGCTGTGTTAAATGCGATAAATAATATGCAAGCTTATAGAATCAGTGTCTAGTATTTTATATATTGACTAGACACATGTAAGTCACAACAAAAGATAAAAACTACTCAGAATATAAACTTTTTTTAAAAGATGACCATGGAAAAGTTCTGTAGAATCTAGTACAAGAAAGCCAATGAGACTTAAAAAAATAACTACAAAAACCTACAGTGTTCAGTTAAAAAAATCCTCTAGAAAGGATTTCAGACTTTTAAAATTCCACAGAACTTTTGCCTGTCATAGAAATATTTTCTGGGGAGACAGTAAGCTCATTTAAAAAAAACGTGAACAAAAAACTAGGCCCATTTTGAGGGATAGGTTTTGCCATTCAAAATTCAGTTGCTTCTGTTTCTAAGAAAGAAAGCCATTTCATTAAATCTCACAAGAGAGGATTAAAGCCGCCTATATCTGTTTCTGTAATGTATGTGTGTTTTTTCTTAATTGTTCCCTCTAACTTCTGGTGATCACTTCCACGGGATGACCATAAATGTGGACTTTGATCTCTCTTACTAGTATGTAGCCCTTTACAGTTGTATTTAATGGATGAAATGATCCCCTAAAGCTCAAAAACAATTCATATAAGGTTATTAAACAGAGTGTCATGCTCAATCAACTTCATAAATACATTAGAGTGAGGTTTATTTATCCTTCCCATCATTTCATTTGTGGATTAGATTTTTATTGAGTCTGATTTGCAGCATAAAAGCATCCAGCATGATTTAAATTAGTGATAGGCAAACATGGCAATGTAGGACTTACTGTGAAATGTGGCCCGCTAACTGCTGCTGCAGGGTTGTCACATAAAAAACAATCTTTAAAAGTGTCTGTAAATATGAATGATACCATGCTGCCACGTTGCATAAACCACATCATAGTAGGTAGAAATCACTATTTGCTATGGGCAGCCATGTACACTTATGTTAAAAAAAACCCAAAAACATAGTTACATGAATGTAGGACAATCCCCTGAAATGCATTAGGTAGGCTGCCCTGAGGCTCCTGAACAATTATGATGATGCAGAATCAAAAGGAGGCAATTAAATACTACTTTAGGTATGGAATCCTTTCACCCTAAACTGGATTCTCCACTGTCATGACCAGATTGATGGAAGACATTAGAGATGCTGAGAAGCCGAGCTTCTCTGCCAGTTCTATCAGGAAAGGGAGACATCTACTGGTGGAACAAAATAATAATTAAAAGAAAGTACCACCTGGTCAGATCATAAAAGGGTTAGAGCATATTAAAAGTTGCTAGCGCACAGACACGGAGAAGATGATTACATTTTTTTGGAAGAAAGGAATCACACCTCCGTTACTCAAAAGGGAAGGAGACAAATCTGAACGGTGGGTGACACTGTAGGTCAATGTTAGATGTGAGCAAGTTTCCATTGTAAGTGCCAGATTTTTATGAAGAAATATTATTTACAGCCATGTAAGCCCTTTTATTGACTGCCTGAATCCAAAGCTTTTGCTCTTCACTACATGATGTAGTAAATAAAAACATATTTTCACAATACTGTAACAGCATTTGGTCTCTTTTGTAATAATAGCTACATGGTTCCAGATATCTCCCCAGTAAATTATAATTTAATTTCCAACTATTTAAAGGTCACACTGAATAATATATATGCTGCTTAATAATCAGTTAAAATAATGGCATCTTTCAGAAGTGGTGGCTAATAGCATCATTGCTTCTGCTCAGGCCTTTGCTGTTTTCATTTGCTGTGTGATCAGTGAAGCAAAAGAGGAAAACTTCTTAAATGCCCGGGCCAGATCTTCAATCTCTCTCTCTCTTTCTCTCTCGCTCTTGCTCTCTCTCGCTCTCATTTTAATGGCAGGAACAAAAACCTTTCCTCAATCAGCAGTAATCTCTCCAAAGGTCTTTTAATTTCAAAAGTCATAAGTGTTAATTAGCTATTATTAAGTGCCCCTCTGTATAAATTAACGTGATTGATGAAAAAATTAAGGGTAATGAAAAACGTAGCAATGCATGTATTTTTAAGAGACAATATTAGATATGAAGGTCCCTGTGGACAGAAACTAAGGCCTGCTGCACTACTGCCCTGCCTTGATTAGTACTCCTACTGCCATTACTACTACTAATAAAAAAAATATTTGGAATGCAGACTGACACTTGGATATGCTCATTTCAACATATTTTTTACTTATTTATCATTTTGATTGACACCCTTTTGTGTCCAGGTGCTGTCCTGGTACACAGGAATTTTCTTGAATTCTTTCTGCTTTGCAGGCTATGCAGAGATTTTGTGAAAAAGTAAAATGGGTCCTTGAATGAGACTATGTTCCCATTGTGATAGGTACTATGTAAACACACACTGAAAGAATCCCTCTTTCAAAGCAAGGAGGCAACGTAGAGAATGGCTAGAACAAAATAATTTTACTATCGCCCCCATTTACAGAAGGGCAATTTAGGCACTGAGGGTGCGCGTACACATACAGCAAGGCTGCTCTGACATGCTATAATTGCAGCGTGTCAGAGCAGATTCAGTGAATCTATCGATTCATTGAGTCTGCTGGAGCATGGTAATTACTGTCACTAGCAGACTCCAGCATCATGTATATTAGTGTCTCTGCACTGAAAAATGGTGGCAGGGTGCTTTAACCTAAAGTCATTTGATGAGCTTTAGTTAAAACATCAACACTGCCATTTTTCATCATGGGGACACCAATACTCTCTGGGCACTTTAATTAGAGTGGCTCTTGGAGCTGCCTCCCCCCCTACTCCCAGAGTACATGTATAAATACCCCGAAATATTGAGTTATATACCCAAGGTTACAAAGAAATTCAGTGACAAAGTCAGGACCTGAACTCAGGTTTTGAGAGCCACAGTTCATTTTTTGAACCACAAAGTTATCCTTCTCACCTCTCATTTTGTGCTTTGTCCTCGTTATACAGTGCCCTGTTTTAGTTTTATTTCTTGGAATGTATAGGAAATGGGAGTATCACTTTAAATACAATGTAAACACTACAGTGGTCCTTACTGTCTTCTATATTTCCATAGATTTCATAGATATTAGGACTGGAAGGGACCTCGGAAGATCATCGAGTTCAGCCCCCTGCCCAAGGGGCAGGAAGTCAGCTGGGGTCATAGGATCCCAGCAAGATAAACATCCAATTTCTCTTGAAGGCGTTCAATGTAGGTGCTTGAACCACCACCGATGGCAGGCTATTCCAGACCTTGGGGGCTCGGACAGTCAAGAAATTCTTCCTTATGTCCAGCCTTAAATGGTCTTGCAGTAGTTTATAACCGTTCGACCTCGTCATCCCTTGGGGCGCTCTGGTGAACAGACGTTCCCCCAGATCCTGGTGAACACACCTGATAAACTTATAGGTGGCCATCAGACCACCCCTGAGCCTGAGCTTTTCCAGGCTGAAGAGCCCCATAGTTCTCAGCCTGTCGTCATAAGGTCTATTTTCCTGACCCCTGATCATGTGCGTGGCTCTTCTCTGCACTCTCTCAAGCTTCTCCACATCCTTTTTGAATTGTGGAGCTCAAAACTGGACTCAGTGCTCCAGCTGTGGCTTCACCAAGGCCAGGTACAATGGGAGAATGATGTCCTGGGATTTGCTGGAGAAGCATCTATGGATACAAGCCAGTGTTTTGCTCGCTTTACTAACTGCAGCATCACACTGAAGGCTCATGTTCATCTTGTGGTCAATCATGACCCCCAAGTCATTTTCATCTGTAGTGCTAGCCAGCGTAGCACTGCCAAGCCTATATGGATGCTGCAGGTTTTTCCTCCCAAGGTGGAGAACCTTGCATTTTTCAGTATTAAACACCATCAGGTTCTCGTCCACCCATTTGCTGAGCCTGTCAAGGTCAGCCTGGATTGCCCTCCTGTCCTAAGGTGTGGATGCTTTACCCCAGAGTTTGGTATCGTCGGCGAACTTGGCCAGTCCATTTCTGGCTCCATTATCCACATCATTAATGAAGATGTTGAACAATACCGGTCCAAGAACAGAGCCTTGGGGGACCCCACTGGTCACAGGGCACCATGACGATTGACTTCCATCAACCCACCGCCCTCATTTTGGAAGCCACCATAACCCTGCCAGGGCAGCAGTGTATATTATAGGGTGTATATTTTGTGACAACTATAGTTTGTTTAGACTTTCCATTATAAGACTGTTTCCAGATGCTCATAACTTCGTTACATTAATCTGATCTATCTATCCATCTATCTAGGAAGTTTCAGCTAAAACAGTTCAGACATTGTTGAGAAAAAGAATAGGAGAAAATATACATTTTTAACTGTATTTTTAAAAATCTTGTGGTTTTTTCTCTTATAATTTCATGCTTTGCAACATAGCCTTAATGTTTAGAAGGGAGTTTGCCCTGGCATACTGTGTGCTGTTCCTATGAATATTAAGCCACATTTGGTGAAATTCCTGTTTGCACATGCTCAGTATAAAGCTCTTAAAATTTGGGAGATAAAGTTGTTTGGCATCTCTTGTGCATATGCTGGTCCTTCGTATTACCTTTGGTGTGTAGAAGCAAAATACATATACTTTGAAGCAGAAATAGAAGTCCTTAATTGTTTCAGTACATTGCAATGTACAATTTATATAGCAATGTTAGTTATACTGAATCCCTGCTTATGGGATGAAAGAGACAAGCGTTTCCTAGGGTGGTATCTTTTATTGAACCAACTGCATAGTTGGGAGAGTTAGATAAGCTTTCAAATGCTAAACATTCTTCATCAGGTGTGACCAGTATGAGCTAAGCACAGAACAATAAAAAACAGTTGTAGGAGTGGGGAGAGAGAAATTGCCAGGGGTAGCAGACAGACAATTTGCAGAAGAAAATAATCTGATTATCAGGAGATCAAGGTCTTATCAAAAGAGAAGAGGGTCATTCTCACCTTTCATGAGAATTCCTGAATTTCCATCAACTCAGGAATCAGGTAGATTATAGTAGGCCAAGAAACCAGGATCAGTGTCAAGTCTTTGGCTCTTAGGGTACCTGTACATGTCCCCAATGCCTGCCCTGATGCGTTCTAATTAGAACTAGCAGCCTTGATTAATTGAGTTAATTGCTGAAATGTTCTAATTACAATGCTCTAGCAGCCTTGGCGTCACATGTATTCAGCATCCCCATGTTTCAAAAAAGTGGCGGGGGTGCTTTAACTGAAACTCATTGAATGAGCTTTAATTAAAGTGCCTATGCCACCATTTTGAAGTTTGGGACAATAAATACACAAGATGCTGCGGGCATTTTAATTAGAATGACTCCCAAGACCCGCTCTAATTAAAACGTCCCCCTTCCCCTCCCCAACCCAGAGCACAAGTAAAGGCACCCTTAGTATCCAGTCAGCTTATGAATTTTGTTCCCAAGTTTGCCTCTTAAAGGTGTCAGGTAGATTTCCCTTGAGTACAAGACTGGTGAAGTCAGAGGAAGTGGTTCTTCTATGAGAAATGTGCTTCTAATGGCACATGTGAATCTCTGTCCTTTATTTTATTTTTTTTCTGAGAGAGATCATTCTGGCACATAGTTGCTGTTTAGTTTCATTCACATAATTGCCACGGGGTACACTGTATCACATTTTAGGAAAGGCATGTGTGTGAACCACAGATTAGGGTGTTTTTCTTATGGGTGATATTGATTGTGGTGACAGTGGAGATGTGTTGACAGGCTAAGCATTTCATGTTAAGGCAAGGCTGTGTCCCACTTGATGTCCGTTGGTACAGTGGGGAGTTTATTTCTGCTGATGGAGCAGGTAAGGTTAGGAGGCTGTTTGAAAGCCAGGAGAAGAAATGCCAGGAACATCTCTCTCAAAGAAATGTCCAGTATAGGTTGTAGTTGTTTGGCAGTTGTTCTGATCAGTTCCAGTGTGGGGTGTTAGTTGACCGCCAGGGGCATGCAGTCACCTGGTGGTTTTTTATGTATTGTAGCAGGTTACTGCAGGATGTGTAGACAGTTCTTTTAAACATATGGTCTGTTTCTCCACTGGATTGTCCTTGTTGTATGAAGGAAGATTTTAGGCTGGCCAGGTAAGTATTATGAGTGTTTCCTCAGAGCACATGTGGGGATATCTAAGGGTCTGACTGTAGATTACAGCTTTTTTGGTGTGCTTGGGATGATTGCTGGTCCTGTGGACATAGATATGGTGGTCCTTGGGTTTTCTGTATATGGTGCTTTGTAGGGTGCTATTCTAAATCTGAATTGTGGTATCTAGAGAGTCAATGTTAGCGTAGGAGTATTTCAGAGAAAGTTTGATCAAAGGGTGATAGTAATTTAAATCTGTGGTGGAAGTCAATGAGTGAGTCCAAGTGTTCAGTCCAGATAATTAAAATATCATCTGTGTAATGCTGGTCTAGTGCAGATTTGATGGTGCAACTTTCTAGAATGTACTTGGGGATGACAAAGAGCTCATTCAAGTAGTATGTTCCCTTACTTACAGTTTTTAAAAGTACCTTTCACAAACATATAAAAAAGTACATTCTGCTCTTTTATGTTTTATAGCACTGTTTTGTAGCATAAATTGTGTCTTCAGTAATAATACCAGCACTTCTCATGTACCTTCTTTGTTTAGGGCCTAAGCCAGCAAACCCTCATGCAAGAATCCGTTTCAGCAGCACTTTGATTATAATTCTCACTGCTTATGTGAGCAATGCTCAGGCCTTTAATTAGCTGAACATTTCTAAATGTGGCATTCTTTCTGTGCATTAGCCATAATATCCTTCCTATCTGCCTTATACTAATGACTTGGGCAGGTGTGTATTTATCTAGTGTATCAATCACTATCTGCTCACATTGTATCAATCTAAGGCTGTTCTGACTGTTTCTCATACATTGTTAAGATCTGTCTCTGACAGGAAATACCTTGGCATCAGAGTTACACACCCCATAGGCTAGGTACAGACATTCAAAATGCTCAAATCCGAATAGATCTAAGATATGCAGTTTTTTGTAAGTGACGTGGTTTAGATGGGTAGTGAACAAAACATACATTCACCCTTTGGTGGGGCGGCAAATCTTAAACCAAGTTCCACCATTTTTAAACTAGTCTGTATGCTGAATTTCTGTTCTGTTATGGGTATAGATTGGTCCTATGTGCCATTACAGATAGAAGCAAGCAGATGCCTCACTGGGTTTAGAAGCAAGCAGATGCTTCATTGGGTTGAATGCTACTCAGAGCTATACTCACAAGAAAGAAACATCACCAGTGAATCACTGGAACAAATACCAGATCTATAGGTCACGCCAGAGTTAGACATGCAGCCCACTGTAGAAGAGCTAAGCAAAGCCATTGATTCATTATCAGGTGGCAAGGTTCCTGGAAACGATGGCATCCTAGTGGAAATTCTCAAGTGTGGGAAAGACAGCCAAGTACCATATCTTCAACAGCTGCTATTCAAATACTGGGAAAAGGGTGAGGTACCACAAGACGTGCATGATGCAAACATCATCACTTTGTATATTAATAAAGGAGATAAGAGCAGCTACGACAACTACAGAAGTATGTCGCTAC
Source organism: Alligator mississippiensis (assembly GCF_030867095.1). Taxonomy (NCBI): domain Eukaryota; kingdom Metazoa; phylum Chordata; order Crocodylia; family Alligatoridae; genus Alligator; species Alligator mississippiensis. The sequence continues at coordinate 134,792,325 of NC_081826.1, forward strand.
TAGGTATAGCAGGAAAAGCTTTTGCAAGGGTCGTCTTGGTGCTCCTACAACAGCTGGCAAGTTGTGTCTACCCTGAATCTCAGTGAGGATTCAGGGCCAGAAGATGAACCATAGAAATGATATTTTCCCTCCATCAATTTCAAGAATAGTGCAGAGTAAAACTGACCATTGTACATCACCTTCATGGATCTAACCAAAGCATTTGACACCATCAGCAGAGCAGGCCTATTAGCAGCCCTAGAAAAGATAGGATGCCTACCAATACTGCTAAGTCTTATGCATTCCTTCCATGACAACATAAAAGCAACTGTTCAGTTTGATGGGTCCACTTCAGACAGCTTTGGGATGAAAAGCAGAGTGAAGCAAGGATGTCTTCTTGCCCCTACACTCTTGATACTCTTGAACTGTGCATTTAAAGATATGGAAGGTGGAGTGTATCTTCACACAAGATTGGATGGGAAACTCTTCAACCTATCATGACTCAAGGCAAAGACTAAAGTTAGAAAGGTGCTTATCAGGGAGCTTCTGTTTGCTCATGATGCTGCCCTTACAGCCCACAATGAAGACCTACTGCAAGATCTCATGGATTGCCTTTCCAGAGCTTGTCAGGCATTTGCTCTTACTATCAGCATAAAGAAACAGTGGTGCTAGGACAGGGAGTTTCACAAGATCCATCAGTCACCCTTAATGAGAGTCAGCTAGAAGTAGTCCAATAGTTCAGTTACCTAGTTCTACAGTGACCACCAACCTCTCATTGGATGAAGACCTTAATGTTCACATCAGAAAGGCTGCCACCACCTTCAGCCGACTAACTAAAAGAGCATGAAACAACTCAAAGCTTACCATCAAAACCAAAATGGTAGCGCACAAAGCTTGCATACTCAGCTCTCTCATATATAGTGGGGAACCATGGGCAACTTACGCACATCAAGAGAAAAAGTTAAACAGCTTCCAGCTCTGCTGTTTACACCTCATACTCAACATCAAATGGCAAGCTAAAGTTACCAACGCAAAGATTCTTCAAAAGGCATTTTTACCAAGTATGACAGCCCTGCTCAGACAGAGATGTCTGCACTGGCTAGGCAATCTGAGTAGATTGGAAGATGGACCTACACACAAGGACATGCTATATGGGGAATTATTGGAGGGAACAAGAACAACAGGATGCCCCAAGCTTTGCTATAAAGACACATGCAAGTGATATATGAAGGCATTTGGAATTGATCCTAGCCAATGGGAAGCCAATGGCAAGCAACTGGAACAAGTGGCATCATTGTCTCCACCAGAGCATTAAAGTCCATTACTGGAATTGGCTCCAACAGCTTGAAGAGAAAAGAGTTTGTAAGAAGCAAGCAGCTCCTGAACCACCCAACCATGACACATATATTTGTAACCACTGCTACAAAATCATGCAAATCTCAGATTGAACTATTCAATTACATAAGACATTGCAAACCATCTACAGTACATCATAGGCTGCAATAGCCACTGTCTCTCACAGATGAAAGGATACCAATAAGTGTGCCGAACTTCTGTTCTGTCATGGGTATAGACTGGTTTCTCATCACTTATACCAGTAAAAGTGTACTGGCTGTACCTGGCCATAGTGTTTTATTTTGAGTAACTCCAGTCCCAATCAGAGCATGGACTAAATCAGAATTATCTTATGTTGGGTTTTTTTGAAGACTTCCAAACTATTTTCCTGCTTTACAATGTCCTGCTGGAACTCTTTATTTACAGCTTGGTGATTTTCCTTGCCAAAAGTGTCCTAACCACCATCCAGAAGTGACTGCACATGTTGCTGAGGTGATCACTTTAATTAGATCTCTGGTTCTTTAATGGCAGAATAAACTATGATTAGGACAGTCAATTACTCTGTGATATAATATATTGTTCTTAGGGACAAAAGAAGAAAGGAGAGATGGGGAGGAGATTGATACAAAATGATAATTTATCTAAATTAGGTTGTACTTTTTTTTAAATGTCCTTTTTATTAAGAACTCTTCCAGATAATAATATGTTATTTTCTCCTTCTGAATATACAAGAGAATATACGTAGGGGCCCGAAGTGTCTGCACAAGCTTTATTCTGTCCAGTACTGAAGTACAAGTCAATCAGGAGATTTAATTTGTAAAGTATGAAAACAAGGTAACTATATCTTTAGTAGAGGGCTCAGTTGAACCTATAGTCCAACCCTTCACTCACTGGAAAATTCCCATTGACTTAAATTGCAGCAAGATTGAAAACATTCAATAATACCTTTGAAGCTACTTTACTCTTGCATCATTGATTATCAGATAGACAAGCAAGCCTGCAAATTCAATTGCTCCCCTCCCCTTCACACTTCCTGATGTTTACATTTCATATATATTAAATACTATACTGCTATAAGGCAGACAATGGCATTATGAAAATACTAGTTTTATGTCTGCATCTGGCAATAGATTGTTTCTAAACCTTAGTTTATCCCCTTTCATGATCTCTTTGCGAGACCTAAAATTCCCGCAGACAAGTGATACTTTCTCTTCTTGCTAGGTATTTTCATGAGGCATCTGAGATTATAACTGCATGAGGAAGAGACGTTGACAACTGTCTTGCTAAAGGACAAAACAGAACAAATTGAAAAAAAAAAAAACCCTCCCTGTCAATAAAAAGGTTTTACAGCAAAAACATTTTATTTTGTTTTTAATCTGTTGCTATAAAGTGCTAGCTGTCTTCAGGAAAAGAATGAATTTGACAGTTTTGTGTTGACTCTTACATTTCCCATAACTGACTCTTTTCATCTCTGTCCTGAAGCAAAAATAAATTTCCCTTTTTAAGCTTTTGATGATAAAAATCTCATCTGTGTCCTCATAAATGATCCTTTATTATCTATATTAATAATGAATAAATGTCTGTTGAATACCCCTGATCCTTTGCATTAATAGCACCAGATGTATTATAGATAACCTTTTGATTTAACAGCACAAACTATGAAGCAATATTAAACCAGTAAAGGACTGATCTTACTGGAGTCACGAAGGTCAAAATGATAAACATTTCTTTTGTTTCTATTTGTAAATTGTCTTATTATGCATAAGTAGCACCTATCATTTATATTTTTGAGAGAGGTGGTGGGCCTGCTGTGGCAGCCCCAGAAATAGAGCTCATAAATTATATCTAAATAAATAAATATCCAATATTTCCTGTCCTTCCCCATCTCTTTCCTAACAGAACCTGAGGATCTTCATAGAGCCATAGTACAGAGTTCAGGTCAATTTACCTCACTTCCCTTTACAACTCATTATCACTAAAAAATAAATAAATAAATAAATAATACATTCAACTCCCTCCTCTGTACGCCCTGGTCAGGATCAGGCACGTCTTTCAATCTTCTGTAATTGTGACTGGGCAACCTTCTCTGTTCTTGGGCAGATCTGAAAAGGGAGACCCTCATCCCCGAGCATCATTCCCCCTGCTCCTTCTGATTCTTCCCTTTCGTAGCATACCATAACCTCCTCCCATGGGGCTGGGCCACAGCCAGAGGGAAGAGCCACTGACCACATCCAGACTGGACAGACCAAGCACTACTCTGCTAGCCCTCCAAGGAAAAAGGCTGAACACCACTGGTTCAAATAAAAACAGACACTGTTTTGACAAATTACAAAAGTAGAAAGAAAGCTAAATGTGTAATTGGAGTAAGAGCCATGAATGCACACATTTTCACTGAAATGCATGAAATTGTTGCCCATAATAATGCAAAAAATAAATCCTTTCACCACCTAACCCTGTGTCTTTATTCTGGGGTTTCACATATCAGTTAATTCCATTTGATTCGTCCCTTAAAACCATGGTACCTATAGCCATCCAGCAAGATCATTTTAAAAGCCCAGCCCTAATTACTAATTTTAGACATGTGTAAGTGTTTGTAGGCTTCAGCCTTAAAGACTGACTCTCAAAATTGCATCAATGTAGGTGTCAGTAAGCATGCCTAAGATACGTCTGGCCATGTTCCTGGCCAGTCTGCATTGGAAGATTGCCATGGCCTTATAAAGAGTTATTGGGATAGGAGGTATCTAGTACATTCGAAAGAGCATAGTGTTTCCAACCATCATTGGACAAATTCACTCTCTGTTACAGTGGTAAAAACCCAGAGTTACACTAGAGTAAAAGCAAAATCTGACCCACTGTGTGAAAGACTTACTTCAGTGGAACTTTTGACACTGATTTGAATGGGGCTGGGATTTCACTAAGGAAGTCCAGTTATAACTTTTATCGTAGATGAAAAATGCATCTCACCATGGTTCTACTTCTAACGTGCCTATGACCTGGCAGCCCTAAGACAGTACAGAGTTTCTCGCTTATGATTCCAAAAATAAATGTCCATGATACATGATAATTAACAAGAGACAAGTTCCTTCTGGCAAGAATGTTTTTTTCCTCCAAAAGTCTATTACTGGAAATGCTGGAATTCAGCTGAGCTGAATACTGGCAAGGGAGTATAAGCCCAAACACAAAAGGGCCCTCCCTCAGAGCTGATCTGCATTACAGTACTGTCAAATGCAGTCACAGTATTCTTGTGAAATAGTAAATAGTGACCGAAACTGAACTTACATACTTGACATGAAGTTGAATAGCAGTTTTCACAGGTTGTGACAGCACCTTTTATTTGCTTTAGTATTCTCCCTGCCTCTTGCCTATGAAAATCAGACTCTTGATTGTCACGTTTTGGCATTGCCATTGGAATGATGGCTCCAAAGATTTTCCTACAAGCTCTGCTAAATCCTTTTCTTTGTCACTCTCCTGCATGATTGTTCTATTTAATATACCCTCTCTCGGTTGGTTCATTGCTTCTCCAACTTTCTTCTTTTTTTCATTTCTCTACATTAACCTACATTTTCTGTTTAATGGCCCAGGCACCTAAGCGATTAAAATCCCTGTAAATCTGTTTGCCTTGTTCTTTCTTACTTGCTATATTTACACTATTAGTAGCACTAGCAAATGTCGATCTCTTATATTTCTTATTGACATCTGAGGGTCAGGTTCTTTCACCCTTACCTATATTCAACAGCAAACAGTCCTATTGTAATCCCCTGTACTTTCCTCCCAGGCTTAGCTCAGAAAGGTCCTACTAGCAACATTTCCCAGCCTGAATGAAAGAATAAATTGAAAGACATCCTGGGTACATTGGCCAGATGCCTCATTTAGGAACACAGGAATTAGAGCACAACATTTTTGCAGCAAAATTTAAAAGCAGCTTTTCTTTAAAAAGCCCAAAATAAACAAAAAGAAAACATCCTGCTCCTCCCCCCACAAAAACTTGAATGAATCTATGGACATTTACCATAATAGAAATGCACAAAAACTAGGCATTTGTATATACAACTAAATATTTAGATTTCTGTTATGCTCAATCACTGAGCACTTAGATGCTGACACTTAGATAAAGGAACAATATATGAACTAAGCCCTGAGTCTGAACCTATGCCCCATTTGGGCGCATCCAGACAAGCGCACATGTGCCTCTTGCCCCACCTCAAACCCCTTTGAGGTGGGGCAACAGGCATGTTCGGGAGTGAAAAAATGTTCCCTGTGCTGCAAGTTTGGATATCCAGGGGTCTAAAAAAATTGAAGTTTAAAAAAGCAGGGCAACCAGAGGCTGGGTCCTACATGGAGATGCTCTGGCTGCCAGAGTGTCTCTGTGGTTGGCCCCTCACCATGGTGCTGAAACACACGGCTATCCAAGCTGCATGTTCAGCACCAGGACTCCAGTGCCGGTATTTAAGGGGTCAGGGGGGCTGGAGGAGGGGGGAGGGGACCATGGGAGGATCCCCAAAGGCCCCGCTCACTCCCCCAGCCCCCCCAAGCCCTGCCCTGGATGGCCCCTCCCCCACCAGCCCCCCTGAGGCCCCTGATCAATTTTCTGCCCTGCCCCTCCCCGCACCAGCCCCCAACCCCTCCCCTGCACGGCCCAGGTCCCCCAGCCCCCCAAAGCCCCTGATCCCTGCCCCCCCCCATAGTTTAAAAAAACAAAAAAATCCTGGCACTTACCAGCAGTCTGCTGCCGTCTGGTAAGCCAGCCGGGCCCTGTCAGCCTGGGCCCTCTTGCTCCCTGGTCCTGTGCTGCCCATGGGGCTCTACCAGGAGGCTCCAGAACCCCCCCCCCACCCCACTGCTTCTAAGGTAAGCAAAGGCTTTTTTTCCCATTTTTTTCTGGTTTTTTTCAGGTTTTTTTTTTACAGTGATGGTGCCTAGGGTTATAGGGGTAGCCATGGGGGCCTGGGGGTGCAAGTTGGGGGGTGAGGCTGGGTGGGGCAGTCATCGGAGGGGTTGCAGCAGCTGGTGGAGGATGGGGCCAGGTGGGGCAGCAATTGGGGGGCTGGGGTGGGGCATGTGGGCCTTGCGGGGGGGGTGATAGCCCCTGCAGGGGCTATTTGGCCCCTGTTGGGGCGCCATACCCCTTATGTGGAGGCTGAACCCCCTGTTGGGGGGGCTGTAGCCCTTGTGTGGGAGCTGAACCCCTGTTGGGGGGCCATAACCCCCATGTGGGTGCCATCACCCTGTGGGAGGGCAGCAAAACATGTATTCACGAATTCATGAAACATGTATTTAGAGTTAAATATTTTTGTGATAAGAGACATGCTTTAACACTGTAAGATATGTCAATAACATTGTCCAACTGATCTCTGTCTCACTTTCTCTCTCTCTTTATAGTTGTCTTTTGTTTTACTTGTGGAGGAACATGGATTTGGGGGTATTTTACAGAGTGACTTCGGGATTTTTTTTATCAGGGATTTTTCAGTTTTCCAATAGGGAACATCAGAATTCCTGCTAGGGAGGCCAGTGGCAGGACCCTGCCTCCTCAGAGCTGGCATCTTGGACCCAGCTGGCTGTGGCTGCCCTCCTGGCCAAATGGACAGGACATGCTTTGACAGTTCAAAGCAGATCACCACACCCAGAACATCTTCTGGGCAATAGTAATTGGGAGAACATTTTCTTGACCTTCAGAAAGCTTCAGTCATATACACATATATATATACATACACACACACACTCATATATATATATTTACATATATATTGCTTATTTAAACCATATATGTTGCTTATGCACATCCATCTGTGCATTCTGAGTTCAACCAAAAGTAGAAATACCAACATATGATGAAAAAGATGGTAGCACTTCCCACACTAATGCCAGACTAGCCAGAACCAGTAATTACTAGAAATGCAGGTTTGCGGTAGTATTCTCTGAGGCTATTTACAACACTACACTGGCATTTCCAAGGGTACTATTTTCTATCACATCCTACCCAGCCAGTCCTGCTTTGCCTACCTGCAAATAAGGCAGCAAAACAGTACTGAGGCTGCCTACTGCTGCTGCCATTGAACATGCTGGAGTTTGAAAATGGCAATGAGGGGGAACCTACCCTATGGCTCTACTGAGTGGTTCTCAACTTGTTTAGACTCAAGGACCCCTCCTTTGACTGAAGGCACCCCTTGGATGATGACAGCTCTTAGCTTTCACTCATTTTTTTCACTCATTATGTCTTAATGATGCCCAATATTTGAATAACTTTTTGGCTGCCACCACACATTGAATCCACAGTATCTTCCCTAAATTATAATAGCTAATTCAGAGATCATCATTGTGCATGTATAGCTGAGGTTATTTTTCCCCATACACAGTACTTTGCACTTGTCAGCACTGAAGTTCATCTGCCACTTCTTTGCCCACTCGCTCAGTTTTGTGAGATCATTTGGTAATCCCTTAATATCAGGTTGCGATTTGAGTACCTGGAATAATTTAGTATTATCTGTGAACTTTGAGATTTCTCTGTGCATGCAAGAAAAATTTTGAACAAAACTGGGTCCAGAACAGTTCCATGGGGAGCCATAATATTGATCTTCCTCCATCCTGAAAAATGACCATTTAGCCCTACCCTTTGTTTCCCATCTTTTAACCAGCTTCCAATTTATGAAAATACCTTCCCTTTAATCGTGTGGCAAACCTAATTTTTAAGACCCTCTGGCAAGGGACCTCATTAAAAGCTTTTTGAAAATCCAAACATATTACATCAAGTGGATCCCCCTTGTCCACATTACTCTGATGTGGGAAGCTCCCCAATACCTTCCTCAGTAAAAACTGATTAAAAGAATGAATTTAGCTTCTTTGCTATCACCCTATTATCTCTGACTGAACCTTTTTCATCTTGGTTATTTAATGGTCCTACTGATTATCTGTCTAGCTCCCTGTTTCTGTTGTATTTTATACAAATGCTTATTATTAATTTCAGCATCTTTTACAAGACATTCCTCAATTTCTTTTTTAGCCTTACTATTTTTTTTATATTTGACCTGCTTTCCTGTTTTCTTCATTTGAGCATGCCTTCCATTTTTTGAATGATGCCTTTTTGCATTTGGTAGCCTCTTTAAATCTGCTATTAAACCATGCAGGGTTTTTATTGGCCTATTTGCTACATTTTTTGATTTTCTGCATTCAGTTTTCCTGAGCCACAAATACAGTGTTTTTAAATAGCTTCCAGGCCATCTGCAGGCCTTTTTACGTGTTTGAATGCTCCTTTAAACTTATTTCCAATTAGCTTCCACATTTTTGTGTAATTTCTCTTTCTAAAGTTAAATATTGGAATGGTAGATTTTTTTTTTTTACTTTATCCTGCTAAGAGATTGAATTTGATTATTATGCTCACTATTATAAGAGGCCTCTATAGGCAGCCTCTGTAGATACAACAGGCCCCATGTGTTACTCAGGATTACATCTAGCATAGTTTCTCCTCTTGGAGGTTTTAAAATGAGTTGATATAGAAATCAGTAATTTACTATATTGAGACATTTTATCTCTGCATTTTGCCCAGTTGAGGTGATGTTCCCTATTATTTTTGTATGCCCTGCTTTGATTGCTTCTCTAATCACTGTTATCATTTCATAATCACCTTCAGTATCCTGATCAGGAGGTCAGGTACAATCCTAGTACAAGGGGGGGTTTAATTCAAGCGCCACATTTCTACCTACAGAGATTCTACTGTATTTTTCCTTTCAGTTAACATTGTTATGTTGTTACTGTGTATACATACAGTGCCACTCCTTCACCCACACATCCTACTCTTATCACTCCTATATAGTTTGTACCCCTGTATCATAGTATCTCATTGATTATGATCCTTCTACCAAGTCTATGAAGCACCTGCTATGTCAGTATTGCCATTTATTGCCAGGCATTCTAGTTCACTCTTCTTATTTTTCAGGCTTCTGGTATTTGTCTAGAAGCACTTATACATTTTGCTCCTCCTCAGTTGCCTGTTTTTGTGTGTTTCAGTTCACCAATGAATCTGACTTATCCTTACTATTGTCTGCACTTACACGTCCCACTTCTTTCCTATCCTTTTCAAGAGCATGTAGTTAAATAGCAGGGAGATGATATACTAGTATCCTGAAAAACACTTTGGCCAACATAACTTTAAATATGACTGGAGCTGGACCCCTTTCCATATATTGTTGAAGACTTAACCCTTTGACTGCAGAGAAATGCATATGTTTTCTATGTATTCTTACAAATATTGCAAGAAGCAAGGATTTCTTAGGGTGATATCTTTTATTGGAGCAACAGTATAGTTGAGATAGAGTTGGATAAGTTTTGAGTGCAAGATATTCTTCTTGAAAGATTCTTACATATATTTTCAGTTAAGGAGAATATTCGCAGCTCTCTGTCTCCTTCCTTCACCTTTACCCTTTCTATTTCTTCTGTCAGTCATGGATATTATTTTAATCACCTTCGAAGAGGTCATTGTTGGAGGAGAATTGTGTGTGGGGAGAAATAAATGGTGTAATAATTGTTCTTAGATGAAGGAGGAGGACAAGAAAAAATAAATACAGGTTCAGCTGTAATGCAGGCTTTGCCATTCCCAGATGTTGCAGAAACATCAGGATTGCGCTCTAGAAGAAAAATTGGATTAGTCACAATCTTGTCTACTAATGGACACACTCTGTGATCTTTAGAGCTTCATTTACTGGGTTAATAGTGCTTTGCCTGAGTTCCTTTGCAATGGGGAAAAAGGAAAAAAAACTGTAGGAAGACATATTCTGGGTGCAGTCCACAGCCACTGACACGAGTAATATCATATTCATCACAGACAGACCTCGTATCTCATTACTGCTGAAGAGTTTGCCCTCAAGGCATTTGAGCTCAGTCAGGCCAGGCCCCTCATGTGGAACCGTTCAGGTATATTGTGAAATGATTTAATGCGATAATAATGTCCACTTTGCGAGATAGATTATGTTTTTTATAGTGGCTGATGGTTAATGAATGATACATTAGCAAACATCACTAAAACATTATTGAGAAAATGCAGATGAGGAGATAGTAACTCCCTGATTCCCCTCCCCCACCCCTCTGGATGCATAAAAATGAAAAGCAAAAGAACTCACAAGGATTGAAAAAACATTTTTGTCAAGCTGCCAGCTCACTCACTATCTCCTTTTTAAGAGGAGGGAAAAGAGGTATTAAAAAAATGCTGTAAACATGAACTGAAATATCTCTTCTTAAATCAAATGAGAATCAATGAAAGTGCAAACCTGAACAAATACATTATATGTTGACCCAGTTTATTAGATGAAGCCGTTTACCCTGATTTGATTTATCTGGCAATACACTGCTCAGCTGTGAAATGAGATAAGAAGAGCCTATTCACCTTATTTACAATATTATAGTGGAGCCTGCTAGCATCGCTATGGTTAAGGGTCTGTGAGCATTTCCATTACAAACCCCTTGTTTTAGGGGTTTATAACATGGCCAAACATTCACTCTTGGCTGGAACACAGTTGTCTTCTAAGGCCTATTTAATCAATAAATGACTTCTACTGATTTCCTTTGAAATCAATCAATTGAGCTCAGACCCACAGGACCCTATTTTAAAAATAAAATGTGAAAGGATCCATATCTTGATATCCATATCCATGTGGGTATGCACATGTCTATTTTTCCATGTCTATATATATGGGGGGGATGTGTGTGTGTAATATATGTGTATAGCTATAAATATACACACTCACATTATTGCATGTTTATTTTACAAAACCTGGATCATTCCTATCCAGATCGTTTGTAACCTGCTTAGTTTGCAGAAGGTTGCTGACTTAAGAATGAGCTGTTCAACTGTTTGCTTCGACTTTCCTTTCAAGGGGTGCTGCTTCTTCACTCAGCTAGAGCATAACCATAGTCCCATGCATTTGTATAGAGAAACCATACCCTTCAAAATAAAAGCTGCGACAGTCCAGTGTCCCATGTAGCTACATATACTCCCCAGCTACTTTGCAAATCCCATTTTTTACAAAGGGTAAGGAACCTCACCCTGAGTTGAAGATCGACTAATTAGTATGTGCACTCCTATAAAACTAATTTACTCCACAGCAGGATAGTACTTGTAGGGTGCATCTACATGAGATGCTAAATGTGCAGTAGCCAAATACTACTGCGCAGTAGCGCATCACAACACAAGCTGTGCTAATATGCTTCTGCATAGTACTATTAAGCTACTGTACAGTAGTGTCATTAAAAAGGCATCTGCTGGTGCTACTACACAGTAACTCCAGTTACTGTGCATTTATTTAGTACTTGATTATACAAGTAAAATAAATACAAGTATAAATAAATACGCAGTAGCATCTCATGTAGATGCACCCCTAAATTACTATTTACAAGTACTATCCTGCTGCAAAGTAAACAACTCTACAGCAACGCATGTGTAGACACTGGGAGGGCTTACTGGAGCATGAGGGTGCTTCAGTACAGAGGCTGCCTGCCAGCTAGCCCCGCACAGAAGTGCTGTCATGCCCCAGCCAGTCCCTCCACAGCACACTGAGCAGGCCTGGGCTGGCAGGCTGACCCCACGGACTCCCTGCCGATCGGAGCTGTTCTGACCCAACTCAATGTGCTACACATAAATAAATTCCAGAGCTTATTGCTCCAGAGTTTATTGCTCCCATGCGCACGTTCAAATGCTGTGCCCAGAAGCAATAAACTCTGGAGCAATTCATGTACATTAATTGCGTGTGTTGACATGCCCATTTACACACATGACAACTGTTGATATCCACAGGCATTCTGGGAACCAAAAAAGGTTCAAAGAGCCAGTCCCACCAAATTAAATACCCACAAACATAAATCCAGATAAATTTTAATAGCTAATTTAATAATGACATATAGAGAAGACACACATGACCAAAATGCACAGGTTAGGTATATCAAGCAAATGATAAAATTGGTAAACAGTGCCTTCATCTACAGAAAAACAATTTTACTAACATTTGAGAAGACTGAAAATTAATTTCTCAAACTCTTTTATCTTTAAAAAAACTTTAGTAGGTGGCCAGATTGCTAGGGGAAAGGACTTCTCACCTATGTTTCAAAGTTAGCTTTAAAACAGCACTTGGTTCATGTTCAGCAAAAACCGTAGATCAAAGCTGAAGAGCAAAGATTCTGAGGTGAACCCAGATTTTTATACTCTGTTGTTGGTCTTGATATCAAAAAGCTTACTAAATAGAACATTTTTTTAAATGATCCTAACAGAGTTTACTCTGATGAATATTCATAAGCCTATTTTTATCCCCTATTTAAACTATATTTTGTCCTAAACCAGATCTAACTGGCATAAAAACACTAAATGTACTTTGAAAAACCTTTAGGCTTGTTCTTTTAACCTGTATTGCTCACCCCTGGCATTTTCTCATTTCCTTTTCCACTTCTCTTACCCAAATTTTGGTAAAAGAAATGCCATATCATATTGCATCTAAGCAGCTTGGAGTGTATTATATTCACAGTTGACACTCAGGCTGGCTTGGTTTTCTTTTCTTTTGCTCCTTTCTATGTTTAATATTTTGATTTGCCTTTTTATGTGGCTGATACATATTCCTAAAAGTTCTTTGATACACTGACAAAGCTAGGGGCAAAATTCTCAAAGCAAACTAAATGACCTATACTCTAAGCCCTACTGACTTTTCAAAGAGATTTAGTCTCCTGAGTCACGTTGGCACTTCTGAACATTATAGTATAGCATTCACCTCCCTGTGCTTTTCCAATAAATCTTCCTCAGTTCTTCCTTGGGTGGATTTTTCTCTACAAAGTGATTAAGAAAGAGTTTTCAAGATTAACATTTTTTTTGGCAGCAAAAACCTTCAAAATAAAGATTCAGCCCAAATTTTTTCATGTTAATCTACTAAAGGTTCTTAGCCCTGGCCTGAAAGAATTCTCCAGTTCAGGAAGAAAAGGCTAAATTTATCCTGCTGTGAAGCAACATCCTCCTTTCTACCAAGTTACATTTGTGTCAAGGTATAGCTAAACACTTCAAAGTTAGACATGGACATTTTGTTGTCTGACATAAACATACATTCATATATGTTCACCTGCTATACATTTACTGAAGCTCCACTGAGGTAAGGGGGCTACAGTGATTCATACCATCTCAGCATCTAGCCCATAATATCTATGCAGAAATCAGGTAGTGGTCTTCATCTAAGTAAACCATAGCAAATACAAATATTTGATTTCCACGCACGCATCAGTAATCTGCAAACAGGTAGTATTACATCAGGCAAAGGTGTCCACACATTTCCACATCTCTAACTTTGTTTATGTGCCCCCTTATATTCTGAATTGACCTTTTTAATCAAAACCCTTGACATTTTTACATTCCTCCATTGATTTAAATGATTAAACAAAATACCCTTACAGGAATTCCATTAATGATGAAGGGCAAGTTTTATGTATATTACATATTTTTACTTCTAAGCAGCCTTCAACTCTCCTGTTATGCCCCCTTGAAGAAGGGGTACGTAAAGGCTTGTCTAGCATCTCTCCCAATCATACAGTTAGTCCAATAAAAGACATCACAAAAAAACTTACCTCTTAAACCTTTCCTGGACCATCACAGCTACATTAATACTTCAGCCCTCCCTCAGTTCAATCCTCTGGCACAGAGGTGACCCTAACACATTTGGGTGTAAATAAAAACAAAGGTAGTTATGAAGTGTTAGCAGCTCAGTGTTCAGTGTAGAAGGTTGGTAGGATGAGATGGTAACACTTTCAGAATATATGAGCAGAATGGCAAGGTGCCCAACTTAATGTGCCTCAGGCCTCTAATCTGGATTAACAATGTCAGGTTGTTATTCTTCCCAACATGTGGAGGCCCAGGGACCTCGATGGGCTCCACACAGACACAGATGATCCCCTGTGCACACTCACTGCTGGGTCAGGACTAAATCAGATTTGCTCCCTGAAACACTGTTCTACATTTTTCAGTTAACATCTCCAAGTCACATCATAGTATATGTGGATAGTACAATGGACTGAAGCTTGCAATCTACTCCAGTAAGATTTCCATTAGAGTGGTGCATTGCCATTAAGTCCTCACTTAGGGTCCTGGAGTGTTGGCTGTAGCCATATTGGCCTAAGGACATAGGCAGACAAGGTTATTTGGTTATATGTGATATCCCTTATCAGAACAAACCAATAGTTGGAAAAATTGTTCTTTGCGGGCACAGGCACCCTTCTTCAGAGACAGGGAAAGCCAGCTGGTATTAGACTTTTCTCTAGGGTCAAAAAGAAGGTTAAGACACTATGAAAAATACAGGTCTGTGGAAACACAAGTGTGTGGCAGGGCAGATCAGAGGGGATAAGAGTTAATGGGTGTGAGACAGATGGGGTTGGGAGGACATTTCACTCCCATTTGTGCGGGCCGGGTCAGACCCCGGGCCCTTTCGTCGCTCTGCATGCGGGCTGTGGCCGGCAGCCTGGGCAGGCCGGGTCGGAGAGGGCAGGCGCCGAGCTAGAATTAGGCACAGACACGTAACGGTTGATTTTAAGATTGTTTACTTACACCAAGATGGTTGCGGTGCAGGCTGGAAAACTTGCTTGAGTTGCGGTTACAAAAGAAAACACGAACAATCACGTGGAGTTTGCTAGGCTCCACGCAGACAGAACTCCGGATGTCCAGGACAAGCGCGCGTCAAAATAGAAAACTCATCGATACGTCTTATAGAAAGTTACCGCTCGAAGACGGGAAGAGGTGGGCGGTGGATCAGGCCGCCAAACTCCTCTGAGTAACACACAGGGCTTCGATGACCCTGCCACGCACCCAGAGTCCCCACAAGATGGATGTGGAGTCCTCTTCGGCTTGGGCAGAAACTGCTCAAGCCTCTTATATGGCTAGCAGGCCAATCGCTAGCCGCCACGTGGGAATAATTTAGCACTAGCCAATTGCAGGGCATGAATTTGCATGCGAAGAGTGGGAATTCCTTTGCACCGTGCATTTCTGTGTTGCAAAGAAAATGCACCCTGCAAAGACAGCTGCAAAGTGGCGGGAACACTCTCCTTTGCACGCGGGTTCTCTGTGCAGCAGAACTCCTCCGTGCAATGAAGCTGTAAACCCACGGGGATAATTCTTAGTGCCGAAGCACACACAAAAAATCAGACCTTTGGGTCATGACATCCCCCCTTGCTGAAGGCACAATAGAATTATACTTCAAACCTATCATCCGGGTTATTAACAGCTCTGTCAATGGTTCGCGAAACTAAACGAGCAAAAACAAAATCAGTTAACAATAAAAGTTCATCCTCAAGGGATCAAATCAAATAATAGCCGGCACACACACATATACATAAAATCACATTTACAACAAAAAACTGGACAATCATGACTTCAGTGGGCATCATGGTGGAATCGCGCGTCAGGCCTTCATTTCTTTCGGTGATGTTGTCCCTCTCGGGGCCTCTCCACCACGCACTCCGAATCCCTGATCTGTAAAAGAACTCTCTTAAAATGGTTATTCACTACTATTATTTATAAAATCACACAGGACCGCACGATAATGCAGTCGATCAAACTTATTATCACTATTAAATACAGATATGTAAACACGATTCTATACTGGACAGCTCTTTGTCTTCACACTCAGCAACTCGACGAAATCGTCGAGGAGTCATCATCACCTTCTTCTAGATAGTGAAAACCTAACTCGTAGGCTAGCTGCCATTGTCCCGTGTCTCCCAAAATCCGAAGCTGTCGCTTATTAAGTCCAGAACGCTGCAGGAGGAATCCAAACATATATCGCTCCTCTTGCATTCTCTGGCGTAATACTGGACGTTTGGATTCGTGGCGTCTTGTGTTCTGAGCCTCAGTTGGGCGTTGACATTCCCGATCACTGGACAGTCTTGGCTCCATTAGGACGCGCAGTCTTGGCAACTGATGAAGGAGACTACTCACTGGATGATCAACCATTGGGTTAAGCACAATTCTCAAAACCATGATGTTTCTTTGCCCCTAGACTTTAAGACAACTATCTATGCTGTCGAGAGTCACCGGAACGGTTCCAGGGTCTCGCAGGTGACGATGAAGGCACGGTCGCATTCATTGGAGCGGTGTTAGTCCCAACGTGCATTCTCTTGGGTTCCAGGCGCAATACGAAACTCCGACAATAGCCAGTACAAGCTGTTCTGCACCGGTGTGCTCTGGTCGTCCGTCATGCCATGCGTGGGCCTTCTGTTCGATCACTCCTGCCACAAGCGCTGGAATTGGAATAGGCCAGTGAACGCTAAACGCCACCATGTCGATGTTGCTGACATGTCCCCTACTCCATGAAGCTTGTCTCACCAAGAAGCTTGCCTCTTCCTGGTCCAGGAGGTCGGACCCAAGCTCCACGACCAGACGTCCCAACCACACAGCCAGAGTTTCCTCGGGTCGGATCCTGGATTCTCTACACAAATTCTGCAGTTCGGCTCTGGAGCGAGCGTAATAGGTGGTAGCTTGAACTGCACTCTGCGGACCGATGACTTGGCTGCTTAATGCTGCAGGCTGATCAATTTCTTCGCGAGTCGTTGTTGTTGCTGTTGCTGTCTCTGTTGGAGCTGTAGTTATTGTTACAGTGGGGGTTGTTGCTGTTTCAGGTGGGAGGGGCCGATGCACTCCTCCGCTTGACTCCCCCTCCCTTTGGCAGAGGGGCGTGGTCAGCAGAATCGACGCTGTGTCGCTGGGCGGAGTTACTGGCCGAACCCTCGCGGGCTCTTCCGAAGCTCCATCCCTCTCTTCCGGCTTCTCCACGCGGTCTTCCCTCTGCTCGGCGCCATCTTGTTGGGGCATTTTAAGATCCCCTCTCTCAGCTGCTTCTCCGACCGCCCGAATGGCCATATGCAGCTGGGTTTTCAAACTTAAAGTTTTATTCATCAGATCTGTCATAGTCTGAAAAGTTGCATTTAATTCTTCCCCCTTGTCACACCGTAGGACCACTCTCTCATCTGCGGCGCGGTCCTCCGTCTCCGGGTTTTCGCGGAGCTCGGACAGACGATCACAACCCCTCAGTCTGGGTATTACCATGCAAGGAGAAAGCCATCCGATCAGCATTGGCTCTCCCATCTCCCGGGCACACCGCGAGCAACAGACACACTCCCGGGTGGGGGTCAGGCTTACTGCACTCGCCGGGTCGACTTCGGCGAGGGTCACAATATCGAGGGGCCTGTACAGGACCCGCTCATCACTCATGATACACCCGAACGCTGCAGGGTGAAGATTCACTTCTCTCCCTTCTAGGGCTCCAACTTCGGGAGCTCCTTCTTCTCCCTTTAGCGAAAGGTGTCCCCAGATATATCTCCTGCCCGTTCCGCCCGCCTGGTGGTACACGATGTGTGCCTCCAGTTCTGCGACGCTTGCTACGCTGCGTCTCCCACTTCTCCAAGGGCAGTTCTCAACTAATTCTAACTCTAGCGAGCCCTCTCCTGATCCCATCCTCGTCGCCATATGCGGGCCGGGTCGAACCCCGGGCCCTTTCGTCGCTCTGCACGCGGGCTGTGGCCGGCAGCCCGGGCAGGCCGGGTCGGAGAGGGCGGGCGCTGAGCTAGAATTAGGCACAGACACGTAACGGTTGATTTTAAGATTGTTTACTTACACCGAGATGGTCGCGGTGCAGGCTGGAGACTTGCTTGAGTTGCGGTTACAAAAGAAAACATGAACAATCACGTGGAGTTTGCTAGGCTCCACGCAGACAGAACACGAACAATCACGTGGAGTTTGCTAGGCTCCACGCAGACAGAACTCCGGATGTTCAGGACAAGCGCGCATCAAAATAGAAAACTCGTCGATACGTCTTATAGAAAGTTACCGCTCGAAGACGGGAAGAGGTGGGCGGTGGATCAGGCCGCCAAACTCCTCTGAGTAACACACAGGGCTTCGATGACCCTGCCACGCACCCAGAGTCCCCACGAGATGGATATGGAGTCCTCTTCGGCTTGGGCGGAAACTGCTCAAGCCTCTTATACGGCTAACAGCCAATCGCTAGCCGCCACGTGGGAATAATTTAGCACTAGCCAATTGCAGGGCATGAATTTGCATGCGAAGAGCGGGAACTCCTTTGCACCGTGCATTTCTGTGTTGCAAAGAAAATGCACCCTGCAAAGACAGCTGCAAAGTGGCGGGAACACTCTCCTTTGCACGTGGGTTCTCTGTGCAGCAGAACTCCTCCGTGCAATGAAGCTGTAAACCCACGGGGATAATTCTTAGTGCCGAAGCACATACAAAAAATCAGACCTTTGGGTCATGACACCATTAACTCCTACCCCTTCTGATCTTCCCTGCCACACATTTGCATTTTACAAGACCTGTATTTTGCATATTAGAGTAAGGTTCTATTTGAGCCTAGAGAAAACACTAACTCCAGCAGACTCTCTTATGACTGAAGAAAGGCATCTGTGCCCAAAAGCTTGCAAAGAACAATTTTTCCAACTATTCAGTTGGTCTAATAAAAGATATCACATTTACCTAAATAACCTTGTCTACTTAGAGTTCTGACATTCAGCCGTGTGTCCATACATTTGAAATCAATCCTGTCTTCCTATCATACCAGGAGTATTTCATTTGTAGTGTAGTCTCCAGTAAATGCCAGACTTAAGAAATATGATTAGACTTTTCATCTACAAAACCTGTTTTTAAAACAAATCTAATCCAAAGATAGTGGGTATCAGCATAATTTGTTTGCCTACTCTAGTGGGTTTTGGATCAGGTCCTGAAAGAATCAGTATGAAAGTGGTCTTTGTTCACCAGCATGAGGAGAACAGGGCTGTCTCTGCCCCACCGTAGATGGGAAACTGAGGACTACAGGTATTGCCAAAACCGTCCTCACAATAGGACAATTAGAAATAAGAAGATAAAAGAAACTGTCATTGTCAGGGACAATGATTTGTTAGAAAGAAGCCCTCACTGGGCAGGTACTGGCTGTCTTTACCTTTTATGGACTCAGTATCTTCCTTCTAGATTTAAGGTAAAATTTACAAAAGTGCTTAAATGAGCTAGATGCACAATTTCCTGTTAACTTTTAATGGGACTTCTTATATCGAATTTATCTAGTACTTTTGAAAATCCCAACCTGATCCAGCAATGAGGCCTAAGAATTTCAAACTAAAAGTGGCAGCCCAGGCATTCAGTGAAATCCAAGGAGAGAAAGTACTGAGTCTTCTTCTGCCAGGACCAGTGGTTTGTGCTGTTGCATAAATAGTATACAGATGGGAGGACTGGACACATGCACTATTCCAATGTCAGAATTTGGTAGATCTCTGAAAAATAACTGGTGTCTGGATCTTCTGCCTGACTCAGTTGCCTCCTGGGCATACTACCTCATTTTAATCTGCCTCAGAACCTGTCCCTGGTTATGGATATACAAGGATGGTATTTGAACCATAGCACTTTTCTCTTGAGCTGTGTTCAAGAGAAAAGTCTACAATACTGTTTCAAGACTGAAGCAAATAGGAAGCACAATCATGGTGCCAATTCACTCCCAAATCTAGGGAACAAACCACAGAAGATGGTTCTCAGCCATAACCAAGGGAAATTTATTCCCCTGTCTTCCAATTTTTCCAGGTATGTCCCACATGGTCTGTCTCCTCACTCTGCGATCCTACATGGTTCCATCCTCCTTCTTGTCTGACCTCACATGGCCCCTTCCTTCTCACCATCAGTTCCCACATCATCCCTCCTCCCCTGTGCAAGTCCCCACATATCCCCTTTGGGCTCCTGTAATAAACTTAAATGGGCTTCCTAGTTCCATCTGCCTGTGCTGGTAATTGGAGTCAAAATGTTCTAGGGCTCCTAATCAGCAACTGAGCTAGTAACTTCTTAATATCATTATATCCTGTGCAAGAAAAGCATTGCTATATTTTCAGAGATCTGAGGGGCCCTTAACTGGTCCCAAATTACCCACCTAGCCCCAGATCAGAACCTCAACCTTTAAAGAATGATTGGTTTCATAGGAAGAAACTCAGTCACCAAGGAAAGCTGAGGTCCTGGGAGTCAGGATCTCTATTCCTGGTATGTCACAGGATCTACTGGCCCTTCAGGACATTGGGGTTCAAGTACATCGGTACCTGGCTTTAGCCCACCTCCCTCAGCTGAGGAAATTAATGAGGGTCATGTGACTAAGAACAAGGCCAGCTGGGGGACTGTGTTGTTCTGAACTCTGGCAATCAGTCATTTTTTTAAAGGGGGGAGTGATTGTGAAGCCTCCTGCAATGTAAAATCTGATTAACTGGGGAGGAATGGGAAACAGGGATGGTGCCAGGGCTCATAGCCAGACCATGTAAAGATACCTATATGGCTCTTCTCCTGAGCTGCTATTTAGCTTTTGGGCAAATCACATTTCTGCATCCTGGGTTATTTGCCTATCAAATAAGTACTGGTAATGCTGACCCTTCAGCTCCTCCTTCTATGTAATTGCTTGGAGTTTCTATGACAGGGTGTGGTGCTGGAACACATTAGTAATTGGCCCCAACTTTATCGACCCCAGGTCCCCAATCCCAGGTGTATGTGGGGTGGGAGAGAAGTAGCATTACATCCCCAGATCTTGTGTGGGACATTAGAGCCTCCTAGGAGCATCAACTCCATCCCAGACCTCACTTTCCATGCATTTAATTATTCTTGGAAATGGATTTGACCCTTTAAATGGATTGTCCTGGCTGCTTGTGTTTAATACAGCTCCAGCCATGCTCCAACCACTGTGATGTGGTGGTGGGCAAAGCTAACCAAACTCTGGCGTGATCCACCAATGCATCTCAAGCAAAACCAGGGAAGTCATCCTCCTGCTTTACTCAGCCCTGGTGAGACCTCAACTGGAGTACTGCATCCAGTATTGGGCCTCCCACTTCAGGAGGGATGTGGAGAAGCTTGGGAGAGTCCAGAGGAGAGCCACCTGTATGATCCAAGGCCTGGAGGGAAGGCCGTACAAGGAGCAGCTGAGGGACTTGGGGCTCTTCAGTCTGGAGAAGAGAAGGCTCAAAGGGGACTTGGTGGCAGCCTACAACTTCATACGAGGGGTACATCAGGACCTGGGAGAACATCTGTTCACCAGAGCTCCCCAAGAGATAACAAGGTCTAATAGCCATAAACTCCAGGAAGGCTGATTTAGACTGGATATAAGAAAAAAGTTCTTTATGGAGCATGTCCAGGGTCTGGAACAAGCATCTACTCCGGACTCCTTCAAAAAACAGCTGAATTTATTTCTTCCTGGGGTCACTTGATTCCAGCTGACTTTCCGCCTATGGTGTGGGGGGCTGGACTTGATGATCTCATGAGATCCCTCCTAGTCCCTAATGTCTATGAAATCTATTAAATCAGACCCACACTATGGGATCCTGACTGAGTTCCAGAACTGGGATGCCAAGGTCCTTGTTGCTATCCTGTCAAATACCTACTGTTTCCCAGGCCAGTGGTGGAGGAAGGGAGCCCTTCACGTGCCATGCCTATCTCATAGGTGGGCATGAGGGTTACATAATGAGCAGTGGTGGGCGGGGCAGTGCTTTTAAGTCCTTTAAAGTACGAGGATTCAGGGCTTATCTATGTTTAGAAACTCAACAACTTTTGACCTTGCTTTCACTGTCTGCCACTTCTTGGGGTCAGGTGGGCATGGCCGTACTAATTGTACTGGTGAGAACCACCCTTGAAACCAACCATGTTCTGAAATCATTTTCAGAAATGCTTGGCACTATTTACTCCCTATCAAAATACCATTCCCTGTACTGGACCCATGACACGCTCTGATAAAGGGTTAACCATTTTTAATGTTTATGCTGCTTTTGTAGCATAAAAGGGGGTCAAAATTTTTTACATCAGTTTGTACAGATTTCACAGATCCCTTGATTTTAAAAGCCAGAGGCAGATATCATACCTATCTAGTCTGATTTCCTGTATGACACAGGCCCCAGACTTTTACTTCGTCATTCCTGCCACAAGACCACATCTTGAATTGGATCTAGAGTATAATTATTAGGAAGACATTTCTGGAACCTTGGAGTTTAGTTCCTAATTCCACAGCCCGACATCTAAATCAGCATGCAATTCATGGCATAAGTTGGTCTGCTCCAGGCAGGAAGTTACAGACCCATAATGAAAATAATTTTAAAGCACTATTTCAAGTTTCATGATATTACTGTATGCAGTAATAGCTCACTAAACTCCATAACCATTTTATAGTATTTACCAGTGTATTTTTATAATACACCTCTGCTGCAAAAGGTAACAAGCAGTTGTTGTTCTTTCATAAATAATGAATGGAGCCCAATTTGACTGTTCACACAGAACTTTGCACCATACAGTAATGAAGGTTACAGTTGGATTTACCTGTGCAGGTAGAAGTGAGAAACCCTGAAAGCTTATTTATATTCTCTCTCTCTCATCAGTGTTTAGTGCTCAACTGAATGCATTGTGTTAGGCAGAAATTTGGTATGGAGACTGACCATTTTACCCAGATGCATTCATTCTGTCCTATAGATTCCCAGATGCATAAACATGAAGTGTTGCTGCACTTGTCTGTACACCAAATAAAAGAAATATCAGCACTTTTTCCTGGCAAAGTCAGCATCTCATTAACTGTTACTAATGTCCTGAAATGGTGGCTTTGCCCACAATTTAAAATGTAGGCACACACTATACACTACAATGTATATTCTACCTTGTGTTTGCATTACCTGGTACAGTCAAAGAAATGGTATTTAAAATCAACACATAAAACTGCACTTGTCACAACTCCTCCTGTATTGCCAATACAGTCCAGCAAAGTCAGACTCTCTTCTCATGAATCATGCATGGAGTCTGTGGAGCATATAAAAACTAAAGGGAAATGTGACACTTGCATGACCTGGTTTTGATGGATAGAGCTGTACTGGTCTATGAGCTAATAAAGGAAACAAAACCAATCACATTAATTTTATTTTAAATTATCAAAACAAAGAAAAGGGGAATTCACACAACCCAGTAACAGTTTTTATATGTGTTTGTGCATACAGGCAACGTATAATCTTCAAAGCTGATACATTCTAACAATATGATTTATGATTACTTCTCTCCCTTTCACTAAATGTGTAATGTCAGGTATATGTCTGTCTTCCCCTCTTTGTCAGCTCATTTTTAGAAGTCTGATATAGAGCAGGTATCTATAGTTTTGCTTTACATGCATTATGCTTTTCACTAAAATAGAGTTTAGTAAATAACTCCTACTGGGGACAGAACTTTTAAACTTCAGTCTTTGTGTTAAGCCAATAGGACTAATTCTTCTTATTTAGACAGGTGTGTGTAATTGAAAATCTGTTTTAAGAAGAAAGTCAAATCCAGTATCAATAATAGAAAACTTATGTGTTATGGTTGACACTGTGCTAATGCTAACAGTGGATGCAAGCATGATCCCTGGAGTGAAATTTTGATCACACAAATCATATTATCACACAGATCATGAATGTTGCGTACCCCCAAAGACTGAGGGAGGGCACAGTGACCACCTGCAGGTGGTGGTATCGGTGGCAGGGGCATGGTGGCAGCAAGCAGGGAGCTCCCGCAGGTGGCCACGACAGTGTCAGCAGTGGGGGAGGGGGTGGCGAGCGCTGACCACTGGTCAGCGACCACCCACAGACTCCACCAGTGGTGTCGGCAACGAGGGGGAATGGCAAGCAGCGACTGCCCATAGGCACCACTGGCAGCATCGGTAGCATTTTTTTCAGGGGGTGCACCGCCAAGCTCAGGGGGTACCTGTACACGCGCATGCACCCCCTACATGTCACCAATGACACAAATGAAATTCATGTGCTTGACTGTTCTGGTTGTGTGGCTCTGAGGATTAGAGCCTCATTTTAGGTAAACCTCTAGTAGTTTTAAATGCCAAAATTTAGAAACTTGAAGGAAATCATCAATGATTTCCAGCACCATTTACTATAAGGGGAATGCTCAGAACATTTAAAATATAAGGTACTTCAAGTCGTGCTCCTAAAACTTGAGACACCAAGAACAACAGAAAGTGTTGGCACGTGTGTTTTACCCTCTTCTGGCACTGCTAGAAAATATATACTTATTTGTTTTCAAAATTTACATGTCCAGCTTTGAATGAAGACAGGGCAGATAGTACAGCGCTGAAATGGAAGTGGCAGAGTAGAAAGCAACAGAAATAATTACAAAATATGGCATATAGAAAAGGGAGTCATTTATACGCCATGCCTAACTCACAGTTGGGCCTGAGGTTCAATTAATGAGCTGAGGCAGGAGGGGCAGTGCTCTGAAATCCTACAGTGAAGGAGGAGTCAGGGCATATTAATATTGGGGAAACTCAGTGGGCCTTGATCTTGTTTTCAGTTTGCCACTCTCTGGGATTGTACTCACTTAGCTGGGCTGGCTGCCCCTTTGTGCAGAGCTTTCAAACCTACTTTGAAAGTTGATACTTTTGTTTCTTAAGTATTTAAATCTCGTTTGTCTCAGATGTTGTTCAGAGAGATTTTTGGGGTGGGGGAATGGAGGGAGGTTCCATTATTCCTTAAGGAAATTCAATTACATAACTCTCCTGACGATGTACTAGTCTTGTCTTTCCAGAAAAAAAACCTACACCATCAGGGTATCTGATGTTTACCCATGAAGTGTGATTGTATTTTGACATAGAATTCAGTTTGCAGAGTTTTTGATTGCTTTTTCAAAGCATTTCAGACTTGTCTGTGGCTCTTACTTTTATAAATGCAGAAGTTCAATTGTGTTCATTCTCTCCATTATCCTAAAGGTATATGAACTTGATAAATATTCTACTTCAACTCCATTTAAACCATTCAACATTATACACTGATCTCCAGTTGCGGACACGGGGCACTACTACAATAAAAAATAAATACATAATTAAAAAATAGATCACGCATTTGTCTAAGCTATCCAGAACTCTGAAGTCTGTTGAAGTAAGGGGGAAATCTCACATTGTTGTGTCCTTCCAGTAACACCTAGGAGGTACTGGCACCAGGACCCTGTGTGCTAAGCACTGTCCAAATACAGTCCCTGCCCCAATAAGCTTACCATCTATTCTAGGTGAAAGATAAGAGGCTAGGTGGATATAGATAGATAATATGCCCTGGGCAGTGTAATTCAAATGATCTCAGGAATATTTCTTAGCATGTTCACTGGCAGAGCAGATGTGTGAATGGCATTCTGGTACCTCTGACTATAGACCTAGTTAGCCAAGAAAGAAAAAAGAGAAAAAAACAAAATGAAAGCAAAATATATTGACGCATTTCAGAATCCTGAGAAAGTTTCAGACTAAGTTTGAAACTAGGAATGGATGACATTCAAAGTGGAAGGTGTCTTTCTTTTTCTCTGCAAACCTGTTCACCGATCCTTAACCACCACCAAGGTCTACCTAGTGGAATGAACACAAGGGAAAAATGGTAGCACATTATCATTTTCTATTATCATTTTTTAATGATGATAATGAGTGGGACCGTGCAGTATTAGCCATTCATAAAGCAATAAACATTCAGATCCCAGGTTTTTTGGCCCCTCATCATGTTGATTCTGGTGTTTGGAACACACTGAGCAACACCAAGGTGATAGGAGGAGGATACTTCTAAATAATATGTTGCCTTGACTTCATCAGGCTTGTTTTGTCTGGCAGATGAATTATGTAAACCTTCCCCACCCGAAACTGTTTCAAGTCAATTAATTGTTGTAATTACTTAAGATTTCTTTTTAATGAATATGACTCTCCAGGGATTAGATGATATCCTGTCATCGGTAGGCCTGATAAATGAAATGTGATTTGTGGCTTGCTGCACACTGAACCCTTGTACTTGAACACTGTCTCTCCTTTCTATGTGCTCATTAAATGGAAGAAATGCCCTTGATGGAGATAGAAACATTTGTTATAGTTGGCCCCAGTAAGAATTGATAGTGAGTGAATAAATCCTGACTGTAACCCCTCCTTCCTTCTTTTCCTTTGAATATGGGGCCATGTTATCATGCCAACATTTATTCAAGCCGAATATATGACCCCAGTGAGGTTACTCAATGTAATTGCTATTAGCTTGGCTGTTCCATCTTTCATCTCCATTAGGTGCATTGAAATGTGAAGGATTAACAGTCATTTGGTGCTGAAGGGAACCTGTGCTGTATGATAAACCAAGTTGAATATTATAGCCTCCTTTCCTCCCCCACACCTTTCATTTTCCACTCCACACTGCCAGATATGACAGGCATGACAGGTTCCTTTTATTGGTGTGCAGTACCTCATTTCCAATGTTCCTCTAGAAAAAGAAGCTGGCTGGTGCTACTGCTGGAGACAGACAGTTTGAGACAGCATGACAAAGACCCATGAAGCCTGCCCTGAACTCTTACAAACAGTGTGACTGCTTTATATGACAATTCCAACTAACCTTTTCCTCCCATGCTCATGTACATGACATAATCTAATCACCCAGGCTCTGAAAATATAAAGCAGGTAGGATTTTCTGTATTTAAATTCTATTGGCAAAAAGAGGATTATTGCTTTTACTGCAAGACCTTTTACTGAATACTTGTGGATACATAAACAACCAAATTTAATAAACTGGATAGAACAAGGGTTTGGTTGGGTTATAAGATGGTGTGCTATGGGTTCTTTTAGATTACAAGCAAAGGCCACTTAGACCATTATAATACAGAAAAGCCAACACCGATCAAACACCAATATTAAAAATACTTATAAAATTTCCCTGAAAAGTGCTCTATGATTCTCTTCGGGTCTGGTCCACTGAAATCAGTGAGTTTTGGAAGAGAGAATGATGAGACAACTTTTACTTTCTTCAGGGTGCGGACACATGTAACAGTTGAACCATTCCCAAATGTCAGTGATTGGGAACCAGTTCTCAGTTGCCACAGGTCAGTGGTTTCCACACACATGCAGTGCCTTCAAATGGTCACCTTTTAAGCATTTAAGTGCTGTGACTCCAACACACATGAGCTCTCAGCCCAATATACCCTGCAGTGAGTCAGTGGGAAGGAATGCCTGCACCCATGCTTTTGGGTTTACACAGGTTGAGTTATGACAGATGGGTTTTCTGCTTTCCCATCTCTCCTAAACATAAGTTCAATAAACTTCCATACTCTACAATTAACCAAAGTCTTCAGGGTGCTTGCCTGATTTGGGTGGCAGAGGGGTCCCAGAGCTGCAGGGGCCTAAAGAGGGGGCATGGTCAAGTAGAGAGTGAGGACACAGCTAGCTTTTAGAAAACTAGCTTGAGGAGTGCAAGGGAACTCATTGATTTTAAAAGTGCCCACAAAAAGTGGGGAAAGGCAGCAGTAGAATTCTGGCCACAGACCAGTTGTAGCCAGTGGTGTGGGGAAAGGGAGGAGTGATGCACTGTGAAATACCTGGAGGACAAATCACAGCCATGTCACAGAATACTTAGTGTCCATATGTAACTCATACCCAGTTCACAGTGCACCAGTTCAAAAGCATACCTGATTTTCCAGTTATACTTTTGAACCATTCCAGACATTTAAAATTGATTTCATGGACTTGTACATTTATCTGCTTCCAGTTTAAACCTCATTTAAACTGGGCTAAGTGTTACATGTGTCCATACACCAAATTCTACCAGTGAAGGCAATGGGATTATCCAGTGAAAGGAAAGTAGACTATGGCCAAATAATCTTTTCCTCAGAGCCACTGAGTACATAATCAAATACAGCATAATATACAAAAATATATGTTTATATACTTTTCTTTATTGCAGTAAGGAACAGTAGTTCTCTTACATTCTATAGTTTTCCTGATAGCAGTGGTGGTATTTCACTTCCATTACTACATAGTGGGCACATCCATGCAAGCGTGCACGTGCATCTTACAGAGTCTCAAAGCCCTTTGAGACTCTGCAAGAGGCACGCGTGGGAACAAACAAATGTTCCCCATGCTGCAAGCTTGTAGTGTGGGGGCAAAATTAGACCCCTGGATTCAGGGGTCAAAAAAAACTGTTCCACAGAACAGGGCAAGGCACAGTCCCAGACTGTGCCTGGAGGCAGCCAGGGAGGTGGTCCTCCAGCAGAGATGCTCTGGTTTCTGGCCAGAGCGTCTCTGTGGCCCTCCAGGGGGTAGCTGGAGCCCTGAGGGGGGGGGAGGGCAGTCCATGTTCTGTGTTGTGAGGCTGCACCCTGTGGAGGCCAGAGGACCCACCCCTCCTGAGCAGCGCCCCCACAAGGTCCCCCCACACCCAGTCCCCCTGCCATCTCCCCACACACCAACCCACATCCCCCAACATCCCTCCACACCCACCCACCTTCTCCCACACCCCTTCCTGCAAACCCCATATCCCCCCACCACACACCCATCATGTGAGAAGAAAACCAAAAGCACACATCAACACATATAGATATTTAGAATTTATTTTATTATGATGATAGATACACTGGTAGGCTTCCAAATTGCTTTAACGTTGTAAATATATCAATAAAACATTGCCCAACTGATCAATCTCTCTCTCTCTCATATATATATATATATGAGAGAGAGAGAGAGAGAGAGAGAGAGAGAGAGAGAGGAATATATATATATATATATATATATATATATATATATATATATATATATATATATATATATATATACATACACACACACACACACACACACACACACACACACACGTAGAGTGGTCTTTGTTCTAATTTTGGAATTAGTAATTAGGAATTACTTTGTTCTAATTTTGGAAGAACATGGATTTTGGGGTATTTAAAAAAAATGGATTTGGGATGCTGCTGCAGCAGTCCAGCTGGCACAAAGGGTAGTGTCCCCAGATACCAGTTGGCCGGACCCCAGAAGCTCCTGTCTATTAGTCCATCTGATTACCAAGGGCAAGGCCCACCTGGCTAATTAATAGCTCTTTTTTATGGAGGCTAGTGGACGAATGGAACAACTAAATTCTTGGGACAACTAATAAAAAAAAAACAGGATAGGAGTGTCGTGTGGGTCAAAGGGTCAAAATATGAAAATAAGTACACCTGAGGGGAACACTGAGCAGAGCCCCCTGGGCCACACCCACCGGTCCTCAAAGGCATCCAAGGAGCCGGTGGATGCGGCCCACTGGTGCTCTGCCCAGAAATGTGCACGGACAAGTGAAAGGAAAGCAGCCCCGCAGTATCCAAGCACCTTCCTGGCCAGAGCCTCCTTCCTGGTCAAGTACAAGAGCCACTTGGCCAGGGCCAGGAGGAGGTTGACCAGGAGGCCCAAGGACTTGGTGGGGCCCTGGATGGGGTCACCAAAAACAAAAAGGTGGGGGATGAAATTCAACCAGAACCTCAAGAGGAGGTTCTGGAGGTGGAGGTGGTAGGGCTGCAACCTGGCACACTCAAGACCCCAGAAGCTCCTGATAGCGAGTAGCCCTGAGCTGCTTGCTAGGGCAGGTTTTTATATTGCCAGGGCCAGCACATGGCAGGTTTTTATACTGCTGGGGCCAGCACAGATGCTGGCCCCAGGCTGTAGCTCCCCCTGGCTGAAAATCTAGGAGGAGCCAGGCAGAGTTATATTGCCCCAGGTGGCACAATTTGCCCCACACCAAAGTGTATGTCTGGGCATATGTGCTGAGGCAAAAAGCTCTGGCTCAAATTTGCACCACTTCTATTTGAGCTGCTGCAAGCGTACATACCTATATGTGTGGATGTGCCCAATGGGTACATCTACACATGCGCTTTACTGTGGAATTGACTAATTAGTTCCACAATAAAGCCTCACAGTCTACACGTGCCCGTATTAGGGCACAGTAAACTAATTAATTCTGTTGTAGGATAGGGCTGTTTGGGACAAGTACTATCCTACAGCAGAGCAATTACTTGCACCTGCCACCTAGCCCCACACTGTAGCACCATTGTGCCCCCTCCAGCCCCTCCATCACCCAACTCCTGGGGCTGACCCCCTGGGTCTACTGCCAGCCTGGGTCAAATTGCTGCAGTCCCAGGAGTATGTGAAGAAACTGTGCCCAGGAAGCAGCTAACTCCAGCACAAACTGCACTGGAGTTTATTCAAGCAAATTAATAGCACATGTAGATGTGTCCATATGACAAGGGTCCATCCTGTGCCTGTCTAATGGAAGCCTGACCCTCTGTCTCTGGGCTACCCACCCACCTCTCTCTCCTGCCATGCCTTGATGGAACAATAATTATGATATTACTCAGCTGAGAGACTGCCCATTTAATACCCCAGTGCTAGGGGTCACTATCCAGCGCTCCAAACCTTCCCTACATGGTGGCCCACACCTCACAGATGGTATATAAATGCTGACCTACACCCTAGCGCATTGGGTCGGCTCACTCTCTATCGCTGTGACTCATGGCACTGGGGTCTGCCCCCTGTCTTTGCGCCAACTAGTGCTGTGCCCCTGGGTGCTGGGGTCCAATCACCCCCTGTCACAGCACCCTCCGGTGCTGGGGTCTGATCACTCCCTGTCACAGTGCCCCCCAGTGCTTGGGCTTTGTACAGTAGTGTGCCCCAATGAGGCCTCCTCCCCCCCAAATACCCTCAGCCCAGTCCACCCACTAAACAATAACATAAATATGAGCCCTGTGGCTATACATAATACAAGTCCTATAAGCCACACTCTGGCTCCTTAAAAACCCCAAACTGCTCCTCAAGCATTGACTACCCTCCCAGCTCTGGGTACCTTGTAGACTCCTGGAGCCTCATTAGCCATAGCAACAGTCTGGCCAGCAGCCACAGCATTCCTGGGTATTTCTGCTGTGCAGGAGCTCTCTTCCCCTGGCCTCTTGCCAGAGACCTCCCCGTACCAGCCTCGGCCCTGGGGTTTATATGTGCCCAGAGGCCTATCCCCTTCCTCTCAGCTGACTGGCCTGGGTGATTGGGCTATTAACCCCTACCTTCCTGGTGCTTGGTGTTCCTGTAGACCCAGGTCTTAAAGGGGCAGCCCTGCCTCTTAGTAACAGGGCTAGGGTTCCCTGTTACAATCCAGTCTTGACCTTTCCAAGCTGGCATGAAACATTCATCTTCTCCCAACCTCAGCTGCCTTCAGCAAGGTGCCCCCAGCTCTGGAACTTTTGACAATCTGACAAAGGCTTCTTCCTACATGTCAGCTCTTGTTATCTACTTTATCTTTTTGACATATGACACACTTGTCAGCTCACATTCTTTTCAGGAGCTCCCTTTGTTTGTCTCTTCACAGGTGGGAGACTCCACATCCTTGTTTTAGCAGTGTGCAGAGCATACGTGCTGCCGCAGTTACAGCTGCAGCGGTTCTTGATGACTTGATGACCTTTCCTTGCCTTCACTGACTAAAAATCAGTTACAGCTGCAGCCTTTCTTGCTGATTTGCTGAACTTTTTTTTTTTGCCTTTAGTGACTAAAAATCACTTTTCCCACTGCTGGCAAAGAGAAGCATCTTATTTGGGATTGCTTCTAAACCAGTCACAGTAGAGTGGCTTCATACCCACTTTGTGACAGACATCTTAACGATTAATACTCTCCCAACCATTGTTTGTAGCTTGCTGCTAAATTAGGGCCTCTAATTTGTTGCACTTAGCTGCTCACCTCAGACTTGTTCTTTACTGTATTTACTCAAATATAGGATGACCCTAAATATAAGATGACCCCCCAATCATTAGATTCTATATAGGAACAATTTATAAATTCGTTATACTTTTCCAGGTATGGAATCTAAGTATTGGAGGGTTGTCTTGAATCCTCCCCCCAGCCTCCTGCTACAGCATGGAAAACAGTGGCTGGAGGGAGGGGTGGGGGAAGTCAGGTAGCCCCCTTTCCCTCTGCCCTACACATTTCTTCTCCCTGAGGTCTTTCTGCCTCCCTGCCTCCTGTATCCTACACCCCCAGCTCCCCACCAACTCTGACATCTAACTCATTCTGGCTTCACCTTCAGAAGCTTAACATCCAGGGTCTGACCCTGGATGGCAGCAGTGGCAGAGGCTGTGACAGGGCCAGGCCAGCTGCCACTAAGGGTACATATAGGCGGGGTGGGTTGATCTAAGTGCCAACCTGTGCAGACTTTCAGGGAGGTTAAATGGGCAAAAAATAGTACATCCAATCAAAATGAGTTCAGGTGAACTAACTTAGATCAGGAACAGGTTAGCTTGTTCTAGTGAACATCTGCACACATTTGAAACTCAGCCCCAGGGCTGGGAAGCCCAGGCACTCACCCCAGCCCTAGGGCTGCACTCTTCCTTCACTTCCCCACCCTAATGACCAGGTTATTTTTAGCCCCCTGACCTCCCCAACCCTGGACAGACAACCGCTTCCACAGACCCACCAGCCCACCCAATCCCATCAGTCCCCCCTACCCCCAAACAAGTCAAACCCCACTGTGGACCTGCTAGACCTCCCTGATCTCATCCTCCCTCCACCCTGAGTTACTTACATGGGCTGTGTCATCCAGCCCACAAAGCTCCCCATGGGATCAGAAATTTGTCAGCAAACAAGCAATGGCAGCATCTATTGCCACCATTCTGGAAACTGTGGCAATTAATACTTACACTGTTTCCCTGCTGCCAAATGTCTGGACCAAGAGGGAGCCCTGCACATTGGATGGCACAGCCCCCATGAGTCACATTCACCCTGCAGACTGGAGGTTGAACACTGCTGTCCTAAATCAATGATGTTCTTTTGAAACTTTGCCCAAAAAACTTACTGTCACTATATCTTACCTTTTCACTAAGCCAAAGCTAAAATGTTCCAACCTCTAACCTTCAGGCATTATACACTGAAGGGTCAATTGAGAAAGATGCTTATGAATAAGACTACTTTTAAGCATATAAGGAGCCCCTTTGGTTGCAGCTGTCTGAACTATCTTGACTTGACCTCTGTCTTCAATGGGGCAATTCATCTGCTTAAAATTGGGCATGTATTGTAGTAGCTTGATCCACTGAGGTCTAAAGGCTTCTGAACCCTTCCAATTGAATATGTTTTACAATATTCTTGCTACTTGTTTGCCCCTTTTACAAATCATATAGAATAGGCCAAATAGAAGAAAACTCCTGTGTCAAATAAGGACACTGCTCAAATTTATAATGCGAATAAATGTAAAATCTAGACCTAAAAGAGAGTTAATTAAATAACATTAGCAAGAGAGTAATACAATAAGTCTTTAAAATGTGCTGTCTCCTTATCAAGCTGTTTCCAGTCATAAAATAAAGGTTGTAATATTTTATTATAATAATAATAAGTACATCGCATGCTTGCAGAAAGTGCCCATAGGCACATATTTTATACTATATAGTAAACATTTAAAATCGTGTGTCTCCATAATTAAAAGCATAAAGAACCTCCCATTTATATTTGGTAAGCTCTTCCCTGTTATTTATGCATTCTGAGTATAACAGCAACAATGTCTACCTCTAAGAGGTGTTGTGGAGCTTAATTAATTGAAATTTATAAAGAGGTTTTTTGTGATCCTTAAATTAATGTTACCATAAACATGCAAAGCATTATGTGAAATCATCATTCTGGCCATTCTAAATCTTTCTTCACCTCTCACTCCCTACAACAGAATCTTTTTTTTTTTTTAAATCATTGTTATTGAAGCTGTGAAATACAATCAATTTTTTGAATACATATAAATCAGTCAGCTGTGACAGGAATTGTAACAAGGAAAAAGGAATCAAGATTGCCAATAACAAGCTTTATAATGAAGCTCATACTTGACTTCTAAATCAAGCTTTGAAATCTAATGTATTGCTAAAGGAGCATAACAATAAGAGTTTCTCCCTCTTTCAAAAGAAGAGCAGGTAAAAAAAATCTTATCTATCTGTTTATTAATGGCATGGCATATGGTGATATACTTTTAATTATGATTATACATTAGCAAACTAAATACATCCTCATGAAAGTCCTGATCCAGGAAAGCAAGTGTATACCATTGCACTTTCCTGGAGCAAGGTTTTGTAGAGGAATCAGCATACTAAAAGATTTGTGGAAGATGATGGTGATGTCTTCCAAACAGCCAGACAATGAACTCTTGCAATTAATGTTCTAGCCTGTACTGGCCTAATTAATCTGGAGATAGTTTTGCAGGAAAGCATTATAAAGATCTGGTGGAGTGCATTGACTACTAAACAGGTTCTGATTGCTTATTCAGACCTCTCCCTCCGTGGATTCTCATTTCTGTTCTCAGCGTTTTGTTATGAAGTGAAGGGCTTATGCCACAGTAATTGTACAAGCACAGGGTTTAGAGATTATATATCATATTGCAATGAGTCCAGCAAACAGAAACTTCTTAAAATCACTGCAAGTCACTTCAGAGCATGCAAGTTCCTGAAGGATGAGTGTAGCAATCAGAATAAGAGAGGCCAATTCGCAAGAAAAATCATCCACTATGATGCTATACTCTAATATGCAGTACAGCAGGTAACAGCAGGAGTTATGTGCATACACGGGAATAAAAATGCAGGAGCACTGCAAGCCAAGAAGTTGATATGGAAACAGGACAGAGCTCAGTCCTGCATATTCCCCACTACTTCCTATGCTGGTTGGAAAGCTGAAGAAAATCAAGGCTACTGTAAAGCAGCCCCACACATCCTCTTGTGACTGTTCATTCAGGTACAACTGGGAGAGGGTGACAGTGTTTTTAGGCACAGCACTTCATAGTGGCAACGTACAGCAGGTATGGAAAAGAGCATACAGAAACAGTGCTTGATAAAATGCAGCATCTGTATAATCCTAGATAATGTCTGCCAGCATGGGGGAGACAATCCCTGGGGGCTAGCTGAATAGACCCATCTGTATGTGGAGAAGTGGAGAGGAATAGGAATGAAGGGGAAGAGGGAGAACCAGAAAATTGCACGTTCTTGAATTTTTCCCACTCATCCCCTGTAAACTCCCACACCTTCAGATAGAGAGATTGATACCTCTACATTCGTTCTGCTCCTCTGGCAGCCCTTAAGGTAGAGGCAGTTGGCTGGCCTACATATTACTCTCTCCTCCCAGGGCTCATGGCTCCGCTCACTCGTGTGTCAGAACACCACATGGGATAGTGGGAGAATTGAGAGTTAGCAAAAGGGATGGTGGAAAGGTAGGAATGGCAAAAAGCAAGCAAGCAAGCTGAAAAGGGAGAATGGTAAAGAGACCCTTCTCCAAAATAGGAAAAGAGAGAGAAAGGATTGATGAAAGGAGAGAGACTGATGGTAACTATACCAGAATTAAGTGCATAAGACTCAACTGCTGGGTTATTGAATCCCTAGAAAAAAATAATTCTTTACATTCTCTTGACTTCCTTCTCTTTGTTGTGATGGCAGTTGCATATAAGAGTCTTTTATGCTTGAATTCTGTCCCAGCTCAACACAAACCGTGTTACAACCTTACTGGTTTTTACCTTGCTAAGGAACTTCAGTGTTCTTAGGAGGAGGGCAAGATATGCTGTGTAAATCCTGCTCTGTCCTTCTAGGCTTCCTGCCCTCCTACCAGCTTTAGGGCATGTGCAGAGGTGAGACTTGGATCAACCTAACTAGGGTTAGGTCAATCAAAATTTGAACTGTACAATATGTTTAGGGAATTCAGATAGGGCAAAAAATGGCAGGCCCAATCTTAGTTCACATAAGGAGGTGTGCTAGGATGTGTACACATTCAGAGTGCAGCCTTTGGACTGGGAAAGCCCATGCGCTTGTACCAGCTCTGGGACTTCCCTTTCCCTACCCCCTCTCCCCACGACTGAACTGTGTTTAGCCCTCTGACCCCCTCACCCCTGGATGGACAGCCCCCCTGCAGACCCACCAACCCCCTTTGGACCTTCCAGCCTCCAATGAACCTGTCAACCTCCCCACCCCTGCTCCCCCAAATTTGCCAAAACCCTCCCACAGACCTGCTAGCCCCCACAATCCTGCCCAGGTCTGCATCCGCCCTGACTTACTTAGATCCCGTTCCCAGCATTCTTCCTAACACCGGTGAATGTCTGCACAAGTGGGGACCCAATCTATGATCACATGGCTTACAGTGAGCCACCTGATCATAGATCAGGTCCCACAAATGTACACATGTCCTCAAAGTCTGGTATATTTTACCTGTAGGGTGTCTACATATAGTCCATATCTTTTCAAACCAAAATTTCCTTATTAAATTATGATTACATATTTATTTTGATACCCTCATTCTGCCTGGTTTTCTTCCAGTTAAGAAGGCAAATGGTCTGGTACAGTGACATACCACAGCCAGGTGGTGTTTTGAATCACAATCAAATATAGAACAAAAACAAGTCACCCACCAGGACTTTTAAGTAACATATTTAGAGCCTGATCTAAAGTTCATTGAAATGATTCCACTAATTTAGGATTTGGATTGGGCCTTTGCTTGCTGATTTCTCCAAGCCAATCATTTAAATGAGTAGAAAAATACTATTTGTCCTCATTTTTTGTGTTGCTGGGCAAGCTCCTACAAGCAATGTGCCTGCATCACTCTCAAAGAATTCATTGCAGAGTATGAGAGCCAGTTATGTGAAGGTATTTATACATCTAAAAATGTATATAAGCATCAGGGTGCTTTGGAAAAGCCATCAGGTACCTAATTGTGTCTGTAAGAGCCTAAATGCATTTAAAAATCTGGCTCATCCAATTCTTTTAAAGCATAATACATTCATGATCATATTCGTATTTTACAAGATGAGAAATGAAAATAAGAGAAGAAAACAAAACCCAGCTTATCCAAATCAGTTGTGCAAATAATCAGTAACAATCAGTGAAACATTAGATACCATCAGGATGAATCTAGATAATGGCCATAATTTCTGTAATTCAGACACAATGCAGGCAGACTGACTCTGGCTTGGTAGCAATTTGCAGCAGGGATAGATCTGACAGTCTCTATCAGAGAATTCACATTTTGGTAACAAAAAAAATCTTTATAAAAAACCCTTATTGCAAAAATTGCACAAAATGGCAGGGAGTCAGGATATATGATAGCAGCAGCACCACCAACCCCAGGGTTTTACAAAGTAGGCTCCTAAACTTATGATTGGCTTAAAAGTCATGAGAATCTTTTCTTAGATAAACTTGTGATTTCTTTTTATTAGCTTTCGGGTTTCTGAGGCTCATCTACATCACATTTTCAAGCTGTTCTCTGCAACAACAAAAACGAGAAAATAATTTATTTAAATAAAAGCTCAGATCCTCATGATTCTTTGGGTAGATGTGATATCTTTTATTAGATCAGCTAAATAATTGGAAGAAGTGTTATTTGCAAGCTTTTGGGCACAAACACCCTTCTTCAAGCATAGGGAAAATCTACTGGTGTTTGCATGCTTTCCTGGGTAGAATAGAAGCCAAAATGCAAAATGCAGGTCTGTGAAAATCCAAATGCATGTCAGTAAGGTTCAATGGTAATGGAAGACAATAGGTGTGAAAAGGTAGTGTTGAGGGAGGGGGATTCCCATGAAACATTAGGTTCTGAGTCTGGAAAAAAAAAACGTCAAATATTATGTTTGTATGAGATGGCAACATTGCACATGCATATAAACACAGCTTATATGTGTATGCCAGGTAGATAGGTAGATACATAGCTTATGCATATGTAATACATATGTTAACCTCTATCTTTGTAGTCAAAGTTAGAAAAAAAATATTTAGCAAAAATGTGCAGATTTTTCTTAGTACAGCAATGTACATTTTTTAACGCAATTCTAGTATGCAATAAATCTTCGGGGGCGGGGGGGGGGAATGCAAATAGTTCCTGTACTATGAACTTTGTGAGAAATACATAAATAAAACAGAAAGGTGACCTTTTAACTTTACACTAGTAAACCCTCCTCAAGAAAAAAAAAAGAGAAAGCTGAAGAGATGCATTACCTAAAGATGCCCCTCACGAATTCCCTTGTGTTACTGAGTTCTTTCTCATCACCATAAACTCTCTGCTAGGTGTGAAACCATAAGCATATGAAAGCTTGTCATGCAGGTGTATTTCCTATACCTGCCACACTGTGAACTCACCATGTCTCTGGCCCTGAGGAGAAGTTCTCTTTCCTTGCAGAAAGATTATGTTTTAAAAAGCTGACTTTTAAACCTCTTACTGAATTTTTTAATGGATTAAATTCATCATGTCACCAGCTGCTGTGCAGCTAATAGAGCCATAAAACACTGTATTAAAGGATTACCCATGCAAAATTTCCTCTTGTGCTAATGTGAATTTTAATACTTTTAACATTTAGTTGAGATGGGAATGTCCAAGAACAGCTTGTTCAATAGGTTGTTCTATAAAATTAAGTTCCTCAGCTCATCACAAATGCCAGGACTCC
The DNA here is from genome assembly GCF_030867095.1 of Alligator mississippiensis. NCBI lineage: Eukaryota > Metazoa > Chordata > Crocodylia > Alligatoridae > Alligator > Alligator mississippiensis. The sequence continues at coordinate 134,830,854 of NC_081826.1, forward strand.
ATTAAGTTAAAATTTTACAGAGAGGCTAAGATGATTCACTGTATAGCATTTGCAGGGAGGAAGGCAACATCTGCTTCTCCATTAATGCTATAAAAAGAAGAAGCAAAACACACATGAGTATCATAACTTTAGGGGAACTGGGCTAAACAGATGAGAGTGCTAGCTCCAAATTAGTTGGAGGTCACTTTATGCCATCATGTGTATCGGGGGGTGGTAATAGAAGCAGTATGAAATTTTATTCCTTAAAATGCAGGTTTCAAATTCAGGGCTGGAGTCCTCTCTCACTCACAGTGGTCTAAACTCAGCAGTTACTTCGCTGGAAGGAACTGTGACATGAATATGAAAGTAGGGGTAAGAGACAGGAGAATCCTACTGTCAAAATGGAGGAAGTCCCTCAGATCCTTTCACAGTTTTAAGCCAAAAATTACATTTAAAGTACATGTGAATCCATGCTGTTGTTATACTGAAAGTTTAATTCTGGCTTTTCTCCTACCTGGTAGACAGGAGGCTTTGCTGTAATAGCCAAATAGAAGTTGCCTGTTCAGATTGGTTATGGGGAAGGAGGGGAGAGGAGTGCTGGCTATAATATACCTTGTGGTCCTCTTAACGACTGATTCTGTAGAAAGGAGCAGTGTGAATTATCTTGAATGCCTGCTAGAAGGTGCCAAAAGGGGAAAAAGAGGTCTGATGGCCTGGCAAAGCCCCTACCTATGTTGTCTTATGTACATAGATCACACGTGGAATATGCAAGTTTATTCTTAAATAGGCACAGAGCTTTCTTTTTCCTTGGAGTTACTCATAAATAACTGAACCTTGCACATGTCCATTGTCTCTGCCACCTCTCCATAGGACAAATCCAAATTTAACACATAGCATATAAGCAAATAGGAAATAACGTATTGAACAAAGCTGCCTCATATGCATTTCTACATATACCTTTCTACATAATGCCAGAATACCAAGGATGGTGGACTGTCTGTAGACCCGATATAGGCAGACAAGGTTCTTTGGGTACATCCAATATCTTTTATTAGACCAACTCAAATAGTAGGAAAAATTCTTCTTTGCAAGCTTTTGGGTGCAATCACCCTTCGTCAGGCAGGTGACAAAGGGTGATCATACCTGAAAGCTTGCAGAGAAGAATGTTTCCAACATTTGAGTTGGTCTAATAAAAGATATCAGATTTACCCAAAGAACCTTGTCTGCCTATGTCCTTAGAACGAAGTGGCTACAACCTAGACCCCTGTAGACCCAAAATAATATTTTCGGGAGAGAGTGATAAATAATATATATGGACAAGCCACTCTGCCTTATGGAATAGCTGTTTTTTTCCCCGATGGTAAATCTAAGCAGATGGTAAATCCAAGCAGTTTTTGGGACATGAATAGAGGTCATAATCCTGCAAGCCTTACTTGCTTTTCCTTCCTCACATAAATAGTACCATTGAAGTCAATGAGATGACTTGTATGTGTGAGGCTGCGCAGAACTAAGCAGCCTATCCATCCATCAGTCCTCTGAGGGAGTCTAAGAATAGCACCTTGCCCATAAATCTTCAAAACATTTGATAATTTCCTGAGGGGGAGATTTTTTTACATGGATATGGCAAGAAGCGACTTGATCCAAAGCCCATGGATTTCAATAGAAAGACTCCCATTGATTAAAAATCAGATTCTCTGCAGGAGTTGGGCACCTCCTGCCATATGTGCCTTTGAAAATCTCCCCTGAAACAATAACGTGCCTAAATGATGAAGACTTTCAAAGTAGCCGGCAGTTCGCAGTGTTAAACTGCTTGACAAAATTTTGAACAGAATAAAAAAACAGGTTCCTGATGCTCGCTGTGAATAAAAAAGACAGTTATTTAAATTCAACATAAGAAGGGTGAGTAAGTCTTAATGGAAATACTCTCAAGCCACTGTTCTTTGCCCCAACTGAATTTTCTCCACAGCTCCATATTTTGTTCTCCATGTGTATTACTGTTCTGAGAGCCTGTCATTTCTTATCAGAATGAGAAAGGCTAAAGAGATAATATTTCAATAACATACTGGCCTGATCATAAAATAACTCAATGGAAATGTGTAACTGCCTCAGGCAGCTCAGCAGGATAGTCAGCAGTCAGATGATTTCTATTCTGGGTTTTTTTTTTTTATGGTTACATTTTCTGTTATATCAGACATACCCTCAAGTCTTAGTTATGCTTTTATTCAAAGAGGAGAACTGCAGTATAAAGACCTACAAAACTTATTATGATATATTACTGTAAAGAAATAAAAGTTGGTGCCACAGTAGCATATTGATAAGGACAGGCCTGCCATATTAATTGACCTTTTTTCATCTGAACCACCAGGGCTGAAGCCTAGGCATCCAGTTGCTAAGCAACGAGGTCACTGCTTTCAAGCCTTAAATGCGCACCAAAATATATATATTATACATATATATATATATAAAAAGATGTGATCTCATGTAGATGTTTGGCAGAAAAAAAGTATATCTTTTTATCTTTTTTTTTTCTTGTTTCCTTGCTTTTGCTTATTTGCTTCACACCTTTGGAGTGTGTGTGGATGGAGGTGGAGGGGGGCAGGAAAGTCAGGATTTGAAGTTTTACTGCCTCAAATAGATCAGTAAAGCAGTTGTGAAACCACAGAGGCAAACCCTGGTCGGATGAGAACCCAGGCAAGGTGCTTTCACTTTCTAAGCCATCAGTAGTTTTGTCATGAGCAGTTCATACACAGCCTACATCTGCACAAAATACCAGTTGCTCCTGCACAGGGGCTTGGGGAGAAGCGGGGATTAGGATGGCGTGTACAGAAAGAATACAAGATTTTTTTTTTTCCTAGGCAAGGGTTTTGCATTGTATCATAAGCGTTACTGCTTGCTACTATGCTTAATGACAGGGCTTGAGGCAACACAACAGCGCCTAAAGGTCAGCTCAGAGAAGAGCTTGTCTCTTCCCTTTCCAGTGTGAAGTATACGGAAAGTCAACACTTCTTTTAAATTTTAATAAAGGCCATGGTACAAGAGTATTACTCTGCTGGAAATCAGCATCCCTTTGCAACAGGATTGGAGTAGTCTATATATTCGGTGCTATTAGTTACATGGACGAATTCACCTGCACTGCACTCCCAGCCGTACAGCAGATACTTTGCAACCTTAACCAAATCAGTGTGCCAGTGTGGCTCAATGCTTCCCATCTTGAAAATGGGGATAACAATTATTTCCATGCCTCAAAAGTAACTTGGGAGGTTCCTGTTTCATTGGTGTTTGCATATTATTGTAAGACACCAGACAGGCAATATATTATTGTCAAATAAACTTTCCCCTGTGATTTTTTTCCCCTAACAAAGTTAGCTAAATTTAAAGAAAACATTGGAGTTGGAAGGGAGAAATTTTGAGTGTCTGATACAATGGCATTATTTAAAATCATTATCTAGAAATTCCCTAATGTGTTTGATGTTACTTTGGTGTTAACACCTGGCACTAATCATTATAGAAAATATTATTGAGGAGTATATCAGGAAGCATAAATGTGAAGGAATAATAGATTGATTTAGGATAAGTCTAGAAAGACAAAAGTAGGATGATGACTGCAAACCCTTTTGAATACCAGGAATAAAAAAAGAGTTTCCGTTCCAGTGCCAAATTCAGTCTTGTGCTTCCTGAGTCCTATATGACCTTATGACCTCTCTTTCTTTCTGTTTCTAATTTTCATGTGTGGGTGCCTAAATACCTAAATTATATAATTTTACAGATCAGCACACAGGCGCATAGAATGAATACTTACATGCTTATTTGAAAACCCCAGTACCCAAATACAGAATTTGGATGTTCTATTCACATTCCCACGTTTGCAAATGAGGTTCTCATCCATATCTTTTTGTAGTAGAATTAATTGTGTGTCATGCAGGGGTATACAGAATGTAACTATTCATTCTTTGCAATCACTGATGTGCTCATGAGTTGTGCTGGCTACACATAATTCTTTGTCAAAATAATCTCCTTAGATATATTATGCTGATTTATGCTGTAGAAATTACTTAAGGCCACTCTTCACATCATTTTGGACCATTTTAATTACACTGTTTTTCCAACAAACCAGTTTAGTTAAATGGGTACAAAAACAGCAGCTAGACACAACTTACTTAACTGCATAAATAGCTATGCAGGTTTATGTTGAACAATATCACATGGAGGAATTGTGCGCGCAGAATCTTTGTTGGATTTAGACAAGTAAGAGCAGAACAAGGGCTCATGAACAAAAAGACCTGCATCACTAGAATTCCTTTTGGCCACTTGAGTTTAGCCAGCTGACAGCCTCCTAGACTTAATGTTAATGAGTTGTAACAGGTAAATTAGCACATCTGATTCTGCCTGTTTGTAATGCTAGCCCTGTTGAGGTGCTAAATACTTACTTGGCCTTAGAGGTAACAGCCTCTGAGGTTTATTCATACAGAGGCTATTAAGACACTGCTGGGGAATTTGAGCCTGGTGAGTACTTAAAAGTTTTGCCAGAATAGCTATAAATGTTAGAAATGTGGAAAAAATATACCCCCAATTCACCTAAGAATACTTATAAATGTCCTAATGTAGATACAATTATATTAGCAAAAGAAGTCCTTCTACTAATAAGCTTCTTTCATGCAAGGAAGTGGAATAAGTCAAACTGGCAGAAGCATTCTTTGGTGATATAAACTGAATCTGGTGATATAAACTGAATCTCCAGTAAGAGTGTTTACTGGTAGCTTATGCTAGTATAGCTATACCACTATAGCTAGTATAGCTATAACCCTTTCCAATGTAGACAAGGCCTAGGGTTCAATAGGTTTCCAGATGAGAGGAAAGGAAAGTCAATTTTTTTTCTGATATTCAATTGCCATAACAACATAACTAAGACTTGTGGTTATATGACCCATATTCAATAGCATAACTAGGAGTGAGCTAGCCAGGAAAGGAGGGGAGGCATGAGCCCCAAGCACTGACTTAGAGTGGGCACCAAAATGGAGCATTCCCTGGTGTGTTTTTGAACCTTTTTTGTCACTGAGGTGGGGGTTCGGGGCTGTGGTGCTTGAGGCAGCCTTGATGAATAGCCACTGTTTCCACGGCAGTTGGATAAGGGGCAGATATAAGGTTAAGTATGAACCGACCATGAAGTGTTTAGCTGGATCGATCATCTGACTGTGCAAGGCATGCTCCTAAAAAGACAATGTTAGGGAGCACTGCAGTGAAGTACACTGTGCATGCTCCATGTGTGCTACACATCAAAATAGATGGAATGTAGTCATATTATTATGACAGACAAGGTTCTTTGGGTAAATCCAATATCTTTTATTAGTCCAACTCAAATAGTTGGAAAAATTTGACGGTTTGCCAATGAGCTCTCTCTCACAGGCATGATTATTGATATACCCAACACCCTTCTAAGGTGGATACATTGTATACAGTAGATTTCTGGTAACAGGGCTAGGGTTGCCTGTTAAACCACCAAAATTTGTCACCATTATCTGCCTGCTCCATGATGGTATGCAAGCAGTGGTTCTCAACAATGGATCTATCACAGATCCCTTTGAGGTTAAAACAGGAATTAAGCAAGGCTGCATCATTGCTCCAACATTCTTCTCAGTATTCCTTGCCATAATGCTACATCTGACCAACAACAAGCTTCCAGACAAGTGGAGCTAAACTACCAAATGGATGGTAAGGTGTTTAACCTCAGCCTACTTCAAGCCAAAACCAAGGCCACCCCAACCTCAATCATTGAGCTCCAGTATGCTAATGATGTTGTAGTGTGTGATCACTTGGAAGCAGACCTTCAGGTAATCATCAACATCTTTACCAAGGCATACAAGAAAATGGGACTGACACAACATTCAGAAGACTAAGGTCCTCCACCAACAAGCTTCTCATGAACAGCCCCCAGCTCTGGTAATCACGATCTATGGTGAGACTCTGGAAAACATACAGTATTTTTGTATTTCGGAAGCCATCTCTCACTGAAGGCTGACATCAGCAAAGAAATCCAACATTACCTCAAATGTGCAAGTGTAGTGTTTGGATGCCTGAAGACATGGCTGTTTGACAATCACAATATCAGATCTGAAACCAAGCTTATGGTTTATCAAGCAGTCATAATCCCCACCTTGCTCTCCAGAGCTGAGACATGAACAACATACAAGAGACATCTAAAGGTATTAGAGAAGTACCATCAATTTTGCCTGTGGAAGATCCTCCAAATCCAGTGGGAAGACAGAGACACTAATGTTAGGCCTCATCAGCCATCTTCAGACACACAGATAAGGCAGTCATGGAAAACAATCATTTTTGACTGTGAGGGATTGCCAAAGAAGACAAGACTAACAGTTTAATATTGTTATGGCATATTACAGTGATTGACCAAATTCTGCTTTGAATTCTAGGTTTCATTTAAATTTGCAATTCAACATGGTAGGACAAATCTACATAAATACTTGGTGTATATGGACCACTATGAATAAAGCATGTAAGGTCCATTATGTTACTTAAGATGCTCCACTCCTCACATCAGGCCTGTCACAGCTGTGTATAAGGCTTCCCCTGTATTGATGTGAGATGGAGATTGCTGATGGGCAACAGTCTTTTGAAACCACTTTTTTTTCTTCAGCAGAAAGGCTCAATGGAGAGTTGCTTTGGTCACTCTTAGTGTCCACACAAGTAGTTTTTTTGAACTTTTTACCTTTTGGTAATGTTTTTGATCTGCTGTGCACACAGTCTCATTAAGGGCATATTATTTAGCTTAAACTTAAAATACTTACTGTTTCTTACAGTAGCCCCAGGCTGGGTGCAGTGTAATACAGTTCATGCAGGTTTCGTGGCATGCCAACATGTCATAAAGTGTCTGCTGGAATATGACAGAAGAGGTAGGGTGGGAGGTGGAATAAAGAAGCTAAGACACATTGGAGAGCTGTGCAAGGAGAGGTCAGTGCCCATCAGCCGATATACTGAATCCTAATTACTCAGGAATGCTCAGCATGATCTCTCTGATGCGGACTGTAATAAATCTTATGGCAGGCATTAGAGACACCTGGTTGCAGATGAGAATGCCTTTCATAGGTCCATCTAAATCAATCCTTTTCCCCTCTCCTGCACTGATCTCAGCCTAGGGTGAGGGTAAGAGGGGGCACAGATCTTATTAAAGGCTTTGTCAGCTTCACTAATACAAAGCAGGTAACAGGTTGAAAAAAACAAATGAAGGGTATATAATCACTCTGATTAACTCCTGACATCTGCATTGCAATTCATGAAAAGCTTCTTCAAAAACAACCCTCTAACGAGTGCATGATACAACACCAGTCTTTCTGCAGCTCATACAAGTGACATTGGTCCATAACTTTTGGGCCAGAAGGATGAAGGTTATACCATACCTTCTGGATCTTCAACTGAAGTGTAACACAGAATAGTTCTGCTGAGTTCAGTGCAACTATGTTCAAATATACTAGCTAAAGATCTAGCTCTGTTTTTAAGAGGAGAGACATGACTCGGACAAAGGTTTTCCTTTATAGCTATTTAAATTAAACAATCAGCTGACTGCAGCTGGAGTCAATCCAGAAGGGCTGTCACCAGGTTCATCTTCCTGAGCTTCCACTTTCCCATCCTGTTTCTAACCACTAAGTAGAATCCTAGTCCACCCTGCTCATGTCCCTGAAAGACATTAATGTGCCTAGTTTTGTAACACACCAGCAGGAAGAGGATTCATTCACCGTTCATGTTAATTGTTATTCAGGAGCTTAAGCAGGAATCACACCTAGATGCTTAAGTCCACTTTGCACTTAGAAGGCAGAATTTGCAATCTTTTCACCAGAGGAAGAATCTTCATAGTAATAAGTAGGTAGAGAGCCAAATTCAAAACTAGTGTGTGTAGATACATCCACTCAAACTTCATTGGCATTGATTCCACTTATGCCTGACCTCTACATGGCATATAGATTTCTGACCTACTGAGAAATATTAACATTGCTATTTGGTAGCACCTAAGGCAAAGCAAGAAAGGAAATCTTGTCTTGATGCTGGCAACATCATACCAAGTAAGCTATATGAGGACAGGTTGAGAGAACTAAGTATGTTTAACTTGAAGAGCAGTTGATGTGGGGGAAGGGGCTGTGATAACCATTTTCAAATATTTGAAATGCTGCCATAAAGAAAAGGGAGAACACCTGTATTCCCTTACTACAGAGGGTGGGATGTGAAGCAATGATTTTAGATTGCAGCAAAGCAAATTCAGATTAGATCTCAGGAAAAACTTCTTTACTGTTAGAACAGAGAGGCAGTGGAATAGACTGCCTAGGGAAGTTGTACAATCTTCTTCATTAGAGGTTTTTAGAAAGAGGCTGGATAAGCATTTGATAGGGATTGTTTAGGAACAGCATTCCTGCATTTGTTCAGGGAGTTGGACTAGATGGCTTCTGAAGACCCTATGAAGAATCTTCTCCCAGCTCTGTCATAGCCAGTGCTGGTGATCCATGTCCTCAGAAAGACCTGTAATTATAGAAAATAGTATCCATAGCACCACTGGCTGCTAGAACATGCAGTATGGAACAACAGAGTAAAACTGGCTGAGCCTCCCACTGCACCTTTTAAGAAGGTGAACAGCAGATGTGATCCCAAGAGCTATGATCTTCACCCCGCTCCCCCAAGGCTGACTGTGCCTCAAAGGTATGACAAAGCCCTCAGTGTAGGATCAGTTCAGTAATGATGCTCATGGGTTGCCTAATTGATATACTTTCCCACTGGAATACCACAGCACAGTAACTTAATATACTCAAAGCAACAGGAACCTCTGAAAAAAAACTTCACAGTAAATTAAGTACAATTAGCAGAGCAAACATTGCCACCGCTAGCCTCATAGGGCTGTAATTATTCAGACAGCACTTATTATTTGGACCATTTCTCAAATCAGTGGTCTCTGTAAGTGATCATCATCCTAAACTCCCTCTTAAACTAGGGTATCTCAAGGGTACTGTGGAGATTCTAATACTACAGTCTTGATCCTGGTGTCCATTGAAGTCAATGGCAAAGCTTCCATTTTCTTTAACAGTGCAGGATCCAGGCAAGAGATTGTCCTCAGGAAAGCTTTATCAGCTCACCTCAGAAAGAATACACATCATTCTGTCATAAAGGCTAACCTACCCATTTAGCTAAGTATCAGTTAGAATATAGCTGCAAAAAATACTTCATTCTTACCAGAGTAAAATTAAACAACATTATATTTTGAGTTCTTGTTTTGTGTTGTGGCTCTAAGGTTTAATTGCTGATAAAAATGCAGAACAAAATTAGTTCAGTGCTGCCCACACTAGGATTCCCAGACCTAATGCCAGTTTAGCAAATGCTGCCTCTCCTTGCAATTCAGAAGCCACTCAGTTGGCTGAGAAAGCCAATGTCATGAGATGATGTCCATACACAACTAGACACCTCTTCCTATCGCACTGTGTAGGACTTCCTATCGGGTCCTACACAGATTCTCCCTGCTACTTAGGGACCCCAAGTAACATCTATCTTTATTCATCGAAATTCATATATACCTGGGTTTAACTTTAGTTTGGTGCTTAAGTAGCACTAATTTCAGTATGACTGGACTTAAGCGTGTGCCCAAAGGCTTGGCTGAGCTAAGGCTAGTAAATCTAGAGTGGGGATGGGGAAATCTGTCTAAGGTAGACTTCAGTGAGAACGTGCACACACAATGCTGCCAATAATTTCGTATTGTATATGTATGCACATACAGGATCCATCCCAGCTGTGAGATCAGTACTTACAACTCCCATTGAAAGCAATGGGATCTCCAGATCTTCATGACTTCTTCTGGAAGTTTGTTCATGTTTATTTAAGTAGCTAAATATGGGTTTACCCGCCTAAGTTTAAAAAAGCTTGGGTTTAAACATTTTGGATTGATAGCATTAGCAATCATCATAAACTTCCTCTTAAACTAGGGTATCTCAGGGGCACTGTAGAGACTAATACTACAACTTGATGCTGGTGTCCACTGAAATCAATGGCAAAACTTCCAGGCTTTTTTTAACAATGCAGGATCCAGGCAAGAGATTGTCCCCAGGAAAGCATAACTCTTCAAAAATGATTGGCCAGATTCCCCCAAGTAAATTAGCTTCACTCGGTTGACTGTGATGGAGTTTTGGCAGTTTATACCAGAAGAGAGTTCAGGCCATTTTCTACAGGAAATTGAGATAATCCACAAGTGGACTTTTGAAAGCATTAATAAACCTAGGTAAAACAACAATTAGAAATGGTAACATGTAAATGTAGACACTAGGTGCATCTACATGAGACATTCACTATGGAGTTGCCTAATTAGCTTCACAGTAAACATCTCAGCATCTACGTGTGCAACCTAATTAGGTCACAGGAAACTTATAAACTCTGCATCAGGTTAGTACTTATAAATAGAAGTACTATCCTTCTATGGAGTTTTTTCATGCACGGCAATGCACGTGTAGATGCTGATGAGGCTGGCTGGAGCATGTGGGTGCTTCAGTGTAGTGGCTGCCTGCCACCTTTGTGCCCCAGCCAGCCCTTCCACAGCATCCTGAGCCATAATGGAGCAGCCCCGGACTGGCAGGCTGACCCCCCAGGCCACCTGCCAGACAGGGCTGCTCTGACCCAGCTTATCATACTGCAGTCCCAGGCACACATTTACATGGTGTGCCCAGGAGCAATAAACTCCAGTGTAATATGCGCCAGAGTTTATTGCTTTGAATGAATTGCATGTGTAGACGCACCCACAGTCAAGTTCCTACTAATGGCATTCTTTTCAAAATAGCAAAGGTCAGTGCCTAGGCATATAAAGAATTAGCGGTCATATGAAAATTGGGCAAAAGAAAACAAAATGGAGGACTCCACATAAGGTAGGACATATTTTTTGCTTACCTTGACATAGGACTTTCTTTCTCTTCAAATTTCAATTTATCCTTTTAAATAATTAAAAAAGGGGTGGTGGGTGGTACAGGTACTTTATTAAATGCACGAGAACAGATATTGGCAATGACTTTCTTCCTCCACAGTTATCTAGTCTTACCCATATAATTAAGGGCAAGAGACCTACAAAACAGTTTTTCTTCCAGATGAACATGATTCATATCAGGGAATTCCAGAGACATAGTGTTATTTAAAAAGGAGGCACCACTAGGTGGCACAAATGTTGCCCTGATTTCAGCAAATCATCTGTTTTCAGCAGCAGAAAATGCCATTGACAGAGGTCAGATTGACTCTTTCTAACAGTTGTCAACAAAGGAAATACCCTCAGACCTGCATTGACAGTTCTCTTTAAACAAGCAGAAAGCTACTGATTGTCCATTTTGTAGGAGTTTTGTGAGGGGTGCATTGTTACTGGAAAAAATACATTTAAAAAAAAAGAAAAAGGAATAACCAGAGCTTAAAACTCCAAAGATGGAAAAGTAATTCTCTAGGGAAAAAAACCATAAGCAAAAGTAAAACCTTTCTATTGCTATACTTCATGTACTTCTATATGCTAAGAATACAGAAGTAGGAGGAATTTGAGAAACTATACCAAGGTTTGTACAAAAATGAAGAAGTGAGTATGGTATATATGACAACAGATACAGTACACTTCAGTATATGGGCAGATCCCATTTTCGGAACATGAATAACACACTGGAGGACCTAAAATTATTAAAATGAGACATTAAAATGGCACATGGAAGAAGAAAAGGCAATGGAAGAAATTGTGCCTATGAATGTTTATAAAGCCAGTCAGCTGATGTATAACTCATCTTTACCAATGGCTTCTCAGAGGTATTTAAATATCACCATCATTAATAAAAACTTGACCACATTATTAATCCCTTTAGTCCCATAGGAGGTTCAGAGAACATACTGTGAAGGAGAATTTATTTGGCCCTCTGGACACAGGGAACAGTGCACAGTCTGCTGCTGGGGCTACCGGCTGTCTGACTGATACCTTACATGATGCTAATATTCAGTGATTCATTCTGGTGAAGGAGAGTCAACTCACAAATTGAAATCAGCCTAAATAAAAAAGCCTTAAGTGGACATCAAGTTAATGTGTTTAGATCCAAGCTTTTTGATTAACTTCTGGGAAGCATCCTTTAGATATAGTGGGTGAAATTCACCTCTGTTTAGAGAGCTGGTTCAAGCCTGAATGGGATGTAATGAGTGAGCACACCTACAGCTGAACCTCTGCACTAGGATGGATTTCACCTTGAATTAATATCACTGCCCTGTAACAGGCAGATGGCTTTTTAAGTCTGCATTGGTGTGGCACGCTGAAAAAAAGAAATACTAGCAGCCCTGGAAGAGACAAGAACTCTGATTAACTTTCTCACTGGGCCAGATCATGGAAACTCAGCACCTCAAAGAGATCAGGATCATGCTCCCAGAACGATATATAAGCCAGTTGTCATCATAGATAATCACAGTACCTCACAAGCTGAATGTGAAACAAAGGGGAGGATTCTGTTTCCTGATGTCTTAGCTACACAATAAAAGGGTGGATAAGTTTTTCAAAAGCGCTTAGGTCTACTTCACCTATCAGGTGCCTAAGCAGATAGGCCAAGTCCTTCGAAAACCTTAGTCCTTCGTAGGTGTACTTGTGAAGCTAGGTATCGTCTTAGTCTTTAGAGCCACTCACAAGAAGAAGAAAGCAGGGAGAGGAAAAACATCCAGCTGTGGTATTAACCATTTTTCAGGGACCTGAGCAGGGTGGGATAGAATCACAACTAGGTGCCAAATAGGTGGAGCAGAATCTGGACTAGGACCCTATTGGAATAAGATCTGTTTTCCCAGCTCTGCTCTTATAAACATCTGTGGTAAAACTGCCTTTAATTTCTAGGCAACTGAGTTAAGCCAATGCTGCATGTTTTTGAAAACCCTCTCATTACTGCTTTCCAAATGTTGAAGGCAAAATATATTTGAAAATAACTGACTATGTATAGCAAAACAACAATAAAACTTGGCTGACTTTTTTTATATCTATTTTAAAACTGGCAAGTTCCTCTTTTCCCTAGATCATTAAATAAGAAGCTCTATTATAAAAGTAGGAATGCCCACATTGCTTAGAATCGCTTGGAAGTGTTCCTTTTGCCTTTCAGCGCACAGACCATAAATGTGAAAATTCAGGAGATCATCTCAGAAAACATCATGGAGACTTACATTTTCCTTCTGTCCTGCTTTCTTTTCCCCCACAGCAGGGGGCATCATTCAGTCTTCTTTGTATCAGATGTCAGAGAAAGGAGGTGTAAAAATTCCTTCTTGGACGGAGAGAGGAGAGGAAAACTTCTACCAACCAGCAATTGTACATAGCAAATTGAGAGTTCGAGCTCAGTGCTGAGTAGTTCAGTAATCCTGGAAAGTTGTTATAGAAGATAAATGTCATTTTATAATAGGTCTCACTGAACCGAGCCCTTGGGTCCCAAGGTAGTGCTAGAAAATACAGTATGGTTACCCTACTTTCAGCCCACGTCATTGAAATTAAATATGGCCCAAAGCCTTCAGGAAGTTTAAGGTACATTACCTTGCTAAGTGTTATAGCTATCTAGACACATGGATACTTCCACACTTGGTATCTCCCAGTGATCTCATTCAGATAGCTCAGTGGTTTTCAACCTTTTTTCATTTGTGGACCCCTAAAAAATTTTGAATGGAGGTGTAGACCCCTTTGAATTGTAAGTGTGGGCATTCGCATATTTTTGATTGATCATAGTGACCTTTTGCAGACCTCTTAGACATAGTTTGTGGACCCCCTGGGGTCCATGGACCACTGGTTGAAAACCACTGAGATAGCTAATCCCAGACATCACCAATCAGGTGGTCAGGTGGAAAATGCCATTTCTGTTTCTACTGGAAAAAAAATCATCCTTGAACTCAACAAGAAAACTATAATGTGTTATCTTATAGTTCCGTGTATACATTGTTTATAAAAGCTTAAAAAAGGACTAACCAATGTTATAAGCAGGTTATAGATATTAGCAATATAGGCTCCTTTAGACATGCAGGTAAAGGCATAATAGGATCTGATGTGCAATCCACAGTCACACTTTCTGCCATGCCATGCAAGCATCATGCCTTATTGCCAGTGCAGGGGGAGTTGATGAGGCTCCCAGTCATGGGGATGCATGGAGCATCCCCACGGCTAGGAGATCACAACAGCTATGTCTCCTGGCTATAGCAGTTCGTGAGGCACTCCTGCGGGTGGGAGATCACATCAACTGCAGCCTCCCAACTATGGGAATGCATGGGGTGCCCCCATAGCTGGAAGCCATGTCAGCTGATGGGGCTCCCAGACATGGGGACTTGGAGCCAGTGTCAGCTGGGAGCTCCCAGGCTCAGGGGTGCACATGGGCCCCACCAGCTAGAAGGTCCAGTCAGCCAACGGGACTCTCAGCCACAGGGCCCCTGGCCACATGTTCAATTAATGGCATGATAGGAAGCAACCTTAAGTGTAGCAGGTAGATGGGGCCTTAAGCAGGTTACAGATACGCACAATATGTGTAATAGTTTCTTAGAAACACTTCATTGCATGGCAGTAAAGATGGTTATAAACCATTGAACTGTTAGATGCCATTCATTGAAACATCTACAGGCCATTTAGCACCCCTTCGTAAACTTTCTTGTAAAGGAAACCTTAATGTTAAATGGACCAAAACAGACCAAAAAAGTTTTCCCAAAAATAAAATTCTGGCCTTTCTTTGGTAATAAGTCAATTTTAACAGGGCTTTAGGTTATTGGTGCTCAGCTATTTAGCTTTGTCATTGCTATCTTTAATTCTAGAATGTCCTAAAATAGATGCTAAACATCAAAGACTGTATTTTCAAATATTTAATGTGATGGAGGAAAGAGCTAGTAAAGCAAAAATGCAACTCAACTTTTGGCTAGAAATGCATAGGAGTTAAATTTTGATACTGTAAACATAGATACATGTAAGACAAGGAGCTGAAGCTATGAGTTTCTTCCTGTTCCCATCACCCAGTTCATTGGGAAATGGGAATGCTCAGCACCTTTCACAAGTTATTCTGCACTGCACCATTTCAGGCCTATGATATGGGCAACCAGCAATGATGGGACCAAACTAGGCTACAAATATTTTGTTAAGAAAGTATTTTTGACTTGAGGACTATGAGGCTCCAGGAGGGTGGGGCCTTAAACCTACTGGGGAGCTAAGTTCCTGGGGCAAAAGGATAAGGGGATTAAGGCCCAGTGTTGGGCAGGGGATGAGCTTAGTGATATTGAGAAGCCCAGGGTAGGGTGAGGGGACTAAGAGTCCCAAGCCAGGCATAGAGCCTGGAGAAAAGGTAGGCTGGGAGCCCTGAGTGGGTAGGGGCTGGGAGCCCTGAGTATGTGGTTTTAAATCCCAGTGTGAGGGCACAAGGATCCTGAGTCCTGATGTTAGGGCATGGGAACTGCGAACTCCAGTGGGACTCTCACTCCCGTGCCCTCATAATGTGTGGCACTAGAGCAAAGGTCCCCACGTGAGGGCACAGGAATGCAGATCCCAGTGTGGGGCACTGGAGTATTATGGATATCACCTGTGAGGCATGGGACACAGTATAGGCAAGGTCAGAGCTGTGTGTATAAGCCCTTGGCATTAAGGCAAGTAAATGGGCAGCTTCCCACCTTGTTATTATGTCCTAATTAATATCATCAAAGGCATGGCAGGTGAGGTAGGTGGGCGGTTAGCCCTAAGACAAATGGGCAAGCCAAAGATTCAACTGGCCCTGGGATGCCCACTTGTTACAAGGACCTACCTAGGCTTTTCCTAAACTTCTGCCTAAGTCGCTGCTTAAATCAGAACCTGGCTTTTCTAATACCCTTCAAAGCACTCTTACTCTATTGCTCTTCTTGTATGATCTTTCTGCTCTCACTTTTATGCCTTTCCCCAAGCACATTTCTAGGAATGACTCCTGGAACATTCTCAGCTACTGGAATGAGATCCCTCTTCCTGTATATCAGCACTCACCTCCTCCATATCTAGTCTTAAAATCCACTTCTCCCTCCTTACTTTCTTCCAAGAACTTCTAAATCTGAGCTGTCTGCGTACCCCTTTTCATGCAGTTTCATCCTATTCTGCTTACAAATACCAGCAATGTCATGTCATTGCTACTTTTGTTTTTAATCATCACCTCCTTGATCTGTACCTCATTTTCAGTTTATCATCATGTTGTATGGTCCCAGAAAGTCTCTGTTTCCCAGCAACGCCCCAGTGAACTTCTCAGTGTTGGACCAGGAACTAGGTTTATTTAGACTGGAATTCTTTGAAGCAAGAATTGTGTCTTGTCACAGGAATCTCTGTAAAGCACTATGCAAAGTTATGCTGCTGCTATTTATAAGTCTTTTTTAATATAATACTAATAATATTCCATTGTGCTTCTTCCCTAAGAAGGAACAGCTGTGCCTAGAGGGTATAGGATATCCTTTGAGAGACCAAAAACAACAGTTAGTTGAATAGTAACCAGGAAGGTGAAAACAACCAAGATGAAAGTGAGGTGAAGGGCATTTAAAGGGCATTTGAAAATAATGATGTTACATTTTTTAAAATTATTAGCTTTATTTTTTAAGGTTGTATTTTGCATGAGTAAATCAGTGTTGAACTTTTAAAATTTATCACTCTTGCACTATCACCACTACAACTCCATTGTCAGTAAGCCAACAAATGTTAGTGACAGTAAGGCAGCACTGGATGTCAAGGTTATCATCACCTTTTTGTCTAAAACATGGTAGTAAAAATGCTTGCCTCCTCCCTCCCCTTTTACCACCATTTGTGGAGAATCAGGATAATAACGCCATTTGGGGAAATTTTAAGAAAAAGCCCAGTGCAAATACAGTCTATGTGGGGGAGAAGCAGAAAAAACATTTGAGTTGAAATAGTTGCTTAAGATGGAACTGCAAGCAGAGCTGTCATTTCTGTGACAGCACATACAGGAATGTAAAGATTATTCTTAAGAAGGTCTCACTAAAAAGGGACAAGACACAGTACATCCACAGTAGCAGTAGTAGTAATATTAATAATAGCCAAAAATAAATATCCAACTGTTATAGAGCACTGTTTACCCATAAGACTTTAAAAAGTGGTAAATGTCAGTAGTAATAGCAGTAGTAAGTATTTGAATTGTGGTAGCACCTAGAGACCCCATTCAAATGTAAGTGTTAGTGTGCTATGAATTATACACACACAAAAAAAGGTCCTTGTCCCAAAGACTTTACACTCTCAGGGCACATCCAGATGAGCACGCACATGCCTCTTGCAGCATCCCAAACCAGTTTGAGATGCTGCAAGAGTCATGCTGTGAACAAAAAAATGTTCTTTCCACTGCAAATTTGCAGTGCGGGCTCAAAATTTGATACCTGGAAATCCAGGTATCAAAAACAAAACACAAGGGAAAAAAAACCAGGGCAGGGCATGGTGTCAGACTATGCTCTGAGGTAACCCGGAAGCCAGTCCTCCACAGAGAAGCTCTGGTTTCTAGCCATAGCATCTCCATGTGTTTCTGTTGCCCCAGCATGCGGGGCACGCTCCCTTAACGTACCGGGGTAAACAGAAGTGGAGCAAGGCTGTGGTATGACCGAGACCCAGGCACTGTCCCTGGTAAGTAGGGACTGGGGAGAGGGGGGGCAGGGATTGTGGCGGGGAGGGCTGTGCATGTGTGGGGGGATTGTGGGGGAGGGGTTGTGTGGGCCCGGGCTGGTCAGGGACCATGGGTCCCCTGCAGGATGCACCTTTCTGCCACCCCAGGCCACTCAAGTTGTCACCCAGGGCCGGCACTGCTCTGAGGGACTACGTGTCATACTAGGCCAGGTCCTGCCTCCATGGGCCCTGTGCACCATTGGGCTGGGCCGGTTCCATGGAGGCAGGACTCAGCCTAGCATGCCACACGGTCCCTGCAAGCAGTGCTGGCCCCGCAAGTGATAGCCCAAGCAGCCTGGGGCTGAAGAAAGGCATACAGCCCAATGCCACACCGTGCCGGGCCAGACCCATGACAAGCAGCACAGGCAGTGCTGACTCTGAGGCAGCTGGAGCTGTACCATGCCACAGGGGGCTCTGATAGCAGAGGGGTCCTGAGTGTCCTATTGCCACTGCTGCTGCAGGGGTGAGCTGCAGGTCCTTGGTGGAGGGGGCTGTGGGCCCTGTAGTAGTGAACTTCAGGCCCTGCAGGGCATGGCTGTAGGCCCGGGGGGGGGGGTTGCTGTGGGCCTGCAGGGGGTAGTCCATGTGCTGGGGGGGGCTGTGCCCTGTGGGGGGACAGGAGACCCACCCCTCTTGAGCAGCTCTCCCCACACCATCCCCCCACACCCAGTCCCCCTAGAATTCCCCCACACCTACCCACATACGCCCCCCACACCCATCCACCCACATCCCCCCACACCGCTTCCCACTCTCCTCCTGCAAACCCCACATCCCTCCATAACACACCCATCATGCCCAGCTGCCAGACAGGATGAGACCAGCTGGCAGGAACTGTGGCTACAAGGGTAGGTGTTCCCACATCCTAGTTAGTGAAGGGGTCAGGGGGAGCTCTAATTGTTCTATGATAAAAAAACCAAAAGCAAACATCAAAACATATAGGTATTTAGAATTTATTTTATTATGGTAAAAGAGGCACTGTTAGGCTTCCAAATTGCTTTAAAATTGTAAATATATCAATAAAACATTGCCCAACTGATTTCTCTCTCTCTCTCTCTCTCTCTCTCTCTTGCTCTATATATATATATATATATATATATATATATAGGTCTTTTGTTTTAATTGTGGAAGAACATGGATTTGGGGGTATTTTAAAGAGTGAATTTGGTATTTTTTTTTATCAGAGATTTTGCAGTTTTTAAATAGGGAACACCAGAATTCCTGCTAGTGAAGCAAGTGGCAGGACCCAGGTAGAAAAGCCTGCTCAGGGCTGGTGCCTGGGACTCAGCTGGAGGTGACTGACCTCCTGGCCACTTCAGGCCAGGATAACATGCTTTGACAGTTCAAAGTAGGCCACCACACTGAGAACATGTTCCGGACGATAGCTGCCCAGGTGGGAGGGTGGCAGCACACATGGCAGTAGTGCTGCACAAAGGCCAACTGTGCAACCATGACCCACTGGAAGCTGGTCCAGAGGTGCAGATGCCTCTGCTGTGGCCATGCAGTCCCTATCCAGGTCTTGCAGGTGTACAGCCTTGAGGCCACATGCTGTTGCAGGTGGTAGCAGGTCATAGCCAGGCAGCAGCCCCCATTGCCAGACTGCTGCCATGGGTAGAGGGTGCAGGGAACTCTCAGGGCTGCTTCAGCAGTCCAGCTGGCACAAGGGGTAGTATACCCAGATACCAAATGACTGGGCCCCAGAAGCTCCTATTTATTTCTCCATTCAATTACCGTGGGCTCTAAGGCCCACCTGGCTAACTAGTAGCCCCTTTTCACAGGGGCTAATGGATGAATGGAACAACTACATTCTTGGGACAACAAAGGCAAAAATAGGATAGGCATGATGTGAGGGTCAAAGGGTCAAAACGTGAAAATGAGTGCTCCTGAGGGGGACACCAAGCAGAGCCCTCTGGGCCACATCCACAAGTCCTCAAAGGCAACCAAGGAGCTGGTAGACACCGCCCAGTGGTGCTCTGCCTGGAAACATGCATGGACAAGTGACAGGAAAGCAGTCCCGCAGTCCCTGGGCACCTTCCCAGCCAGAGCCTCCTTCCTGGTCATGTACAGAGCCCACTTAGCCAGGGCCAGAAGAAGCTTGACCACAAGATCCTGGGACTTGGTGGGGCCATGGATGGGGTACCCAAAAATAAAATGGTAGGGGATGAAGTTCAATCAGAACCTCAGGAGGAGGTTCTAGAGGTGGAGGTGGACAGACTGCAACCTGGCGCACTTGAGCATCATGTGGACCAGGGTCTCCCTCTGCCCAGTCCCAGAAGCTCCTGTCTATTTGTAACTTTCAAATACCATGGGCCCTAAGGCCCACCTGGCTAACTAGTAGCCCCTATTGTATGGTGGCTAATGGGTGAATACTACAACAAAATACTTGGGACCACAAAGGCAAAAAACAGGACAGGAGTGATGTATGGGTCAAAGGGTCAAAACATGAAAATGAGTGCGCCTGAGGAGGACACCAACCCAGAGGTCCTGGGACTTGGTGGGGCCACAGATGGGGTGACCAAAAACAAAAAGGTGGGGGGTGAAATTCGAGGTGGAGGTGGAGGAGCTGCAGCCTGGAGCACTCGAGCATCATGTGCACCAGGGTCTCCCCCTGCCCATACCCCAGAAGCTCCTGAGAGCAAGTAGCCCTGAGCTGCTTGCCAGGGCATCTTTTTATACTTCTGGGGCCAGCACAGGGCAAGTTTTCATACTGCTGGGGCCAGCACGGGTGCTGGCCTTAGGCTCCAGCTCCCCTTGACTGCAGATCTGGGGATAGCTGGGCAGGGTCATTTTGCCCCAAGTGGCATAAGTGGCTCCACACCAAACTGCATGTCCAGGCATGTGCGCTAAGGCAAAAATCCCCAGCACAAATTTGTACCACTCTTATTTGAGCTTCTGCAAGCACATGTGCCTGCATGTGTCGATGCGCCCTAGTGGTCTGATCCAAATCCCTCTGGAGTCAATAAGAGCTTTTCCATTGAGTTCAGAGGGTTTTGCTTCAGGCCTAAAGTGCATGTGATTACAAACAAGAGGTGTATATAGGTGAATCCAGAATTTTAAAAAGTGGGGGTACAACTCGGTTAGACATGGCTGGAGCCCCCAAACCTACAGAGGACACTTTTTTGAAGGGGAGAGGCAGGGAGCAGGTGCAGGAAGGGGGAGCCCATGCTCTCCTGCCACTGCCAACCCTGGCCTAAGCCAGCTCCCTGTACAATCATTTTGCACACCTGGAGTCCCTAGGCTGGCAGAGGACATCTGTCAGGGGCATCCAGGCAGGAAACAAGCACAGGAAGAGGAGACCATCCAGTGTCTCTGCTGCTATCTCCCCGCCCAGCTGCTCCTCTCAGCCCCTGACTGGAGGCATCCCTAAGGCTCTCCCCGTACCTGGGTCAGCCAGGAACAGTGGTGGCAGCAAGCAGATTCCACCCTTCCTATATCTGCTCCCAGGAACTCCAGCCATGAGGAGCAGCTTCACGGGGTGCCAGGCTTGGCAGACAATGGCAGTGGCAGTATGCAGAACCCCTTTCCTGTGCCTGTGTCTCCCACCAGCCTGGAGGTATGGAAAGCTCACAGAGCCACACCACTGCATCCCTCTGTATCCACCCCTGCAGCTGTATATAACAAGCTGGAAAGAGCATGCATTTAAAATTATTTTACCAGTCTGAAGCTTGGCAAAACCAAGAAAGAAAAGGAATAGGAAAGTCTTGTGCAGAGTATGCTTTTTTTTCTGAAAGATTTCTTTGGTCAAGTTTTTGTATTAATTATATCAATCTGGAATTTATGTAGCTTATATGAGGCTTTGTTATTAAAATAATCCATGTGGCCTGTTCTTCAACATAGACTTTGACCCACTAGCCGCTCCAGAAGATCTTGTGACATAAATCGCCAACACCATATGTGAGTCACTGCCATATCTGTCTTGTTTCTTTGTGTTCCTTTACAGGTTACCAAGAAAATAACTTATTCTCCTGATCCTCCATATCTTTTGGTCTTGGGGGGCAAAGTACTTTGGCCTTGTACACATGATGCCTTCTTAGGATTTCTTTTAACCAGAAAGACCATGTTACTAATAGCTGTTTTCAGTTTCTCCAGATTGTGTGGCTGGAAGCTTCAGGGCTAGTGGTTTTCCAAGAGGAATTATGACTCTCTCTTCTAACATGAGCACGGCCCCTTTGAAGACAATGACAAAACTCCCATTAACTTCAGTGGACTCAGGATTCGACCTTTTTCGTTGCGTTGGGTGCAGATTGTATGCTTGGATTATTATCTCTACTGCTTCCTCATTTCCAGGATTTATTTCATTTCCCAAGGACGCTGTTAATTAACTAACCTCAGCAGCGCATTTTCTTTTTAGCATAAAAAGCTATTTTTTTACTTAATCATTCACAATGTCAAGCAGCTAAAAAAGAATATGTTGAGGGGTTTGCCCTTGATTAAAACATAGAAGTGTGGCAATAAATATTTTTTATTGGTTGTAATACCTTTGCTTTATTAGCAGGATAACAGGCTGCTGGTTAAATGATCATGAAATATTAATTAAAAAGAAAAATATATGATAGGAAATTATTTCTGTTGTGTCTGTTTTTCTCTCAAATCTTTTTCCCTTTCACATAAAGACATAAAAGATGAACTTTTATATTTTGTTTCTCATAAATCAATTCATCTGACAACCCCATGCCAGCATAGAGAAATAATACAGATTTGGAACTGAAATGAGTGTTTTCAGATTCTTGTCCATGCAATTTTGCTACCCATTCTTCAGTACTGACATTTATTTACATAAGAAGGAAAAAAGAAGGAATATTTAACTCCTTTTAGCCATGACACAGGAAAGCATCTCTATCTAAAACAGTAATACATGCTTATTTAGACCTACACGTGTGCTTAAGCACCTGCATTAGTGCTTTCCGGTATTGGAGTCTGTCTCTCAAAAATTAGATATCAGCATGGTTTTAATTAATGGAATAAAAATCAAACTCCACTTAAAACTTCATGAGAACATTTCAAATTATGAAAAAAGATCCAATATTAAAAAATGACTGGATTGTTTATCAAAGGTTCAATATAATGCTTAATATATAAAACAATTGCTTAATTCCCAAGATTGGATTTTTCTCAGAGTTGCTTATTTTTAACTCCATTCCAAAGATATACATGGGTAACTTATACTTCTGACTTTCATTTAACAAAAAAAAAAAATCTTATTACTGTAAAAATCCATTACTCCCATGCTTCCCTATGTAGTACAATGTTAAGTACACTACAATGCCGAGTCCCAGATGGAATACAATACTGTAATTCAATCGAGGGATCTTGCTAATGTCCCACACTGTAAGAACATAGCTTAAGGGTTTGGGTATGGTAGCAAACCTCTCAGCCTTGAGACTGAATTACAACCTGACTATTCAATCGGGGACCCTATACAGTTGTTTGTAATGTACAGGACTCTGTACAGCTGTTTGTAATGTATCCCTAAAACAATTATTACAATAAAAAAGAGAAAGTAAGAGAACTATAAATTTAAGTTTGTCCAGGAGAATTATATTGTTATAGGAGAATTGGGATTGCAAAGGATATGGTGCAGGAGGAAAAGCACCGCAGAGAGGGCTGTGAAATCCAAGGAATAAAGATCTGATCTTGTTGTCCTTGATTACAACAGTGAGGGCTGATGAATCAGGTGTTAAAACATGAGTTTGTCAAGACTCACCTAGTCTGCTCACATCATATGCATACCAAGATCTAATTGATCCCTTTAATTACCTGCCTAAATTTTCAGATGCTGAACATGTTTTTAGCTGGCTAGGCTATTGATGACAAGTTTTGTGCCACGTGAGTTAAATTCTGAGAAAGGGAAAATAAGCCTCTTGTGCTTTGGGGTGTAACCAAGCACAGTAATGTAGGGGTAAACTTGATATGGCACCTGAATCCTAATACTAATAAAACTTGAAACTATTTGGATTTGCTGTTCATTCTGGCCAGCCTCTAGTCTTCACCTGTCTCTTTGGGAATAACAGTATTTTCCATTACATGCTTCTCCAATGTTTTGTTGTGAAGAACATCACCCATTTTAGTCCCCAAATTAACTACCTTTCACACTGACTGGTGTCCCCTTTTTCTTATTAAGTATTATTTACAGCAACCTGCAGAATCATGAGACTCAGGTGGTAAAAATAGCTGTTTACAAACATGGAAAGGATCCCACAGCAGTTGTTTTCTTGCATGAATACTTTTTCATGTATTTGTCACTCACACTGTATCCCATATCTGGGTCTTGACAAGTTAAGGATGATGCCCTGTTTCTCTTCTTTGCCCATCTTGCTTAAGGGCATCTATAGCTTCCATTTGCAACCAAAAGGGGATACTTCAGAGAAGATCATACTTGTTGTCCTCTGATAGGTTGGAATGTCACCTTCATGATACAGTCCAACAGTGTATTCATAAGACTCACTTTCTGAGTGCATTGTTCACCAGTATTAATTAACAAGGGCCAAGTCCTGGCATTTAGTGACTGGCTGAGAAGAGTATGGTTTGCAGGCAGGTATGAGAACTTTGCTATAAGGCCTAGATCTGCTTCCTCCTTAGATACCAAAGTGCAAAACCATGCTTCTCAAACACCTTACTCAACATTTGGATACCTGGGTTTCTCTGTTTTTCCCAGAAAAGTCTCCTAGGTGCCTAATAGTATCTCAACATTGCCTCGACACCACTCTCAAGGCCTCTGTCAGAAAACTAAGCCCTGCTCACATGCTCCAAATGTAGAAATTAGGCAATGAGGACACTATGCAGTGGCATCCTTCACTGATGCCCTAAGATGTATGTCCCTGATGTGTTTGAGAATGGAGGCATGGAACATCCCCAGAGCAACTTTACCACCACATTTCCTAGTTTGGAGCATGTGGAGCAGAAGTGGTAAGGCCTTAGTGTTTGATTGCTGTGTGGAAGCAGTGTGGACATGCCCTAGGAGCCTGCTTCTTGCATTGACTAGGCAGCACTGATCGGTACCTCAGTCATGCCTAAGCCCCATCAAGATCCACCTGTCTCATCTTTAGGGATCTGATAGGCATTCTCAGCATAGGTGCAACAAAGCAGCTGGGCACCTGGGGCAGCAGGACACATGAGGGCAGCAGCAACTTCTGGCTGCTGCTGTGCTGCCAGTGCAATTGTGTGGCTGCAGCGGCACTTGATATTTTTCTACCCTCCCTCACTGCTCCAAAGACTGCCCCAGTCATCCTGCCCTAGTTAAGCTACTGATTCCCAGAGCAGGCCTACAAGTCTGGGTTATGCACAAAAACAACAGCTACAGGCAGAGGGACAGCCCCCCATCTGTGCAATGTAATGAAGCCAGATCAGAGTCCTAGACCCAGCCAGTCCCAATCAGAGGATCAGGGCAGTTCATCCCCTGAGGCTACAGGGAAACAGGAACCACCTGCAGGAAGCTCAGATCAGTGCCCAGTGCCCAACTGATCCTAATGAAGCAATCAAAACTGTCAGTCCCCTGAGGCCACAGGCAACAGATTCAGATTTGAAAAGTGGGCTCAGTCTGCAGGACTCTGGGCAAAGACTGAGGTACTTGCTCATGACCTTCATGTGCTTCCTTGCTGTCTCTCATTGGTTCTCTGGTTTTGACACTTGGCTACTGATTCTGGTCCTGACTCCTGGCATATCCTGACTCTGGCCTAGCTCCTGACCCTAGCTTTGGCTCCCAATTCAGGTTTGACCCCTGGAATATTCTGACTCCGGCTTTGGCTGCTGCTGATTTCAGCTCTGATCCTGGCTCCTGGCTCCCTGCAAAACCAGCTCCTAGACTTTACCCAACTGTCAGGTGACTGTCTCCAACCACCCACGCCCCAGTCCCTAGCAACACACACCTTTCCCTAGTAGCTCAGTTAACGCTACCTACGATGTGGGAAAACTGAGATCAGTTCCCACCTGTGTCTGTGGGAGAAAACCTGATGATTGTCTAGTGGTTTAGCCACTTTCTAGGGAAGGGGGAGTTCTTGGATCCACTCCCCACCCCACTGAATGTTTATATCATAGAAACAATAGAAATTAAGGGCTGGAAGGGACCTTGAAATATCATTGAGTCCAACCCCCCTGCTCTGGGCAGGAATACTGCTGAGATCAAATGATCCCAGCAAGGTGTCTGCCCAGTCTCCTCGTGAAGACTTCCAAGGTTGGGGACTGCACCACCTTCTTGGGAAGTCTATTCCAGGTTCTGGTCACTCTTACCGTTAAGAAGTTCTTCCTTACATCCAACCTTAAACCATCCTCTAACAGTTTATGGCCATTGCTCCCTGTCCTCCACTAGGGTGCCCTAATGAACAGTGTTTCTCCCAGCTCCCAATATCCACCCCTTACATGCTTATAGATGCCCACCAAGTTGTTTTCCCCCCCCCCCCCATAGTCTTCTCTTCCCCAGGCTGAACAGTCCCAGATGCCTTAGCCTTTCCTCATACGGTTTGTCCTCCAGGCCTTTAATCATTCTTGTGGCCCTTCTGTGGGTCCTTTCAAGATTCTCCATGGCTTTTTTGAAGCGTGGCGCCCAGAACTGGACACAGTACTCCACCTGGGGTCTTACCAGTGCCAAGTAAAAAGGAAGTATCATTTCCTTAGCCCTGCTTGCAACACATCTGCTAATGTATAAAATATATTTGTATAAAATACTTGAACAGCATTTTAGCTCAATACTAATATTTATAGTACAAGAATCCTTTTGTGGATGTGAGCCTTAAATGTGATCTTTGGGGATTAGCTGTCCTTTCCTGCCCACTGATTAACCTTCACAAACAGAATACTCGCATAAAAGAGAAAGACGTCACATGGAAAAAAAAAAGATAACTGGTTAAATGAAGAGCTTTCAGTATCACAGCTTCCGGAGATGAAACAGGAAAAGTGACACATTCTTGTGCTGCTCAGAATCCATGTGTGCTGCATGGGGGGCTACCCCACTGGGATATCACCAAGTTGCTGATAACCAGGTACCCCTTCTGTCCCATCCCCGCCCCCAGCTCTTGTCGTAAAGCAATCTGCACCTTCAGGAAATTACCAATAAAACATTCATAGGAGCAGATTAGGTTTTAAAATCTACCTAATGTAGCATGAAATTTAGAGGGTATGCTCCAGAGATCAGAGCCGCAGTGTTGACCCATTAATGCTCTGCAGTCACATTCTTGTTTTTACCCTTTCAAGTGACAGTCAAAGAGTGAAAGGGGGAGAAGGAATAAAACACACAACTACAACCTTTTTTCTCTTTTTTTACCTTTTTTTTTTACAGTGGGACTTTTGCGTATCCTGTATATGAGAGTCTTCTCAAAGCTTGGCTCAACTCTGATGAAGAGAAATGTGGGGCTTATTGTCCAACTGTGATAGCTGTTTGTTATGCTCCACAAGAGGATACTCTGCTTCCTTTAGGCAAATGAGAAGAAAGTGAAACCCCTTTTTATTTTCCATACATTGGGGGTCAGGAATAAGTGGGTTGTCATGCACTTACGTGTGCTGAGAGCTCTATGAGCCATTTCCTTAAGCATGGAAGAAATATGTTTGATTAAAACAGTCAAGGAAGCATGGGTTTCTGTACTACTGAGTCACATCTTGACATGTTTTTTTAAAATGGTCTCACCTGTCTTACTAATTATCCCCCTAATTAAGCCTGAAAGCATTTTTTACATTTTTTTCTTCCCTTCTGGTTTAATCATGAGCAAGTATTAGATGCTTGTTATTCCAAATTCAAGCCAGCTAGTTATGATTCTTCGCTTAAATAGCACAGCACTGCTTCTGATGTCTGACTGGATATGCCAGCGCAAGAAGTTGCTTGCAGAAACCACTAGGACTTTGCCTCTCTTTGCCACACAGGCTTTGCATGATGTGTCATTCGTAGAAGGCATCAGGCTGTGGTAAGATTAATTGGCAGGATACAAAGTTTAGATTTAATTTATCTGAGTTCAGTCACACAAAATAATTGGATGTTTACATGCTAAGACCAGATACCTATTTGGCTAATTTAGGCCAAGATTCTGTAAGTGCTAAAATGCTGTTCAAGTAACTTTAGTTACATAAATAGTTCCACTGGCATGTGAACAAAGTTATACAAGTTCTTAAGGTCCCTGTGAGACTACCTGTGTGCTTAAATTTAGGGAGGTTCTTTGATCCCAATTCAGTGGCTACTTAAGGGTGAAGTTATGTTACACCTAGACCAGACTAATTGTATGGAATGCTAAGTGGTGTTAAAGTCACAACATGCTGTTGCACATTAAGGGTTATTAACGTTTCTTGCCTGCAACAGCTCTGATTTGCCACTAGAGGATGGCTGAGCAGAGGCATGTAGTTAGAGCCCAAGTTCTTGGCTTCTATCCCTGCTCTGGATTAGGTGATGAAGTTTAAAGCAGTGCATCTTGGGATGCTGGAGGACTGCAGATTGCTCATTTTATCTCCATAGGTCAGACTGAAATTACCCTGAAGCAGTGGTGATGTGTAGGAGGTGCACAGAGGTGCATGTGCACCCCCTCAGAGTGCTGGTGCACCCCTGACAGCCAGCACTCCCAAGTTAGGTAATGGGCAGGGGGAACAGGGGGGAGTGCCTGTGGCCCCCCTACAAGCACTAGCTGGGGAGTCGGGGTGCCAGGAGAAGCACCACTGGCACTTCCAGGAGCGCTGCTGGCACTTCCGTGAGCGCCGCTGGTGCTTCCAGGTCAGCGCAATTGGCTGTGGGGGACCCCTTCCTCTGGTTGGTGAAATTGGCCATGGGAGGACCCCCCTGCCCCCACCCCACCCCCCATCGGTACGATCGGCCACAGGGGGACCGCCCCAGGTGCTGGCTGGCTGGCTGGCTGGCTGCTGGGGGGGCACATGCCCTGAAATGAGGTAGGTGGCACAGCCCAGAATTAACCTTTGCCTGAAGTGGCATAACTTTGAGACACTCAGAGGGCACTTAGCATAAGATAACGAGCATTAATGTATGGAAGCTCCTGTTTTAAAAGCCCTTAGTATGGTCTAAGTGTAACATGTAACGTCACCCTAAGTTACAGAATCATAGGCTTGATTTCCTTTCTGTTGACATTTGAAGGGAGGGGTGGAGGTGCCCAGCCATATCCCAGCTCTTTAAAAGTACCTACAAGTGTGCAAGGTGAACACTGGATTTGGCATTGGTAGAAATCCAATTGTCTGGCTGCTTATGGAGAGAAAACAAAGATCTGCAGAATGACCAAAATGATTTCATTGTTGCATTCCAATGAAAGCTCCCAGGGGAAATTGTTTGCAGTGTTTGCCTGTCTGGTTGGAAGTAGTTTTCTGTTTGGTTATATTCCCTCAAGTAAACTTAAAGCTGGTGTTTTCTCCACTCTTGCAAATATCCATAAAGACATCTTGCAAAGATCTTACTCCCTGACACATACACCCTGAAAAATCATTTGCTTCCCATTCATTTTATCTCTCAGCCTAGGAATTGTGCTATTTGAAACTTTCTGCAAAGCATGCAGAGGCCTTCAAAGGCAGGCTGCTCATTCTTAACAGGAGAAGAGGCCAAGAGACTTGTAGCTAGTGACTGCATCCTCAACAGTGGCATAACTAGAGAGGAGTTCTTGGGGCAGCTATCCCAGGCACTGACTTGAGGGTAGTGTAGGAAAAAATGGGTGCTGACACTGCTACACAATCACACCAGCAACTGGAAGTTGCCACAGCTTCTGTATGTGGTAGTTGCCCCAGGTGCCTAGCTGCATCATTACTCCTCTGATGCTCAGGGTGTGTTTCTGATAATGTGCCTTTCATCAAGGTCACAGGAATTCTGGGAAATATTGCAGACCAGGGGTTGTTAACCAGGCATACACGTACCCCTGCAGGTACTTGGGAAGGCCCCGGGGGTATGCGCAGGCAGGTGGGGACAGAGCACCACCACCCACCACGCCACACTGCTGCCTCCCAGGAGCAGGGCCAGGGGGAGGGGAGCAAGGGCAGTGGCACCACTGTGCAGCTGCACAGGCACCTTCCACCCGGCCAGACACAGCGGGGTGGGAGAACTCACACACAGCGGCCACCATCACCATCCACTGCCCGCGCCACTGCCGCATGCTGCTTTCTCACAGCCAGTCGCGCATTCAGCTCCACAGGCTGCTGACGAGCAGTACGCGATTCGCAGGGTGCGAGATCCATCAGCAGCTCGCGGAGCCGCACATGGGAAAGCAGGGCGCAGTGGCACAGTGCAGTTTGTGGGTGTAAGCCCCCCGCTCTGCATCTGGCCACTGGGGGTACACTTCCTAAAAAAGTTTGAAAACTCCTGTTGTAGACTGAGGAAATCAACAGAACTTGACAGTTTATATCATGAGTATGATTAGGTTGGTTTTTAATTGGTTCAAAAGAGCTCTTCTTTCAACTTTTCCAAGAAAATTACAAATGTTGGGGGCATCCATACTCCAAGGGCAGCAAAGCTAAATTTTCCTATACCTAATACCCCTCTTTAATAAAAGAAATATTCCTTCTTCCGTCATTCCTCCTCAAAATGAAAAGTGCCAGGAAATCATCATCTCTGTTGTACAGCTGCAAGTACATGTCATTCCATTGCAGTCAACAGAATTACTGTGGGTTTATACTAGTGTACCTGAGACCGGAATCTGGCCTAGAGACCAGACTGGTGTTTTCAACACACATCTGTGTGTGTGTGCATGCTCGCAGTTGGTAGAGGCTGTGAGTTATTAACAAGTATGACAATTCTGACAATATATTATGGTTTTTCTTAAACCCCCAGTTCCTGGTATCCTGTAATTATGACTATAATGTCAGGTTTTGTGTAAAAGATTTTAATACTCATGAATGCAGAGAAAATGTGCTCTGCATGTAACTTGCAGCTCAAAAACCAGGAGGAAAAATAAAGGAACTCCAAAACATGGTTTTAATCTCATGATTTTTAAACCGATCTCATGATTTTGAGGAGTCTAGCTTACAATTTTTCAATGCCTGGGATCAGAAATACTTCACTAAATCTCTCTCTCCTACTTAAATTACACTGTAAGAGCTGGTTGCATCCATGCCTAGCAACTGCAACCTTCCCCCACTTGATAAGCTCAGAGCTCCATGGGGCTTGGTATATAAGAGCCAAAAGATTTCTGCATTACATCAGGTTATCATAACCCATCTCCCCCTCCTCCCTGCCCCCAGAACTCATCTATATGCTAATTTAAAGTGACTAATGCCGCCCAACGACATAATGGCTCTAATGTTTGCAGGGAAGGAAAAAAGTGGAAAGAAAATGGTGCTCCCTTTCCAAAGCTGTTTGCTTAGTACAACATCTTACAAAAAGCAACTTTTCAAATGATGCACTCTGATAATATCAGCAGCCTCTTTACAGGTTCATTTGGATCACCATGACCAAACAGCTGGACAGGGGCAACCTGCACTGTATGGCAGCAGAAAGGAAAGTATTACGTGCAAAACTGAAAATATTTCTTTAGCTTCACTTTTATGTAAATTAACCCAGAAAGATAATGTGTTTGCTTAAAAAAAAAGGCACTACTATGGTTCTCATAATCAGGAACCAAGGAACTGCTGCCTTCTGTTGTGATAGAGCTCCCCACTGAATTACAGGATACCTGAAGTAGCTGGAATTTGGCTCATGGGCCTCCCTGGTGCAGCCACACAGCCTGGGGAGCTTTCAACTTCTCCACAAACACATGCATTGATAGTCCCTGTGTCCCGTTTCCCCCCTCTCCCTCACATTCACTGTAATGCTATTAAGATATCAAATGCAGCAATTACAACAAGAAAACCCTAATTAAACAGCAGCAGCTTCTGTAATAAAGGAATCAAAGAAACCTGAAGAAAGAGCAAGGAGGAAAGACAACAGAGGCTTTCATATCACTGGCTTGTTGTGTTTAAAGGGCTAGCTGACACATGAATTTCCTTCCACAAATTTCACTTCACCGGCTTTCGCTGTGCTTTTCTAGGACAAAAGGAGTAATATTAACATAGAGTCCTGTGGCCATAATCAAATAATAATTGGCCTCAGAGATCACTTATGACAATCAGGGAAGTAATAAGGTTTCTGAATAATTATGAATAATTAGGCCCATTTATGAATAATTACACTGTTAATAACTATCTAACACATCCAATTTTTAAACTGTAATTCAGTCATTATTGATTGGTTAGTCATCACATTCTCTTCTGTTTCTTTGCTCATTAATATCCTGATTCAGGCAGCAGGCTGCAAGGATATTTTGACTCTTCGGGCGCAGGGACCTAAATTTCATGGTCACTGGGTCTTTGGAAGGAAGGAAATCCATTCCCCAGAGGAAGGATTTTCTTGAGTGTTAGGAGAAAATTGTTTAGAATGGCAAACTGGTCCTGGCACTTTCTAGGTGTCCTTTTACATCAGGACTTAAATGCCATGGTGGTAACCCATTAAGACATATATTCTGGGCTAGATCCTGTTCTTACGTCTTCCAGTTTATAAATCTGGATTTCTTGTAAACTCTTTGGAATTGCAGATGCTCTTTTACCATAGAGCATCTACCACAGTGGGTCCCAATATGAACGCTGATATGACTACTACAAGTCAATTAAGGTCAAAAGTCTGTCTTAAGCCTGATTCGATATCTTCCATGTTGCAGGGGTTTAGGTTGTAGCCGTGTTGGTCTAAGGATATATGCAGACAAGGTTCCTTGGGTGAATTTGATATCTTTTATTAGACCAACCCAAATGGTTGGAGAATAGTTATTAAGCAAGCTTTCGGGTTCAAAAACCCTTCGTCAGGCTAAGGATGCTGCAGCAGTTGCTGCGTGCTCTTCCTGGATGGAATGAAAAGTAAAGAAGCCAGGGGCTGGACTGGGGAGTCAGTTGCCAGGCAGATTGTAATGTATCAAAAATCCAATGTCTGTGTTTAGTCCCTGATCTCTAGTATCCAGCAGGTTGATGAAATGGAGCTCATAGGCTCGTCTCTGGGATGTGTTGTGTAAATTTCCCTTGAGGATCAGGACTGAGAGATTGGAGAGAGAGTGGCCCTCCTGTGAGAAATGTGCCCCCACCGGTAATTGGGTGTTTCTGTCTTTGATGGATTTCCGGTGTGTGTTCATTCTGGTGCGCAGTTGTTGTCTGGTCTCTCCTACATATCTTCCATCAGGGCATTTGGTGCATTGGATGAGGTATACTACATTCCTGGAGGTGCAGCTGTAAGATCCTGGGATGCTGATGGCTCTGTTGTGGGGTGTAGTAATAGTGGCGGTAGTGGAGATGTGGGGGCAGGTTTTGCATTTCTAGTCCTGGCACGGTCTGGATCCTTTTGGTGTGCTCTGGGGCTGAGGAAGTTTGCTTCTTGTGATGAGGTTGGCGAGGTTCGGTGCTTGTCTGAAGGCTAGGATGGGTGGCTCTGGGAAGATTTTTTTAAGAATAGGGTCTTTTTCTAATATGGGTTGCAATTTTTTGAGGATTTTCCGTATAGGTTCAAGGGATGGGTGATAGGTCATAACCAGCGGTGTGCGATTTGTGGGTG
Source organism: Alligator mississippiensis (assembly GCF_030867095.1). Taxonomy (NCBI): domain Eukaryota; kingdom Metazoa; phylum Chordata; order Crocodylia; family Alligatoridae; genus Alligator; species Alligator mississippiensis. The sequence continues at coordinate 134,863,955 of NC_081826.1, forward strand.
TTTTTCTTCTGTACTGCAGCAGTTCTTCATGTGGTATCCGGGTGGCTCTTTCAAACGTGCGATCTACCTCTCTGGAGGAGTGTCCTTGGTGGGTGAAAGCCTTTTTAAGATTGGTGAGGTGGCGATCCTGGGTGTTCTCTTCAGTACAGATGCGGTGGTATCTGAGGGAAATGAAGAGAACACCCGGGATCGCCACCTCACCAATCTTAAAAAGGCTTTCACCCACCAAGGACACTCCTCCAGAGAGGTAGATCGCACGTTTGAAAGAGCCACCCGGATACCACATGAAGAACTGCTGCAGTACAGAAGAAAAACACCCACAAATCACACACCGCTGGTTATGACCTATCACCCATCCCTTGAACCTATACAGAATATCCTCAAAAAATTGCAACCCATATTAGAAAAAGACCCTATTCTTAAAAAAATCTTCCCAGAGCCACCCATCCTAGCCTTCAGACAAGCACCGAACCTCGCCAACCTCATCACAAGAAGCAAACTTCCTCAGCCCCAGAACACACCAAAAGGATCCAGACCGTGCCAGGACAAGAAATGCAAAACCTGCCCCCACATCTCCACCACCCCCACTATTACTACACCCCACAACAGAGCCATCAGCATCCCAGGATCTTACAGCTGCACCTCCAGGAATGTAGTATACCTCATCCAATGCACCAAATGCCCTGATGGAAGATATGTAGGAGAGACCAGACAACAACTGCGCACCAGAATGAACGCACACCGGAAATCCATCAAAGACAGAAACACCCAATTACCGGTGGGGGCACATTTCTCACAGGAGGGCCACTCTCTCTCCAATCTCTCAGTCCTGATCCTCAAGGGAAATTTACACAACACATCCCAGAGACGAGCCTATGAGCTCCATTTCATCAACCTGCTGGATACTAGAGATCAGGGACTAAACACAGACATTGGATTTTTGATACATTACAATCTGCCTGGCAACTGACTCCCCAGCCCAGCCCAGCCCCTGGCTTCTTTACTTTTCATTCCATCCAGGAAGAGCACGCAGCAACTGCTGCAGCGTCCTTAGCCTGACGAAGGGTTTTTGAACCCGAAAGCTTGCTTAATAACTATTCTCCAACCATTTGGGTTGGTCTAATAAAAGATATCAAATTCACCCAAGGAACCTTGTCTGTCTTAAGCCTAGGCAGCCCATAAGGGTAGCAGGGTTAAGGCACACCAGTGTCTGTAGCCAATGGCCCACACAAGAATGATGTGGCTAGAATCACTGTCACCTTTGATTCCCAAGCCTGAGTGACCAGGTTTCTATTTACAGCTGGCTTGGCCAATATAAATTATAGTATGAATGCCAGCAGATATCCAAAGTAACTCCACTGATTTCAGTTAGGTTACATTACATTTATACCAACTAACAACATAAGGACAACTAGATAGGACACATAGTTCTACTTTTTAAATAATGATGTCATTATAAATACTGCTCTTTCCCTTGATCAAAAGGTTGGATCTGTTAATCTTGGGGAAGCTATGGATGTGTGGGAAGAAGGTGAGCTAGCTGTGAGAAATAGGGCAGACATGAGGTATTTATAACTATTAATATTATTAAATAGCTGTTAATGTTTAGATAGGAGAGCTTCTGTTTCTAATTATTAAACTTTCATGTGTTGATTGAATTTTAACAAGGGTAAATTTTAATCTTTGTGAAAGGGCTTTAATGGATAAAAATGGTTAGGCAGGTAGATCGATGGATTTTTTTTCCATCTCTCTCTATTTTATTTGTGTCACAGTGTTTTTGTTTCACCACGTAACTTTAAGATTAAGAAGGAGAGGACACCAGGCTGAGGCTGCAATTGGGCTAGGGCCAGCAACATGAAAGGAAGCAGGAAGAAGGCTAAGATTGAGGCTCCAGGACTGCAAGTGACTACCTGGGAGCTAGCTGCATCGCAGTGGGTGAAAAGGGCAGAGCTCCAGGCAGGGAGGAAGGTAATGACTGTGGCTCTGCTGAGCAAACTGCAACAGGCCGCTCATTAAGCTTAGGGGATGCCCCTGAGGCTGGTCAGAGGTGCACATGGTCTAAAGAAGTAGAGCCTAGGGAGATATACACTCAGAACCTGAACCGGAGCAGGGGCTCTGGCCCTGACCTCTGGAAAGAGAAGCTTTTGTCAACCTGTGTTGTCAGAGAGTGGATGTTGTAGGCCTGGAAAGTTACCCTGGGTGGGAGCCAGCTGATTAGGATGAGGTTCTGGCAGTAGTATAGAGACCCAAGGCAGGGTTTAAGACCTAAATTAGAGACTGGATTGGTTTGGATTTTGTTTTGGGTTAACCAGTGGCTTGGCAGTGGCTATAGGGGGTGGGTAAGAGGCCACAAAATGAGGCGCCTGAGTGCTCTATGTCTGCAGGGGCATGAAGTGAACCAAGGCCAGAGTCAGCAGGCTAAGACCAATGGCCACAGCCAGAAAGAAGAAGCTGAAATCAGGAGGGCTGGAGCTGAGGAGGGGCTGAAGCCAAGATGAGGTAAGACTAAGGGGACTGAAGCCTGTCCAAAGGGCTGGAGTCTGGGATGGGCAGAAGTTAAGATAAGGCAAGGGGCCCAGGGAGAGGCAGCAGCTCTGTCAGGGACAGGGACCCAGTGAATGAAACTAAAGACCTATGAGTCATGGGTATGGCTATGGGGGAGGCTGGAGGCCACATTTAGGGTGACAGCCCAGAAAGTTGCAGAAAAGGGACTGATAGCCCTAAGAAAAATAGAGGTGGGAAAAACAAGTGACTAAAGCCAACTGGAAAAGAGGAGCACCCTAAGGCTTACTCTGAGTCTCCAACAGCAACACCCCAAATACACAGGTCATCAAAAACCATGGCAGTGAGGAACAGGTAGTGTTCTTGGGAGGCCAAAGTCAGTGGCACAGGATAAATTTGGCTGCCAGGGGGCATCACAGCTGTCCTCAAGCACTCATCCTGCTACACACCATGTGTTATTTTATGGTTTGGTATATAAGTAGTTCATTTTAAATTGCTGTATCTCTGGGCTATCATTTTACTGAGGTTATTGCATAATGCAGGACACTAATACTGTGTCTGTACAACATACATTGCCTGCTTCAGACCATGACCAGTCTACAGTCACATGGCACTTCCTCATGGGAAAACCTAATAGCAAGTAAAATATGTTCCTCGGACACTATGGGCTGGAACTCACAGAGGAAGTCACAGGCATCACCTCACTGGTGTGCCAGTGAAAGGGTGTGCCAGAGTTTATAGCTAGCAACATCTGAGATACCACTGATCCACTGCAAGGTTTAAACAGAAACTGCAAATACCAGTTCTCTGCACAGAATTTAGCTTTCATTTTCCCAACAAGGTGACAGATATCTTTAAAATCTTGTCTTAGCCCTTGCTCTGGTATCCTACTTTCTTTGTTCTGATAAAGGTTGCAGTTGGAAAGAGAGTTGGCTGCTTCTGTCATCAGTAACTCATACATGCAGGGAAATCCATATTCTGGGAAAGGAAAATTACTGGGCTAAATCCTACTTCACCTTTCATTTAGATTCTAATTTCACTTGTGTAGCACTGCTCACCTTTTACTTCCCTTGTGTGCTTGCTCACAACACTGCTCTATGGCTGTGTAAGCTCCAAGGTAGAAAAGAATAACCTGGGTGTGCCTGGAATGCCATGTACATCTTGAAACTTTAAGCCTGGAAAACCCATGACTAGGAGGTGTTTGACACTAGGTGAGGACAGAGGTCCTCCTACCTTTCAGCTCCGTAGCCCCATGGTTAGGGCATCTGCACAGTGACTGAAACTGCAGCATTGCTCGTAAGTGCCACTATAGGATACCTGCCTTTAGGGCCTACAAGTGCCTACAGCCTCTCCCCTATCCAGTAGTCTCACCCACCATGCCTTGATGTTGAAAGTAGTGGGGGAGGCTATCTGGAGGGCAAAGCACACTTTTGGAAAAGACGGTCCCTGTCTGGTACAAGGCTCCCCCCTCAGCCACATCCCAATTTTACTCTTGTTGAGCCTTCTAGTCTGGGGCCGCAAGCTCCTGGGTCAGCTCCAGTCATGCCCTGTGACTTCAGGTTTCCGCACCTGCAATATCCAGTACGTGGGCAGCCAGGGACCCCCTGACACCTCCTGTCTCGCAGTTCAGTCCCGTTCAGCCTCCTGGGGCTACAAAATACTCTCTAGTTACACCCCATGACCTAAAGTTCCCCATGGCACAATCTCAAGTTTGGGGTGCCTCCTCATTTCCCCTCCTTCTGTGGCCTCCTCCACCCCTACAGCCACAACCCATTCTTGGGGGTGGAGGGGAGGGAAATGAAACTCCCAAAATGCAAGCACTAATCCAAGTTCAAAAGGATGCCCCATATGGGGTTCACCACATCCCTTGGTGGTGGGCTTCACATAAAAAAACCCCAAAAGCAAAAATAGATAGTACCCAGGGCACTCACTTCCTATGGAGTCTCCCAGTTTCCCTTCACACATATACCTGGGCAAAACTATTCTGCCAAAGGTGGAAACAGAGCCCAAACTGTGCAGAAGTGCAAAAAAATGCAGCTACATTATTAGGGTCATAAAGCTGAAATAGGATTTAGCCTGCTGTGTCTGCTGATGGCCTTCCCCCCACTTCCATGGCTGAAATACCCCCTCTAAACCTATAGAACTCCCATCTTGCAGATTTTGAACTCCCATCTTGGAGATCACAGTGACCATAGGCAAAAGGAGCATAACACACGTGTGATTCTGCCTTATTTTACCCTTTTGGGGATTTTCCCCTTTTGCCCCCCGATACTCTTCAGCAATGCTATTCTTTAATGTTAAGATAACGAGTGAAATAGCAAACAAACCAAAAATGTTTGATTCCATTGACATTATATATACTTTCTTCCAACTTCCATGAATTATCATCTTTAGGGACATAGGGATGCTATATGCACACTTGTCCTTAAGTTTGGGGACTAATAATAACATTTCCATTCCACTCAGAAAATCCCTTAAAAATATAAGTGGGAATCAATGAATATTTTACACAAGGGTGGAAAAATGCATTTTATTTTTCTAATGCATGAGTTACCATTTTAATGTTTTTAAATAAAGCATTGGTGCTTATTATTTCTGACCTCAAAATTACAGGCAGCCAGGGTAGAAAACCAGCTTCCTAAATCACTCTAAGTATACTGCTTTTATGAATAGTTTTAATGACTCTATGACCCATTTAGACTGTAGATAAAACAGTTTTGCTAGGTTTCTTCAGGGTTCACTCAGAACCCTAGAGACAATATTCAGTCATAACTCTTGTCTACAGGATGTAGTGTCTATATTTTCGGTTTCACTCCAAATATATAATTGAGTTCTTACCTACAATTGATTATATTTTTAATGTTTGAGAATGGAAAAGAGAGTAATGCTGATGTTTCAGCAGAAGTCTTGCTTTCATTAGTTGCTCCTGTATCCTATTTGGGTTTCTTCTCTCTGCCCCCATGCCCAGTTTTTAAAATATCTTGATCCAAAACTCTTGTATAACCCTTTCCTGTCAACATTTGCCATTGCTCATGTTTGTCTTTCCCTCTTTCCCAAGGTATGTGTGGCACCACGTAGAACGTCTTTAGGGGTGTCTTATGCACCACACACAGTATATGATGCAGCAGGTTAAAGAGTTGGCCATGCCATTTGTACCACCAGCTCTCTTACACTGAGACAGGCAAGACTGTCACACCAGGGAGGCAATAGTCATAGGTAAAAGTAATGATGCTTGCTTTCAAATCCATCCTGCTCTCTTGTTAGAGTTCATAGATTAAGTGTCTGGAAACAGGGTAGGTCAGATATTCCTCTCTATTCTGTGGCTGGAAAGTAGTTCTCCTGGCTTGCAGAGATTGAACCAGGTGATCTTTTCCCTTATAAAAAGAGGCAGGCAAAACAATGTCCTATATTAACTTTGTTTAATTACAAGTGTATCTTGCTGAAGGTTCAGCAAAAGGAAGGAAGTTCACCCAACTATAAGAGTGGGACAGATGTTGTAATGCAGAAGAATTGTAAGAGGGCTTTTGAGTATCAGTATGGCTGGAAGTGAGCACATTATTCCCTACACTTAGATGGAGAAACTGCAGAAAAAGAGGGACCACTATTGTGTTATACTTAGGGCAAAATGAAAAGTTGTCCAGTACATCCAGCACCTGCATGTGCATTGTATGTGTGTTTGTATAAGTCTGGGTGCTCGTTACTTGAAACAAAAACGCCACCTCTTCTAAAATAAGTAAAAAAGGAGTTCAAAGTCAATCTCCTTTGTCCTACCAGAGTTTGGGTCTGGTAATCTTGTAAATACTCTTGCAAAGCATTTTCTTGAATATTTAGGAAGGTGAGCTTTGAGAAATGGGGTAGAAATGAAATTATTATTATTACTACTTTAGTAATAGTAGTAGTAGTAGGTAGTAGTAGTAGTACGTGGTAGTTAATATTTAGAAAATGAACTTGCTGGTATTATTTTTGTAAGTGCTGTTTGCATTTTAACTTTTGTAAATGTTCATTCTTCTGAAAATGTTCAAAGCCCTGAATTGAATGTGGCAGGTGGGTTGATTAACATTCATTTTCATCTTTTTTTTTAACGCTGTTTCCACATGGCTTGTTTCACCAGGTATTTTTTGTGGTTTGGTAAATAAACATTGCATTTTTATTTGCTCCATCTCTAGGCTGCCATGTTCCAGTGCCCCTGCATGGACCTTAAAAATTGCAGGCCACAATATCATATCAATCCATCTGAACACACATTGCCCATCCCATCCCATCCCCAGTACAACATATTGTACCCATTCAGCAAAAATCCATTTCAGAGCAGTGGCATAACTAGCAGCGGGTGAGAGGAGCACCCACCTCAGGTGACAAGGTATGAGGGGCACTAGAATCACACTTCACCCCTGGGGAAGCCTGTGCCCTGGTAGCATTCCCATTCAGGGAACTCCAAAACAGTCCCTAGCAGTGGCAACAGAACCAGCAGCACCAGCAGCACACATCTGGGGACTGCAGCAGCTCATCTGGGAACTGTTTAGGAGTTCTCAGCATGAGTAAGACTACTGTGTTCCCCCATCCCCACCAGCTCTCAAACTATGCTCCCCACTGCTCACAGAACCCATGCACTCCCCCCGCCCCCGCTGTCCCACAGGATTTGCCCCAGGCACCAAATCTACTTGTTATGCCACTGTTTCAGAGCACAATGAGGCCCCCAATCACATTTTTTAAGTGTAGGCATTTGCCAAGCTAATATTATAATCAATGTGAGACTTTCAGCAGGTTCCTGCTTCCAAATTGTTCAAAAATACCGAATTAGAAAAATAATCCTTCCTATATTTGGGACACTGGGGAAAGATCAGATACCAGACTTTTCTAACTCCTGAAGTGAAATAGATGCCACCAAGTTGTTATGCCCTTCTGCCTCCCACATGCAGACGTATCTCCCAACTTTTGCTCTCTACCAAACTAAATTCAACCCTTCCTCCCCGCTCTGTATGACACTTTCGTCTTCAATTTGTTCACTGCCGCCTATGCTTGTCATTGAAAGCAAAGGCCAATTATTTGAATGTAGTCAGCCTACGGTGATGTGGATCCCATTTGGGGAAAAAAACAGATCCAAGGACTGACATTAGAAGCGATTCCTGAACGTTAATATCTGCTGTGCAGAAATGGTGAATAGCTTTGGCAATGGGGAAGTCTTGTGGGGACAGAGAAGGAAGGAAAAGGAGTCCTCATGCTCACAAGTATCAGGCATATTTTTGTCACTGCAGCAGTTTCCAGTGGGCACTTTGTAAGTTCAATTCAGCATACTTTATGTTAGCAGACGAGCTGAAGAGTTGGAATACACACATGTGCGTGTACGCACACACATGTACTCTCCACACAACAAAGGGGACCTTCTTTTGTTATATTTGGATAATCATTCTGCTGCCTCCCCCCAACCCTCCTTCTCTCTCCGTCCCCCCCCCCCCCCACCACCCCCCCGACCACCAGCTAAACTTCAGTGATTGATGAAAGGAACACATTGCGAATTTGAGATGTAAAAGGAAAGAGAGAGCCAGGCCAGGCAAATGAGCTAGTGGGTTGAAGCACTTGGGACATTAGAGGGTGTCAGGGATGGCAAATGACTTCATTGAAGTAATGATGATAAACATTTTATCTCTGTGCATATATGTGCATTATACCTAACGATCTCAAGCATAAGTAAGTGTAGGCAGGCACTAAATAAATCATATGAACAGGCCCTAAATGGGAATCCCTAAAGAATGGGATCTGAATTGTAAATGCATCCTAGAATTTCACACATCGCATTACAATAAGGAGATTGATATTTTAAACAGCTCTGTACTTAAAGGGTACTGTGTCTAGTCCTGAGGATTTTTTCTTTTCCCTTAGACTTTTTTTTCTCTTGCACTATATATATATTGTCATTAAATGAGGTACTTTGCATATCAGTGGGTAACTCTAGGTTTCATTAGCGACTCAGAAACAGTATTTTGTGTCTGGCTGAGAACTTTGAAAGGCACAAATGCTTAGGAACATATTCTGTTCTCATTCAGACTAGAGGAAACCTGCACTAATTTTCTTGGTTTTGATAGAGTTCCTCCAGACTTGCTTTGGTGTAACTGGAAATAAAATCTGACAGTCATTGTTAGACTTATCCCCAGTCTCTCCAATCCAAAAATAAAAAATGGAGCAAACATGGAAAGTGAGCCAGACTTTCAGCTGTGTCAATCAGCAAAGTATCACTGGAGCCCACAGAGTTTGGCTAATTGACACCAATGGAGGATATAGTCCAATATCTACATGGAAGTGCAACAATCACAAGTGATAACAGGCACTGGTTTTATACTGAATAAATTGTGCTAGATAGATGGGACTCCAACTGAAACAAACCAAGGTGCAAAGACAGGACAATAAATGTGCTATAATATATCAGATAAAATAGAGTAAAGCATGTCATAAAAGTTGAAGGTATCTAACAGCAGAAATAAATGTTATGTCCTTTTATATTTAAATTTATAACATTGGCTGCACTGGAAAAAAACTGTGGAGTGTGAAAACCTGTGAGGTGTCAGGTTTTCCCTAAACTTCTGTTGGGAAAAGATTTGCCCCTGCAGCTAATGGGAGAGATTCCATTCTCAGAACTCACAGATGTTCCAGGATTTGTGCAGCCATTCCAGGAGATTTTCAGGAAGATGGGATCATTCTTATGGAGGCATAACATTACTGATTGGCTCTGCCAAGGCTTCCCCTGGGGAATGATGCATCTGAGACTCTCCTAGCAGTCAATGGAGCCTCACACTTCCCTTTGGCTTTTCCATTGATTATTACGAGTCCTGTACACAGACTTCCTTTCCCCCATAGCCCTGCTAGCCATTGTTCCTAACTCTGAAAATGTACACCTGGTTTAAATATGATATGCATGGTGTTCAGTGTGCTGATATCTATGCTAATATATGCATAATAATTTTCTGTTTTAGTTGTGTTGTATATCAAGCCAAGAATTGAAAATTAGGTCCACAGGTTAAATCTGATGGAACATAAGAGATCTAGTAAGAGAATGGATGGAAAAGCAGAGTGTGTAGTTTTCATTCTTGGTGCCATCTAGAATTGTGCAGATACTATTGGTATTATCATTCATTTGTTATTTTTCAGCCCATGCTGATGTGCTCGGCACTGTACAAGACAAAGCAAAGGACACTGACCCCTGCCTTGAGTAGTTTACAATGCAAAGGCCAGATTCTATTCAAACCAGAGACAAGAGTCCTGTTCAGGTGTTCATTAGGACCTTTCCTCCAAATATAATACCTTTGCATCTGGACTTCACTGCAGGAATATGCTATTACCAAAATGATTTTAATGAATCTTTTTACCGTTCAGGAAATCTCAAAGTGTTACATAAATATAAGTAAATATTCCACCAGTGCACCAAAAAATGTGTGTTCCAGAAAAAAAAACTAGTCCCATAGAATATAAAAAACCCTGACCATCAATGCTTTTTTATGTTTGCAAATTAAATTCTCCTGTAAACTGTAAAAATAAATACAGTGCATTCTATCATGTAGCCCCTGCTGGAATGCTCTGTCTGTCACTAGGATTATTTGACTATTGATTAATTTTCAGAAGCATGTTGACTTAAAACTTCCTGTTAAAAACTCCCTTGTATTCTATGTCTGAGCTTCAGTGTCACATTTTTGCCTTTTTTGCATGACTAATGTTGGTTCGAAAGCATAAAAATCAATAGGCACTTCTAGTAATGGAGTTGGCTGTATCTTAAGAAGTGTGCCATCTTCTTAGTGGAGGTGTATCTGCTGGAAGTGGCCATTAGGGCTGCGCAAAATTTCACTGGCTGTTTTGTTTCAACACTGTTTCAACTCATTTCGAGCTCAAAACAGTGAAATTGAAATTAAACAAAGGGCTTCGAAACAGCCTCAAAACAAAACGAGGCTAGTCAAAACGTTTCAAAAGTTTAGAAATGTTTTGAGTTTCAAAGCAGTCAGCAGCCAGGTGGTGGGAGACAGGGAAGAACCACGGCTGCACTCCCAGCAGCTTCGCAGCACCACGTGGCTCAGCCGGGTGGGGAGCACAGCCCTGGCTCTCCCTGCCTCCTGAGGTCGGGCTGTCGGAAGCCAATCACAGTTGAAGGGAGCTGAGCCCATCTGAGCTGAGTTTCCTGCCCCAGCGCTACGATCAGGCTGGGGAAAGGCTGGGAGGGGAACTGAGTGACGGGGCTCAGTTCTCTTCCCCAGCTCCCCAGTCCCAGGCAGCAGCACCCAGCTTCCCTCCTGCATCTGGCAGGTAGATTGAGGGCCCACAAGCCCGGGAGGACTGACACAGCCCCCGCAGCCCTCCCAGGGTTGTGGGCCCCTGATCTGCCTGCTGGATGAGAGAGGCTGTTTCGAGCTTCTCCATTATAGCCTATGGGCAAAAAATGGAAACAGCATCAAAACAGCGTCACTGTTTCGACGAAAAAAAACAGAACAGCAGTTTTGAATCAAAACAAATTTCAAAACAAAACGCTGTTCCGTCAAAACCTCAAAACGCAAATCAAAATGAAATGGTGCCATTTTGCACAGCCCTAGTGGCCATGCACAGTACAAGAGAAGAAGCTAGAGGTTCACTGCTTCACGGGGAGATGTCACCTCCTTTTTGTTGCCGCTGATGTGTCGAGCAGCTAAACTGCGGTTACCATACGTCCAGATTTTCCCGGACATGCCCTCTTTTTGGGTACTCCCATCTCCGTCTGAGCAGTTTTTTTAAATATCTGCAAACATCTGGGATTTTGTTCTCCTTCTGCTTTCCCTGTAGTTCCTGGCTTGCCCCAGCAAGGAGCCACTTGGGGCTGGGGATAGAGGAGGAAGGTGATTGGAGGCCTGGCAATCACATGGTCTGTGCACAGGTCCTGGCAGCTGCAGGCAGGTAAGTGTGTGTGTGTGTGTGTGTGTGTGTGTGTGTGTGCTTGCCAGCACTGGGGCTGCAGCAGGGCAGGGAGGCAGGGGAAGGGAGTTTGGGGGGGGAGGGGGGTTCTTCAGGTGCAGCAGGGAGCTGTGTGGGCAGCAGGGCTGGGAGGGTCAGGGGGCTGTGAGTTGGAAATGAGGGGTATCAGCAGGGATGAGGGGCTGTAGGTTGGGAGTAAGGGGCACCAGCATGGTCTGGGGAGGGGCAGAGTACTGTGGGTCAGGAGTGAGGGGCAGCAGCAGGGCTGGGGGGATGGGGCTGTGGCTTAGTAGTGAGGGGCAGGGGCAGGACACGAGCATATCACCACAATCATATACCCTCTCCCCCTCTTCCACCCTTCCCCGCATAAGTGTCCTATTTTTTTAAACTGAAAATATGGTAACCCTAGCCAGTAACACCAGTTTTAGGTGGCAAAAAAGGAAAAGACAGTCCCACCTTGCAACAGCAAATCTCTGGCTACAGTTCTGCCCTCCCTGCTGCTAAAGCCAGAGCTGGGTGTGTGGAGAAGGGATGGAGATGTGAGACCAGCCCCACCCTGTCCATTCCAGAGACCTCTCCTCCAGCTGTGCCACCCACCCATTCTTACACTACTGTTTCTTAATGTTTTAGTCACTTTACAAAATGTTTTTCCCTTTGGACTTGGTAGGCCTGAGTTGGCTGGCTAGTGATATCATAGGAAAGTTATGTTTTTTGACTCGGTGATTACCACAAAACCAGATGGTTTTGCCGATTCAGGAATGTAAAGTATCTGGTATTAAATCTCATCAGGAAACATGTTTCTTATTACAGTATTTTTTTAAGCCTCATTGTTTTGTCTAGCCATTCCTGGGATATTTGTCTTTAAACTTTAAAGGCAAGGCCAGTATAACCAGTATCATTTTTATGCTGGGATCTAGGAAGTGGATTAGTACCGTCAACCTCCACTGGCTTTAATGAAAGTTAAGTGTGTTCAGCACATTGCAGAATCAAACCCCTCATGACAATCAAGTATAATTTGAGCAAAGCTTTTTTCCTTCTGGCCTGGGTCACATGCTCAATGAATAAAGAGACAAGACATCTAACATTGTCTGGATTTTTTTTAAACTGGCATGAGTTTAGGATTATCACTTATAAATAAGTCCTCAAAAGATCTCAGGTTTTGTGAAAGCTAGACACAGCACTGGGTGGCCCATTTTAAACCTAGGAATCTGTCCTTTCCAGTGATTATAAAGCTCCTGTTCCTAGCTGTGATGGAATTGGAAATGAATGAGCAGCTCAGGAGTGGATCTTACTCTTACTGAGCCTCAGGCCAATGTAATTTGGTGGCAGGAGGAAAATAAGGACACATTGTTCTAGCAGGTTTTGTTATGCATAATTTTTTTAATATTGGGTGCTTGAAACTTGCCAGAGGTGTGAAATATCAAACTGAGCCCTGAGGTTCAGTGGACAGAGGGCAGGTAAGAGGGCCAGAGGCACAGGACAGAATAGCATGTAATACATGGAAGAATCAGGTTGTAAATGTTGTCTGCGATTTTATAACCTATGCATCTATGGCTTGTATGCAACATGTCCCAATGTTCTCCGGTTTATTACGTATCTTAAATAGATGTCTGAGTGTCTTTCAGATAAAGAGACAACAAATACACCACCCCCTAAGCCACTGATTCAGGTAGATGGTAAAGAAGCAGCTGAATGCCAAACCAGCACTGCATTCCAGGAAAGGGATAGGAAGAGGGACTAGAAGGGACACTTCATAGAAAGCACAGTGAAAGCCCTTTGTGCTGTGGAAATGAGAGTCTTGTTCTTGATGCTGGCAGCTGAGTTTGTGTTGATGCACAGAAGTAAAACAAAAGTATTCAGACAAGTGGAACATGATCTGATAAGCCTGGAAATGACTCTGCCAGTTCATCCAGCCTGAATGACATCCCTGCCACTGTCCTTTCAACACCTTTGATTTGAGCACATGCTTCCCAGAGGAAAGCTTTTCCTGTGCGCTCCATCCTGCTTCACTACCCCAAAAAACTCACCGAGGGGAGAACTGGGGCAGGTTTAGCTGAGGGTGGAGGAAAGTCATGCCAAATTTTCTTAAAAGGGCAAAATTCATTTCAGGTTTTAGCTGTAAAACTCGTTTGTTCTTCCTTTATGGTAGGAACTGACCATTTTCCTTATTGACCTTGATTGATACAATCAAGAGGAAGTAAAGTCAATAAAACATCCTGTCTTTTATTATCAGCTTGAAGTGTATGTGAACTTTGCATCTATCTATACACAGGTGAAAATAGGAGCAAGTCTGACTCAGATCTTCTGATAAGACTGAGGTGAAACAACTTTTAGAGACTTCCCATTATAGGAGAATAAGTCTTTTTGTGGTTGAAATCCATCTGAACAGCAGGTTTGCAAAATGAAAAAAAAAATAAATATATATATATATATATGTCCTTAGTACATGAATAAAACTGCAGCAAGATTTTTAGGTGACAATTCCCTTCACACACCCATGAATAACATTTATGTTGTACCAAATTTCATTAAGTTGCATATAAAGATTTATGGTCAAGCCATGCTTTTAATTCTTAAATTACCATGATTTATGAAGGATCCCTAGAAGTTGTGTGAATATCATTAAAATTATCTATTCATCTCAAGTATGCTCTTCTTCATGGGAGGTAATTTTACTGAAGACAATGATCAGTTGGTTCCTGATCACTGAAATACATTCAATCTCAATCTCTATCTCTCTCCTCTACATTTTCTGTTCTTGGCCATTTAACTCTGGCTGTAAGGTGCACAGTTTCATCCAGTTCCATTGCTGTTCCCTTAGGACTTGGCTAAATACAGATGCTGCCCAAGCAGTAGTTCTAATACTGTGTGTTCTTCTAGAGACTAAGTTTGTCCTTCTATTACATACATGGCTTTTAGAAAGTCTAAGTTCTCTTTTCTGGTTGATCCATATCCCTCCTTTCCTTAGAATTATAAAAATCCCTCTGCACCTGACACATTATGAGAACAGTCCCATAAGAAAGGAAGTAGAGTCTTATAGGTAAAGCATTAGTACTCTGCATAGCTGAATTGTAGTTGCTGATTTGCCTTTGTGTCATTTGACCTTAAGTGAACACAGAGATACTGATAGGAGCAAACAGCTGCACTGGTCCAAAAAGAGAGATAAGGAGAGGCTTGATGCAATTGCAGACACGTCTCCTTTAGACAAGCATCACTTCCAACAATAGACAACTTGGAGAGAAGTGACAAAAATCAGGGGTCCTCCCAAAATATTTGCTTCATGTCATCCTCAATGGCATGCTGCAGTTTACTGGAAGACTAGAGCGTCAGCTTCTTTGTCCTTCACTTCCCTTATGTATAAAGTGTAGCCACTACTGATTGCTTGGAATCAGAGTGCTGCCATGCTAGCCAGTACTGGATACCATATTTTGTCATATACCCCATCTGCCTTTTGCCTCTTGGGCAACCAGGCAGATTGTACATGTATAATAGACAAATAGCCTTGGCATAACCTTCAGGCCTATATTGAGTATACATCACATTGCGCTTTTGGGATAGGGAACCTCTTTACCCACAGTGCCTAGAACAACAGAGCTCCAGTCTTGGAGCAAAACCTGCAGATGTTACTCTAATGTTGGCAATAAATAATAATAGTATAAAGCTTCTATCTTTCAGACATGGTTAGCTGAGCAATTAGAGTACAGGAGAACCCAGATATTTTACAGGGGGCACATCTACACATGCTATTAACACACAGCAATAAACTCTGGCGCATGTTACATCAGAATTTATTGCTCTCAGGCGCTGTGTTTACATGTGTGCCCATGACTGCAGCTAGTTGAGCCGGGTCAGAGCAGCCCCAGCTGGCAGAGAGCCCCGGGAGGTCAGCCTGCCAGCCTGGGGCCTGCACCAGCCTGGCTTAACATGGTGCAGAGCGGCTGGCTGAGGCATAAGGGTATTCCAGCGTGGGGCTAGCCAGCAGGCAGCCCGCACACTGAAGCACCCTCATGCCCCAGACAGTCACATCAGTGTCTACTTGTGTGCTGCTGCAAATTTTAAAAACTCTGCAGCAGAATAATACTTTTTATTTACCAGTAGTACTCTGCTGCAGAGCTTATTAGTTTCCTGCGGCCTAATACGGCCACACATGCAGATGCAAGACGTTTACTGTGGAGCTAATTAGTCTACTCTGCAGTAAATGTCTCATGTAGATGCGCCCAGGGTTAGGTTTCCTTACTGCTCCCCCACTTCCCCACCCCCATTGCAAAGGTAAGAACTTGCAAACTACTTGGGGGTATATACAGCTGCAGTAAAGGGTCCCACTTCTGCAATCAGCTGTGTCACAGCATTGATGAGCTCCAGCTGAGTGGAGAAGTACTGCTCTTCAAAGCAAAAACCACAGTAAATAGTTACATGGTTCATCCTTAATTCAGCTATCTGCTGCATATTACACTTTTTGAAAACAATCCCTATATGAAAAAAAACCCATGTTCTACTGTCTTTAATGAGGCTTTGAGTAAACAGCTAATCAAAACATGGGGAGTAACTTTTCTGCCTATATTTCTTACTCTATTTTAACCAAAAATAACTTTGTTTCATGTCCACTAAATCAAGAAACAACTGGCTTCTTCCTGTGAAGTGATGTCAAACTGGCAAGACCTGGAATCTGGAACTGAAAACAAATTCAGTTGCAATTTCAAGTTGTGGTGATTGAATACCATTTTCCATAATCTTTCTAATAAAAAAGAATCAAGAAGCTATCACTAATAGTGCATTTCAAGCATAATCAAAAAGAAATTGTTTGAAACCCACTGCAAATGGTTGTTATGACCATGAAAACTGCGAGCAGAGAGATGTAGTTAGCCATGTTAGTCTGAAGTCAGGTAGAAGGCAGGGTAGATTTGCAGTTATAGACTAACTACACCAGAGATACATAAACTTTTGTAAGCAGTGGGATTACTTCATAAAACACTGTAAAAGGACTGTAGAAAGCAGAGCTTATAAATAGGAAGCAGTGGTTAGACTACAAAGGGTAGGGATGGGAGAAGGAAAAAGGAAGGGGTACTGCTAGGAGAGGCCTGGTATGTATAGCAGGATTGAGAAGAACAAAACAGTAAAACCACTGACAGACACAGGGGTTATAAAACCTAATCCAGGTAATGGAATAAAAAACCATAGTCTTGGTTTAGACCATATGTAATACAGTCCAATCTGTGGATGATTTTTTGTTCTGTAATTTCCTGTTCTAGTTGTTTTTAAAAGTTTTGTTATCTAAGAACAGCTACTTTGAGGTCAGTAATGGAAAATCCAAGGAGGGCAAAGTGTTCTTCTGCCAAATGTTTGCATGTCTTTCTGGACTTAATGTCAGATCAGTGCTTATTCATTCTTACATTCTGTCCAATGTAGACAGAGGCGTGCTATAAACACATGGTGGTATATGATGTTGGTAGAGGAACAGGGCACTTATGCACAGGCAAAGAGTTATTGGTATGGACCAAAGATTTGCCACCTAGCAGACATTCCTCAAACAGCCCATCAGAAGGAATCAGTTGGAAAATGGAAGTCTTGAAGAACTTATGGATGCATGCATAATTTTTTACACACTGAGGCACACAGGGAATATAAATAAATGCAAAGGCCCAAATCCTATTTCACTTCTCAGGCTAAAAGCAAACATCAGGTGCAGACAGAAGTGACTGTTTTCATATATAGCCATGACCAAACACAAGTGCATGGCCACAGACAGCTTAAAAAATGGTTGATCAGGTGAAAATCTGACCCCTCATTTCATGAGGTATCAGATAAAGACATTTCAAAATTTAGCATCTTCTGTAACTTGTACCTCCCAGCCTGTCACTATTTTCAGAATGGGAGAGGAGAAAGGGAGCAGAGGGAGCTCAGTCTGGGAAGGTTTTCAACCCCCCTGGAGGCTGTGGCAGGTGTATTGGAGCCCCCCCTCCCCCAAGGAGCTTGGGACTCCTCAGCACCAGCTGGGGAGCCGCAAGAAGGAGCTCCCTCCACTGCCTTTCCCCCCTCCCACTCTGAAAACAGGGAGCACTGACAGAGAGGATGGCTCTTGCTATGAGACCTGGCTGCAGGCTCCCAGCCCCCAGCTAGAGCCTCTGCACTGCCCGCTGGAACCAACAGTGAACTTCTGTTTGGTTTGGGGTAACTCAAATGCTGTACTCAGCATGCTTTGCAGAAAAGGTCCTGAGTTACAGCTGGGAGCTACACTTCGGTCTGTACCCCAGAAATTTCTCCTGGGGAGAGTAGGGGGAGGGAAAAGCCTTTTATTCTGGGATCCTACAGACCTACAAGCCCATTGTCCCTCTTCAAATACCTGTGAACTACTGAAATAACTCTTTTCCCCCTGGTACAATTAAGGCTAATTCGAGTTACTTGTCATTCAAGTTGTGTGTGCAAATGACTGTCTGTCCATCTCCACCACACCTGTTTTGATATGCATAAAAACCCAGGGCAATCAGATGTGAAAGAAACCAAGTTTTTTAGCCTAAGGTATCTAAGTTCCTAATGCAATATTATTCTACCATTTTATTTCTGCTAAAATTCCTGAAAAACTATTAGCATGTAACCCTTGGCACATGATGCAAACCACGGCCATGTCCAATTGTTCGGGATCTAGGGTGCCATGTAGCTCTATCCCCTGCTCAGCTCACCTAGGAGCGGCCAGAGGCTCCCTGAGAGTACATAGATTCATAGATTCATAGATGTTAGGGTCGGAAGGGACCTCAATAGATCATCAAGTCCGACCCCCTGCATAAGCAGGAAAGAGTGTTGGGTCTAAATGACCCCAGCTAGATACTCGTCTAACCTCCTCTTGAAGACCCCCAGGGTAGGGGAGAGCACCACCTCCCTTGGGAGCCCGTTCCAGACCTTGGCCACTCGAACTGTGAAGAAGTTCTTCCTAATGTCCAGTCTAAATCTGCTCTCTGCTAGCTTGTGGCCATTGTTTCTTGTAACCCCGGGGGGCGCCTTGGTGAATAAATCCTCACCAATTCCCTTCTGTGCCCCCGTGATGAACTTATAGGCAGCCACTAGGTCGCCTCTCAACCTTCTCTTGCGGAGGCTGAAAAGGTCCAGTTTCACTAGTCTCTCCTCGTAGGGCTTGGTCTGCAGGCCCTTGACCATACGAGTTGCCCTTCACTGGATCCCTTTACAATGGAAAGACCTTGCAGGCTCATAAATAACTATTTACAGAATTGAATTATTTACAGGGGATAATTGCTGTATGCAAATGAACAGTAAATAATATCAAAAGTTTGAAATTCTCTATTTACGATGCACAGGGATGAGTTTATACAAGAATGACAGTTGATAACTATTTACACTTAAAGGATGCTCAAACCAACAAATACAAAGCTAATAACCTAGGCACTATGTTATATACTCATTGTATTAATCCCAATTAATTATATACAACTAATAGCCAGGCACTCCGACTATTGCCCAATGGATGGCTGGTGGAGCAGTCCCCCACTCCTCTCATCACACACTTGCGGGCTTCAGTTGCTTTGGGCTATCCCACGCAGGTCCAGGTATCTTGCAGTCTGCAGATGCTATTTTCACTCCAGACCCCTGCAAAATACAAATTCTTCCCCCATGCACCTCCATGCAGTCTGCCTGGGCACAGCCTCTCCAAACCCACAGGGCTATTTACACAGTTAATCACAGAAAGAGAGAGCAAGCTGCCGCTGGCAGACCAGGCAGCACCTCTACGCTCACTTTCCCTTAAGGCACTCAGGCACACCGAGGCTTCCCCACAGGTCATGCTTTCTTGGCTCTCAACCCACACAGGCATCCTGGGGACTTTTTCCTAGCTGGCATCTCTTTCCGCCAAGCTGCCTAGTCCCAGCACAGTCCTTTCCCCAACCACTCACACAGGGGGTTTATCACACCCTTACCAACCCCCAAGTCTCCAAACCCAGTGGGGAATTGCCTTCTCGCTCTTTAGGACTCGTTCCCAGGGCTGTGTCCCCACCCTAAGGAGTTTGTCCAGCTCACTCACAAACTTCACTTGCTCGTTCTAGGGGTCTGCTGTTTCATGCTTGACCCTTCAGGTGCTCCGCTGACCCCTGGTCCACCCATGAGGGGTCCAGCAGGCAACTACAGGGTGGGACCACACTGCAGGCTCTTCCCAGCCCTTCTCTTGCAGCTTTCCACCCTCTCCTGCCTCTCTCTCTCTCCACCCTGGGGGCAAGGAGACACTCTGGTTTTAAGGGGAGCTGCCTGGACAATCCCTGGGCTGGAATTTTCCCAGGCCCCCTATTTGCTTTTTGAATCTTGTATCCCCCTTGCTGGGGATAATAATGAGCTACAAATATGATGTCCCTGCTGAGACAATCTTGCATCCTCTTGCTGAGAATAATACTTAAACTACAAGTATGGTGTCCCTGTTAGGACAATCTCCTTCAAGTCTTCAGGCATAGCCTGATGTAGGACACTCAGAAGATAAGTGCCCCTTAAACTACCTGTTACAAACACATCAACTTTTATAATGTGCCTTTACCTGATCCTTAAAATAGCAGTGATACGAGGGAGCACACTTTTGAGTGAATGATTTTTCAAGGAGTCAGGTAGGGCCAATTAGGATTGTTCTTTGGCACATTTGTTCATAGGTATCTTAGGGTATGTGCAGATGTTCCCCAGACCTGATCTATGGTCATGCAACTTACTTTAAACCATGTGATCAATCACAGATTAGATCCTGCTTTTGCAGATGTTCACCAGTGCCAGGAATGCGATATAAGTAAATCAGGGTAGGGGAGGGGCAGGCAGGATTGAGGGAACTAGTAGGTCTGCAGTGGGGTTGGTGGGTCTTGGAGGCGGGGGTTGGTGGGATTGAGCAGCTGACGGGTCCAGGAGGGAGTTGTCTGTCTGGGGAGTGGAAGGGTTGGGGGACTAAAAATAGCTTGGTCAGGTTGCGGGGTAGAAACAATGCAGCCCCAAAGCTAGGGCAAGCAGCTGGGTGAGCAGATGTTCAGTAGATCAGGCTAAGCTGTGCCCGATCTAATTTAGTGCACCTCCTCTGGTGAACTAACTTAGACTGGAGGAACCATTTTTTGCCTGATCTAACCTCCCTGAATGTATATACAGATTGGCACTTAGATCGACCTAACCCTTGATCTACGTGTAATGTCTGCATATACACTTAGAGGTGAAATAGGATTTTTTTTCTCTCTAAAAAGAATGTTTTACATTAAATGAAAGATATCATACTGGTGTCTCCACAGGCTCAAGATGACAAATGAGATGGGTTTCATCAGTAAACACCAGCTGTACCAGAACCATCCAATCACTCTTGTTTTCCAGCTACCCGTATTCTGGCAAAGTATGAGTGAGAGTTGCCTTAGGATTGTTTTAAACTACACTACATGGTGTCTCTTCCCTATGAGTATGGAACCACTGAGAAGAAGTGCATAGGATCATAGGAAACTGGGGCTGGAAGGGATCTTACAATGTCATCTAGTCCAGCCCTGTGCTCAAGGCAGGATCATCCCTGACTAAATCATCTAAACCAAGTGTCTGTCTAAGGATAGAGATTCCACAATTTCTATAGGTAGCCTGTTCCGATGCTTGACCACCCTCATAGTCAGAAAGTTCATCCTAATCTTTAACCTAAATTGCCTCTGCTGCACCTTGAGGCCAGGGCTTCTAGGCCTGTCCCATATGGCCCGAGAAAAGGCCATCTCCAGCCTCTCTGTAATCACCCTTCAGATATTTGAAGATGGTGGTATTGGAGCAGCCGGTAGATCTGAGGGAAGTTAGATGTTAGCAAATCCTTCCCCAGTCTACCCTTCTCCAGACTAAATAATCCTAGCTCTTTCAGATTTGCTTCATGAATTTTGCATCTCTGTTCCTTAAAATCATTTTTGTTATTCTGCTCTGGACTCTTCTAAACTGCTTACATCCTTCTTGAAATGTGGGGCCCAAAACTGCACACAGTGCTCCAGGTGAGGCCTCACCAATGCTGAATAGAGTGGAAGAATCACTTCCCTTGATTTGCAAGTGACAATCTTGTTAATGCAACCAAGGATGCTGTTGTCTTTTTGTTTTTTGGAACAAGAGAACACCATTGGCTCCTATTCAGCTTATGGTCTACTATACGCCCCAGGTCCTTCTCTGCAGTACTGTAACCTAGCCTGTCATTCCCCATTTGGTATTTGTGCATGCAATCGTTCTCTCCCAAATAAAGGACTTTGCACTTGTCCTTGTTGGATGACATTTGATTAATTGTGGACAATTTCTCCAGCCTATTCAGGTCATTCTGGATCTGATCCCTACGCTCCAGTATATCTCCAACTCTACCCAACTTAGTGTCATCTGCAAATTTGCTAAGTGTGCACTCAACCCCATCATTCAAATAATTAATGAAGATATTAAAAAATACTGGATCCAATAGCCAACTTTGACCATGGTCTCTTTTACACTCTGTACAGAGCAAGTAGAAAGGACAGTTTTAAATTAGCTATGGTGTCCTCCAGTGCTGGGAAGATTGTCAGGTGAGAAGACAAGGCTGTTTCTGGCCCTTGTCCACCACCAGAGCAATTCATAAAGGCCAGACCATGAGAGAGAATATGGACATGGCTCTTGTGGTTATCATGGATACTGCAAATCAATACAGCACATTGCAGGGGCTACCACAATGTGAGTCCAAGGCATCTGGGCACTAGAGCAATTCAAATTCAGTTAGTTCAGAATAACACTCTCCTCTTACTAACACAGTAAAAGAACATGTTCAAATAGTATCCTAACTTCAAAAGAAAGGGAGGTAAAAATAATAAGAGAGCTAATCTTCCCTCTGTAAAATAAAATAAAATAGACCTTGCCAAACTTTTCTTTTTTTTTACCAATACAAATGCATCTTGTTTGGATTAAAATAATAACAATGAAAATTAAAAAGCACAAACATTTTTTTTTTGAGAGATGCTCCTTCTTCGGCTACATGTTCATTTCACCATAATCTCTAGCATTGCAGAAGAAAGAGAGCCTTCAGGTGAAAGGTTACCTACATTTATAATGTCAGGCACTGAGACTAGGGAGGTAAAAGGTAAATGGTAATTTTATCATTAGCATGCCTGACCCCTTGCCCCTACCATATCTCATAGGAGACGTTAAGAACGGCTCACCTGTCAAGATGCAAACACTTAAAGGTCAATGCGCACAGAAATCTTCAAGAGCTTACAACTGAATTGCTGACACCTTTTATTATCACCGCTTAAATAAATGATTCAAGTGGCAAGACAAGGGTAAGATTGGTTTAATGTCAAGATTTACAGGAAGAATTCTTGGAGCATTATTTTCTAAACTATAACTACAAAAAATATATCACTTTATTCTGAAAGTGTGAGAGCAATGAGGTGGATTTTACATCACTGAGAAGAGTGTAATTATCTATTGCTGTTTTACAAAGGTCTCTGTTATCCCCAAAGGGATGCCTAGCTTTGAGAGGAAGTATTAGCTAGTGGTTAGAGTGGGAAGTCAAGGCCCCAGGGTCCTATTCCCATCTCACTGTATGATACTAGACAAGTCATTTGATTTCTCAGTTCCTTACTCCACCCATCCATTAATGGGACTCAGTCATACCTGCCTTAGGGGAACCTTATGTTTTTGAGCCTTCTGGGGGTTTTTTCTAACACACATGCAATCCTTGGTTTGAAAGTGCTATACACTGCCAATGTAAACTATTGGTTATTTTGGCAAGATATTACCATTGCTCCTCCTCTTCTGAGAAGAGGCTGAGAAGCTTCAGAGTGTGGAGAAAAAAGCACTAGGCTTCAGGAGAATAAAAGAGGAGTGGCTCAAACCCAGCATTTTTGTCTTAGGAAGAATAAGTGCCTGGCCAGTTCGGGCAAAGTTCTATAGGGTAAGTTTAGCTTCAACCTGATTCTTCATGATAAGGAAAGAACATATAACACCATGGTTACTCTGAGAGCCAACCGGGCATGCAAGAAATGCCTGTCTGTAGCAGAGGATAAGCTTAGGACTGATAGTTCATAACATGAAGATATTAACAGTATCTCTAGTAGATAGGATGGCTGCAGTATTTATTCCCAATTGGTTAGAGCACAAAACAAGGGTAATCAGTACCTGAGTCCTGTTCATCATTCTGCCACTGACGTGACCTTCTCAACTCATTTAAGACCTATTTTCGTAGGGCGGCCACTGATTTTAGGGACCTCAGTTTTTAGGTGCCCAGCCTGAGACACCCTTGGTACTACTGCCCCGTCACTTACAGCAACAAGGGAAACAAAGTGAGGTCAAAGAGAGGGAAAGAAAGGAGACTCTGCCTCCTAAGAAGCAAATCTATTTCTGCTGGGCAGGAAGCTTCTTTACCTGGTGGGTTTCCTAAGGTACACCAGAGTGGAAGCCCGGTGGAGGTCCCATCTTACAGAGACATATTTTTTAGGTCTGTGTGAATAGAGAAGTATTCGATTCAGATTCAGCCAATTCAAAGGACAGTGATTTGATTCGGAGATTCAGATCACTGTTCTGAATCTATTCGGTCAAATCGTCTTTGGAAGATTCAGCGCTGATCCAGAGAGATTCGGAGATTAAGCCATAGACAATAATAGGGAATCACTAAAATACCTATACGTTGTCATTTTTTGGCTGATTTGGATAAAAATTGCTGGAATTGTAGCCCCTTCTGAGGGCGTGAAGTCTGCCAAATTTCAAAGAGATAGGTGCATGGGTTTCTGGGAAATTGCACCTCAAACTGAGGACAAGAAAAACCCATGTCATGTGTGTATGTTGAGGCTCAGCAGGGTGAAAACCACAGGCATGCTAGGTCTTGCTGAGGCCATGAAGCCTGCCAGCTTTCAAGGAGATAGGTGCAGGGGTTTCTGGGAAACTGCAACTCAGGCTTCTGACAAGCAAAACTTGTGACATGTGTGACACTGTGTGCATGTTAAGGCGCACCCTCACTGGTGCTGGTGCCTCTACTCAACACGGCAGTGTGCCCCAATGAGGTCTCCTCCTCCCCTACAGCCTCAGTCCAGTCCACCACTTTAAATAACAACAGGTAAGCAGTGTACTGCAGCACAGTAGCCCTAGCATCTCAGGCAGCCAAACTGTCACAAAGCCTTTCTTTCCTTTCCTGCAGGAGCTTCTTCTCCAGCAGCTGCCACAGAACTCCCCCTGCCAGCCCCAGCCTTGGAGCTTAGATGTGCCCAGGGCCCTGTGTCCTTCCAGTCAGCTGACCAGGGAGAGGTGCTAGGGGTGTTGGTCTAAGGACAGCATTGGGAGACAAGGTTATTTGGGTCAATTTGGTATCTTTTAGGAGACCAACTGAATAGTTAGAGAAATATATCTTAGCAAGCTTTCAGGTTGAAAAAACCTTTGTCAGGCTGAGGAAGCACCTGCAGCTGGTGTCTGTGTGTGCTATTCCTGGATGGAAGGAATATTAAGGAAGCCAGAGGCTGGCCTGGCATGCAATGCAGGCAAGAAAGCCAGTCAGTGAAAATGGAAATGGAGGTGTCAGGGGGTGAGGGACAGGCTGGGGTAGGGGGAGGGGGGAAGGGGGATGTAACAGCACAGGTAAAAGTGGAGAGGTACCTGGGGAGTCAGAGGTCCAGCAGGTTGTAGCATGTCAGAATTCCACTGTCTGTATTGAGTCTATGACTTTCTGTACCTAGGAGGTTGATGAAGTGCATTACACAGGCTCATCTATGAAAAGTGCATTTCCTGGGGCTGCCATACCACCAGCAGTCTCACCCAGCCTCCCAACCCTAGCAGAGTGCAGTTTTAGTGGTCATGCCCAGGACCTGGGGCCTTCTCCTTCCCCATAGCCCCAGCTCATACCTCCATGTTCACCCTGCCATGGAAGCTCAGCAGGGACATGTTCTTCCCCTGCTGGCTAGTGATGCATTGAGTGCTGCCTCCAGCTCAGAGAGTGGGGCATTAACTGGTTTAAAAAAATAAAACGGAAATAGCTGCAGATGGAATGAGGCGGGCAGCACTTACTCCATCTGCAGGTGGAGCTTGGGAAACCCCAGCAGCGGGAGGTTCACTTTCAAGAACACCAGCTGCTCCACCAATCCAGGATCCAAGTAGATGTGGTGAGGTGTCACTACATCCCCAGCAATGCTGAACACCCTCTTGCTCAGAACACTGGTTGGTGAATAGGACAGGTGTTCCTGGGCAACCGTGGCCAGATTCTGCCATATCTGGCTGCAGGTAACTCAGGGGCAAAGGGGTCGCAGTCCAGTGGCTTCATGTTCTCGGTGAGATAGGTAGCCACCAAAGCCTTGCTGCTACCTGCCGAAGGCTGGGATCTGATGCATCTGGACCCCAAACATTGAAGCCATGCCCTTGGCCCACATTGGCAGCAGCTGGCATAGTGGAGACTGGCTGGTGCTGGTACTGGGAGTGCAGGCACGGGAAAGTATATCCTTCTCTTCCACATCCCCTCACCTCTGCCCTTCTGCCTCCATGACTCTGTTCACCAGCACCTCCATCCAGTGATCAAGGGTTTTGGTGCTGCCAGTGCACATGCTCCTGTTCACCCTTGAGCCACACATGCCCACCAGCATATGAACCATACTGGACCACATCGGATCCAGCCATTTCCTGATGCCTTCCTTCAGCTGCCTCACCAGTGCATGCACGTCTAGTGACAGTGACTTGCCCCAGCCAGGAACATTGATGCCCTGGAACTTCTCCATTTGGTTCTCAAGTTCCCTCGCTACGAGGATCACCTGGCTAAGGTCTCAGTGGCCTTGAGGAAGGGCCTGAGGACCACCAAGGTCTGGGAGATGGTATCCCACTGAGCTCTGTTAAGTGGGCTGCTGATCCCAATCTCCCTGAGCAAGACCATCTCATGGATGGCCTTCTGTTCCTCCACCAGCCTTTCCAGCATCGGGTATGTGGAGTTCCACCGAGTCTCCACATCCTGCATGATTTTGTGCTGTGGGATGCTCAGCTCTGCCTGTTTCTCCCGCAGCATCTCGCCCCACTTGATGCTGCGGTGGAAGTAGCCCACCACCTTCCTGTATTTTGAAATCAGGTGGGTGGTAGTGACAGTAACATCACCGGCACCCCTGTCCCCCTCCAAGGTGTCCCTGAGGTGCAGCTTGTATGCCACACAGCAGATGCCAACAAAGTTGACCATATTGGCCCCACTGTCAGTGACCATGAACCCATGGGTGAGCTCACCCTGCCCAATGAGCCACCCCTGCACCATGAGGTTCATGGCCAACATGATCTCCCTTGCCATGTGGGACTTATGCATCACTTTGGCTTGAAGGAGAGCCCACCAACAGCCTGACTGATCGCACCAGTGCCCTGTGAGGGAGAGGTAGGTGTCATCTCCACCCCAGCTGCTCCAGATGTCAGAGGTGAAATGCAAGGTTACCTGTGGCCCTGCCTTGTGCAGCTTCTCCCTCAAGTACTCCCTCCATGCCTCATACAGGGAGGGCACCACCATCCTGCTACAGGTGGTGCATGTGGGCACTTGTTAGGATGGGGCCACGAGTGCCATGAGCCACCTGAACCCTGGCCGCTCAACTAGGGGCTGGCCATCCAGAGCAAGCATGTCCCCAATGCCCTGGATGACCTCACTCGCCCTTGCAACACGCCCCCCCTTTGCGGATTTCCTCCACCGCTCCAGGGTGGCCTGCCTCTGCTTTGTGGGGGCGGGGGCTTTGGAGTGAGTGGGGGACTTCCCTTTGGGCCTTCTTTTACTGGTGCCAGGCTGAGGAGAAACAAGGGCAAGGGGGTGCTGCCTCCTGAGATGCAGCAGAATCACCGTGGTGGTGAAGTGTTCCACCTCCTTGCCCCAGCCAATCTGCCTTTGGCAGTGCTGGCAGATACCATACTTGGGATCATCTGCCACATTAAAATGATCCCACAGTACACTACTCCCCCACTTCTGAGTTGAGGGTGGGGATCCTGCCTTATCCCCCTGCTCAGGAGGCAGAGGCAGAACAACAGGAGGAGCTGACTCAGCTGAGCCACTAGCCTCCACAACCTTCTCTGAGTTGCCTTCCTGAGAAGGTGACCTGGCTCTAGGGGAACTTTGAGGGGTGTGGAGCACAAACTCAGATTCCCCCTTGGTCCCCAGAATTTCTTTAGCTAGGGCAGTCAGGTCCCCTGGTTCCAGATCCAGCTCCTCCTTTGACAGTGGGAGGCTTATGCTGGGAGATGAAATTAGGGTGGAGGAGACTGTCATTCTGCTGCTGGTGCCTATTTCTGGTGTTAGGGGAGGTGGTGCAGGTGCAGGGATAGGTACTGCTCCCACCTCCTTGCTTCCACTGGCAGCAGAAGACTCATGGCTGCTCAAGAAGAGGATGCATCTATGTTTGGAGGGTGGGGGGAAACTTGCAGCTCTAGCTCTCCCCCTACCCCCTCTAGCCCCTCTTCCTCCACTGCCAGAAGGCCTGGCACCTGCCTTTCCAGCACTCTTCATATTAATCTTTCCTGTGCTGGAAAAAGTGTGTGTGTGTAACTAACTAATAACATATCTGTGTCTGCCTGGCCTCAAACATCCGGTCATGTGTGGCCTTAGCCTGGATGGCCGGTGATGTTCACCCTACCATCTCCTGTAGGCTGTTGAGTAGATGTTTGCTCCCAGAGTGGTCTCCCCCAATCTCACCTGCCATGACTTTGAATGTTCTATCAGTGAGGGGGGGGTCTGACCACTTGGGGTCCCTCAGCAGCATGTGGTCCACCACTCCTACACCCCGACCTCACACCAAGCCTCGGCGGATCACTGTGTTTTCCTGGCCATACTCCCGATACCATTGTGCTCCCGGTTACGTCGGTCTGGATAGCCCTCTCTCGTCTGGGGTATTAGCTCCCGAAGGGTGACCCACTTAAAAGAATGCCGGGTTGCCTGTGGTGTTTAACATGGGTCGCAGGGCTGACTCCCCTTCCCCCAGCGTACGAAGCTTGACCCGGGTCCCAAGCAAAGATAGGGCTCAAAAGAGCTCTGTTACCGTTATCCTGCCTGCATCACCTGGTCCTACTCCTCAACACCTCCAAAGGGAGAAACACAAAAACCAACCAAAAAACCCCCTATAATTTCAAGGGACCTGCACGGTCCTCTCCCGGGTCCTTCTGCCAGGGTACCAGTACCTGACTCTCTAAGGGTCTGTCAGGTCCTAACTTACATGTGACCAGGGTAGCCCAGGGTCTCTTGCCCAGGTCATCTCCCCCTTTACCCAACCTTCTAGGGATTATAGCCCCACTCCTTGTTTCTCCTGTTAGTAGTGTCCCCCTTCGGGTGCCTCGCAGCACCTCCAGGGATGCCTGGCCACTCCTCACACTCAGGGTCGGCACCTCATCTCTTGTGACCTCGCTTCACTGCCCTTGGTGCTGTCCCTGTCTGGTGTTTTCCAGAGGGAGCGTCTCTTCTGCCTCCCCAGTGCCCTTGACGATCCCACCTGTTATGGTGTAGAGAGCTACGTCCAGCTCTCCGGTCCTTCCATTGCTGGTGCCAGTGTCAGGGTTCCCTTTGGGCTCCACGATCCCTCTGCCACTGTTGCTGGAGTAAGGAGCCGCTTCTGGCTCCCTACTCTCTCTGCCACTGCTGCCAGCATAAGGAGCAGCCTCCACAGGCTTTCTTCCCAGAAGGGACTCCCAGGAGGCACCCAGTGTTGGTGCCTTCACCGGCTCTGGTCTCCCTTCCTCTTCACCTTCACCAGCGGTTTGTTTTTTTCCTGATGACCAGTGATTGACAATGACGTCACCGGCCAGCCTCAGCTGTATAAAAGCGCAGCTCACGATCCGCGTGGGTTTCTTCTCTTGTTTCAGCTGCGTTGCGGGTACTGCTGTAGGTAGATACTTTCCTTGTTTATTTTCCATTTTCATTTTCTTTTCCTCAGGGGGTTCTCGTCCCCGGGAGTCCCCATTTGTAAATCAGGGTTCTTTCTCCCACTCTCCCCCGGGACAATATCTCTTCTTCTTCTTCTCTGATGTGTGACTATGTCTGACTACTTCTTCTGTCTTGTTTACCATTGTGTGTGTAACTAAAATAATATCTCTTCTTCTGCTGCTTCTGCTTCTTCTTCTTCTTCTATGACTGTCTGACTTCTGTGTTGTGTTTAATAATCTGAATCTCTATCTGATTTCTTCTGTGTTGTCTTTAGTCTATATGTAACTATAACTAATAATAACTATATATAATCTCTTCTTCTTCTTCTATGACTGTCTGACTTCTTCTGTGTTGTGTTCTGTTTAATAATATCTGAAGAATGACTTCTTCTTCTATGATGTATGTGTGTGAGTGTGTGTAATGTATGTGCTTCCCTGCACAGCGATGGATCACACTGCCAGAGAAAACACAGCTTTCTTTTTAAAAAAGTGTGGGGGGGGGGGAAACCAAAAGCAAATATAAATGAAAGAAATTGATTGGATAGGGATAAGTAGAGGGATTCTAGTTAGTAAGCTATATCCAATCCTTTCCAAAAATAGAAAGTAGCAGGAGACTGACTAGGTAGGAAGCCAAGCCAGTTCAGTACCTTTCAGACTCTGTTGCTGAGGCAGAAATAACTCACAAAAGGCACAGAAAGCCTGCAGACAAAGGCTTATGTGCTGTTTCTATGTCCCTCCCCCAGAGCACTGTGATTGGAAGGTGACTCAGGGAAAGATCATAGTCACTGGCCAGCTAGAGATATCAGTCTTTCCCCTCTGCTCCCCCTCTCTATTCTCAGTTTCTGTTCCCCTGAAAGACTGCCTTCTGCATCTTCAAATCTTTTCCAAATTGATTTGGAGGCTCTGAATCAATCTGGAGGTTTTTTTTCTTTTCCCAATTCAATTTGGATTCGGGGATTCGGCCTCCAAATTGAGCCGAATCTTCTCCTAATCTAATTGTGGACCAAAGCTTTGCAAATCCCTAATATTTTTATGGATTAATTGTGCATCACTCATACTAATCTTAAAAATAGTTCATTAGTTCCAGCTAATCTTGTGCATGCAAATTCCTTGCAGGTAAAGGAAGGTGTGTATTTGATGGGTGGCTATATGTAGGGAATGAGAGAGCTGGATGGGTGGGGACACTATGAGTATGTTTGAGACTGAGGTGGGCTACATTAAGTGGTGGTGATTTTGATTTTTAGTGATTGAATTGATAGAGGATGCACTGAGCAGCCTTCTCTTCAAGTTAACAACATTTTTAGTGTGGGGAAAGAATAGGGTTACTGTGTATGAAACCATGCCCTCGGCCATGACTTGAATCCTCTTGCATGTCTGCTTCCCCCTTCTTTCTGACACACCCTTGTCATCCTCATTAATCAATTGTTCTTGGCTTCCATCTACTCCCTTCTTCCTTGTTTTATTAGGTATTCACTCTCTTTTACTCAGTGGCCACAAAGTTTACATGACAGAATGCTCACCTCCTCCCCATTTGTTTTACATGCTGTCAGATCCCTTCCTGAAATCTGCGCACACATGTAATACTATTGGATAATGACCGTTGCTTTTCATTATTCCAAGTATCAATCCAACTACACAATAGCACTTGCATCTTTCCCTTTGCTATTTTCTTTCTGGTGTCCCATTGACAGGCTGCAGAAATTAAAGCACAGAGAAAGAAAGTTTTTTTCTTTTCTTTTTAAAAGACTAACAATAAAAATAAGAGGGAATGGAAAGAAAATATTCTAAAGATAAATGTAGCATTTTGAAATGCAACATTGTTAAAATATTTGTTTGGAAAGGACATCAGATTTTTTAATATTTTAATTTTTCACTTGACAAATCAACTCAAAGTAAAATGCCAGTGGTGGAATTTTTATGTGATCTCCCTGAAGCTGTTTGTTGTCCAGAGAACCAAATGCATTCTGAGAAGTTCAGATTACAAACTCCTCAGGCTCTCCAGTGCTGGACCCTGGGAATGGTGTAGTCACATAATCACCTATCATCTAAGAGGTGAGTTGGAGACAAAGCTAGGTTATACATACATTCCTAGACAGTTTGCATTACAGCAGACCTTCCTAAGAAGACAGGTGATGCAACAAGAGTATGTTTCTTCCCACTTCTCTGACTGCAAAACTCAGAGATCTCAGTTTGGTCACCATCACTTATGAGCAAATGTCATTTTTCCCCTTGAGTATCCTACAGGAGGAAAGCTAGTCTCCAGATGCTTCATTGGTTTAGTTTCAGTTGTGCAACATAATTCCATTTCCAGACATTTCAGTGAGTGTCCAAGCCATCTCAAGATATTCCTGCTGTAACCTGGCTTGCAAGTTGTTTGAACACTCTGTGCTTCTGCCAAATAAGGATAATGATACTTGCTCCCACTGAAAAGTGCAATGAGGTAATTTGTTAATATTAACATTATCATCAATAAAGCTTTTTAAGTGTTGGACACCAAGTTCTTATTTGAAATTCAATATGCATTATTCATTTGGTATTACTGACAGTCCCATGAAATTATTTGTTGTTTGAAGATAGAAAATATAATAGCAGATGAATACAGATATGGTTCTATTAAAGCAGCTTTTACAGTCCAAGCCCTCTATAAGGAAAGAAGGGGGTGAAACAGCACTCAAGTTAAACTTAAGGGAAGTTCATCTTCGGTTCCAATGGTAGCAAAAGTAGGAGCATTAACTCCACCAATACTATAATCACAGTGGATGCATCTACATGAGATGCTTAATGCACAGTAGACTAATTCTACTGCGCATTAGCATGTCATGGCAAAAGCTGTGCTAATGTGCTAATGCACAGTAGAATTAATCTACTGCGCATTAAGCAACATGAAAAGACCATGCGCCATTACTACTGTGGATTAGCACTGGCTACTGCACATTTATGTAGTACCTCATATTGCAGGTACCAAACTTAATGCACAGGAGTAACGGCACATTAATGCACAGTGCTGTCTACCCCTTACATGATATGCTATTTAAAACACCAATGGCCAATGACACTGCTGCAGAAAATTCTGTGGACGTGTCTACACAAGACACTTTACTCAAGATTAGAGCTAAGTATTGTGCATTAAACATGACTGTCTACATGTGCAGATGCTTACTTCATAGTAATTGTCTGTAATGACAAGTAAATTTGTTACCTGTAAATGCAAGTAGAAAATGTACTTGTGATTATTTACTGCACTGTACAGCACATGTAAATGACCAACCAGGAGCAAACTTGGTCAGCCAGGCAGCAGGGGTCAGGAGATTGCTCCCTGCCCCTGGGAGCTGCCTGCTGCCAGGGCACTGAAGCCTGGGCAGGGACCTGATTGCGATTGCGGAGCACAGGCTAGTGAGATTGTTCCCAGCCGCAGCTCCCAGATCGAGATCTTGGAGCTGGGGCTGGGAACAGGCTCCCCAGCCCCACAATTGTGGATCAGGGGCTGGGAACTGTCCCAGTCAGAGGCAGCTCCCAGCCCCGTGCCCTGATCTGCCAGTGGGGTAACTAGCTGTGAGCTCTAGTTAGGTAGGTATCCCTGCACATGTAGATGCCTGCCTGGGGTAGGTTACTCTAGAGTAATATACTCTACAGTAAACCTAACCCGGAGCAAATGCATGTGTAAAGGCACTCTGTGACTAGTAACCTTAGGGCAAAATCTAACATGTTGATGGTAGGAAATGTCAGCAAAATGTTTTTAGGGTTGATAGGGCTCTTCAAGACAAGGTTAGAAGTATCAATGTAGTTACTGGAAGCAAATCCCCAGACCCCAGTTTAGCCATATACTTAAGCAACTATTTACTTTAAGTATGAGCAATCCTAGTAGAGATTAAAGTTTAGCAGGAATTCAAGTATCCAATTAAGCAAGTTTTAGAACTACACTTTCCAGTAGTTTTAAAAAAAAAGAAGTCATATAAAATATACTTTTAGATGTACTGAAGCTTTATACCTGTGAAGCTGCCTTCACAAAGTTCACATATAATGAAACTGTGTCTGAAGTACAGTCTCTTACCCTGTGTTGGTCTTTCGCATCAGAAATTCCTTTAGTACCTCAACCATGAATGCTTAGTGTAGGGTAAATTGTTTATAACCATTATAAAAACAATATTTTTACTGTTGTACCTGACCAGCTGAATATAACACCTGGTAGCAGTAAAATTATTTTTACTACTAGCCTTTCAGGATACAAGAAAAATGAAGATACTTTGTTTTTTTTATTAAAGTATTATACAGCTGTTCATAAGCAAAACATCTGTTAATTCCTCACCAGAATCAAATAACCATTTCTTTGTTGTTGTTTTTGTTTGTTTTTGAATTATTTGTTTCTATAACACCAGAAGCATGCAGAGTGACTTCCAGCTGAGATCAGTCTAGCACAGCTGATCTCAGATAGACAGAGCCTCAGATAGATGGAGGTTTCCTGTTGCTCACCTGGTAAAGCTAATTCTTTTTGGGCTATAACAGTCCCTCTTTGGGAACTGGTTGTTAAATTGTGCAGAACACATAGCATAATGCCACTGCCATGAAGATTCTGATTGTATAGATGCTAGACATCTAGACAGATACTTCACAATAGAAATATAGATGTCTTTTTTTTTCTATGCTTATGTGGGATATGGTATCTCAGCTGTTATAGGACATTCTTGTCAACTTCTGAATAAAGGCAACTGGTTTTTCATTGCCTTTCTCCTTCATTCTACTACTGCAACCTCAGTATAAAACCAATACCACCCTGGTTTAGAAGTATTTGATATGGCCTTTGCACTGATGAAAATGTCTACACAAAGAAGCAAGGAAAGGGAGAAACAAGTCCAGGGACCTTATGGGAACAGGACAGCCATAAGTCTTTCATGTATCTTTAATTTTTCCATTTGCCCATAGCTGATTCATACATCCACTTACAACTCCCAGTACATATCTGCAATGCAGTGCAGAAGATAAACATTCATGTTAATGCATAATAATACCTTATAATGTCCACTGATTTTGTATGCTTTTTAAAAAAAAATTCAAATATATAATTTTGCAGAAATCCATGTGTCACAGTTATATCCTCTCCTCTCTCTCTCAAACAGAGAAACATGGTCAAAAGATTGTTTGTTTAAAAAAAACAAAAACTCAAATTTCCAATACAAAACAGGTGCCACTCTTGACTATTGGGGTTTTTATCTTTATTTGTTGTATTGAGATACAGGATTATAGGTTTGGTTTTCTGGCATGTTCATGTCCACTGCAGAAAGGAGGTCAGTGTATCTGAGTACTAATCTACTAGTGCAGTAGGCCGTGATTAAGAAGGCTCAGTTCTATTCTTGAGAAATGCATTACAACTGCTTGAATCCATATCCATCCGTATCCATAGAAGAGGGGATGCTAGTCCAGCTTGGTTAAATAGATATAAACGTATTCCTCAGTCAGGCAGCCACAGCAGCAGCCGTACATTTCAGTGAGCTAAATAAAAAGATTGCCTGGGGTCAGAATAACAGCAAAGGTACATCGGGGCATGAAATAGATTGGATGGTTATCATTCTACCTTAGAAAACTCAACCCGGCTCTCAGAGGGGACCATTGGCAGCCTTAGCTCCCCCTTTACATGGCCAGAGCTGCTTGGAAATTATTTATAACATTTACCAAGCAAATACAGGGGTTAAACGTCAAGGAAACTGGTTCTCAAGTCAGTACCCTTCTGTCTTGAAAATAAAAGAAAATGAAATATAAGCAGCAATAAAGTTGTCCCTATTCAACTTCTGGGAGAGGCTCTGAGTGGCTGAGTCAAGCACCTCTCTACTGCTGCTTCTATTTTTTGTTTTGTTTTGTTCCTAATTGCCCCTGTTATGTGTCTTTGTTCACAAAGGTGGAAAACATGGAGGGCTCTAATGATGCATTATCACAGGTCAAAGAATGAACCACATAAATCTCTCTGGCATTTACAGCCACACATTACCTCTAAAAGGACAGCAGCATTGCTGAAAGATGCAGCCTACCCTCAGTCAAAGAGGGCTATGCAAGGCTATGCACCTGTAGGCTTTTGCCAAAGTAATCACCTCCTTTCACTGCTTCTTCAGCAGACCTTGTCTGGTTTTTTTCAGTCTGCTGTGTTCTCAGTAACGAAGACTAGAATTCAGTTGTGCATCTGGGACTAATAGCTTTTAAACCCAAATTATTTCTCAGCTGCAATTATAGCCACTTTGTCATAAACATACAAGCAGTGCAGAGCAGAGAAATGCTTTTATTATAAAAGGCAGTTTTGAGTGGAAACTTCAAAATGCTGTCATTACGACAGTTGGGGTTGGATGCAGCTGTCACCAAAGACCAAGTAGGTTTTGCAACTGGCTTAATTTTGAAGACCAATGACAACAAAGCCTTTAAAAGGATCTTTAAAAAATGTAAGTAGTCACTGGCCATAGTGGTCTTGTGACAATTCAGTGAAGTAGAATCAGACCTAAAGTCCCCAGTACAGTGCATGAGAAAGAAGAAAGGTAAAAAGATAAGTTCTATGCTTGTAAAAATGAACCAAAATAAAATTTAAAAAAAGAACTTGCCTTGCAACCTTCAATGTTGCTGTTTACTCCTATATTCAATTGTCAAACCATGAGACAAACTGGTGCCCACATTCAGCTGTAGCACTCTAGGGGTTACAGTCCAGCTGCAGACAGTAGGTACTGATTGCAGGTTGCCTAGGAAAATGGGACTAGCTGTAGAGGATAATTATCTGATCCACAAGAAGCTAAATGTCTCCCAGGGAAGGAAATCAGGAAGAGAGGCAGCCAGAGAGAGAGAGAAGTAGGCTACCTCGTGGGGTCTGGGAAAAGACTCAGGGGGCTGCAAGCAGTAGTACCACACCAGGGATCTCACATTGGAGGGAGAGAAGGAAGACAGTGTTGCTGAGAGCAGCAGGGACCTAAAGTCACCTTCTCAGGCTCTTGGAAGAGCCCTAAGACTATGAGTTAATCCTGTATGAATTATGCTATGCATGTGTTATTGAGGACTGACTTTTATAGTCTAGTGTTCCTGAGAAGTAAGCATGCCCAGGAAGTAAAGAAATATGTGAAGTTTTTTTAAAAGAACTTGAGCTAGCAATGACCCTGAACCTACTACAGGGACCAAAGTCCCCAACTACAATTTGCCTCATCAGGGTTGGCTCTTTACCTGAGACATACTGGTACAGGGGCAGCTCCCAGTAAAGTGCCATTTGAAAT
Organism: Alligator mississippiensis; assembly: GCF_030867095.1. Taxonomy (NCBI): domain Eukaryota; kingdom Metazoa; phylum Chordata; order Crocodylia; family Alligatoridae; genus Alligator; species Alligator mississippiensis. Next base: position 134,900,449 of record NC_081826.1, read on the forward strand.
GAAGAGGTACTGTTTTAGCAGTGGAGTTCCTCATTTCAATGGGTAGTTTTTTCAATAGTTACACCCCTCTTGCTCAGTCTAACATCTTAAAAAAAATCACATCCTTGTGAAGGACAAAAGTCAGCAAAACTGGGGATGGCCCCTGCAGAGGGGGAGGGGGGATGATAATATGACTCGAGGTATACTAGAACTGGGCATTTAGGGAGTGTCTGGTTAGCTTTATGTGACCACTATGCTGGGTAAGAGATAGTAAATGACTAGCTCCCTTAACCCTAAAATATGGCACCTTGACTCAAGCCTCACCTAACTGACAAGGACTCTACAGACTGTCATAGACATTCTGGCAGAACAGGATAAAATTCAATGGAGTGACTTTTACTGCTTGTTTGCCACAGCTTTTTGGTAGAACTTTTAATTGGAGGAATGAACAGCCATAGGAAGTAGTAAATCAATAAACCAGGTGCTTCATTCCAAAGTCCACGTGCCAGCTGAACCAGCAAGAAGCAGCCAACAACTTTCAGGTTGAATTTCTTTTAAGGAAGACATCACAGCCCGACCATAAGGACAATTGTCAGGGCTGTAACACCAGTGTATGTGCAGGATTTTTTTTTTTTTTTTCAGTCTTTGAATGGTATGAAATGGAGGTCTGTAACCTATAGCCCATGGGCCAAATTTTGGCCTATGGGGCCATTTGATCTGGCCTGTGGATGTGAGCTTCAGCAAAAGTTGCTTTTCCCTGCTACTGCAGGGTAAAGTGCCAGCTGTAGGGGCATTCCCCTGTGCAGCTGGGGGGTGGGGAGAGGCAGTGCTAGCAGCTGGGTCCTAGTGGCCACCTGCTTCGCTCTAACTTGAGTTGAGTCAATCCAGCCTGCAACCTTAAAAAGGTTACTGACCACTGATATAAAGCAATAGTTCATTGAAATCCGAAGTCTCAAATTGTCATGGCAGACCCACACTGCAGAACACTGCTTCAGTCCGGATTATTGAATGATTGACTCTAATAGTGATGAGGAAGATGGACAAAGTTATTTTAATGAATGACTTTAATTTTCATAGTATAAATTTAATTACTGTCTCTCTTGCTTAATTTGATCCTGACCTTGTCCCCTCTGAAATACAGTGAAGTTTTGAGCTAACTTTAGACAGCAGCAAGACCTAGCCCTCGATTTCCACTTGTGGTTTATTCCAAATGGCTATTGTGTGAGCCACGTTTAAATAGCATGATTCTCCTATCCTAGTGCTTTTATACAGGGTGGCAGTCCTTCTTCGCATAGATTATGAATTACACTTATGACTTCGGAAGGTAGCCCTATAAATCAGTCATTCATGGTCCTCTCTTCTTTCTACTGCATTCATATTCCCTTTTATGAATGCCCAGATCTGGCAATCAATGGCTGTTAATTGTTCCTTTGTTTTTGTGTGTTGTTTTTTTGTTGTGTTTTTCTGCATGTGTGTGGTTTTTTTTTTGTTTTGTTTTTTTTCTTCAAGTCTTTGGGTATGAGATCTATTGCTTTCTTTGTGCTCTACTTCTCTGTCTCGGATATTAGAAGTCTGTTATATTTGACTGGTTCAAAACTGGAACCAAAGCTTTTTAATCTGTTCTGGCATTTTTAAATGCATCTTCATTGGGGGTTGAAAGTGCTCAGGAGACCCTATGACTTTTATTATCCTGATTTTTTTTATTTTATTTTTTTTAATAAAGATCTGCCAGATATTTTGTATGAAAAATAACACTTATATTGCATTTGCATTAGATAGTATACTTCTGTGGTGGGGTGGGGGGTTATGGGGAAGGCTCATGGATGTATCCAGTTTCCTAAGAACTGAGCAAGGGTTTAACTTGGGGGTGAAATGTTCCTGGCACAGCACTATAAACTAGGTTTAGTCATCAGTACAAGTTGGTGGCATCTGAAAATGGGTAGCCAAAGCTGATGATTAGAAATTTTAGAGCAGCAGGTAAAGATTTATAATATATTATACTTGCTAGCAAGTTATATCTCCTGAAACTGCTACAGTTTCCTTGATGTCAGTCACTGAAGCAGTCTGCCTGAAACTTGAAGGAAAGGAGACCAACTGGAAAAAGAGCTGATATTCATTCAAGAGGCAATAGGAAGCCAGTCTACATGCACATGGGTAGAATGGGAGCTGGAATTGTAGCATGTCCATAAATAACTTTCTTGGAAAAATTACACCAGCTCTTTTATTAAAGCACAGAATCTTCTTGTGTTATTACACAGAACTTAACAGGAGAGACGCCAAAGAAGATAGTTTTCCAATTGCATATAAGTTATAGCAGCATACTTTGTTTTCAGGAGAATGGACCCTATTTTTGGTGTTGGAAAAATGAAAAAGAGAAGGGAAGACTTTCTTAACCTGAGAGAAACATTATGGCTCAAGATGTACCATTTTGCATTCCACTTCCCTCTAGTGGTTGGCAGTTTCTGAACAACCACAACCTCCAAGTTTTTTAAGCAAGAATTCCTTCAGAGCAATCTCCAAATTTTTTTTTTTTTTTTTTTTTTTTTCATCAAGCAAGACTTTCTTGTATGGCATGAACTTATCAGGAACAGCAAAGCAAAAATGTGGAATAACTAATCAGCCTGCTACTGACACATAAGTATATACATGCTGATATCACCCAGCACTTCCTTTGGCCCTAGATAAATATTGCTGAGAGCAAACCAATACCTTGCTTTACACTAAACTGGATCTGAGAAACCTTAAAAGAGGAAATGAATGACTAAATAATCTTTGACCTTTAAAGCCTTATAATTAGGGACCTACCAAAATCGGCAGGGTGGAGGAGCATTAAAATGCTGTCTCCTCCGAGGACGCCAGCAGCCTGCTGAGGTGGAGGGTCTGCCTGCTCAAAGAGCTACCAGCAAGATGACTGCTGGTAGTGGTGAGGGGTGGGGCCATCGCACTCCACCCACAAATGGCTGCCAGGCCACACATTCTGCCTGTGGAATTGCGGGGCAGCCACCTAGAATCCAGTAGGTCCCTATTGATAATGAATCTAATCAGAACTAGTTGGCTTTGCTTTCCCCTCGCACTTAATTTAGTTTACTAACCTGTATTGTGTTGATCTCCCACTGCCAACACTACTGGGTCTAAGTACAGATGTTCAAACAGCCTGTAGCAAAAGCACTCATAGAACTTTTATATAAAAGTATGATAAAGTTAGAGTACTTTTGAACCAAACAGATGTTTCCTGTTGGGGGGAGCACAGAGCCTGCTTGCACTACCCAAGGGCAGCAGGAAGGGGGAGCTCTTGTATGCCTACTAGCATGCCCCATGAGCTACCCAGGCAACTGAAGACTCCCAAGCACAGCCAAAGGAGGAAGTCAACCCTGCCTGGCTGCTGGGCACAGGTCACCATACCCCAGCACCCTGCTGTCACTGCGTACCCTCCTCCATGCCCAGCCCTGGCCTGGACTTCCAAGAGGGCACCAGTGCATGAATACCTCATGCCTCCTGAGGCTGGGGGGGGAGGGGGGGCATGGTGACTGCCCACAGGTGGTGGTGGGGGTATGGTGGTGATGAGTGGGGACCACCCACAGGTGCAGTGCTTACACTGGTATATTGGAGATGTGTAGGGGGTGCATGCGGATGCACATACACCCCCCTGAGGTTGACTGACAGTAGCATCAGCAGCTAGGGGGGCGGGGGGGAAGGGCAAGTGACAGCCACCCAAATGCTGCCAGCAGCCAATCTCAGGGGGTACACATGCCCCCCATGTGCACTCCCTACTGTTGCCAATGCACCAAGGTAAGCACAAGTACCCATGAATGCGTCTTGCGTGTGACTCCATGTCCTGGCCTGCCCATACTCTGCCATGGCATCCTGCCACCTGTGCCAAAGTAGGGAGACCCAGGAGCTCTGGTGGGTCCTGCTGTTCACTCTGCTTGACTCTTCCTGGAGGCTGCAAGACATCACATGCACACATCTGGACCTAATGTAGTAGCAGCTCATCATGGCATGCACCCTCATGCTCATGAGCCACCAGTTGGCCATCCCATGCTTGTCCACCCTCTGTACCCCATGCCCACCAACTGTCTTGGGCTTGGTCACTTACTTACTTTCATGTGGCTGACAAGGAGGAGGCTGTCCAGGATGCCATGGATGCTGGGGTGCTCTGGCACCACCTCCAGACTGTTGAGTGCCAGTTCTGGGCTTGCAACACCAGCCCCATGTGCTGGGAGAGAATTGTTCTGGGCACCTGGGACACAAACAGTTGCTCCAGACTCTCCACATGCACTGGGCTACCTTCACACACATCATCACCTAAGTTAGCCACCACATTGTACTCTAGGATGTCTGCACCCCTCATTCTGGAGAAGTGGGTGGTAAACACTGTCATAAAGCTGGTCACCCCCAGCAGTTACTGCTGTGTCATTGTCCAGTTCAGCATGGGCAAGATGGCCAGAGAGGTCATCCAGGAGGTATACCTGGTCATCCAGGACATCCTGGCCAACCACTTCATCAACACTCAGGAGGTGGTTATTTGGCTTCCGCTAAATGGGCTTCTGCAACTGCATGGGGACCATGGACATCCCCATTCTCTGCCTGACCCAGGCTTTCATCAACCAAAAGGGCTACTTCTCCATCATCCTATAGGGAGTCATTGACCACCAGAGCCACTTCACCCACATCTTCACTGGCTGGGCAGTTAGTGAGTGTGATGCCCACATCTTCTACAACTGCCCACTCCCCAGGCTGATTGAGAGCAGCTGCCATGCTCCCAGGGTCCCTGATTTCATTCTCTGCAACATTATCATCCCCCCACTCCTCACTAGGGATCTGACCGACCCTCTCCTGCCCAGGCTGAAGAAGCCCTATGGGGGGCACCTGGGCCACTGGAAGGAGCACTTCAATTACTGCCTGAGCAGGTGCCACACAATAGTGGAGAATGCCTTTGGCCACCTCAAGACATTGCACACCATCACCATGTGCATCCTCCAAAACATCTGTGAAACCAGGTGAGACATCTTCCATGAACCTTGGGCCTGGCAGCACAAACACATGTAGTTTCATAGATGTTAGGGGCTGGAAGGGACCTCATGAGATCATCGGGTCCAGCCCCCCTGCACTGGGGCAGGAAAGACCATTGGGATCAGATGACCCCAGGAAGCTGCACGTCAAGTCATTTTTTAGAGATCTCCAGGGTAGGTGATTGTACCACCTCTGGGGGGAATCTGTTCCAGACCCACCACACTCGAATCATAAAGAAGTTTATCCTTATGTCCAATCATAGATCAAGTGATCTTCAAGCAGTTTGTGTACATTGTTTCTTGTCTTCCCCTGAGGTGCCTTGGCGAACAGATGCTCCCCCAGGCCCTGATGTATGCCCCTTATATACTTATAGGCTGCCACTAAGTCCCCTCTGAGTCTTCTCTTCTCCAAGATGACCAGACCCATGTCTTTCAGCCTCTCCTTGTATGATCTGCTCTCCAGACCTCTAATCATGTGTGTGGCCCTCCTTTGGACTCTCTCAAGCTTCTCCGCATCCTTCCTGAAGTGTGGAGCCCAGAACTGGATGCAGTGCTCCAGCTGCAATCTCTCACTAAGGCTGAGTAGAGTGGGAGGATGAGTATCCTTAGTCTTGCTTGAGATGAATCAGTAGATGCATGCCAGTGTTTTGTTCACTCTGACATCTATAGCATTGCATTGGTGGCTCATGTTCATTCTGTGGCATATCATGACCCCCAGATCGCTTTCAGTTATGGTGCTGGCAAGCGTAGTACCACCGAGCCTATAAGTGTGTTGCGGATTATTTCTCCCCAGATGGAGCACTTTACATTTTTCCATGTTAAACATCATCAGGTTTTGATCTGCCCACCTTGCAAGACTGTCCAGGTCAGCCTGTATCCCCAGTCTGTCCTCAAGCATGACCGCACTCCCCATAATTTAGTGTAATCCGTGAACTTCACCAGCATGCTTTTAACACTTGAATCCAAAGCATTGATGAACATGTCGAAAAGCAATGGTCTGAGTACTGAACCCTGAGGGATGCCACTGGTCACCTTCCATCATGTTGACTCAGTTCCATCTATTAATACTCTCTGGGTCCTACCTTAGAGCCAGTTACCTAGCCACTGGACCATAAAGTAGTCAGGGCCACATCGTCCCAATTTTACCATGAGGACATCATGGAAGACTAAGTCAAAGGCCTTTTTGAAGTCCAAGTATATGACATAAACCTCATTTCCCTTATCCAGGTGATGAGTTATCTGATCATAGAAGGAAATGAGGTTGACCTGCCCGCAACAAAGCCATGTTGGCTATCCATTAGAATACTGCCTTCTGTTAACCTATCAATAATGGATACTTTGATAATTTTTTCCAGAATTTTTCCAGGGATTGAGGTCAAACTGATTGACCTGTATTTCCCTGTGCCCTTTCCCCCTTTCTGAAGATAGGCACCACACTGGCCCTCTTCCAGTCTTCTGGGACCTCTCCCAAGCACCATGAGTCCTCAAATAGCTTTGCCATAGGTCACACCATGATGTTGGCCAATACTTTCAGCACTCTCAGGTGTAGTTCAACCAGTCCTGCTGACTTGTAGATATCCAGCCTTTCTAGATGTTCCCCCACAAGAGCTTCGCCAAATATGGGAAGGTGATCACCCCCACCTTGATCATTTTCTATCCTGTCAAACAGGCTAAGACCCTTGGACTGGTGGAATACTGACGCAAAGTATTCATTTAGGAGTTTGGTTTTTCTCCTGAGTGTTGGTTATCAGCTGTCCCATTTTGTTCAGCAGGGCATTGGCGATGCACAGGGGGTGCACATGGGTGCGCATGTACCCCCTGAGCGTGGCAGTGCACTGCCTATGAAAAGGCGCCACCAACACTGTCAGTGGCATCTGCAGGCAGTGGTTGCTTGCCACTCCCCCGCCTCCCCCCCCGCTTATAAGCTTCTCTTTTCAATTTCAGGAGGTCCTTGACTTCCCTATTGAGCCAATGGGGTCTTCCAGCCCTTTTGCTGTCCTCCACCCCAGGGGCTGCTGGCTCTCTCTGGGAATACAGCATTTTAATCCCCTCCCCCCCACTGATTTTGCAGATTTTGGTAGGTCTCTAATGATCAGACTTTCAAAGTCAAAGATTAGGGCTTCAATGCAGGGACCAGCAGCAATGCTCTAGTCTCTTTGGGGGCTGGCTCTAGCAGCTGTGCTCTTGCCCTAGGGACCTTCTCTTGGGCTCCCTGTTGTCTTGCCATCCTGTGGCCTTTTCTGCACCTCCTCCACCTCCAGAGGGGTCTCCGGCCCTCAGTGGTGTCATAAGTACTTGGGGTGTCAAGGGCCCTGTTCTTGGTGAGGAAAGGGGGCAGATCCTCATAAAATTGTATGTACTATCTCTGGCCCCCAGACCTCTTGTTGGCATTAAGCATGTGGTAATACCGACCCCTCATCACCTTGGTCTTAGCATGGCACTGCACCCAGTCTTTGTTGTGGTCCTGCACCTCCATCTGTTGGGTAATGTGCTTAAAGATATCCCTGTTGTGGTGCCTTTTCTGGAGCTGGTGTTGAAACTCTTCCTCGCCCCAGATGGCGATGAAATCCCTCATCTCCATGTGCTCCCAGTTGTGTGCCCAGGTTTAGCTAGTGGAAGAGGATGGGGCAGGGTCGTCCATGGTTTGCAGTGGTGCCCTTGGGGTCTCAGTGTCCATGGGTGGGTGAGGCTCCGGCTGCAAGGGGGTGGATGGAAGGCTGGAAAAAGCAATGGACATGTGAGGGTGTGGGTCCCAGTGGATTCCTCTCCATCTCACTTCGGCTGCATATGGCCCCTGCTCCAGAGTGACCAGGGCTCCACTGGTCAGGCCACCCCCACAACCTCAAACTTTTACAGTAGTTACTACATGATTCTAACAACCTTTGCCTGGGGTGGAAATTTCCACTGACCTACCTGCAACACAGAGGGAGCTGGCTGTGCCAGACCTGCTTCTGCAGTTTCCGGGGACAACTGCCTGCTTGCCTTGGCTTGGATGCTCAGTCCCCTCAAAAAAGCCTTGCAGCACCTCGGGTGACCATAAGCTGTGTACCTGCCAGTAATCTCTGAGCCATGGAAGCCACAGGGTTGCCTCTGTAGACCCAGTGCAGATGTTCTGCCCCTTGTCATCCCAACCCAGCAGAGGGGATCTGCCTGTTTGAGGCAGGGAGGGGCTATGCTGGAGTCTGGGTGGCAGGGTGCCTGGCCATTGGGCTGCCTGGGAAGATGTGAGGGTGCCAAGACCCAACTCCCATGTGCCTGTGCTCACGTGCAGGGGGTCTCCCAGGCTCTGCATCATGGCTATGGGGTGATTCTAGATGGGGTGGAGGCCACGGCCCAAGGATCCAGGTGCCCCAGGACCAGGGCAGCTGTGGTGGCAGAGACTCTGAACCCCTTTCCCTTAGTCACCCTGGCCAGGCTGCAATGAGCTCCAAGCCTGGAGTGGCTGTGGGGGGAGAGACGCAGTTCCTCTACCCCAGCCAAGTGGAGGTAGCTGCAGAGACAAAGACCACCCCTCCCTCCACCAGCCAGGCTGCAGCTCACAGCCAGCCAGAGGGAAGACTCGGGGCTGGGATCAGAGACTGTCACTGACTTGGGTCAGTGACATCCCAGGAGTCAAGGTAGCCTGGTGCTTGAACAGAGCAGACAAGCTCTGCCTGAAGCTAAAGTACTGCCCTGTGCAAAGTTGCCTGGGATGCCAGCAGAATGCAAAGTACCTTAAAGTGGTACAGACAGATGTTCAAAAAAGTGTTTAACCTAAAGTGCTTTAGTCTGATACCACATCCGTCCAGGATTAATTTAGAGCACGATCCGCCATTTTTAAAGTGTTCTCTAAACTGTGAACATCTGTTTTGTTACAGTTATAAACTGCTTTCTGCATGCTTATCACTCAATAGGTGTAGCATCTGTACTGCTGCAGTGTAGAGGAGTGGAAACAGACAAGAGCTAGGTAGTAAGGATCTAGGGATGGGGCTTTTTCCATCTTATTTGCTTATAGGGTGCCAAGCATCTATGGATGTTTGATGACTAAGAAATTAAAGTCATAAATAAAAATCTGAATTTTCAAATGAGTCATTCTTGATCTACAGCACCATGTGTACAATGCAGTTCAAGGCATGGTACTGTCTCCTTGATTTATGATCATTATCTTCTCAACATGTATCTATATCTTTGTTGTGTTTGTATTATGTGAATGAAGCCACTTCAATGCATAGCCATCACACATAATATCCTTTATCTGGAACAACACTAGTTCATAAGTAATTGCATCATATATTAGATGAAGTCCTGAAAGAGAACAGCGCAGCTTTTATGTATGCATATGTGATGAATGAACAGTGGAATCAGCTGAGTCAGTAATCATTGACTGTCTTTATAGAATATATATTGTTGGGAATTTAATCAATTGATTTATTTTCAGAAATCACTTCTTATATTGAATACACTCCTATCAGCATTCATTTTCAACATATCCAGACAAAGGCACTTCCAGAGGAACTGGAGTTATTCATTTGAATGAATTCATCAATTGGTATTGTTCATACAGATTTCTAGTCTCAAGGCAATATCTATACAGAAAAAATAAGTGTACTGCTGTGATTAAGAAAATAACTGATAATGATTTTTTCCTTTTATAGTAGGCTTTTGTATAGGTTTGTCACCAGCAGCAGATACAATAGCTTGAAATTTAAAATAAAAAGACTTTTGGAACGGTGTTGGTTCAAATCATGAGATACCTGAAGAATTGAGTCTATCAATGAAATATTATGCTGTATACTAGAGGCACAGCACTAAATCAATATCATATAGAAAGAGGAAACTAGCTTAAAGCCAACTTTGTGCCCTCACAATTCCAGGAAGCCGGCCCAACCCAACTTGGCTGAAAGTTGTGTATAGGCAGCTTCATGACATAACAATAGCAAGATCTAGCCTGGCTCCATTCCTCTTCCACCCTTGCCCTTCTTACTTTGACTTCCAGCACTGCCTCTGGCCACCAGTAAAACTAGGTGGGACTCTGAAACTCTCTTAAATCCTGCACTGGCCAAAGTCTCCCACAGCCAGAGAAACTCTTAAGGCTTTCTTTAGAACCCTTAGGAGGAGGAAGACTCCTTCTCTCTGTTTCCTTGTCCATTCATTTTCTGAACTCTGTATACTACAATTTTACAAAGTGTTACTTTAATAGGAGCTTGCTTTCTCGTAATCCAGTTTTTCTTCTTCGGTAGAGTTATATTTTATTGGAACAGCTACTAGAGTTGGTGTTATAGTTTTAAATCCTTAGGCTTTTTCTTTTCCTGTAAAAACACTGTTCACAACTTTTGGCATGAACTATAGAAGCTGGCTAGCTGGGTCAAAATATTAGGACCTACAAAGACTTCAAAAAACATTTGACCTGCACTTTGTTATATAGAGCATCATAAACCCCAAAGTAACAAAAATGCGTATGACCTTGTGCTCAGAGAGTACGAGAATATTGTGTGTATGGAGCATGTATATCCTTTGAGTTACATAGCCTGACTTCCCATGGGTTAATTATTTTAGCTTTCTAGTCTAATTCTGAATCTTAACCCTGAGGTTTAAACCCTGGAGTGTGGATCTGAGAAATTGTCTTCTGCTAATCCAACTCCCTACAGGCGCTTTGGGTGATTACAGTCATTCCTGCTGTAATTTATATAATTATAGAAAACCTGATTTTTCTTAGTTGTCTTTTCCATTTGTCTCATTTTGTCTGGCCAGAAATAGAACTTGGAGACTTCATTTGTGCTGCTAGATATGTAGCTCTAGCCATTTCCCCCCCAAGGTGTTGAGCTAGTCACAGTGTACTAGATGCTTGGCTTATTAACTGGCATCTTCTTTAAAAATACATATGCAAATCTAACTATGTGTCATCTTAAAAATATAGAGATGTGTAAATGTGAGATTCCAGGTGAGTGAAGGAGGCAGTCACTTGTATAACTAGCTATGGTAAAAATATTAATGCACATTTATGAATACTGTAGCTTTGGGAATTAAAATACAAATGATATTTATATTAAAAAAGCATTATTATAAATATGAATGAAGCTGACAGCTATTGCAGGGGATTGTTAATAAAATACAGAGCCTTTCATTTCTAGATCATGAATGTGAGTCATCTAAGGCACTGGTTTTCCTCTGAGGCACTGTTTTTACTGGTAGTGACCAACCCTTATTAATAGCTGATGTTTGTTCATTTGCATCAGTGAAATGAGTGGCTAGCTTCAGTCCAGTTTCTGGTGAACAAGTAGAAGGTACCATCCTGAGTGAAATGAATTGATTCATGCCTTTTAGCAGCCTTAACTGTTATCTCTCCCTGGAGATGGTTCGCCCAGCATAAGACAAAAGCACAAAGAAAAGCCAGTCCTAGGAATTTTGGAAGTAGGGTTGTGTAAATAATTGTTTTGTTTTGTTTTGTTTTGTTCTTGTTGGGGGGGTGGGGTTCTTGAGGTTTGGGGTTTTTTTGGTTTGATAGCTAAACAGAAAAATCACAGCCAAGTTTATTTTGGATCAACCCAAAGCCAACGTTCTTCAGCAAGTCTTAAAAATTAATCTTGGGTCAAACGAGACCTTTTGTTTGACCCAGACCATAATGTGCTCAGGAGAAAGTGGTGGGGCTGCCCCTCCTACCATACAGACACTGGCTAAGAAATTGGGAATGTCTGACACCCAGGTTCAAATTTCTTCTCTGACCCAGAGTAGGGATTTGAAGAGACATCTCTCACAAGTGTTCCCTAACTATCAAGTCATGAGTTATTCTAGACTCTCTCTCGCCTACTCCTGTTCAAGCAGTTCTACTTTAAAATATTTAAATTCTTATTGAAGCAGAAGCTGGAACGCACAAAAGAGTCCTAGTCACTGGGTGAAGAGGTATTCTGAGTTAGGTTGTTCTCAGTCTTTCTGTCGGAAGTAGTTCCACTTTGTATAAAATACTTAACTATCCGCTGGGCCAGAGAGAGGATGTGAAAATAGCATTAAAGCCCAGTGATTAAGACACTGTCCTGTGAGGTGGCATATACTACATACCACGGCCCCTATTGGCAGTGCTGCTGCCTGTGTTGTTCCTACTTTGTCGTTTAAGGAAAGATATTAATTTCCATCTTGGTCAGAACCTACTAGCAAGGCCCTCAGATCACTTTTACAATATTAAGAGTGAAGTGTCCCTTTTGTGTCTCATGTCAATGTGGAGCTATCCTAGCTCCTACTAAAGAAAATGGAGAGTCCTGCTAATTTACTTTAGTGGGAGTGAGGACAGACCCTAACAAGTGACAACATGGTATAACTTGGAACATCCTCACTGGGAAGAACAAATCCATCGTCACACAGATGTCACACTGGTAGGAAAATGGAAATAATAGTTGCAGTTTAGTTATGTGGGTAGAAAACTGGAGCTCTACAGAAATAAATCAGCCTTACAATATTGTAGGTGCTTGAATAAATCAGAAGTTTAAAAATAATAAAGCAGTTTAATGTTAGACGTCATAGTAACTGATTCATAGTACTTCCATAGTTATCAGTTATTAATATTATACCATACCAAGTACCTAACATAGCTTTGAGCCACTAGATTCCTTTCAGTCTCCGCCAGCATCATGTCAACAGAGAAGTGAATGATGTATTTAATGCACATTTATATTAGGACATGTTGTTTCGCTGTTTACTTACAGATTATGTGCCACTTTCAAAACAATGGTTATTTGTAGCCATTCACCACCTCTTAGTTTGCATAAATACTTGTCTTGCTTGCTTCCTCCATTCTTTCCCTTGCCATAAGCTTTCTCAGTATCTATTATTACTAGTGACAGTACTGTGGGTCAGATCTTTAGCTGGTGTAAAGTGCATGTTGGTCTCTAGATCAGTGGGAGCTAACCTTTTTGGCAGGCATGCCACAAATTGGCCCCACATCCAATCCCTTTCCCCTGCTCAATATGCTTTCTGCCCTATCTGCAGCTGTGCTGCCTGTCCCTTCCTCAGTCTGCCATATGCTACACACAGAGGCTGCCAGTGCCAGTACCCATATGCCTCGGGTTGCCCCCTCCCACCTCCCAACCCCCCCGTTTTAGATTATAGTTGTTACATTCCCAACTAGGTAGCATGTGACAGAACAGCAGAGTAAACTAATGGCTGTGAAATCATGTAGATTATTTGCTGTTCTCACTCACCTCATGTCTAAAAAAAAAAAGTCAAGACAAGCAAGGTTTTCAAATCATATACTCCTCCTGCAATAATAAGGTGTTTAATGCTTAAAGCCTCTCACCAGCCATAATCCCCTAAATCCCTAGCATGTCATAGCAAATTGAAATTCAGCTGGGGCTGTCCAGCCTTATAAAGACAAACCATCCTTCATCAAAAGGCATCTGTATTGATAAATTGCTCCCTTCATACACATGACACTATCTCTAAAAGTGATTTGTGTACATTAGAACAGCAGTAAAAGATAAAATGGGAAACCCTTATGAGTAAACTAAGATGAAGAATAAAAAAGATTACAAGGAGCAGCCAAGTAGCCTTTAAGAGAATCAAATTTGGGAAAGAAACATTCATTACAGTCTCGGTAAAACATAAACCCTGCATATAGGCACAGCAGATATGACTTACCGTGGATATAAGACCCACTGTGGGATTGCTCAGCTGGTTTTCAAAACTATTGTAGGCATGGAGTTCATGAGGGCAAAATACTAAGCAAATGGAATGAATTCTCCTATTGTCTGATTGAAAGCAAAATTCACAACGGTAATAAATGTGTTGATTCCCTTCAGTTCAGTGCAGTTGGAATGAAATCTTGTGATGTAGATGTGCATTGGTTTTCTCTTTTTTTTGTCTTAGCAAAACTAACTCAGGCCAATGCTGCTGTCTTCCAGTTTGGACTTCATTGTCCTAAATAGCATTTTCTCATTGCATTTTGCAGTGCTCTTACATAGCACAGCACAGATTAAATTTTGTTACCGACACTCATTTTCACAGTAAATGCTGTTTGCAGTAATAGAACACTAATGTTCTGGGTATTTTATATGTCAATTTGTTTACAAATTGCAAAGAGGAAGCTGAACTAATACAGATGAGGAGTGAAGGCATCATAAGGATGAGGATTAGGAAAAAAGAGGGTGAAAAAGAGAAGAAAGGAGAGAGGCAAATAGTTTTAAAAGGGTCAATTTAATAAAGTCCTACTAGTCTTTAAACAAGTCTTTTGACATGCTTGGAAGTCTTTTGATGAACTGAAGCCTGACATGAAAAACCCTATTGGTGTTCCATGTGGATTGTTCAGTGTGGCAGTCATAAGACAAAGTTGTTATTTAAAAAAAAAAAATGTTCCTTGCTTTTATTAGAAAAACATGGCTTCTTTTGAGGTTGGAGTAAGGGGAGAGAGAGCAATGTGCACATGGCACCTGGTCAGCCCTACACAAAGTGGAGCGTGGAGCTGAAGATCTCACTGGCTGGGTGAGCCAGGACTGTGAACTGGAGAAGCTGGGCTCAGAGCAGCTGCCAGCTCCTGTTTGAGCACTCTAGGGACTAAGGGCCTGTTTGGGGACACCTCTGGAGGTTTTGCGGTGGGGGGCGGGGGGGAGGAGGTGTGTTAAGATACTCAGTATATGTTACCTCAATGCTGATGTTTCTTTACCTTTTACCTGGTCCTTCCCTGTGACGCATTGGCTTGTGACCCTAACCCCTATAATTTTCTATTTAAAAGTGGGCACTCCTCTTTATTTTTTGTACCAGTTTCTGGAGGGGTTGGCACACGATTTATATGACCCTGACATCATATGCTGAAATACAAAATTCACTTCACTGCTGTATAGTAGTTATGCACATCAGTTTTCTTGGAGAGCATATTGATTTTTAAATCATAGCAACCAGATGTATTTCTTATGTCTGCTTCATGAAAATTACTGGTAAAAATCCTGTCTTATTCAGACAGTGAATATAATGGACATAGACATGGACCAAGTATTTTTCCAAAGAAATCAGTAGCGCTGAGAGCTGATGGTTTTCCACCATCAGTTTGTTATCGTATTGTTCTGCTTTGCATTGCTTTTTAGGTCACGAGCCTTTATCCTGCAATAACAGGAAGGAAACAGTTCCTCAAAGAATGCACGCTACAAAGAAGCCTGGTCAATGAAAAACAGAATTAGAAGTAGGGGAGATGGGCTTATCTTAAATAAATGCAGAAGAAAATAGGCATGTTATTTTACTTGAACTGGTTGGTGGGTTTTTTGCAAACTATAAAAAGAAATCTGATGAGTTTTCAAGAATACAAGGAATATTTTTACAGGGGAAAGTTCCTTTTTATTTCCATTTCCTAGAATGTTATCATAAAAAACTGTTGTTACTGAGCGGGACAGCCTTACTTACTGCCATGGAAATGGATCTAATCCAGGGGTGGGCAAAATGCAGCCCGCAGGGCAGATGCGGGCTGCCAGACCATTCTGTCTGGCCCATGGGCCCCCCCCTAAAATTTAGAAAATTTAGTATTTATCTGCTCCTGGCTGCCTGTCATGCAGCCCTCGATGGCTTGCCAAAACTCAGTAAACGGCCCTCCACACAAAATAATTGCCACCGCAATCTAATCTGTCTGAAATAAAAATGGCAACTTTTTAATAATTCCCTTGTCTTAATTGTTGCTTGTGAAGTCTGAAAAATTAAGACAAATGTGATGCTTTTTGCTTAAGTGTGAAATCGAAAAGTTACTGTAGTTGTCTGATTCCTCATGCCGACAGGGACTTTATAGTTTTATTATACCTTCCTTCCAGGTGGATTGTTGAGGTCTTTACAAAATTTACTCCTATGATTATGCAAAAGGTGGCCTTGTTTATAAAAACTATTTGATGTGGATGGACTCCTGCAGACTCCTCCTCACTGAATTCCATTCAAACCAAAGAGTCACTGCACGGATGTAGGGGGTCTACCTGTATACAGCAGCTTGCAGGAAAGGGCTTTCTCTAGGAAACTTTCCCTCATAACTGAACTTCAGCCTCCTCTAGGATGCAATCCAAGACCCATGCAGACATGTATGGTAGCAGTGCCCAACATCTTAGAAGTACTGAACAAGGAAGTAAGGAGATTTTTTCATAAAAGGGATTTTTCTCTCTTCCAGAAAAATGAGATTTTGGAATTTAGTTTTGAAAAAAGAAAAGTGAAATGTTGTTTTTTCACCCTTCTTTGGAATTCAAATACATTAATTTCTCTTCCTAAAGCTGGACTTAAAGACCAATAGCACATATCTCTCATGATACTACTTAAAATCTTCCATCCGAACAAAATTAAAGAAAACAAATTAAAGGGAGAAAGAAAAGATGCTTACAGAGAAAAGAGTCTCTTTAGAAATCTGTGGCCAATCCATTTGCAGCTCCTTTCAGGTAATTCAAGGTGGCAGTTCCTCTGGCTATTGGAATTATGCCAGTATTTACCTGAATTTCCTATTTTCAAAGTTTGTGACTCAACTTGAAAAGGACTTTTGTAAGCAAAAGCAGTTGACACTGTCCTCACTTAAGGTCAACACACCTCAACCTTTTTATCTGGATTCAGTTCTGTGTTTATGATCTCAGTCCCATTGTGCATTTGAGCAATTACTGAAATAACCCAGTAAGTTTTTTCCCACTTATTCCATGTATCATATTTCATGGAAATGTGTGCATGTGGATATAATGGGGGGGGGGGAGGGGGGGAAGCCCCTCAACCTTAGATTCGCATGCAAAGCATAGTGGGGGGCAGGCAGCTGTTATGGCTCTGATTCTGGAGGGGTTGTCCCTGACAGTATTATCTTATGATGGAGTTAATTAGTGTACTGCACCCTAATACCAGCTCACATGTATATGTTGATGCTGATGCTTTCCTGCAGAGCTAATTAGTCTACTAATGCACCCTCTGTTACTAGTTAAATACTGTTTTATCTGTGGTCTAATCTGGATTTTTTTCTAGTTGCTCTGGGTGTTGCTGAAAAAATAACAAATGCTGCTATTTACAATAAGATGAGGGTACTTCAATATCGCAAAAAGATCAGCCATCCTGCATTCCTGTTGAGAAAATGCAACCTGCTGTTTCTTGCAGTGTGGTGTATAAGCTAAAAAAGACTTCCTTACTTCATCTCATTTCATTTTTACACCTCTGGCAACTACAAAATAAGCATTGGTCTCCTCAGTGGCATTCCTCTATCTCTCATTAAGTCTATTTCTTTAGTTTAGAATCAAATTGTTCTACTCAGATGAGTTTGAGGTCTAAGGCTCCAAGAGAGAACTAAAAGAAATGAATTTGTTCAAATATTAGTTCCCTCAGGATATGCTGCTTTTTCCATTTATTATTATGATTTGTATTTCAGTAGTACCTGTGGGGGTTGTAGTACTCCATGTTTTACACCAGTGGTGCTAAACCTACAGCTAGTGAGCTGGATCCAGCCCCCAAAGTGACCAGATCTGGCCCACTGCATCCTCCTCCCTGCCCCAAGCCATGCTGCTGATCCCCTCTGCAGCCTAGAAGTCAGCTCTTGTCCTCTCTCCCACATATCTCCCTCTCCTCCCTCTAACATTGGCAGCTACTTTCTTCACTCAATCCTACCCACTTCCCTTACCAGAGGGGAGTGGTGGCCCATGGTGCAGCCAGGTTGCAAGCACCCAGCCAGCTGCTCTAAAGGTTGAGCTTCATTGCTGTACATGAGCTTATAATTTAAAGGGTGGGTGAGAGAAAAGGAACATTATAGCCCCCAGGTAGGAGTGAATACACAGAGAAGTTAAGAGCCAGATGTTTTAAGGTATGTGACTGCCTAAAGATTCAGATAAGAACCTAGTGGGCTTTTCAACCCACCTAGTGACCTACCTCCTATTGAAACCAAATCCCAAAGGTTTCTAAAAGTTTGGCCCAAGACCAAGCACCATGCTTCATGTCTTTCTTCTTAGAAGTTTATAGCAGAAAGAGTCTGTTCTGCATTTTTTTTTTTGCCCCAAAGGAATCCCACACCTCCCTGTTCACTTTATCAGATTCCATTTTGTGTAGCCATTTGTCTCCTATCTGCATGGCTCTGCGCTCTCCATCCTTTTGAGGTCCAGCGTCTAATCCTACTGGGCAAGGGGGGCTAGAAATAAGCTTCTTTTGGGGCCTATCCATACAGCTACTTAATCAACTGGAGGGGTAACTATCAAGCAACATGCAGGTTCCCTGTCCCCCAGTGGCTGAGTATAGTATCTGTACAGCCTCCCCTGCCTCTGCTGAGCTGGTTGTCAAAAGAGTTCTCTTGCTCCTAACAGGTTCTATATTAATCATGCTAACCTCATGTTCTAAAAACACTTCCCAGCTCTCAGTACAAATCCCTGTAGAGATCTGATATTCCTCTACCCTTCCTAAACAGAATTTCCACCACCACCTTCAATTTCTCAAGGTAGTAAACCGTTTGTTTAATCTCTTTGCTTTTCCATGACTGCTGGTAATGAAATGCTGGTCTTTCTGAAATAATTTCCTGACTATTTGCTAAGATTCATCTCCGACATTTCATTAAATATGATCATTTAACTGTACAAGTACAAATGTATTTTTAATTTAGCTTACTGCAGATATTATAGATGTGGGGAAATGAATTCCTATTGCTCTAGGACAAATATATCATTCACATATGAATGCCACAAAAGAACAAATTATTAAAAATTACTGAAACTTCCACAAAGATTTATATTTAACATTTCCATTTTCAATCTCAGTGCCAAGGAAACACATAGCATATCACTATATCACACATGATGTTATGAAGAATGTTTGGACAATTTCACTGGGAGATCTTTAGCAACACTGCAAGCTTCATCTGTAGATTTTATCCATAGAGAAGCTTGT
This sequence comes from Alligator mississippiensis, assembly GCF_030867095.1. Taxonomy (NCBI): domain Eukaryota; kingdom Metazoa; phylum Chordata; order Crocodylia; family Alligatoridae; genus Alligator; species Alligator mississippiensis. The sequence continues at coordinate 134,919,261 of NC_081826.1, forward strand.
GGTTTTAGGAAACAAAAGGTATATTTGAGTAGGAAGTTTTAAATAGCCCTTTTACTGACAGGCTTGCCCTGATAATATAGGAAAACAGACTTTACTGTAATGATTAACCCAATAGAAGAGAAATAGATGATGATTTGTCTGTCTTGCATGCCATACATTCATCAAGTTTTTATTTACTGATAAATCACGAGTCAATATTTAAAAAACATTAAAATAGCCTTCAAATTGGTTAAAGATGGGCCCAAATCCCAAGATTGAATTCAAACTCTCTTGAGCTTTATACAAGGTTTTTTGCTTTGTACATGTCTTAATTTTGTGCTTAAAGCCAAATTCTACCCTTAAGAAAACAAAAACCTAATTTATTAATGATCATTTGTGTTTATTGAATTTTGATATTAGGATAGCCCGGGGTGGGCAAAATGTGGCCTGGGGGCCGGATGCAGCCCACCAGGTCATTCTATCTGGCCCGTGGGGCCCCTAAAAAATTTAGAAAATTAATTTTAATCTGCCCTGGGCTGCCTGTTATGCGGCCCTTCATGGCTTGCCGAAACTCAGTAAGCAGCCCTCTGCCCAAAATAATTGCACGCCCCTGGGATAGCCTAATATCTGTTGATATTAGATTTAATGTGCATTAACTAAAGTGCATTAATTCACATAGAGAACTCCTATACACATACAGGGAGGCTGCTCTGACACGCTGTAATTACAGTGCATCAGAGCAGACTCGATTAATTGAGTCTGCTGGAGTGTGGTAATTACTGCAGTCCAGCAGACTCCAGTGTCACGTGTATCATCATCCTCACACTGGAAAATGACAGCGGTGCCCCACCACCATTTTTCAGCATGGAAACACTGATACATGTGACACTCCGGGCACTTTTAATTAGCACGGCTCTTGGAGCTGCACTAGTTAAAGCACCCCTGCCTCCCGGAGCAAGTCTACAAATGCCCATAGACATGCCCAGAGTTTAAATCAAATCATAGATTCATAGATTTCATAGGCATTAGGGCTGAAAGAGACCTCATCAGATCATCGGGTCCAGCCCCCTGTCCAAGGGGCAGGAAGTCAGCTAGGGTCAAAGGATCCCAGCAAGATAAGTGTCCAAATGTTTCTTGAAAGTGTCCCGAGTAGGTGCTTGTGCCACCTCTGGGGGGAGTCTGGTCCAGGCCTTGGGAGCTCAGACAGTAAAGGAGTTTTTCCTTATGTCCAGCCTAAAACAGTGTTGCAGGAGTTTGTGACCATTGGATCTTGTCATCCCCTGGGGTGCTCTGGTGAAAAGGCGTTCCCCCAGATCCTGATGCACACCCCTTATATACTTATAGGCTGCCACCACATCACGCCTGAGCCTGAGCTTCTCCAGGCTGAAGAGTCCCATAGTTCACAGCCTCTCTTCATAAGGCCTGTTCTCTTGCCCTCTGATCATGCACATGGCTCTCCTCTGGATTCTTTCAAGCTTCTCCACATCCTTCCTAAATTGTGGAGCCCAGAACTGGATGCAGTACTCCAGCTGCAGCCTCACCAAGGCCAAGTACAGCAGGAGGATGACATCCTGGGTCTTGCTTGAGATGCATCAGTAGATGCAAGCCATAAGTGTGATGCAGGTTTTTATTCCCGAGGTGGAGCACTTTGCACTTCTCCATATTGAATGCCATCAGGTTTTCATCTGCCCACCTTGCAAGCCTATCGAGGTCTGCTTGGATCACCAGCCTATCCTCAAGTGTGGACACTCTTCCCCAAAGTTTGGTGTCATCAGCGAACTTGGCCAGTCCATTTTTGACACCTGTGTCCAGATCATTTATGAAGACATTAAAGAGAACAGGTCCAAGAATGGAGCCTTAGGGGATGCCATTAGCCACCAAGTGTCATGTTGGTTCAGTTCCATCAACTACCACTCTCTGAGTCTGACCTCAGAGCCAGTTCCCCAGCCATTGAACTGTGGAGTAGTTGAGGCCGCAGTTGCCCAATTTTTCCATGAGGGCAAGGTCCTGTAAATAATCTATGGTCTGTTGCACTATGGTCTATTCCAAGTTCTATGGCCCACTGCAGTAAGGTCTGCATAGACAAGAAATAAGGATGATAGTCCCTGCTTCTGTAGATCACAAACTATATGTCAGACAGGACAGAATACAGAGATGAAACTGGCAAATTGCTTGGGCTGAAAGAATGAAATCAGGTCAAGCTGCTAAGTAACAATAGTTTGTTAATGTAAATACTCACTCACTCAGAAATAAGGTAGTGAAGATTTAAAGATGTATTGGGCACCTCCAGACAAGCACACATGTGTGTTTCCCCAGAGACAAACAGCAGTGGCAGATATTTGTGCCATTGCTACTTGTCCCTGGGGAATGTCCCTGCACAAGAGCTCTAGCTTGCAGCAAATTGCCCTGCGTGGGGTAGGTAAGGCTGAGGCCAGCACCTGGCTTAGCCCCAAAAGTCTTACCTGAGGTTCTGGGGGCCTCCCAGGGCTCCAGCAGCAGCAATCTGGGCATGCAGAACTTGGCCAGCAGCTGGAGTATGGCTCTGGCTGGCCAGGCTCCTGTTTCAGGTGGTGCACGCTGCAGCAGTGTGCACCATCCCACTCATTTTAAAACCGATTTTTGTTTAGGTACCGGGATTTCCCAGTATCTAATTTTGGCTCCGTGGTGCAAATATGCAGTGCAGAGAACCTTTTCATGTATGCTGCATTTGTTTGCTGCACCTCAAAAGCCTTTTGTCTGGACACGCCCAATTAAATCCTACATTAAGTCCTACATGGTCCAGCTAATGAAGAGCACTTATGTGGTAAGCTTTTTCTGTCAGGGAACATCTCTTCTATGTTTGGACAGAGCCTAGCACAATGATCATTGTGCCTAGATAGTACAGGAATAACAATAACAGTAATAACAATACGTCTTGCTGCCCTAATGTCACTGTACTGGGGAAAATGCATGTAAAGGTTATTACGTTTTCACAAAGTGTGTCAGCAGCCCTAACAGGAAGCCCAGCCTGGGCTAATTGCATTGTTAGCTATACCTGCCTAGAGGCTCTGTCTGCCATCCCTACACTAGTGAATGACTTCAGCTGGCTTCTAGAGAGAGCATCCTCCCCGTTTAGTTCCAACTGCAACAGCAGGCTGCAGGTCAGCTAGTTGTTCTTCTGAATGTTTACTCTGGTAAGAGCCTCTGATCACATAATGCTGGTTCTCTGACTCCTGATCCTGTCTGTTCTATCCCTGGACTCTGGCTTTTTGGATATTCCCCTTAGATCTGGTAACTCAGTCTCAAAGTCTTGATTCATCCTGATTTTATTTCTGACTGGCTCTCAACCTTGGCATATCCTGACTTTTCTCTGAATCCTGACGTCAGTTCTGGCTCTTGGCTTATCCTGAATTTGACACTGGCATCTGAGTCCTGAATTTTGAATTAGCCTGTGATTTAGACTCTGCCCCTAGATTTTTCCTATGGATCTGGTAACTAGCAAGTCTCTGATTCCTGACCCCCTGACTTGGCCTGTAGTTTGGATCCTGCTCTTCTCCAGTGACCCAACCATTAGGCCAGACTGCACACAACCTGGACCTTACAAAATGTAATGTTTATTAACCCTAACCCTAGAACCACTTTATTTTTGCTATTCCTATCCCAAAAATGCAGAAGTAAACATTTGTGAAATAAATTTTCTGCCTTTCTCAAGAGAAATATTATGAAATACGGTAATGTTATGAAACATTACTGCAGTATAGTATCAAGGTTACAAAACAGAACTTCTACTGCAATTCAGTGCTTCTAGATATGATCTTAAAACTAAAAAGGATTATTTTACTATATTAGAAATTAACATAAGCCTATTGTTCAATGAATAATGAAATAAATTTGTCAAATGTAGACTTGGCTTTTGTGCTTTGCCTAATTTCCATTTACTGCAGCAGAAGAGGAAGTAGATATTAGACAACAGTGAATACTTTACTTATTTGCATACCACATACACAGTTTAGCTAAAAAATCAGCCACCCAAGACTGGGGCACATGTAGGGAAGCTGATTTTCCTTTTCTGGAATAGAAGTGTGGAGATACTGGGTTTGTCTGCATGAGATGCTAATTGCACAGTGGCCGAAAAATACTGTGTAGTAGCACATCAAAGTACAGACAGTGCTACTGCATCGTATTATTAGGCTACTGCGCAGTAGTGTCATCAAAAAGACATCCGCCAGCACTAGTGCACAGTAACTCCATTTACTGCACATTTATTTAGTACTTGCTAATACAAGTACTAAATAAATGATCAGTAAAGACTGTGCGTTAGCATCTCTTGTAGACATGTCCACTGTGCTCTACTGACTGCCAAAATGGCCCCTGCTTCTCTCTGGCCTAGCAAGCATAAGGAGTGGAGTCCAATATTAATTTTCTCACAGCTGCTCAAGAATTTACAGTAGTCATTGGCTGAGCACCTTAGCTTGTGCCTGAAGCAGCAAATGAGCTGGCTCAGGGCAACTGAGCTGCTTCATGCAGTTTGTAACATGTCGAAGAGGCCTGTGGTATGGATGCAACACTGTACTATTTACAGGAACTTTATATATAAAGAACTGCCTACAGAAAAGAAGTACCAGTCTTGCTACCGCCCGTGCAAGGGTCTGGGACCTAGCCTTGTTGTTCTGCCACACCAAGACGTTCCTGCCTCCTGGGATGCCACGCTTCCTCGAAACTATATTTCCAGGAGGACTTACTCTGCCACAGTGGTCCATGACCCAGGAAACTCTTTTTCTATATTCTTTCTGCCAAAAACAAGTCCTGTGTCTTATTGAGGGGGTAAGGTATGTAAGAAAATGTGGTTGGTGTCAGAAAAAGGGAGCCACAACCAGTACTAAGAACAGATATGCCTGTTCTCCAGTTTCTGTATAGCACTGTGCAGCATAAGGGGCTGTACACATACCAGTATATGAACATATTCTCTATGCCAAAGCCAAGTCATGAAGGTACAAGGGGCAGTTATACCAGACCAGGAGAATTCATAGTTGATTAGATCAGGTTGCTTCCCAGGTCCTTTGTGCCACCAGAGCAATGCAAAAGGATCAAAAGCAGGAGGGAATCTGGGCCATGACGTTTTTAGGTCAACTTAGCAGACTTCCACCTGGGCCCAGGGATTCACCCATATATACTTAAATCATTTGCAGGGTCAAAACCATAGGTCTCAAAAGGGTAGTAAGCATGGTTGTCCCAATATTTACCCCCCTACTTTCTTAAAGCGTGGGACTGTAAGACTTGCATATAATGCAGTCTTTCTCAATCTTAGGCTATGGACAAATAAACAAATTCTAGCCAGTTAACAAGGGACAGGGACTTAACACAGCACAATTTCTCTACAGTAATTCTAAGTTATCCCATGGTAAATGAAAGTTGAACTGGGCTAGCTTAGGCCTCAGCCTTATCCTTAGAGAGAACCAAAATAGCAGGTTTATTTATAACCTGAAGAAGATTCTCCCCTTCATTGTTCCTTTCCTGGATTTTAAGCTCTTCTTTCCTTCCTTAAGCCTAGGGCAACAGCTTCTCTTTCCACATAAGCCTAGGTTCCAGTGATTACGAACAGCCTCTTCACATTCAGACAGCCTTCCTCGTGCAAATCCTTGCTTTCCATTGAAATCCACCTGTGTTGTCCTTATACGACTGTGTGATAGTTATCTCTGAATTTTGCTCTGAAAAGCTAGGGCATGATTTTTTTCAAGAACAGGAGTCTCAAGTCAGACTCCTGTGGTAAACCCTGAAGGTTAACCTACATAACTGGCCTGATTATCAAAAAGTACTGAGTGCACAGTGGTCCTGTGTACAGAAATAGGGAAATATAATTTTCCTATGCATAACATGTTTCCAATAATCTATTTATCAAGACACTCTACACAACTCAATAAATCAAGGGGGAAATTAGGAAGGACAGGCAAAAGAAAAAATGATATTTTTAGATCACAATGTCAGATTCTTATTGCACGTGTGCTAAAGCACTGCTGCTTTTTTGCAATTAATTATGTTGTGCAGAAATGTCATGATGGATATGGATTTATGACAGCATGCACATTGCCTATTTTATTTGATCTATATGATAATCTGCAAAGGGGCAGAAATCTGATCTTGGTTCAAGTCAGACTAGTTTAAAACCCTTTGAAGTGAAATTGGTTGATTCTTTCTATGCCCCCAATGGACATTTGTGAACCACACAATCTCCCACAGGATTGTACATTGTTACTATCTGTTTAAGAGATGCCAAACACCAGAGCAGCAGAAACACTATATGGTCTCATTACTATGGCAGGCAGGCAGAAATGCACAAAATAAATATGTAGCCCATATGCTGAATGGCTGGTATTACATATTTGGGCATTAGAGCTTCAGAGTTAGCAACATGGATTCAGTTTATATTCCTGAGCATCTGGTGTCATGCCACATTAGGCCCACCTTGAAACCTGACCTCCTTTTTCCACATACCAGACCTGAAGCTTGTTGGTCTACTATGGATATCCAAAAGACCTAAGTAAAGGCCTTGATATTTGGCCCAATGGCATTAATATATATTTCTTCATTCTGAAAAAACAACTACAACATCGGTATTTTGCTGGACTGCCCTAAGGACTTTCACCTAGTCATGTGAAAGATGCAGACGCTGACCCATGATGAGACAGATACTGAAGTTTTTAAAGGAACCTCAGGGAATTAGGCAGCCCTGAGCCAATTGAATTTTAAATGATATATTAGTTAACTAATTGTTTTGCAGTTAGAAATGGCAGCAAACTGCTACTGTAAGCCACTTGTGGACAGGTGTCTTTTTTGGTAGGCTTTTTTTTGTTTCTTCCCTCATCTGGAAATAGTCACTTGTCATGCCTAGCAGTCACTGTCACTGTTTCTCTGCCTCCTTGGTGCTTTGTTGGTCTTCCCTCACACATGAGTGTTCAAAGTCCCACCAGATGCAATCCCAGCTACAATAAATAAAATAAAGGAAATTCTCTGTTTTCAAAAGTTAGTTTGCTACTTAGAATGGAGCTAATGGAAAAATTGTTTTGCTATTTGACCAGGCAAATTATGCCAGCCAGCTAGTAGGTGTTTTAATTTTATATGCCCCAGGCTTAAACAATGCCACATCTACTTAAAAGCCCTGAGTGTTATGGTTCTGCTCCTGTTGTATCTAGTGATATTAAGTCATGTTAGTGTGTATGTGCGTGTATATATTTTTAGTGGGAGGTAAAGGATAAATCTGAAGGTGATTCAGGGTAGCAAAGCTTTAATTAAATAAGATGATGTCTGTGTACATGTTTATGGGCCAAATGAACAAAGGTGTCGTTGGGAATCAAAAGTTTAGGGTTTGTTATTCCCACTAATCCAGCATGATCTTGAATGCACTATGTCAAAAGCTTCAGAATCGCCAAAAGGACAATCCTAGATTGGCGTGCATAGCACACAACCAGTTGCAGAGCAGAACTAAATAAGGTACTCTAACATCCAGAAGTGTTTGTTTATTCATATGTATCTACAGCTCTGTTCATCAAGACAGTCTCAAAATGCTGTGGTTTTATTTTCTGAGGGTATAACATGCAGGCACAGGCTAATGAGGTAAAGGTCACCAAATTGTCTAACTAGGTAGAGCACATGTCATACATGTTCTGACTACAGACTACAGCATCAGACTGAAGTGTAATTACAAGATATTTCCAAAAGCTCAGTCACCCTGTATGTTAAGCTCAGTCACTGCGTACTCTTTATCTTAATGGATAGCACTGGCAGAATATTCCATCCACAAATAATGTCCTGTCCCAGTGCTGTAGTTTTACTGACTGTGTAACTAGCTCTTTAAACTGTCTATATGTAAGACTCCCTTCAGAAGTATGCCTGGAAATGAGACTTGGAGTGACCAGCGGCTTTCATGCTATTACTAGTGGTCTGATCCAAGTTCTCTTTTAAGAGATCTGTTTGTCATCCCCTACTTGCTAGAAAGTGCTAAAATAATCTGAATTCTTATGGTGCTACTCACAGAAAATGGCCTGGTTTTTTATAAGCTTAGTATCAGACCATAACAGCTAATAACAGTTATAGAAAGTGACACCTCCAGTGTGTTACATAAGGAGACAGGCCCAATAGAAAGGAGTGAATTGATAGTCTTAAACAGATAAGATGTTGGACCAGTGATTGTTACTCTCTCTGGACCTGACATTCCCCATACTTGCCTGTTAAGAAAGTTACTGTCCTGCCTCTGACAATTGGCTACCTCTCAAGAACGTTGCAAGGTTCCACTTAGTAAGATGTAGATAATCTCCACGTGAGAAACTAATTTAAGTTAAACTTGAGCTACAGGCCATTTAGGAGCCAATGAAACATTTATCTGGAATGGTTTAGACAGGAATGATCCTATGTCGAGCAGTCATTTGGACTAGATAACCTCCCCTGGTCCTTTCCAGCCCTATTTTTCAATACTTCAAATGAAATACAGATTCTGGCTGAAATATCCTTCATATCCCAGGACATTTTGTAAGCCCCCTATTAGTGGTGGGTGAAGTTACACCAGAGACGTCAAAGGGCATGTCTACATGTGCTTTTACATGTGCCTAAACTTAATCCGCATTTGCCTAATACACATTAAGGCAATTTAGGCACATTAATGCGGTATTGACATACTCAGCATTAATGCACCTTAATGCGTATATATATGTGTTACGGTGCTTTAGCTATTTGCACCTAAATTTGATACCTGCTTTTGTCTATATTCCCAAAGAAAGAGCAGAGCTACCATGCAGACTAAGATCATAGTAGGGAAAAAATTAGTAAGAAAGACTGGGGGCTAAACTGAACTTGTTTAACATTAGAGAAGAGCACAAGGTTTTGTGACCTCCAAACCATCATGAGTGTTCTGCCCACTTATATTTATAAATCTTAAAAGAAGCTTTTTTTGTTTTTTTGGTGGTTTTTTTTGAGGGGGTGTGTGCTGGGTAGGAGAGGCGGACGACAGGAAGGACAATTGCAATTACTTACATGACCAGGCTTGTCTGAGAAATCTGTTATCATCACCAAACAGAGAGGGGAAGTTTTTGTACCAGCATCAAAGATTTAATCATTCAACAGTCACACTTCCAAGTTCTTTGTTTTAGATAGGGCTGAGAGGAAATACCGTGGGAAAAACAGATTAATTTTGCTAACTGCTCCTGGTAAAACAGCAAAGAAGCTATTTGAAAAGCTATTTTAACTTCACTAACCATAGCAAGTGTCCTTCGGGTCCTGAGTATCAAGTGACCTGGTAAATTGAAATGACAAAGTGCTTTTTAAGGGGCACAGGCAGACAAGGTTCTCTGGATGAATCTGATATCTTTTATTAGACCAACTTAAATAGTTGGAAAAAAAAATTAAGCAAGGCTGGTATGCATACAAGGCACTTTTCTGTGTATTTATTATGGTAGACTTCTCCTCTTGTCTTCTATTTTTTTCTGGAAATCCTGTTATTAATCATTCGTTTTCTTAGAAACAAGCAAAAATGATCAAAGATGGTGTAGGTATGCCTATTGACTCTAAATACTCTGCTCCTGCCAATTTTTTTTTTGTTAAAGGAAAAAGTGACATGAAATAATTATCCAGTATCACTCTCTACACACAGGTTTTTTCACTATGGACACAGCAGTTGGGTGGTCGTAGAAGAAGTCCTGTTAAAGTAGGAGCTGGATGTCAATATACAAGTAATTAGCATTGATATTCTGCAAAGACAACAAATTGCTTCTGAACATACTAAATTACAGAGCACCAGGTAAATGAGACAGATGGCCTGGTAGCTAGTGCATGAGCAGGACTCAGAAGATGTTGGTTCTACTTCTGCTTTTTCCATATACTTCCTGGGTGATCTCAGGAAAGATACGTAAATGCAGTTCTTCCATCTGTGACAATGAGGAAGGAAATAATATTTATTTCTCTGAGGTCCTTGACAGATGTTATATTTATTGCACTATTAACATGATAATTGTGTGATAAATTGTAACCTGCTTTGACTGATTTATTGCATGATAAAATGGCAGACCATCTGCAAAGATATTCCACTTGCTGGAACATCTTTGTAACTGGTCTGTATGGTACTTTAATTTGAACAGGTGGCATATTAAGCCATGCTGTGCAACCGGGCATCAAGCTGAATGGTGGGGCTTTAAAACTACTGGGGCACGGGGAATAACAGGCTCCCCTAACACTGACAACTTTAAAGCCTTGCTGTGCAAGCAGTTGACAGAGTAGCCTCTGATTGCATAGTGACCCCAAATTTGATGAGAAGGTGACAAATTTTATTGAAACGACTCTGCTGAAGAACATTTGTCCCCCAAAATGCAGTTTGGGGTCAACTGACACTATTCACAAATTCAAGCCAAATTTAGCAAATGGTTTCAGCTGAAAAAACATTGGAAAAATCAAATAATTTCATTTCAACATCTTCAAAACAAAACATATCTTCTTTTTATTTGAGTGATATTTCATGACTAAATATACATAATGTAACTTAAACATTTTTAAAAAGCAAAAATAACCATGGAAGTGCAATGAAGATTTTATTTCGAGGCAAATAAAATGCTTTGTTTGATGAAAAATGAAATGTTGGTTTTGTTTCATTGTTATTTGTAGTTAACCCTGAATTAATATTGCCCCCAATTTATTGCTTGGCCAGCAGTACTGAGAAATTGTTTATATACCCATGTTTATTAGTTATACTTATCGGTGGGGGGGGTTAGATTCTCACCCAAAGGGTCTGCTTTTAGCATGGAACTGTCTTGGGAAGACTGGGCCTAACATCAGTGGAGCAAACAGCTGATTTTGCAGAACAAAGCTGGGCTGTAGCTGAGCTAGTGGAGTTGCTTTTGTGAACTGAGGTCCTGGTGGTAGCAAGTATGAAGGAGCCAGCATCACAGAGCCCGTTCTGGTCGTAGCAGACATGGTTAACCTGACTTTGCAGAACCCAGCTTGGCAGAACGGATCAGGGATGGGAGCTGCTGATACGAACTCCAGAGGACTAATCTGGATATGAGGAGGATCCACGCCTTCCTGTGCTTACTTGACCCACTAAGTCTAGGGACTGTCTTCACTAAATAGTTAGCTTAAGATATAATTCAAAATTTTCCACTAACCTGACTCCCGTCCACACCCAAAAGTGTCTGGCTTGATTAAGCAGTGCTTTAGATTTAGGCTAGCTGGGCTGTTGAGTAGGTGAGTTGAAGGAAGCGACAAATTGTTTTACAACTGCAAACTGCTAATCTAATAGCTCCACAAATCCAAGGACTTGATGCTGCTAATCAAACCACTCTTTGTAAATGGAGTGTTATTTTGCAGATTTTTTTCTTTAAGAGTGTATGTGCTAGCTCATGTAGATATTTCTGAAGTAGTTTCAAACTATGTAGACACTAGATTGCCTATGTATTTTATTTTTATGTCACCATGTAATAACTGTGTGTTTTTCTCCAAATAAATACTACCATGTTCTCAAGGACTTTACTGTTTGCAAGTAAGAAACATATGTGTCAGTGAATGTGGTTCTGTGTGTTTAAGTTTAAGGATCAAATCCTGTTTTGTATCAGAGCTGCCTAAATGGGACTTGCATTGAATTCAGGTTGGGTATTAGAATGAACTTTATAACTCTGTGAGCTTCTCTAGGTTACATGGAAACTCTGTTATTGGAAATTTTTGATTGTATGATAGACAAACACTTGTGTGGGACAGTTTAAACTAGTATGATCCTGCCTTAAGCAGAGGCTTGGATTAGGTGACTTCTCAAGGTCCTTTCCAGCTCCATTTGCTTCTGAATGCCAGATAGCCAACAGGTTTGACCCTGCTTCACAAGCTACAAAACTTAAGTTTGGGCAATGCTTCCATTTTGGACTGCAGAGTTCCTTACACACAGATACTTGGGTTTCTGCACATGTCCAGAAGCCAATTTAATAATTTAGGTGCCAAACTCCCACCTAAGCTCCACCATGATCCAGTTCGGTTTCTTGGAATTGCATAAGTCCTGGGAGGATTTATATAATCCATTGGATCTGTTTGGAGAAGGTCTTACTTGCATCAACATGCTTGAAGTTATCTCAAAAACAAGGAGAAGGTGATAATTTCCCCCACACCTTTGTCTAATAACCTAGGCTGCCTATACACATGCTCAGAGGTAGAGGGGTTGTGTGCGTTTGAATTAGAGCAGTTCCTAGGCAGCTGCTCTAATTAAAATGGCTCACTAACACATGTATTAAGCCCTCCCTCTTTCCCCCACTCCCATTTAAAAATGGCCATGGGGCACTTTAACTAAAGCTCATTCGATGAGGTTTAATTAAACACCCCTGTGGTCATTTTGAAACATAGGTGGGGGGGGCTTACTACATGTGACGAACAGCCTACGCTGGACTGTTCTAATTAGAATGCAGAGCGGACTCAATTAACCGAGTCTGCTCCAATGTGCTCTAACTAGAACATGTTGGAGCATATCTATAGGCACCCCTAGTACTTTGAATACTTTCCCAGAAAGTGGAAGAGCTGGGCTATAGGTTCTCCTTAGCTTCCAGGGATTTAAATCAACACCTCCCACTTCCCAGGGAAGCATCCTAAACCCCAGGTTATAGAATAGACTGGGGCAGGCAGTAGAATAGGCTGGGAAGCAGGACCACTGAGCAACTAAGGGTGTAGAATGAGGGAACTGAAGGAGAACAAGCAAGAGAGAACCTGCCTCAGTAGCTGAAGTTCCTGGGAAGGAGTTGTCCTGGTTTCTGGGTCTTGGGTTATTGCTGTTTCTTAATGACTATCTAATATAAAAGGAATAAGGGTCCTCAGAGCAGGAACCTTCTTTTCAATAGCTCACTCCTCTGGGCTGCCCACTCTATGTCCTATTCTCCCCTGCCAGTAGTATCTGCACTGCAGATATATATATACCCTCTGTCTTTTACATTGTTAACTCTTTGGGCAAGGACTATACAGCACTGGACACATTGTCTGTGCTTAAAAAATAATTGGTACTAATAATGATGAAGCACTTATGTGGGAGATATCCATACAACATATATCATAGATGTGTGTTGTTGTATCTCTCATTGACTATGAGCTAGATTCTGAACTACTAAAGTCAATGGAGAAAAGACATGGTCATATATAACGAAATATGGTCTTGTCTTAGGTGAACTGCAGCACCCACAAACTCAGCAGGGATAATTTGGTATAGTTCCACTGAAGTCAGTGAAGTTAAGCCATTTATATCAACTGAGGCTCTCACCCAGTGTGGACTTCAATGGATATTGTACAAATTCAGCATTTTTCAGAATCAGCCTCCATGGTTTAGCGATGATTTTTAGATACTGACCATCAGTGAAGGTGTGTTTTCACGACAGTTCTTCAGTACCAACAATATTGCTTTTATTGCACCTTTGTCATCTAACACTCTCTATGATGCAAAGAAGGAATACCTTAGAAGACTTTTGTTTAGTTAGTTAACAACTTATCACCTGACCATTATTATGGCATATGGGCACATCTTGAATACATGGAATTATCAATATATGACTCTGCACAGTAGGCAGTAATACTAGCCCTTTCCTGATTAACCATCTGCCCTCTAAGAAAGAAGTTAATGAAGTAGGAAAAAGAAAGACAGTTTCTGAGTCTATTAAACGGATTCAGCAAAGACTTTGTGAAAAGTTGTAGTCTTTCACTGTACTCGTATGCCTAACAAACAAATTCAAACTGAGACAGACTGCCAGATGCAATCAGTTTCAGTGAAGGCATGATGTGCAACTTGGCTTGTATTTCTTTGTTTTTCGCCCACCATTTGCAAAAGTTTTATCTTCGGGATTGGTAGCCACTGTTACTCTCAGTTCCTTGAATAAGATTTGATTTAAAAAGTAAACTGCCATATTGTTATGATTATGATTATAAGCACTTGTGTATGTGCTTTAAGTCTAGTGTTTTCAGATACCTCAAACATTAAAGGCAAAACTGAAAATCAAATTCAATCCTGGATTATTTTGCAACATAGTAGGAAACATGGTTTTTAATACATCCATTTGATTGATGTTAATGTTATACAGTCAGGGTTATCTGACACTTGACTTTTGACTTGATTTCTGTTTAGTTCTTGTTTACAAGCTGCATTGCCTTCACTGATCATCTGTTGGTAATGAAAAATCACAAATATACTTTTGTACAACTCTATCAAGATATTGCACTTTCTTGGTTTTGAGCGATGCCATTTTATTATAGTCAAGTCGACCAAATGCAGGATTGAGTTAGATTGGTGGGATATCATGAGATTATAACAGAGTATTTTGAATACCTGCACTGTAGACAGCGCAGGTTTTTTGCAAAACATATACTGTATCTTCTTGCACACCACACGCCCCCAAATAAAACAGTCACTGTGTTTTTGGAGGGCAGAATGTAGAGATAACATTTTGCAATCATGGGTGACTGTGTGACATAAAGTAAGTGCTCTTGGGAATGCAGAGTGTCCAGAAAGTGTGGCACCAGGAAATTCCTGTTGCCAGATGCTTTATCCAAGCTGTCTTTGGAAAGCTATGCTTCCTGGAACTCTGTTTCCAGGACTGGCACTGTATGTCACAGTAGTTTAGGCCCAGACATTTGTAAGGGCAGTAGCAAGGTTGTTACTTCTTTACTGCTTCCCTGTTTAAAACACACACCCCAATTTTGGGGGGCTGATTTTTGTTGGAAAGGTGCATATTGTATGTGGGAAAATACATTATTTACTAGAAGAGAATAGCAATAACGCATCTTGTATTTACCATTGTGTTACCAATTGGTTATTTTGCGTATTTCAAAGCTACACATAACAATTGTACTAAAGTGTTAATCTATGTGACAAAGCTGTGATCATGTAGCTCATTATTCATGTATTGTATAATAATAGTATATCACTTTAGAATCTCTTCCTTGTTGGAGTTTAAGCTGTTGCTCACAGACTTTTATTCATCTCTGATTCAGTTAGTCTGTAAGGTGCACCTGTACCCTGACTTCTTATCTAGTTCTCTTTGTTTTTTGTCTCATTAAGATTTAGTGATGATAGGCCCAATAGTACACCTATTTGATTCTATATATTAACCTCCCTGGGCTTCGGGATCTCCATATTGAAGAGTTATACATGGGATTTCTATGTCAATGACTAGTCTGTCTTCCTTCTGTCTCATCCATCTGTCTGGCAGTGCAGTTGCACTGTGCCCATAATTATCGCATCTGAACACTGTGAAGTATTTATCTCTGTGGCACAATTTTTGCTGTTGTCTCAGTAAGAAAATTTCTTGTTTGCAATTGCATTGCCAAGAAAGATAGGTTAAATAGATCAAGCCAAGAAGATCCAAGTATGACTGCCTCATGCAGCTTTGTGGATGAAAAATCAAACTAAGCACTCCAGTCCAAGCCACACAATAAGATACCATAGAATGACTTTTGGTATATTTCTGGATCAGTCAATCATGTGCTTTCCTCTTTAAGAGAGTTAGTTACACAATGGACAATGGCTTTGTCTGTTGTCAGTCTTATAGCTATAATTTGATGTATTCCAATCTACTTGTCTACATCTTTGTACCATCTCTTTCCTAGTCAACCACTCTGACTCTCACTTTCACTCTGTTTTCCTTGGCACACAACTTTCTATTATGTCCTTTTCTAGGCTGCATCCATCTGTTTTTAGAATGTGCCCATTGTATTTCATTTTCTCCTCCCTCCCCTCAACATTTGCATCAATTCAAGCTTGGTTTTGATCTTATCGAGCACCAATTTTGTTTGAACTCTTAGAAACACTGATTGTCCTTTTGTAGCACAGGGCAAAATGATTGTGACATATTTCTTAAATATTACGAAATGCATTATTTTTTCTGTGCATTTTCATCCTACTAAATAATCTGCTACCGGGGTGGCTTCAGAGTAGATGGTGGTGTGGTTTTATACCCATTTCCACTGTATAATGCAGTGAGCTCTCCCACAGGCCTGGAAGCTTTGGTCCCCTGCAGAGTCTAGGCAGCAGAAACTGAGTTCAGACCATGGCAGGGATGGGGGCAAGGCATGGCTGGAGTCTCTGGGTTAATGTGGGACACTCAGGGGAGCTGGGCAGGGAGCAGATTTAGGAAGTGAAGGAACCCACATGCCACTCCAACCTGAACACCAGATATATACCACATCCGATATGATGTGGACTGCTGATTCTGGGTTAAAGATAATACTTATATTCTTTACTGAAAGGAAATCCTAGAGAAGATAGAGATTTGGATTAATTAAGACTACAATATTTCTTTCTTAATTGGGGTTTCTCTCACATCTTCAACATTTGGCTTCCAACATACACTCTCCTCCAGCTTACCTTAACTTAATAGAAGGGGAAGGGGGCTTTTTGGGGGCTAGTACATTGGCACAAAATCACAATGTGTCTCAGGAGCAAAGGAAAAAAGGCAAAAGAAAATAAAAGCAGGCTTCAGATATAGGAGGGACCTATCAAACAGAGATATGAAAGAAAAATAATTGGAAGTAAGGGACTAAGTTTTCTCAGTGATATTTCCAACTTGAGCATATACACAGATATACTGAAGACAAAGATGACATCCAATAATAATGTTTTGCTGGAAAGGCAGGTCTAGGTCATTTCAGCATTCAGGCGGGTCAAATCTGATTGACTGTGACAAACACTGCTGAGTAATTGCTCTAATCACTACGGTAGGCACTGTACCTTGGCCCAATGAAAAAAATGATGCAATAACTGGCTTCAGAGGCTTGCCACCCCTTCAACCTGACATCTTTGACAGCAATGTATTCATTTTAATGGGAGGGTTATTTGGAGTTGCTGCTTTTCAACAGGGGAGAGATGAGAGGGAGCCCAATGAGTTTTTCTAAGTTGGCTGTAGATAAGGGCCTCATTAAAGTGCTCAGGAGTACTTATTTGCAGGTTGACTTGCTGTGATGATCAATTGGTGGAAAACTATAACAACAAGAAGCGCAAAAACATGTCATAGAGAATTGGCTGCAGGTCTGTGCTTCTAATAAGCAGCGAACAATTAGGACAGTGTGTCATCAAAACTTTCATGTCAACAAAGCAACGCATTCACTTTAAATGAGACAAAGTCAAATCTACTTAAAGGAAATGGAAATAGGAACATTCTTCCGAACTGCATGCTACATTCAGGCTGCCAGAATTTTAAAAGGATGCTTGATAAAAAGGTCCATTTTGGCTTAACCTCCTCCACTTCGCTAGATTATTTCCTTCTGCCTGTTTACCTGCCCTCATGCACAAACCACTTTCCATGCAGTCTTTTTCCTCCTGGGAAGCAGGAAAGGTTTGATCAGTGATTCCCGTGTCATCTATTAAAGGGTGTTTTCAGAATGACCACTTGAAAAGGGGCCATTCATTGGCTAAAGCCTGAAGGACCTGTTATTTCAGAAGATCTCAAACTGTATCGCCTCTACTCTTGTCACTGCTTGGGGCCTGTGGATGTAAAGAACATTCACAACTGTGTGTACTCTGCAGGGGCTGATTTACACATTAAGTTATTGGCATGCATCTGGTTTGCTGACTGCCACAAGATATGTCCATCTAGCAAACAGCATACAGTACATGATTTGTTATTTTTCCTGCCTGCTCTCAGTATCAAAACCGAACACTGGGTTTGCTGGGATACACTCTCCAGTGTTTCATCTGTAAACACTAAGCCAGTTGTCATTGAAATACATAATGTCTCCATCTGCTGTGACAGTTAAAACATTTAACACATGGGTGAGTACCCTCTGGGGACTGACACTTGGCAAGACTGGCCTCCCTTAAAAATATGATGTTCTTCAAGGGGAAAGAGTACAATAGATAATGCTAAGTAGATGTAAGTGAAAGAGATGCTGCCAAGCACTTTGTCTTTGTGTGTCATAAATTTAGTGAAGGTGTTGGTCAATTTGAGTTTCAGGAATTGGATGGAACTACTGAGGCCCTTCAGGCAGGGGGTGAGGACACAGACAGAAACAAGAGTTTTTAAAGAAAAATGTGAAAGGAGCAAGGGATGGGAGTTGACAGTCCTGCAGACTGTGATAGTCCCAGGCATCACGTAATTCACATTTGGTACATCATCCTGTTGAGGTGCATCAACTTAAATCTAGAGGGACCACTAGTAGGGGCAAGATGGTCACATGCTGTCTATGCTCCTTTAGGCTTCCGGTTCTCTGTCAAACCTGCCAACAATGGTGCCAATGACAGTATGTTTGGTGATGGCTTTGAAATGGACATATGTGGGAGGACGCTTGTACTGACCTAACACTTTCAAATTTCTTTGCCTCAGTAACCAAGGCAAAATATATTACTTTAGTCACATTTTTAGGTTTTAATTAGAAAGAATATGTCCAAATTTGTCTTGTTGATTTCTGAGTGCAATCAGATTAGGTATCCCTATTTGAATCTTCAGTAGAAAACACCCACACTCCTTAAAAGTCTGCATGCCTATGAGAATCTTAAGGGACTAGGTTTTGCTATGAGAATTTGGTGCTTCTTGAATTCAGATGAATCACAATTTCAGCATCACCACCTACAATTTGTTATGTATATAGTATTTTTCAACTCCTGTCTTAAAATGCTGCATAACGTCACTGTGCTGCTTAAGCACTGCTGTGTTCCACCGTCTAGGAGAAGGATATGCTTTTGGGGTGGACAAAATTACCTACAGCCCATTGTATAGATACTTAATTCTCTCTCTGTTATATATATAAAATTTAACATCTGCCAGCTCTTGAAGAATCAGGCATGTGTGTGTGTGTGTGCGCGCGTGTTTTACATCCACAGTGGGCCTGATGGCTCAAGGGCTGGCAGTTTGTGTTGTCACTTATGCTGCTGTAATGCGGATGTGAAATTTACTCTTTGTTTTAATAGCATTTTGTACTTGCTTTGCACTGATGTAAATGATCAAGCAGTATTCAACCCACTGGATAGTCCAATGGAGAATTGGGTTCTCTGGGCTTCATCCTAAGATGTGTCAAATTGCCACTCTATACAACTGAAGCATGAGGCACAAAGCTATCTTTCTGCCCCCATCCCCTTCCTAGCTCTTTGGTTGGTTGACTTGGGCCTGAAGTATTATTCTGTGGCCATGTCTACATGAGATGCTGACTACACAGTAGCTTGTTACTACTGTGCAGTAGCATTGCATGGCATGAAGCATGACATGACACTAGTGCACAGTAGTAATGAGCTACTACACAGTCAACATCATCTAAAAGCCATTTGGGGATGTTCCTGCACAGTAACTCCAGTTAGCACACAGTCATTTAGTACTTGTGTATGCAAGTACTAAATGATTGCACAGTAATAACTTTGTAGTCAACATCTCATGTAGACATGGCCTATGTAATTTATAGCAGCTGTTGTAAATGAAGACAAACCAGCACTCTACAATACCACTTTCCACCCTGATTCATGATGACAGGATATAGATCCAGCAACACCAGCTTTAGGTTTTCCCTGTATCAGGAGGAATCCTCTGCTGCTCCCATTATGGTAACATTTTGGCTGCTTGCTACTGCTTTAATGCTGCAAACAGCAAGAGCTGGGCTATAGGATTGAGCCTTATGGTTAAAATTTCTTCCATCTGAATTAACTGCCTCAGTGTGTGGGTATTGGTGTGCATGTGGGTGTGAGAGAGAGAGTGCCAATGGCTACAAGTCATTGGGAGTAGCACCTGGGAAAGGCTTTATATGGTTGGGAGACTAGTTACATTTTCCTTCTATCATAAGTAATTCAAGAGCCTTGTATTTGAATGAAATGACACGCACTTACTGGAGCTAAAAAGATGGTCTTACGCTACCTGGAGGAATCCCAGTTTCATTTTTTTATGATATTATCATGAGGCTGTCCTTGTGTAAATGTCTCTTTGACAGGCTTTAAGTGACAAGTCAGTTGACAAGACTTATTAAGCAACGCCGAATGTGTCTCTCCTATGTGATATTTACTCAAGGTGGATATTGGGCTTTACCAATGGAGGAAAAGGAGGGAAAATGAGAAGCTGTAGAAGGCAGAGCCCTTTTGGGAGAAAGAAAAATAAGACAAGGAAGAAAGTAGTGAGGGAGTGGAAAATGTCTGGAACGTGGTTTTAAAAAAGGCCTTCAGAAGGGTGTTTAGGAAAAACTGATTTGCCCAAATCATCCACCTAATGGAACAACCCACGTTCTGTTTCACTGGTGATGGCTGGAGGAATTCAGAAACAGGACATAGCCAGTGGGAAGAATCAGCTCAAACATCTGCTTACAGAGGGATATTTAAGAGTGCGCAGTGATGTAGCATGATTTCAGTGCTCATCAGAATTTCTCAGTCACCGTACGTTTCAGGGCTATTCACCTTTGAGGCCCGCCTTCTTGTTACTGGGCCATTCAGTTGGGATCTCCAAACCATAGAGCGAAGCACAGAAGCCAAGCATAGTTTACCTCTGACATTGCCGTATCTATAGCAAGTCGCTTTCACTTGGAAAGAATATTTGCAAAACATGGAAACTCTTCAATTCATTGAGGATATAAAATTTTCTTCGTTAGGGTTGAAATGTTGTTTGAATGAAACTTGTGTAATGAATAACTCCACTGGTTATGCTGAAAATATGGAGGCAGATTCTTGGTTAGCAGAAAGTGGTGGGGTTGCATTGCCTTTGGTTTGTATCAACAGGGATTTGGCCCATGATCTCAGTGGCATTTTTCCAAATTGACAAAGGGGTGACAGGTGTTTGAATCCAGGCCGGCAGGTCCACAGAATGCTTAGAATTTTAATTGTGAAATTACTGGTGTAGGGGCATTATACCAAAATTTGATTATAGCTGCTTCTACAAGTGTAACACTCTGTAGGAAAATCAATCCTGTTTCCATAATGAAGAAAAACAAGTCATTTTCAAAAGGAAATATGATTATACATTCACAGTTTAGGTCTAAGAAACAGAAGGCAGCTTAATACAGTGCAGGCTTGCTCAGAGGGAATATCCGCTAGCTGAGGCCAGCATAACAAGATTGGATTCCAGTTTAATGTGGCTGTGACTCAAATCCCATTGGAGAGTTTGTTTGACAATCTGACAAAGTTATCTCAAGAAAAATAGGTTAAAAAACATAAACTTGACTTCAGTAACTGCATTTTCTCTTCAGCACGTAGAGAATTTTGCCTGGAGGCCCCCGCAGCCTGAAGCCCCACAGGTAATACCACTTTGTGCCTCTACATAAACCAAAACGTTTTAGCAGGCATTTTGTTAAAAAAAAAGCCCTGCTCTGTGATCTTGATATGGGGAAATAAACCACTTTCTGATCTGTCTATATGAAAAGGGGAATGAGGAAGTTATAAAATGTGACTGTTGTGACAGGGTTGTTGGTGTACTTGTAGTAACTTCTCTTACTGCTTAAATTATGTTTGAGAAGACGTCCAGTCCCCTCTTGATATATATGAGAAACTTCTATTTAATGCCGACTTTGTACTGCTTAGCATTGACATAGACCTCAAACCACTGTAAGAGTGTGAGCGAGCAATATTATTTCCATTTTACAGATGTGGAAACTGAGGCACAAAAACATAGATTTGGAGGCAAAAGGTTAGTGTCAGAGTAAAGGTAGAACCAATCTTTCCTCACTCCTGGAACTTATTCCTTTGGACATGACCTGGTTTGCACATTGAGGGACTGAGTATTCCTATAGCACTACTAATAATTTGTACTTATGTGTCAGTCACTGTAGGATCCTCAGAGTGAACTAGAGATACATTCATGATAACCTAAGAAGCACAAAAATATTACCTAACCTTCACAGCCCTAAATAAAGAACAGTCTAGGTTTGAGAGAGATTTCATAACATTTACCCAGTTATCAATGTAGTCAGGATACAGGTAAAAAAGATATTGTAATTCTCTTCACCTCTCAAGAGTTTAAAAGAGTGTGTGGTGAAATAGTCTGTGCTTGGCTCCACCTACCGCTTCACTTTGTTACCTTTAACAAGCCAGATCTTTCCCTCCGGCTATAAAATGAGACCTTACTGAGTTTTTGGAGCTTGTGATTACTGGATACATGTAATTCATATTCAGGGGGCTCAGCTCCATGTCCAATTAATTTGACTGAATAAACTCCAGCAGCATTTGTGCCAGAGATTATTGCTCCTGGGCGTCATGTTTACACGTGCACCCAGGACCACAGCATGTTGAGCTGAGTCAGGCCACCTGGGGCACAAGGGTGATCCAGTGCAGAGCTAGCCAGCAGGCAGCCCCCACACTGAAGCACCCTCATGTCCCAGTCACCCCCATCAGTATCTATACATGCATTGTGGCTCACTAAATAATGCTGCCACAGGATACTACCTGTGTTTACAAGTACTAACCTATGGCAGAGTTAATTAGTTTACTGTGGCCTAATAGGGCCACACATGTAGATACTGAAACTTTACTGCAGAGTTCATTAGACAACTTCACAATGTACGTCCAGGGAGAATTTAACATCTGTAAAAGCATTTTAAGACGATCAAATGTATATGAAGCCATACAGATGAAATAATTTTTGTTACATCAGAGTGAAGAAACACTGGTGCCTAGGTGAAAGCGTTAAAAGGCTGCCTGCCACCTGGGAAGGTGGGGTTTTATTTTTAATTCAGAATATAAACTCTCAATAAAAGAACTGGCCATGTATTTATTCTATGGAAGTCAGAGTAGAACCCCAGGTACCTCACTGTGTAGACCGAGTAACCACTGAGACACCAAATTAGCAAAAGCCAAAGAATGTATTTTAACAAATATTGGAATACCGCAAAGAATTCATTCATCTCTGTGAGTAATTAGGATAAAATTGGCAGGTTTTGTTTATCCAATATTCTTTTCTGCTTCCTATGCCTTTGTTATTGTGTTGAATACTTCTCCAAGTAAGCTACTTGTTTGCCCTCACACTTGTCAGCAGCCCTTGGAACAGGCTATATTAGAAACCGAGCTGCAAGCAGAGTATCAGGAAATTTCACTCTGCCCTGACAAATTCTTTTAAAGAAAAAACCCCTGAGTGGTTGTGGTAAATATATAGAACAAAATCCTTCCAAGCCCTGCTGAATTGCTGTTGTGAGGATATGACTTTTCATCCAGAAATAATCTTGAAGGCTAGGTACAGACATTCAAAATGCCCAAGGCAGAATTGATCTGTTACGTGATTTTTCTGTAAGTGGCATAGTTTATATAGGTAGCAAATAATACACACATTTGCCCTTTGTTGGGGAGGGAACAAATCTTTGATAAGGTTCCACCATTTTTAAACCAATCTGTGAGCCAGACTTCTGTTCTGAGTATAGACCGATTTCCAATCATGCAGTCCAGGGGTTGTCAACCAATGGTACCCGGGATGACCCCAGGGGGTACACGCAGCGGTGCGGGGAAAAGGTGTGTGGCAGTGGTACAGAGTGGTGAATGGTGGCAGTAGCCACAGCACGCGAGCTCCCCACCACTGCCTTTCACCACTCCATGCCTCTGCCATGCTCTGCTTCCCTGGCCCTGCCACCCACCACTCCGCACTGCCGCTACACGCCATTTCCCTGCCCCCGCCGCCTCCATTCACCACTGCACACCACCACCACACACCGCTTCCCCACACTGCTGGTTTCATACCCGGCTGGCCTGCAGCACCGCCCCCATACCCTTCTTGCCAGCCGGCTGTCAGCACCACCACCCCATCCCCCATCTAGAAGGAGGTACATTCCAGAAGGGGTACCCACCAGAAGGGGTACACTCCTTAAAAAAGGTTGAAAACCCCTGACTTAGACTAGTAAAACTGTAATGTCTGTACCTGGCTGAAATGTAAGGGGCAAGGATATTTTGGGGAGATAGTCCAAAAAAAAAAAAGATATTAACAGCATGGTTCAGAAAGCTTTCACATTAATGCGTTTTGTGCTAATGAGATGGATGATTCACAGAAGTTTAGGGCTGGAAGGGACGTTGTGTGATCATTGGGTCCAGCCCCCCTTGCTCTGGGCAGGAGAGACTGCTGGGGTCAAATAACCCCAGCAAGGTGTATATCCACTCTCCTTTTGAAGATCTCCAGGGTATGTGCCTGCACTATCCCCATTGGGAGTCTATTCCAGAGTCTGGTCACATGAACCATGAAGAAGTTTTTCCTTATATCCAGTCTGAAGCCTTGTTTTAGGAGATTGACTGTTGCTTCTGGTTTTCCCCTGGGGCACTTTGGTGAATAGTTGTTTACCTAGCCCCTGATGTTCACCCCTGATATATTTGTATGCTGCCACCAAATCCCCTTGAAGTTTTCTCTTTTCTAGGCTTAAAAGTCCCATATCTGTCAGCCTTTCTTCGTATTCTCTATCCTATCGATTAAGAAGGTGTTATATATAACATACTTGTGTTCTGTAATAAAGACCCTGCTACTGAGGGATGGGAAAGCTTTTGGCACATTTCTAGAAGAAATGTAGACCCAGCTGACACACACTAAATATATCAAGTGCCAAAGACTAGGATCCACCCAAATTTAGGCATCGTTTTAACAAAGTACTTTGGCCCCGGAAGATGTTACTTCCAGGAAGCAATAGGCAACATCACTTAATGGAAACAGTCATGCCATTCACCTCCTGCTTGATTTGAAGCATGTAAGAAGATAATGAATTGTAGTCACTGGGACTACTTATAGATTTGCATCAAGCATGTACTTATATGTTTTGCTGAATGAAGCCTTTGGCACAGTTGAAGAAAGTGCATTTAGCACTATTCTGCGCCCACAGTAACTTTGTGCAAAGTAGATCTTCCCCTGGCACTGAGGTATTGAATTTTCTACTTTTCTGTCTAATCAGCTTTTGAGTGTGTGTCTTGCCCATCAGTGTGGCATCTCAGTGCTTTTGAAAAATAGTCAGCCATTTTACTCATTAGGGCATTAAAAGTGTTGTTACCAGCCATGGGAATTGACTCATTGCAGGAAGTCCATGTTATTTTAGGAGTACAAAAGAATTGAAATTTTTTGAGAATTAATAAAAAATAATACAAATAAAGCTGAATGGAAGAGCTAGAAGGCTGAAAAATGCTCAAAGTGGGTTTTCTAGTTCATATCCAAATTTTCATGCAGGAAAATGTTATGCAAATCAGAGTTAATTTATAATACATTTTGAGTTTTCCACTAAAAAGTGACAAAATGAAGAAAAGACTATTACCCTTTGGCTAGCAAAGAATTAAAGAAATTAAAGATGGAAGCACTCCATTTAGTGTTATAGTCTAATATTTCCTGTTACATTGTGCAATCTTTCCTTTCTTTGCATCATATTTTTCTAGTGCTTTCACTGACTCCAAAAATAGAGTTTGTGTTAGAGTGATTGTTATTCTCTCAGTGCCTAGACACTCCCAGGACTGGCATTACATAAAACTGGAAAACACTTATTTAAATCAAGATGATACTATGCCATAGTCTTATACTTACCTCTGGAGTTGAGTTACTTATTGACATTTTAAAATTGGACTTAGAATGTTCAGGAGGAGAAGACAGCCAAATTGACTATTAGTTGAGATAAAAACATATCCCAAACCTAGCTCCTTTTTCTGAATGGTTTTTAGGGCAAACCGGGCACATCTACATGAGATGCTACCTGTGCAGCGGCCTAATAAAACTGCTCAGTAACATGTCACAGCACAAACAGTGCTAATCTGCTACTGCACAGCATCATTAATCTACTGCACAGTACCATCACTAAAAGGCATGTGCCGGCGCTACTGCGCGGTAACTCTGCTTACTGCGCATTTATTTAGGACTTGATTACACAAGTACTAAATTAAATGTGCAGTAACACTGTGCATTAATGAATGTGTAGGCGTGCCCACTGTTTCCAATCAATAAATCCTGACCCACCCAGTCTGTTAGAGCCCCTTTTGCTAACAGTAGTTGAAGTTGACCTACAACTGCTATTTTTAAAATTAAGGCTAGTGCTTTTTTAAATTGTTTATTGGGACTCAGAGATTGCATCTTTTTTTCTCTCCTTTTTTTTCCTTACCTTCCTACTATTGGGTGAAATCCTAAGTCATTGAAGTCAATGGGAGTTCTGCCAAGACGCCCCTTTTTCAGAATAGGTCTCACACCATAATAAAAAGAGGTGGGGACTTTGGCTCCTTAAATAAAATGTCATCTTTCCAAAATGTTATTTAGTCATTAGAATGAAATCTGGGTAGGAGTTTTAAACAGTTTAACTAAAACTCCTTTCTCTCCCTGATATTCCCATTCTTACTAATATCTTCTGATGTGCAAAATTATGGAACAAATTATCCACAGACTGATTTGTGTTAAGCATAATCTCAGCAGAGATTATATATTCTTACCCAGTTACTTGGACTACCTTTTTATAATGCATGTCTCTCAGTGGGTTAACTGTTTTGTTCCTTCATTTATCCTGTTTTATCCCTTCAAGTCACTTTCACCTCTCCCAGAAGTGCCCCCTTCTTCGCTCCTTCTTTTCCTATCCTTTGTCCTAAATCCTTTGTCCTATCCTAAAATGACTTTCATCCTTTCTATTTAGTATCCATGCTCTCTGTAAATCCATCCATAATATCTGATGAAGTTGGCTGTTCCCCACAAAAGCTTGTGCTTCTCTGAACAAGTAAATCTGCATGGTGCAACACTGTCCTGATGCTTATATTCTGATGTTATAATTGGAAATGTTCTTCAGCCATATAGACAGGCTGGAAGAGGCTTGAATCTGTAATGTAAAAATAACTCCTTTCCATTCTCTCCCTCCTCAAAAAAAAAGCCTATCAGATATTCTTTATATACCACAAAAAAGCAAAAATGCAAATAACCCCATTCTTTTTCCTTTACAGTTCACATTTATGGTTGACTGAACATTTATCTAATACTTTATTTTAGAGCTACAGATATTAACTCAGAAATTTACTGCATACCAGATGCTTTCTGGCAAAGGTGTTACTTGTAGTTTTTAAAAATGTCATGCTTTTATTTTCAAAGTTCTTTATACCCAATGCCTATGTGAATAGATTACTTAAGTCTTCTTCAGCTTCTGTAATGCCTGCATGCCAGCACTCAGTGATAGTTCCTTTCTACTTGTGATTCACTCAGTGATATTCTACTTGGGATCCTAGATAAATTTCAACTGGGGCAACACAAAATGTGAATTGTTACAAAACACAAAGAGCTCAATAAGTGACAGTGGCATCTCTGCAGGCGCAGCTGAAAGCCACTAGTGCTGAGGGGTTTCTGCAGCATAAAAAAGGACAAGACAAACTGATTGCTGATCTTTTTATTGATTAAACTTCAGGTTAAATTTGGAACAAGTGTATTCACTGGTAGTAAAGTATCCAGAATCCTATGTCCAATCCAGTTGACTTAAGGATAAACACACGGTTGTGCTGACACTACGTATTAATCAGTTATTTGCTGTGACATACAGGACGCATCTACAAGCGCCCCTATGGTGCCATTGTTACTGCGCCATCACTTAGTACTTCTTTTAGTACAAAAGGAAGTACTAAACAGCCCACACTGCGCCATGTGCACAATGCACAGTTGTTTTTAACAGCTACCTCACCATAGCAGTGTACTACACTGAGGAAGCACATCGCTATGGCCACATAACTGCAGCATCACAGTTTTTGTCCATGGATGCTAAGTCGCCATAGCACATTGCTATGGTAATGTAGGGTCACATTTAGATGTACCCATAGTGTAAAAAAATTTAAGAGGGAGGAAGATCTTTTCCTTTAGAACCAAGCTTGTAATGCCGCATGCACAGAACAACCAAAATACCCTCCCATTAAATAAAATGAATTATATTTTAGTAAGAGCAAGGAAAAGCATAACTGAACAAATGGGATAGAATATTTTTTTAGTTTTATGTGACCATGCTTTAAAAAGGAAGCTTCATGCCTGAACTCTGATAGGCATCAGCTTATCATGAACATGTTAAAAAGAGAAGTATATTTGAGAGCAAGAATAATTGTAGCAGGAAGCAGTGCTCTACGTGTATTTGATAGGATCTCAGCAGATTTGGTAGCCTGAGCTATTTGGGAGATCTTAAATAGAGGAAGTCTACATTCCCTCTAGAAGCATATCTATACTCGTGATTACAGTAGACCAATACACAAAGTGCAGTTTGTCCCTAGTGTAACTGCTGAAATTATAAACATGCTTCTTTGTGTGAGAGGCTGAGCCCTGTGATCTCATGCCAAAGCTAGGTCCCTGCTACCACATGCCATACTTGCCATTGTCCTGGAATAATTTCTCCTTTTACCCCTTTTAACTACTGGAACTCAGTGCTACTGCTCCAAGAATCTTATTTTTTGGCAGTCAGAATTCAGTGAGGACAGATCCATACCCATCGGAGCTTGCCATGGTCAAGTGCTTCTACCCTTCAAGATCTGTTTTTGAAAAGTAACCTAATCAGCTCATTTTTGTCCTCTATAACCCCTGTCACAATTGCCATCAAGTCTTCTCCAGTGCCTGTAATTCTTTATCTGGTCTGGTAATTGTTCATTTGTGATAACCCAATAATTACAACTCTTTTGCGTCTACAGTGTATTTTAATACCATTCCAACAGCACTTTTTTACACTGTAATACTGACATCCTTGCTATACTTTGTTTTGGTTTATGGTGGAGGAAAAATAAGTGGGTAAGCTTATGAACATGAACTCTCCCATATCCCAGCAGTAACAGTCATTCTGTGTTAATGTTAGCTCTGATGTGAAAGACGCATCAGGGGAAATACACAGATGCAGCTTTGAGAAGCTCAATTGATATATTTTTCATAATGTGGCTGAAACTGTGACTTATACTAACTTTTCCTGGAAAGAGCAAGACTTTCTTTTCTGAAGGGGCATTTCTGAACCTTCATTGGGCCCTGAACTCTCTTTGAATTGGGATTCTCTGACAGTTCAAAAGCTTATCCAATACAGAGGGAGAACCCCACAGTAATATAGAAAGGCCAAGTCATCTCCTCACCCCTTCACCACCTCCTTGAGTCTCACTTATCCTTTGGCCTCCCAAATTTCTGGCCTGAGTGGCAGCAAGGATGGTGTGTCATATATATATTTTAGAGGAGCTTAATGCTGTTCATTGGTATTCACCCAGCAGGTCAGGAAAGCTGCTGCAGGATTACTGAAGGAGTTTCTTTTATCCAATAGCATAGATTTATCAAGTAGCCATCATAAAGCTTTTGCTTACCTCTTTAATTTCAGACAGCTTTTTATGGTCTTACTACCCCGATTTCTATTTCCCATAGAAGAAGTGATTATTATTTTACAACATCACCTTTAGATTAGCCACTTATGCCATAAATCAGAAACTTATGACATCCTCAGCCCATCTCCCCCACCAAACTGAAAGCCAATGAAAACTCTTCTGTAACACTTCCAGACTTAAATAGTCCTAAGAGGGAGAGACCCAGGCTGCTCCAGAACACTGTTGCCCAGAGGTTTCCAACCGCTGAACCATGGCCTGGTACCAGGCTGTGAAGGGTTGGCTGCCAGGTTGTGGCACAAGACCCTGCTCGGACCCCCATCTGTCCACCTGGGCAAGCGGCTTCTGTCACGTGCAGGGTTAAAGCAGAGTGGCAGGGCAGCCCCAGGAGGGAGGCAGCCAGCTCCATGCTCCCTGTCCCGCTCCTGCCACCATGGCCACACCCGGCGAGGCACTGCCCATGCAGCAGGTCCTGGGGTCCGCACCGGGCTGGGCAGACCCCCCAGCCCCACCTGCAGCTGGGAGTTGGGGGATGCGGGCACGGAAATGCCCGGGGCAGGGAGGCAGCTCTGCTGCTTGCTCCTAAGGAAGGCAGTGGCGCCCCTTCTTCCTGGACAGCCGCAGCTGGGTCCCCCCAGACCACTGCCTGCACAGCCCCCTCCCCCGTAGGCTCCCCTGGTGCCCCAACCCACACCCAGGTACAAATGTAAATATTTACAAACTTACATATTTAAATACTTACAATTTTAAATATGTAAATTAAATTGTTTCATAGTCAGTCCACCAAAATTCTTTGAGTTTGCCGGTCCGCAGTAGAAAAAAGGTTGGGAACCACTGCTGTAGCTTATAGAGCAGTGGTGCTCATCCTTTTGGCCCCATGGATCAGATGAATAATGAAGGACCAGACTGCAGGTTGGATTCGGCTCTGCACACCAGCACTGGGCCCCACATGGCCTTGGCCAGCCCCTGTATGTCAGGGCCTGTGTTCCAGGATCAGGCCCCCATGGTCCTATGTGCCTTATCTAGTATGCAGGCCATGCTATACAGTCTGTCAGGTTCCCCATGGGTCTAGAAATTTGGCAGCGGGGGCGCCAATCTCTCCCTTGGTGCCAAAATTTTGGACCTGTGGGGAGCCTTGCAGGCCAGACTACACAGCTCTGGGGCCTGGATCTGGCCCACAGGCCAAGGTTTGAGCACCCCTGGTGTGGAGCAGTGATTCTAAGCCAGGTTATCATGGCACCCTGCAGTGTCGTGAGAGCCTTTTAAAGCTCCTACAGGGTGCCATGCAATGTTAGTACTGCTAGGTGTGCAGACATGATTCACACAATAAACCAAGAGATTTCACATAGGAATTCATAATGTTAGATACATTCTGACCTGTTGTGGCCTTTCTAAGATTTTTAAACAGAAGAATTGCTCATACTTGTCTGTAGTCAGAAAACAAGAGAAAAATAACAGCTGACATTTTCTGAGGGTGCTTTTGGTCTAACAAAAAGTCCTTTGAGTCTAAAAACTATTGGTGTAGAGTCTTGTCCTATCCCTTAAACTGCTGATCCAGCTTAAAAGCCCATTTTCACCACTTACTCGTCAACACTGATGAATCGTATTGCACTGAATAGTAGATGTCCTTTTCTTTCCCAGTCATCTATCTCTGCCCTTCCTCAAAGAATTCTATATCTGTAGTTTTGATCTATTCACCTACAGTACATACACAGCAAAGTAAAAATGGGGACAAACTGCAAGAAGGAAGACAAACTGCTAGATTAGATTATTAAACAGGCTGAATCAGTTGGTAGAGTTGGACAATTATATTCATTAACTCAATCAGCCTTCCGTTAATAGTGTGGGTTTGATTGCAGTCTTGCCTACAGGTAAATCTCCATCAAAATTACAACCATCAGTTAGTCCCCATTTTTATAAACTATATGTGCAGAAAAAAAAATATGTTGCCAGTTCCTTTCTTCCATCAGTAACCGTGGCTGCTTTTCTAAAGGAACTCAAAAAAGAGCTTTTCAAGATACAGTACCACAGTGACCTCAGCTGGCCACTTGAGCAAAAGCAACAGAGGAAAGGAAAAAAGAGGCATTCACTCTGTATATATTCAGAGTAAGTGCTGTAAATCTGCTATAAATCTAAGTTTCTGCTACAGGTTTTGCTTTGAGGTTGAGGGATGTGTAAATGGTCAAAGTATTTGCTTCCATTTTCAGTGTGCCAAACATACAGTGGTTTTCCAGCACTGGTAAGTTAAACCTTATCATAATGCTTTAGACTTCCCTTCCTTATTTTAAAGCTTGATCCCATAACAGGCTGAAGACCTAAGACAGGTGCGAGCAAAGTCCAGATCAGGCCCATGGCAGACTCCATTTCCCAGCAGCCCCTGCCCACATCGCCATGGCCAGGGTTTCCATGGAGACCAGCCCTGGCCCTGGAGCAGCTCCCAGCCCAGCCACCCTGCCAGCGCTGCTGGGGCCAGTCTCCATGGAAACCCTGACCCTACGCTGTCACAGTCCTGCTGCTACTGGGGTCTCCCTGAAAACTGGCGGCAGCAACTCAGGCAGCGGCTGCTGGGAAATGGAGTCCAGCCACCGGCTGGAATCACCATTTTGCCCCTCCCTGACCTAAAAGATGCTGAGCATCTTCAGCTCTTTTGTGGTGAGTTCTCTGTACTTTTCAGGATTTAATCTGCAAGGATGAGCTATGCTGCTGGACCCCAGTGTGCTGCCATTGCTCATTCTTCCAAATGTGCACCAAGGTGGTTAGCTGAATTAGACTGAAGTCAGGAAGAGGGTAGAGGCAAGGTAGCACCTTGGAAAGCTAACTGATCCAAGAAGGCATGAGATTTTGGACGTAGAGTCTGGGCTCCATTTCCAGCATGCGATGACGTAGGCTGGACTGAATCTGCCCCAAACTTTTGCACGTTTCAAATATTTATACTCTAACTGGTGATAGAAAGTGAAGTCCTCCCACTCAATCTCATGGTCAGCCTGAGAAACTGGAACAGCCAAACCCCCATTGCAGTTGACTTGAGGTCAGTAAAATAAATTGGACAGCTATTGGCTGGTAAAGATGATGGCTTTTCTAAATGAATACCCCTTACAAATGTTCATTTTATGCATATAAACAAGTATCTGTGCACAAATCAGTGGCCACTTGAAAATGTGTCTCCAAGTGCCTCCAAATAATAGAAGTAGTACAAAAATAAGACTTAAATGATTTCAATGGAACCCACTGAAATTAATTGCAATTGATTTTATAAATGGCATGTTAAACTTCCATGACTCTCCAATATTATCACTTGGCCATGGTGCCATGTTAAATATATCCTCTTTAAAAATCAATATTTTTCTAAGCATTTAAACATCTAATCCAAGCTGAAATTACATTATTTCTGCCAACTAGCACAGATCTGGGTGGCAAAATAGAGTGAAATTCTATCACTGAATCCAGACATGCAGGCGCATGTGGTTTGTGGCACAGAAAAACTCTGCGGTGCCACAGTTGAATCGTGCATATCACTGCTAATTAAAAGCACGGGGCCAAAATTTGCTACCAGAAGTTCCCGGTAGCAAAAAAAGACCTTGAAAAAAAACCTGGCACAAAGCATGCCAAAGCGCTGTGTACTGAGACAAATGTAGAGATGGGGGAGCTGCCTGCTCCTCCATCTGCACAAGCTGCTGAGCCCCCGTGCTGAGGCACCCTGCACCCCAGCTAACCACTCTGTGGCTGGCTGGGGTGCAGGGTGCCTCAAGACGGGGGAGCTGGCAGCCCAGGGTGGAGCCCCCTGTGGCATGTGGAGCCCCCATCTTGAGCTGGCTAGGGCTCAGTGTGCCTCAAGACGGGAGCAGGCAGCCCAAGGAGCTGCCTGCTCCCCCATCTTGAAGTACACTATGCCCAAATCAGCTGGAGAGCGGCTGCCTGGGGTGCAGGGTGCCTCAGAGCAGGGACTGCACAGTGCATGGAGACAGAGGAGCAGGCAGCCCTTGTTTACCTGCTCCCCCATCTCCACTTGCCGGTCCCCAGCTGGCTGGACACAGGGTGCCTCAGCATGGGGACTGCCTGCTGGCTAGCCCTGTACTGAAGCACCCTGTGCCCTAGCCAGCCCCCTCTGCAGCACATGGATTGTCCCCCTGAAAACCACACGAGCAGGGACATGTACTGCAGCACGAAGTTGTGGCACAAATTTGTGCTGCTACTATTTTTGCTGCTGGAAATGAACACCCCTGCTCTTGTGGACATGGCCTATTTGTCTTCTCTGCTCTGTCTCTACACATAACACTAGGTTGTCAACCTTGGGAGAAGATTGTTTTATTCACAGATATAATGTTGTCATTGCCAAAAGAAAAGCAACATCCCAGAGTGAAATTATAATTTCTCTGTTGCAGGCACAACTCTGCTTTTCATGTTCACAGTAAACTTGGAGTTTAAAATTACATGTGAGCTGCTAGTGAAGCTGTGAAAACCTGATTGATTAGATTCTGAGTTTCATAGAAACTCTTTTTTGCAGTAGTTCATTTCAGGAGTAATAAAGACAAAAGCAAATTAAGATCATTTTTCCCCATCAAGGCAAATATGTTCTATATGTTCCAAAAAAATGTGTGGTCTGTATCCTCAGATGGTATAAATCAGTGTAATTCCACTGATGTCAAAGTAGCTATGTCTATCCCAACTAGTATTAACTATATTCAATGGCCTGTATTCCTCTTGGTGCAGAGATCATGAAACAGAAAGTCTGTTGGTGGGAGGAGGAAGAGGAGGTTTCAGTGATAAATAGCATCTATAATTAAAGATCTGACAAAGAGGAGGGGCATGAGGGCAATTCAGGACATAACGTGGGCCACACTGGCAAGAAATAGGGCAGATCAGTAGTTCTCAGGGGATGCAGTGATTCAGTGTATCATCCCAGGTCTCTGTCAAAAAGGTGCCTCTGGAGCCCTAAACTTCAGTCTAAAGCTGCTTCTCATGATAGGAAATTCTGAAGATAAGCAGTGGAGGTAACACTGTCTCTGTTTCAAAGGAAATCTCCTTTGAGATTTCCGGGACCAAGCTGCTATGGGGAAGTATAATTTTCTTCATCTTTGTGCCAGATGTGGTGAATGTAGTTGTG
This sequence comes from Alligator mississippiensis, assembly GCF_030867095.1. Taxonomy (NCBI): domain Eukaryota; kingdom Metazoa; phylum Chordata; order Crocodylia; family Alligatoridae; genus Alligator; species Alligator mississippiensis. Next base: position 134,953,505 of record NC_081826.1, read on the forward strand.
TGTATCAATACATTCTACATCTATCTGCTTTAACTCCTACTGTATTTATCATACAGTACCCTAAATATGTGGTATCAGTTTTGTTTTGGATGTTTTTATGTTTATTTTACAGGTTGTTCAGGTCCTTATTGTTTCATTTTTTGTTTTATTCTTATTCACATCAGCTGGAGAATTGAAAAGGATGCAGAGATTGTTGATGTGCCAGAAAAATGTCATATTTTAGGCAAATCCCACCCATTGCTATCAGCAGAATAGACATTTTCATTCTAACTGCAGCATGAAGTCAGTTTTATTTTGTGTTCTCTAATGTGTTTTAGACTAGCTAAGGTTTTATTTTATATTCAGGGGGGTGGATATTGGGCTATTGGTTATGAAAGTCTGTGTAGTCATTTCAGCAGAAATAAAAAGTCCTGACATTAGCATGGTAGAAATAACAATGTTGGTTTCTTCTCACTAAGTGGAAATAAAATACTTTGTTCCACCAATTTGAGGTACTGAATACCTAATGTGAGATGGTATATAACATCTCTGCACAGTTCTCAAAGCCAAACCAGGGGTGGTTGGGTACAGGAGTATGGCCAGATCCTCAACTGGCATAAATCATTATAAGTGTCTGTACAAGTGCAGGACACCTGATCTGATGTGTTCTAATTAGAATGCATTGGACCAGGCTCAATTAATTGAGTCTGCTGGAGCATTCTAATTAGAACGCTCCACCCGCCTTGCCATCACATGTATTCAGTGCCCACACATTTCAAAATGACAGCAGGGGCACTTCAACTAAAGCTCATCAACCATTTGGAAGCGTGGGATGCTGAATACATGAAACGTTGCAGGCATTTTAATTAGAGCAGCTCCCAAGAGCCTCTCTAATTAAAGCACCTCCTCTCCCTCAATCCTGGAGGACAGGTACAAATCCCCTATAGGTCCAAACCCAAAAGATTTCGATTACTGATTTCCTGGTGGTATTATAGCCTGAAACATCCGAGTGACATATGTAAACGTCATATGATCACAGAAAAGTAGGGCTGAAAGGGACCTCATTAGGTCATCTAGTCAAGCCTCCCTGCTCAACACAGGATCACATATGACTAAACCACCCTACCAAAGTGTCTGTCTAACCTGCTCTTGAAAATTTCAAGGATGGAGATTCCACAACTTTTCTGGATAACCTGTTTCAATGCTTGAACACCCTCATAGTCATAAAGTTCCTCCAAATTTCCAGCCTAAATTTCCCTGCTGCAGTTTGAGGCCATTGCTCCTAGTCCTATCCCCTACAGCCACAGAGAAAAGTCTATCTTCATCCTCCTTTATAATATCCCTTCAAGTATTTGAAGACTGCTCTAGATCAAGAGCTATTAGCAACAAGAAATTTGGCATACCAACAGGATCTGAAAATCAAGAAACCATGACCATGGCTTCATGAACTAAACAGCTTCTTAAAACAGATAGCACTGCACATTTGACCGAGTCACCCAGCTCAACCATCGCAGAATTTGAAGAAAATAATGTATTAGAGGAGCAAATAATTGCATTTTTAGCTCACTAAGTTAAAGGAATGGAAGGGGAAGAAGGTTAAGGAACCTGGCTCCTTTACAATTTTCAGTGTCACAAAGGAGTTGGGGGTGGGGGGACTTAGACAGATTTTGTGTCAAGCAACTCTAAGATTACTGTATTGTTGTTAGTACATTGCGTTCATCTTTTATCTACTAAATTTATGTACATTTATTCAACATATAGTATGACTTCTAAAGAGACGATATAAGCATTTAAATTAAAATCAGGACTTTAAATTCAAATTCAACCCTAGGGCAAGCAAGCTTGACTATTTACTTTAGGGGAGCTGTCCTTGCCTAAGAGAAAATGATGAATTCAGTGCCTTTTTCACATGTGTGCATTCAGAAGCACTTCCATAAGACACACATTTGAAATGGCAAGGAGAGGAAAACTCATAGGCAATTCTTATACAAAGTTTTTTTTCCCCTTGTATTCAGATGTATATCCACTTTAAGTATTTTTATAAGGCCCTGTAGGGGATTTCTATGTGCTTAGCTCATAGCGTTTTATGCTAGATTGCAGGTTTCCCTTCAACTTTTGTCTGCAGTTCATAAGGGAAGTAACCGAGGGTCCCACTAAATGTATACCATTGGGATCAGTCCCTTACATTTCATTTGTGCCAACTGAGAAAGCTGATGAATCTTAAGTATTTATGTGCCTCCCATCACTTTAGTAGCTGAGTACATCCCACTCTTTAATGTATTGATCAGCTTTGTAAAAGAACAGGAGAATAACTTATTATCATCACTGAAGCACAGGGATGCTAATGGACCAACCTGATATCATGCATGAAGTCTGTGGCAGAGCAAGCACTCCCAAGCCTTGGGCTAGCAGCATTTTTTACATCTTTGTTTTATGTAATTAAGTTGTGGAATTCATTGCCAGAGGAGGTGGTGGATGCAGATACCATAGCCAGGCTCAAAAAAAGAGTTGAATAAATTCATGGACAACAGATCTATTAATGGCTATTGAACAGAATTGTTGGAGATGTTTCCTTTGACATCTCAAACCCAATAAATGGTGGCTGCCAGAGGGGGTATTGAATAGGGGACAGAGATCTCTCTAGAGATATCTGGTTCAGTGCTTTCCCTGTATAGTAGAAATGCTCAACCCCTGGCCTGTGGGCCAGATGGCATGGTACCATGGACTAGATCTGGCCCACAGGCCAGGGGTTGAGCATTTCTACTATACAGGGAAAGCATGGTGCCATGCCATCTGGCCTACAGGGCTCTCATGGGTCCAGAAATGTGGTAGTAGGAGAGCAGGTGACCCCAGAACCTCATTCCCAGTGTGCGTGGACAGGAGGGGTGGCACTGAGGCCCTGAGATACAACCCTGGCATCCTGAGGCATGACAAGGCAGTGCCATGGCCCCCACAGCCTAATCCTGGCAGGAGGAGGCAATGCCAGGGCCCCTGGGGTTCAACCCCAGCACATGGAGACAGGAGGAGGCAGCACTAGGGCTCAATCTTGGCACATAGGGTCAGGAAGGGGTGGTGCCAGGGCCCTTGGGGTCCAATCCCAGTAGGAAGAGGCAGCAACAGGTCCCCCCAGGGCCCAATTCCAGTGTGCACATAAGGGAGGGGACAGTGCTGAGCCCAAGGACCTGATCCTAGCACATGGGGCTCCATCTGCCCTGTGGACCAATTCTGTCTCACTCATCTGGCCCACAGGGCTGAAAGGTTGAGCACCACTGCTGCATAACATCCAATTCTGCCACTGTTAGAGACAGGATACTGGACTAGATAGCACACTGGGCTGACCCAGTATGGCACTTCTTATGTTCTTATCACCATTGAACCATCCTTCTCAGTAAAAAAGCAACAAATAATATGAAAAACACAATTGTATGGATGGTAGCATCTTTCATTCAACAATGTATCAGGTCAATATGGATTGTTTTAATCATTTTGCACTGGAGAAACTGGAGTACAAGCAAGTGACAGGGCCAAGGTCATTAATAGAGCCAGCAGTAGTGCATAGATGACATGAAAGGTGTCTGCCAGTTGTTAGGGCACTGACTTAAGAAGACCTGAGTTTGATCTTGTGCTCTTTACAGATTTCCTGTGTGACCCTGGGAAAGGTAGTTACAGATAGATCCAACTCCATCTATTAGGTGCCTAAGTGTGGTCCTATTCCACCCCACTCAAGCAAGGAGGAGCCACATCCCTCCCCCACCCCAACCTTTGGTATTAACAGCTTTTTTTAAGGCATTTGAGCAGAGTGGAATAGGATTACACTTAAGCAGCAACATCCACTTAGACCATCATTTGGACTGAAACCCTGAAGCCTCTGATTGTTGAATTTTTGATGGAAATCAATCATCATCCCTCCATCAGACTATCACTTGAATACTCTAACATCAGCATTTCCTTTTTGGATACCATAATCAATATCCAAAATGGTAAAATTCAAACCACTATATATAAGAAACCCACAGACCAACATACATATCTACACAGAAGCAGCAATCACCCTAAACACACCAAAAAAGCTGTAATTTACAGCCAAGCTCTCCAATACCACCGAATTTGCACTGGACAAAATACCTGTGATCGCCACCCCACAAATCTCAAAAGGGCCTTCACCCAACAATGACACTCCTCCAGAGAGATGGATCATACTTTTGAAAGGGCCGCCCAGATACAACACAAAGATTTGCTGCAGTACAAAAGAAAATCCCCATGAATTGCACACTATTAGTTATGACATGCCATCCCTCCCTGGAACCTATATGAAAAATCCTCAAAGAGTTGCCACCCATAGTAGAAGAAGACCCAATTCTTAAACAGCAGAACCACCCATCCTAGTCTTTAAACAAGCACCAAATCTTGCTAACCTCATCACCAGAAGCAAAATTCCTATGACTCACACCACACCAAATGGATCCAGACCATGCCAGACAAGAGACCCTGCCAATACATCTTCACCACTCCCACAATAAGCACACCCCACAACAGAACCATTACCATTCCTGGATCTTATACCTGCATCTCCAGAAATGTTATATATCTCATCCAGTGCACCCAAATGCCCTGATGAAAAATCTGTAGGAGAAACCAAACAACAACTGTGCCCCAGAAAGTACGTACACCAAAAGTCTATCAAAGCCAAGAATACCCAATTACCTGTGGGGGCACATTTCTCACAAGACAATCACTCCTTCTCCGATCTCTCAGTTCTTATCCTCAAAGAGAATTTACAAAACACCTTTCATAGACGAGCCCACGAACTTCACTTCATAAATCTACTGCATACACAAAATCATGGACTCAATATATATATTGGATTTATGATACATTACAACCTGCCTGATATCTGATTTACCAGGTACTTGCCAGACCTTACCTTTTACATTTTTCTTCTCCCCACTCCCCTGCCTTCCTCCCCTCCCCTCCTTTTCTACCCTTTGTCTTCCTAATTTCCAGCTATTTACTTTTTCACAGACAGCCTCTTTTCTACCTTGGAAAACTACTGTAGTAGAGTCTCCCTTACTTACCTTTGGGTTTTTCCCCCCCTCGTTTCCCCCCTTCCTTCCCTTTTCTACCTTTTGTTTTCCTAATTTCCACCTATTTACATTCTCACTGACCTCCTGTCACACCTTTAGGTTCTTTTATTCCTTAGAGTCTCAGAACACCAAAGACTCCTTATGCTTGAAGAAGGGTGATTGCACCTGAAAGCTTGCAAATAACTTTTTTCAAACCACTCAGTTGGTCTAATAAAAGATATCACATCTACCCAAAGAACCTTACCTGTCTATGTCCTTAGACCAACAAGGCTACAACCAAAAACCCAGCAACATCCACTTAGGTCTTTTATGCAGAAATAGGTGAGTTAGAAATGGCCCTCAGTCTCTCTGAATGTCAAATTCCCAACCTATAAAACATAGGCATAACATTTTCCTGTCACACGGGTGTTTTTCTTATGAACATAAACACATTCAAGATTTGTGAGGTGCATGGGTACTGTACTAATGAGCAGCACTATGCATTAGGAATCAAAGGAATTGTAGGAAAGTAGGGCCAGAGGAGACCACACAAGATCATCTAGTCTACCCCACTGATTAAAGCAGGATCATCCCTAATTAAACCATCCCAGGCAAGTGTCTGTCTAACTTGCTTTTGAAAGTTTCCAAGAGTGGAGATTCTACAGCTTCTCTGGGTAGCCTGTTCCAACACTTGATCAGCCTTACAGTCAAAAGTTCCTTCTAATTTCCATCCTAAATTTTCCCTGCTGTAGCTTGAGGCCATTGCTCCTAGTCCTATCCCCTACAGCCACAGATTAAAGCTCAGCTCCAGCCTCTCTGCAATCACCCTTAAGGTTTTTGAAGACTGTTATCAAATCCACCCTCAGTCTTCTCTTCTCCAGGCTTAATAACCCTTGCTCTTTCAACCTTTCCCCCGTAAGTCTTGTCTCCCTGATCACTTTGTTGCCCTGTATTAGACTCTTTGCACAACCCTAGCACCACCTCTGATAATGGGAGCTCTATTCATGTCTTATCCACAAATGAACCAAAAGACCTGACTTCTAGGCCACATCCAAATGAGCGCAGCTGTGCAGCATGTGGTGCTTAGACACATCTGCAGTGCCACATACCACATGTTGCATTGTTCTCTGCACTTCAAGGGAGCAGCATGGAGGGAGGTTTTGACCCCTGGATAGCCAGGAGTCAAAAAAAAACATGAAGAAACAAACTGGAGCTGCGCATGTGGCGGCAGCAGCGTGCACTGCCCAAAGCTAGAGCCGACTGGCTGGAGTCACCCACTGCTGCCAGCCAGGCTCTGCACAGCAGGTTTATCACTGCTGCAGCCCCAGGAGGCCCCCAGCACCCCAGGTAAAGCATCCGGGGGCCAGCCTCCCCTACCCCACCCGGGGTAACTTGCTGCACGCCAGAGCACGCATGGCGTGGGCATTCCCTGGGGACAACCAGCAGCGGCGCAAGGTGTGCTGCTGCTAGTTGTCCCCAGGGAACCAAATGTCCATGCACATCTGGAAGTGGCCCTAGATACATGCTCTAACTACCCCATATACTCCCTCAAAATAAAACACCACTCAACCCAGAATGTATTTTTCCACTCCTTAAAAAAAAGGCCATATTATTCAATTTGCTATTTTCCTTAAATTGATCTGAAATAGGGAAACACTAGAAGAAATATGAAACTATGCATACATTCCCTAGCACATAGTTGTTAAATTCATTTACAGCTTAGAGATCACATTCTCAACTGATGTATAACAGGGCAAGTGTATGGAAGGCAATGGGACTATAGTGATCTCTACCAGCTGAGGCTCTAGCCTTCTGTTTTAAGATCAGCCAGTGCTCTTCAGAGGCCTCAGTGAAAGGGCCATATCACCCTCCATTTTCTATCTGCCCATATCAGGATGAAGTAAGGAAAACAGTATCAACTTTCACTCTGAACTTCTTAGCTTTCCTTTTTTAAAATCATTTTTATGTTACAACCAGACAGCAGATACAAAAGTCGACGGTGTCAAGGGAATTTGGCGTTTTACATTTTGAAGGAACATTTAATGAATTATGCTGCCCCCAGATAACCCCTATTTCATTTGTATATAATGCTCAGGGCTAAGGATTGTCTTCTGATCCTCCCCTGATGTTACTGCCGAATATTTCAAGGGTGGTAACATTAGACTGCTGCCATCCTGACATGGGGCCCAATCCTACATATGCTAAACACCTCATGAAAGGCATAAAAATGGCATTAAAACAATTGTCATTGTGCTGATTATAACAGTAGTCAAAGTATTATAATGTTGAAGTATTAAATAACATTAATGTATTAAAACATTAGTAATAATAAACTTACAGAGGCCAGTAAGTCTCAGATTTCTCTGCGAATGATCTCCTTACTCTGCATGCCTGATGGGTGGACGGCATTACATAGATGCTACCTCTTATTAATTCTTTGGTGCTTTCTATACTACTGCTTAGTTGTTATGTTTTTAATTAAAATGACTCTGAAAATATCAAAGTGTTATACATTTCTTATTCCCTAGAGACACTAGAGATTTGCCATCTGCCACTCAGAGGTCCAACCAGCTGAGCCTGTCAGTCGCAGATCCATATTGTCAGGAGGTATGGATTAGAGGTGGCATCAGGCTTTGCCTAAAAAGAACTCAGCAGGTAGTGTGCTACCAAATTATTATTAATAATATTTATTACTTCACAGCCATTCAAGCTAAAACAATCAGACGAACAATCAGATATCAGTCTTCAGGGTACAAGTGGGTTGTCTGTAAGGGTCAGCAATAAAATTTCCCATCTCCACCCTCCTTTCATCAAAGGATTGGTATAATTGGCTTGGCACATTATAGAATGCTTCACCTCCCCCTGAGGCAGGAGACAGTTGTCATTAGCCTTTGGACATTGGATTTCACCTGTGGCCTGCTTTGATATTATAAATCTTATGTCTCAGTTTTACATTTGCATTTATTTTGATATTTGTTAAATGTGTTGTTATTCTGAACCCATAAGAGCGTGTGTACATATGTGTGAGGAGCATGGGTGTAAAATAGAACAATGAGATGAAGAGCCTTTGCTGCCAACATAAGGTCTTGATGGAGGATGAAAGAATAACTGCCAGTCTGCCATTGTGCCTATCACGCTCAGTTTTGATGCCAGACAGTGCCATGCTGAGACACACTCAGGGAAGGATTCAGAGGGGGTGCAATGGAGCAGCTTCACCCCCTTTTTGGATTTCACCACACTCCAGGAGACTCTGGGGACTTCTTAAAGTCCCTAAAGCAAGTAAAAGTCTCCTCCCTTCCCCTTCCTGCTTAGAGGCATGCATCCTCCCCTCTCCTCTGTGTGGGACCTGGGCTCACCTGGGGACAGAGACAGCAGAAGCAGGGTGAGCAGGGGGTTCCCTTTCCCCAGGCCTGCTCCCAGGTGGATCAGGCAGAGAGGGTGGAACTACTTACTCTCCCATGATGCTGTCCCCTGACCACTTCTTCAACTGAACCCAGTCCCTGCACAGCCCTCCTAGCTCTGGTACTTCTCTAACCCCAGGGACAGCTAGAATAGCAGTTGCAGCAGGCAGGAGAGGTGGAGAGGGGGAGGGGAGGAGAGGTGCAGGGCAAATCAAACACCAGCATGCATCTACCAAGGCATTTCAAGCAAAGCTAAGGATGTCATCCCCCTGCTCTACTTGGCCTTGGTGAGATTGCAGCTGGGGTACTGCGTTCACTTCTAAGCACTACACTTCAGGAAGGATGTGGAGAAGCTTGAGAGAGTCCAAAGGAGGGCCACACACATGATTAGAGGTCTGGAGAGCAGATCATACAAGGAGAGACTGAAAGACTTGGGACTGTTCAGCCTAGAGAAGAAAAGATTCAGCAGGGACTGGGTACCAGCCTATAAGTATATCAGGGCTGTACATCAGGGCCGGGGGGAGCATCTATTCACCAAGGCACCCCAGGGGAAGACAAGGAACAATGGGCACAAACTGATTGAAGATTGCTTCAGACTGGACATAAGGAAAAACTTCTTTATAAGTCAAGTGCCGAGGGCTTGAAACAGGCTCCCCCGCAAAGGTGGTACAGTCATCCACCCTGGAGATCTTTAGAAAAAGACTTGACACACACCTTCCTGGGGTCATCTGATCCCAGCAGTCTTTCCTGCCCAAGTGCAGGGGGGCTGGACCCAATGAGCTCACAAGGTCCCTTCCAGCTCCTGACATCTATGAATTATAGGATTTTAAAACATTGTCTCATTCTATATGTGGGGTAGTGTGTTGAGATAGACAGTGGTGCACCTTAATCAAACTGAGAATGCCCTGCTTTCTTTAAGGACATTAAGTAGTCCCAAATATCAGGAATGCCTGATTCTTCTAAAGAAATATTATGCTGCTGTGCCCAGAGGTAGGACTTCTTTGCTTTTCTGCCTAAGATGTCCTTATAGTGTCCTTTCTACTTTGTATGAGAATGTCCTGAGGCTTTCTGCATCACGCAGTCTGACTGGTGGCTGGCTGATGTCCATGGAGAGCATTTGTTCTAAGGATACCCAAGGGCTATCCTTGAATATATCTGAGAGATCCCAAATTCAAGGCTCCATGAAACAGAAGCTAGGACTTTTTTGTTTTTTACTGAAGTCAAAAAGTCTATGTGAGGGGCTGGCCTGTGAAAAAAAATCTCTGTATGCTGAAGTTCTTTATAAGAGAGGTGGCTATGAGAGGCGTTCAGCCATTTGTTTTTATTTGTGCAGAACCTGTACAAAAAATGTGTCAGAAGTGAGTGAGACCCTGGAAATATGATAACCATAAAGAGTAAAACTAAAGCAGTGATCAGGCAAGAATTTTTTTTTTTTTGGTCAGTATTTTTTTTTTATTGGACCAACTGCATGGTTAGGGGAGAGTTACATAAGCTTTCAAATGTAAGCCATTGTTCATCAGGTCTGAGGAGGGAAGCATTCACAGTGATGATGATTAAGAACAGTGGATAGAGCTATGAAATGGAGAAGGGAGAAATTCCCAGGAGTGGCAGGCAAGTAATTAGCAGAAGAATTAGGATTTCCTTGGAGATCTCAGAACAATAACAGAGTATACCTGAAGAAGGGTACTTGTGCCCAAAAGCTTGCAAAGAACTTTGTTCCAGCTGCTCAATTGGTCTAATAAAAGATATCACATATACCCAAAGAACCTTGCCTGCCTATGTCCTTAGGCCAAGATGGCTACAACCAAAAACTTAGCAGAAGAAAAGAAGCTAGCTTACTGGGAGATCAAGACCTATCAAAGGAAAGGAGATCCATTATAGCCTGCAGTGTACCAGAAGAATTTCAGGAATCAGGTAGAGTATCAGGGTGTAGTTACATGTTACAATTAGCATGTGCTAACTCTAAGGAATGTTCAGCTGTGTTAAAGTTAGCATGTTTTGTGAACAGTCACATGTTAAACATCTCTGTATGCTGGAGTTCTTTATAAGACAGGTGCTCTTTATAAGAGAGTTCTTTGTTTAACATGTTTATCAGCGACTTGGACGAGGGGGTGAAAAGCACCTTGTTCAAATTTGTGGACAACACTGAGATGTGGGGAGAGGTGGGCACACTAGAAGGGAGGGACAGGCTACAACTAGATCTGGACAGGTTACAGGAGTGTGCGGATGAGAATAGGATGGGATTCAATACTGACAAGTGCAAGGTGTTGCACCTGGGGAGGAAGAACGAGCAGCATACCTACAGGCTGGGGAACTCCCTTCTTGCCAGCACAGAGGCAGGAAGGGATCTTGGTGTCATTATTGATTCCAAGATGAACATGGGCTGCCAATGTGAGGATGTGGTCAGTCAGACTAACCACACCTTGTCATGCATCCACAGATGCATCTCAAGCAGGTCCAAGGAGGTGATCCTCCCCCTCTATGCGACACCGGTCAGGCCGCAGTTGGAGTACTGCGTCCAGTTCTAGGCGCCGCACTTCAGGAGGGATGTGGACAGCATCAAGAGGGTCCAGAGGAGGGCCACCCGCATGATCAGGAGTCAGCAGGGCAGGCCCTATAAGGAGAGGCTAAGGGACCTGAACCTGTTCAGCCTCCACAAGAAAAGGCTAAGAGGGGATCTGGTGGCCATTACCAGGGGGGACCTGCGGGGAACGGGAGAGTCCCTGTTCCCCTGAGCACTACTGGGAATAACTAGGAATAACGGCCACAAGTTTACTGAGAGTAAGTTCAGGCTAGACTTCAGGAGGCACTACTTCACAGTCAGGGTGGCTAGGATCTGGAACCAACTTCCAAGTGAAGTGGTGCTCGCTCCTACCCTGGGGGTCTTCAAAAGGAGGCTTGATGATCACCTAGCTGGGGTTGTTTGACCCCAGCATCTTTTCCTGCCTATGGCAGGGAGTCGGACTTGATGATCTGCTCAGGTCCCTTCTGACCCTAACAACTATGAAACCATGAAAGGGTTAATAATACCCTCTCTAGGATGCATGGCTTCGACCTCTCTCTAAAGAGGGCTGGCAAGCGGGGTTGTGGCTAAGAGCTACCACATCTGCTCTGTGCCTGCCCTGTTTGCCTGCTCTCTAGGGCAAGAATAGATTTCAGGAACAGGCTCTGTGGCCCAGATCAGGCCCACCAGCCTGTATTGGGTCCCTCCCAGGCCCCACCAGCCCAGATTGGGCCTGCATTACAAGTTGCTGGCCCAGATCAGGCCCGCCATCCCTCATGCCTTGCTGGCTGGGATCAGGCCCATGTCACCCCTCCTCTGGCATGAATCAGGCCTGCCAGCTGCTTCCAGCCCAGATCGGGCCCATTGTGCCACCACCACACCCTGCTGCCCCAGATTGGGCTCAGCAGCCTGGATCAGGTCCCCTCTCCCCTGCCTCCCCACAGCAGCTCCCTGGAAAGTCCCTGCTCATCTATAGCTATTGGTGTCCTGTGGGAGCAGGCAGGGAAGGGGAACTCAGCCTGGAGAGCAGCAGTGACAGGCAGACAGGTTCCCCTTCCCTACCTGCTCCCCAAGGACAATGCTGGCAAGGCAGATAAGCAGGGATCAGGGGATGGAGGGTGAACCGGGGGAAGAGGTCAGTGTTACCAGATTTTCCCATCACTTTGGGGTGTGCTCATTTATTAGAGACATGTTTCTAGGGTCTTGGTAATTCCATCAATGTGTTGCTTCTGTTACTTGTGTTTCTAAACGGAGCTGTATATCTCCCTTCTGCAAGTCCTCATCCCCAGTGGAGCTATCTTGCAGGACTCAGTTTCAATGGGGCTGGGTTCATCCAGTCACCAAATCAGTCATGCACACAAACATACACAAATTAACATGACACGCCTGACCCGGCCAGGTTGATCAGCGTGGACAGGCTGACGCCCTCATATTCCAAGAATCAGTTCATCAGAGCAACAATACACTGCAGTCAGACACAAGCACACAGTTAAACAGAATACCTCTGAATCCGGCTGGGTGTCCAGCTGACACCCTCATGGGCCAGCATTCAGTTCATTAGGGCACATCTGAGCCAAACTGGGTCAATCAGCCTGTACAAGCTGATCCTCTTATGTGTTTCAAACTCAGCACATCCCAATCTTTGGCCTCTTGATGAGCAGACCCCACAATAATTTGGGCTTCACAGGGATCTTTAGCATAGGTAAACGAAGCGTTGCTGCAGAGCACAGGAGGAAAAAGAAGCAGAGAAGGAAAAATATACCCAATTACTACCAGTTTGACTATAAAAGTAATTTATTGCTAAGTATATGAAATATATAATGGTACCAATAGTAATAGACATGCAAAAGGAAAAACAAACACAAACAATTACAATACTACCCTGGTTTCACTAAGTATTTGAGGAAACTTAGCTCAGGCTTAACTAATACAGTTCAGGTTCAGAAATTTATGCTTAGAGAGAGAGAGAGAAAACGCTGGGATCTCACCAGTCCAAGGCACTCGGGTTGGCAGGTAAAGTTCTTAGCACAATCCTTGAAGGGAGACAATCTGTTTCTTCCAGAGTCTCAAGAAGAATAGCGGCTGGTGTGAGAGAGAGTTCTCCTCTTGAAGCACACACACACTGCTGCTTTTTTTACAGATTTTTATACCCTCAGTTCAGTTTCTTCAAAGCATTCTTAATAGTGTAAATCATTGTCTTTTCTGCTGACAAGGGGTTATCTGGTTTGGAACATCTCAATAAACTGATTGATAATTAGGAAACACATAAGGTTAGGGAGTAACCAGACACTTGAGAGCCAGCTTGAAATTCCTATGGATAGCAGATATACTGATGGGATATCTCATGATTTCTTCAGAAACAATAGATAGCTTGCAGCATCAGGGTTTTGGATTTTTACTTGTTGTGCACAAGCCTCAGCTTAGCATGACTTTTCCAGATCTTACTATAGTCTTTTAACAGACTTAAGGCAATTATTGAAGTGTTCATAACCTTTGTGGGGGGAGGACTTCCACCAGTCATCCCAGGAAAAGTATGACAACACTTGTGGTCAGGACTCCAATGGGCTGGACGCTGTGATGAACCCTTTACTATTGTTCAAATGTTGCCCATACCCCCTCTGACTTGGTCTTTTTGCCTCAGAATTCCCTAACCCGGCAAGTGAATTTTAGTCAATCAAGTTTAAATAGGCCTCCCATAGTGGGACCAGGGAATGTACAGCCTGAGATGCCTATTAAACTTAGAGGGGGGGGGGGGCGGAAGTCCTTTGTAAATCCAGATTAGAACTGGTCTGATAAATGCTGAGCTGGGTATGTGTAAATGTGGGTTGATTAGCATTTGGAGCACAGATTCCCCATCATGCAGTGCTCCCCTGCTTCTCTGATCCCAGAATTCACTGCAGTCTCTGCTTCAGGCTTTCTGTTCTCCATGTCCCATGTAAATGAATGGTCATCTGGTTCCATCTTGGATGCAAATGAGACCTAGGGCAGTTGTTTCACTCTTGTCACCCTTATCTGGAGGGTTTTAGGTGTGTCTCCCACTGCACCTTAATCAGTTTCGTTTAGGTAGAGGAGGGGAAGGAGGGGGAATTCTTTGTGAGTCAGACAGACTGCATCCTGTGCCAGGGTTCCTCAAGAACACAGAGCTGAGAGGTAACATCAGCAGATCCAGAGGGTGAGCCACAAGAGCCAAGGAGAAGGGTGATCCAGGGCAGTGAGCCCTGAGATACCATGGCAAGCTGGAGGGGCAAGAGGGGACCCCATGGGATGGGGGGGATGTCACAGGTGGGAGCCCTGTAGGTGGAGGGTAAGCCCAGAATGGGAACAGAGGGTTAGGGACAGGGTGGGGGAAAATACTTACCTTTAAGGCTTCTCTGGCTGTCTGCTCTTCCTGTTGAAATGCTGGGGCAGGAGTGTCCAAGTGGGGAAGGCTGGGAGCAGTGTCTCTGGGGATGCTGCTTCCAACTCATCCTGGCCTTCTGGAGCACTCTGAGCTGACTACGACATGAGCTGCTCAAGACGAGCTAGAGATAATCCAAACTGGAAGAAGACTGTCTCTGAGATGCTCAGAGGGCACATAGCTGGCATTTTCCTGCTTTAACATTTGGACACTGACATTCCTGTTTTAAGAACCCTTAACACATCTGAAAAGTAACATGTAACAACACCCTGAGTGTCACAGGTATAACAAGCAGGGTTGGTGTGCTGGGTAAATCCTGCAGGAGAGTGGGGGTGGGAGGCACACACGGGTCCCAGGGGTGGAGGGTATATAGCACTCTTACCCATTCCAGGCACTCCTAAACTAGAGTTGGGAAAAATACAGCCCACGGGGCAGATCCAGCCCACCAACTGATTGTATATAGTCCACATATGCCCCCACAGTGCTCCCACTCGCCAACAGCCCTAGGCTGGGCCAGTGCACACAGCTTCCTGGCAGGGTTACTCTGGATGTTGCTGAAGCTGCCCCAGTACTGCTTGGCACCCCCTTCTCCTCCTCTTGCTCCTGCTGTGCCGTTCCAGGCATGGGGAAAGCTGCAGCCAGGTAGCCCCTGCCCCAGCACATGGGGCTCCAACTCAAGCTCCCAGCCACCTTCCAGTTACTCACTCTGCTCACTGGATGCAATGAGAAGCCCCTTTGGGCAGCTGAGTGGATAACAGGTGTCCAGAGAAGTGTGGCAGGGGCAGGAAGAGTCATAGCTGGAGATCCGGTGGGGGGGAGTTGAGCAGTACCTGAGCAGCTGCAGCAGCAGTGAGAGCAGCCCTGCTGGGAAGCTGTACACACTGCCCAGGGCCAGGGCTGGGGTGAGCTGTCAGCAGGCACTGGGTGGGTGCAGGTGGGGCTTGGCCTCATGCAGAGTACGACAGGGGCAGCCATAGTCCAGATGAGGTGGGGAGCAGAATGCACCTGCACCACACTGCCCAGGCAAGCTCTGCTGCTCGTGCTCTCCCCTCACCCTCCCGTCCCCCAGCTGGCTCCCGGGACCTAGCACACCAGCAGCCCCCTCCACACAAATGCACACTTGAACACCCCCCACACATCCCAACCCCCAACCCACACACACACAATATATAAGAGTACGAGTTTATTTTGAGCTATTATTCAATCACCTCTACCTACACTACTCAAAAAACATAAATCAGGACAAAAATATACTTTTAAATAAAATTAAAATATGTTATAGTAGATGTTTGATTTTTAGTATATGATGTTTGTATCTATAATTTATTAAAATAATATCTTCTGAAATATTTTGTGTGAGGCCCTTGACAGCTCATCAAAATGTATTAAGTGGCCCTCCAGCTGAAATAATTGCCCACCCCGCAACCTAAATAGCCCCTAAATAAGCTGCTGCCACTACCACTGCCTGCTCTGTCCACCCTGGCTGTTGCTCTTAAAACCATAGCAGCAGCCAGGGACTGTTTTGGAGTTTCCAGCATGGGTAAATTATGGGTCTGCTCTTGCTGCAGAGGCACAGTCTCTGTGAGTGTGGGGGACAATTCTGGCAGCCCTTCTAACACAGTGCTCAAGATGGGTGCCCCATTCGCCCACTCCTTGCTACACTACCGATCAGTGATCAGTCCTTAGTTCTTAGTGTCCAAGCAGCTTATGAATTTTTGCTCCTAAACTCACCTTTCAAAGTTGTTTGGTAGATTTCCCTTGAGCACAAAGATCATGAAGTCATAAAGGCAGTGGTTGTTCTGTGAAAAATGTGCTCCTACTTATGGTTGTGCTTCTCTGTCCTTTATATTTTTTTCTGTGAGAGTCCATTTTGCTGCACAGTTTCTGTTTAGTTTCTCATTAATTACCATGCAGGCATTTGGTGCAGTGAATCAGATATATTGCATTTTGGGAAAGGTGTGTGTATATTCCTTGGATTTTGATGGGTTTATTATAGGAGGTGCTGATTATTCTAGCAGTGGAGATGTGTTGACAGGTTAAGCATCTATTGTTAAGGCAAGACTGCATCCCATTTGATGTATACTGAGCGGTGGGGAGTTTTCTTCTCATGATGAAATAGGCCACATTAGCCGGGTTTTGAAAGCCAGAAGCAAAGGAGCTGGGACTGTTTCTCTCAAGGTTTCATCTTTGTCAAGTATAGGCTGTAATTGTTTGATGATTCTTCTAATCAGTTCCAATGTGGGGTGGTAGGTGACCAGTACGGATGTGAGATTACAGGGAGGTTTCTTTTTGTATTGTACTAAGTTCTTGCAGGGTATTTGGGTAGTTCTTTCAAAGACAGGGCATATTTTTCTACTGGAGAAATAGACCAGGTTCTCCAATTTCACGCACAGCTCTACCCACTGTTCTTAATAACTGCTGTACATGCTTCTCTCTCCAGACCTGATGAAGAATGCCTTGCATTCAAAAGCTTTTCTAACTTTATCCCAACCATACAGTTGGTCCAATAAAAGATATCACCCAAAAAAACTCTTTGCCTCTTGCATAATTTATGGATCATCATGGCTACAACATGACTCCAACACTACCAAATAACTCACTACCAAATAACTCCATAAGAAAGGCCTGATGCTGGAGGAAATCCATGAAGATAGAGTGGCAACACTGAGGGATGATGCCTCTGTAAAACACTGGGCAGCTGAATTTGAGCAAGGAAGAATGAGCACTGAGGATTAGCCAAGGTTAGATCACCCCAAAAGAGCCAACACATCCAGACCAAGTTCTACAAGCCAGCAACGAATGGCAGCAAAGCAACAGACACAAGCTCAAACAGCACCAGGTCATTGCTTGCTATCCACCCAAAATACCTGGTAATGAAAATGGTGCCACCAGAATGATGAGTGCTAATCAGAAGAGAAAATACCTCAACATTTCCAGGATGATTTAAAACAAACCCAGAAAAATTCATGAGCACGATTGTGACTTAGGCTGAGATAGGAATTTCATCACACTAACCATGAGATCAAACAACAGAAAACCTATGGGAAGTACACCCCCACCAAAGAAATTCAAGGAGATTGTCTCAGTCCATAAGTCTTGTAGTTGCTGTCATGCACACCCCAGATACTACTTCCATGTGCCAAATCTGGAAATACAGCAGGGAAGCTACTCATAAGTACGATAGGGATGTCCCTGAAGCAACCTCACCATAGCATTCCCAGCTTTGTTCCAGCAGGTGTAGTTGGGCAGGAAGTTCAAGAGCGGCCCTCCCTGGGAATGCCAGAAGATGATGTGGACACTGGAGCATTTGTGTTTGTAAACTGGTCAAATCTTGGTAGATCTCGCTTACCTGGATCCAGAGCCAACCTAATTGATTCATTCAGTAGATGTAGCTTTGAATGAGCCTACCTCACTTTGGGGTGGGATTTGACAAAGATGTCATGCTGGTTAATCGCACAAAGGAAGCATCTCAGGTCCCTGTCATTGAGAAGACTACCTACTTGGTGCGAGGAACAGTATTTGAACCCTGGGGATTTTTGTTCAGCCATGATGCCTGAAGCCCAATCTTGAGTAACTATAAAAGAGGGCGAAAAATACCTAGATGGAAAACTTTCTTGAAAAATACTGTTCTTTGGTAACAATTACCACATTTACCCAAAACCAAGATTACTTTGAATTTAAGACGACCTCCCAATAATTAGATTCTATACATGGAAAAATATAAATTACAATTTTAAAGATAATTTTCCATGTACAGAATCTAATTATTCAGGGGTCATCTTAAATTTGTCGCCCTTCCATCCCCTGCTTCTCAATGCTGCAGCAGGAAAAATAGTGGGGGTGGGGCATACGGCCAGACCCCCACCCCTTCCACCTGCTGCCCCCTTATTGCCACCCCCATACCTGCACCTGCACGCCACCCCCGGCCCACCCTCTCCAGCCACTTGCCCATCCTGCCACTTACCTTCTGCTGTGGCTCTGGCTCCAGGGCAGTCAGCAGTAGTGGCCCTTAGCCCCTGTCCCCAGCCTGACCCAGCCAGACAGAAGCAGCAGGAGCAGCTGGGTCAAGTCAGGGTTCGGGCCAGAGTTAGAGCTAGAGCAGAAGATAAGCAGCCATGAGGGCAAGTGACAGCCGGCAGGCTGCACGGTCTTCCCTGTGCTCCCCATGAGTTGCACATCCCGTGGTCTCCCCTACTTTCTCTCCCCCACTGTGTGGTGCCGTCACCACTCTCCCACCATGCAATCTTCGCTGTCCTCCCCCTGTCATGCACCACCCCACATACAGCACAAGCCACCCCAGACTGCAGCAGGTGGCTGCTCAGCTCTGGCTTTGTCTTGGGCCCAGACCCAGGGCTGCAGCAGCCACTTGCCCCAGCTGGTACTCAAATCCAAGACAAGGCATTTTTTCCTATGTTGATTGAGGAAAAAACCTCATCTTGGATTCAAGTAACTATAGTACTATTCTAAAAAAATGTAGCTTTAATCTTGAGTGCGTAAAAGACTTGGTTTCCATTCAGTCTTACAGCCATAGGCATCAAGGAGGACTGAATGGCAGGTGGGCCCACTCTGCACTTTATATCCTTAGTAGAGCAAGGGATGCAAGGACATTCAGGGCACAACTCCAATGGACACCCCTGACCAACAGATTAGTATCTTAAGTACTTGTAGCACATATGCTACATTCATATACAATCCCCACTGGAATGTAAATGAACACTTGCTCAAAAAAGAACCTGCAATGTATTTCACATGCATGTAAAGGAATTCAAGTTCAGAACATCCAGATAAACATTTATGTAAATTTTCCTTCCTGCTGTAAATGGATAGTTGACATCCTTCACCACTCATCTCTACCACTAGATTTCAGAGTAAGAAGGTGCATTATAAATAGTGTAGAAAAATGGTCTCTGCCATCTTGTCTAAAGTTACTAAATGATAATGTGCACGGGGCATGCCTACCATCTTGGCAAGCATTCATTTTTCATAGTAAAGGAAGGCAAGTGCATAAGGGAAAGGGACATAGATCCTGATCAACTTGAAGGTGTCAACAGACATGTTAAAATAAAGTTGCATTGACTGATGTAACACATTGATGTAACGCTGCCAGTATACTAGCTTCAGAAATTAAGAAATTGATGCTTTTATGTCCAGTCAAAAGAGCAGGTGTCATGATTTCTGCTATGTTTGACATTTTCTATAGTTTCTACTTAATCTCTGTATAGTACTCAATACTTTGCTTTCTAGGAGACAGACAGAATAAGTAGGACTCCCACACATAGGATAATACATTTGACGACAGCTGACCTAAGAAAAGAGATAGCAGAGATGAAAATTTCTTGACATTTTTATGAACTCATCATTTTTGCCATTTAATATATAAAAAGAAAAACCTATTTCTACTGATTGATCACTTTAATGAATAAATGTACTCGGTGATTTGGTGGTTTGAGTGGATTAAATTTCCCTTGCTAGCAAGAACTGGCCTTAAATGAAAGTGTTTTGATGGTTTGTTCATTTTTGCCCACCAAAAAAAGATAGAAAATCAGTCTGAATTTCAAACCACTTTGATCTCTGTGTATATTTTATAAACTATTACCTGTGCCCCTGTAGAGCAAAATCCAATTTGCAGAGCCTCGGATTGTGGGCTCAAGTAATTTTAAAAGTAAATTTTTCAAAATGTCACTGGTACATTGAGCAACACATGACTGCTTATAACTATAACCTCCTCCTCCTCATGCATAATACTTCCTTCATTTACTCAACAGAAATGACCTCCATCATCTTACCCCTTACATGTACCACACAGTATTAGAAAGGTACAGAGGAAAAGAAACAACTGGTCATGATAGTTGTTGGGCTGAAAGATCATTCAAAAGAGTTACTTGTCAGAACCTAAGCCAAAAAAAGAGGAAGGGCAACTGAGGACAGGATAATTTCTGAGAAGACTTCAGGAGAGGGCAATTTTTGGTTTGCATCTCTCTCTTGACTCAAAATCAATCTCAAAATCATAAAGCTCTTCTGCCATGTTACTCAGCTTAAGATTCTCACATCAGTGGCTCTTCTCGGCTTTGCATTTGGTTCTCTGTTCAATTCTGTGACAATCCTGTGGCATCACTCTACTGCATTCTGTGGTATCTTAATGCCAAAGTACCTTTTTCCTTGGGTATAGCTATTGGCAATTTCAAATAAATATATGTATGCACACATGTGTGCACATATACCCCTTCCCCCCATGCTCACACCAAAAAAACCACCAACTATACCAGGGGCAGGCAATTATTTCGGGCAGAGGGCCGCTTATTGAGTTTTGGCAAGCCATCGAGGGCCGCATGACAGGTAGTCAGGGGCAGCTAAATATTAAATTTTCTAAAATATTTAGGGCCCCTGCGGGCCAGCTAGAATGGCCTGCTGGGCCTTATCTGGCCTGCGGGCCACATTTTGCCCTGAAATATACCCACCTTCTTACAGAGGTAGATTCACACAAATGGATGAGTGAATCTGTATTTTTAACCACTTGAAGTTAAAGATAGTGCTATAAGAATGTTGCTCTTCTGTGAAAACATGTATTAGCTAAACCCCGCCCCCCCCAAAAAACCCAACCCCTTTCTATTCACTCTTTTATATTTTTAGCAGTTTTATTACTTTGCAGGTTAATGGCAATGTCCCATCAACCATTAAAAGTTGAATGCTACTGTGCTTGTGATTAAGCAAAATAAAAATAGACAGCAAAATTCAGGGGTATAACAACACTGTTATTTTTACTGACAGTAGCCGCTCCTAAGGACTTCACCGTGCATCAACCTCATAAAATAACCAGATACAATTTGCATCTTTATTCCTTTAGATACATGTTCCAAACATATCTTCCATCTGTTTTGTCTCTTACTCTCTATTCTGATTTTCCTCATTCAACATGTGAAACATCTCAAAACAGTGGGAGTTTTTGCAAGCCTTTGCTTATGGACAGGAGCTTGTTTGTGATATTTTGTTTTCTATTTTTCTTTTTACTTCTAAAGGCCCATCTTTGTAGAGATAATGTAGTTTTGATGCTATAAAAGAGGCTATTCTTCCAGTTTTATTTATGTTCCAGTGGGGTGTCATTGCAATGGGGGGGGGGCTACCCCCTAATACTGTAAAACAGAGGTGTCAAGCATACAGCTGGCAGGCCAGATTCGATCTGTGGAACCATTGCATCTGGCCTGCTGATAGTCTGGTGGGCCACCAGAAGTGTATGCCCTTGACTCTGCACTTCCAACCAGCCAGAGCTCCATGTTGCTGGGTAGCAGCATGGAGCTGAGGACATGAGTCAGCACAGAGCTGGAGGTTTATGTTGGTGCAGAGCCTAGAGCATGCAGCAGCGTGGCACTCTGGCCAGGCAGTAGCATGGACCCATGTTTGGGCAGCAGGATGGAGTTGGGACCAGAGGTGTGTGGCTACAGAATGTTGTGTTTGGGCAGCAGAACATACCTAGGGGGCTGCCACCCATAGCCCTATTCATGTCTACACTACTGCATACTCCCAGCTCCAAGCCATGGCCTGAATCTGGCTTCATTCAGGTGCACATCCCGAGCTCCGTGCTGCTGCTCGGCCATAGCTCCTGGATCCACACAGATGCATGCCCCTGGCTCCGCACTGCCAGAATGCAGCCTCATGCAGCCACAAAACCCCAAACCCATATTGCCACCTGAATGTGGCCTCACGAATTGGAGCTGGGAGGAGCCTTTGCAGTCTGGATCTGGCATGGGGACCCAAGTTTGACACCCCTGCAATAAAAGATGGTGAGACAAGTGACTGGAGGGGAGCAGCTGGTAGAAGTGGACAGCGCTATGAAAGACAGGTTGGCATAAGCACCTTGCAGAGTGGCAGGCTGTAGGAGCATGAAGCCCGCTCGTGAAGAAGGAGGAAGCCCTGATGCTTCTTGGAGGAAAAACCAGCAGAGCAGCCAGCCTGCTGATTAGCCAGCAACAGCAAGCCGCTGAGCCTAATTCTGGGATGTGAGGGGATCAGGTGACTGGAAGGGCTATATAGGCCTGATCTTCTGGTAGGAGCTCTACTGAGCAGCCCATAGAGAGAAAATCCTTTTGTTCTATAGTTGTTTCTCTTTGATTCTGTGTTGCAATCATGAAGTTTAGGAGTGGCTAAAGGGGAGGTGGAGGACCCACTGGATGCCAGGAGGTATCCTGCATTTTGTTAGTTGCAGGCTTAGGGCCTTTGTAAGGTAGGGCCAGGGACCCAGAGCATGCTGGAAGGGACAGGTACCCAGCTGTGGGCTAAGACCCTGGAGCAGAGAGGGAGAGCCAAGGGACTTGGAGCTGAGATTGAGAGATGGGGAAACTAGATTGGCTGGGCCAGTCACAAGTACTGAGCCTTGCTCAAGGCAGGGACTGGGGCCAGAATACGGCCATCCGATGATGAGCAAGGCAGAGTAAAGCACCCAGGTTTTATTCTGGTTATCTGAGGGCAGCCTTACAAATTCATATAAACCACCAATGAGTGGCAGGTAGTGTCAGGGCAGTAGCCTCAGAAACCAGAGTGGGTGGGACAGGGTTGAAGTGGCCGCTAGGAGGTGCTATGGCTGGCCTCCAGAGGCAGATGTTGCCACCACCATTATTTTCTGCCATGTCAAAAGGAATTCAAAGCTACTTTGCAAAGTATCAGATGGTTGGCCTAGCGGAGTCAGTGACATGGATTGTATCTACCATGTCAGCAGAAAAGGATTCCTAGTGAAGACTGATAAGTACGACTGCTCTTTTATTACTGATTCAGTTAACAAGTTTTTTAAACTTAAGAAGCTGCAATGTTAGTTGTGTCACAAAGCCCTTGATATTTTAAAGAAAGATGTAAACAGAGCAATTGAGCCAGTTTACTATATAATTATACTGTATGATCACAGTAGTGTAGGCAACTGCCACCCTGAAGAACCTCACCTGGGACCATTTAGGATATTGTCCACAAAGAGGAGGTACTTCTGAGAGCAGCATCACCTAACTGGCTAGGTAATATAGGCTGAGACGGTACAGTTATCTCCAAGGCTGCTTTTGTGTATTGGGAATTAGTTGGGCAGCACAATAGTGATGAAATTCAAAGATGAAGTGCTCATTGAGTACTTAACTACTTTACTGTGAAACCAAAGAACCTATTGCATTCAAAGGCACATGTGATTGCTACATTAAAGTGCCATCTCTTCCACTTTCCCTGTTTTGTCTGTTGACTCAAAAGGAGATTTTTTTCTCACAGTACCCCTTAAACTCAAACGTAAACTAAAAAGGAAGATCATTTACTAGAGCCCTTTGATACTCACCTGTAACCCTTGTATAGATTGATAGTGATATCAAACCTTCTCTCAAATATATACTAACCTTGAGGACATCAAGACAAGGTAAAACTGCCATCACTTACATTAAACTAACAAGAGAATTTTGAGCCAATTGGGTATCACAACAGCTTAGAGCAGAGCTGAACTTGACCCTTTGTCACTGGAGCTCCCAAGTCATCCAAGAAGGAACATCAATATGTTTGAGACTGTACACTGCTTTGTGTGCTGGCAACTTAACTAAATCCCTACTCTAAGGGCAACGTTGAGGGCATCTTTTCTTCCTTGGGCACACGTAGAGCATTGGAAAGATGTTCTGTTACAAAAATTTTGCGACAAGCTGCCATCCTCTCCTGCAGGGCAAATCCAGGAGTCTGCTGTTGAAGACAAGCCATCAGAGTCTGCCTCAGGTGCTGACAGCACTTCTTTAACACATTCACTTCTCGAACACAAGCCTCATTCTCAGCAACAGCTGCTACAACTCGAGCTGTTACTGATCAGGCTAAAAGGCAAAAGCAATCTTGTCAGAAACAACGTGGCCTGGCGTGTCTGTGGGCAGAGGGCTAGATCATCTTGTCTGTTAACTATGTACTCTAGTGCAGTGATCCAAATATGCTTCTACATAGGCCTGAGGAAGACCAATTGATCTTTTTGGAAGCAGAAAAGGAGGATGTATGATGATCCAGCTACACTTGCTTTTATATATCCAATCTGCCTGCCATCTAGTGTATGTTCAGAATGCATTTTCAGCACAACATAGGCTACCTAGTCACGGAACAAAGAACAATCCCAATCTCAGCTAACATGGACCATTACTGACAATGTATGTTGAAAAAATCTCATCATTTTCATCACAGGAATCTGTATTATGTAAATACTGCATGCCCCAAAGAACATCACTGCAACTGAATCGCTGCTGGCATGATTGTGTTTGTTTTCATAGACATAGATGGCAAAAATGGCATTTAGTTTGCTCTCTCTAAAGAGAAAAAACAATTTATATTTTTACAGTCAAGTTCTTCTCATTCACAAGTGATAAACTACACATTTGGGGGGTACTTTAAAATTAGTAGAATTACACAAAAAAACCAACCTGTTATTTATTTATTTTGAAGTAGCATCTGTGTGCCCTGGTTAGGGGACAGAATCCTTTGTGGTAGGTGTTGTATGAACACATTGAAAAATGGTCCTTGCCACAAAATGTTTATGTGGCCAATCAGTATAGCAGTTACACCAAGTATAAATTTGGTCCCTTGTGGGCACGTGTACACAAAACACTGACTGTGCATTAGTCGAATAATACTGTGCAGTAGCATGTCACAGCACAGAAAGTGCTAATATGCTACTGCAGAGTATTATTAGGCTACTGCACAGTAGTGTCACTTAAAAGATGTTTGCTGGTGCTATTGCATAGTAACTCTGGTTACTATGCATTTATTTAGAGCTTGCTAATACAAGTACTAAATAAATGTGCAGTAACGACTGCACAGTAGTAGCATCTCATGTACACATGCGCTGTGAAATTAACATTGGCCACAATTCTTTACTGCTACTTATTCATCCAACTTATTGATGGGGTGGGGGAGGAATAATTTGGCCTCAGAGAGATGAGAGAAAAAGGTAGCAGAATACAAATCTTCTGATTCCAGGCATCTAGACTTTTTACATTTTTCTTCCTGAAGGGAGGTGTTTCTGAGAGAATCATTCACTAGCTAGTGAATTCACTTTCCCTTTCCTAACTTATCTTTGTTACTCTTTCAAATCTTTTTTTAAAAAAATCAAGTAAAATACTATTTTGAAATCATTTTTGTTGAAAATTGGTGATGGTCCTAAATTAGAACCTCCCATCTGTAAGTACATATGCTTTGGGCCAAAATCACCTGAAAATAAAAGATTTTTTGACTGAGCAAATCCAAACTCTGATCTAGATTTATCTCTGTTACTGAAGCTCAAAACATGAGCCACAAGCAATTTGGGAACCAAAAGGCAGACAATTCTCCACTCCCTCTACTGGAAACTGAGAGGAAAGAAGAAAAAAAAATGAAATAGTTCAGGGTTTTCTAGGAGATATCTTAATAGGGTAAAAGCATCCTATTACCTAGCTAGCATCAGTGGATTTAAGCTGATGCTTAAGTGCTTTGCTGAATAGAAAGACAAGGTTCTTTGGGTGAATCTGATATCTGTTATTAGACTAACTTAAATAGTTGGTAAACAATTATTAAGCAAGCTTTCGGGTTCAAAAACCCATCATCATAGAGGCACACAGAGGAGAAGAGCAGCTGCCTCAGGAATGAGACAGATCTCACTTGTTCTCTTTTTCGTGCCCCACTATCATGGTGGTGAGCTGTCGAGAGGAAGGAGCTGTCCCTTCACATGTGTTTAAGACAATGATTCTCAGCCTTGATGCCATGAGATCCTTTTAAGAGAGCTACAAAATATTAGCACTCTTGAACAGGCAAATATCTACATGATTCACAAGATTAACACAAAGGCTGCAACCAGAGCAGTATGTGGCACTGCAGATCCATCTGCAGCACCACACACTGCACATTCAGGCATTTCCTGTGCTGTTATCTTGCAGTGTGGGGGGTTTGGGTTTTTTTTGTTTTTTTTGTTTTGGGGGGGGGGGGGGTTGACCCTGGGAGATCTCAGGGTCAAAAAAACCCCCATGTGGAATAAAAGTGGGGTGGCGCATGTGGCTGCAGCGTGCACCACCCAAAACCAGAGCCTGGCCTGCTGGAGCTGTGCTCTGGCTGTTGGCCAGGCTCCAAGCTCCAGGAGGGCCATGGCTGCAGCTTCCCTGGCCTCCAGAACCTCAGGTAAGGCCAGTGGCTGGCCCCAGCCTCCCCTACCCAACCCGGGGTAATCTGCTGCACGCCAGAGGGCACCTGGCATGGGTGTTCCCCAGGGACAAGCAGCAGCAGCACAAGATGTTCTCCTGCTTCTTGTTCCCAGGGAATCAAATGCTTGTACTCATCTGGATGCAGCCAGAGATTTCAAATAGGAGTCCATAGTGTCAAAAACACTCTGCCTGTTTTGGTCTTTAAGTTCTTTGCAAGAGAAGAATTCTTCTGTATTTTTTTTCTGTAGTAAGAAATGAGTGAAAGCAAAGAGCTGGCCTTTTCTGAGGGATGCCTCAAGTATGAAAAAGTTGAGAACCACTGGCTTAAGCTAAACTCACCGGCTCTTCAAATAGCAGCACCTCTGAGTCACAACCTAAAAAAACCCCAAGAAACAAAACAAAAATAACCTCTTCAAACTAAGAGTCATTTGATTAGGACCTAGTGGGAAACGAAACAAAAAGAGAAAGGATGTTGAACTTACATAATTTAAAATAGTATTTTTAAGTTTATCTGGTTGCAGCCTGGATCATATAGTTTGACAATAGTAATGATTTGACTGTTACATAGACTTGGGGCTAGAAGCTCCACTATGCAGTACAGAACTGACCAAATGGGAGGAAAATCTGGTGGAATAGAAGTGGAACTCTCAAGGAACAGAGGAAAGATTGATATGGGCTAAGCAATCCCTCAGATTCATTCACATGGATATAGGAAACCAAGGAAACATGTGGCGCATTAGATTAGAAAGGATTAGATTTAGGAAAGTGTTGTTTTGTTTGATGGCTTTCTGGAGAACCCGCCTAAATTTACAGCAAAAAGGTCTGTGGAAGTAAATATTGTTCAGAACAGTAGCATTTCCTACTCCTTACCTTTTAGTCCCAAATTTGCACCCCTTTTCAGCAGCAGCAGTCCCTTGATACAAGGGTGATTGTCTTCCAGTAAATAGGAGAGTCATCAGTGAGTTCAGAGGTGAGTGAGGAGGCCAACCTGAGATCCATGTGTTTGATTACAGATGTAGCTGAGTAAAAGGAGTAGATCCTGGTGATGTCAGGTCACAAATCTTTCCCTTCATGTCTCTCATCTACCCACTTCTATAGAAAGGTGAGTTTGCTCAAAATGATTGATGCCTCATCATATATCATGAAGCCACTGACGATAATTCAGTGCTTGAGTCTCTTAGGTACTGATCTTAATATCGCATTTCTTCAGATGGGCTTTCAAGATGTCCTTGGATCTCTTCTTTTGTCCACTTCTAAAGCAGTGGCCCCTGGTGAACTGGGAGTATAGAACCTGTTTTGGGAGCTGATTGTCAAGCAACTTTAGGACACATCCTGTCCAATGCAGGGGGTACTATATAAATATGGCTTACATGCTAGTGGCATTTGCTAGAGGCAGAATGCTGGCATTTGTTCTTCTGTCCTTTCAACTGATCTTGAGGATTTTCTAAAGACATCACTGATGGTAACATTTCAAAGCTTTCAGGTGTTTCTAATATATCATGCAACTTTCACACGCATACAACAGGGTAGGGATGACAACGGCCTGGTAGATGGGAAGTTTTGTTTGGGTCCTGATGTCATGATCATCAAAGACACAATTTTGGAAACATCCAAAGGCAGTACTGGCTGATTCTTCCAGATTTTATTTACACCCTCTGCAGAGGAAATAGGAAAGCACATGTATAGCAGGAGGACCAATAGCAGGCTGGTTATGAAGACACCTGTGCCACCAGTGTTGAAAAGAGCAAGCCTGAAAGTCACACAGGAAGATTATCCTTCAGAACACATATGCATTTCTTGTGCATCCCCACATTTTAATGACTTTAAACAAAGATTTAGGATCTCATGCATAATGTGATTTTGTAAGTAAGGACTGAATCTCATAATTCATAGGTATAAGAGGCCAACTGAAGGTTGCATACATGGCCTTCATTTTGGCTCTGTATGTTTGCATGTTTTGTGTGTATTTTTGTAGACTTCCAACAAAATAAAACTGAAAAAAATACAGTGGCCTCAGACTGACAACCATGTGGGTTATCAGCAGGGTGAACCTGTTGGATCCATCACACAGAACTCTGCCACCTGAAATAAGTGTCACCCTTGTTTCACTTTTGAAATGGAAGGAGTAGCTCTATTAGCTGCTAACAAGATACTTTTATCTTCTCTGAATCAGGCAGAAGACCCAATTGAACACACTTACTCAGGTAAAAAAAAAAAATGAGACTTGAGCAATGACCCCTTGCTGCAACACCCAAATATTAACTCTTTGCTCAGATATGGAGAGAAGCTGCTGATCTTTGTTATTTATACAGTCTGGATTAGAAAGATTACAGTGCATCAGTGGCAAGTAATAACAAAATAGTTGTTGTAGTTGTTAAAATAATGTAACAAATAGCATAAGCATCTACAGAGCAAATCCTGCTCCTTCCATTTCCCCACGGACACATAAGACTGAATAGGCAGACCAATTCCATTGTACAAAAAAGGAATGATGTAAATAAATACATGAATATATACATGAAAAAAATACATAAATAAGCAAAGGGAACTAGTTCACCTGTGTTCTGCAATGGGTTCGTTGTCTGAGAGCATAGAAAGGAGGTAGGCTGGAGAAGGAGTGGAGCCAGGTGATCTTGGATTATGTATATCTACCACCTGAACTCTCATGCAGAGGAAAAGTGTGTGTGCCTTGACCATCACTGATGCATTCATAAAAGTGGGGGGGGGGGGGGGAGCCCCAGCTGTAACTGCAGTGGAGCTGGGTGTAGGTCAGAACATTTTCCCCATTTGTGTGAAATGCACAATATAAATATATTCTTCTGCAATACCTTCTCTAGTGTGCAATGCACAGTATATCTGATTTATAATAAAACCAGTAACATTTAGCACAGATCAACTGATTAGAGAAACATTGTCTGGTTTTGTTATTTTTTCAAAGCTTCAGACAATTAAGAAAAAACTATCTTGGGACTTACAGTTACATTGAAAAAATCATGGTGCAGCTGTGTGTCATCTTGCTCTTAAGATTGTCTGGCATGTAAAGCTCATTTTAACAGTTACCAATGTGACATAACATAAAGCTGTCAGGCTTTCTCCAAAGGACAGTCATCCACTTCATGTTTCAAGTGCCAAATTAATTATATTTGACATTTAATTTATAACCTAAGGTATTTTAGATTTAAAACATGACTCTGATAACAGCAGATTAGAGCAGTGTTCCATTTGACAGAATCAATTTTTCAAGTAATTTTCATTGTGAATGAGGGTCTTGATACTGATTTTTGCGTATCAAAGCATGTATACAGGACACTGATACCTCTAAGCAAAGTACACTAAGACCTCCTCCACCTCCTCCCCTTCCCATCCTGTTGTGATTATTTTGTAATTTTAGTCAAGTTTCTTTTGCAGCCTCAATCACAAAGCTCCATCTACTGGAACAATGGGAGAACTGTACATGAGTGAATATAGAATTACCGTACAAATACTAGTCAAAAGTAAAACACCAAAAGAGCTGCAGGCAGGTATGTGTATGTATATAATAGCTAAAGCTTATCCTTGCAAGAACTCTGCAAGCTTTGGGGAAGAAGGAGAAAGGACAAGAATTAACTCTTATAAATCTTTTCATCGGGATAAAATCATTACTACTGTAATAATAGTGTGCAATTTACAGTAATGTTGATAGTATTAATGGTTTACATGCTAAAAGATCCAAAGCACTTGAAAAATTAAAAAACATACAAAATAAATATATACATTCAAGTACAGATGGATGGACTATTATATGCTGTTATGCTGAAGCTTCAAGAACCCTGCACTGCTTCTTCACACAGCAAGTGGATCAATGGAATGTAATTGGAGTGCTGGTATTTTAAAAACAGCTGCAACAGAGATGCTGCAGCAGAGACCAAATTTAAAGAGTTTAAAGTTTACATTTCAGACCAAAAGAAAACAATTTTCCAAATCAAAATGCAGTTGTTAAAAAAATTGCTGTGAGCATTTGTACAAAGAGTGAAATGGCAGGGTTCAGCAAAACCTGAAAATTCTAGTCATCATTTTAAGGTTGCTCCATAGTCACAAAGAGTATCTGTGGCTATTTTTTAGACCTTCTGCCACTGTCACAAAAGCAATTTTAGCATTATGTTCAGTTGAGCTTTTGAAATATAAAACCGGTTGCTCACCAGATGCATCTTTCTTAGGCGACATAAATCTAAACAGGCAGCCATGAGGCAGCATGGCAGGATATCGAAATTCCTGAACACAGGCCCCTCTAGAGTCGATACGCTTTTTGGCTGAAAGTTTGATATTTGATACAACCTGAGTCAAAGGCTATGCTTCTTTTTGGCAAATAAGCCACAACTTTTGGATCACTAAGTGTATCTCTAACGTTTATGATCTTATCAAATGTAGGGCACATTGCGCTGCAGAAGACTGTATATTACCTGGATAATAACAGATTCCATAAAATACATTATCTATAATACATGTAAAAGACAGTAATGGCCTGTGGGAAACTGCTGCCATGTTTTTCCTATACCTTGCAGATTTTTTTTTTTTCTTTTTGTAGTTGTAACATCATCACTGGAAAATACAATATTTCTTAAATAATGAGAAAAAAATTCAAGACAGCTTTATGACATCTTAAGGGATTGAAGGATATCATGTAAATAAACTAATTTATACTTTGCAACAGACAGTTTTGGCTCAGTTACCTTTGAAATCATATTCCATCAATCAGGGCTCCAGCGATCATAATGCTGAAAGCAAATTCTGTTAGGGCTGCAGTGTTGTTGTAGCCAACAGCTTAAAAAATGAATGAGAGAAGAGGCAAGAAAAATATTCATCTCTCATAAATAAATTGTACCTTGAAAAGTATTTACAACGAATCTCTTGCTTTTTATTATTCCTCTAGCAAATCATAACCTGACTAAAATATAAACAAGCATGGTGGTAGATACTAGATGGACACTATATGTGTTCCAGATAAAAAAAAGTTTTCTTGTTAACTCTTGTGCTGTTCCTCAATTATGTACATCACAAGATAGCACAGAGGTGCAGATGTATTCTGATGGCCCCTTCTTACAACCAGGATGACTGCTGCTCTGCACTGGTGAAATAGATGTCATGCTAGCTACTCAAGTCTCTTAAATTCTTATCCCAAATATTTGCTTTCATATTATTTCACTTGGATTAAAAATTAAGGGACAGATTTAAACAACAAAAAAAGTATAGAAACAGAATATTAAAACAAGGAGGTAAAAAAAACCAAAACCCCATGCCCCTCCAAAT
Source organism: Alligator mississippiensis (assembly GCF_030867095.1). Lineage (NCBI taxonomy): Eukaryota > Metazoa > Chordata > Crocodylia > Alligatoridae > Alligator > Alligator mississippiensis. The sequence goes on from NC_081826.1 coordinate 134,985,289, forward strand.
TAAACAGCAATCTATCTTCCACCTGCTTCCTTGCTTCTGCCCAAGAAGAGCACCTCACCTGGCCCAATCCAACCTCATGGCCTAATCCACGTTCAATAAAAGAAAACCATTCCCCCTATATTCCTTCCCAGCTCTACCTACACCTAATCCCCTGCCTCACAGTTCCTCCACCCCCTTATTCCCACCCCCCCCCAAGTTGTAACCTCCTCTCACAAAGGACATATGGCTGTTCCCCATATCACTCCATATCCCCTTCTCAAGGAAATGCTTGGTTCAGTTAAGGTGGGGAGGGGAGCACTGGTCACTTCTGAACATTAGCAGTGCTATGGAGAGGCTATCTACTTTCTGTTTGCCCAGTGCCTTGGACAATGGGGTAGGAAGAAACCCTGGCCCTATTAAAATAAATGCATGTGTTTTTAATGTCCTGTGGCAGCGACCCAATAGGCTGACAGGCTGCAGATTAAACATTTATGTATGTATTTAATTATTATTTAGATGTATATGCCCTCCCCTGCCCACAAAGACTCAGAGCAGCTAAATACAGTAGATCCCTGGATACTAGGTTCCTTACCCCACTGCAAAGATAAGGGTTTTATGAACTAACTGAAGGTATATATAGCTCCAGGAAACAAATGAAGGGCTTGCTTCATATTCAGCATCCCACTGCAAATGAAGTAGGTTGCAAGCCATCCCCTAGGAACTTATATAAACACATTCTGGAAAGAAGATGGCTCCCTGAGCTGCAAACTTCCCCGTTACCTGCTGTTTTTTTATGTTTCCTTTACCTAAATCATTGCAATGCAGTGAATACATCAGATCAGTAACTGGTCTCTTTGCATGCACAGAACTGCAGCCTGGGGGGACAATGTGACTTGGGCAATGACCTTAGCATCTTTGAGAGGATGAAGGGGCAGGAAGGAGCAGGGAATGAGAGCTTTAAGGTTGCTTAGCTGACTTGCTGTGCCCAAGTCGCACTGTGAGCACTTAGGCCCTTCATTACATCTGGCCCTCAAGCTACAAATAGACGTTGCCAAATGGAGTGATCCAGCTGTGCCAGTGTCATGGCACAGCTGATTCACTTCACTGCGCAAAACACATCACCCCTTGTCCTGCCCTTGGTGGTGCAGGACAAGGGGCAATGTGATCTCCCTGCTTTCCCAGACCTGCAGGACTGGCTGAGCAGGGAAACACTTTTCCCCACTGCTTCAGAACCACGGTGCAGGTCTGGAGTGGCAGAGAAAGTGCTACAAGGTGATGGTGCAAGATGGAAAGCATAAAAAAGCAGTAGTCTATAACTTCCCTTTGTTTCACCATTGATTTTCCTATCATGTGGTGCAACAAAAGTTCAGGACATCTGTTTGCTCCACATTTGTGTTGCCTCAAAAATTGTCCAGGTGTCACAAATGAGAAATCAGGAGATGCATGTTTCTACCTTCAGTCTAGTTTATGACCTGGCCTCAGTCTTCCACATCCCCATACAAACTATGAGAAGCTCTGGCATCACCCCTGGCACTGCACCTCCTGGTGGACCTTGTTACACCTTACACCAGGGGTAGGCAAGATGCGGCCCGCCAAGCCATTCTATCCGGCCTGCGGGGCCCCTAAAAAATTTAGAAAATTAATATTTATCTGGCCTGGCTACCTGTCATGCAGCCCTCAATGGCTTGCCAAAACTCAGTAAGCAGCCCTCCGCCCTAAATAATTGCCTGCCCCTGCCTTACAGTGAGCCACACAAAGTCAGCTTGACTGGCTTGGTGCTAGCTTGGAGTTTAGAGCAGCCATACCTTCAACTTGGGCGCAACACTTTAATGAACCAGGAGCTGGGTTGGGGGGAGCAAGAAATACACCAGCCCTGGAGTGGTGTAGTTTTGAGGTGCATCAGGGGCATTTTTACACATGCTCCAGGAGCTTTAATTATGGAGCTCTGCTCATTAAAAGTACCTGTGCATCACATGTATCAGCATCCCCATGCTGAAAAAAATGGCTGCTGGGCGCTTTGAACTCAAGCTCATCAAATGTTTTCTTTCAAAACACCCCGCTGCCATCTTTTCAGCTCAGGGACACTGCTAACCGTGACACGGAAAGCTGCTGGAACCATGTCACTTTCCCTGCTCCAGCACAGAAGTAGGCTGCCTGCGCAGCTATAGGAGTGTTTTAAGGTGTCCACATGCGGGCATCTAAGGGCTAAGAGCTCCAGGAGGCACCCAAAATTACCCTGCAACACGGCCCCATTACCTCCAGAACCATTTCCCAGGCAGAGATGCCCACTGGGCCCCTCCATGTGAAGGCTGGGGGTGCACCTTGGAGACAAACAGACTCAAAGCTGCAACAGCCTGGGTAAGCAGGGGCTCTTGCACCTCCTGCCCCACCCTCCAGTGCAAAGAAACCAGGTCCCACCTCCCATTCTTGCAATGCCTGGGGCCACACCTGCCCAGCTAACCCGCACTCTTTCCCAAACCTGGCCAACGCCCAGCTTCGTTCCGAATAAGCACGGAGTGCCTCCAGCAAGGCAAGTTATGCAAGGGGCTGGGCCACTGGAATGCGGGGCGGGGCTGTGACGTAGGAGGGACTTGGCCCGCACAGGGCGCGGAGAGGGGAGGGACGCTCTCCTCCCGGCCGGACCTTACGTCACAAATAGAAGGCGTGGCCTGATTAACATAAAGCCGTCGCGCTTTGCCAGTCCATTTTTCACACAATGCGGCACTTTTCTCTCAGCGCATGCGCAGGGTGGGGTTTCCCTTTCCGCCAATAGCTGTGACGATTACTGAGGGAGGGGGAGGTTTCTCCAATCGAGCAGCGTCTTACTACCTGCGGGGGATAGCCCACTGCTTCCTTTTCCCAGCCGGCCTCTCTCAGAGGATGGCGGCTGCGGCCGGGCCCAGGCTGGGGGCGGAGGAACTGGGCCTGCTGGAGAAGTCTCTGGGGCTGGCGAAAGGGAACAAGTACGGCGCCCAGGGGGAGCGGAAGGTGAAGGGCGCGCGGGGAGGGCGCGAGCACCTATCGGGCCCCCGGCCGCATGCCCAACCGCCCCGGGGGGAGGGGGGAGCAACCGCGTCCTCCGTCGTCGCACAGCTGTACGGATATAGCTATAGACGTCTAGAGATCCGCCTCTGTCCACTTATACCTGTGTAGGGGGATGGAGGGCACCCGTCTATAAATACAGAAATAGATAGCTATACCTAGGCCTCTATACATAAGTGTCTACATAAGAGGGTACAGGGCACATTTATATAAATCCAGATGTAGATATCTAACTGTAGATGCCTATCTAGAGTTAGAGGGTGGAGGACGCATCTATATAAATATATGGAAGTAGAGATGGATATATCCATATATAAATAAGAGGGTGGGGGGGTACAGCTATGGAAATATAGAAATCCCTGTCAAGATATCTATATAAGACGGTAGAGGACACATCTGTATAAATAGAGGAAGAGATGGATATATCTATTCTAATATAATAAAAGCCTCTGTCTGTCTGTCTGTAACGCTTGGGGCCAGCTGCATATGCATCACTGAGAGGGCGTGTGCCGATTGGCTGTGAGGGCCCAGAGCCTTAGGACGGAGGGAGCTGCTATGTCATGCCACCCCACCCCCTAACAACAGCAGGCAGGGAGGTGGCGGGGGGGGGGGGGGGAGGGAGGGAGGATCGGGGGGGGGGGGGGGCACATGGCTGGAGGCAGAGCAGTGACACCATGGGATGCTGGGTGGTGGCACTCCTCCTCCCCTTTCATCCATGATAGGCAATTTGCTGATATAAATAAAAGAATGTAGAACTCAGCTATGTAAACACAGATCTAGATATATATAAAAAGGGGTGGAGGACACAACTATATAAGTATAGATGTAGAGATGGATATATCTATATATGAGGATGGAGGACACAGCTATATAAATATAGATAGAGATATAGATATACATCTATAGCTCTGTATTCTCATATATGTTCTCATGTTTGTGTATGTATATGCATGCACATGTGTGTATATTCACAGATTCTACAGGGATATTGTTAAAATCTAAGACACTTGAATTGGTTCCTAAAGTGCATGCAGCTCGGACCCGAGATGCAGGAGATGCTGCTTCTCGGAAAGCAGCAATGCATAAAACTGGTACACGATTTGGGGAGGCATAGCTGAAGGGAATTGTGTACGACTGTCAGAAAAGGGCAACAGCAGAAATAGATCTGCTGTATGAAAACCATAGTAGCAATAAGAAACTTGCCCCTAGACAAATATGCTTGCAGATACATTTCCTTCTCTCCAGCTATGTTGATCCTTCAATCAGACCTTTGAGGAGTTGATCATAACTGCATCCTGTGCTCGCACATATGCTTGACTGCCAAGATTTGTTCATCTATTAACCACCCCCAGAAATAGCATTTTCCCCCATGATATTAATATGGAAGACTGGCAACTTGGTTTTACAAGATTGTTTTGAGGGTTTGTTTAGATGTGTTTTATCTTGCTCTGCTTTCAGAGTGGGTTTTGCTAAACAGGAACAGTGTACTTTTTTGGAGTAAGAGGGTAATATCGAAGTAGGTATTGCACTTATAAACTTGCTCCTTAGTTTAATCAAGCCACAGAAGTCAGTGATACATTTTGTTTTTTTCTGTTTTCAAATCATTCCATTCTAAATAGATACCCGTGAGGTTTTTTTCTGCGTGTCCTTTGTAATTGATTATTTTTAAAACACACTTTCTTTCATTAATGTTCACCTCCTTAATCTTTCTCAAATGACAAAATTAAAAAGAAAGATACAGATACCAAATATGTGATTCAAAATACTTGCCTGTTACATTTGGCATAATTGCATTCATTTCAAGTTTTCTGGATATTGACTTGAATCAATTTTGAATGGCTGAAAAATGATGAAAGCAGTCACTGGTCAGCTTACTCTTATTGTGAAGTTAATCCTAATGTATGGTTGTATGCTCCCTTGCTCTTCAGTGTTGATTGCAACCTACATTTGTGCCCCATATGCTTATTTTTCTTAAGGAGATCTTAATTTTCCAAATATGTTATTGCTGAGTTTTGATATCTTTGATTAAACCTCCCATCTATTTTTATCTAAGGGCAAATGAACAAAAATTATTCTGGCAATTGAAATTGAATTTGGTGAAAATTTTCATATTTCAGAGTGTGAAACATTTAATTCTGTTCTTGGAGGTATGGCTGTATTCAGCAGCTATAAGCAGTAATATCCAGTAGAAATTTGTATGGCTATAGTGTACTCTGCTTAGTGCATAGCCCCGGGAGTAAAGAAAGCTAGGCACTTTTTCAAATGTAATGTAAATAATTGATGCTCCTAAGTATAAAGCCCTGCCAGTGCTTAGACATTAGTAGCCCTCGGTCAGTTTCTTGACTGCTGCTATAAGCTTTGAAAAGGAGGAGAGATAGCAGACATGAAATTGATTAGCTTAAGTCATTTTTAAGGTTTCTAATACAGCCTTTGACAATTGTGAACACTTTATTGCTACAGGTACGGTTTAAGGGTAGGTACAGACATTCAAAAAGCCTGAGGCGGAATTGATCTAAGTTGAATGGTTTTCTGTAACCAGTGTAGTTCAGATTGCTTAGAGCAGAACACACATTTGCCCTTTGGGTGGGAGGAGCAAGTCTTAGACTGGGTTCCACCATTTTTAAACTTGTCTATGTGTGCTGAACTTCTGTTATGGGTATAGACTGATTTCTGGTCACAAAGGCTGCTTGCAGCCATTAACAAAAAAACCCAGCGCTTTTCTTTAAACCTGATGCATTCCTGCACTGAGCCCCACGTGTGCCGAGAAGAGGCAGTGCTTTAGTTAGTTTGCGTGATGTCTGTAAAGATCGAGCGCTTTAGAGGGGGGATTTTGGCACTTTTCTCTAATAGCTAAAGCCAACCCAATCAGCTGAAAGTTCCCAAAAGCCCCGCTGAAGTGCCTGTTCTATAAAGACGTGACAGAGCCAGGTTGAAGTACTGTGCTGCTGCTTTTGGTAAACCATGTTCTTTTTTTGTTGTTTAAATGTCTGCAAGCAGCCTTATACCAGTAAAAGTGTAATATCTGTACCTGGCCTAAGGGAGTACTCTAGCATAGACTTTTGAAGTTAGTATGCATTTAACCCAAGTTCCAAAGTAGACAGTGGGGCTAAAAGATACCATTCATCCAGGTGTTTTATACATAATTTGGTTCTTTTGCTTCCAAGTGTTTGTTGAAATGTCACAGTGGCCATTTCCTACTGTTCAGGAATTTTGTTTATTTAGATTAATATTGTTTCATTGTGTATGCTATGTGTAAAAATGTTAGTTTAGGCATAGTGTGCATGTCCCCCTCCCCCCATTTTATAACATAAAAATAAGACTACATATTTATTGCTGTGCAGTGTTTCATACAGAACAGTTTTTTAAATAATTTGGAGCTTATACTTGCTTAAATTCAGAGCTTGTGAAAATTTCACCATAGTTCTTAAGTTTATGAATTGGTTTAACAAAAAGAATAGGAGCTGACTACTAGTTTTGTTCTGTTTAAAATACGTAATGAAAATGAAAATGAAAAGCCTGCATTATGTGATAAGTTCTTATGGGGAAGAATGGGTATGCAACAGCACAGTATACTTCCCTCCAGTGATACTATGTATTCTCAGCATTTGCTTTTGTATCTAAATGGCTTAAGGGGAATATTCAAGTACTTGATAGTTTTCTTGAATATTACTGGGAGTAGTTTATAAAAATGCACAATACATTTTTTTTTTTTTTTTACATTTTTCAATTTTTTTTGGAAATAGCTAATATAGATTACTTCTTTTTAGAAGTGAAGCAACATCCATGTTTGTTATGGAAAAATGGAATTAAGTTAAATATAATTACTTCCTAATTATGCTCAGGCTTTAACATGAAAACGTCTTAGACCCACCATGGTGTTTCAGTAAAATGTGCGGGGGGGAAAAAAGCACACAGTTTTGGAGGCAACTTTCGTATGCAGTATGAATTAGAGGTACAACAATACATTGGTCTGAATCAGGTAGGCACTGATAAAAGGAAAATTGACGTTATTGGCAATTGGCTTTTTTTGGTCGGTGTAGCCGATTATGTCACCGATAAATGGTGCATGTGTACATGCAAGCGCAGCATGTACAGGGCCAGGAATGCAGCCTGGCAGCTTGGAGATCAGAATCCAGCCAGTAAGTCTATGGTGGGGAAGTGGGGGTTGGGGGCAGATTAAAGCCCCTATGGTGAGGGAGGGAATGGGGCAGGCTCTGCCCAGCCGGAGTAGGGTGGGACATGGGATGGAGCTGTGGGCTGCTCAGCCAGGGAGGGAGGGGCGGCTCAGTGCCACTGCATGCACCCCCAGGTGAAGCATGGGGGTGTGTGTGTGTGTGTGTCCCCGGATTTGTGTGTGGGGCAGGGGTCAGCTCAGGGCCAAGGGCTGCAGCAGCCTCTTCCCAGTGGGGCAGTTGGACTGGGGCTATGCTTAGGGCAGGCGGGGGCTGAGTGGGCAGCAGCAGCACTGAGAGGGGGGCTCTGGGGTGGCTACAGAGAATTTTGGGGTGGATGTAGCCCACTCTGTAGCCCCCCCATCCCAGTTCTGCTGCCTGCCCACCCCAAGCGCAGCGCCGCTGCAGCCCCTGGCCCTGAGCCTGCAGTGGACAGCCTGCCCTTGCCCTCTGCACAAATCGGGTTGAGGGAGGCACACGCCCCCTTCCATGTCTGCCTGGGAGGGGCGGGGTTGGTGGCAGCATCTGGGAATTCCCACCCCTACCAAACAAGCCATCAGTAGGTCTGTCCCTTGCCCTGTCCTGGCTGGGCAGCCCCAGCCCCATTCCCTCCCTCACCATGGAGGCCTTGATCTACCTTTTCCCCCTGCCTCCCAGATTTACTGGCTGGATGCTGCTCTCTAAACTGCTGGGCTGCACGTTGGCTGTCATATCAGTATCTGCTGATATGGCTGGTTAATAATCGGCCATCAGCATCAACCAAAAAAATCTTTATCAGTGCACCCCTAGTATGAATGAAATATTCAGTGCAAAAGTAAGTGAAGTAAGTAAAGTGAGACATTGAACAATGGCACTAATTGTGCCTGACACCTGTGAAGTTATGAAAGCATGCAGCTGAATGATCTCCCAAAATATGACTGACAGTATTTAAAAAAAAACAACACATTTTTTTAATTGCCTTTTTAGGTATTGTTTCATAGTTGGTAGGGTCGGAAGGGACCTGAACAGATCATCAAGTGTGACCCCCTGCCATGGCAGGAAAGAGTACTGGGGTCAAATGACCCCAGCAAGGTATTCATCTAACCTCCTCTTAAAGACCCCCAGGGTAGTAGGAGCCAGCACCACTTTGCTTGGAAGTTGATTCCAGGTCCTAGCTGCCCTGATTGTGAAGTAGCGCCTCCTGATGTCTAGTCTGAATCTACCTGCTGCCAGCTTGTGACCTTTATTTCTAGTCACTCCTGGTAGTGCTCGGGGGAACAGGGACTCCCCCAATGCTTGCTGGTCCCCTCTGACTAGTTTGTAACAGGCCACTAGACCCCCCTCAGCCTTCTCTTGTGGAGGCTGAACAGGTTCAGGTCCTTTAGCCTCTCCTTGTAGGGCCTGCCCTGCTGCCCCATGATCATGCTGGTTGCCCTCCTCTGGACCCTCTCCATGCTATCCACATCCCTTCTGAAGTGCGGCGCCCAGAACTGGATGCAGTACACTTTTTTTGCACTTTTATCTAATAGCTGATTGAATCTGAAATATTGAATCAGCTATTAGATAAAAGTACCAAAAAGCCCTGCTGAACTGTGTGATATACACAGATGCTGTGGAGCTGGGTTGAACTAATGCACAGCCTCTTCCAGTAAAATGTATTTTTTGAAGGGAGTTTTCACGTCTGTCAATAGCCCTTGATTCAGGCTGGTCTGCTCCTGAGATCATTGTGGCTAGGTACAGACATTCAAAAAGCCCAAGGCAGAATCAGTTTAAGTTGCATGGTTTTCAGTAAGTGTCGTAGTTTAGATCGGTAGCAAACAAAATATATATCCTCCTTTGGTAGGACGGGTGCAAATCTTAGTTTGGGTTTCGCCATTTTTAAACCAGTCTGTGTGCTGAACTTCTGTTATGGGTATAGACTGGTTTCTGATCACTTATACTGGTAAAAGTATAATGTCAGTACCTGGCCTCTGTCTGCAAGGAGGAAGTGACACACCAAGCAGTTTGGGGTCTTAAGAGTCTCCCAACACATACCCTACCTTCTTGCTATCCTCAGTTTTTCCTTCGACTTTTATGTAGTCCTTTCTAACTAAAATATTTATCAGCACATATATATAGGTGTGGCCTTGTTGTGCTCCTTTGCCTTTCTTTTTTTGTTTGTTGCTTTTATCAATTGTCATTATACTGTAAATTCCCTTGAACAGAATCCATGTTTTATTTATAAAAATTTTAACATGTTATTGGAGACACTTGAGATAAGCTTCCCTTAGTTTTCACTGCCACTGACTGAAGTATATTTAGGCATCCCTTAACAGGGCAGACTACTCATAACAGTGTTTGCATCTTCTTTTCTTTCTAGTCTAGTGGAACAACATTTACTGTTGTTTGGTAACTGAAACAAGAGGTGGTTGAATAATTTGACAGGTATTCTTGTTTACAGGAGAAAATGATTATGCTTTATTTGAAGGGTTAAAAAAAACCACTAAGCTTAAAATTTAACATAAATATAAATTTAAAAAATCAGTGCCATTGAGTTGCAGCTTAATCTCAAGAATGGAAAATGGAGAGGTATAATACAGAATTCATCTTTCTAAAACTTGAAGCAATACATTTTGTAGTTGCTCTTGAAACAACTTATTTTCCATCACAATTTTAGTTATTGTACTTGCAGAACTTTAGGTGGTATGTTTTTTCTTGATTTGCATGGAAACAGAGAGCCTTGAGCTCACCAGCTGATCAGAGCTGGGTCTAGGGTCCCTGCTTTCATATGGCTCCTAAGCCCAGGAGGTGAATGCAGCTGCTGTTTGTTCTTCCCCTCCCTGCTGAATTCAGCTGCAGGGGAAAGAGGACAAATAGCAATGTCAGTGTTTACCCTTGGGGCTTCAACTTCACAAAAACAGACTCCACACAGACCCTTTGCTAAGAGCCTGCATGCGACACAGCCAAAGGCAGGGTCTCTCCGAATCCACTCTGCTTAACTGTAGTGCAAAACTGTTTTAACAACATTAGTCTCAACAGCACTAGCAAAGCTTTGTGGATGTGTTTTGTTAATTTAATTCTTGCTCAAAAAAATCTCTGGTATCCTATGTTGTTTCTGCAGTCTATGTATCTCCCACTTTAATATAATGTCATATTCAGCCATGTTTTAAACTCTTAGGTTTTTATAGCTGCCAAGCAATAATTGTTAATAAGCATTGAAAAAAAATAAGTGTTGTTTGCTTTTGATTATCTAGAAAGATTGGATATGTGTTTATTCTATGGTGCAAACATTAATTCTTACACTTAGAAATTTAAAATGAGTCAAAAGCTACCAAGTAAGATTTCTTAGAGATGCTAGTTCATTTTGTTAATCATGCTGATCTTGACATGGCTGGGTGGTATTGAATTAGAAATCTGTGTGTTCTCAATCTAAATGTAACTTGGAAAACAGCAATCTACAGGGATCTCATTATTTCAAATTGCTGAAAAGTTAGTTTCTGGTAAAATAACTGCAACTTAAATTATATTTGTCTTTTTTCCTAGACTCCAGTTCTTCAAACAAACAATGGACCCAGCCTAATAGGATTGACTACTATAGCCACCCATCTAGTTAAACAAGCTAAGAAAGAGCAGCTGCTTGGAAATACTGCAGAAGAGAAAGCTATAGTTCAGCAATGGTTAGAATATAGAGTTATTCAAGTCGATGGCCAGTCTAATAAAGAAGATACTAGAATAATTCTGAAGGTAAGGATAAGTTAATTGCTGTACCATTAAAATACTGAATTTTGAAGTCACTGGACATTTAACAACCCAAGCACAGCTTGTTTATGTGCACAAATATAATTTAGTAAAAAAACAAATGTTGAGGTGCTACAAAGTCACTTGCTATAGGGTTAAAGTAGGGATGGGCAAAATACAGCTTGCAGGCTGGATATTACTCACTGAGGGATTTGTACAGCATGTGACGTGTCCCTTGGTCCCATCCAGCCCAGGCATGGGGAGCAGTCCAGGGCATGGCACGTGCAGCTGGTCCTGCCGCCCATCAGATGCACAGCGGGGCTGGGGTGGCATGGCAGCAGGACTCCATTTCCTGGAAACAGTGGCTCCTGGCTGCTGCTGCTGGCCCCAGCCCTGCTGCACAGGCACCCTAAGCCATCCATCCTGGGGCAGGACCCATGCGGACAGAGCACTCAGCTGGGTGACTGGGATAGGGCCACAAGCGACTGTCACAGCATGAGGCAGGGGCTAAGCTCTGGTTTTGTGGACAAGGGCATGTGGACTGTGGCTCTGTCCTGGTCCTGCACTGTCAACATCCTGTGATCCTGAGGTTTCCATGGAGAAATGGTCAGGAGCCAGCAGGGAGGGTGTGCAGCATGGGGCCACCAGCTGTTGGGGAGTTTGTGCCCAGGGCCGGGATCTTGGGGTGGTGATAATATGGGGTCAGGGTAGAGCTGCCATCTGCTTTCTGCATGCCCCTGCTTGCAGAACCTGCAAGGGGTTTGTGGGAAGTGGATCATGGCTCTGCCCTGGGTCTCAGGCCTGTGCTGTCACTGCCCCACGATTCCACCCTGTGATCCTCGCTTCATTTGCCCATCCTGCTCCCGAACACTGCGCCCTGCCTGCCCAGGGGCCCATCCCACATAGGGAGCTTTGGTAAGCTGTTGCTTGTGGGGTGCTGACCCAGCCCTCGATTGCTCAGCAGAACGCCCTATGTAACCCATAGGCCCACATAATTGTCCATCCCTGGGTTAAAGGTTTGCTTTATGTACTACTTGGAAGAGTTTAATGTCAAAGAATGTAACAGAGAATATAATTGCTTGTAATACCCAGGAAATACTGGGTTTTTCAGTCCTCTAACTCTGCAAAGAAAATATTTCATTGCACTTGTAGACTTTTTTTGAAGTCCCAGCGTGCATAGACACTGTTGTGCTACACTTTTCCAAGATGACATTTGTAGTCTACGGCACTGAGAACCCCTCTGCTTTGTTAACAGTATGGGACATATTCCAACCTACATACTGCAGGTGCTGAGACAAGTTAATAAAATACACTTGAATGTGAGATGTTGCTGAGTGAAATCACTGATGGGGAAAATGTTGTAGAACTCCCATCTTCGTATTCACAAACTAAAATTCCAGCTTTTCTAATTTAATATGATTTTCTCACTCTGAGACTCCAAAATTGCTTTCCGGTCTCTTCCGAGGGGCTTGTTGAGAGGGGAAAAGTAACCCTTCAGTATCACTCGCTTGGCTTGGATGCTAACAAGTAGCAGGGAAACTAAAAACTATTATCTACATCACTTTTCCTTGTTCCTTGAACAAATCATCAAAATACCAGAAACATTTACTTTACTGTCATGGTGGGGTAAGATTGATACGGCGAAGTACTGGGGAAATAAACTAGAATATGGATTAGTTTGAAATAGGAGGAATCCTACATGTGTACACAATGTACATGTTTTGCAGCACCTTTTTTAAATATGTTCTTAATACTGTAATCATAGCTGTAGTCGCTGATCCGGGAGCTGGGCAAAGCAGGTGTAGCCCCCAGCTTGGGCTGTGCCAGGAGTAAACAGTGAGCTCTGAGCTCACTACTTGATCAGGGCTGGATCTGGTTAGATTCTCTGCTTTCACATGGCTTCTGAGCCCAGCAGTTGAATGTTGCTGCTGTTTGTTCTTCCCCCTCCCTGCTGAATTCAGCTGCAGTGGAAAGGAGCAGTGGCAGTGTTCACTCCAAAAACCTCACAAAAACCAGCTCCATACATACCCTGTGCTAGCCACATGCAACACAGCCAAAGGCAGCGTTGGGCCTCACTGCAACCATCCCTCTGGATCCACTCCTACTTAGCTGTATTGTAATTTTTTAGACAAGTCTCAGCAACACTAGCAAAGCTTTGTGGGTATATTATGTTAGTTTAATTCTTGCTCAAAAAATCTCTGGCATCCCATGTTGTTTTTGCAGTCCACAAATCTCCCACTTAAATTTAATCTGACAATACCTGAATGCATATCTGCTTTTAGTTTTGTTGCTGTTTTGGAGCGTACATGAAAGAACTGATATTCACTGGCCATAAATGCATCTGTTGTGTGGGGGGTATAACTGCTAATACTTGGATGTCTATGTTCTGGTTTGTGTCTGCAAACGAAGTGATTAAGGATCTGAATTCTGAGTGAAAACATAGACCAGTGTTATAATCTGGCTGCAGCATGGATACCTTTCTCATCACAGTTTTAACACATTAATCAGAATATTGAAATACAAAGGGAGAACTTAAATATACAATTGCCAAACAAGATCAAAACACATGAAAGGACAGTTGATGGTAGAGGTCAGGGGTGGTTGCAGCGCTTACTTTAAGCAACAACAGTGTACAGTCATCGCTTTCCTAAAGTTTGTTTCTGTCACTTGAAGCATGGCCAGAGTTCATCCTGACATAGTATTGAAGCAGAAATACTCTAATAGAGTAATTTATTAGTATAGCAGCTGCTATTCTTTTTGTCACTGAGTTAATAGTTGAGAGCAAGAAACTGCTTTAACACTGAGATAGATAAGTATCTTGTGCCAAAAGAGAGCATGGGAAAAACTACAGTAGGCAAACAAGTATGGAATTTTAGTTTTACAATGTATCAGAAACACACAGTGCCAGTCCTGGGACAGCTGCAGCCTAGAGCCATCATTTAAATCAGCTCTGTGTTGCATGTGCCAAAACAGCAAACACCTCTGCTATAAAATATAAGTTCTCAAGTTGGTTCTTCAGTAATATGCAACAATTCTGGAAAAATCTCATTAGCAAAACTGTTGGTGCTTGGTAATATGTTCAACAGCAAAAAACCCAACTTGTTGTCTAGGTCTTGAGAACAAAATGTATAAAATACCTGAACTGATCTTTTTGATGTATTGAATTATGCTGCTATATAGCATCAAAACCAATCTTTAAAGCAGTATTTTTCAGCCTTGTTAGACTCAAGGCACCACTTAGAAATTATCAGCTTTTAGTGTTCATTCTTTTCTTGGCTACAGAAAAATAATAGAACAATTATGTTGCAAAGACCTCAGACCAGAACAGGTCAGAATTTTTTTTTAAACTGTGGATTTCTGTTTGAAATTTCTGACTATCTTGTGAATCAGATGGAAGTGTTTGCATACCAAATGCCTTGTAGTACCCTGGTGGAGAATCACTGCTACAAAGAATTTTTTCTGTATCAACAAGTCTTCAAAACTTTTCTTAGCAAGGACCATATATATCACTGAGAGAATGAATGGTAGATAATCTTCGCATCCATTCGTGAGGAACCAATGGGCATAAGGAACACATACAGGCAACCCCTGCTTAACGCTGTTTCACTTAGTGCTATTTTGCTATAACACTCATTTTAAATTTATACCTCATTTCACTTAGCGCTCAGCGAGTTTCGTTACAAAACTCGCAGTTGCTATTTTGGGTCATCAAATCCTTTCAGTTTCACTTAATACTCATTTTTTCAGAAACCAATTAAGAGCGCTAAGCAGGGGTTGCCTGTACGTTTTCATCCTGTGACATGCTAGAGATCCACCGTTTCGGAGCAGACTCTATTAATTGAGTCTGCTCCACCCGTATGCTGATGCGAACTGTACTGCACCCCGTGCAGTTGTATAAGCGGCTAAATGTGTGTCAGCATGCAGAAAATGGTAGCAGGGCGCTTTTAAAGTAAAGAGCTTCTGACGTGTTTTAGTTCAAAAGCGTGCCAGCACCATTTTCTCTGGACTAACACACATTTTGTCACTTACACTACTACGTGTACTGCAGCTCCTTATGCATGTGTACAAGTGCCCAGTATTCTTACAGCAGTTACATTCACTTGCCTATATGGATGATTAAAAGCCTGTTTCTCTTTATCTAAGCTTGTAAGAATTTTTTGTCCTGGGCATAACTGTTCAGAATCTCCTCTTGCTTTTCATTTGATTATTTCTGCCCAAACTTCTGTTCCTGTCTGTCTGTGTCTCTGTCTGTCTCTCTGGCATGTGTTTCTCTGCTGTCCAGTCCTTTCCTGGCCATCTCTTATGTGCCTTTTTTCTTGTAGTGATTATTTGTATGGGTTACACTCTTGGTGAGCGTGTACAGCTTTTAGACCTTGTAAGAAACATTCATCTTTGTATCCACCCTGATGGGCCTGAGCTCAACTTTATAAAATACAGTTTTGGCCCTACTGGACTCTTGGGGGAATGTAGCCAGAGTTAAGTTTACATTTCCACCTTGACAGGATGACATGGGCCTCTGCAAGAGGGGGTCAGTATCTCAGCCTGCAGCTTAATTGTCAGAAAATAGAAGATCTGTAGAAAATAGAACATAAATTAATTCCAATGCAATGTCTTTCCCTTACAGTGGGCGCAGGACTTCTGCTTGCTAGTTTGTTGGAAGATTTTAGGAATTTCCCTTGATATTGCATTGTAAAAAGTTATAGAAATTACTGGACATTCTGCGATTCGTGTCTGAGGTTTTCCATGCCTACTTGTTAGTGTATGTTGGAATGGGCTTCCATGTTTAAAGAAGCAAATAGAAGGTATCAAGTTCCCCTGAAAGTTTTGAATATTTTGCACTTATCCAGTCTTGTGGTCACTAGTAACAGTGGTGCACCATCAATTCAGAGGTTTTAAAAATGACATTAAGTGAGAAAACTTCTCTGGGTAGGTCTAACTAATTCTCCTATTTTGCTGGATATGGTTTGTTGTATATATAATGATGATGCCATGTTGTTTTTATACCCGTCACGGCGGGGTCCTCTAGGAGGGCCGTGATCTCCTCAAAGTCCCTCACTCCGTGTCAAGGCCGGCCCAAGGCACCCTCTTAATCTCGCCCGCCACGTCTTTGATGTTTGTATATAGTTGGGAGGCTGCCTACGACTCCCTGGGCATGGCTACTCAGGACCTCTGTCCCTGTGTGTTCCTGGACCCCCCTGGGGTTCTCCTGGTGTAATGGGTGCTCCCCAGGCACCCTAGCCTCATGGGCTATGCGTGGCTCCTACCAACCCCTAATACCATGCCCCAAGCCTCACTGATGGGATAGACGTTGTCCGGTCACAGTACACGCCCGCTTCCTTGGGTCCTCTCCTGTAATCTAGCACACTCTTGGGCCTTCTCCGTATGTCTCTCTACTAGTGCCCCTTCCTGGGCTCTCCCTAATACAGTGCCCCTCACCGGGACTCTTGAGACCCACTCTGGGCCTTCTCTAAAAGTGTGGTCCCACTCAGGGACCCTTTAGCGGGTCTCCGGTCCTTTAGGCCAACCGCACGGCTACCCTGTCTGATCCCGGCTCACCGCACTGCTATCCCCTTTCTCCGGGGACAACCGCAGCACCCTGCCTCTGCTTGAGGGCTGTTGCTGCACTAGCCTACGGCCGTGCTCGCTACGCCCGTCTTGGGCTTCTCAATATGGCGCTCCCCCTCTTCGGGGCTTGCTGTGCCCACCTTGGGCTTCTCAATAGTCCCCCCCCACCTTTCTCGGGGACTCATTGGGCCCATGCTGGGCTCCTTTAAAGTGCACTCCCCCTTCCTGGGGCTCGCCACGTCTACGCTAGGGCTTCCTAGCAGTGCCCCCTTCTGGGGCTCGTTATGCCCACACTGGGGCCTCACAAAGCCGCCCCTCTCCGGGGCTGGGGTCTACGTACCCCGCACACAACCTGGGGTCTCTGTTCCCCGCCCGCAACCCACTGGTTGAGCTCCTCGTCACCAGTCACGCCTTCACTGGCGCGCAAGCTGCGCCTTCACTGGCGCTGGGGTCCCCATACCACTGGGGTTCCCCCTAAGAGTACTGTGCCCCCACTCAGGCACTGGGGCCCCACCCCTCTGGGGTCCCTATGAGGCCTCCTACAGCCTCACCCAAACCTCCGGTGTAATAACAGAGCCAAACATAACCTCAAGCCCCCTGGCTATAACTTAAACACAAAGCCTCCTGGCTAAACCATAGTGCTCAATCCTCTCAGGGCTATCCTGAGCTGTACTTGCAAATCAGGCTTCTTCCCATATCTTGGCTGAGGGAGCTCCTGCCTCTCCGGCTGCTAGCAGGGAAATGCCAGCCTGCCCTCAGCCCTGGGCTTTATGAGGGCCAGGCCCTGCCCCCTTCTGGCCAGCTGATTCTTATTAGTTGCCCCGGCAACTCGCAGCTGTGCTCATTAGGCTCTGCTAGGGCTCTCTCCCTGGTGGTTTCTCCTCTCTAGGAGCAGGCACTGAGGTGCCCTGCGACAATACCCTTCAGTGAATACCTTCTGCTTGTTGAAAGTGAGGAAATCTCCTAAACCCTGAAGTCTCTACCCTCTCCCTTGGGAATCGTCCTTTTTCATAGATTTCATAGACATTAGGGCTGGAAGGGACCTCGGAAGATCATCGAGTCCAGCCCCCCGCCCAAAGGGCAGGACGTCAGCTGGGGTCATAGGATCCCAGCAAGATAAGCATCCAGTTTCATCTTGAAGGTGTTCAATGAAGGCGCTTGAACAACCTCCGGCGGCAGGCTGTTCCAGACCTTGGGGGCTCGGACAGTAAAGAAATTCTTCCTTATGTCCAGCCTGAAACGATCTTGTAGTAGTTTGTGACCATTCGTCCTCGTCATCCCTTGGGGCGCTCTGGTGAACAAACGTTCCCCCAGATACTGGTGATCACCCCTGATAAACTTGTAGGTGGCCATCAGATCACCCCTGAGCCTGCGCTTTTCCAGGCTAAAGAGCCCCAGGGCTCTCAGCCTGTCATCGTAGGGTCTGCTTCCCTGACCCCTGATCATGCGCGTGGCTCTTCTCTGGACTCTCTCAAGCTTCTCCACATCCTTTTTGAATTGTGGAGCCCAAAACTGGACGCAGTACTCCAGCTGCGGCCTCACTAAGGCCGAGTACAGGGGGAGAATGACGTCCCGGGATTTGCTTGAGAAGCATCTATGGATGCAAGCCAGCGTTTTGGTCGCTTTACTAGCCGCAGCATCGCATTGCAGGCTCATGTTCATCTTGTGGTCAATGATGACCCCCAAGTCTCTTTCTTGCATAGTGCTAACCAACATAGCACTGCCGAGCCTATAAGGATGCTGCGGGTTTTTCTTCCCAAGGTGGAGAACCTTGCATTTATCGGCATTGAACACCATCAGATTTTCATCCGCCCACTTGCTGAGCCTGTCCAGGTCAGCCTGGATCACCCGCCTGTCTTCTGGCGTGGATGCTTTGCCCCAAAGTTTGGTGTCATCGGCGAACTTGGCCAGTCCGCTTCTGACTCCAGTGTCCACATCGTTAATGAAGATGTTGAACAGTATGGGTCCAAGGACAGAGCCCTGGGGGACCCCACTGGTCACAGGACACCACGATGAGTGACTTCCATCAATTACTACCCTCTGGGTCCGACCCCGGAGCCAATTTTCCAGCCAGTGGATCGTGGGGGACCCAAGGCGACAATTGGCCAGTTTCTCCAAGAGACGATCATGGGACACCAGATCGAAGGCTTTTTTGAAGTCAAGATATATGACATCAATCTCATCTCCCTTGTCCAGGTGATAGGTCACCTGGTCGTAGAAGGAAATGAGATTGGTCAAGCAAGACCTACCCGCAACAAACCCGTGCTGGCTATCCCTTAAGATGTTGGCGTCGGCCAGTCCATTAAGGATGGCCTCCTTAATAAACTTTTCTAAGATCTTCCCCGGGATAGAAGTCAGGCTGATGGGCCTATAGTTAGCCGGATCCACTTTCCTCCCTTTCTTGAAGATAGGCACCACGTTGGCCTTCTTCCAGTCTTCGGGCACTACACCAGAGTGCCAAGAGTTTTCAAAGATCCGCGCTAGAGGCTGGGCTATGATGCTCGCCAGCTCCTTGAGTACCCTGGGGTGAAGATTGTCAGGGCCGGCTGACTTGAAGGTATCCAGCTTCTCAAGATGTTCCTTCACAAAGTCAGCATTAATGGAGGGCAGGGGATCACCCTCACCCGGACTTCCCGGCCCCGTAGCAGGCACGGGCGTCCCATGGGGCTGATGAAAGACCGACGCAAAGTACCTATTTAATAGGTTGGCTTTTTCCTGGGCGTCAGTTGTCAGTTGCCCCATCTGGTTCAGCAGGGGTCCAACGTTGCCCCTGCTTTTCCTCCGGCTCCCCACATATCTGAAAAAGGACTTTTTATTGTCCTTGATGCTCAAAGCTAGCTGGAGTTCAGTTGCAGCCTTGGCTTTCCTGGTCTGCTCCCTACAGGACCGGACCAGTGCAGAATAATCCTCCTTGGAGGTGACTCCCATCCTCCATCCTTTGTAGGCCTTTCTTTTTAGCCTCAGGAGGTCTGCTAGGTCCCTGGAGAGCCAGGGGGGCTGCTGTGCCCTCTTGCTGCCTTTCCTCCGAGATGGAATAGACTTAGTTTGTGCATTGAGGATCGCTCCCTTGAGGAGCAACCGCTCTTCTTGAACTCCCCTCTCCCTGCGGTCACAGTCCCTTAGGGCCTCACTGACAAGCCTCCTGAGCTTGTCAAAGTCAGCTTTCCTGAAGTCAAGGACTTGCGTGTTGCTGACCGACTTGCCAGCTTTTCGGCAGATGGTGAAGGTGATCAGCTCGTGGTCGCTGTCACCCAGCTTCCCATCGATCACTAGGTCGCCGACTAGGTCCTCCCCAGTAGCCAGCACCAGGTCGAGCAGCGCTTTGCCTCTCGTTGGCCCATAGACTTCTTGAGTCAGGTAGAAGTCATCCATGCACGAGAGGAAGCTCTGCGACCGCTCAGATTTTGCTGAGCGATTCTCCCATGAGATGTCTGGGTAATTGAAGTCACCCATGACAACCATGGTCCTGGAGCAAGCTGCCTCAGCCAGTTCCTGGGCAAACTCCTGGTCTAGCTCAGGACTTTGGGTGGGAGGTCTGTAATAGACTCCCACCATTGTGTCCCCTGTGCCGTGTTCCCCACAGATTTTAACCCAGAGGGTCTCCAGCCATCCACCCTGGTCACCAATATTGGCTTGCAGGGACGCGTAGCTTTCCTTAACATAAAGAGCTACACCCCCGCCCTTTCGTTGACTGAGACACTCTACTCACTGTCCTGGAATTTTTAAGCAAGGATTATTCTGTCCAATTTCAGTGACTTTTCTCCCTTCTAAAGTTCAGAGCAATGCAAGAGGTGCCAGGTGAATTTAGGGGAAAGGAGAAACTTTTAGTTGCCAGCTATAGAATCTATAGACCGTCACTCAACAATTACATATTTTACAATAACTGGTTCTCAAAGATGCATTATCTACAGAGATTCCCCAACCCACTGTCATTACCTGCTACCATGAGTCCAGCTATTCTAGGATTCTGCAGTGACAAAGAAGCCAAGGAGCAATTGGGCCTCTTTTCCCATTATACCCTTGGTAGGAGAATGCCTGAAAACACTTTATTTCTCAAGATAAAAAATAATAATAATTTAGAGGATGTTTAAAAATCATAGGAATTTGATTTCTTCTATTTGCTTCTTAAAACATAGTTGCCACAAGCCTTCAGCCCGTTTCAACAACTTGTTATAAGTAGCCAAGGCAAACATTACAGACGTGGAGTGCAAAATGTCTAGTAATTTCTAGAACTACTTTTGCACTGTCTTCATGGGGATCTGAAGGATCTACAATGCAGTATCAAAAGAAAACTTAAAGTTTTCCAACAGACTAGCAAACAGAAGTTTTGTCCCTGTGCGGGCCGGGCCCCGAGCCCGCCCTTGTTGCCATGTGCAGCGATGATTCCGATCCCATTCTGGCCGCCATGGACAAGCCGGGGGCGAACCGAGGTCATACCGGACCCGTCTCCGGTGCACGCGGGCTATGGCCGTCAGCCCGGACACGCAGGGTGGGAGAAACCGCGGGATGGTCTTGTGCACGCGAGTTAGAATTAGTCACGGAGGCGTAACAGTTGATTGAAAAGATTGTTTACTTACACCCAAAGATGGTATCGGTGTAGGCTGGATAAGTTTCCAGGCACAGTTCCCACTTGAACCCTCGTTGGAGGACTCTGACAAAACGATTGCTCCCATGGAGTTTGCTAGGCTCCGCGGGTCCGGTCAAGTTGAATTCGAGAAGTTTCCCCGGAGCTATTCAGGCTCCGCGGGTCTGATAAGTTTTCCCCAGAGTTTGCTAGGCTCTGCGGGGTCCGAAATTATAGGAAAGGGATACGTCTAGGATTGCACTTGGCGACGGGGAGAGGCGAGAAGCGAAAGCTCTGTAGGCTCGGCTCTGTTGCCTCTCTCTGCCTGCTTAGGGGAGGCGCGCCGGGTCCACGAGGGTCCACAGCGCTTGGAGATCTTCACACAGAATATCTCTCTCTCCTCCCTCCTCCAGCTTGGGCGGAAACTACCCAAGCCTTATGTACGGCTAGCAAGCCAATCGCTAGCCGCCACGTGTGCCTAAATTAGAAGTCGGCCAATAACAGGGCGTGGACTCTAATACAAATGGCGGGAACTTCTTTGCGGTGAGCATCACTACGATGCAAAAGGAATCCGCACTGGAAAGAAGCTGTAATTTGGCGGGAAATCCCCCGTTGCACCAGAGCTCTCTCTAGCAGCAGAGAGCTCTACCGTGCAAAGAAAGCGACAAAAATGGCGGGAAATAATTTAGCGGTGCCGAAGCACACGCACAAACAAAAAATCACAACTTTGGGTTGTGACAGTCCCTGTTATCCGTCCATTAATTTATTTTCCTTGAGGAATTCTTTAATCTGTGGTGTATTTAAAACTTGTCTAGGTTAAATCCAGGTTCTTGCCCTTTTTTAAGTTTTGGATCAGTTCTATGATTCTTGAAGCTAATGTTGAGTCGTGTGTGAGAGAGAGAGAGAACCTGGGCACAACCAGGGTTAAATCACGAGGTTCCCCTGGGAGAATAAATGTCTGTATATGTTGACAACATAGTCTGACAATGGGCCATCTGGGTTTGCCAGTCAGGGCTACCCTATGCACTACTGTCATCTATTGCCAGGCATGCTCTGTGCAAAGGGCCCTCACCTGGCTGCACTGTCAGCACTGCAAGCTGTCCACTCATCAGGTCCTCAGCATTTAAATGTCTACCTGCAGCTCTGGGTAAGTTTTTTTCTACCACAAGAGCAAACCTGGGAGAATTCTTCCGGATTATTTGAATGTGTGTACGCAACCTTTATTTCCTGTTTCGGGCAGCTTAAACATTAGTTAGCATGTAAATAGAAATTGAAGGGTAGCCTCAGAAGATGGTAGTAACTAACTAGCACTAAAGTATTTTTGAATAGTGTTTTTTCATACAGTAAAGACTGGTCACATGAACAGGTAAAGTAAATGCAGTAAGGAAGTAATTGTATCTTTAGGAATACACTCAAGTGCCTGATCTCAGTAACTTGAGTATGTCTACAATGGCTTTAATGTCAGATTGTATTCCTGCTTTTGGAGGCTCAAAAGCTTGAGTAAAGGTGCATACAAGAATAAGAAAATTGTATGAAGCAGTTTAATATATTCATGAGACTTATGTAAAGTATTTCCAAATACCCATCCCCAGAAGTGGGAGCTCTGAGACTCTTGAAGAGGCGATACATGTTAAGAGACAGGCCATGTTGCTCAGTGGAGTACACTATTTTGGTACTAGAAGGTTGTAACGGAGATCCTGGGGCGCTCTCTTCCTTTAGGGAAGAAGCAGCCCAGCAATGGAGAACTGCGGGGCAGGCAAGGCACAGCAGCTGCAGGTCACTTTTGGTAGTGGGGCAATTAGGCCAATTAGCAGGCACCTGCAGGTAGCCCAGGGACTCTACTGACAGGAAGGGGACAGGGCTCTGGAACAATATAAGCCTGAGGCTTAGGCTAGCAAGCTAGTCTCTCCCTGGCAGCCACAAGGTGAAGAGCTCCTGGCAAATGGGCTCCTGAAGGGACTGTGGTGCTGCATGTGGATCCCTGGTGAGGCTCAGGGAGCTCACAAGGATAGCCCAGGGTGGGGAGGCTATCCTAGTTGAGAGGTCAGGGAAAGTTTTCCCTCTTAAAGGGGCAGATGGCTGCTTCTCCTTTTGGTGTTTGTTATAGCTCAGGGGCTTAGTGTTTGTGTTGGTCATACTGGTGGCTTGGGTTGGGACAGTAAGGGGCAGTATACAGAGGTCCTATTAGTACCTGAGGGGCACACAATTGCCTTGAGCCCTGCCATACTACCCAAGTGAGTACAGAGCCCAGAACAAGGCAGAGCAGAAGACCACAAAGCCACACAGGGGTGTGGTGCCTGAAAAGGCTGGACCAGAGCTGGTGCCTCAAAGCCAAGTCCAATAGCTAAGGTAGACCAGCAGGCCATGGGAGAGGCCCTGTTCCCCTGAGCAGTACCAGGAGTAACAAGGAATAACGGCCATAAGTTGATGGAGAGTAGATTCAGGCTAGACATCAGGAGGCACTACTTCACAGTCAGGGCAGCTAGGATCTGAAACCAACTTCCAAGGGAAGTGGTGCTTGCTTCTACCCTGGGGGTCTTCAAAAGGAGGCTTGATGGTCACCTAGCTGGGGTTGTTTGACCCCAGCATCCTTTCCTGCCATGGCAGGGGGTCGGACTTCATGATCTGCTCAGTTCCCTTCCGACCCTACCAACTATGAAACTGGGGGGCCAACCCCAGAAACATGGTTCTGGTATGTAGGAGGAAGGATGTGGTGCCAGGCCGAGGACCTGATCTGGACTGCAAACAGGCTATGGGCCATCCCCTCATGTGGCCCGCAAGGCCAAAAAGTTGAGCACCACTAATCTAGATACTTGGATGGTTACATACAATCAGTTTGCAGTGCCAACAGATTGAAACACTCAGAATGAGGTGTCATATGTGGCAGTCAGTATTTCTATGAAGAACAGCCCCAAAAAAGCCTGAAAGAAAGAGTTAAGAAAGGGGAAGCTGTCCATTTAGGAGCATATATTCTTTTTGCCAATCACCTTAGGGCTTGAGGAAGATTTCAGTTCAATACCATTATCACTTCATCACTGGTGCTAGAAATTTCAACCAAGAAGTTACTGTCCCAGTTGCTACTGGAGTGTCCTTATCTGTGGAAAGCCTTATTGCATGGTTATGATGCAGGAAATTAACTTAGCACTCACAAAGTAGGTAGAATGGAATCTTTGTGCTATTCTTTCAAGAATAGGAATAGCTGATAAATGATATACTCGGAAACAGAATGGCAAAAATTTCCCTAAGAATAATTAATGTTGAACAAGTTCTGTGTGTTGAATTAATCTCTCTTGACTTTCTAAGCTTTATTACTTTTCAGGTCTAAATAGCTCAACTTGTCCATCCTAAACTCTTTTTTTGAAAATGGGATTTTTTTTAAACTTAGTTTGCTAAATAACACATGTTAACAATAATTTATTTAATATAAACAAGTAGCAAACTTATTTTACCCACCCTGAACATATAAGCAGTCCTATGTATGTAAGAATGCTAGTTTGCCCAAACTAAATGTCTGCCTTTCAGAAAGTAGCAAAACCAGAAAATGTATTGCTTATTAACATATGTTGTCAAAGTGTTGATGGTTTTTTGTTCACTGAAGAATAAGTAAAAACATATATATAAAATACTATAATTGATGGTGTATAACACCTATTATGTGCAATAGAGACCCGGGGAAAAATAGTGGAAGGGAGGCAGAACTAAAACTGTATTTAGTGGTTACTTCTGATTGCAGTGTTGACTCCCCAGGGAGTTTTGTTATGCCTGTATGGCTCCATTTAGTAAGTCAAATATGATTAATAAGATAAAAAATTTTGGAGCCCCTTAAGTCTTGGAGGTCGGGTGAAGTCCCAGATGATCAGGTCTGCAGATTGGCTCCATACCCTGGATCCAGTACGTACGGCTGGGCTGGCACTGGCACCACACTCAGCACAAGCCCTGACCCAGCCCCACACACTGAATGAAACATAAAGGTCTAGTCCAAGACCCACGGTCAACACCGCAGCCAGGATAAGGCTCTGCAGGTTGTAGGTCCCTACCTTGAAATTAACCTGTGTAGGGGCCAACACTTCCATTTATAGGGAAAAATCAAGTAAAGAGGTTATTGTGTGAACAGCAAGTTGGTATAACTAAGTTAGTTGCCATATTCTTTGTATTGAGGTCAGATGGTTTGTAAATTCTCTCTCTTAATAATTTTTTGATTTTCTGTGCCATGTATATTTGAGACAAAAAGGGATTAGGGAGCAACAGTAGGGACCAACTAGACTAGAGTCTAGTTTCTAATTGTACGTTTGATTATCCACTGTTTTCCCCTGCCCCAGATTTCTTTAATGAAGCTAGTCCCCCTTGAGATGCTATGTACCCAGCTCATCCCATGGTAGAATTTTTGGGGGGAGACTTGAAAAACATCAAAAAAGGATTTGTGAGTTTTTTTACTTAAAACTTTCCACAAGCCAAACTTTGTGGTGTTGGCCTTAAGAAGCAGCTTCATATTTTTGGTGGGATGTCTATTCTAGGTATTTTCTTACATACCCCCCCCCCCCCCCCCCCCCCACACACACACACACACACACACACACACACACACATTGATTTTTGGGAAGGTTGAATGAAGAGAGAAATATTTTTCCAGACTTACAGAGCATACAGCAGACACAGAGCCTAATCTTCAGTTTATTCTCCCTACCTTTCCTGCTCAAACAAAAGCTGTAACTGTAGCTGCAGCTGTCTGTGGGTCTATGATTTTGAACAGAGGTAAAAATAGTCTTGGGGCTGTGAAATAGGAGAGAAACCAGGTATAGCTAGTAGACCAGGGCAGGCAGTTATTTCAAGCAGAGGGCCACTTACCAAGTTTTGGCAAGCCATCAAGGGCCACATGGGTAGCCCCGCCCCTTGACAGGTGCCCCGCCCCCTGGTTGCCATCTTGTGACCAGAAGTTCCGCCCCTTAACCCCTAATCTTTGCCACCAGAAGTCCCTCCCTTTGCCCCCTGTTCGCTGGCACTTCTGTGCAGTAACATCGTAGATGTGCCCATTGAGCAGTAAGACTGAGCTGTGTTATCTGTTCTTGGAATATGGAGACCTAAATGGGTCAGCAAGGCTCTTACCAGAGTAGCATTGTATACAAGAGATGAATGTAAGGAGATGCAGAAAAATAGAGCCCTTTATCTGAATTATGGTTTGAGTACTTAAAACTCTATAAAAAGGCACTCAAAGTGTACAGTAATGTGGATATAAAACTAGTTTTCATTGAATATGTTTCCTCATTTGTTGTTAACTACTCTGAAATTCTACCTCGGTATGCCTCCTCTAGCACCCACTCTTTTGAATGCTTCTTATATTCAATTACAGTCTTTTAGAGAGGAACCCACTTTGAACTTCATAAAATGTTTGAGCACAACTTTCTGCCTGTGAGATACATATATCAACCCATTTTAAAATGTGAATACCTTTCTGTCTGAAAACCTATTTTTGTGGAGTCTAGCTAATACCCAAAACCACCACCCCCTGAAACCACCCTTTTAGACTTCTTTACAAGATAAAATAAAACTAAATGTTAGTCTAGGAATGAATACACTATATGCTTTAACTATTCACAGACATATTCAGATTTTCTTATTTACAGTATAATTTTGTATATAAAAATGATAGGCTAAATGCTTTGAAACATTTTAATATTGTCTGTTAGGAAATATTGCAGACTTTGGTTTGAAATAAATTGACTATTTGATTTATTAAAGGTGATAAATTGACTTCAAAGGACGTTTTCAAGTACTGCAAGTCTTAGCAGTATGTAACTTGTGTCACTGTTTTCCTGGACGCTAGCATTATATTGCCTTTGTAATGGTTATTTTATTTTATTTTAGGATCTTAACTCATACCTGGAAGACAAAGTCTACCTTGCAGGAAACAACTTTACCTTAGCAGATATTTTAATGTATTATGGACTACATCACATCATGGTAAGTAATATTTTTTTTCTGTTTATAACAGCTATTGCTTATGTATTTAAAGAATAGACATTTTCATGCTTTAGTAGTTGCAAAGGAAAACAAAATATATATTTTTTACAAATGTTAATTATAGTATAGAAAATGCGCAGATTCACGGAAATGCTTTATATGTAATTTTTTTGTAAAAGATTTGATTCTTATTTAAAGTAATATTTAGCTACAGATCTGTCAAAAAGGAATAATGAATGTAGTAGTATAGGGTAATATTGCTTACGAAGAGCAAAATCCAGAGATCTAGCACAGACTGACTGAAACAGAGGCATGGCAGAGGGAAGAGCAAGTCTAGAGTTCTTGTGTAGGTCAGGTTATGTTATATGTTTAGCAGCGCTACATTAAGACAAGTTGCAATGCATTTTGGAATCCTAAAGCATAATTTTAAGGGGTTTTAATTTGCTGGCAAAAAATGTGATGGGAGTAGTCACACATGTCAAGTATCGTATTTACTTGATTATAAGCTGAAGTCCTTGGCCTCATCTTTAACCCCCACCCCCATTCAGCATGGAGAGAATCAAGCGTTAGTGAGAGGGCCACGTGAGGCCACCAAGCACATGGCCAGTCAACAGAGGGTGCCCAGGCTCCCTTCAGACTTACGGTTCCTGGCCAGCTGGTGAAGGGTCACTCCAAGCTGCCGCCTGCCAGTGTATGCCAAGTTGCTTCAACAGCCTCTGGCCAGAAACCCCACACACAGCTTGAAATAACCTGGTAGATGCTGGCCAGGCACTGTCCCCACAGCATGCAGGGTTTCTGGCCAGCACCTGCCAAGTCACTGTGAGCTGCTGCCCCAACAGCAGGTGCTAGAGCAACCGAGCACATAGCAAGAGACTCGTCCAGGCTGCCAGTTTGTGACTAGTTGATCTAGCACCTGCTGCTGGGGCAGCAGCTCACAGTGACTTGGCAGGTGCTAGTCAGAAACATGGGGGATGATGTCTGGTCAGTGCCTGCCAGGTCAACTTGAGCGGCATGTGGGGCTTCTGGCCAGAGCTCAGCATACAGTTCGAAATGACAAGGCACTGGCCAAGCACCTGATGTTTCAGCAGTATTTCTGCAACAGGCAGAAATCACGGTGGGGAGACTGCAGGGGTGGAGCAGTGACTCCATTTCTGGTGGTAGCAGTAGTATGGGCTGGTTGAAGTGGCTTGTGCTCAATGTTAAGCTCCATTAAAGCAGCTGCTTTAGTATTGCTAATCCCTGTCCTAGAATACCAGTGGAATGAATTGCAGGACTAGAATCTCAGGAATGTCCATTTTTTACATGTTATACAAAGGACTAAAAGTGTATAATTTTTGTTTTTAAACAAAATTGTGTGTACACTTTGTTTTGTTTATAGTCAGTTATGAGAATACAAATGAGATGTGGTTAAAAATTAGGTGGGGGAATTTAAGCATGTTTTAAATTCAAAGTTTGGTCTAGAGTAGACCACCACCTAATCAAGAATAGATAGAAGTTATTCCTTTGGGAAATAGAACAGATGGCAGAAACAAATGACTTGGTGCTCCTGGGTGACTACAAATGTCTAGATATTGGTTGGGAGAGTATGTAGCATAACATTAGTCTCCAAAAAATTTATTATGTTTCATAGAAGAAAATTTTTCTGGCTCAAAAGATATAAAGGGCAAATAGTGGGGTGGATCTCTTACAAAAATAGGGAAGAAATATAGGAGCTAAGAATTATGAATTATGTATTCTTTTCTCATAATTCTACTGTGTTTATTCTTTAGTAAATGGATAAAAAATTTTAAAAGCTTAAAGTCCTATACATTTATTTTTTCTTGATATGGTAGTTGTTCTTGGGAAAAGGAACACAGTGCTCATTCCTACCTACTCCAAGCTTCAGGATGGAAGGTGCTGAGTTCTTTCATGGCAGAGGTGTTAACCTCATTGGGTTCCATGAGCCAGATGAGTGGTGTGAGCCACTTCACTGGCCCAGTGAACAGCATGGGGCTGGATCAGACCTATGGACACCTCTTCCCTCCCTTCCTCCGAATCCCCTGCATATGCCATATCCAATGCTCTGTAGCTCTAGGACTGCGCTGCCCACCCTAGAATGCCTGCAGTGGGTATTGTGTATCCTGCACTGGCTGGATCAGACATGTGGGGGAGGTCCTGAACTGGCCCCACACAGCTGCCACACGTGGCGTGTATCCCAGGCCCTTTGTCCAGGACTGGTCCAGCACATGCCACGTGTGATCTGAGTCAGTTCGAGACACAGGACTAGCAGTGGGGATTGGATGATATGGCTCCACAACCCAGTTCTGGCCCATAGGGCCATATCTTTAACACCCCCTGTCTTATGGTATTCCTCAGGACCGGCTCAACATTGATCAGTTGATGGTTGAGAAATTTTAAATTTTCCCCATTGTTCTTTGCTGTAGGAGAGGAGAGAGGGTGTAGATGGAGGAACTGCCCTTCCAAAAATGTTGGGTGGATAATTGGAAAAGGCTGCTGCTTAACAACAGCTTTCTATTTTAGATGCATCATTTTTCATGCCTTAATTTGTAGATGGATATAAACGTAAGACCTTACCTACTAGTGTCCCTCAGTGATATCAGTAAATTTTAATGTAAAAGTTCAAGGCAGAGCGGGACCTTTGTGAAGTAATTCTATCACTAGGAAAAACAACCCTAAATATATCTCATTTCATTCCTCATACCTCTGTAAGAAAATCTGCTTATTTTTAGGACTACTAATACTTCAGCTCTTCATTCTCTCTTTCTCTGGTTCTTCCTTCCTCCCATTTTCCTGACTACTAACTTCACTTTAATTTCTTCTGGGCAGCATTTCCTAACTCCTCACACGAGGACTGCATGCCAACCGCCTTAGCTTTCCCATCTGTTAAAATGGACAGTAACAAAACAGTCAACGTGTATTTAAAAACTGGAATTGGAACCATAATAAGTGAATGAGGAAAGTGGGGTTCAGACCCAACATTTTTTTTTCAAGTTGTTTGAAATCCATTTGAGAGAGCACATTAAAGATTTATCTTTAACATTATCATCATCATCATTTAGTGCATTAAAGACTTATCTTTTCAACCCTGAAGACTAGAAGCGATCTTATATAATAAAGACTTTGATTCAGAACCTCAGTATACAGTAAAGTTCGCACTCAAAATATAAAAACATCATTTCGACCCAAGAAGCCTTTTCCCAACCCTGTGTAAGACCCGGATTTTGTCAAACAAGTCATGAGTTACTTGTTCTTGTGTCTTTAAACTAAACATCCATATTCCTTGAATGTGGGTGGACAAATGAGGAACAGCTGCCAAGTTAAAAACAAGGGTTCCAGGAAAAAGAGGAATTTGGCAGTATTGTTAGGGTATAGCTCAGTCAGTGAGCATTTGGTAAGAATAGTTCCTCTGTGACTAAGAAGTTAGATTAGCTTTGGTACAGAAACTTTGCTTTTAAAAAAAGTAATACACTTTTTAGCAAAACTATGTGGTTTATGCTTTTTAGAGACGCTTAAGAAATATTCAGTGCAAGGGCTTATTTGTTCTGTTTATGCTCCCCAAATCTTGCTGGAACCAAATAAATAAGTCTGAGGCTTCTTGCTGAATTAATGAAGTTCACTAATTACCCATAATACTTAACATTCATCACCAAGAAAACTACCTCCAAATATAACAGAAAATTCTGACTAACAAAAAAGTATCATGTTTGGATCAAATACTTAGATGGTTCCTATTCAAATCTTATCTGATGAACAGAAGGCTACCTTCCCAGGTTACCTACAAGTCCCCAGCTGAAGAGATTAGCCAAGCTTTTGTTGTTTTGCTTTAATTCCAAAAATCACTCTAAATGAATTCTAATGAAAATTTTAACATGCTTAAACTATTCTTGCTGCTTGCCCCTGTAAGTGAATTGATGTGCTTGCTGCCATGCAAGTCAGCTTTTCCCCATTAAGAGACTTTCAGACAGTCCACACAGTAGTTCACAAGTGCCCGCAGATCCACGTCTGGCTTTCCTCCCTTGGGAGCCCCTCATCCAGTTTTTGTAACTACAAACAATAATCCTTAGCCCACACAAACAAAAAAATATAGTAAACCTTCAGCATTTCTCCAAGCAGAAGGCCCTTTAGCTGTACCCCTTCCTAAAGGCAAGTGCTTCTGGGTTTTTCTAATCCCTGACCACAAACTGCTACTTCCCCCGCTCAATTTCTCTGCTTCCCCCCTCCTCTCCCTGCTTAGGCTTTAAATTGCCAACTAATCCCTCACAGTTGGGCTTCTACCCCAGGGCTGGCTGCCTCCCTTCAAGGGACAAACTGCCTTGTTACAGCTCCAAATGGGGCAAGAAGGTTATTTGTAGAAACAGGTTATTTGGGAAAATATGAGAGATTGTATTTATTCTGCTGCATATTGCATGTGGCCATTTTTCTTTTTCATTTTCATTTTAAAAAAATGAAATGGGCCTACTGATTTTTAAACTATTGCCTTTTTCTGCTTTAGATTTTATTATGATGCATAGCATCCTGAAAATTAGGGACCAGACTGCTATATGGCACCTCTTTATGAAGCACGGTTTCATTTATTTTTTGTGCAGTATTTTGTTTGAAGTTGATACTGTATTTCTCAATTTATAAGGTAATGTATCCAGCTATCCCAGTGGTTTTAAAACGTCTTAAAGTTTTCAAACTTCTTAACTTCTTCCACGGAATCCCTATCCCTGTCCTAAAGACTGATGCAGAGCCAGCTGATACAGCCTGGCAGCAACAGCACAGTGCCCTCCACCCCGCTCCACCATTACCCTCAGTCTCTTTGCGGAACCCCTGATGTAAGGTGACCATATGTCCTAGATTGGCTGGGGCAGTTCTGGATTTTGGAAGCCAGTCCTCACTGACTTGTAAAAATTTAAAACAAGCATCCCAGGCAGGGAGGCAGGAGCTGTGAAATAGGAAGCCCTAGCAGACAGCAAAATTGCCTTAAATTAGCTTGATTAGTGGAATGACCATTAAGAAGGGGATTGTTAACATGTATGAAGAAAGCAATGGGTTATTGGCTACTGACTCCTTAGCTGCCTGAACAGTAATACCAGTGGTGCCCCAGTAGAAAAGGGTGGGGGAAGATACTGTGTTTTTTGTTTTCACATTGGTCATATGGTCACCCTACCCGAGGGGTGGGCAAACTCCGGCCCGCGGGCTGGATCCGGCCAGCAGTGGACTCCATTTCCCAGCGCCCCTGGCCGCATGGCTGGGGCCGGTCTCCATGGAGACCCCAGCCACAGCTGTGCTGGCAGGGCACATGGCAGGGTGCCTGGGGTTGCCATGGACACCAGCCCCAGCCCCGCTGGCAGGGCAGAGGACTGCTCCAGAGTGGCTGGGATCCTATGGCAGGGGCTGCTTGGTTGGGGGCCAGGGCAGAGCTGCAATTTGCAGCCTGCGCACTCAGGGCAGGGACGTGCAGGCTGTAGATCATGGCTCTGCCCCAGCTCTTTGCAGTGGTGACAGCCTGGTCTGGAGCAGGGGCAGAGCCGAGATCTGCAGCCTTCAGGTCCCTGCCTGGAGTGTGCAGGCTGGATCAGGTCTCCGTGGCAGCCCCAGCCTTGCGCTATCATAGTGCAGCTGCGGCTGGGGTCTCCATGGAGCCCGGCCCCAGCCATGCAGACAGGAGCTGCTGGGAAATCAAATCTGACTGCCAGCCGGATATGCCATTTTGCCCACCCCTGCCCTACTCTGATGACCTATCGTGGAACCCCAGAGTTCCCCAGAACACAGGCTAAAAACCACTGGGCTATCCTAATGAAATACTATCTTGACAGTTAGCATTATTAAATTGCTATTACTATTTTTTCATTTCTTTCCTCCACATTGCTTCTAAATTTGTTTAAATTCTTTCAAGTGTTTAGCATGTCGTAATGTTCTGCTAGCTGAAAGGCACGCTGCTTGAACAACTTTAAGACTCTTGTTCACAGAATTTGGAGGAGGAAAACTTATGCCTGCCTCCAAAATACCATTAAAAGCAAATACCCTTTAAAACAGATAGGATTTATAGTTTATTTAAGAGCTGAGTTCTAGGCTTCTTTTATGATGGTTGCTTTGGTGACCTTTTATCAACTTTGCATAAAACCAGCAAGGTCCCCCCCCCCTTTTTTTACAAATAAATAAATAACCAAATTGAGCAGCAGCTGCTTTGCTATTAAAATAATTGCTTAAATAGCAAATAATTATTGTACTAGCAGAACAGCAGCCTTTCCTAACTTGGGGGAATTATCTAATTTAATGAAGAAGAACAGAAAATATCTATCTAACAAAATGCTGTATGAATGCCATGAAAGTGATCTCTAAACAATTAACCTAAGAGTTATGTTCTGTGTAAAAAGTAGAGCAAGACGCACAGTGCTTTTTTTAATATATTGCACCAATAGAGAGTACATTATGTAAATAAGCAAAAATAATTTGCTTGTTCTGCCAGGAGAATAAAAGGTTTTTAGTCCTCAAACTAGCTATTTTTGCCCTTCTGATAACTTTCTTCCCCTGCCTATGCTAAACAGGACCCAACAGAAATAACCCAACTGATTTTTCTCTTAAGTAAAACACAAGTTACTAGTTTACAACTAGTATGTGGAGGTTTGAATCCACTGCTAAATTTTAGTGTAACTACATTTTATAGCCAGGTTTTGCCCATTAAAATTACACATTTAACTTTAAGTGCTGTCACTAAAATAAAATAGTATAATCTAAAATATTTTAGGAGGCAAGGATTTCTTAGTGTGATAGCTTTTATTAGACCAACTAAAGTAGTTGGGATAAAATTAGACAAGCTTTCAAATGAGACCTGAGAGAGAATCTCTGCATTCAAAACCTTATCCAACTTTATCCCAAATACATATTTTTGAGGTGCAAATATTTTGACCAGTTTTTACATGGTTCCCTTGCCAGGCAGAAAACTGAACTATTGTCTTGCTGTTCTTTGTAGGGAAAATTAGACTGCTACTTGTTCTCTAGGTAGAGCTGGATTTGTCAATCCAGCCTCTTTTCAGGGGAAGATGAAGTGATTTCAGTATAGTACTTTTTTCTGAATAAAGGCAGTTAAAGGAGGCAGTCTGCCAGCATTGAAGCAAAATCATTTAGCTGAAACTTCAGGTTTTCTATACTCATTAAATTTATTTTAAAATGTTGAAGATTTGAAGAGGAGGAATAATAGGTGTGAATTTGTTTAGCTGTCCAAAATCTAATTTGCAGTGAACACATTCAGCCACATTCCATTTAAATCTCACACTTGCTTGACAAGCCCTGAAGAATCGATTATCAGCTAGTCTTGGTGCAGTACATAGTGTTGCCTGAAGTGCTTGCAATCTACTTTTGGGTTTAAACCATTTTTAGTCATTCATTGTTATGCCAGTTAGTATGGAAAGATTTGAGGGAGGCATATAGTATGAGCACATTGTAACTTTAACCTGGCTGTGGAGGATGTAATTCTAGTAAAAGAAATAAAATCCCTGTCCTAGTGAAAGGAGAACAGAGGAAATGAAGAGAAAATATTTAGCAGTGCAGTTAAAATTCCAATGCAAAGTTTCCTAGGGTTGGATTAACACCACGTTTATACCCATGTAATTTTTCTGTAAGCTGTTATAGAATTAGTGTGTGGGAGAGAAATCAAGCAAGAAACTGCTTGGGTAAGTAATACCGCTGTAGCTGTCTGTCTACTTCCATCCCAGGGTAGCTGTCTGCCCAAAGCAAGCAAGGGAAGCTTACCTGTCACCTATCCTTACGATATGGTGATAATGCCTAAGGCAGCCAACCATCTTGAAATAGCTGCTAGTTTGTCCACTGTAGATACAAAGCCAATGTATACTACAGTGGTGCAAATGGATCATCTATCCACACCCTGAGGCATTAAAGAAAATGTGGTTGTAAAATTAGGGGTTCTTAGGGAAAACGGGCCACATTCTTGATTTCAGCCTACGATTGTCATGCAGGGGTTTGCAAAGGTGCAGTGAAGTTAACCACTGTAGTTACTGCTGTCCTAGATACTAAACTGAGCCGTTTATCTGAAAAACAAGTAGTTTAAAGGGAGCATAACTCCATTGTAGGATGAGATTTCCTATGATTAAATCAATCCAGCAGCTTTTGCTGATACTCAAGATCAGATTGCCCTATTAGAAACCAGATTTTAATTCTTTATTGCTTGGTTTGAATGTATTTTGAACATATGTTTTTCTACACTGCTGACCTTCACATGCAAACTAGTCTCCGGCCTGAGACATGAGTCTTTTTCACCAAACAACATCCAAGACTAGAGCCCAATAGGGAAGACTCTCTTGAGCCTCTGTTCTGTATATGATTATTAAATTATGCAAATTATTCTTGAAAATCTTGGGGTTTAAAGTTATCGTGGCTTCTAGACTCATAACTTAATCAAGCTAACTTTAAAACTGCATTGTATTGGAACTTACCACATTGTTTGTGATACAATATCAGTAGTCGTATGATTTTATAAGCTCTTGTTTTTCTTCCCTTGTTTAGGTTGACCTTACAGTGCAAGAGAAGGAGAAATATCTTAATGTGTCACGCTGGTTTAATCATGTTCAACATTACCCGGGTATCAGGCAACATCTGTCTAGTATTGTCTTCATCAAGAATAGACTTTATACTAATGCTCATTAGGAGATATGTAATAGGGAATCTGGAAGGGTAATTGGGAATTTTTTTTTCTGGATTTCAAAACTGCAGTCTTCAAAACCACTAGCTTTGCAAGCATTGATGTGTACTTCCTTATGTGAACCTGACCAGTTGATGCCTCAAGTAATAAAGTTGCATTGAATAACTATCACTTGTTAAGGATTTGAACTTCATAAAAGCAATTATGTGGCTTATTTGATCAAGTGTAACAGTAGTAAAAGACTGAAATCAAGCATTGAGTTTTATTTTTTATTTTTTTAAATTGAGAGTTCCTTTTAATCATACAAATTAGACTGTAATGTCTCAGTCTTTAATGTAGGAAAGCGCAACTGTTTTTCCTTCAATTTTCACTCCTTTTGCTATTCAATGAACTTTTACATATATTGTACCTCATTGTTTCCATTTTGTTTTCCATGGATGTTTACGCTAGTTTTGTAAAAGTTATATAAGAGCTATATTATGTGCCAAGGATGTGAAAAAGGGAGAAAACAAATATTTATGTGATCTAATAAATTATTTAAAGTCTAGTCTTAATTTGGGTGTGATACTTTAATCTTTTTCAATTATTTTTCAGTATAAAATTCCAAGTTTAATGTCTGAAGTAAATTAAGCTTTAAAAAAAAACCCAATTACTGTGGCATTTCCTATCTTGATTTAGGCTACAAAAAATCTTGACCAGGTAGAAACAACATACACACCAAAAGTTAGCTATTGCTTCTGACTGTCTCTCCCAAAATCGAATCTTGAGGGTTTGCAGGTTTGCCTGTTTTTTGTTTGAAAACACTTGCAGCACCTGTCACAGTAGTGTTCTGGGTTTCTCAGTTTCCACACGTTTCTCATTTTATATGCTATTCCCACACAAAAGGAAAGTGAAGCCTGAAGACCATGAAAACCTATCTTTTAAAGAATGCATTGTCATCGTCCCTCGGTAATAAATAACTGCTCTGTCTAATGCATTCATATGCGAGTGGGACAAAGAACTGGTAAGATTGAATTGACCCCTTTTCTAACTCCTCGGAGAACTTCGTAAAAGCAGTGGTGAGGATGCTTTTGTTTGCTTTGTATTTTGGGTTGGGGGAGAGGAAGGGGAGGGGGTTGTTTTGTTTTGTGGTGTTAAAGGAAGGAAGAAAAACCATGCTTTTATTTTAGAATCCAGGAAGATCTTTGAGGCTTACTTTGTGGACTTGCCCTGTTCTCCAGTCAGAATTGGGAGTCTATAAAGCAGTGGTTTTCAACCTTTTTCCTACCAGGACCCATTTGCCAAGATCAATGGCTTGTCCCAACCCACACCCCTCTGACCCTGCCAGTGCACAACCCACAGTCCCCCAGCCCCACCCTGCCCTGCCGCAGCCTCAGCACCCAGCCACCTCCCCCCCCCACCAACCTTCATCTGGCTGCTGGGGCTGCTCCCACGACCCTGCCTGACTGCGTCCTGGCCGTGCCCCCAGCAGCCGCTGAAACTATGTGAACGCCCAGGTTTCTCCTTGCAGGCTGGAACGCTGTCGTCCTGCAAGGGGAAACCTGTGCTTTCACACATTCTTCTGGCACAGGCTCATGACCCTTAGAAATATTCTTGCGACCTACTTTTGGGTCGCGACCCATGGGTTGATAAACACTCTAAAGAAGATGAATAGGTTTTTAACCCACAGTGCCTACATATGCATGGGAATTTGATTGTAGCCCTGCAGAATCCAAAGTCTGCACTGTTCTCTACCAGCCAATGCTCCAGTTCAGTGGTTGGTAATGTATAGCCTGTGCAGTCTGCAGGATCCAACTCATAGAGCTCAGGGGCTTCAATGGCTTTCTGGTGATGTTGCAGCAGTGGGGAGCTTTGCCTGTGCCACAACTAAGAGAAGCAGCAGCACTGGCCAGTTCCTAGCCCTAGCCTGCCTCTAATCCAAGCTGAGTTATTCTGGCCTGCCACCAAAAATAATTGCTGACTGCTGCTCTAGTTTTGCCCTAGAGTTTTCTAGAAACAGTAGTGAGAAAACAGAAGTGAATGCTCTTTGGCCAGTACTAACACCCTCCCAGGTATCTATGAAGTTTTGAGAAGAAAGGATATGAACAACATTACCCCGGCTGGAAAGGCCTTTGCTTAAGCAGCATGTTCTGACTTCAATTATACAAATATTGTTAAAACTTCTGATTTTGTTTCCCCTACAGATAGATAGACTCAAAGGGGCTTTTCAGAGCAGAAGATAAAAAAAATGAATTAATCCTTTTGTATTGAGAGGAAAGTCTGGAAAACATAGGTTGACTTTTTATTTTCTGTATTAATATTTTGGATTGTTCATAGTAATCAGATATATAATGGGAGCATTGAGAAATAATGACCAGTAATACAGCATGGCCTATTTAAAGATGTATGGGGCGCATTTTTTAAAAATAAAACTAATCTTCACATGATGTGCTGCTGATGCTCATTTATTAGAGTGGATGTTCTCTATCAAATTGACATTCTGGTGATCTGTGTAAGGAATGTGGGTGGATAAATGCTCCTCTATTTAAAAGACAGTTGTTTCATGTCCTTTTGCTTCTGTTTTGTAATATTTTATTATCCACTTGTTAAACCTCAACAAAAACAGTTCTTTTCTTCCCTCAGTCCCCATTTGCTTTCTTAAAGTTGTGTTCGCTTAAGGGCACAATAACTTTTGTGTTGGGATTTTATTTGGTTTTGTTGCCTCACAAATGAATTGTGATGATGACCATGGAGATGTGATGAATTCATTTTCACAGCACAGAACAATGCCACTTGTAATGCATCTCATCATTGTGGTGTTATTAGTATTTTTTTTACATAATTGTTCTTTCCAATTTATTCAAGGGCCTGACATGTTATGGTCTTTTAAGTATGTGCCCTTAGGACTTGAGGTTGCTGCCATATGGTGCTATCGCACTGCAACAACAACCTTTCAACAACTGAAGAAATCAGCAGAGGAACCCCAGCATGTGATCATCTTAAATGTGCACTTTATCTATTTATCACTCTGATTTGACTTCACTATTTCTACTTTCTAGATGACCACTGCTAGCAAACAAAAAATGGTGACCAGAGACTCCTTCCCCTCAGTACATTAGAAATACAAAATTAGTTAATATTTACTTTTTTCCTATACATGTAACTTCATTGTCTCGTATGTGCAGCCAGAGCAGAACTTGAGTCGCTAAACCCATTCTTATTTTTTTGGGTAATAATGGATTGTAGGGGAAAAGAGAACTTAAATTTGCCACTGTGTAAGTTCTAGGGAAGAAAGAAGAGACTCGGAGTAGCTGTGCAGCAAAGAGATGCATGAGATAGGAAGTCTCCAGTTATATTTTTGTTCGAGAAACAACATGTAACAAACTATGATCCCATTTGCAAGAACACAAAGATTGTTAAAAGGGATCCAAAGCAGAGGACCTTCAGCACCAGAACAGAAATCAGGAAGAACTCATTTGCTGTGTTATAAAAACTTGTTCTTGTCACTGGGTAGCTGTTAGAGGGGCACATGCATTAATCACAATTTTGTACCTCATGCTTTCTGTCATTCTCTCTCTGCCACTTCCTGCTGCACCGTTTCTCCAGATAAAAAGAAACTAGAAGCCTTACTATTAGGTTAGGGGCCTACGGCTATATTATTCAGTTGAAGACTGGTGCAAAAATAATGTAACTATTGGAATGCACATTGATTTGCTGTATCGTATATCATGTACTTAAAAAATAAACTTTTTCTAGTTCTGTGGTCATTAGAGTTAAGCGTAAACCTATTTCAGATTCATGAAATCAAGACTTCTTGAGCATCTTGACAGTGCATCCAGTGCTTCAGTGGAAGTTATTCCCACACCTGAGTTAATGTTTTTAGCTAGAGCTAGAAACAGTCTGTAAGGCTGTGAAATAGGAGCTACAGTGCCAGGAGCAGGGAACAGACAACAGAGTTGTAGAAGGAAGAATATCTTGATCAGTAGAACATTAAGACTTGAAAAGAAGAGAGTATTAATACCTGTGAAATGAAGAGTTTAGAAGAAATCGGATAGATTACGATGACCCATGACATCAAGTGTCTCCCTCACTGCTGCCTGAATAGAAATGCTGCTACCACTGCCAGGCAGTTTGTTTTTAAAATTTGGGTGAAGGAGGAATCAAAGGGGTGTAGCTGCACCACTATAGCCTCCCCTGGATCTGCAGCTGGCTTTTTCAGTTTCCATTACCTTGTTAATTAGTGTTCAGGTAGAATGTGTAGCTTTAACACCATGGGCTGTAGTGTTTTAACCTCTTGATTGTGTAAAAAGGTTATTATTTCAACCTTTTACTTTTCTTATCTCTGCTCCTGGACCCTCAAAGAAAATATTTTGATGAATTAATAATGGCTTCCTATGTATGAGTAACTGCTTTTAAAATCTGTTTTCATGTAAACCTTTTGTGATACCATTTGAAAGGAAATATTTCAAAGGTTTCAATAAGTAAACTGGTTCATGCTTCTAGGTTTGGAAGGCCTCAGTATATCAAAAGTCACGACATGGGGTCTAAACATGTTATTCTGGTATTTAAATTATATGGCTGTACAGCAAAAGGGAACTAAGACACCTGATTTTGCAGGCAGATGTATGCGAAAGATTATCCAGTTTTATGCTTTTAAAAAGCTAAAACATTCCTAAAATAGTTTTCCTGAAACACTTGCAATGTATAAAATTGCATAATTGCAAATGTTTTTTCATTGTTTATGAGTAATATGGCTAATCTTTAATCTTGCTAATCAGATTTTTTTTTTGGGGGGGGGGGAGACCATCAATGCAAGAGTAACTGCACCTGAAGATAGACTACAAACTTGCAATGAATTCCTAGGAGACTAAGAAAGAAGTCAATTTAAAAATGTGGTTTGCTAGATTAGAGTTAGTCAATATGGTGTACCACAATAACGTGGGGGTGGGGAACAGTTCTTGCTCTTAGAATTGTTCAAGTGGGAGTTTTAAACAAGGCTTGTTACAATCAGATTGTATTGTCGTCTACATTTAATTATCTATTTTAAGAACATAGAGATGAGGAACATGTTTGTGAAATTCTATCTGCAACTGGCAGAAAACACCATCTTTGAGACTAATGAGTACAATTAAAATAGCTATTAAAAGAAAATAGCACTAGGATCGCTAAACCATTAGTAGACAGATCTGGCTTTTCCCTCCAAATATGAGAAGATGAGATTGGAGGGCTTCCAGGAATAGCACAGTGAATTAGAAGAGGCAGGATACAAGTCAGATGCACCTGTTGACTTGCCAGCATAGGGCTAGATTCTTGA
Source organism: Alligator mississippiensis (assembly GCF_030867095.1). Classification (NCBI taxonomy): domain Eukaryota; kingdom Metazoa; phylum Chordata; order Crocodylia; family Alligatoridae; genus Alligator; species Alligator mississippiensis. The sequence continues at coordinate 135,026,202 of NC_081826.1, forward strand.
CCAGAGTACCATGATGCCCTGTGGTGCCTTGAGATCCTTTCAAGTGTGCCTCCGGTTGCCATGCAATGTTAGGACTATTTGGTGTGCAAAGATGACACACAAGGTAAACCCAGAGATTTCAAAGAGAAATCCATAATGTCAAAAACATTCTGACCTGCTGTGATCTGTCTGAGTACTTTCCAAAGAATTGCTCTATTTACTTATCTGTAGTCAAAAGACAAGCGCAAAGAAAGCTGGCACTTTCTGAGGGGTGCTTGAGTCTAAGAAGGTGGAGAACTACTGGGCTAGATACTGAGCAGCTGATGGAGGGTCAGATCTCGAGGTCTGTTTAGGAAAGATGCATGTTGTTAGTTCATTTTCATTAAAACCAACTTCAGGGCCTAATCTCAATTGACTTTTAGGCACATTTTAAATCTAGAGATGCTAAGGAAGTGTTCATTCTGTTTTAGATGCTTTTTCTCTACTGCTTAATCTTGGTTTGTAAATAATTTCGCTATTTTGAGTGGGAGGTTCACAGTTTTGCTTCAGGTGGAGCAGAACATACAGGGTTTGGGGCCTTGGGCACTACCTGCTTGCCTTGTTCAAAAGGGCATCAATGGAAGGATCTTTTTCCCTAAACAGCAAGCAGCTAAGGCAAATCAGTTGTAAGCTGAGAGTGATTTGTAGATAGATAATATTGATCCATGGGTGCACCACCAGGTCTGTCATGGCCTTCATCCGGTTCAGCTGTCCTAGCTCTTAAGGAGTCAATGTTCATGTCCCTCAGTTGTACATATCCCCTTTGAAATCCACTGGCATCTTCTGTCCTCTGTACTGCCTATCTTCTTGCAGCTGAACTATAGTTGTGTACAGCAATGGTGCAGGGGGAGCAAGGGCTTCCTGAGGCCTTTTCCAAAGAGCATTTGCACTGGTCTGTCTATAAATTGGCTTTAATGCACATACATGTACACAAAAGCTAGTATGTAAATAAAATTACACTATTTTTTTTTACAATACTTAAAATGAGAAGTAATAAGGTACATAAATTAATTTTCCTTCTAGTTTCCCATTTTATTTTATATATATATATATATATATATATATATATATATATATATATATATATGTATACACACACACACACACACTCATACATCTTTTAAATAAAACTTGGGCATGTTTCATGGTCTTTAACTACCATATAGAAGTTGCAGGGACGTGGCTGTTCAATAGATTAGTACGTTTAACTTTTGCCCCCAGAGAGCAATATTTCTTCACATCCATAATTAGATCATCCTGCCTCTGTCCCTCACTGGTGCTCTAAATTTCATATTCTCCATACACCTGACCACGTTCCTGCATGTTAGGCGATCTTAATTTTATTCTTGATTTATTGAAACTGAATTATTTTCACCTTTCTTTGTGCTCAGGGTGAATTTTATTGCAAAAGCAATGGGGAGAAAGTTGTGATCATATATTATTTTGCTGTGCTAAGCTTTTGGATCCACACAGGGGCTTCTTATCCCACTGCTGCATGTCTTAAATACTGGATTTATAGCACTTTGGATCCCAGCTCTAGGGTAACATATAGGGATATTGTAGATTGGGTAGAGAATTTGATTTCACAGTAATGATTACTTGTTGCTACTGTGCTTACATTCCTGCAGGCTTCACTTTTATTTCCTGTACTGGTAGCGACTACAATAATTCTAGCTGCTACCAAATACAACCAGGCTCATCTTTCATTGTGCAGGGAGGAGGGAGGTTATTTTTTACTGTTGTAAAATCTTAAGGAGTCCCCTTTCCCCTCCCATATTACCTTGCCCCTTTTAGGAAGATTTTGATCTATTCCACTTCCCTTCTATTAGAAGAACGAAGTCTCTTTCAGCACTTGTAAACTGGTGATCTAATTTGACAGCTCATTTGTGATGTCTATTCCACTTCAAAGGGGCAGGCAGCCCAGGGCAAGCCAGCTGTACAGTGGATTCTGTGGATTTGGCTTGCTGTTACTGCTGGGTGTCATCTGTCGTCTTAGTCCTGCGGTGGATCATTTTTGCCCTTCCTAACATCATCTGCCTGAGCAGTTTCTGCCTGGCAGGCTTGTCTATCCAGGTTGAGTATCAAATACAGTAATCATACAGCTAATCTGACAAGGCACTACTCCAAACAGTGCAGCCGCAGGCCTACTTTGACCAGGATCAGCATCATGGCCCACAAACTTCCAACTAGCATGATTGCAGTCTCAGCCTTCCATCATGGGTGCAGCCCATGGACTTATTCTACTCACGCAAAATATGTCCCTCAACCACCCCCTCCTATAAGGGCTGTCATTCCAATTCCTTGAAGCTTGGGCAAAGTCTGCCTCAACAGGTTTGGGTTTCCCTGCCTGTTGCCAGCATTTGACTTGGACACCGCCACTTGGATGAAGCAATCCTTTAGTGGATTATCATTTCTAGACAGCCTGTGGGAAAACTGACAGGAGTTGGCACGTTAATCTGAAGATTTTGTAAGCCAGAATGCTGCTAACATTAATAGCAAATGACACAATGATCCCTAAAAGAGAAAGCGGGTTCCGTTGCAAGGCAAAAGTGACAGTGTTCGTTTAGTAAATCTTCCCCCCCAAAATATATGATGACTACATATGCTGATTTTCATGCTGTAAGCCATAGATATTTCCATATTGTTATGACTCAATGACTACTTATAAACTGACAGGTAGGAACTCCACAAATATTGTCTTTTTATAGTCATCACCTCCCCTAGTCTCCATTAATTTTTACAGTATGTGTCGAGAATAAGTTAGGGTTTTGTGAGAAAGCAAAGCAAAAAAAAGCATGAATGAAGGAACTAAGGCATGATTTCTTTTAAAAAAGGGAGAGAAAGCAAACAAAAGGAAGGGATCATTTCAGAACAGTAGCTATGAAGATTTATGCACACGTCGGTCACAGTATTTGCCCTTGGTTCTGTGTTGTCATTCACATGCTGATATTCATGATACAAACAAGTCCCTCTCAGATGAAGTGATTCTAGAATCCTTCAACAGCAGAATTTCCCTTTTATCAAAAAGTGGGCAGTTTGGATCTAATGTAGGAATGGAGAATGGAAGGAGGAATTTGCCTGGGGCAAACGATATGTTGACGCTGCTAGGGCTGAGTGGGAGAAAATCAGTGCTTGAGCAAGTATGTCTGTCATCATCAGTAAGGGTCAGTGGGACAAACAGTATGTAACCTCTAGCTGTTAATAATGAAGCGATGATATTCTGATCCATTAATTATACTAAAGTGCCTTGAAAACTTTGGATGAAAGTGCAAAATATTATTGAATTATCATTATTACTTACAAAGTCCAATAGGACTTTCAAATGGTAGAAATATGTAAGTGACAAGAGATTTTAGCTTAAGATGTTTCTTAGCTCTGTCAAATATCAGAATTCATCCTTTGAATAATATTTATGGAGCAGACAACACTTTAATTGCACCTACAGGCAGAGCTGATGCTGTAGGTTACCCAACATTTCCCAATAAAAGATTGTTTTTAATTGCTATAACTCTGCCAAACTTTAACCATTGAAGCTAAAATCTCCCATGTTGGGTGTCTGTCAGGTTTTTTTTCCTTTGGAACATTTTCAACAAAAATAATTTCGCTATTTCCCAGAACAAGATTAAGGGAAAACACATTGTTTTGCCAAGATAAATAGTAATAAGAATTTAATTGAGAAGATCTAGGGCCTTTATGGTTTGTCACAGGGACTTTGAAATTTGGCAGAGGGATGACTTTTCTTCCAGGAATGTCCCTTTCCCTCTTCTGTAGAAAAACTGCACAAATTTGGTGAAGTCCTCTAAGCTTCTAAAAATATTTGTATGTGCTCTGTAGAGACTTATTAAGAGTTTACTAGTTAATTCTTCAGAATCTAAGATGAGCATGCTCCATCACAGCTCTGAGGTGTCAGTCAAAATATGCATGTGTCATACCCACAGGTGACCCCTTACCTGTCCTAGGTCTTCAAGGGCTGAAAATACCTTGTTCTGCAATTGCTTTTCCCAAACCAAGAAGCTGAATTTAGGCAGGGCAGGGATTGGAGCAGCAGTCAGAGGAGGGCAAGGGTCGGGGTGGTGAGGGGGAGAAGGGATTGGGGAGGGGATAGAAATCAGACTGGAGTGGAGGAGAGTAGGAGTCAGGGATCAGTGCAGCCTCAAGGGTTTGGTCCTGTGGGAGCTGCAAAAGTAGGTGGTGCCAAATTCAGGATTTCTGTGTCCCAGTGGCAATGGGGTTCAGCAGCACTGCGCAACAGGAGTGGCTGCTTATTAAAGAGGTGCTATCCTATACTTTGGACTTAAACCCCTACATGTTTGCCAAAATGGTTTGCCACCACTGATCTAAAGGATAACAGATGATCGCTGCTATCAGTTAATATAATGGTTGGCAGCCTTTTGTGGGTGCAGAGCAGACAGAGTTTGTGACATTCCTGCTCCCCAAGCCAGGCAGGAAAAGGAAGCTGGAGGTGAGAGAGGGAGCCCAGAGACCCTGGCAGCAGTAATGGGAGTGGAGAGAAAAGCAGTGGCTGGGCAGGAGCCTGCAGGCCTGGTGTTAACTCCACTGGTGGCTGGTTGGACTGCCCTGGTATACAATAAATAAGGTATGAAGCTATGTCCTAAACAATAGGAGAGAGCAAACAAAATACCATATTTTCTCACATACAACATGCCCTTGAATATAATACACACCTTGTTTTTGAAAGGCAGAATGAATAAAAAAAGATTTTTCCTTGTAGTAGGTAGGGGATCTTGCAGTAGTGGCAGCATGGTCCAGAGCCAGTGCAGAGCCACGATCCACTGCCTGTGCACCCCTGCCTGGGGCACTGGATCACAGCTCTGCCCCAGCTCCAGACCACGCTGTCCCCGTGCCAAGATCCCAGCCCCGGAACAGCTCCCCACCCAGATGTGCGCCCTGCCAGAGCTGCTGGGGCCGATCTCCATGGAAACCCTGGCCCCATGCTGTCATGGCCCTGCCACTTTTGGGGTCTCCATAGAAACTGGTCACAGTGATGCAGGCAGGAGCTGCTGGGAAATGGAGCCTGCAGCAGGCCCAGTACGGCCCCCTGGCTGGACTTTGCCCGCCCCTGCACTATACGCATGTAATAAACACCAAAGAAAGCTAATGAGTATATTTTAACATACTTGAAAATGCTTGGTGAAAAACTGAGTGTCTCTAATTATTTAAAAAAAATACCATATAGGCAGACCTTTCCATTTGTGCAGTTTTTTTAAATGCCATTGACCCCTTCCAAGTAGGTGCCTTTTTTTAAGACTATGGCAGAGAATACAGAGAGAGTCCAACTGCTGATGGTACTGTAAAGGTATCTTTTACTGGGAGACAAAAAAGGCACTTTTTTTCTGACTATCACCCAGAGTAACTTCTGAGGCTCTTCCCTAAAAGTGAGAACATTCAACTTGTTCACACCTGCTGTGTGCAGAGGCAGACCCAGGCGGGGCGGGGATGTGCAATGGTGCAGTTGTACCCCACTTCAATTCCTTTGGTCCACTCAAAGTTTAAAACAAGCTGCCTGGAAGTGGTAGCAGCATTTCTATTCAGGCAGCGGTGAGGGAGACACTTGAGTTCATGGCTCATAATCTGCTTGATTCCTTCTAAACTCTTCATTCCCCAAGTGTTAACAACTCTCACCTTTTTAATGGTCTTAGTGTTCCACTAATTAAGCTATTTTTTGTTTTGCTGTCCTTTGCTGATCCTAGTAACATCGGTCCTCTTTCACAGTCCCCGCAGACTGTTTTTAACTCTAGTTAAAACCATTAGCTCAGGTGAACGTTAACTCAGGTGTGGAAATAAATTTCAGTGATGCATTGTATGCATGGTCAAGACACTCAAGAAGGCTTGCTTTTTTTATGGACCTGAAATGACATGTAATACACTGAAAAAATGGAAACTGTACAATGTGAAAAAGAAGCCAAACTCAACAGCGACATATATTTTCTAAGCCTTTGCAAGAAACACAACTTTGTTCCCCAAGGACTAAACATCTACAGTCCTCTGACTACTACACACAACTCCAAATATGCTTCGCAGCTATGAAGAAGAACTTCAGAGAAAATTAGAAATCATCTACTTACCTACTCTACTCCAAAAGAGACCAACTCAGGAAGGAAATCACCACATACTACAACAACTTAAAAGACAGAAATCCAATCATCTTCCCTAACAATATACAGTGGATACAAAGAGACTACGAAAAACTTTCTACAACATTCATCCTACATAAAAAGAAGAAATGGAACAATTACTCCAAGAACAAGCTCCCCAGACACAAAACAACCATCGGAGGAACAACACCAACACCTTACAACATTCCAACCTCAGACTCGATGAAACTGAAAGCAGCGACCAACCCACAAATATTATCAATCTCTCCACACACACACTTACCAAAACTGAAAAATCTGTCCTTTCTAAAGGCCTAAATTTCTGTCCAGAAAAATACCCTAACAAAATACCTCAATGTGGAGAACTAGTAGAATTGTTCCGATGCCTGCACCTCAAAGAATATTTCCACGACCAAACTGAACCCACTCCCAACAACAACTCATCCTCTGACAACATTCAGGAAAAAATCAACACCAAAACCCCCGCAAAAAATCAGTTTGGACACCTCACAGTGGACGAAACCCTAACCTTGACTGCTACATTGACTGCTTCAGGGAAAGAATGAACAATGAAATAATCAGCAACACACACCACCATAACAACCTCTCTCTACCAGAGAAAAAGGCCATAGAATCTCTAAGATCTAACCACCAAATAGTAATAAAACCAGCAGACAAAGGAGGAGCCATAGTCATCCTAAACCGTGAAGACTACATAAAGGAAGCCAACAGACAGCTCTCTGGCACCACCTAGTACAAAGAACTACAAGAAGATCCTACTCCCCTTTCCACTAAAAAACTCAACAATACCATCAAATCATTTCCATCAAGACTACAAGAAAAACTACAGACCTTGATCCCCCCACTACCCAACCCGGGGACTTTTTACATGCTCCCTAAAATCCACAAACAAGGGAACCCTGGCAGACCTATCATATCTAACCATGGGACCCTAACTGAGGAAATATCAGGTTTCGTTGAATCAATCCTAAAACCGCTCGTCACCCACAGAGCAAGTTTTGTACAAGACACTACAGACTTTCTATGGAAACTTAAAAACATAGACCACCTTCCCAGCAACACACTCCTAGCCACCATGGACATTACCAGCCTATATACCAACATCCCACACCAGGATGGCATCCAAGCCTGCCTTACATATCTACAGGAACAAGATTACCACTCAGAATACAGACCCAAAGATATTACTGACCTTATACACTTCATCCTCACACACAACAATTTCACTTTTAATAATCAACACTTCCTCCAGATGATGGGAACAGCTATGGGCACTAAAATGGCCTCACAGTATGCCAACCTTTTTATGAGCCACCTGGAAGAAGACCTCCTCAAGAACTGCACCGTCAAACTCTTGTTATACTTGAGATATATCGATGACATCTTCATCATTTGGATTGAAAACCTACAATCTCTGATTGAGTTCCATCAGAAATTCAACAATCACCATCCCTCCATCCACCTTTCTCTAGAATACTCCAACACCAGCATCTCCTTTTTAGACATGATGATCAGTATCCAGAATACAGACCACGTTATACAAGAAACCCATAGACCAATATGCATATCTGCACAGAACCAGCAATCACCCTAAACACACCAAAAAGCTGTGATATACAGCCAAGCGCTCAGATACCACCGCATTTGTACAGAAGAGAACACCTGGGATTGCCACCTCACCAATCTTAAAAAGGCTTTCACCCAACAAGGACACTCCTCCAGAGAGGTAGATCGCACGTTTGAAAGAGCCACCTGGATACCACGTGAAGAACTGCTGCAGTACAGAAGAAAACCCCCCACAAATCGCGCACCGCTGGTTATGACCTATCACCCATCCCTTGAACCTGTACGGAAAATCCTCAAACAATTGCAACCCATACTAGAAAGAGACCCTTTTCTTAAAAAGATCTTCCCAGAGCCACCCATCCTAGCCTTCAAACAAGCACCGAACCTCGCCAACCTCATCACCAGAAGCAAACTTCCTCAAGCCCAGAGCACACCAAAAGGATCCAGACCGTGCCAGGACAAGAAATGCAAAACTTGCCAACACATCTCCACCACCCCCACCATTACTACACCCCACAACAGAGCCATCAGCATCCCAGGATCTTACAGCTGCACCTCCAGAAATGTAACATATCTCATCCAATCCACCAAATGCCCTGATGGAAAATACGTAGGAGAGACCAGACAACAACTGCACACCAGAATGAGCGCACACCGGAAATCTATCAAAGACAGAAATACCCAGTTACCAGTGGGGGCACATTTCTCACAAGAAAACCACTCTCTCTCCAATCTCTCAGTCCTGAACCTCAAAGGAAACTTACACAACACTTCCCAGAGCCGAGCCTATGAACTCCACTTCATCAACCTCCTGGATACTAAAAATCATGGACTAAATATAGACATTGGATTTATGACACATTATAACCTGCCTGACATCTGACTCCCCAGGTCTCTCTCCACTTTCATCCCCCTTCTCCCTCTCCTCCCCATCCTGCCTGTCTCTCACCCATTGACTCCTCAATCTACATTTTCACTGACTACCTGTCTTGTATGCATACCAGCCCAGCCGCTGGCTCCTTTACTTTTCATTCCATCCAGGAAGAGCACACACCAACTGCAGAAACGTCGTTAGCCTGACAAAGGGTTTTTGAACCTGAAAGCTTGCTTAATAATTGTTTTCCAACTATTTGAGTTGGTCTAATAAAAGATATCAGATTCACCCAAGGAACCTTGTCTGCCTATGTAATACACTTACATTTCAATACATTTGATTCTAATGAGCACAGGACTAAAGAAACAACTTTTGAGTATTTTGTCTACTTTGTTGTATTTTTTTAATACACAATCTTGCAAATGAATACACATTCCAACAAAGTTATATTTATTTTTTCTTCAATCTGAAAATGAATGATACAGCCCTGGGCCCCTGATGTATTAGGAAAGCTTCTATGTTTCTTTTGTGCTGGAGGAATAATATGAGTTGTGTTATATGTGATGATGCACTGTGCCACCTTCCCCCCACCCTTTTCAAAATCCTAGGTTCACCCATGGGGCATGTGTGCTGACATGGGCTATACCTGGTTACAGAGCTGTCCGGGGGGGGGGGGGGGGGAATTGGGGTGATGCCCTGGGCCCCATGCTTTGGGGAGGCCCCCGCAGACAATGCCGAGGGTGCCACCACTCTGTGAGGCTGCCACACGCTGCCAGCTTCACACTCTGGCTGCTCGCCACCACCTTCCCCCCTGCACAGGCCCTGCGTAGGCTGATATGCCCCAGGTCCCACACATCCCTAGGGTGGGCCCTGCCTAATTAATCTGTACAGGGGGGAGTGTGCGTCTACACAAGATGCTTAATGCACATTAGCCTAATAACACTGCACAGTAGCCAAGGTTCCCTCTAAGGTGCGCGTGTCCGTGGCCATGCACAACTAAAAGTGTGGCCGCGCACCAGGAGAGGCTGGGGCGGGAGCCTGGCGCAGGCTCCGCCGGCTCCAGGGAAGTGCTCTGCTCCCCCGCATCAGGACTGGGGAGCGGAGCACTTCCCCGGAGCCGGCAGAACCCACGCCAGCCCCCGGCTCCAGCCCCTGGTCCCCGGCTCCAGCCCCTGGCCCATAACCCCAGCCCCTGGCTCCCAGCTCTGGGCTCCAGCCCCTGGCCCCCGGCTCCAGCCCCTGGCCCCCTGCCCCTGGCCACAGCCCCAGTCCCCAGCTCCAACCCTCTTCAGTAATTGTCCCATGCCGGACCAAGGCGGCGCACTCATGGACCACTGCTCCTTAGAGAGAACATTGACAGTAGCATAGCCGTTAAAAACCGTGCTAATAGCCTACTGCACAGTGCTGTTAGGCTAATGCACAGTAAGTGTCACAGAAGAGCGATGTGCCGGCACTGCTGCACAGTAACTCTAGTTACTGCACATTTAGTTGGTACTTTATTAAGTACTAAACTCAATGTGCAGTATCGAAGGCACGTTAATGAATGTGTGGATGCGCCCAGTGCATGTTATTTTTGACTTCCTTATTTTAGGAAAACAAGCACCAAAGCCAGGCACACAGAACTATTTTCACTCCTTTAAACAGCTGGTGAAAAATACAGTATTGCCAATTCTCGTGATTTTTGGCATTGATCTTAAGGTCTATGCTTCGAGAATGTGAAAAACGTAGCTCTTCTATCTATCTGTCTCTGTAGGGGAACGACTTGGCCGCCTAGCGGGTGCGGCGGTGCGGGCAGCTGCTGCGCAGGGAGGGCGGGGGGAGTCTCCCAAGGGATCCAGGCGCCTGGGCGGGGAGGGGGCTCAGGGCGGGAGCGGTTGCCACGGCAACTGCGGACGCTCCGTTCCAAGGAGCTGGTGCGCCTTGCGGGGGTGACGTCATGCTGCCGCTCATCACATGACAGGTGTAGAGCCTGAGAGGGACGGCGCAACAGCCCCAGCCCCGCTCACTTCCCTTCACCAATCATCCAGCGTCTTTCAGGTAGGGCTCGGCGCACGCCAATGACGAGATAGCGAGGTGCTGGGGCGGGCTTCTGCGTGGGGTAGTGCGTATGCGCTCTTTTTTGCGCCTGCGTGGTAGTGGGAGGCGGGGGGTGCTGAGGGGGAGGATGAGCGGGGCCGGCGCGGCGGAGGCGGTGAGGGGGGAGTCCCCGCTGCCGGGCGGTAGGAAGCGGGAGCTGCCGGTGGTGGCGGGGCTCGCCCAGCCCATTCTCAAGGGTGAGGGCTCTGGGGCTGGGCGGCTGCGGCTTGATTCGCGTCGAGGCCGCTGTTCAAACGCGGGGCCGCTCATTTCCGATTAGTCCCGAGGGGCCGGGCCTGGACGCCTGGGGTGGGAGTCGCAACAAACGGGCTCCGTGGGGGTGAGCAGGCGGCATGGCGGGGAAGTGGGAGCTCCGTGGGCAGGGGCCAGAAGGCAGCGGGCAGGGCCAAGGGTGGCGTGGCAGGGCCATGAGAAAGGATGCTGGCGGTCCCTAACCGCCAGTGTCACCACGTCTTAAATATGAAATTGTTCTGTCAGAAGCTCATCCTCTGTGTTTGCGGAAAAAAAACATCGTAGGCTGAAGAATGTGCAAATAAGTCTTATTCACTTTATATTGCTCGCTGTAAGTTGCCAGTGAGTGAGTGACTGAGAACTGGGTTGTCAGAGCTGAAGCGTTTCTTTATTTTGAGGTGAGCCATCATAAGAAAGTGCTGACAGCAAGCCCAGGAGTTAGTTAAGGCTCCCTGAGACTGACTTGGGTTTTGTATAATGCTGCGTCAGTGACCTGCCTCAAAGATTATCAGATATTTTGAGCTCTCTTGCTATTATTGATCATACCAGGGTTAAAATTATTGTGCAAATACAATAATTATTGTACACCTGGCAACACTGTTAACTCCTGAGGAATGAAGATTTAAGAAGGGATCATTGTAATGATGAGCCAAGAAGTCAAATGACTCCCTTCAGCACTGCCTGACTTGAAATGCCGCTGCCGCTGCTAGGCAGTTGGTTTGCAACTTTGGATGGAGCAGGAATCAAAGCGGGGTACAAGGTCACCTCTGGATCTGCCCTGCTGCCACACGACCCTGAATGCTGGGAGATCCTTTTAAGAGTGCCAGTGTCTGGGTAAATTATAAGAAACCAGGAGCTCCACTGATCTCTTGTAGGGAGGAGTTAAAAACTGCTTAAAGGACTGAAATAAGAGCTCCATGACAAGCAGCAAATAGAGCAGGGCAGAACAAAGGGTAGCTTGATGGGTGGTATGTCAAGACTATTTCAAAGAAGTGACTTAAAGAAGGGTTTAGGGCGATATCATTAATTTTAGGATTGAAGCCGAAATACACATTAACTTTATTGGCTTGTCCAGTCATTTGTTATCTATTAAAAAGCCACAACAAACTAGGCAAAACGGAGTCAAAAGATGTTTCTTTAGCCTGGTTGTAGTTAGAATCAAATGTATTTAAGTGTAAGAGGCTTAAATGTAACTTCCAATTCATAAAACAAAACCTAGCTGCCTTGAGCATCTTGACAGTGCATCCCATCCTTCACTGAAAGTTCTGCTCATGACTAAGTTAATGTGCACCCAAGTTACTGTTCTTAACTCTAGTCTGCAGGGCTGTGAAATAGGAGCTACATTATCAGGAGCAGCAAACAGACAGTAGAATTGCAAAATGAACAGCTTAATTAGTGTAACACTAAAACCATTACAGGATAGAGGGCTGTTAATGTCTGTGGAATAAAGAGTTTAGTAGGAATCAGGTAGATTATAATGAGCCATGAAGTCAATTGATTCTCTCAGCACTGCCTGACTTGAAATGTTGCTGTTACTGCCAGGCAGTTGGCTTGAAACTATGGGTGGAACAGGAATTTATATAGGGTGCAAGTGCACCAATGCATTCCCCCCCTTTGAAGCTGCTTTTGGCTGCCAAACCAAGCACTAGCATCTGAATCCAACCGACTGGCTGCTTTTTAGCTTGTGGTAGGTTAGCCCCCTATTGGAACACACATGGTCTCAATCAGCTGGACTCAAGTGCGTGGCAAGCCCCTCTGATTTGCCTAAACTGAGAGGTGCAGATCTCAGCTAAAAACAGGTGCCTTGTTTGTCTCCCAGCCCCCTTGTCCCATGGGAAGTATTAAAGAAATATCCAGATTGGTGCCTCAGAATGATGGTAGTTAATTGGGGTTAATAGCCATTTCATCTTCATGTGTAAACAGCTGCCTCCAGAATCCTGTTTTTGTGCAGACTGATCAGCCCTGGATTAAACCAGCTGATGTTTTCTAGTCTTTGTGCAGTTTTTTTCTCAGTAGTGGCAGCTGTGGTAAAAGCTCACTAAGCTCAAAAGCATGATGCTTTAAACAGGCTTAAACCTAAGAATCTGTTGGTGCCTTTGCTGGTGCTTGAAGCCCTCCTCACTGTTGGCTTCCTTCTGCTTTGTACCTTGCCTGTTAAAAGGGAGGGGGAGAAGCAGCTGCTAGATCTGCCTACTGGGGAGAAAAAGGGAGACTGATGTGAGGTCAGGGAAAAGAAGCCCCCAGTTGCAAACATGGAGTGGACCTGAAGCCCTGAGGAGACTGGACTCCTTATTGCTTGTGGCATTTGTTGCAAGCCAGTGGGTTCATTGACAGGTGGGGGAGGCTGCCTGATATGATCGTGGCATCCTTTGATATCTTGTGGGCTTTTTGGAGAACAGTGTCCCTTGTCTTTCAAGTGCTCCCTGCCTATGCTCCAGGGTGTTTGGAAAAGTAAACCATTCCCTTCCATTGCTTTATGTTCTAGATGTTGGTGAAATTCATTCTCGACTGCTGGATCACAGACCAGTGATCCAAGGAGAAATACGTTATTTCGTTAAAGAATTTGAAGTAAGTATTTATCATATGGAAATAGCTCTAGTAAAACTGCAGCATTTCATTAAAAAGTTTATCAAATGCTTACCTGCTGATGTGATTTGAAGCTATTTTTGTACCTTTTTAGCAAATCTTGCTTATGTATGTTAGAAAGGTTTATTTTAAGCATACAGCATGCATTTCCTCCATTGAATAGATGGAAATGTTCTTAGCAGGTCACTATTATGGAGTTATCTGGAAAATGAGGCAAGAATTAAAAATAAAACAAGCCCTTTCCGTACCTAATAGATGGCTTCCTGAAGCTTGCCAACCATCTGCTAATATTGATCAAGGAGAGAGTAACTGATACATCCTTGGACAGCTCCTAGAACAATGGTTCTCAGTCTTCTCAGAGTTGGGGCATGCCTCCACTATTTTTTTTTTTTGATGTGATGGCATCTCTGTTTGAGGACCACTGTTGGTGCTGCCTCAGCTTAGCTCAGTGCTTCTCAACCAGGCGCTGCTGCTGCTGTTCTATCCAGGTAAAACTGCCCAATGTGCCTGCTGCGCAGCCAGGGCATGTGTACACTTGTGCTGAATTAGGGCTCTCAGATAACCCTAAAGCAGTACAGGTTTGGTGACTCAGGCTGTAGCTTTTCCTGATCAAGCCCCATCATGCCTATCCAGGAAACAAAGGCATATGAGTGGAACTGGTCCTTGTGCCTCTGTTTCTCAGGGCAGCTTGAGGGGAACTGGACAAAGGAGGACTACAGCCAGAACCAGCTCTCCTGTTCTGCTGCGTTAGGGATTTCTGATGCAGGAGTGTGTGCATGCTGCAGCCCTGCCTATGGGGCAGTTTTACCTGGCCGCTGAACTTGTGTTAAAAGTGTTACATTACATCTATGCTGTAGGTTTAGCAAGCTTGCATTGCTTACATCTGATGTAATTGTGATCCTTTTCCTAGTCTAAATAAACCTGTGTTTCAAAGGGTAAATATGTACTTTTGTTGGAGTACCCCTGCAGCATTGCTATTGGTAACCTACCTAGCTAGATCAAAACTAGCTCTGGTACCTCTCCATGTGTTGCACTCAAACCTCTGACTACAGTAAAGGGTATGTCCAAAGGGGGGGGAGGGAGAGAGAGGGAGTGTAACAAGGTGGTGTTACTTGCTAACAGAAACATGTATAAAATCAAGTGTATTTAGAGTTGTAGATTAAAAAATATATGATGATTGTTAGTTACACTGGTACCGAACACCCACACAGCTGGTCATCCTATGTGGAGACAAACCATCAATATGGTATAAAATATCACCCACACAAATTCTTGCCTTTTGCAGTACAGCATAACAGATTCTGTTTGTTTAGACACCTTCATAATTATTTGTTGCCCCAACTGTCTGTCGGACTTTTTTGGCTGGAATGCATTAAAGTAATCTAGTTGTGATGTTACAGAGTCTTTTATTGATTATTACAGACCTAGCATCCAAGATGAATGATGTTCCAGGTCTGGCAGCAAAAGAGCCAGAATATCTTTAAATGGTATAAATTAAGAGCTTTATAAGAATCTGAAAAAAGTATTGTAAATATGTAACCGTTAAAAGAGTAGATTTCCTGTCCTAGCTCCTCCCCGATTTTCTTTTTTTCCTCCCCCCTCCCCATCCCCCGCTGAACAGCTTTGAGACAGAGTTGGTGAGTGAAGCGCTGCATTGTTGAATTGTGGGGTCACCCTGAGCAAGAACATGTTCAAATTAACTGTAATTGGTTACATTCTGGTTGGTACTTAAGGGTCTGATCTCTGATGGCATCTGAGGTCAGGATTTTCACATGTGTTTATTGAGGGGGGAGGTTCTACTTGGTTATTAATTGGGTGTAATGCCTATTTAAACACATCTCTCCACTGAAGTACATTGTGTATAAGCTTGAAATTTGCATGTATTGCCTCATGCTGGTTCTTGTTGGATTGGAACCTAAACAGCGTCACAGTGGACTCTTGGTTTAATAAGAGAACCATCAGTGAATGATAGTATGATGTCAGGTATGATACAGTAGACCATATTCAATCCAAAGTTTTAAGGATAATTATGAGACCTGAAGTATTGAGACTTTTTTAAAATAGCATGAATACTTGACTGTTAAACACCACAGAACCTTTCAGTAGCATTAAAGGTATTAGCTCAACTATTCTGTTCAGCTGAATTTGAATAATTGTTTTTATGAGCATATTACATTCACACTGCAGTGTCCACAGGTCACAGTATTTATTTCTCTTTTTTTCTGTCATAATATAGGTAGCAGTGTTGAGTTTGTTTCTGGGGTGGCTTTGGGTTTTTTGTGTGTTTGTGTTTTTTGTGGTTGGTTTTTTTTTTTTTTTTTTTGGTTGGCAACTAATAGTTTTAGTGGAGAGGTGACATGATCCATGCCAGACTATGACATTGTTTAGCATTCTGATTTGCCTGTGTGGTATTCCACTAGCAGAAGTAGAGATCCATATCAGTGCACAGGCATCATGGCTCAATACATAGGATCAGTGCATTGATGCATCTTTGTAGCATTTTGCATCATGAAAGACTTCTCCTGGGCTTTAAAAAAGCTATTGTGGGAAGGTCTGGAGCCTGCCTGCTTTATTTAAGGTCGTATTTGGCAGTCAAATTTGCCCACAGCTTTAAAAAAAAAAAAAAAAAAGACAACTGAAGCACTTTTCGTGATAGTGTTTTGTTCTGGGAATGTGTTAGTCTAGTTATGGGTGTCATGATTTCTTTTTTATTTTTTTTAAACCTTTAAAAAAGCCCATGTAACCCTTTCCTTGCTATGTGTATTGATACAGTATGATACATTTCTTGCACAACTTTTTAAATTGTTGTGCTTCTTGTCTTCAATTAAAATTTAATAGGTCATGATCTCGCTCCCTTGAAAAGATTGAAGTCTTTAAAGAAGAAAATTTTATACAAGATTAATTTTGAAGGTGTGAAATATAATCACCACAAGGTGGCAGCAAAAGTTCAGAAAACAGTTGATAGTTGTAAAACACTGTCAGTAAGAATAACTTTACTCTTAAATATTTTTGAAGAAAAAGAATTCAATATTAAAAGGCTTCAGTCAAGGTCTGGTTAGCATGATACACATCTCTGACTAATAATTTTTGGTTCTTTTTAAATAAGCTCCAATACAATTAAATGGTACTCTTTTTAGCTTGTACTCAAGTTCCGTAATAGGAGAAGAGTTACTTTGGCTCTAAAACATGCAGGTGACTTGCATAGTAATCCTTCCTGATTTAAAGATATGTTTTAAGTAGATTTAATTTGGCCCTATTCTAGTTCAAAAAGTCAAAATTAATGGTTTGCGCACTTTTAAAATTTTTTTCTTGTTTTGTAATTAAGGCCATGAACAGGTGCTTTTCTCAACACTAAAAGCTAACATACAGGCTATCAAGGTTTTTCTCACTCAATAAAATCATTTGTTCCTTGAAAAAGTATTATCCCTTTTAACCAGCAACTTCTCCAAAGAGCATACCTGTACACTTACCTTGGAACAACTAGTACCCCACAGGTCTTTGCTCTCCCTCTCTCCCTCCAAGGCTCTGTGATACTCCACTCAGAGGCCAACTGTAAGGGTGTTCTGCTAGAACCTCTCTGCTGCCAGGTTTGAACAATATCTGGACTCATCAAAACTGATTAAGAGGCATCAGACATGCTTGGTGGGGAGGGGGCAAGAAGAGCAGCTACTCATTGACAGCCTGGTATCAGGGCAGGCTGTCTATCATTGGGCTCCCCTGGGGATGGAGAAGGACCCAAAGAGCAGCACCATTGCCTCCTGCTCGGCTCTGAGGCAACTGTGTAGCCCTCCAGTCAAGGGACTAGAACTCCTGTACAGCCCCCTTCTCCTCGTGCTTTTCGTGGAACTGGAAATTCTTAGTGTTCAAATGGAACACCAGTCTGTACCCTAACAATAAGCATCAACAGTCCTGTATATCTGTCCACAAGATGTATCCTTTGAATTCAAGGTAGAGAGTACAGGGATACAGTAGACATTTTCCAGCCTCAGGGCTTCATCACATTCATTTCTTCTGTTCCATCCAAATGTCACCTACCATATCTACTCAAATACAAGAGGTTTTTTTCCCTTCCAACGTCCGTGGGGGGGAGGGAGCCCCTCGTCTTACATTTGCATGCAAGGAAACCTCAGTGAATACATTGTCTATATCACTAAACTGCTGCCAGAAGCAGCATGTGTTCAGTAATGGAAGCCAACTATGAGCTTGATTAAATGTAGCTGACCCTGAGCTCGAGTATAAAACGTAGCCCATATGGGGCAAACATACTGGATTCTTATTTATTTTTTTGTGATAGTTGGTGTTTTGGGACAAGTCGGTTCAGAATTGTATTGGCTGAACAGAGCTCAATCATTCAAGTCTGTGTGGTGCTCCCACCAGCAAGTATTCTTCCTCCCAGCCTCTTCAGTCTGGGGCTTCAGATACTTCCAAATCCATAACAGGTATCCTATGTATGAGCTCCAAGCCTGGAGGCCTTGAAGTGCACATGCTCCCTAGTCTTGCTTGCCCCCAGCCAAAAGACCAAAGGAGCAAGCTAGAGGAAAAGCCTGAGAGGAGTGCTAGGTTAGTACAGCCCATCAGAGTAAGATATGTGGTAGTGCCCATAGTGCACCATACGCCTCAATGCCAAATGTCTTTTTGAAGTCATGGTGACCCAATACATTGAATACATTCAACTTCCTCTTCACTTTTACAGCTGAGCTGTGCCTTTCTTTCCCATTTCTAGTATGTCCTATTTCTTCATCAGCTTTAAATGTTTATCAAACATCACCAAACGGGGTTCCGAACAGTTTACCTTTCTGCCTGTTGCATATGTTCAGTGTAAGCCCACCCTCCATGATATGGAGCCAGATCAGGTTGCCCTGCACCTCATCCGCATATACATTTTTGGAGGATCCTAGGATTCATTGCAAGACCACCTCGTTCCAGTCGTGAGTAGGGATTTAATTAGTACATGGATCCTATGTTGGGGTATCTGGTGTGTACACACGTACTGAGCAGTGCTGGGGTCACCATGGCTTGAAATGCTATTGACTTTGCTGGGGCCCATACAGTAAATCATGAACCTTTGGGCTTTGGACTAATATGCTTAATTTATACTCTATATAAGGAGGCACGATTTACTTGGCAGGGGAAATACTGTGACTATTAAGGTGGTTTTCCTAGTTACTGGGGATAACTGCTTTTCTGGCATGGGGTAGTACCTGTGGAGGTAATGTATAATTAACCTCCCACTTTCATTTCCAGTGGGAAGATCTTGGCTTTACACTTACTTTGTGGAAATAGGAGACTCCTCCCTAGCTTTCTCATGTGGGCCATATGGCTGAGGGTAAGTGAAACTTGGGGGCCTCCAAACTCCAAGCCTCCAGACTTGGGCCTGCAGGTAGGATGCCCGCCAAATGATTTGGAAGCGTCTGAAGCCCCAGGTGGAGATGAAGGATGTTTGCCGGTAGTAGGGCCACACATGGTTCTTGAATGACTCGCAAATTTGGAATGGATTTGGCTGATTTGGCTTGGAACATGAAAAATTATACTTAAAAATAATATAGATATACGCATACAGTAAAATTCCTGCTATCCGGAATACTTCACTAACCAGAATTTCCAACTGGCTGGACGTGGGAAGGGGGTGGGGGAAAGCTTGCACATGGCGGCCGCTGCTGCCACATCACCCTTTGCTGCTGCTGCTCCACTGTGCTGAGTGCCACCCTGCGCTGCACCTTGCAGCTGCCACCCCCACCCGCCCCCCGCTCCGCATTATCTGAAAACCTGGCTGGGTTATTTCAAATAACTTGAGTTTTTACATAACCGGCAATCCCCTTACCCCAGGGATACCGGATAACAGAGGTTGTACCTATAGAGATATATAGGTACAAAAGTGCTGCTTGTAGTGTGTATATGGAGTACCCGTGCTAAAACTTATAGCAGTTTCAAGAGTTAAACTTCATTAATTCTGGATGAGCTAAGTCTATGGGTACTTGTAATAATTTCCCTATATGCAAGAATAACAGATATGAAGGTCAGTGTTTTCAGATTTGTCCCTCACTTCTATGTGCTCAGGGATATGAACATCTGACAGTAAGGAGGGGAGAAGGGGCTGCAAGGGGACAAAAGCTGTGGGGGCAGAGGGCAAGGGAGCTACCTGACCCCTCAGATTTATTTTCCTTTCTGTAGCAGTAGGAGAGGGACAAGTTCAAGGCAAATCTCCAATAATTGGATTCTACACATGGAAAACTATAACAAATGTATAACTTTTCCATATATAGAATATAATTTTTGGCAGGCCACTTTATATTCAAGTAAATATGATATGGTACACTTTAAAGTTCGTTTACTATGGCTTTTATCCTTCTAGTACCAACAGCTTAAAAAATAATGAAGTGAAAGTTTACATATTTACATTTATTTACAGCAATAAGGTTAGAGACAGTTTACAACTCCTTAAATCCTGACACTGACTTCTGATTTTGAGACATGAGGTACATGTGCTTTAAGCCTGAGGCATATTCTTTCTTTAAAATATTAGCATATACTCTGTAGAGACAGTTGAGGACAAGTATGCTATTCCTAATCAGCAAGAGTTCTGTGCTGGAGGAATTGTTTTCTAATAATCCTAGAGCTATGAGGTCAGGAAGTCTGGGGTCTGTTTGTGAGTTGAATGTCTGCACCTTAAAATGGGGCAGTGATACTTGTCTCTCTTTTTTGTGAAGTACTGTTAGAATGTAATCTATTATATAAGTTTGTGATTAGCAAATTACACACCAGGAGTTGTCATCTTGCAGTTCTATGTATCGGTGTTTAAAACCCAGACAGTAAAAACTGTCTTGAGGTTTTGCTCCATCTTTGAATCCCTAGACTATTGCTGTGTTGCAGATGAGTCTTAACAGAAGAGTGCTTTGTAGTATAGCGGGTAACATGCATCTTCTGTTGCTTCTCAAGATAGACAGGGAAGCCAAAAAATGAGTCATGAGGTGAAAGGAAGCCAACAGGATGGAACTTGACTTGGTAGGTTTCTCAGTAGAGCACTCAGCTGGGAAGAGGATATCTGGGTTGTGGTCCCTGTTACTTCTGGAGGGTTTTTTTTAATGCATTTGGTACTAGGCGTCATTGGATAAGCAGTCCGTGGAGCTGAGAGTGTGGAGCTGAAGGCTTTCCCACATTCTCTTGCTTACTCTTCTAGTCCTGTGACTTGCATTCCTAGTGGTCCAGTTCCCCATCTCCTTCTCTAAGAATGAAGGCTGTCCCAATTCTATAAATTGGGGGTTTGTCATGTTCTAGGGAGGTTGAAGGTGCAAGTTAAAATCCTCTTGGGTTGAGGAGGGCCTTGTAGCATGTCCTGGGTAAATGCTTTAAGCATTATGCAAAATGGGGAATGGTGTCATCACCATCCTAGGCTATTGTTTTTAGCTGAACTCAGTACTCTTCTAGGTTGTGTTGTGGTCTGAGCCTGTTGTGGCTACTCTGGGGACTTCAGGAGAGTTTAGTTGGCTCCCAAGCACCAATTTGGATTGCTGTGGAGCTTAGAATTAGGTGCCAAGCTGCTCAAGCTTAGTCACTTCTGAAAATGCCCAGGACACTTAAGTATAAATGTCTAGGGAATTTTGTGTGCTGAAATAGAAACACCAAACCATGTTAGATGCCTAATACATATTGTGGTTGCTAAAGCAAAGCCAAGCTGCATAGCTTTTTGTGACTTTGCTGCCCTAATTCTGCTTAAGTTCTGTTTCAGTATCTTTGGCACTACTTCAAAGCTGACTCCAAAACTTACTTGCCTTCATAAAGCCCTGGATATCTGCCAGTTATGTACATAGCTTGTATTATTGCATTTCTCAGCTAAAGTGAAGCTGTCAGCCAGTCAGGAAGTAGAATGACTGTCTTTTTTTTGTCTGTAAACTTTTTATTATTCATGTGTGTAAATGTGGTGTGTTCTGCTCTCCTGCTCTTCTCTTTTTGGTATACACAACCATTATTGCAAATCAGCTGTCTTCTGAAATAGCACATCTCTCAGTT
This sequence comes from Alligator mississippiensis, assembly GCF_030867095.1. Classification (NCBI taxonomy): domain Eukaryota; kingdom Metazoa; phylum Chordata; order Crocodylia; family Alligatoridae; genus Alligator; species Alligator mississippiensis. The sequence continues at coordinate 135,047,718 of NC_081826.1, forward strand.
CACCACGTCTTTTTAATAAAATGCTAACATTTTTCACAGAGGCGAGGAATGTGTCTGAAATGGATTTCTGTGTTGCGCTAGTAAGACAACTTTCTTTCTTAGTAAAGCCTTTTTCACCTGTAATATAAAGATCATAAATAAAGTAACTTTGAAGTGACAACAATGATCCCTTGCATTAATTGGAATGAATTTAATAGTTTATAACCTTGGGAACTACAGTATTTCTATAGAGCAGGGCTGGCTGGTTTCTTAGCAGCCAGGGACCGCAGGCAGTACCAGAAAAAGACCTGGGTGCTTCAGCCTCCCCCCCCATCAAGACCTCCCACTACTATGTGCACAGCCCAGGTCTCCCACATCACAGGCACAGCCCAGCTTCCTCTTGCAGCATGTACCTGAGCTCCTTTTCCTGGCCATGTGTCACATGCCCAGGACAGCCTGACACTCCCTGGCCATATGCAAAGTACTCCAACCCCTCTCCCCTCTGGGAACATTGTACAGGCAGCCAACCTGCAGCACACCACGCAAGGACCCTGGATCTCTCCTTTTCTGAGCATGGAGCCTAGTAGCTTCCAACCACGTACATAACACTGGAAGCCTGGCCCTCTCCTGCTGCAGTGCCCTGCACCCAAGAGTGGGAGTAGGAATTGGAAGCTGGAGGAAGGAAGGAGAGGTTGGAGGCTGGCTGCAAGAGTGGAGTGGTAGCTGGGATTGGGGGGTGGTGCATAAACCTTACCACTGTCAAGGCCCCAGTCAATCAGCCCAGCTATAGAGTGTGTATGGGGGAGGGAGGTTAATTCATGGTTACTGATTAATTATCCACTTCATTCCTGTTTGTCTTATACTTGACATATTAAAGATGCATGCTCCAGGTATCTGAGAACAGAGTCTGATATGTTGTCGCAAATCTTGAGGCATGCCATTATAGCTAAAGAATTTTAAAATGGTTGCATTATTATCAGCCATTCAGGAAAAACATGCAAGACACAAAGATTTTCCTTCTTCTATTTTTCTTACAGGAAAAACGTGGCCTCCGTGAACTGAGAGTTCTTGAAAGCCTCAAGAACATGATCTATGAGACAAATAACCAAATTCTTCCGAAATGTGAGCAGGTGATGCATGACAGCCTGAATGAAGCTTTCAAGAGATGTAAGCAAGAAGCTCTTTCTTCCTTTTAAAATATTACATTAAAGAAAACAATTTAAAGTACTTTGAACTTAGCAGTGTTAGCACAAATCATATTTTATGCTGGAATTTAGTTGAGTCATTGATCATGATAATGCTTAATTCTCTGATCCGTGCAACTTTAGAAGCTGTAAAATAAATGTATTTCTGCTCTATTTTCCCCTAATTTGGCTTCTGTTAATGTTATTCTGAAAGCTTCCGTTGAATTCACTAAGAGTTTTTCATACCATAGAAGGGTAGCCAAACTTGCCCTACATATTTGTAATGGGAGGCAGTGTCATCAAGTAGATAAAGCACTGGACTGAGCTTCAGTTTCTTATATTCAGTTCCAGACTCTGCCACAGTGCTGCTTGGGTGCCCTTTGCCAAGTCACTTAGCATCTCAATGCCTCTGTTCTCTGATGGGAAGTGATGATACTGACCTTTGTAAAGTACTTGGAGATCTACAGATGAAAAGTGCTATTTAAGAACTAGGTATTATCCCAAACTTTGTATGTCTGTGAAAGAAGGCTCCTGTTATTACTATGAATCTGGCATTGGTACATTCTTGTTAACTGCTTACTTGTATGCAATCATTTCTCTACTGAGGCCCCTGTCTGACTAATTTTGTTGGTGCTTTTGTATTCTATACTTTCATATCAGCAAGCAGCACAGTTGCCCGATTCAGGAAATTAGGTAGTAACCCCAAATTTTAATCTAAAGAAACAAATAAATTGTTTGCCAGGTGTGTTCCCATTCCCTCTCCCTTCCCCACTATTACTTTATGCAATATTTCACCTCTAGTATGTTGCATAAACATGCTATATAATCTTATATGGATTTATATGGATCCTGATATGTATAGGCCTGTCTGCTCTACCCAGCACTGTGCTAGGGAGAGGAGCAGTGGAGCAAGCTATATTCACTTTGTGCATGTTAGCTTCTGAAACTGATGTCACTTACCCAGCACCTCACAAGGGAGGCTATGGGCCAAGACCAGGAGAGTGAGCTTATTAGCATGGACCCAGTGTTGCATCAAACTGATTCCATTCCATCTGTTTTCAGAGTTTCACCTTGGTGCTCGTTAGGACTGTCCTGGGGAGATATATGGGGCGCCCATAAATTAGTATGCTTGTAATAAAAGTGTTAAAAAGCCTTATTATGTGATGTTGTAAATGAAGCCTGTATCCTAATGTATTCTAAAAGGCAGTGCAACCTGGCTATCAGTACCTCACTGTGAATGTTTTAACACCGCAAGATAATTAAGCTGTAATATTTCTTTAAGGATTATAGAAGCGTAATTGAGATTTCAGGAAATTTAAGTTGTGTTTGTAAGAGAAGTGCTTTGATGAAAAACGAGTTTATTTCACTCTGCCCAACATGTAGAATATGGTTAAATAAATCTGAAATTGGCTGTGAATATAGTTAATGTTATCACTAAGACGTTCATAGAGCCAGGATTGACTGGCTCCAACTGAATTGTTTTATTTAATCATGAAAAATTGAAAAAAGAAACCAATAACAAAGAAACAACCAAAACATAGTATTTGCCCCATCTATTTCTAGTCACTGGTTTACAAGATGGTTTGAACTTTTCTGAGGTGCTGAGTTAGGGTACTGTAACTTGTCAGCAATATTAAGGAATATGGGTATAAGAGAAGTTGGCTGCCTCTCTATATTGGGTCCTGGAAAGCACAAGGGCACAACTTTAGTAGTGTGTGTCCCCATAGTTAGCACTGTAGAACACTTCCTGCAGATATTGGCAAAGGCATTTTTCCCCAGGTAAGCGACCCCAGTTGGGGGGAAAAAAACCCAGTCTTTGTGTACAGCGATACTCTTGCAGTGGGCTCTGGTGTTGAAGCCATTTTCAGGCAGGCTTCCCTTTGACTTAAGACAGCTGATTAATTGACTGCAATTTGTTTATTTCAGTGCAGGCAGCCAGCCAAAGGATCCACAAACTCCAGGAGAGGGAGCAGGGAGAAAGAGAGGTAAAGACATACAAGTGAATTTATAATGTAACCTAAGCATAAGACCCTCAAACAGCAAGCTTATTTGCTTACCTACAAATCCATCAGTGAAGTAAAACTTAGAAATACATTTTTATTGCAACTTGCCAGAAGTACGACTTCCTTTGGAATGACTTCTGCAAAAGTAGAGGAGTGGGATAGAGCAACCAGAAATGTGTTTTAGGAGCGCAAAGGTAATGGAGCCACCAGCCCTTCCTTTTACTCTCTCAACATATGGAAACTTCTTTTAAAACATTTTTCCTCTTCAGTATTTTTCCTTCTTTGCTCAGAGTGTGGTATTTGTCACATAGAAGTTTTAAAAGAAAAAAAAAAACCCTCTTTCTGTGGAACAAAAAACACCCACCAGCCCACCAGAATGGAAATGTAAAGCTTTCCTGGGTAGTTGAAAACATTGAGCATATTATATGTATTGCTTGCTGAAAAGGAAGCATTTCATACTTGTGGATGGGTTTAATGAAAAGCCATATTATAGGAACATGCGAATCATTGGAATCCTTCACTGTGCTGCACTTTGCTTGTTTAAATTACATCTACTCTAAGCCTCAGATTTGGAAAATAATACAAAAATTAGTTTCCTCTGGCACTTCTAGATTTCCCTACTGCCCCTTTCATAGTTGTATTCCATTGTTATCTTTTACTTGCAGAACTGAACTTCATAATTCTGTGGTGATTAAGAAAGTTATCAAAGCTGCTATTCTAGCCCTAAGTAGAACTTGCAGTGATGTGTGACGACAGATGTTTGCATTTTTCCTTCCTCTTTTCAGAATGTCACACTTTGCATGGTCAATTTTGAAAAGATAGCCGTTTCATATGAACCTGAGTACTTTATAGTGTCAGACCCTGCTAGTGTGTAGATTTATTATATTTAACACAGCAGTGTAGATAATTATAAAACCCCTTGATAAAAAACTAATAGCTTTTATAGTTCTGCTGCTCTCTTTTTTTAATGGAACTTAAAAGGTAGAGTGCACTTTTTTTCAAAATATTCCTTGTATTAAACCTCCGTTCTCAAATGGTGACACTATAACTAGAGCAATAGTGAATAGCTACCATTCAGGCTTCATGCATGTTGTTTTTAAAGTTTTCTTTAGTAAAATTTTAATACCTTAGGTTGAAACTTTCCTAGTCTGCTCCATATTGGCAGGGTGTGTGTGTGTGCATGTGTGGTGTTTTTTATTTTTATTATTTTAATTTGCTTGTTTCAGTCACTTAAGGGGAAACATTTGTCCCATTCTTCTCTCTCTCATTGCACTTGGAAAACAAACTGCTTTTGGTTGGGGGGCGGTGGGGGGTGTGCATGCATGTGCACATACATGCACACTTTTTAATAAAACTCAAAAGTTATTAGGAAAATGGCTTTCACCAAGGAGGGAAGTGCCTTTGGGGGTGCCAGGAAAAGCTAGTCTTCTTTTGCATTTGAAAAGGGATCTCTCCACTTGTGAGCTACCTATGATGCAATTTCTTTCAGTTACTGAAATCTACCAGTTAAATGAAGTAATGCTACACAGTGTACACACATAGGTGACTGGTAGGAGGGGTATGGGGGGGGGGGGGGGGGGGGGCACGTGCCCCCCCTGACAGAACCATCCCCCACTGCCAACGCCGGCTTCTGTGAGTGCTCGCCAGCCCCGTCCCCACCACTACTGCTGACTTCTTTGGGCGCCCCCCCAGGCTCAGGAGGCACCAGTCGCCCATGTATACACATGTGGGTAAGTGATACATAAAGTGTTTTGTGTAGATTTTAAATTATCCATTGAATGAGGTAGGGCTCTATCTGCCTAATTGAGCGCTCACCTTGTTCAAGCCAGTGTCTAGTCAGCTAGTTCCAGGATGTTCAGTACTTTTTGTCTGGGCCTTTAAGGGGTGAGAGAGAAGAATTCTTTGTGATACCTTTTATTGGACCCAACAGTGTAGTTATGAGAGTTCTTGGACAAGGTTTCAGGCATGTGTGCCCTTTCTCAGGTCACCTTTGTCAACTGCCACCTCTGGCCTGAGGAGGACTGACCTGTGTTAATTCATCCCACTGCTGCTAAAGGGTTGCCAATCCCTACACTAAAAGATTTAGATTTTGTTGACTTATCAACTCTGACAGCTCAGGCAACAGGCAAATAAGGTCTGAAGGACTGTCCAACATCATAGGCTGATTTAGTAATTAGTTATGACCCTCCCCCAAGACGCATCTTATGAAAGTCCAGCAACACCCTGACTCAAGTGTTGCTTCAGAAGGCAAAGGAAAGCAAGCAGCAAGTCAATTCAGGTGCTTTGGTAGTAAGCAGCAAGCACATGGAAATGCCTAATAGGAAATAAGACTAGAGTTACAAGGCAACAGATGTTTTTGTCAGTTTAAGATTTGCTCGTCAAAATATTTTTCCTCTTAAGCTCAAATTGTGAATCTTCAACTAGAATGCAACCCCTTATTAATAAAGAGTTGTGAAAGCTGCCAATCTTCTAGAGGTGCAGACAGATCAAATGCTGTAACAAACTGGTAACTGTTAAACAGAATTAATCTATTACAGACATCAGGATTTGTCTAAGATTGACAGCTCCTTATTCCTGAAGTTATCCAGAAAAGGAGATATTTGGGCCATGTGCTCAGAATGAAGTGAGATTATGCCACAGCAGCTGCTCTACTGGACATCTAAAGGACTATCTAAAAGGAGCCAGCCAAAATACTTTAGATTGCACATGGTAGAATTGTTGTGGATTTCCAGTTTTTTATTAAAACAAGGAATAAGATATGGGGTTTTGCAGACAACAGCTTCATTCAGTGGGACCCTGCACCAGTTTATCTATTTTGTATATTGAAGAAGGCAGAATCTTGTGGGGCAAAATTTAACCACGTAACTAAGAAGTGTCATAAACGGGGATCTGGGTTTTCCATTTCCCACAGAATAATAGACAAAATCATGGATTTCTCATTTTTATCAAAGAAAATGTGGTTTTTCCCTTTTAGCAGAGAAGCCTGCAGATTTCCCCCTTCTGCAAGGAGCTCTGCAGGCTGGCTGAGTTCCAGCCTGCAAGAGCTGATTGCAAAGGGTCAGGAAACCCCCAACCCTGCCCAGAGGGGGAAGGGGCAGGGCCTGAGCCTCTCAGTCAGCCAAGGCTGGGCTGAGGCTCAGTCTTTGCTCCTGGAGCCTAAGATAAGTAGGGCTTGGGGGTTGCAGGGCAGGGCTGTGGGGGGAGCTGGCTGGAAGCTAAGGGAATGAGGAGGTGTTGGGGAGAGACATGGAGTGCCCGCCAGCTGGGTGGACACTCTGGGCGGGCAGGGATGGAGCGCACCCTGGGATACGGTGGTGGCTTCTTACCTGGAGGAGGGGTGCAGTGGGTGCCACCAGCCCCACGCGGCATACCACCGCTCCTCCCTGCCCCCAACCTCAGCTTGCACCTTGTGCCCAGGACGAGGGCTTGGGGGGCGAGGGCCACAGTGACCCTCTGTGGTCTGGACGTGCACCGTTCGGGGTGGGGGGTTCACACACGGCAGCCGCCACTGCGCTGCACCTCCTCTGCCACCCCCCACGCTGCCTTCCCACGGCCAGCTGCACGGCTCCACATGCATGGATCTGCAAGCAAGTGGTGCAGGGCACAGTGGCAGCAGTACGGTGGCAGCCACCTTGTATGGGCTGCACATGTGCCACCTGGCTTGCCAGCAGGTGGGGAGCTAGCACGCAGCGGTTGCCACCATGCTGCCTTCGCACGGCCAGCCGCACAGCTTTACAGGCATGGCTTTGCAGGCAAGCGGCGTGGTGGTGGTGGCAGTGGTGGCTCGCACACTGCAGCTGCTGCCACGCCACTTGCCTGCTGCACCCTACATTGCCTTCCACAGCTGGTCACACAGCTCCGTGGGCACGGCTCTGTGGGCAGGCGGTGTGGTGCAGTGGCAGCTGCTGCATGTGACCCTCCGCCTTTCCACCCACCAGCCAGCTGGGTGGCATGCAGCCACCACCCTACGCTGCCGCGCCGCTTGCCTGCAGAGCTGTGGCTATGGAGCTTGCCTGTCGAGCTGTGCGGCCAACCGCGGGTAGACAGCGCAGGGCACAACAGCAGCAGTGCAGTGCGGTGGTGGCCGCCGTGTGTGAACACCACTCCCCCCCCTCCGGCTTCCCGTGTGCAGCCCACAGAGGGGCACTGCTGCCCTCTTTGCCCGCTCCCAGGAGTGGAGCTGGGGCAGACACCTCCCATTGATCTGCACGCCCCACCCCACCCCGCCCCTTCCCCCCCATACGTACTTAGCTGCTGGGGTGTGCACCTGAGTGTGTGTACCTGCATGTGTGGGTCTGTCTGCCTATGTCTGGGGGACTGGAAGGCTGTTGTCAGGGGAGTGAGGGGCACCAGCAGGGTTGAGGAGATTGTGAGGGGGAGTGAGGGGCTCCAATAGGGCCAGGGGGCCTATGGAGGGCATTTAATTTTAATTACACATTTTGGGTTTTTTGTCAGAGAATTTGCGATTTTCTTTTTATCAGGGAAAGCCAGGATCCCTGGTCACAAGGCATTTGAATTGTCACACATTTGGATTGTACTAGGCTGTTGACAGATGTTATTTTTGCAGAACTTATAAGAGTTGAAGGGAAAGATGTGTGACTCCCATGTAGTGCTACAAAAATGGTGAAAATGCTAAGAAATGCTTCTGGATGAAACAGGAACAGCTCTGTAGTGCTACGCTTTATAGTGTGACACGTAATGTCTAAACCAGGCGTAGGCAATGTTTTTTGGCCGGAATGCCAAAAAACCCCACAATGTCTACCTTGGAAGGTGCTGGAGTGCCAACATGCTGGAGCCCGGAGCAGCTGTTTGCAGCCTACTGGCTGCAGCCACCCAGAGCCCATGCCCAGGCAGCCTCCTGGCTGCAGCCAGCCCGCGGAGCCTGGTCGGCTTGCAGCAGGGCTTGCAGCCTCCCAGCTGCCTGCTGGGAGCAGCCTGAGCTCCCCAGGCTGGTGGTGGTATGCCAAGCAAAATGGCTTTGTGTGCCATACTTGGCACGTGTGCCGAGGGTTGCTGACCCCTGGTCTAAACAGTTGTATGTAGTACTACAGAGGGTATATTGCTCCCTAGCATCCCACAATGCTTTGCTCTTCCTACCTCTCCTCCAAGGAGGGAAGACTGCGGTGGGCTCAAGTGGCACCCTCTATTCCCAGACCCAGCTGTCCAATGAGTGCAGGAGGCAGACCAGGCTTGTTCATACAGATCAGAGCAGAAATGCACCTGGGACCTGGGATTGCAGCTCTGCTTGCAGGCACCAGTGCTACCACAGCAGCAGCAGGTCCCCCCCCATCACTGGCCTGCCTAGTCCCCCTTTCCCTGGTGAATGCAAAAAAATAGCAGGTTCAAACAAGGGGATGCACTGTCACTAATGTTTTTCAGCTTGATGCTTGAGAAGGTTATAAGAGGCACTGAAGGAGGAGGAAAAGGTCTGAAGCTGAATGGACTGTGCCAGCTTTTTGCGCATGCAGGTTATATTTGCCTAATAGGAGAGGAAATGGAAACGGATACAAAAGAATACAAAGGAAATGGAAAATGGAAAAGAATACAAAAGAATACAGAGATCATAGTCAAACACCAAAAAAGCTGGGCTAGCTGTCAATGCCAGGAAGACTAAATACCTGGTCACATCCAGAAATAAATTTCAAGATCACAGGAACATAAGGATAGAGAATGACAATGTGGAAAATTTAGGAAAATGTAAATATTTAGGAACAATCAAATTTTGAGGACAATCAAATAATTGAGAAATCGAGGCAAGAATTTACAGTGCTATTATGCTTGCTGAACCTGGATAAAATAATGGCATCAAGGAAAGTCTCAACAGACCTTAAACCCCAGCTTTATAAATTGTTTAACCTGTTCTTTTATATGGATGTGAATCCTGGACTCTGACAAAGGCAAATGGAAGACATCTGCAATGTTTAAAAACAAGGTACTAAGGAAAATATTTGGTGCAGTACAAGGAAACAGAGTATGGAGGAGAAGATCTAATCAAGAGCTTGTGGACCTTACAAAAGACCTGATGACTTGAACAAGAGCAGAGATGAAATGGGTTGTCTAATTGTTCTGTGCCCCCTCTCTTACTAAAGATTGTCCTTTTGATGATGGTCATGTTGGTCCAGAGAGCTTATGAGAGCTCTAAATAGTGGACTTATTTAATTCCATATTCATCTCTGCAGAGGACCTCCTGACTTCCACTTAAATTGGTGTTGGGACCCAATCCCAAACCATGAACCCTGGGGCTCAGGGACCAAGCACCAGCTTAGCCCTTCACTAGGCTGCAGCTCATAAAGGAACGCAGAATGACAAGGAAAGCCCTCATTTTCCCCCCCCCCCCCGCCCTTCCACTGCTGGCCCCTGATTGGATGCTCCTCCCTATATAAGGCTGCTTGTTTTCTGGGGAAGCTTTCTGAATATCAAGACTCCTGCTGCCCTTGGACCCCACCTCATTGTTCCTTTGCCTCCTTGATCTGCTTCTAGATCTGATCATACACTGCTGACCCTGCTCAGACTTCAACTTTTGCTTCTGCCTCATGGCTCAGATCTGACCTGGTTTCTCCTTGACCTTGCTCTGCCTAGCGTTTTGACCCTGGCTCAAATTCTGACCCGCTGCCCCTCGGTTCTTTGGCTAACAGCGTGTACAAATCACCAGTCCAACCACCTACTCTGCTGTGCATGACAGTCCATTAATGTGCCTGAGATTTCTCTTCTCTTTATTCAACCCTAGGTCAGTATATGGGATAGCTTAATTACATTATCTAAATATTAAGAAGGCTCTGAGTTCTGAACTGGATAATGTGTAGATCTCCATAATATATGTAGTTTATGGAAGTTATGCTAGGGGGGCAGTCCACTTCCACTGCAGAATTGTCAGGTTGTATTGGACTGCATGCATACCTGATATGAGCATGCACATGATCTGAATACCAGCAAAATGTGAAGTTACATTCTACAAGATCTAAAATGGCTTGCTTTATATGTGCTGGAAATCTATTCAACATAGAAGGGTATGTAAGGACCCTTCTTGCATACTTAAAACAGCATCCATGCCTTCAGTTAATACTGCTTCTTGGATTTAGGCTTTAGAGTGGATCTCATTTAGAAGGATAGAAGGAGTATAGACCTATCTCCTGATGCAAGATTCCTTAGACCTACTTTACTTAGGTCTACAGAACTACTTTCATGTACATATTCTCAAACTAGTAGTAATTACTGGAGCTAATACATTGTGAACATTTCTAACTATTACCTTTTTTTTTTCATTAATAGGAACTTTAAGTATTGAGTTTTATACCAATTATGAATGGATTTAGATCTCTACACACAGATCTTTTTTCTTTTTCTTTTTTTGTCTATCAGGCCCATGTCAGCAAACTTTAGCATGCACACAGCTTTAGTGTTTTGGGTTTTTTTCTATATTGTTAATATCTAGTTCATAGTAGTAACTAGAAAAGCTTTAAACTTCTGGGAAGGCATTGCTCATGTAACATTGCATATTGTGAACTGGGCTGTGTATCTTTTTATTCAGCACAAAGGACAAATGTGAAATCAACTAATGACTCAACTGTGAATCTTAGGGTGTGGACAGACATAACACTTGAACCTTTCCAAGAATATAAATGATTAGGAACCTGTTCACATATGTCCCTGGACAGAAGTGTCCACACACACGTAAGTGTTCTCATATTTTATGGATTGCATTGCTGCTAAAATGCCACTGCGGGGTGGGGAGTAGAGTACCCAGACCATCATACCTTCCAGGGGTCTATCCAGAGTTTCTTCAGATTCCCCTAGAAAGGGAAGAACGATCTGGATCAGGGCAGGGGGTTGGAGTGGAGGAGCTTGTCTGGAGACTGTGGCACATGGTACCCAGGGGGCTAGGTGGTCTGAGGCTTCCCCAAGAACTCCCCTGTGCGCGGGGTGGAACCTTCAGGGCTAGGATAGCCGCTGGCGTGCAGCCCAGAGCAAGGAACAACACTTAGTGAGCTAATTCACATCGAGCATGGGATTGACAACCATTCTGTTCTATTAAGTGACCATTGCGGAATGGCTCTGTTTTCCCCCACCGCTGCCACCCAGCAGATGTCAGGGCTTTACTGTTACAGACGCAGCCACCCACCCACCACAAGCAGGGGGCGACAAAGCCCGGATCATCCCAACCTGGCAACCTGCTCCCACCTCAAATAAGCCTGGGTTCGCTGCCCAGTTTCCATAGCAGGGAAGTTAAACTGTTGCACAAGCTTTCTGTTTCCCCACCACTGTGGACTCTGTAGTCAATACATCTTTCAGCAGTAGAGTCTTGATTGCATCTCAGAGTAGCCCCATTGCCCAGCATGGGTTTTTGGGGCAGAGTTGTATAGTTTGGGATTTCCAGAGGACTGACCAGATGCTAGGCATAATGGGCTGTTGTGTCCATGTGTAACATTGAACCAGTTCAAGGAGGACCAGCTTCAAATAGTACTTGATTATCTTAGTGTGCTTTTGAAATGTTCCAGGAAGTTTAAACCGGTTGAAAAGGGTCTGTAGGTCTAGACCCTTGGGGTTTAAGGTGTGTTTAGGATGCTCTAAGCAGTACGTCTGTCCACAGCCTTTAGGCCTAAAAAGCTAGTACTTGCATTAATTTCTAATTTACTATGTAAGCATAGGATTAAGCTTTAGGTTTTTGAGTGGTTGGACTTTGAAGTATGAGAAATATAAAGAGGATGTGGGTATGGAGATTTCCAAAGAACCAACTATCTTAGTTGGAAATAACTTGGAATTGCACTCCTCTAAAATGAAAATAGCCTGTTTCTTTTCTTCAGACCTGCAAATTGTGCGGGCCGGGCCAGAACCCGGGCCCTTTCGTCGCTCTGCACGCGGGCTGTGGCCGGCAGCCCGGGCAGGCCAGGTCGGAGAGGGCGGGCGCCGAGCTAGAATTAGGCACAGACACGTAACGGTTGATTTTAAGATTGTTTACTTAAACCGAGATGGTCACGGTGCAGGCTGGAAAACTTGCTTGAGTTGCAGTTACAACAGAAAACACGAACAATTACGTGGAGTTTGCTAGGCTCCACGCAGACAGAACTCCGGATGTCCAGGACAAGCATGCATCAAAATAGAAAACTCGTCAATACGTCTTATAGAAAGTTACCACTCGAAGACGGGAAGAGGTGGGCGGTGGATCAGGCCGCCAAACTCCTCTGAGCAACACACAGGGTTTCTATTACCCTGCCGCGCACACCCAGAGTCCCCACGAGATGGATGCGGAGTCCTCTTCGGCTTGGGCGGAAACTGCTCAAGCCTCTTATACGGCTAGCAGGCCAATCGCTAGCCGCCACATGGGAATAATTTAGCACTAGCCAATTGCGGGGCACGAATTTGCATGCGAAGAGCGGGAACTCCTTTGCACCGTGCATTTCTGTGTTGCAAAGAAAATGCACCCTGCAAAGACAGCTGCAAAGTGGTGGGAACACTCTCCTTTGCACGTGGGTTCTCTGTGCAGGAGAACTCCTCCGTGCAATGAAGCTGTAAACCCACGGGGATAATTCTTAGTGCCGAAGCACACACAAAAAATCAGACCTTTGGGTCATGACACAAATGTGTTATACAAATTTACTAGCCAAGCATACAATTAACTTTAATTTAAGCTGATAATACAAAAAGTATTATATAGTCCTCAAAAGCTAACTTAATTTAAACCTTGACATCCAGAGCTGACAGATAGTTGTCTTTGGCTAGAGTTCAAGAAATCACATAACTATATTGATTTGTGAAATTTCAGCTGGCAGATTTTAAGAATTACTTCAGCCTGATAACCTCTTTGAATATACTGTATGGGCCAAATAATATGGATTAACAGTATGTATGTATGTATGTATGTATGTATGTATGTATGTATGTATGCATGTTTAGATATAGAAAACAATTCATGTGTAAATCATATACTTTGCAATAGATATGCCATATCTACATTAAAATCTTTCTGGCTGCTTAAGGCTTTTGAAAAGCTTTAAGTGAATTTTCATATTTGAATAATTTTGTTTGGGAGGGCCCCAGATCTTGCTCTTTGTGCTTGATGTAGGGAGGGGACGGTGCCAGGCCCAGGGCCTGGGCCTGGTGTGTAGGGTTCAGTCTGGCCCTGTACCAGTTACTGGCCTGTGGCAGGACCAAAAGGTTAAGCACCCCTGCTCTCAGTGCTTAGAAATACGTTTTTAATAATCTGCTCCAGAATCTTTACAAATATCAAGGATAAACCGACCAGTCTGTATCGAGGTTAAACCAACCAGCCTGTAATTTCCTGGGTCCTTCTTTCTTTTTTAATAAAGACAGGCACTATGTTTTTGCTCTTTTCTGGTTGTCTGAGACCTGGCTATCTTTAAGTTACCTTTTTTTGTGAGCAGAACAACATGAAATAGTTAATGCATCAATCCTTCCAGCATGTCAATATTGAGTTCTGCTGAAGTAGGTTTAATGGGAAGTGTCCCTTCTTTTTTTTTTGTTTTAGTTCTTTTGAAACCTAGTATGAGTAAGACCTGAAACATTTCCATTAAAATCCTTAACCAATGGTGAGAATAAATTCCTAGCATCTCTCCTTTCTCCTGGAAGCTCGAGAGGAAAACCATATATTGTATAATCTCATTTTTTACAGTTTAGTTTCATATATGAGTAGTATAGTTTTTGGATGCTGCATACAGCTTTACTGGGTACTTTAGGGAAGCTTTGTTTTTCTTGGATTTTTCATTCACTGGCAAATAATATAGAAAATCTGGATCACATGTCAAGACTTTTAAACTTAATTGCCTTGCTTTTAACCTTCAGGATCAACTGCACAGACAAAAAGTACACCAAATTAGTGCATCTGTTACTGTTTTTCTCTAACATAGCAAAGATGACATTAAATCTAAACTTTCTTATTTTTGTAACTTGTACTATTTATATCTACAAATTTTCACTTGTATCAAAGAATTCAGTTGCAGCATTTATGCCTTATTTTGTGCACAAACACTGTTCTGTGTAACTTAAGTCTCAGTCCTTTTTAAAGAAGCATCCTTTCTCAGTAGTAAATTGCCTATGTTAATTTAATTAAAAGTTAAGTAGCTATTTGTTCCTTGGTATTAAATTGTTTAAACTTCTACTTAATCACATTTGGAAGAGCCTGACTGTTAATGTCACTTTATTTGTTAATGTCATGTCTCTTAGTTAGAATAAACTACAGACAGATGGTGCGAAAGGAAACCTTTATAGCTTCTTTGACCAGTGTTTTCTGTACCCATAACCTAGATAGCTAAAGTTCTGTAAATGTATTTTATGATGTAATCTGCTCAATCCTTTTACCCTTGGGGGAAATTGTAGAATATGGAAGCAGCAAGTACCACCATGTGTTTTATGTTCCCCTGCAAAATCATTCATGTTATCAGGAGCATGGTTTAATGCAGTTTGGTTTGTGGTTACTTGCAGGTAGGCACTCCGTAAGCATTCAGATCTTGTACTTATCTGTGTATAAATAATTCATTGATGTTTCAAAAACTGTTGGTTTCTATTTTTAATGGAGGTAGAAATTCCAGCTCTCCGGTAGTGCACGTATTTTTAATGGCTCTCCTGTTTTGAATAGGACGTACACCAAACTTTGCGGTGATAATGTAGTGGTGTTCTCGGAGTACTTTGTGGCAAAATTAGTGTTTATACTGTGATTGTGCTTACATGAAGCTAAGATGTAGAGTGGAGAAATAGCAACTAGAGGGGAAGCTACTCTGTAAATCTATTGTGGCTTCTGTTTTATTGGTATAAATCAAAGGTGTCAAACTTATTTGGCCCCACAGGGCTGGATGAGGGACTCGGGGCTGTTCTATGGGCTGGATAGGGACCAACCTTCTGTGATGCGTCTAGTGTCTGTGGCACCAAGTCCAGCCTGCACACTGCATGCAGCACTTGCCAGCCCTGGGGTTTGCTTTGCACATGGTATGCAGGCTGTACCTGATTCTGCTCAGCATGGGGTTAGTCTGGGGCATGTGTTACATGCGGTGCCTGCTCCACACCAGCCATGTGCACTAGTTCTGGGGCCTCTGGATCGGGGGTCCAGGCTGCACATGTGCACCAGAGCTGGCGTGAAGGGCCATTCCAGTGGGGCACCACATGCACCTTATGGCCTGGACCAACCCCCTGTGCTGCATGCAGTACCAGATCCAGCCCACACAGTACATGCATAGCAAGCCTCAGGACTGACACATGGTGCACACAGCCCAGGAGGCCAGCATGCAGCTCCCCACCAGACCAGCCCTGGATGCTGGCTCTGTCGCATCCCAATCTGGACTGGCCCCAGAGCCAGCATGCAGACCTGGTCCAGCATGGTTGCCACGCTCCAAATGGAATCTGTGCCGTTTGCAGTATTCGGGGTCAGTCCGAGACCCATGGTTTGGATCATACGGCTCCACAGACCAAATCCAGCCCATGGGCTGTATATGACACCACTAATATAAAAGCCTGTCTTTTGTGTGTGCGTATGTCATACATCTTTTTGTGTAGCTGTATTTTGTTCTAAGACACAGAGGCAAAGAGAATCCTGTTTACCGAAGACAGCGAGCAATGTGGAAGCTTGAGGAAGAGTTGTCCGATAATGATGTATAAAACACCACGAGGCACAGTTTAAGAGCCAACTGGCTAAAACAGAAGCACAAACTGGCAATTTGATAAAGTCAAAACATGAAAATAGCATACAGAAGATGCTTTTTTCCTTTGGTCTTAGAGGCTCTTTCATCAGGACTTGTTTCTGTTGAAAATGTTGAACCTGGGCATTATAAAGCAAAATAACTAGTTTTAGTTTTAAAAGCATATTCTTGTTTCAGAAAGCTACACACTCATGCCTTTTCTTGAGGTACAGAGTAACAGTACTAACCAACAGAAAAATGGACCTAACCGGTGAAGGGTGTGTTGAAGCAGACAACAGGTATATACTCTTACGTTAACCATCTTTGGTCTGATGGTTGTGCCGAAACATTGAGGTGTTTCCTGTTTATAGTACTGGTATTTCAGCCGTTACAAAAAACAAAGATTCGTGTTCATGCTTATGGGTAGGGACCTACCAAAGTCACGATTTTGCATACTTCGTTAAACCGGGAGGCGAGGGGGGGCAGGGAATAACTCACTGAAAATAAAATGCAGGCTTCCCAGTCCCCAGGGTGCTGCAGCAGCCCTCCAGGGCAGGGAACTGAGGAGGGATGGCTGCCACCCTCACCCCTAGCTGCTGATTGGCTGCAAGGGCTGCCTGTAATGTGGTTCCTGTCCCCCGCCACCAATCACTGACGAGGGGTTTGGCTGCATGATGGACAGCACTCACAGCAAAGAGGGGCAGGGACACTGGGGCCCATCAACCAATCAGAGGCTGGGGGGCACCATGCTCCACCCACAACATGGCTGCCAAGCCCTCGTTCTGCCCACAAAATTGGTGGGCAGCCACCTCAAACTAGGTAGGTCCCTACTTACGGGTATTTGAAGACACTCCTAGCTCGTGACTGGAAGGCAGGAGTCCCCAGTGCAAGTACCTGCCATTAATGAAAGAATTTAACTCTTGAAAATATCATGTCTTCCTTTCTCAGATGTGAAATATTGTGGGTCCAGTATTATTAGCCTTGCTAACCTAGACTAGTGAAAACACTGTCAACCATAGAATTGCCACTTCATTCCCTAAGTGGTCAAAAAGGACTTGTTGAAGACTTTTCAAAGTGAGCTGTAGTCGACTTCAGTTTTCCTTCCAGCCTCCAAGCCCTACAGAAGTAGCCAAAAAACGACTTCCTCAAATAATGGATTTTCTTAGCCTGTGAGAGTTGTTGGCAATTTTTTTTGAACATGGACAAGAAACCACTGTGCCCATGCCTACTTCAGGTACCTGTACTTTATGTAATTAAAACAAAGGTTACAAATATTGAATACCAATATTAAACATTCCTCTGATCAACAGTACTTTTTCAAGCAAAATATCAACTTGGAAGTGAGTCCATATTAAGATCTAGAGTAGCTTTAGGAAAAGTACTTTTAAGGTAACTACTAGCACCAGAAAAAATTACTTAGATTGTAACACAAGTGGATTGGTAGCTGTTGCATTACCCATTTGCATTAATCCACTGTCTTCATCTAGAAATTATTCTTAAAAATTCTTTATTCCTCTTAGGTTCAGACTGACAAGCTGATGGCTGGTGAAAAGCAGCGCACGGCACTTTGGGAAGCATTTCTGGAAGAACAGCAAAACAAACAAGCAGAAGTGGATGAAGAGCACAGAAAAGCAATGGAACGCCTTAAACAACAATATGTTGACATGGAGAAGGACTTGGCTAAATATGTTTCTTTCTAAGAACTTTCATTTTTCAATAATACCTTTTTTTTTTATTCCAATACACTCTTGTTTCAGACTGTTCAATATTGAGGCTTTTTCAGAAAGCCTATTCAAAATGGCAAAAAAACCCAATTCTCCTGTATAACAAGTTTGGTTTGGGAAGTTTTACATACCTCTAACTTTAAGTGCCTCTACAAGCTTTGTTTTTTCAGGATGACTGGAGTGCCAGTATTTCTTTATTTGTGGAGCAGGTGGAACCACCATATCAGTTCAAGAAGTTGCAAACTGGAATTCTTTGCTTATGAAGACAAAGTTGTCCTGTGGGGTAAAAAAGCCCAATAGAGTCTGTACTCAGTCAGTACAGACCCAGAGTTCCATCCCAAAAGAGCTAGATACCAGTCATAAAAGGCAGAGAATGAACAAACACATAAATTCCATTCACTAGCTTGAAAAAAACCAGCTGGTATTGCAGCATAGAGCGAGTGCATTTTGAAAATTCAGTGGTGAAAGACCAGAATGTATTAAATTCGGCTGCAGTTATGGTTGTATTTTTTGGATTTGTATGTTGTGTGTTTTATAAAGTAGTGGTTTAGTATAAACTGCTCACTCTAGCAAACACACCTTAAGAAATCTTGGGCTACAGTGACTCCTCTGTACGACTGGCTCACAACTCTTTACCTTTTCAATTCTAAGCAGCCAAAAGAAGACACAGGGTGACTTTCAAAAGTGCATCAGTCCTTCCATTTGTATTTTATTCAGTAAAATGTTTAAGTATTGGTCATTCTGGTGGTGCTCTCAGTATTGTCTGCTTTGTTCGAACCTACTACCTGTAACCTGTTGTAAAAAACGTTACAACAGTTGGGGAAAGATCTCAATCTCTGTTTTTGTCAGTATTGAAAGTAGTGTTAAAGGTGAAACATCTACAGTATTACTTTGTGTTCTTATTAACACGTACTATGGGGCTTGTGCAGCTCCTGTCATTACTGTTCCTTTTACCTTATTTGAAATAGACATTTAATAGCAATATCATTAAAGAACTTAAAGCTTAATTATCCTTTTGTAAACCATGTTACATGAAATGCAATAACATTGATGAAACTTGATGCAAACTAACTTGAGGTACAGGAAATTTTCTCAAATATTTTAACTACTATGCAATATAAAATAGAAACTGGTAAAAAAAAACACAGTCTTTGCTCGTTATCTGTGTTGCAAATGCAGTATGCTGACAATGGTTGCTTGTGTACGTTCATGGCTTGGTGTCAAACCTCCGTTCCTGGCAGCATGTTGATAATGTGATTAAAGTTAGTAGAGGAGATGGAATAAGTATTTGAGATTTCTTTCAATAACACTGAATTCCTGCCAAACTGCTCTATCCGCTACTGTGGGCCTGACAGCTTCATCAATCATCGTCAGGTACCTGGACTGCAAAGAGCACTTGCCGACACAGAGGCATGCTGGAATGTTGTTAATTCTCAGTTGTGGGTGGAAAAAACATAAATGGATCCAAAGTATCCCACACATGAAAAAAAGGGGGGGGGACTTCCAAACGAAAGCCCCTATTAACTGCAAGGTGATTTCTGGAATGATTCTAACCATTTTATAGTCACTGATGAATGGATGCTGTAACAGAGTATTCTATAAAAGCCTATTTTTTTTTTTAGTATCTTGCATCTGTTTTGTATAGCTGTATTTTTGTTATAAAACATGGATAAGGAGAACCCACTTTACCAAAAATGGTGAGCAATTTGGAAGATTAAGGAAAAACTGGCCAATAACTATGTACAAAACACCACTAGGTACGGTTTAAGAGCCAGCTGGCTAAAACAGAAATGCAAATGTCAATTTGATAAGATCAGAACTTGAAAATAATATACAAAAGATGTTCTTTTCTTTGGTCTTAGAGGCTCTTTCATCAGGACTTGTTTCTGGTGAAAGTATTGAACCCAGGCGTTATAATGCGAAAGAAATGTGGTTTTAGTTTTGTTTAGTGTTTTTGTGGGGTTTTTTTAAACTTTGGAATATGTAAATATATTCTTGTTTCAAAGAGCAAG
Source organism: Alligator mississippiensis (assembly GCF_030867095.1). Lineage (NCBI taxonomy): Eukaryota > Metazoa > Chordata > Crocodylia > Alligatoridae > Alligator > Alligator mississippiensis. The sequence continues at coordinate 135,067,243 of NC_081826.1, forward strand.
ACACTCATTTTTATATTGATGTTCACAGTCACTTTAAAGATCAACCAAAAGCCCTGCCTTCCACAAGATGTTTTGTTAAAATGTTCTTAATTCCCAAATATTTCTGGTAGAATTCACTTAGATTTTCAGAACTGCACAAAGTTGTAATTTTTGCCTCTTTTGTTTTACCTTGTTGAAGGAAAAGTAGAGCTGTGGCTTTAATACTTCCCATTTGAGGGCTGGCTTGGCAATGATACAGATGTTGAAAGTCTAGTGTATGCTTTGGAAATGCCAGCAATGGGATTTGTGCTCCTGAATCCATGGGTGCTTTTGAAGATCTGCTTCTTCTCTTTATTATGAGAATATTGCAGTTAATGGAATGTCCCTTCAGATGTTCTTTAACATGCAATATACCTATTTGTTGACTCTCCTTTTTTTATTATTATTCATTTGGGGACTGTATAAAAATACTGAATTATTGAATGACTTGACTGAACTTTGAGTATTGTGTGCTGTAGTTCTTGAAACAGATTAACAATGTATGCACGCTTTGACTGGGGAGAGGCTTGGCAGAATGGATGAAAAAATGCTTTGCTGTGAAATGTAAAAAGAAAACTGTTGGGTTAGTTATTGCGTAGAAAGCTCAGTACGTGCATTGTGTATGAACGCAGAGCTTTTAACCCTATCACACTTCAGTATCTGTTTTGCGAATAAAGCTGTGGTTGTTGATGCGTCACAATGAAGGACAGGGTGGCTTGGGTTATTTTTTGGGGTGGGTGGTGTCTGAGTTGTGGGTTTTAGGGGATGCTAGTCTAGCATCTGGAGAATCTGTCTGACCATTTGGAAAAAATGCAAAAATAAGGGAGTTTCAAAGTCATAGCAAGTCACACAAAAGTAATTCAAGGCCATTTTACAATGCTTAAACTACGCAAAGTTACTCAAATCTGCAACAGATTTGAAAATCTTTTGAGTATTGACAATTCCCATTTAAATCAGAGTCCAGTAGACTCTTCTGGGAGTTGAATCTGCTCCTGGATTATCTCTCTAATTGCAGAAATTGGCTTCACAATCCTGCTCTTTTTTCAGATTAAGACTGTAACTTTTAACACTACAGTTAACCTGCCAGTATTATCAGACATTTGTAGAATGCTTTATTTTTGTCGAGCTAAAATGTCTACCTGCTGGTTTTTTATTTCTTTTCAAATTTGAAGATGTTTTCTGTTTTGGTGGCTACATAACAAGAGACCAGCATCTGTGAGGGAAGGTTTAAAAACTTCTACTGCCACATTGAGAAGAACTGGTTAAATCAGCAATGGACTATTTATGACATTTATTTTATCGTTATCTTGTTTAAAAATAGAACAGGGAGAATTCTTTTAAGTTTGACTTAAATTTGATAGCAGACTTTATAGGGGCATCATTTAGTCTCAACATCCTTAAGCTATAAAAAAGTCTAGTTTGAGGCTTTTAAGTTTGAGTCTATAATATTTTAAAGTCTTAAACCAGTCTTTTCATCTTAAGGATATCAGGACTAAATGATGCCCTTAAAAAGTCTTCCATCCCATAATTTCTGGTTGCAGTATCATACCTTCACTCTTGACTTTCCTTTCTGATATATACAACTCTTCCTTAACCAGATGGTATGTTCATCTAATAATTTATATCCAATTGAAGGAGATATAAATGGAAACCCAAATTCATAACTCAGATAATCGATCATCTGTTCTCCACTACAAAAGCCAGCTCTGCCTCAATATGTCCCACAAAACTGAAATTTTCAGGTACTCACCAGTAGATGTCAGTCTGAGTATGACAGTTTTCACACTGTGAGGCAAATTTTTCTTAGTCATACCAGTGTAGTAGACACAATAGACAATATAGAGTGTGCATGGTTATTTTCAGGTCCAGATGATTTCAGGTGAAACCCTTGTGGTGGTGAGGCAAATCACTTGTCGGACCAAGCTACAAATTTCTAAGCCAGAAAGTGATACTACTTTTTGATGCAAACTTGCCCTGTTAATTGTCAAAAAAGCAGGAGGCAGCTGCCGCTTACTGATATGATTCAGAAGAGGTGTGCCAACTGGGTAATACTGCCTAGAAGACATGATACATGTGGATAGGTTTATTGTTGTTTTGTATTGTAATAGGCTGTGTTTAGCCTGAATGTTTCTGTGGTTGAATTGTGAGTATTGACAGCTAATTGTGCTATTATCATACTTTCCTTATAAATTAATAATTGTCTGAAATCCCTTGCAGCAAAGCATAGGCTTATTGGCCAAAGAAGCTTTTTTTAAAAAAAAAAAAAATACCTCCCCGCATGGTATTACAGTATGATTATACAATATTTTGGCAAACCAGATTGCCAGCCTGTGCTACAAAATATATAAAAAGAATCTAATAAGTGACTATTTAGAAGCATCTTTTCAAAGACAGTGAAGGATAATGATGGAAAATTATGGTGGTTTGTATTGAACAGTCTGTTTAAAACCCATTTTGGCAACTGTCAGACATGCTATAGAAATTGGTACTAAATTTGGAGGTGTGGAGAAATTAGTAAGTTGACTTAAAGACCATTAAAAAAGGAGAGATGATTCTTAACACCTGTGGAGTGAAGAACGATGAACCACTGTGTCACCTTACTAATTACCATTTAAAACAATTTTTATTTTATTTTTTTTAGAGGCAAGTATCATTTGTTTAAGAAACAAAAAGACAAGTGATGTATTTGGTGGTGTTCATATTTTCTACCTGAAGCCCTTGGCTTGCTGCAGTACAGAAAAACCTGCTTGAGCCTCTGGTCTTGTGTCTTTGTGCTGACCTTCACTCTCAGCAGTATGTTTCTTCTACTTTCACGTGCTTTAGGTAGGGTGGGTTTTTTCTGTTTTCTTTTAGAGATGAGAGGAGGAATACATTGCAGGTACTGTAGCAGCATCTGGATGATCAACACTTTTACCTTTTAACAGTTCCATATTAAGCTGCGTGAACGTACTAGTGTACTTCTATATTGCTGTACATGGAGATCCTGCTTTTTCTTTAGGTGACCCCACTTTAGGACTGTCCTGCTCTCTTGGTCCACATGAACAAGGCTCTGAAGATGGGACAAGAGCCTACCTTCTGCCCCTTCTTTTTTGCACTGTTGGAAAATAGTGCTGCCTCAGAGTGCAGACACACATGACAACTGAACCTTTGCCAAATGTCACTGATTGGGGGCCAGTTCACATTGTGTGAAATGTTGTAGCTTTGACACCAAGAGATATGAGTAAGTACCAAGCCCAGTGTGCCTTGCAGTGGAGGGGGCTGGGGGAGAGTGCTCTTGAGTGTCCCAGGGGATAGATTACTTGTGCCTGGAAGTGTTTTCATTTTTCTGCTTTTCCTTCTCTCCTAAATGTGGCTTCAATAAACTTCAATAGTCTACAATTAACCAAAGTCTGCAGTGTGCCTGCCTGAGTTGGGAGGATGGGAAGAGAATGCCATGCTATTTGGGTCCCAGGGGCAGAGGGGACATAAGAGGGGGACGGTGCAGTCAAGTAGGGATTGAGGAAACAACTGGTTGTTAGACTTTATTGAACAAGCAGTGTAAGGGAGCTCTTTCTTTCCTTCTTTCTTTTTTTAATTACCAACAAAAGGGGAGAAATGGCAGACGGTAGAGTTTGGGCTGTGTACCAGAGTGGCCAGTTGCAGTATTGTGGGTGAGTAGCAATGCAGTATGGGATGCCTTGATGACTGATCAGACCTGTGTCACAGAACACTTGGGCTAGGTGCAGATATTCAAAAAGCCCAAGGTGGACCTGATCTAAGTTGCATGGTTTTCTGTAAGCGGCATAGTTTACATCTGTAGTGAACAGAACATACATTTGCCCTTTGCAGGGGCGCAAACCTTAGACCAGGTTCTGCCCTTTTTAAGCCAGTCTGTATGTGCTGAACTCCTGTTATGGGTATAGACCGGTTTTGTTTGCTGCACTTATTCTTATGGGTATAGACCAGTTTCCAATCACTTATACCAGTAAAAGTATAATGTCTGTATCTGGCCTTGGAGTCCACACATAACACTAAACTGGTTCAAAACAGCACTTGATTCCAGGCTGCTTTGAGCTGCTTTAACAGGCTTGTATGTTTGCTTCAAGTTCAAATTGTTTTAAAACCGTTCTAAGTGGTGTTAACTTAGAGCCTGCCTGTACTAATCATTGTTAGGGAGATTAAAGGAATAAAAGCACTGTTAGAGATACAAGAGGAAAAATGATCTAACTCACCAGAGTTCCTTGGGGATTTGCAGATTCGGGAGACATCGCTCCTTGCCATTGCCATGGACCTCTGCAACAGCTCAGGAAGGGGCTGCTTAGTATAAAACTGCAAGATGAGCCTGGCTCCCTTAATTTCCTCTCTGCAGAAGGACTTACCTGATTCATGTGGCTGCTTGTGCAGAAGAAAGGGCTGAGTCAGTTTTGCTAAGGCTTGGACCTGGAGTTTTGAGAATTGTGGTATTTTAAACTTGATGTTCTGGCAATTCATCTATTCTTTCTAACGTAGCAAGCTGACATATGGTATTGTATGCATGAGAATCCTAGGAGAGAAGATAAAAATAAGACAATTTGGACCACAACAACAATAGAGCAATTGCAGGCAAAAATGGAGGGGGTAGTGAAATGTTTTAAATACCTCAATTTAAACTAAATTAGTGGAGTGGGATTCAAAAACTTACTGGGAGCGTCTACACCAGCAGCCAACTGCGCAGTTGTTACCGCACTTGTGTAAGCAAGTACTAAATGACTCCACAATAACCAGCATTACTGCACAATCCCATTGCCACATAGTTATTATTAGCTGCTACTGCGCAGTAGTTCATCAGTACTGCGCCGTAGCATCACCATCATGGTTCGTGCCTGGCGATGCTACGGCACCGTAGCTCATTGCTATGGCGATGTAGCATGTCATGTAGACACTCACTGTTGTCTTACACATTGACAACCTTTCTCCCCACATTGCTTGAGAGAGACATGAGCTGACCACTGAGTATCCATCTTTTTCTTCTTTTAAAGTAACATCAGAAATAGTTTAACTGAACAAGTGGATAAGAACGAAACTGCTGTCTGTGGCATTTTAAGGATGACATTCAACTCCTACATCCCACTGATTTTTTTGAGAGAGGATTAATCTAGAAATCAATTTCCAGTCTCTTGTGACACAGGAGGTCCCTATTCTGTGATCTGAATAAAAGAAGCCAAACACTGAACTGCAGCCAAGCACTGTGGCACTCAGAGCATTTTTTTAAATTTTCTCCCCAAATGAGGTTGTAAAAGAAATTGGGAAATTTGCTTTGCAATTCTGGAGTGTGAAGTAGCCCCGAGTTCTCATTTAACTAGAGCAGAGTAGAATATACCCATCGCTACAATCTTTGTTCTAGATTGTTTGAGATCCCATAACACGTTTTGCAGTAGCTTTAGCTTCTGAAAGGTTAGTTCTGGATTATGTTAGGTCTGGAGGAAATCCTTTATGAGTGGACAAGGCTTGTCTTTTCCAGATGTCTTTAGCTTTCATTAACTTAATTCCAGTTCCTGAAAATTCCCTCTTCAGATGGTTCCAAATCTGTTCCAATATTTACTATGTCCCCTGGAAAAGCTTCTAAGTAGAATTACATAAATAGGGAACAAGAAATATTGTACACCCCTGTAATGCACTGATTTAAAATATATTGCAAAAAGTCTGAACTTATTCTTTACAAGTATGTTATTGAATACATTTTATAAAGCTACAATTCTCCATTGATCAAACTTATGCCTAATACTATTAACAACTAATTACTGCTTGGAATATTAAAGATCATTGGGGTCTCAAAAATCCCAAAGTGTAATAAACAGCACAATATATTACAATAATAGCAATGATTTCTGTGATCAAGGCCCGCTTGGAGGTTTTGTATTAATCCTTTTCCTCCAGCTGTAATTTGCAGGTGGCACAACCGCAGCAGGAGCAGTTTCCTCTGAAACACCCATTAAAATGAATGAAATGGGTATATTTGTACATCAAAAAATCTTGTTTTTACTGAATGCTAAATTAGGGAGGAAACTGATTATTCTGCATTCCCATAATATTATTGATACTTTTCAGAAGGGCAGCCTCCACTAGTAGAAGGTTCAGAGAATCAGAGCATTGAAACCGGTTTGTTGGGTTGTTTGTGGTTGGCGGGGGTGGGTCTTTGGTTTTGTTTTTGGCAGGGCGGGGTTGCTAATGTAGATGCTATGAACAACTTCTGGAGCATCATATTCTCTAGCAAGGTCACAGCAGAGGCAGTGCAAACTTTTTCATGCTGCTTCTGAGTCCCTGCATAGTCAGCCACTGAATGGTGGAATGGTGACCAGGTAAGTCTGCTCTCATTTAGGACCCAGTTCTGCTCCCATAGGAAGCAATGGACATTTTTACCATTGACTTCAATCAGAATGATATTGGGCCCTCATTCGTTTCCTCCAGTATAAGGCAGTGTACCTGGGTTGCAGTTAGCACTGATTTTTTGCACCATAAATGGCTGTCCAGTTGGAACTGGGCTGAGATCACTTACCCTTTTCTTTTTTCCCAGAGCCGCAATCCAGCAGCTATTGTATGGTTACTACTCTAGGTCATTACCAGAGTGGGCTCCTTTAAAAAAGTTACAGAGAAACCTTAATTGAAACTATTTCCTAATTTCACACAATTAGAAATTATTTTTCTTATGCAATGTGATTTCCATGTGCACCTGCCTTTATGTTCCCAGGCTAATTTGTCCCTGAGGATCAAATGAAATAAAGTCTAATTCCCCAGGGTCTCATGTTTGCTATCACTGAACATAATGAGTTTTTTACTCCCACCTTATATCTGAGCTTTGTATAGGTGGAGTGGAGGCAGGGGGGAAGAAACTTAAAAAAAAGGACTGCTTACCTCTCTTTTCAAGAATGCTCTTAGTTAAGTGAAATGTGGACAAGTAGTCTGGGGCCAGCCTGTTATCTTGACCAGGTTCAAAAGTCTGGGTTCATTGCAGTGTTTTTGTTGTGTTGTGTTTTGTTTCTTTTAAAAATATATGTGCATGTGCCTTGCTAAATAACATTGCTGCCCCCTGCCTAGGAACAATGCAACACTCATATCATTTCCTGAAAGAGTGGGGTTGGAAGGCAATTATCTACTCGCCAAACAGGCTAAAACAACAGTTCCTGATATTCTTCTCAAATATTTCAACTTCCCAGGAATCCGGAAAAAATAATTCCATGAGACGGTGTTATGAATGAAGGTATGACATTTCAGTTTCCTTCACTTGGAATCAGATGTCCAGAGGTAATAAATTACTGTGCACTTGGCACTGTTGAGCACAGGGTCTGGCTGTGGCAAATTGTTTTTCTGTAGAGCAGGAACAATGAACTGCTTTTACATCCTCCTTTGCATGGTGATAGGCATGGTTTCTTTCTTGATGAGCTTTCAGCAGCAACATGTGAATTGTGCACAGAAGAAGAGGGAGCCTGATAGCAAAGTACTCGGAACCTTCCTTGCTTCATGATTGGAAACTATAATAGGGACAGGCTCTTTGCTGTCGTACCTCACAAATTTAAATCAATAAAATGGGTTATGAACTGCGTTCTGATGGGGAAAAGTAACTGGGCAGGAGAAGAGATTAGCAGAGGAAACAGTATGTTCTTCTGAAGGGATACTGCTTTTCCCAGCAGTGGTTTCATCTCATTTCAATCCTCCATCACATCTAGCTGCTTCTGCTATTTTTATGAATGTATAAGCACATTCGGTTATCTTAAAGGAGTCAGAAGTACCATAATCAGGTTACTTCCATAGTTTCAGTTGACCAGATGATGATTGCACTTGTTAGCTAGTTGGCATTTGAATAATTTTCAAATAGGCCTTTGATTTAAATCAAGTGCAGAAAAGGAGACATTGACTCATTCTTTCAATGCACGGCATTTGTATTTTCTATGTTCCATTTCAAATTGAGCTGCTTGTTTTCTTAGTTCTTTAACTATCTATAAACCTCTAGCGTTTTAATGGACAAAAACAGGTTGTCAACTTTTTGCTGCTGTGGACCAGAGCTTGCAACCTAATCCCTGCTGTGGGGTGCAAATCTGTTTGGGGCATAAAGGGAGAATTTCAATTTTCAGGGCTCCAGTTAAAACCTCCAACCATATCAGACCAACAGCAAATCGCTACCTGTGAAACACAAATTCAAACATCCCTTAATGAAGCCTGCACTCATGCTTGCTTCTTTTGAAGAAAAGAGTGTAAACTATGTGAATTATGTTAAAAACCATTTAGAAAAGCAGCAACACATTTGAGCAAGAGAGGCGCATTATGCAACCAACTGGGGATAGATGTTGAATTGTGATTTATTTTGGAGAAAACTTACCTACTCACTCCAGTGGGGCTATTTGTGTAAATACTAACAAGTGTGAGCAAAGATCACAACATTTAGCTCTTTATTTTAAATCTTGAAACAGCTGATTCATCATTTACAAGGAATCCCTTAGCCAACAAGAGCCAGCCTCTGTTGATGCCTTTACAGATACATAGCCACAACCTATTCCACTTGTGCCAGGGAAAACATGAAGGGTGAAATCCTGGTCTCATTAAAATCAACAGCAGCATTCCCATTGACTTCAATGAGGCCAGTCTTTCATTCACATGTCTAAGATCAACAGGTCCTGCATCTTAAAAGTATAAATGTTGAACAGTAGTCTGTAAACTTTGGGCTCTTATTTATATAGTGAAAAATACACTGTTTGACTGGTAGCTTTATCGTTATAGATGAGAAGCATTTCTATCCCTTCTAGCCTTCATTCTCAAAATCCTTTAGCAGTAACATAAGAAAACACATTCTTGAAAGCTTTAACATGTCAAGTTATTACTAATTCTTTTTTCTGGGAATGGTTAAAGTTTGTATTTTTGCTATACTAAGCTGTAACTATTCCATCACAGATTAACACAGGTTTTAAGACTTTTATTATCACCTTGCACTCTGTCATGAAGACAAGGGCCTTTGACATTTTCCCTGATCCATAAGCACACAAGGCAAGTATGAAAGAACATAGCTGTAGTCAAAAAGTTGAGTGTAACTAGTTTGAAAAATGACTCTGCAAAAATAGCATGACAGGTTTCCAGTTTTGTGGTATGTCAGATGTTTTCTGTATTAAATAATTTTGGTGTACTAGTAAAAAGATCTTTTCTTCCCTAGTTGCCAGCCCCTCAAACGCAAACTGGGACCTGGAAGTCTGCATGTTTTTGTGTTCCTTCTGGCTTAGGTACTACCATAAAAATGGTGCAGGCCAAATACCGTCCATAATTATGTTAGTGCAATCCACCAGACTTGACTTAACAGACAATTATTGTTTTCAGAGGGACTCTTGGTTGTGATCAGCAATAGGATTTATTCCTGCAGTAGAAACCTATGGTTGGAAGATGTTTAGCACCACTGTTGGTCCCACTGACTTATTTTCATCTCATTGCTATGTTGATGATAATCATAAAGGAGTAAAATGTAGTAAAATTTACATGCTCATTAAGGGAAGAAGAAACAACTTAAAAAACCTGGACTATGGTGTCTGTTGTGTAATTATATGTTATGTTTAAATGGTATTTGAAATTTCATGTTGTCAGAGTTGTGAACATGTGGGGGTTTTTTACATGCTTAACATAAGGAATATCTATTGCATATATGCAGAGGTGTAGGGAAGCTTTTTCACAGCCTATTGCACTGTGAAGAACGGGATTGCAAGACCCCAGGTTTTTTTTCTGGAGAATTGAAAGAAAAAGAGCAAGTTAAAATGGCACTTCTTTCCACAAACTAGAATATGCTTCCAAGCAATCTATTCTTAAATTGTCTAAATTTTGTATAGTATTATGGTATCTTACTTCCAGGAGAATCTGCTTTGTAGTTCTACATAACGTGTGCTACAGGGTCAATGCCAACACTACTGGTATCACTGCTGCATGGAGATGTGACACTCACAGTTAGGTTCTTTTTCTCTTTAATATCAGCTATTTCAGATGGTGGAGCTAAAAAACAAAAACAAATGAACCCATCTCTTTGTCATCCTAGTAAAAGAATGGGTTGTTAAATTTGGGTTTGGTAGTTTATTTGTTAGTTCTAATTTTAAAAGTTTTCTGGGGGCTGTTGTGCCTGTCAACTGGTGGCCGGATGTTAGAGCAGACATTACCCAATTAGCGGGGTGCATGCCCCATCCGGTTGGCCACCTTTAGTGTTTACCCGGCCTACGCGTTACCGCAGTCTAGACTCAAAACAGTAAACTGCTCAGAGCACCAAAAGTGCCAGCAGCCACCTTGTTTTTGTTGTTGTTTAGTTTAATTACACATGAGTGGATTGGATAGTTCTATCCTATTTTTTTCACTCGTTATATTTAATTATATTTTTTATGACTTGGGTTTTGCATTTCATCAACTGTTGGCAATGGATACAACAGCTGCCTTTGCCCTTACAGAAAGAGGCATCCTTTAGGACGGATACACTTCCAGTAATGGTCAGCCTTCTTTCATCATGCAGCGTAGCAGTGGTAAGGCCATGAAAATGGGCATCAAGAGTGTGACCTTCCATGTGTGCTGTATGACTCACCCTCACAAGCTGTTGCCTGAGGTGCACATTTAGTCTTGGCCTTCCCTTTGCTGCTTTCACTTCTTCTCCGTGCTGTGCTTCATAGTGAACAATGATGCCCTCTGAGCTCGAGCATTCCTCATTTACCCACTTCATCTCTGACTGCTCTCCTTCAACATGGCTAAATCAGAGGTTGCATAGCTGAGTTTGTATGTTTTTTCAAAATATGAAAAGGTTGGTTTGTTTCACTTCATGGTACTAAGTCTAAGAAGTTAATGGAAAAAGGTGGATGTAGAGCTGTTTTCATAGAGTTTAAGTAAGGTTATGCAGTGTTTCCCCCAAGGTTTGTACTAGAACTGGCTTTATTTAATATTTGATTTGGAGGAAGGAGCAAAACAGTAGGGTGGTAAAATCCACAGATGACACACAATTATTTAGCCAGATTTCAAGAGGATTTGAAGGAAATTCAAAAGAACTATCAAGGAACCAGAGGTGAGACAGCAAGGGAGGGGGAATTGGAAAGACAGTTCACACTGTGCACAGGACCTGGATTCTAAATTAGCTGTAGCTAGACAGAGGAAGAGACTTGGATGTCACTGAAGAGAACTAAAGACAGACATCTTCTCCGTGTCAAGTGTTGGTCAAAAACAAACAAGAAGCTAGATTGCCATTAAAAAAAAGCTACAGAACAATACTAAAATAGAGAATGCCACTTTATAAATAGATGGTGTGCCCTCATCTAGAATACTCTGTCCAACGTTGGTTACCTCGTCTCAAACAACAATGTACCAGAAATAATAATAGTCTAGAGAAGGACAGTGAAAGTACATGGAAAGACTTGCATCTGGGGAGAAATTTTAAAAGATTAAGACAGTTACCAGGACTGGAGATGACCCAAAGTGTTATAGTACAGCAAATGCTGTAGAGAAATGAAATGATCATTTATTCACCCTTTATTTTTTCAGGATTCAAGGTGGCAAATAAGGTGACCCACATAAACAGATTAAACAATTTCTTTATATAACATTACTGATTTGCAGAACATATTACAAATGTGTGATTGATTCTTGTGAAGTGAAATTCTTTGGACTGGGACCAATCTTCCTCCTAAGAAACCCTGTAGAAAAAGTAGTATAGGGTTATATAATTAAAGACATGATCCTATTGCTTACCCTAAGGTGATATTAAGGTTTATTGAATTGCGTTTCATAAGTTTTGAGTGCTTCCCTGGCTTGAACAACGTGCTCTTAATGTAGGTGGATTTTTTTTGTAAGCAGTACATATTATCATTCACAACTATCTATATGCCAGCTTCCTGCATATTTGATGTGAATATTTTTGTCGTGCACAAATGAATATCATCTATATATAGCATATTTGTTTTCTCTGTGACAAGTTGTATAGCCTGAATACTCCATTTGATTAAGCTTTCTGAAAAGCACCTGGACCTCTCTTTTTCAAGTAGAGTCCCCTATTCTTTCCTTTAATTCACACTTGCAATTTTTGCAGCACGTCCTTACACTTCTGAAAATGCTACATGAAGGAAAATGCATATTGGCAATCATCTTTCTTTCCTTGGGTGCCTTTGAAGGTAAGACTAATGGCTGGATCCAAAGGGGGTAGTCCGGGATAATGTTGACCCTGCCTGCTGGGAGCTGAGTTAAAGTTTCTGAAAGATAGCTATGCTGTGTAGGTAACAGGAGCTATGCAGAACAAGGGACTAGTTCCTTTCTTATCGGTTTACTGTTTGCCTTACTAATGACTTTTCATCAGACATGGAAAATAAATGTTGCTTTTATTTTTTAATAAATTGGAACTGATGATACAGATTTTTCTGGGTGGGGAGGGAATGGGTTCGTGGTTGGGGCTGCTATTGGAGAGAGAATATTATTTCTTGACTGAGAATGCCTTGAGTTGTTTGTTACAGACAGGGGAATTGTGAGTCTTTTCACTTCTGTGAGAGTGCTGATGATGCTGTGGTGTAGAAGAGACTAGGAGTCAAACAACTTGTGTGGTTCTCAGCCTTGTTACAACAGTTAATAATAACATTGTACTTTTGAGCTCCATGGATTAAAACAGAATGCTTGATCCCAGGGGATCCCTCTTCACTGACTACAGCAGACCTTGGGCTCAGGGTAAAGCTAAGGCATTACTTTTTAACACCAAGGACTGAGTTTCCAAATCAAAGACCTGACCACATGCTTGCGCTTCAAGACAGAGGAGAAACTTCACAAGAATTTGATATTTGGCTGCTGAGCTTCATGCAGAGCAGCCGGCTTTGGCCTCTGAGCACAAAAGGCTAAGCAGTAGGTTACATTAGACTTTTTGGGTAACAATGGGACCTTCTGTAAAGCTAAAGCCAATATAAAAAGTATGGTCAGACATAAATTAATAATTAAAACTAAGCCACCGTCACCACCAACAACACAGAAAATACTTTCCGTGCTATGTAAGTAATACATCAACATTTAAAGCTGATTAAAATTTGATAAGCTATTAACTTCCCCATTTCTTTGATAGGAAGGCTGTGGAGTGAGATAAAACAGTGTCATGCTGAGGAGAACAAACATAGCATCCAATAAACTTTTTATACATATATTTTGCTAAGACTGGTTCCCATTTCCTTTGTGACTCCTTGTTTATTAATGAGTTGACTCATCCAGTGTCCAGCAGCTTGTTTCCACACCAGAGAGATGGATTTGCACCTCTGCCAAGTGGAGTCACAGGCAGAGATAACGGCCAGTAACAACAATAGTCTTCCCCGGTCCATTTGCCAAAAACAATTGGCAGAAAGGACTCGGGGAATAACTTATCACCAGTGCACTGAAAGGCTCTGAAGCTCTGGAAGCACAGGCTTGCTGTTTGCTTGCCACAGATAAACAGCAGGATGCAACCAAGAGCCAAGCTTGTACAAGAGGCTTTACCTGGCGGACGTGGAGGGGTAAACAGCCAGCTTGCATAAGGTGCCATGTTAACCTAGTTTTTCAAGTAAAATAGAAAAGACTAATATGATTGATTGTTCTTACATGATTGGATCTAAAACAGTGACTTATGCTCTTTAAAAAAAAGGATGGTTTGGCCTTGTGATATATTTTGTTCCTAGAATATCAAGGCTAAAAACAGGCAGCCAGTTTGATATGGCTCTGGTTGGGCCGGGATCACGCGTGGCCAATTGTTCAGAGGCAAAATGGTACCATATTACTTATTCAAGTATAAGAGAACCCTAATTATAAGATGACCCCCCAATAATTAGATTCTGTATATGGAAAATTGATACATTTGTTGTAATTTTCAATGTATTAGAATCTAACTATTGGAGATTTGTCTTGAACTGCCCCCCCACCCTCCCTCTCTCCCCCCACTGCTACAACAGGGAAAATAAATCTGGGGAGTCACATAACCCCATTGCCTTCTTCCCCCTGCAGCTCCTTCCCCCCCTACTCTCCCTGAGCACATGGAAGTGAGGAGCAAATTTGGAAAAACTGACCTTGAAAAAAAAATAGTTGTCATGATTTGTATATAGTACACACAGACTTAATTCATCCAGAATTGATGTATGTTATCTTTTTTTAAATTGTTGCAAGTTTTAGCACAGATACTCCATAAACACATTTCTGAATAGTATTTTGGCATCTACTTATATGCAGCACAAACTTATTTTTTGAAGAAAAAAAAAAAGTATCACTGTACCTCTAACAACCTGTCAAGTGAGCACGGTGGTTCACTTGGCAGATCAAAACATACTTTGACAATTAAACTACTGTAGTCCCATTACACAGTTTGTACCATGTACCCATCACCATTGTAGTGCTATCATTCATTGTTCTTTCAGAGGGTTTGCCTCTGAAAATGTCTATGCTAGTCCCCTCTCCACCATATGAGGTCTGCCATTTCTTTTCCGTTGTTCTCTTCTGTCTTTCTGTAGTACTAGTACGTTTCACTTGGCCCCATTTTAATACAGTCCTCAACTGTGGGGTCCAAGTGTCTGTTAATGAGCAGGTTCCTGGCTTTCCACAGGGTATGCCTGAAGCAGGAGATTTTTTTCATAGACATTAGGGCTGGAAGGGACCTTAGAAGATCACTGAGTCCAGCCCCCTGCGGGGGCAGGAAATCATCTAGGGTCAAAGGATCCCAGCAAGATAGGCATCCAAATGTTTCTTAAGAGTCCAGAGTAGGTGCCTGTACCACCTCTGGGGGGAGTTTGTTCCATGCCCTGGAGGCTCGGCCAGTAACAAAGTTTTTCCTCATGTCCAGCCTAAAACTGTCTTGGAAGAGTTTGTGACCGTTTGACCTTGTCATCCCTTGGGGCGCTCTGATGAACAGGCGTTCCCCCAGATCCTGATGCACACCCCTTATATACTTATAGACTGCCACCAGGTCCCCCCTGAGCCTGTGCTTTTCCAGGTCAAACAATCCCATGGCTCTCAGCCTCTCTTCATAAGGTCTGTTCTCTTGCCCTACAATAATGTGCATGGTTTTCCTCTGGACTATCTCAAGCTTCTCCACATCCTTCTTGAATTGTGGAGCCCAAAAATGGATGCAGTACTCCAACTGTGGCCTCACCAAGGCCAAGTACAACAGGAGGATGACATCCTGAAATTTGCTTGAGAAGCATCTATGGATGCAAGCCAGAGTTTTGTTCGCTTTACCAGCAGCAGCATTGCGTTGGTGGCTCATGTTCATCTTGTGGTCAATCGTGAACCCCAAGTCGCTTTCGGCCGTGGTGCTAGTGAGTGTAGCACTACCGAGCCTATAAGCATTATGCGAGTTTTCCTCCCCCCTCCACCCCGCCCCCCGAAGGTGGAGTACCTTGCATTTTTCCATATTGAATGTCATCAGGTTTTTATCCACCCACTTTCTAAGCCTATCAAGGTCAGCCTGGATCACCAGCCTATCCTCAGGTGTGGATGCTCTACCCCAAAGTTTGGTGTCATTGCTGAACTTGGCCAGTCTGCCTCCGACACCAGTGTCCACATCGTTAATAAAGACGTTAAAGAGTACAGGTCCAAGGATGGAGCCCTGGGGGACACCACTGGTCATGGAGTGCCCTGATGATTCATGTCCATCAATGACCGCTCTCTGGGTCTGACCATGGAGCCAGTTCCCCAGCCATTGGACTGTGATGTAGCCAAGGCCGCAGTTGGCCAATTTTTCCATGAGGAGATCATGGGACACCAGATCAAAGGTTTTTTTAAAGTCAAGACACATGACATTGATTCCAGCACGGATTTCTGCTCCCTGCAGAGCCAACATACTGTTGTTTCCCTGCAAGCCCAGCTCCGAAACTCTGACATTTTCCAAAATGTTTCTGAAATGTTTTGGATGCCTCATTTCATTTTGGAGATGTTTTGGAGCCTTCCATTCCAATTGGGATTTGGTGTTTCAAGAGCCAAAATGGCCAGAAACACCTCCAAAATGAAATGGCCATCAAAATTTTGCACAGCCCTAATGGGCAGTACTAGAAGAGGTGGTCGATTATTTCTGCCTGCTAGTGGCAGGTCTGTCTTGGGCAGTTCGATGGACCTCTCTGCCCTATGCCGTTTTTCCACACCCATACAGTGTGTGCCTGGTGGGTAAAAAATTGGCTGATGGGGTGCACCCAGAGAGTAGTGGTGGACGGGTTGTACTCAACCTGGTGAGATGTGAGCAGTGGGGTACCCCAGGGCTCAGTCCTCGGGCCCGCACTGTTTAACATCTTTATCAGTGACTTGGACGAGGGGGTGGAAAGCACACTGTCCAAGTTTGCTGATAACACTAAGATGCGGGGCGAGGTGGACACGCTTGAAGGGAGAGAGAGGCTGCAAATAGATTTAGACAAACTACAAAAGTGGGCAGATGAGAATAGGATGGGGTTCAATGTAGACAAATGCGGGTGCTGCACCTTGGGAGAAGGAATCCACAACATACCTACAGGCTGGGGAGTTCCCCTCTTGAAAGCACAGAGGCAGAAAGGGATCTTGGAGTCATTATTGACTCCAAGATGAGCATGAGCTGCCAATGCCAGACCGCAGCCAGCAAGGCCAGCCATACCTTGTCATGCATCCAAAGGTGCATCTCAAGCTGGTCCAGAGAGGTGATACTCCCCCTCTATGTGACTTTGGTCAGGCCGCAATTGGAGTACTGCGTCCAGTACTGAGCGCTGCACTTCTAAAGGGATATGGCCAGCCTGGAGAGGGTTCAGAGGAGGGCCACTCACTTGGTGAGAGGGCAGCAGGACAGGCCCTACGAGGAGATACTGAGGGACCTGAACTTGTTCAGCCTCAGCAAGAGGAGGCTGAGGGGGGGACCTGGTGGCTGCCTACAAACTCATCAGGGGAGATCAACAGCAAATAGGTAGAGCCCTTTTCTCCCCACCACCACCTGGGGTGATAAGAGGTAATGGTAATAAGCTGATGGAGAATAGTTTAGGTTAGAGATCAGAAGGCAATATTTTACAGTTAGGGTGGCCAAAATCTGGAACCAACTTCCCAGGGAAGTGGTCTTCACCCCTACCTTGGGCAAATTCAAGAGGAGGTTGGATGATCACCTGTCTGGGGTCTTGTGAACCCAGCATTCATTCCTGCCTGTGGCAGGGGGTCAGGCTAGATGATCTGTTCAGGTCTCTCCTGACCCTAGCTACTATGAAACTATGGTGGGCTGCATGCCAATTTAGGTCTCTCTGTTCCTTCTGCAGGTCCTTGTGGAAGACTGAGTCCCACACAGCCAGGCAGCTGTCAGTAGGTAGAAAGTCCACAGACAATATGGTGTCTCTTGCCCTTACTGCCTCCTATATCTTGCAGTGGTTCACCAGGGTCATTGTGTAGCTTGTATTTCTCCCAGAAGCTTTTCAGGACCTTGTAGAATCATGGGGACACCATGGCCCACAGGGTCCCATTGGTGGTCATGTACACCTGCCACTATTGCACAGCAGCTGCCCTGAAAAATACTTGGCAAAGCTGGCTGTTTGGATTCCACCCTTGTTGCCAGTTTGCAAACCTGGCTCATGTGCTTGTCTCAGAGGAAAAGAAGGATATCTGGCATGCTTCTGCCTCCAGACTATTTCACTTTGTACAGCTT
The DNA here is from genome assembly GCF_030867095.1 of Alligator mississippiensis. Classification (NCBI taxonomy): domain Eukaryota; kingdom Metazoa; phylum Chordata; order Crocodylia; family Alligatoridae; genus Alligator; species Alligator mississippiensis. The sequence goes on from NC_081826.1 coordinate 135,084,848, forward strand.
GGTCCTTGCCACCTTTTCCCCATGTGGAATTCCAAAAGAAAACACACGTGGCTCTTTAGATTCTGTGCACAACTTGTTCCAGGGTGGGGGGCAGACTAGGGCAGTGTGTAGAAATATCAGCAGTAGCACCACCTTCATCAGTGCCATGTTCCCCCTCCCCATTGACAGGCAGCATGATTGCCATAACCCCAGTTTGTCTGGCCTTGGCCTCCATGTTTTCCCATGCCTCCTGGGGATAACTGTTTTTCTGGCATGGTTTATTACCTGCTGAGTGTTGGGGCTTAATGAAGATGTTTGCTGGTAGCAGGGCCACTTACGTTTCTGGACTCTTGGATTTGGAATTAGTTTGGGCTAATGTGGCCTGGGATACATACTTTTTAAAAAAAAATCTCTGTGGTTTCCATCCCATCAGCATCTCAGTCTTTTGGCTAAGATCAAGTGTTTTTAGCACAAAGTGTCAGGGTTGACTCTAGCCCTGAAGGGAACATCTGCACATTTTATTTAATTTTTTTAGCAACAGTTAAAAGGTAGGTAGATAATGTCTTTAGTGAGGTTTTCTTGTATGCTTTTAAACCTCATTTGTATTTTAGTAAATACATTCAAATGAATAAGTCACAGGTACTTAATGTGGGAAAATGGGTTTGTCCATCTATAAGGTCCGGGGTTTGGTCTGAGACAAGATGTTCAAGTGCTGACCCAGCCAGTTGTCTGTTTTTAGCCTCAGAATACAAGCACATCCTTGGATGAGTTAGCACTCTATGAAAACAATTAGGTCATGGTTTTTACAGTTGTGGCAGACAGATGGCTCCTCCAGGTTTCTGCATTATGGAAACTAAGATCCTGCCCTAATATTTTGTTTACCACTCAAGAGAGACTCTATTGGTCTCATTCTTCAAAACCTTGAGCACCTGTTCAAATCAACAGTCAATGATGGTCAGAGGTCTGTTGGCTTTCTTACCATTCTAAAGAACAGCTAAGGCAAAAGCTCCTTCTCAACTATGCTTGCACAGTCAGAGACCCAGAATGACAGGTTGGCTGCCAAAAGGTTTTTGAGAGAGCAAATCCTACTGCTGACTAGTGAAAGAAATTCATATTTCTCAAGCATGATGGAATCGCAGGTGTTTGTGGCTATAGTATGCTGGCTTCCTAGAGCAAGCAGTCATCTTATTTAATAGCATTTACTATCTAACTTAAAACCAGTGGAGAGAGTTTGTGCAAGACTCTCCAAACTTGTTACTGTTGATGAAACATGGTCCCAAAAGAATATTTCTTTTAACATCTCCTTGGATGTAGGAGTGGGAACAAGCAAGTAAAGTAAGGACCAGCTGGTAATAGGTTATGATAGATGGCCTTTAAACTGCTGAAAACCCATAAGGTAAAAGACAAATTAGGGCAATTTAGCTTAAAATATATATCCTCATCCATCTTTCCAAAACCTTTCCCACTTCCCCTCCTTCTCTTTCTCTGCCAAATGCACTAACATAGTCCCTGTTAGAAGTTACTTTTGACGCTCTTTTCTCCTTTACCTGATATAGTTAGGTCTCATTAGAATTTGGCATCTTCTTCCTTTCAATATCTTTTTTTCTTTCCCATCACCTCATTCAGGTTCTCACTGCATGTCCTTCCTCAAGTACTAGAACATTTTGTGGGCAGTACATATGCAACCATAAAATTCTTTTCCCATCTACTTGATTTATTTCATACCCACTTTAATACAACCATTGGTTCTCTATTTATTATCACATCCATTTAAAACTTCTTCCAGAGTTTCCTGCACAAAGGAGCAGAATTAAGGCTGCTTTTTGAATTTTTAGATATTAAGATGTTAGGAAACTTAAACACTAATGCAGCAATAAAGTCTTCAGTTAATAAGAGTGCAAAAGAGAGAAATACTTTATGAAAAGTGGAGGGGCACTTGTTCTTCCAGGGCTACAAGTTCTAACAAACAACACAGAAACTTATTCCCAAGTATTACCAAGGGGTCAGCCATCCTAGGCACTAACAGTTCTTATAGGTTTGATACCTGGAGTATGTTTGTTTTGTACACTGCGGTCCAGAATGTATATAGCTATGATAGCGCAAAGCTCAATAAAATTAATTCTCAGTAGGACAAATTAGCTAAGGTGGAGCTGGCCAGACTTGGTAGCCAGGTTAGCTGGGGTATCTCTGTGCACAACAACTGTGTGTTGTGGGTGTGCCTTGAGCCTATATAGGAAATTAGGAAAGAGTTGGTGCTGCAGAAGAGCTGTTTTCTTCTTGTATTTTTGGGACAACCATGGACCTTATGTAGAAAAGGGGGTGCAGTCTTGGGAAGGATGTTGGGTATGAATGACTCGTGCCCCCGGCAGCTGGTGGGGCACCGCAGCAGTGGGAGCATGGTGGGAGCTCAGCGGCGATGAGCAGGGGAGGTCCCGCAGATGCCACCAGCACTATCGGTGGTGGGAGGGGGTGGCAAGCGCTGACCAAGGGTCAGTGACCACCTGCAGTCGCTGCCAGCAGTGGCGGCAGTGGCCAGCAGGGGTCATGGACCTCCTGCAGATGCCACTGGAGGTGTCAGTGGCGGGGTGGTGAGCAGTGACCACCTGGAGGCGCTGCCAACAGTGGCGGTGGTGCCTTTTTGTAGTGGGTGCACTGCCATGCTCAGGGGGTGCTTGTGCACCCCCTATGCATCACCCCTGATGTTGGGGGGGAGAAAGGAAACTCCTCTGGGTGGGAGACAGAGGAATGAGAGTGGGTAGGCATAGGGCAGCAGGGAAGGTTTCTTGTACCCAAATGTGAATGGCAATTGGAATTTGCTGGAGGGTTTGCTCTTTATGGTGACAGGCAGGGAAGCAGGAGTGGGTGGTGTGATTTAGACTTGTCTAGTTTTGGGGTGAGTTTTTCTGGATAGAGTAGGCTCTACATCTAAATACTAATACAGAAATTAGGCATTTTTTATGTACCTATCCTTGTTATATCAGGTACTTCAGAGTTGTGTGCATTAATAATTTAGAACTGAAATAAAGCCTATTTCACTCAATAAAAGTCTTTTATATATGGTCCAAGTTAAACAGGTAGGAAAATGTTTTGTTCTAAGATCTATTAAAAAAAAAAAAAAAAAAGAAGCTGGCCTTTTGATAAATCAGATGCTGTGTCTTGGTGTTTAGATGATCTGCAGATGTTTGAAAATGCAGCTGTCTCAGCTAATGAGTATACCCTGCCCTGTACTAAAAGAACTTGTCAGTGGAAAGTTTTTTTTGTTTGTTTTTCAGAAAATTAAGGACCCTAAAACACTGCATTAGATGACAAGTCTGTTATGCATGCTTGCACATTTACCTTATAGCTTGTCAAAATCTTATCTGAAAACATAGAAAAGCCATCGGCAGTGGTGGCAGTCCCTCAAAGCCCAGGATGACATCCATCAGACTTGATGGGTCCTCAGGTGACAGAGGAGCCCAATTCTGGATGTATACATTCTTTGTCAACGGGGGCATGTTGTTGCGCGGGGAGTGGAATTTGCAGCCCCGGGTTCATCTCCTTCTCCTTCCTCCACCGCCACCGTTCCACCTTGGTATTGAGTCATTGGGCCTTAAAGTGGTGTGCGCCTTGGTGAACCAGGTGGTACCACACCAGACAGTCAGCAGCTTGCTCCTCCCAGCCATTGGTGTCGATGCTTCTGTGCTTGAGGGCTTCCTTGAGCATCTTTCTACTGTTTTCTTTGGCCGCCCTTTCAGCGTTGGCAAATGGAGAGCTGAGAGAAGAGAAGCTGGAGAGGGAGGCAGTTCTTGGACATCTGGACGTAGTGGCCCATCCATTGGAGTTGATTTCTCAAGAGCAAGGTGTAACAGGGGGCTCTCTCGGGGCCGGTCTGCCATTGTCCCACCCACCTATTTCTGGACCAACCACCCGCCTCCTCACCTGCCACACCTTGTTGTTTCTTAATTGGTTCTAATAAGGCAGGAGGCTGCCCATTTTTGCCCTGATGCCAGGGGGCACTATCTGCAGCTCCATTCCTCCACTACACTGCAGCCCAAGCTTCACAGATGGCATCCAGGAGCATTATGTCCTACAGCCAGACCAAGCTCAGCCCTTGTTGTTAGGCCTCAGACACACACATTCATACCGTGTTCCTCTCACTAGGGCCTCTTATGCTCCACCCCCTCTCACAGGGTCTCTTTCACACACTGACAACTCATACTGCCTTGCTCCCTCTTGGAGCGGGCCCCTTCAGCCATAGGCTTTACCTAGTGCACACCTTGGGCAGCAGACGTACAGTCCTTTGGGCCTCTTCTGCAACACTCACCGGGGTACTGGCCAGCCAATTACCCGATTGAGTCCAAGCTTGCCCTGGTTCCTCCCAGGGCAACTCTATACACATTCAGACATGCATACTGGGCTCCCAGCTCTCTGGTTTTCTCCTCACTGAGGCTCTACAACTGCCCCCTCCCTGGGGTTCCTCATCTCCCCCCCCTCACTAGGGCCACAGGGCTTCCCTCCCCAGTGGGGGCTCAGGTGGCCATAGCTGTTCCTGGCCCCCTTGTACCCACAGTGTTGTTGAAGCTAGGAGTTGAGGAACCCTGACCCACCTTTCACTGGGGTGGTAACTGGCCTGGTAATTCCTGGGGAGTCCTGTGCCACTGGGAGCCCCACCAGGCCACCCACTCCCAGCAGGGTGCAGTTTTAGGTCATGCCCAGGACCAGGAGCCTCCAAACCATCCCCTTAAGCTCATGCCCTTACCTCCAAGATATTTCCTGCAGCCAGGCAGTGTTTCTGCCTGTCCTGCCAGCAGTGAACTGCTCCGTTTATATAGGTGGCCAAAGTTCTAAAATGGCCGCCGTAATCAAGCACCTGTTGGCTGTTTGGCTCAGCCCTTAAAGTGACAGACACCAACAATGCCCTGCCACACAAGGCTTTGCTGCTGGTAGATGCAGCTTCATGGAGGATGCTTGCACTGGTCCAGCAGTCCTCCCATTTAACCCCCAGGATTAGACACAAGCAGTGCTAGTGAAAGCTCTCAGGAATCTCAATGTGGCATTGGTAGATGGTCCAGGCTTCACTGCAGTAGAGGAGGGTGGTCAGTACGAAAGTCTTATAAACCAGGACCTTCGTTGACTTCTGAAGATCTCTATTTTCAAAGACACGTCATTGCAGCTAGAAGGTATCACTGATGCAGTTGACCCGATGCTGGACTTCTACAGCAATGGTAGCCTGTTGAGAGAGGTGGCTGCCAAGATACGGAAAGTGCTCCACATACTCCAGAGCCTCCCCATCTACTTAGATAGGGCAAGGGATGTTTAGCTGGCTGAGTGGGGGTTGGTGGAGAACCTTCATCTTGGCGATGTCCAAGGACAGGCCAAGTCTCTTATACGAAGCATTGAAGAGATCTAGGATCATTTGCACATCCTGTGCAGAGTGAGCCATCACATAGCAATTGTCCGCAAACTGAAGGCTGTGGATGTCCTTGGTGGTGAGTTTTGTTTTTGCCCAAAAGCGCCCAAGATTGAAAAGCTTCCTGTCCAGTCGATACTGGATACTGACACCAGATGGTAGATCATCTCAGATGAGGCGGATGATGACGGTCAGGTAGATGGTGAACAGGGTGGGGGTGATCACGCAACCTTGTTTGACCCCCAACCCGGATGTGGAAGGCATTGGTTTCAGATCCTCCACTCAGGACGGTGGTGGTAATATAGTCATGCAGGAGTCTCAGCATGGTGACAAACTTCAGTGGGCAGCCAAGGCACTGGAAGATGGTCCACAGAGCTTCACGATTTAAGGAATCAAATGCCTTGGTCAGGTCAATGAAGGGGAGGTACAGTTCTTGATTTTGCTCCCGACATTTTTATTCAATCTGCCTGGCAATGAAAACCATGTCCGCAGTGCCCCTGGATGGTCGGAAACCACACTGGGTTTCTGGAAGGATCTCCTTGGTGACAATGAAGGCGGTTCAGGAGGATGCGGGCCAGGATCTTACCTGCAATAGACAGGAGGGAAATCCCCCTGTAGTTCCCACAGTCAGATTTGTCCCCCTTCTTGTAGATAGTCACAATGGTTGCATTCTTGAAATCCCCGGGGATGTCCCCTTGGTCCCAAAGGTGGAGGATAAGCTGGTGAAGTTGTGATATGAGCTGGAAGCTGCCAGCATGGTAGACTTTTGCGGGTATACCATCTGACCTGCAGACTTTGTTGCTTTTCATCTGTTGGATGGCCAACAGATGAAAAAGCCATATCAGTTTTGCAAAGTACAGGTTAAAGAACTATTTTATTTCATACCAAAACTTTCCCTCTCCCGTGCATCCCTTTGATCCACAGTCAGTTCTCTCAGTTACTCCCATACTTGTCTTTGATCCAGTTATGTACCCTGGCAACTGTTGAGATGTACAAAAGAATGTGGTTTTTATATTGGTATCATACCTTTTGGGCATTACATTTTGTGCAAAACAATATTTTTAAAATTGCATTTCAGTTGCATCTTTTTATCTTTTCCCATGCTTTTCTTCCTTCAACTTAATATTTTTCCAAGTGCTTTCTCCTTTATTTGCATTAATTTATTTTATCTGGCATCCATTTTCATTCCTGTTCTAGTTTTGTTAGGCCTTGCCTGCATCTGATATATAAGTAATCCAGAGTATGGTGTGGTACTAGTACTCTAGACAGTGTTATATTACCTGTATGACAACATAGACCTTCTTTAGATGAGTGATCTGGCTGGGCTCTGTGGGAGTCCCAAGGGGAAGCCTCTGGTAGTGAAACAAATTTCCATGATAACCCCTGTGATGTCATCTGAAAGAGAGAATTCAAGTCACTTTCAAGTGTTTTGACTTCTTCTTCCAAAAGATAAATGAATAAGATCATTGGTGACCAACATTTCATTCAGCAGAATGAGTATGGACATGTGCAGCTCAACAGGCTCTGCGTGAACTAGGTACCATTAGTCCACTATAAGCTGTCCTTCTCTGATGCCCATTTAAATCAGTGGGAGGCCATTCCATTGATTTCAACAGGTGTTATGTCAGTCCTTAAATGCTTTTTCCCCCAAATCAAGAAGTTGGTCATATTTTTATATAAGCAGCTTTATAAAGAGAAGTGATAAATAGATGTTATAAAGATAAATGAGTAGTAGGAACTTATAGTTTGCTATAAGCACTTTGATACCTATTATAAGCCATAGTTATAAACAATTGAACTATTGGAAAATTGTTGAACTATTAGAATCCATAAAAATCTAGGAGATCTAACTTCTTACAATGTCTTTTAATAAACAGTAAATTACAACTTTTGACTAAATATACTCAATATAAATGTATGACTGAAGTTTACTTCCAGGGTGAGCATCCTAAATATAGGGTAGTAATAGCTTGCAACCGAGAACCCAAACCTTATTACCTGTGCACAATGGAGGGAGAGGAGATAGAAACAGATCCTCTTCAGGTGCCAGACTGGGGACTCGCAGGGGAAAGGAGGTGCACCAAGTAATGTGCAAGAGACTCAAGGCTGGAGGCCAGGGACTGCTAAGAAGCTGGGAAGGGCTGTGGGGCAAGAGATGCCAACCAGTTTGTTAGCTCTGAGCATGAACACCTGGGCCCATCTTCAGGGGCAGCAGTTAGGTGACCAGGAGGGGCAGGACTTGGCTACATATATGCCCAGTCACTGACCTGGGATTGACAGTTCAGGCCTGCAGTGGGAAAATGAATAGAGGACAGAACTGACTGACAGGAAAAATAAGGTAGCCTGGGGTTGGGAAGAATTAAGGCAGCTCCTTGTTTGGGCAACAATCGCTATGGCCCTGAGGGGCCTGTAGTTGACTTATAATGGGATGGTTAACCTTTTGTATTCTGGTTTTCTATGTATTTAAGGTTAAGACTGGAGGACCTGAAGTGGCTGTAGGGGCGGAGGAGGCCATGAGCAAGGTACCTGGTAGGCACCCTCCACTGCATTGCTGAGGTCCAGAGAGTCAGTGCCCAGATCAGTGGATCTGACCTGAGGGGTCTTAGCTAGAGAAAAGGGGCTGAAGTTGAAGAAGCTGAAGACCAGACAAGGGTTGGGTCCTGAGGGGCCCAGCATTGATTTCCTGTAAAGAAAGAGAGCAAGAAGGAAAGCCCTAAAGAAGCCAAATGGGAAACCATCGGTGAAGCATGTTCATGGATAACAGAGTGGCAAGGAGGCTATGAGAACAGCCCTGAAGTATCTTGGAGGAGACTACCTCAGACTTATGGGCAGCCTTCTTCCAAATCCATACAGATTACCAGCCAATATGGCACGCAAGAAGATGGAGGCAGTGGCAAACATCAATCCTCCTGGATCATGGTGTATGCATGGGGGCCACCCAGACCTTCGATGCATAAGCCTGGACAGAGGTGTAGGTTGTAGCCGTGTTGGTCTAAGGACATAGGCAGACAAGATTCCTTGGGTGAATCTGATATCTTTTATTAGACCAACCCAAATAGTTGGAAAATAGTTATAAAGCAAGCTTTTGGGTTCAAAAACCCTTCGTCAGGCTAAGGAAGTTTCAGCAGTTGGTGTGTGCTCTTCCTGGATGGAATGAAAAGTAAAGAAGCCAGCGGCTGGGCTAGTATGCATACAAGACAGGTAGTCGGTGAAAATGTAGATTGAGGAGTCAATGGGGGTGAGAGAGACGGGGGGGCGGGGGTGGAAAGAGAAGGGGGATGAAAGTGGAGAGATACCTGGGGAGTCAGATGTCAGGCAGGTTATAATGTGTCATAAATCCAATGTCTATATTTAGTCCATGATTTTTAGTATCCAGGAGGTTGATGAAATGGAGTTCACAGGCTCGTCTCTGGGAAGTGTTGTGTAAGTTTCCTTTGAGGATCAGGACTGAGAGGTTGGAGAGAGAGTGGTTTTCTTGTGAGAAATGTGGCCCCACCGGTAATTGGGTATTTCTGTCTTTGATAGATTTCCGGTGTGCGTTCATTCTGGTGCGCAGTTGTTTTCTGGTCTCTCCTACATATTTTCCATCAGGGCATTTGGTGCATTGGATGAGATATATCACATTTCTGGAGGTGCAGTTGTAAGATCCAGGGATGCTGATGGCTCTAGAAAGAGACCCTATTCTTAAAAAGACCTTCCCAGAGCCACCCATCCTAACCTTCAAACAAGCACCGAACCTCGCCAACCTCATCACCAGAAGCAAACTTCCTCAAACCCAGAACACACCAAAAGGATCCAGACCGTGCCATGACAAGAAATGCAAAACCTGCCCACACATCTCCACCACCCCCACTATTACTACACCCCACAACAGAGCCATCAGCATTCCTGGATCTTACAGCTGCACCTCCAGAAAAGTAATATATCTCATCCAATGCACCAAATGCCCTGATGGAAAATACGTAGGAGAGACCAGGCAACAACTGCGCACCAGAATGAACGCACACCGGAAATCTATCAAAGACAGAAATACCCAGTTACTGGTGGGGGCACATTTCTCACAAGAAAACCACTCTCTCTCCAATCTCTCAGTCCTGATCCTCAACGGAAACTTACACAACACTTCCCAGAGCCGAGCCTATGAACTCCACTTCATCAACCTCCTGGATACTAAAAATCATGGACTAAATATAGACATTGGATTTATGACACATTATAACCTGCCTGACATCTGACTCCCCAGGTCTCTCTCCACTTTCATCCCCCTTCTCCCTCTCCCCCCCCCCACCTGTCTCTCACCCATTGACTCCTCAATCTACATTTTCACCGATTTACCTGTCTTGTATGCATACCAGCCCAGCCGCTGGCTTCTTTACTTTTCATTCCATCCAGGAAGAGCACACACCAACTGCTGAAACTTCCTTAGCCTGACGAAGGGTTTTTGAACCCAAAAGCTTGCTTTATAACTATTCTCCTACTATTTGGGTTGGTCTAATAAAAGATATCAGATTCACCCAAGGAACCTTGTCTGCCTAAGCATGGACAGGAGTTTTTGGAGGAGTGGAGGATGCCCAGACCTTCCATCCTCCCTTTAGGCCACTCAGACAGAATCCAAAGACCCGACTGAGTCCAGATGTTTGGTGCCTCCATGGCTGTAGTTGTATAAGTGTCTGGGAATTGAACCTAGGACTCCTGTGTGGTAGACAAGGATTCTACCCCTGAACTACAGGGGAGTCCAGACAGAGCAGGCTGGGGTTGTACAGATGAGAAGAGGTGAGGGCACAGACCTGGACTTGTCACAGCGGTGCATTTTCCCTGTCAGTCAGGTCTGCCTCCATTACTTCCCCTGCTGCCTGCAGGCCTGAGCTGCCAGTCCTAGCTCAATGACCAGACTTGTATGTAGCCAAGCCCTGCCCCTTCTGGTCACTTGAACACTGAAGATGAGCCCAGGTATTTCTGCTTGTTCTGATGAACTGTTCAGTTTTCTTGCCCCACAACCCTTCCCAGCCTCTTAGCAGTCCTTGGCCTCCAGCCTTGAGTCTCTTGCGAGTTGCTCACTGCATCTCCCTTCCCCTGCGAGTCCTCACTTTCTGCCTCCTGAAGGGGGGGTCTATTCCTTTCTCCTCTCCCTCCATTGTGCACAGGTAGCAAGGCTTGGGTTCCCTGTTACATAGCTACTATTTCACATGTCACTCGCTCTGCAGGTTGTTTGCTATAAAACACTATGCGATCTCATTTGAGATGGTTGTATTTTTAAGCCTAAAATGCTATACAGTATTGCACTGGTGATACCCTGAAGTGTTCAGGAGGGCTGCTTCAAAGAACTATTCAATGCCATTCTTATGCACTTGTCCCACATATATTCCACTAGAGGTTGTACATATGTTCAATGTCCCTAAGACTAAAGTAACTTGGCATATGGTTCCCATTCAGACTCTTCATCACTATCTTCATTCACCATAACAAGGGTGTAAAAGGATTGTGTAGGCCAACAGCCACTTGTCTTCCTCTTCACCACCCTTAGCTTTAGAACAAAGGACCAGTGTCTACAGCATTAGCTTTGTTCTTGCCTAGTTACCTTCTGGTTTGTATGTTGCTAATAGGTTTCTATTGTTCATAATATTTTGAGATTTAGATAGAATTAGGACAAGGTTGGGAAGAATAATGGGTGTGGACATACAACATAACTGTTATACTGAAATTAAATTATACAAATATAAAGTGTTCCAGTATAAATGTTTGTCTATTACTGTAACAATACAAGTAGAGTAAAACTTAAAAATTTTAACCCTTCTGTATTTGAGATTTGGCTTGCTAATCGCAAAAGGAGCAGTTGAACATTAATAAATAAATGCAGTATTTTCCTGTTGGCCAAAACATCTAGGGAAAAATATATCTGAGAAATGGTTTTACTGGACTGATCAATGAAGGCCAATTGATATTTGACACTTTCAGATCCACGTATATATGGCAGACACCAGAAGTGAGATGTGTCCCTTCAAACATGTTTTTGATCAGTCCTAGGCTTCCTTCCCATAAGTCTTTGGCAAAAGTGTTGAATCCACAAATAAAAAGGACACAGAGGGAAAAGGAAGGAAGGAAAGACTACATACCTTCTAAAAGAAAAGGACATGTTGCTAACTTAGTCCTCTTCCAAAAAAAAAAGATCAAAATCTCCATCCCACTGAGTACAGTGAAATTCTGCATCCTAGTACAGGTAAGGCTGGGGCTCCTAAATAGCGCAAAACTGGCACTTCATCACAAAAATCACAGAAGGTTTTGAAAAGTAGGGCTGGACAGGACATCCAGAGGTCATCTAATCCACCCCCCTGCCTGAGGCAGGACCCTTGTCTAACCTAAACTAGAACTACACGGGCAACCCTGCCACACAACCACAAAGCATAGCACCCTAACGTGCCATAGCTAAAGCAAGGGGTTAATGGTGGCCAATGGCTTGCTGTTGCAAGGGGTGTTAAAATATGCTTGAGATCCAAGGAAGAGGTCCATGTCCCCCACTACAGAAGAAGGCAAAACCGCCCACAGTCTGACTATAGGGTACCAATCTGACCATGGGGTAAAATTTTCCCAAATGTGGCAATTGATCTGACCCCGAGCTGAGGGGCAAGACCATCTAGCCAGGAACTGTCCAGGTTTTAGCCTCAGCAGGAGCATTAGCCAACCCGAGTCAGAATTGCCAGCCTTGGCTACAGTCAGCACCCAATGCTTCTAGGGAAGGGAAGAAAACCTCCCTGACGCATGTAGCAACAGGAGGGGGGGAAAAATTCTTCTTGGATCCAGCAAAGCCAGGATGCATAGAAAATACCCATAGCATAGCATAGCATAGCTATTCTTAGATCACCCCTGATCAATGCTTATCCAACCTCTTCTCGAGCACCTCTAAAGAAAGAGTTGTGACAGCTTCCCTAGGCAGCCTATTCTAGTGCTTTATTGCTCTAACATGGAGGTAGGTTTTCCTGGATATTCAGTCTAAACTTACTTTGCTGCAACTTCAAGCCATTGGTCTACATCCTGCTCTCTGCAGCAGGGGAGAAAAGTCATTCTTCCTCATCTTTGTGGCAGCCCTTCAGAAATTTGAAGACTGCTACTGTGTCCCCTCTCAAGCACCTTTTCTACAAGCTGAGCATGCCTATTTCCTTCAACCTCTTCTCTTGCCTTCTAATCCCTTTATCATTTTTGTCACCTGCCTCTGGACCCTCTCTAACTTTTCCATGCCCTTTTTAAAATATGGAGCCCAAAACTCTACACAGTACTCTAGATTAGATTAAAAGTTAGCAGCCTATATATGGCCTGTGGACTGGATCCAGCCCATGAAAGATCTCTGGGATTTGCAGTCCAGAGTCACAGCAGCAGGACTCTGCAGGGTTGCTCATCACTTCCTCTTGATGCTTCCAGGTGTCTCTGGGATTTGTAGTCCACAGTTGTAGCCATCACTAAGCAAGCAGGGCAGGGCAGCTCCATACTTGGGGGAAGGGAAGTGTAATCCCCCCTCTTCCCCAGCCTCAGACCCCAGCAGGGGTTTGCCTGGCAGGGGGCTAGTGAACCGGCCAGTGAGCCAGCCCACACTGCTCCAGCTAGGGAGCAGTGGGGAAGGATCAACCCGCTCTCTGGATCAGACAGCATAGCCCAACCCAGCCCAGGGCTACAAAATGCTGACTCTGGTTTAACTTGAAACAGGAAGGGGTCTAGCACAGAAGTTTCATAAACTGGTTCACTTAAATCAGTTAAGTCTAATATTACCTTCAACCAGGTTTATCTTAAACCAGTTTCAGTCATTTTGAAACTAGTTTATGTGCATGGAACTTCTATTCAGTTACAGATTTAAACCAGTTTCCAATCGCTTAAACAGGTTTGTGTGTAACTTCTGTCCTTAGCCTTGGTGGCCGCTGTGTGGACAGAACAACTCTGAATCCCACAGTTTTTCCAATCATCTTCCTGTTCTCCTCTTTACCTACTTCTCATGTCAGGTCTTCTTACTAAAAGCAGATAATCAATTCACCACCCCAGTCTTTTCCTTATGGTTAGTGTTGTGGCTTTTGGATGGGCATCTGACTTGGGTCACATTCAACTAATCCTGAGTAACAGTAGGAAAGAAACATTTCCAAATGGAAAATATTTGAAGTGTGCTATCAACAACATCAGTTCTCTCACATTTACCAGAAATATTGAACTATATTTTTTCATTAAAACTTTGGTTGTCTCTTGGCAGCTGCTGCACTTGGCATTTATTCATGCCTTGCATTCTCCAATAGATAATTTTACTGTATTGTCACACCTAGTTGCATTGAGATTTCTCAAAGGTCTTGAGAGTCTTCCCACCAGTATTGAACCTGGCACCATCATGTGTAATAATATGGTGTTGATTGCTTTGATGAACTCAGTGCTTGGCCTCCTGTTCTTTTCTCCACCTCTCTGTGAAGGCTGTCTTCCTTTTCAGCTATCTAGGAGACTGGAAGAATTCTGAACGCTCCGGCCAGACCCTCCCTGCACAGTTGTTCCATTGTTGATATGTTTCTCTTGGATCATGCTTAATGTTCATACCCAAAATAATTTCAGAATTTAATAAAGAGAGGGATGATCCTGCCTCAAACAGGGGCTGGACTAGATGATCACCTGACATCCTTTCCAGCACTGCTTTTTGTATTATTCTGTTAGTTTCATATTTAATCAGGGAATGTGTACTTATATTCCATCGTAAACTGTCTATAGATTGTAAAGACAAATTACATCTTGTAGACCTCAAAACAAAGCCCTTTGGAGAATCTCTTGGACTGCTTTACTTGTTAAAAAAATAAATGTAACAGTTTTGACAGATACTCTCAAAGCGGATCTCTACATACATAGTTCTATGCTGTGAATTCCCTAAGACACCAACCCTGGCAACAGGGAAACTATAACCAAGACCCAAGCAGCTTCCCTTTAATATCCCTAGCTGACATGTAAAGCAGCAATATGGGGTTCTATACATACTTTGTGCCTAAAGCAGATGCCTTTAACTCACCTCTTTCAGCTATAGTAAAATGAGGGTTCTGATCACTCATTTTTAGTGAGCATGTTGCTTGGCAGTTGCATACAGTTGAATCCATTCAAGGACAAGCACCTGTAGAATAACTGGAATTCTTCAAGAAGCAGTGTTCCCATTGTGTTCTACCACAGCTGGTTCCTCTATACACTAGACATTCATCAGGAAGGGAGATGAGGTGAAATTTGGTCCTACACTGCCATTTTAGGTCCATAGCATGGTGCTCAAGAATAGCAAGGGCCTGGGCACAGGCACAGACCAAATGGGCACTGATGACAAAGATTCTGCAGTCTCAAGCATCACCGATGCATGTGGAACCAGTAAAAAAGCTGATGGGGGACAACTGGGCCTTTTGAGAGGAAGAGTGGAAAAATACCTATGGCTGCAGCCAGCAGTGCAGTGGTTAGCACTCCATGCTCTAGTTCTGTCTGGGGTGCATACTTGCCCTGCTTATGCCTCTGTGCCCTACTTTCTGCTGTAGAGCAAGGAGCACTTGGGGCAACACATCCCAAAGAATTCCAGCTATCTATGTACAGTCACTTTTCTTGCTCACCCTAAATAAAGGATCATAAAAATATAGCTCAAAGCTGAAGAAGTATGCCTTGTCTCCAAAAGCTTGCCTAAATCTCTCCCAGCTGTGTAGTTGGTCCAATAAAAAGGTATCACCCACAAAAATCCTTGCCTCTTGCCTAAAAAAATTCAATGCTTTTAGAAGCCCTCTCACCCTTTCTCTCCTTGCATTTGTAAATGGTTCCCCACTGTTCCCATGGTATCCTTACCAGCTAACATTTGAAGCAAACCTTCTTTGTCTTTTTTAAGTTCATTTTTAAAATGAAATCCTCATATTTTCCTAAGGAGGAAGCAACTATGACCGCCTGAAACCTGAGATACTGCTCCTGCCTTTGTTCAAGCTAATTTGCTTGATCACAGAACCTCACAAAGGAGGCGAGAGACTCTTTAACGGCTAAGACCTGCCTGCCCAGATGAATTTTCCATCTTATTGACTCCTCTGTGAAATCCTATGAAATATGAACTTTCATTTCTATCCAGGAGAACTTTTACAATCTTTTCTCCAATGCTGGATGAAGAGAGTTTTTGCCCAAAAGCTTACAATTAAAGATTTTTTTTTTGCAAAAATGTTGTTGGTCTAATAAAAGATATCACCTCTATATTGAGCCAGATTGCTTTTTGAAATTGAGGAACCTATAATACTGAAGCTGTGTGGTGTGTTGTTTCAATTACACCCAATGCTACTTAAAACGATTGCAACAAAACTTTGAAAACTTAATAAGCCTTTTTCAGAGCTGCAGGCCAAATTTAGTACTGCTGACAGTGGGTGCAACTCCAGTGACTAATGAAATTCTGTCCTCTTACCCCAGGTCTGTGTGTTTCCCTAACAATGCAAATTATGATATTTAACAAAGAGAGTTGTTTCTGAGTAATTGAAAGTTTTTTTTTAAAAAAAAGAAGCCTCTGAAATGTTTTAATGAAATCTAATTGGAGTTTCCAGGGAGCATACATATGAAGATGTCTGGCTGTGCAAAGGGCAGTAAAGGGCTGGGGAAAGGGTGAGGGGTGGTGTGTGACAACATCCAGGGCATTGCCAAACCTACCATCTGTGACCTAGCCTGCTGAGGGAGGAGCGAAGCCTATCTCAGGACTGACTTATGAGCGGACCCAAGGGATGCTGGAGGTTTTCCAAGAGAATGTCATCTGGGACCCCATGACCTACACTGGCAATCAGGACTCGTAGTAAAGATGGTATCTTTTAGAGAGATCATCTCTATGACGAGTCCTGATTGCCTTTTCCTCTAGACCAATACAACGCCAACCTGGATACATGTCCTACACTGAGCACACCAGGAGAAAGATCATGACTGCAATGGATGTGGTGTAGGCCCTGGAATGCTAGAGGCATATCTTGTATAGATTTGGTGGTTACATCTTTGTGCAGTTTAGCATTGAAAGTTTGCCTTCTGGTGCTCTTCTGAAGGAATGGATCTAATGGCACTCTTATATGAAAGATATCAGCCCTCTATAGTATGTTTAAGACTCTGACTTCAAGCCTCTCTATACTGGACGTCAAAGCTGTTCTTGTATGGTTGGGCGAGGAGGCAGAGGGAGGTACATGCTGAACTTTCTCTAAGACTTGCTATCCTGGAACAATCATGTGAGGCACAGTACCCATCAGAGCTTCCATTGAGTCTGTCACCTCCTACTGCAAGCTATGACTTAATGCCTTAACTGAGACTTTACCTTTTTCTGCATTTTCCCCATGTATAAATTAAGGTGCCAGTTACCTACTTTGCAAAGGAACATTAAAACACTGCAAACATTAACAAATGATAAAAACAAGCGTATTTAATTTTATATTTAACTATTTACCTTGTATAAACTTTTTTTCTTGTATTTATGGCCACTATTATTTTTACTCTTAACAGCATTTTAAAAACTATTTTTAACCTAAGAAAACCATGGTTGAGGCCCACCAAATGCAGGGATGTGTAGAGCCCTCAGAAGTAAAAGACTTATACTATCCACTCAGAAAAATAAAACCCATGGAGTTGTATCTGAATGTTTTTTACTAGTAACCCCTGTGCTTACTGAAGTAACTCACAACCTTCTCTAGTTTTCACTAACCAACAGGTTTTGCATTATCTGTAAATGTTGCCGCCTTACTGTTCATCTTTTCTAGATCATATGTAAATATATTCAACACCCATTTTTGAATGCTTGGAGCCTTAAGTCATTTTACTATCAATATTTTGTTAATATTTTACCATGCTCTTTTATTCATTTGTATTGCTATAGAACCTGTAATCCAGCTCAGATAAGTCAGCCTGCCACAGCTGAGGTAGAATTGTATGGAGAGGGGGCAATGTTTCTGATAGGCAAGTTCCAGACTACTAGGGCCTTTAGGCACTAATTCATGCTTAATGCCCACAAAGAAGCTACTGAGCAGCCAGTGACGATCTTGAGGTAACACTCAAATGCACGCAGAAGACCCTCACATTCTTTTGGCTTCAGTTTCAGAAGGGTCAAAATATGTAACCTTCTCTAGTCTGAACTGCTGTATTCTTCTTTTGAGGTGAGGTAGTAGGGGAATGGCTAACAGCAGCAAGATCCGCTTCAGAAAGTATTAATTATACTTCCCCACTCTGCAGATAAAACAGCTGCTTTTTGCTGCAGTTGCTACTGGATCATACAGAAACATCTGTGCATCAAGAAGGATCCCTAAAGTGTGAATTTACTTACCAAATGGCTGATGAATTCCCACAGGTGAAGCACTGATAGACCATATGTTGATTGTTCTGCTTGCCTGTTCCAGCCTGCAACCATCATATTAACCCAGGGATGGGTGAAACCTGAGGGCTGGATCCAGCCTATTGAGGGATTTTTGTCCAGCCTAGGTACAGGGGACAGCCCTGGGCTGTGTTACGTGTGGCCGGTCCCGCTGCCCCCAGACATGCAGCAGGGCTGGTGTGGTGTGGTGGGTGGATTTGCTTTCCAGCAGCCCTGACAGTGGTGGCTCTTCTGGCTGCTGCCACTGCTGGATTTGGCCCCACTGCCCAAGCATCCCAGCGGCGGATGGGGCTCACATGGGCAGGGTGAAGAGCTGGGCAGATGGGATGGGGCTATGGGTAGGCAGGGAGCCATGACTGGCAGCGGGATGAGTGGGCGAAGCCAGGGATTGGGATCAGGATCATAGGACACCCGAGAAGTTCTCAAGCAAGACCCAAGAAGTCATCCTCTCACCTTACCTCGGCCTTGGTGGGGCCGCAGCTGGAGTACTGCATCCAATTCTGGGCTCCACAATTTAGAAAGGATGTGGAGAAGCTTGAGAGAGTCCAGAGGAGAGCCACACGCATGATTAGAGGTCAAGAGAACAGGCTTTATAAAAAGAGTCTGAGAGGCATGTGAATCTTCAGCCTGGAGAAGTGAAAGCTCAGGGATGACTTGGTGGCAGCTTATAAGTACATAAGGGGTGTGCATCAGGAATTGGGAGAATAACTGTTCACCAGGGCACCCCATGGGAAGACAAAGTCTAATGGTCACAAATGGCTGGAAGACCATTTTAGACTGGACATAAAGAAAAAACTTCTTTACCATCCGAGTCTCCAGAGTCTGGAATAGATTCCCTCCAGAAGTGGTGCAGGCATCTACTCTGGATACCTTTAAGAAAAGCTTGGATGCGTATCTTGCTGGGGTGATCTGACCGCAGCTGACTTCGTGCCCCTTGGGCAGGGGTCTGGACCCGATGATCTCATGAGGTCCCTTCCAGCTTTAATGTCCATGAAATCTATGGGGTGGTGACAGTGCAGGGCTAGGGCATGGGGAAGAGCCATGATCCACTCGCCACATGCCCCTGGAACAGGTGTGGGTTCCATGGGAGGGGCATGCAGGTAGCAGATCATGACTCAGCCCCAGCCCCATGCTGTCACCTCTCCAAAATCCTAGAGCCAGCCCTGGACACAGCTCCCTGCCCACCCACAGCCCCATCCCATCCACTTGGCTGCACTCTCTGCCCAGGCCTCCATGAGGACCCCAGAATCTCAGGGTGGTGACAGCGTAGGATTGGGACCCCATGATCTCATCCCCAGTCCCACCCACCTGCCCATCCCACTCCCAGATGCCACTCCCTTGGATCCCAACCCTGGCCTTATCCCAGCCTAGCAGAAAATGGAGCTATGATCTACTGCCCGTACACACCTGCAAAAGGCACTGGTTGTGCATGCAGGGGCATGCAGGAAGCAGATCACAGCTCTGCCATGGGTCCCAGTCCCATGCTGTCACCACCCTGCAATCCTAGGGTCTCTGTGGAGACAAGCCAAGACATGCCAGGCAGATGGGATGGGGCCACTTAGAGAGTTTTGGTGAGCTGCTGTGTAGAGAAGGAGCTGCTGACCTGTAGGGCTGTGCAAAGCTTCGGTCCCTGATTTGATTCAGTGAAGATTCGGCCCAATTCAGTGGCCAAATCTCCAAATCCAAATTGAATCAGAGGACCCTTGAATCTCTCTGAATCGAATAGGAACCCTCCAAATTGATTTGGAGAGATTCAGAAAGATTCAGAGATTCAGACATAGACACAACTTTAAATGTTTTTTCTACGTACCTCTAGGTAGCAGGCGGCTCATCAATGCTGCAATGCTGGGGTGCATGGAGTGTCCCACAGAAGCGTGGCAGGGTCCCCAGCATGCTCAGCAGCAAACCTGGAAGTGGACCAGAAGCACTTCTGGGTCCACTTCTGGGTCTGCTGGAGAGCGCACTGGGGAACCCCCTGCACCCCCTGCCCCTGCCCCTGGCTTAGTGAGTGGTGCCTCCTGGGTCGGGGGGAGGGGGGGAGTACACAGGGTCCCCCTGTGGCTGATTGCCAAGCTGGGAGGCACGGGGTTGGGGCTCAGTTCGCCATTGAGCACATGGGGGGTCCCCCCCTCCACTCCTGTGGGAGGCTCCATGTGCTCCAGCATCACAGTGATCACAAGTTGCACTGGTAGCTCGAGTTGTGTAGAAAAAAAACATTTAAAAGCTGTGCCTGTGTCCAAATCACTGATTCTCCAAATCAGCATCAAATTTTCAGATTCAGACTCAGCTGAATCGAATCAGGGACAGTGATCCGAATCAACAAATAGAATTACTGTCCTTGATTTGGGCTGAATCTGAATCCAAATCAAGTAGGGCCCACTTTGCACACCCCTACTGACCTGGCCCACAACAGCTCACTAAAACTCCCTATATGGCCTGCAAACCCAAATAATTGCCCACCTGTGCTTTTTTCTCAAGTACAGCGTTGAGAAAAGCGTTCTCAAGTACAGCGTTCTCAGGCAGGTTGCCTTCATCCACATGCCTCTTAGACAGTGGAAAGAAATAGGATCAGTTAAATAGTCTTCATGCTGTCATTCATTTCATTTTAATTTGGGGGGGGGAGGGGAGCGGTCTCAACTTTTGCATTTCTTCAAAGCTACTGCAGTATTTCCAGTTTATTGCACTATTAAGAATCCCAACGCCAAAGTTATAAATTTTAGGTCTTAGTGGGTGCATCTACACATTGCCATATGGCGACATTGTTACTGCACTGTGCTTTAGTACTTCCTTTTGCTTAGATTTCCCTGCTATGTCATCATAGTGGTGCACTATAAGTGGGCACCCCACTGCTACGGCAACATGGATAACGATCATGTGTAGACCTGTGTGATGGCTACATCACCATAGCGCAACAGATGGTGATGTAGCGCATCACTACATCGCCATAGGACAATGTGTCGATGCACCCAGTATTGCATAGCCTTGGTAGAGCCGAGTTTGGGATAGAGCTTTGGGGGTTCACAAAGTAGTGCATGACCGTGGGACTGAACTCCATCATTTCTATTTTTGCCTTTGATGCAGGTACTTTCACATTTGGGTGTCATCACTGGCAGGCTGCCTACTGAAACAAGGTAAGCTCTCAGTTATGCTAGTGCAATTCAGGAGAAGTGCCTTTAAATGAAGTGTAAATGAAAACAGAATTTGACTCTGTGTACTTTCCAATTTTCATATAAAAAGCGGGAGCGGCGAGAGACGCGCGGGTGAAAGCTCGCTGCGCCCCCGCTCCCCCGAAGCCCCCCAGAAACCCTCCAGCAGCCGCGGAGCCCCCCGCTGACCCCCAGCGCAGCCGGGGTAAGCGGGGCCCGTGGAGAGAAGGGGCTAACCCCTTAGTGTGTGTGTGGGAGGCGGCAGCTGAGTGGAGCCGGGCTGGGTCAAGCCCCGCCCAGGCCCCTACTTCGCCCAGCCCCCCAGGGAGCCACGCGACCAGGCTGCACAAACAGGCGCGCTTCTCTGCCAGCGCGTGAGTTAGCGCGGAGTTCGTGCGGGAGGGCGCCAGACCCTGCCTGCGCACCCCCCAGGGTAGACAGTCTCAGCTGTAGCCAGCTTACCAGAGGCATGACACAGATGGGCACGCGCCGCACCCCGAGGGTCCCCTCGGGCTCCGCGGCCCCCCCCTCTGGCACCTCAGAGACGGCCACCCAGACGGAGCCCCTGGTTCCGGGCTCCACGCAGACGGAGCCCCTGGCTCTCAGCTGCGGGGGCTGCCTGTCCCTTTTTCAGGCTCTGGGGCCTGGGAGCATGGCGACCTCCCCTTGCGGGGTCTGCTCCCTTTTGGGGTCTCTGGCACGCCAGCTGGAGGAGCTCCAGGCCACAGTCCACAGACTGCGTGCCATCAGGGACTGCGAGCAGGAGATAGACTCCTACTGCCAGGCCCTTCTCCCCCGGGAGGCAGAGGGTAGATCACAGTCTCCCTCCAGGCCAGAGGAGGACTCTGGGACCTCCTGCTGTGTCCAGCCAGGGGCATGGACCAAGGTGGTCAAGGGCCCTAAGGCCCGCCGCACCAAGGCCCCTCCCCCGCCAGAACTGAGCAACAGGTATGCACCTCTTGCTGCCCCAGCAGAGCCTGCTGAGTTGCCGGCCCCCACAGGCAACATGGGCCCAACTGCAACTCCCGCCCCTGCTCTCCCCAAGACAAAACGTAAGGTGTTTGTTGTGGGAGACTCCCTCCTGAGGGGGACGGAGGGGCCAATCTGCCACCCTGACCCCTTAGCCCGGCAAGTCTGCTGCTTCCCAGGGGCCCGCATCCGGGACATTGCGGAGAGGATCCCCAAGCTCCTCAAACCCACAGACCGCTATCCCATGCTCCTTATTCATGTGGGCACCAATGACACGGCTCGGAGCACTCCCAGCCAGGTCATGAGGCGCTACAGGGATTTGGGAGCGGGGCTTAAGGGTCTGGGGGCACAGGTGGTGTTCTCGTCGATCCTCCCAGTCTCAGGCTATGGGCTGAGAAGGGACAGGAGGATCTATGTGGTCAACCAAAGACTGCGGCGCTGGTGTCGTCAGGAAGGCTTTGGCTTTCATGACCACAGCCCGCTCTTTGGCGAGAGAGGCAGCGAGCTGCTGGGAAGAGATGGTCTCCACCTCTCTCCCCTAGGGAGGAGGCTCTTCTCAGCCAGACTGGCTGACCTGCTCCACCGGGCTTTAAACTAAGCCCGCTGGGGGACGGGGGCACGACCGCCACTGCTGGCCCGCTGAGCAAATCTTGCAAAGCCAGCGGATCACGGCACTCAAGGGAGCCCGCCCCAGCCCCAGCCCTGGTAAAATCTGAGGGCAAGGAAGGAGCCCCCCAGGGGGCGCTTGCCTGCCTGTTCACAAATGCCAGGAGCTTGGGGAATAAGCAGGAGGAGCTCATCCTCCTGCTCAGTGCAAGCAATTACGATGTCATAGGGATCACGGAGACCTGGTGGGACTCCACCCATGACTGGACCACGGGGATAGATGGCTATACCCTGTACAGGAGGGATCGTGTAGAGAAAAGGGGCGGGGGTGTAGCTCTCTATGTTAAAGAAAGCTACGCGTCCCTGCAAGCCGATATTGGCGACCAGGGTGGACGGCTGGAGACCCTCTGGGTTAAAATCCATGGGGAACACGGCACGGGGACACAATGGTGGGAGTCTATTACAGACCTCCCACCCAAAGTCCTGAGCTAGACCAGGAGTTTGCCCAGGAACTGGCTGAGGCAGCTTGCTCCAGGACCATGGTTGTCATGGGTGACTTCAATTACCCAGACATCTCGTGGGAGGATCGCTCAGCAAAATCTGAGCGGTCGCAGAGCTTCCTCTCGTGCGTGGATGACCTCTACCTGACTCAAGAAGTCTATGGGCCAACGAGAGGCAAAGCGCTGCTCGACCTGGTGCTGGCTACTGGGGAGGACCTAGTCGGCGACCTAGTGATCGATGGGAAGCTGGGTGACAGCGACCACGAGCTGATCACCTTCACCATCCGCCGAAAAGCTGGCAAGTCGGTCAGCAACACGCAAGTCCTTGACTTCAGGAAAGCCGACTTTGACAAGCTCAGGAGGCTTGTCAGTGAGGCCCTAAGGGACTGTGACCGCAGGGAGAGGGGAGTTCAAGAAGAGTGGTTGCTCCTCAAGGGAGCGATCCTCAATGCACAAACTAAGTCTATTCCATCTCGGAGGAAAGGCAGCAAGAGGGCACAGCAGCCCCCCTGGCTCTCCAGGGACCTAGCAGACCTCCTGAGGCTAAAAAGAAAGGCCTACAAAGGATGGAGGATGGGAGTCACCTCCAAGGAGGATTATTCTGCACTGGTCCGGTCCTGTAGGGAGCAGACCAGGAAAGCCAAGGCTGCAACTGAACTCCAGCTAGCTTTGAGCATCAAGGACAATAAAAAGTCCTTTTTCAGATATGTGGGGAGCCGGAGGAAAAGCAGGGGCAACGTTGGACCCCTGCTGAACCAGATGGGGCAACTGACAACTGACGCCCAGGAAAAAGCCAACCTATTAAATAGGTACTTTGCGTCGGTCTTTCATCAGCCCCATGGGACGCCCGTGCCTGCTACGGGGCCGGGAAGTCCGGGTGAGGGTGATCCCCTGCCCTCCATTAATGCTGACTTTGTGAAGGAACATCTTGAGAAGCTGGATACCTTCAAGTCAGCCGGCCCTGACAATCTTCACCCCAGGGTACTCAAGGAGCTGGCGAGCATCATAGCCCAGCCTCTAGCGCGGATCTTTGAAAACTCTTGGCGCTCTGGTGTAGTGCCCGAAGACTGGAAGAAGGCCAACGTGGTGCCTATCTTCAAGAAAGGGAGGAAAGTGGATCCGGCTAACTATAGGCCCATCAGCCTGACTTCTATCCCGGGGAAGATCTTAGAAAAGTTTATTAAGGAGGCCATCCTTAATGGACTGGTCGACGCCAACATCTTAAGGGATAGCCAGCACGGGTTTGTTGCGGGTAGGTCTTGCTTGACCAATCTCATTTCCTTCTACGACCAGGTGACCTATCACCTGGACAAGGGAGATGAGATTGATGTCATATATCTTGACTTCAAAAAAGCCTTCGATCTGGTGTCCCATGATCGTCTCTTGGAGAAACTGGCCAATTGTCGCCTTGGGTCCCCCACGATCCACTGGCTGGAAAATTGGCTCCGGGGTCGGACCCAGAGGGTAGTAATTGATGGAAGTCACTCATCGTGGTGTCCTGTGACCAGTGGGGTCCCCCAGGGCTCTGTCCTTGGACCCATACTGTTCAACATCTTCATTAACGATGTGGACACTGGAGTCAGAAGCGGACTGGCCAAGTTCGCCGATGACACCAAACTTTGGGGCAAAGCATCCACGCCAGAAGACAGGCGGGTGATCCAGGCTGACCTGGACAGGCTCAGCAAGTGGGCGGATGAAAATCTGATGGTGTTCAACGCCGATAAATGCAAGGTTCTCCACCTTGGGAAGAAAAACCCGCAGCATCCTTATAGGCTCGGCAGTGCTATGTTGGTTAGCACTATGCAAGAAAGAGACTTGGGGGTCATCATTGACCACAAGATGAACATGAGCCTGCAATGCGATGCTGCGGCTAGTAAAGCGACCAAAACGCTGGCTTGCATCCATAGATGCTTCTCAAGCAAATCCCGGGACGTCATTCTCCCCCTGTACGCGACCTTAGTGAGGCCGCAGCTGGAGTACTGCGTCCAGTTTTGGGCTCCACAATTCAAAAAGGATGTGGAGAAGCTTGAGAGAGTCCAGAGAAGAGCCACGCGCATGATCAGGGGTCAGGGAAGCAGACCCTACGATGACAGGCTGAGAGCCCTGGGGCTCTTTAGCCTGAAAAAGCGCAGGCTCAGGGGTGATCTGATGGCCACCTACAAGTTTATCAGGGGTGATCACCAGTATCTGGGGGAACGTTTGTTCACCAGAGCGCCCCAAGGGATGACGAGGACGAATGGTCACAAACTACTACAAGATCGTTTCAGGCTGGACATAAGGAAGAATTTCTTTACTGTCTGAGCCCCCAAGGTCTGGAACAGCCTGCCGCCGGAGGTTGTTCAAGCGCCTTCATTGAACACCTTCAAGATGAAACTGGATGCTTATCTTGCTGGGATCCTATGACCCCAGCTGACGTCCTGCCCTTTGGGCGGGGGGCTGGACTTGATGATCTTCCGAGGTCCCTTCCAGCCCTAATGTCTATGAAATCTATGAAATATGAAACTGATAATGATAAGAATTAGTATCATTTTTTTTTCTGGACCAGATGAATGGGCACAGGCCATAAGGACAGCAGAGGTGCAGGGTAGGTGGACTATGGCATCAAAAAGATTAAAGCCCACTGGACAAAGGCATCCTGTGCCACTCCTAAATTTTCGCGAGTCTACAGTATGTTGTGGACTTGGCAGCAGAGTCTGTTTGCTGTAACAATCTCCATATCGTATTTTGTACCTTAACAGCCAGGCAGTAAGTCAATATCTCTTGTTTGCTGAGGTTGTCCAAGTCTTGGCCCTCATTTGTGGTAGGTATTTTTCTGTTTTTCCTCATTCTTTCCATCTCCATTTACTCATGGAAAAGTGGATGCTCCCTTCCGAATCTGGGCTGCATCTGATGTCTCTCTCAGTAAATATTTGTATTTTTGCCATCATTTGTCCAAAAGACAGTGCCCCTTCCAACTACATCTTCATTCACCCCTCTTCATCAACCTCCTCACTTTTTCATACTCCACATTTATACACACCCTACAATCTGCCCGATTCTTCCTAAACCTTGCTTTCTCTTCTTCATTATACCTCTCTCCAGCCTGCATAGTCAGTGACTTCACTTTCTGCCTTGTGTCCCACTTAAGCCATAGGTGCCCTCCTATTTCCTTCATCTTTCTTCTGATTTTTAGTGCTCTGATGTGGGTGAAACTTGCATCAGTTCTGTACAATGATGTCCAAAGCAGCAGAGAATCAGGTCTCCCAAGATACCTTTCTAGGGTACATGCTATTACCGTGCCTCATCACAAGGTGGCAGGGGAGCAAGTTATACTCTATTTCATTTCTTAGAGTGAAATTGGCTAGACCTGAGGACACAGGACATGTACACCAGTGTGTAATCCTTCCTGACTTTCCAAAAAGTAGCTTTACACTGAAGTAGAGCAACTTCACTACTGTAAGAGTATATGCTGTGTATGCACTTCAGTTTTATGCCAGTGCAGTGACTCTCAGCTTTTTTAGGCTCAAAGTACCCTGCATCAGCCTGATGGTGCTCCTAAGAAAATGCTTTCTTTTTATTTTCACTCATTTTTACTACAGAAAATTGATAGAGTAATTCTCCTGTTGCAAAGAACTCAGAAAGACTGCAGAATGTTTTAACACTCTGGATTCCTTTTGGAAATCTCTGGGTTTATCTTGTGAATCATGTTTGATCACCTAACTGTGTTAACAGGCGTGGCACCCTTGAAAGGATCTTAGAGCAGCTCAGAGTGTTTCATAGATTTCATAGACATTAGGGCTGGAAGGGACCTTGGAAGATCATCGAGTCCAGCCCCCTGCCCAAAGGACAGGAAGTCAGCTGGGGTCATAGGATCCCAGCAAGATAAGCATCCAGTTTGCTCTTGAAGGTGTTCAATGAAGGCGCTTGAACCACCTCCGGTGGCAGGCTGTTCCAGACCTTGGGGGCTCGGACAGTAAAGAAATTCTTCCTTATGTCCAGCCTGAAACGGTCTTGTAGTAGTTTATGACCATTCAACCTAGTCGTCATCCCTTGGGGTGCTCTGGTGAACAAACGTTCCCCCAGATACTGGTGGTCACCCCTGATAAACTTATAGGTGGCCATCAGATCACCCCTGAGCCTGCGCTTTTCCAGGCTAAAGAGCCCCAGGGCTCTCAGCCTGTCATCGTAGGGTCTGCTTCCCTGACCTCTGATCATGTGTGTGACTCTTCTCTGGACTCTCTCAAGCTTCTCCACATCCTTTTTGAATTGTGGAGCCCAAAACTGGAAGCAGTACTCTAGCTGCGGCCTCACTAAGGCCAAGTACAAGGCAAGTACAAGTACAAGGGGAGAATGACATCCCAGGATTTGCTTGAGAAGCATCTATAGATGCAAGCCAGCGTTTTGGTCGCTTTACTAGCCGCAGCATCGCACTGTAGGCTCATGTTCATCTTGTGGTCAATGATGACTCCCAAGTCTCTTTCTTCCATAGTGCTAGCCAACATAGCACTGCCAAGCCTATAAGGATGCTGCGGGTTTTTCTTCCAAGGTGGAGAACCTTGCATTTATCGGCGTTGAACACCATCAGATTCTTGTCTGCCCACTTGCTGAGCCTGTCCAGGTCAGCCTGGATCATCCGCCTGTCTTCTGGTGTGGATGCTTTTCCCCAAAATTTGGTGTCATCAGCAAACTTGGTCAGTCCGCTTCTGACTCCAGTGTCCACATCATTAATGAAGATGTTGAACAGTATGGGTCCAAGGACAGGGCCTTGGGGGACCCCACTGGTCACAGAACACCACGATGAGTGACTTCCATCAATTACTACCCTCTGTGTCCGACCCCGGAGCCAATTTTCCAGCCAGTGGATCGTGGAGGACCCAAGGCGACAATTGGCCAGTTTCTCCAAGAGGTGATCATAGGAAACCAGATCAAAGGCTTTTTTGAAGTCAAGATATATGACATCAATCTCTTCTCCCTTGTCCAGGTGATAGGTCACCTGGTCCTAGAAGGAAATGAGATTGGTCAAGCAAGACCTACCCGCAACAAACCCGTGCTGGCTATCCCTTAAGATGTTGGCGTCGGCCAGTCCATTAAGGATGGCCTCTTTAATAAACTTTTCTAAGATCTTCCCCAGGATAGAAGTCAGGCTAATGGGCCTATAGTTAGCCGGATCCACTTTCCTCCCTTTCTTGAAGATAGGCACCACGTTGGCCTTCTTCCAGTCTTCGGGCACTACACCAGAGCGCCAAGAGTTTGGTTTTTTTTGTGTTGCTGCACCCTGGTCGAGAATCACCCCACTAATGTAAAAGCAATGTCGTAAATCTGTACTCCTAGATTTGTTTTCTCAATTTGACTACCTACTTGACTTTTCTTTTGCTTTAAAACTGCTCATTCTATGTTTCCCATGTCCCTCTACTCACCTCTTTTTCTATATCCTCATCACTAACCGATCTCCACCCCACCCTTCTATACAATTTAATGTATCAGTTTCCAGGACTTCTCTTCCCACTTTTTATTTGATTCATCCTGGGCGTGTCTACATGTTGCCCTATGGCGATGTTGTTACTGCACTGTGCTTCAGTATTTCCAAAAGGAAGTACTAAAGCACAGCCCAGTAACCGCCTGTACTGCACTGTACATGCGACACATGGTTATTTTTAGCAGCTACTTCGCCATAACAGTGTGCTATACCAGGGGAGCGCGCTGCTATGGTGAAGTTGTTGCAGGTCACATGTAGACACCTGTGGATGCTACTTTGCTGCAGCACAGCGCTACAGTGATGCAGCATCAGATGTAGATGCCCCGTTTCTGAATTCCTCCTTATCTCTTCCTTCCCCATCCTTGATTCCGTTCCCTACATATTTGAGAAAATTACAGCAGTTTAACTTAAAATTGTTTTTAAACCAATTTTAATTTGAACTAAAATAAACTTTTTTTTTCAGTTTAAGAGTGGCTTATTTTAGCATAGCTTAAACTGACCAGAAGATAAGACAAGTGAGATCTCTCAAATCAAAACAAAATAAATATGTCCTTGCAGAATTTGCACCAGTTTAATCTGCTCAAAAGCCTTGAAATTGGTACAACTTTCTGGTGTAAGCAAGGCCACCATATTCCCACTGTGTAGCCTTTCTACTTAACTAGCACCACCACACAAGACCATCTTGGCTCAAACCCAGCATCTGATTGGTTACTATCTTGTCACCGAGTAACTCTGGACAAAGGGTTATGACCAATACAACCTTCCTCCACTACAAATTTGTTCTCTCCTCCTCCTCTTCTGCCAGATTCTTCAAACAGCTCTACTTTCCCACCACTGCCGATACTCTTCTTTTTCCTGCCTTGTCATTCATTTGCAGCCTTCAACTCATTCCCTAATCCCTCTTCAAAGAGAAAACATGCAAAATTAGTGTGAAAAGGGGCCCTCTCTCTCTGCCCTCCTGCTCCCTCCCCTTCCTTTCACTAACATTAAGGTTAAGTGCTTCATCTCCACAAAAACTAGACCCATCCCAGCAGCCCTATACTCCCACTTCTCCACCAAGAAATCTGTGCAGCAGACTGAATAATTAGAACATAACTGTGTCTGGCATGGATAGTCACTTGATTTATCATTTGCTAAAGTCTGAGGATGGCAATGTATGTGTAATTTTTTATAAGTTTTGGTGTAGCTGACTCAGTGAATTGTTTTCAGTAGATTAAGGGAAATTTATACTTTATGTTACCACATCTGTAATGCAAGTTTTTTCAGTAATGGCATCATATTTAGGGCAAGCTTTTGCTCACCGGACATTTGCTCTACAGTCTTAATTAAGACTGTGCCAGGGAGTTTGCCTGGTAGTTCAATTCCCATAAAATACAATGAAAGATTAAATAATGAAAGTCTGATGCATCTTTCCACTAAGGCATCCTATAAGACAGACAGATGCTGCATTTGAAACATTTCAAAACACCTTTGAAATGCTTCAGAGAGTAAGCTATACAGATGCACAAACTTTTTGAAGCATTTCAAAGATGTTTGAAATGAGATACCTATTTGAATGAGATATTATTTTAGTGCTTTGCTGCTTCTAACATTGCATACAGACCAAAACAGAGGATCCTTGGGTCTTCCAGCATCCCACAGTGCTCTGCTCCCTCAGGCATGTACACAGGAAAAGGGAGGAAAACATAGGTGTACTTTGAAGTCAGTGAGAATGCTGGCATACCCATATACCTAATGGTCTTTTCCCCCCATTTGTGGTGTATCCCTCTAGGATTGAAAGTTGTCCGTCTCTTGAGGGAGAAAGGATTTCTTTTTTATATTTTCATACTTACATTGTGGTTTCCTAGGATAGAGTGTTCTCTTATCTCCTGAGGGAGCAAAGTGTTTTTTGCCATAAATCAGTGTGGAAAGAATAAAAGGATATTCAATGTGCTGCTTCAGTGTATTGCCATGTGGGGCTGTTTCTTTATACTTCCACAAAATGTAACCTGCTCCAAACATGTTAAATCACAGCTGCTCAGTTATGGAATTTCTATTTTTTTTCCGGTCTTCAGAGCTTCAACAAGTTATGTTTACTCTTTGCATGCCATGGAAAAAATTATTCTGTTTGGAATTTTGTTTTAATACTAAGTACATATAAATACTAGGAGGACAACAAGGAAACATAACATTCAAGGAAGAGTCTTCATTTTCTTCATATAAATTACTCCTACAAGAGATAATGATGAGTTATATCCCCTTTCAAGCAGTCTCACTGGCATATTACCATTCCAAGAGTAGGTACACAAGGGGTTCATCTACACACACAATTAATGGTACTGAATATACTCCAGCTCAACTTGAGCCAGAGTAAACTAATCCCAATGTCATTGTCTACATGTGCGTTTAAGCACAGTAATTTCCGAATGGATTATCTGGCAGTGCAGTAAATTAGTCTGCTGCACCCTAATTGCTATGCACATGTAGACAGTTATGCTTTACTGTGCAGCAAACTAGTCTGCTGTGCAGTAAAGCATCTCATGTAGGTGTGCTTAGGGGTGTCCCTGCTGGGACATGCTGCCACCAACCAGCATGTCTTGATTTGAATGCTTGAAAAGGACCCCCCAAAAAATCCACTATTTTCCTTGGTATCTTATTTCCTGGCTAATCATCCTCAATATTAACATTTTTTGTATTATTTCCATTTTGTATTTATATGGCTATCTCTCTCAAATAAGGCATAAATTGAATCGGTGTTATACTGATTTAAAGAGCATTTTAATACCCAACAGTTCCTCCCTGTATACTTTCTAATAAGATATTAGAAATATTTATTATATTAAAAAACTTCAATGAGTTCTTTGCTTCAGTATTCTTGAGTACTGGCCAAGACAATTCATCCAATTTGAAGATAGGTAGATGTCCAGGAGTCTCTAGACCGCCAATGGTTAGTGCTGACTTAGTTAAGGAGCGCTTGGAGGGGCTAGATGTGTACAAGTCAGAAGGCCCAGATGACCTCCATCCACAGGTGCTGAAGGAATTGGCCAGTGTCATAGCTGAGCCACTGGCATGGCTGTTTGAGCACTCATTGTGCTCTGGCCAGGTCCCTGAGGACTGGAATACGGCCAATGTTGTGCCCGTTTTTAAGAAGGGGAGAAGGGATGAGCCGGATAACTTTAGGCCAGTCAGTCCTACCTCTATCCTTGGGAAAACCCTGGAAAAAATCATTAAAGAGCACATTTGTGAAGGCCCAGCAGGGGAATTGAAGCTGAAAGGAAGCCAGCATGGGTTTGTCACAGGTAGATCCTGCCTGACAAACCTTATAGCCTTTTACGACCAGGTAACACACTGTCTTGACACTGGAGCCAAGGCAGATGCCATCTACCTGGACTTTAAGAAGCCCTTCAATACAGTTTTGTACCCTATTCTAATAAGGAAGCTAGAAGGTTGTGGAGTGGACGCTTACACAATCAGGTGGATGGCAAACTGGCTTAGGAACCATACTCAGAAAGTGCTGGTGGATGGGTCATTTTTGACCTGGAAGGAGGTGGGCAATGGTGTCCCACAGGGTTCAGTCCTTGGACCGGTGTTATTTAGTGTTTTCATCAGCAATTTGGACGAGGGTGTGGAGAGTACCCTGTCCAAGTTTGCAGATGACACCAACTTATGGGGCAAAGTTAACACACCGGAGGGCAGGGAGTGGATACAGGCAGATCTGGACAGGTTGGAGCAATGGGCAGAATGAAACAGGATGCAAAAGGTACTGGGGAAGCTTTTTGAGAAAATTATCCTGGCGCATGTCCATGAGGGGACAGCAGGGGAGACTATGCTTAGGGGCAACCAACATGGGTTCATTAGAGGCAGGTCCTGTCAGACCAACCTGGTAGCCTTCTATGACTAGGTCACCAAATCCCCGGATGCAGGTGTTGCCGTGGATATAGGCCTTCCTAAAGTCCAGAAAGACTTCGACACGGTCTCTCACCCCATTCTCATTAAAAAACTAGGAGGCTGTGGTGTTGATGCCTACACAATCAGATGGGTCGTAAATTGGCTGGACGGCCACACCCAGGGAGTGGTGGTGGACGGGTCTTATTCGACCTGGAGGGATGCGGGCAGTGGGGTTCCACAGGGCTTGGTCCTGCACTATTCATCATCTTCATCAGCAACTTGGACAAAGGGGTAAAAAGCACCCTGTTCAAGTTTGTAGATGACACTAAGATGTGGAGAGAAGTGGGCACACTAGAAGGAAGGAATAGGCTGCAATCAGATCTGGACAGGCTACAGGGGTGGGCGGAAGAGAACAGGATGGGTTTCAACACTGACAAGTGCAGGGTACTGCACCTGGGGAGGAAGAACAAGCAGCATACCTACACGCTGGGGAACTCCCTTCTTGTCAGTACAGAGGCAGAAAAGGATCTTGGAGTCATTATTGAGGCCAATATGAATATGTGCCGACAGTGTGGGGATGTGGTCAGGAAGGCCAACCATACCTTGTCATGCATCCACAGATGCATCTCAAGCAGGTCCAAGGAGGTGATCCTCCCCCTCTATGCAGAACTGGTCAGGCCGCAGTTGGAGTACTGCATCCAGTTCTAGGCGCCGCACTTCAGAAGGGATGTGGACAGCACGGAGAGGGTCCAGAGGAGGGTCACCCGCATGATCAGGGGTCAGCAGGGCAGGCCCTACAAGAAGAGGCTAAGGGACCTGAACCTGTTCAGCCTCCACAAGAGAAGGCTGAGGGGGGATCTAGTGGCTGTTTACAATCTAGTCAAGGGGGACCAGCAGGCATTGGGGGAGTCCCTGTTCCCCCGAGCACTACCAGGAGTGACTAGAAATAATGGTCACAAGGTGGCAGAGGGTAGATTTATGCTAGATATCAGGAGGCGCTACTTCACTGTCAGGGTGGCTAGGATCTGGAACCAACTTCCAAGAGAAGTGGTGCTGGCTCCTACCCTGGGGGTCTTTAAAAGGAGGCTGGATGAACACCTGGCTGGGGTCATTTGACCCCAGTACTCTTTCCTGCCATGGCAGGGGGTCAGACTTGATGATCTGCTTGATGATGGTCCCTTCCGACCCTACCAACTATGAAACAATTCAAAGACAAATGGAAGGTACTCCACCTAGGGAGGAGGAATCCCCTGCATGCCTATAGGTTGGGGAAGGACCTCCTCAGCAGCTGAAAGGGATCTTGGAGTCATAGTTAACTCCAAGATGAACATGAGCCAGCAGTGTAACAAAGCCATCAACAAAGCCAGTTGCACCTTGTTGTGCATTAGCAGATGTATGACTAACAGATTGAGAGAGATAATGCTCCCCATCTATGCAGCATTGGTCAGGCCGCAGTTGGAGTACTGTGTGCTTCACTTCAAGAGGGATGCGGAGAATCTGGAGACGGTCCAGAGGAGTGTCACTTTTATGATTAGTGGCCTCTGTGCAAGATCCTACAAGGGGAGGTTGAGGGATCTGGATCTCTTCAGCCTTCACAAGAGATGTCTGAGGGGAAACCTTGTAGCAGCCTATAAGTTTATCAAGGGAGGACAACAGGGAGTTGGAGATGCGCTATTTACCAGGACACCCCTAGGAGTAACTAGGAATAATGGGTACAAGCTAGTGGAGAATAGATTCAGGTTAGACATTAGGAAGAAATTTTTTACAGTAAGTGTCCAGAATCTGGAACGGGCTGCCAAGAGAGGTGGTGCTATCACCTAACTTGGGGGTCTTCAAGACAAGGCTAAATAGGCACCTGGCTGGGGTCATCTGACCTCGGTCCTCTTTCCTGCCTGGGGCAGGGGGTCGGACACAATGATCCTTTGGGGTCCCTTCCAACTCTACAATCTATGATATAATCCAAGTCAACTCTCAATTTTCTCTTTAAGAAGCTAACCAAATACAGATTTTAAAGTCTCTCAGGCTCTATCTACATGTTAGATTTAAGCCATGACTAGTAACGGCTTAAGTGGTCACCCAGCCACACATTCAATCAACTAGTGGCATGATAAAAAGAGGAATAAGCTCTGAAGTTACTTAACAAAATATGTGCAATAACTTTGTTGCTCTTTCCTATCAGGCCATTAATTGAACATGTGGCCAGAGCGGCCTGCAGCTGGGAGCCCTGTCAGCTGATCAGAGCTCCCAGCCAAGGGGGCCATGTGTACCCCTAAGCCTGGGAGCTCCCATCTGACACTGGCTCCCAGCTGTGGAAGCCCCATCAGCTGAGAGGTCCCAGCTGTGGGTGCGCTCCATGCATGCCCATGGCTGGGATTCTGCAGCTGGTGCGAGTTCCCCCACACCATGGTGTTCCAGGCACCCCCACAGCTGGGAGACTGTAGCCGATACAGACTTCCAGCTGTGGGGGCATTCCAGGCAACCCTATGGTCTCCCAGCCACAGGTGTGCCTGGATTGCCCGCATGGCTGGAAGACCACATCAGCTGCAGTCTCCCAGCCTCAGGGGTGCCTGGATTGCCCCGACCGCTGGGAGCCCTGTGTCATGGGATGAGGTCTCCAGGGACAGCCATGATACCCCTAGGGCTCCTTGACCGTGTCAATCCTGCCCAACAGGCACCCTCTTTCTTTCCTGCCACATCTTGTTGTAACTATAATAAATAGGAAGGCCGCCATCAAATTTGTATTTTGGAAGTTTATAATTGTTCTCAGACCCCTTTTGGGTCCTGCTCCAAAATGGATGCCTCTCAGGACACCCTCAGCCTTATGGGCTAGATTCGTGGCTCCAAACCACCCCTTTGCCATCTGCGAGGCTTGGGGCGTGGTATTCACGTGTTGTCCCTCCCAGGCCTTAGTTTAGCTTGGCCTCCAGTTATCACTGGGCTCTCCACAGCCCTGTCTCTCTCTCGGCACCCCTTAACACCGGCACCTGTTCACCCCAAATACTGCACCCATGCTGACACTGTAGTGGGCCCCCAAAGAGGCCTCCTCCTTCCCCAATAGACTTAGCTCAATCCTCCAGTTTACAAACAGAGATCAAAATATGAGCCCTTGGGCTATAACATAATGCAAGCAGCTCAGGTTGTGCTGTGTCCCTTTAAACAAATCACCCTGCCCCCCAGCACTATGGGCCGTGTAGGCCAGGGTGTCTAGTGAGCTCCTGAAGTCCCTTAATCTCATCAGAAGCAGAACAGGCAGTCACACGTCTTCACTTAGCTTCCTCTAGGAGAGCTCCTTCCCCCTTGGCTGCTGACAGAGAACTGACCCTCTGGTCCCAGCCCTGGGGTTTATATATGCCCCAGGCCCTGCCTCTTCCCGTCAGCTGACCGCCTGCAGGTGCAGGCTAATTCCCTCATTCCTGCTGCCACAGTAACCTGCAGCTGAGGGGTTCCTGACTGACTGCTAGGGCTCTCTCCCTAGGCAGTTTCTGCCCTTAAAGGAGCAGGCACCTTAGTGCTCTACGACACCCGGTCACCTGAGGTGATTCCCAGCCACAGGAGCTTGCTACTTGCCAGTGCAGGGGGAGTCTGGTATCATGATCGCAGGCTCCCCCTGCACTGGCAATAAGGCATGATGGGATCTGATTTGAAATCCCACTATCATGCCTCCTGTTATGGACATGTGATATGGCAAGAGGTACGATTGTATGAATCACACATCTGATCCCATCACACCTTTACCTGTACACCTGGAGGGGCCTCCATTGTAAGGCATTTTCTACAACATGTGAAGGTGCAGACAGAAGTGCAGCACCCCGCTGTAACTCAGAACACTTTGCAGAAAGTATTTTGAGTTACAATGATGCCCTGGACCAAACAGGATTTCACTGTTGGTTCCAGGGGGAAGGGGAATCTAGCTGCTGGCTGCCAGCCTGCAGCCGGTTTCCCCTAGCAGTGCCCCCTCCTCCCTCCCAGCCTATGCTGCTTTCAGAATGGGAAGGGGGAAAGGGAGCAGAGGGAGCTTATTCTAGGGGTTCCCCAGCTTTCACTGGAGGATGGTGTGGGTGTATTGGAGCCCCCCAATCTGGTGGGCAGCTCAAATACACCCACCCCACCCTCCATCAGGGGCTGAAAATAAAACCTGAAATCCCTACACTCCCTTTCCCACCACCCATTCTGAAAACAGCTCAGAGCCTGGCATGCAGGCCAACAGAAGTTGCAGAAGATACTATATTCTGAAACATCTTCATCTGAAAACCTTCAGATTTTCACCTGACTGGCGATTTTTGAAGTGGTGTGCAGCTGTGCACTGGTGCTTGGTCACAGCTATAGACCACTTTCTGTGGCTGGACTGGGTGAAAGCTGTCACTTCTGTCTGTGCCCTGAATTATGTCAGAGGCTCTTTATCCTCTCCACAGTTCTTCTTAAAATGTGGACACCAGAGATGTACTCAGTATATAAATATTGGTTAATACCACACATATTGTATATCTTGCAGCATCTTAGAGAAGTAGTTTCCTAATTATAAACTTCCATAATGAAAGAAGGTAAATAGTAAAGGTATGATGAGAAAGAGAGTTAGTTGTAAGAGATGCAATGAAACTGTTCACCTAGTAAGAGGTACAGAGGAAACCATTCTGGCACACTAGTAGTCACAAAACTGTGGGCAGACAGGACAACATAGACAAGTTCAGACTGAGGGAAACATATAAGAAAACATTCTTTTCCAGATCCAAATGACCAGTTATTTGACTTTATCCCTCCATTTATGTGCAAGCTATATTGTTACTTTTTGTTTCCATAAACCATTAATACTGTACTTGACATTGTCTATGTTGGGTGGGAGAGAGAGAGTTCTCTGATCATTTCAATAACATCCAATGAATTTATGTGACACTCTGCAAGTGTCACATAAACATTATGTAATGGCAGCTCTGTCAGTTAGAATTATAGTCAGCCATAGTCTTGGGTCTTCATGTACCCAAGAGAGGTAGGTGGTGCCGCTGTTCAGAAGAGGGAAGGGAGGGGGGAAATCACTGTTATTGGTCCCCAAATTATAGTTGGCTTTGAAACAGCAATATATGAGTCCAACTGCTCTTTGGGTGGATATTGTAGCACATTTGTTATAAGCCACTAGAAGGGTATAGGGTAATGCAGAAAGAAAGAGCTAATTAAAAAATAATTAGAACCAGTGATCTGCAAAACTGCATGTGAGGTTGGCTAGTAACTGCAAATGAATAACTGGGTCCATACAAGTGCTATTTTCATTCACTTTCTGAGGATTTTATGATATTTTCTTAAATGTTATTCATACCTGCCACCCTAATTTCTTTCACTTCATTTTGGTTATGTTTAAGGTCTATTGAGCGTCCGCAGGGCCTCACTAATGTATCAGAGATCACAATGGACCAACATGCAGTATTGGCACATAAAATCAGCGCTAAGAGTGCAGATTTCTTAGGGAGGGTGTGTTCAGTTTAATGGAAGAGAATGTAACCATGGAAAAATATTCTCCAGTATTCCATCATTAAGGGAAGTGCTTTAGAACAGCTGTAAAATTAGTAGACAGGAAATTCTCTCTTCATGATCTATGAGATCTTCAATCTATATTATACTAGCCTTTGTAACAACATCTGATTGTATAATGGAAAGACCTTGTTTGTTAATTTTATAGCATGGTAATTTACAAGTGAGAGTAAATTGCTTGAAAGCAAGTTCAGGATCATCAGATGTAGCTATAACAGACTGAATAGCTGCAAAGACTATGGAAACCATAAGGTACCAGCTCCAAAAATTACTTTTGCCATGCAGCAGCCTATCAAGAGAGTAGCTGTTGAAAGTGGATTTAGAAGAGGCAAATTTTTTGCCATAGGGGTCAAAGTACCACAAAGTGGTGGTCAGCAACCAGTGGAAAAAATAGTGAAAACTACAATCATAACGGAAATAAAAGCCCACTAAAAGCCAAAAAAGAAAGTGTTCGGTTGCTATGAGGTTGTGCTTTCTCACCACTGTGACATTTTCTAGGCTGTCAAACTCATAACATTTTGTGGGTGGCAAAATGATGTCATTTTATTCAACAGCTTGTAGTAATTTCCACTCCCAACCCTTCATGAGAGGTACAAATTACAGAAGAAAGTGGGATATAAGCTTACAGATGGCAGTATCACTTTTCTTTTCCATTGAGATCACAATATCCTCCTTTCTAGCAGAATGACAATTGCGCTGTCACTAAAATTACATAATACTATATCCCCTGAGGGGTCATAGTTTAGGATTCAAGGGACAGCTGTCAAAATAAAATACACTGTATTTTGGCCTTTCAAAATCTTTTTGGGACCTACACGTGTGTTTTTTTTCTTTTTTTCTATTTTTTAAGTAGCTGTGGTTTGCAGGGACAGTTAAAAATGAAACACAAATTGCAATTCTACATGCAAATGGCAAGTTGTATAATACACAGTGCTAGATATAAATACCACACTAATATAAATAGTGTTTCCTGTGAATTATTGGGGCCAAATTCAGGATTGATGTAAGTGGCACAACTCTACGGATTTCAACAGGTTTACAAGATTATAAAGCCATCTATGATGTAGTGGGAGCTCTTCTGGTTACAGATTTTGTCTATTTTTTGAAGTCTGATATACTGCATATTTAGTCACTGGTGTACTAGTTCTGAGGGTTTGTCACTTGCTGTGAAGAAACTTTAAATCAAAGAAAATTAAGTGCAGTTTTTTGAAACTGATTAGAATTGAAAGGAACCCAGGAGAGGTTAAGGGAAAAGGCATAGTTTTTCTCAGTCAAGGAGGATATTCAACATGGTGAAACAGGAAGGAAAATGTCTCAATGCAGTGGGAAGGAAAGCATCTCAATGTTGGTAAGTCAAATTGGTGCTCACTTTTCTGTTTCAGACTTTAACAGAACAATGTGATTTATAGGCAGGATCTAGAGCAACTGGATTATTTTTTTAAAATAGGATACAAATTGTGAATCACTAATTTTTCCCACTATGTTTTTTGGACAGAAGCATTGAATTAAATGTTTTTAAACATTGAAAACAAATCAGAGGTCTTGAACAGACTTTTGAGATGAAGACCTTCATGTGTTACTAACTCAGTGTGATGCCAGACCAGGTAATCTATTCTTCAAGGGCTCAGGAACCTCTGTCTGTTATGTCTATCCACTTTCAAATACCAGCATCTGTTAATATCACAAACTAAGGCAATGTCAGGTAAGTAATCAGGAACAGATGAACCCATAAGAAAATATAATCCTGACTTTTAGTAAGGCCCTTGATAACTTTAAAAAATAAACAAAGTGAGGAATGAGAGGTACAGAAAAAATATAACCAGCTAGGATTTGTGCTAGTTAAGAAGCATGAAAAAAAATATAGTACACAGAATAGTGTAGACCAGTGGTGCTCAACCATTTTCCCTGGCAGGCCAGATGGGCAGTGCCCGGTCTGTCCATGGGCTGGATGTGGCTTGTGGCCTCTCCATCTGGCTGTGCAAAGGGTGCCAGGAGGGAAGGTAGCCCTCTGTGGGGAAAGGGACATGGCCCAGCCCTGATCCAGCTCCACAGGAGAAAAGGGAGTGTGGTCTAGCCCCAATCTGGCTCTGCTGGAGGTAGGGAGAGGGGGTGGGAACTTGGCAGTGGGGGAGCATGGCCACAGCTCTTTTCCCGACAAATTTCCCAACCTGTGGGGCACCCCACAGCCAGCCAGATACAGTAACCTCAGAGGCATTTATTTTTCCCAGTTTCACTGTTTCATACCTCAGTTAATATGATGAGAGGTAGGTTAGGTACAGACATTTTGGGAGATTAGGAGGAGGTTAGAGTGTATTAAAAATGGCCACCCAGTCTAACTTAGTTCACGTAGGTGTGGACCTTACACTTATATTGACCTAACTGGGGATCTAAGTGTGAACTGTATAGAAGTTCAGGAAGGGTAGATTGGTCTAAAAATGACTGACCCAATCTAAGTTAACCCTGGCTCTGAGGTAGTCTAAAATAGCTCAGGTCTAGTGCGACTGATCAGCTGAACTTCTGTACAGTTCCCAAGGCAGCCCAGGGGCTGGGAGAGCCCCATCACTGGTCCCAGCCACAGAGCTATGCTTTGCCTAACACTTTCTTGGTGTCAAGCTATTTTTAGCGCCCCCCCAGCCCCTCCCCTCACCCCCAGGTGGGCAACCTCACCCTGCAGACCAGTTAGTCTCCCTGAGCCGCCCAAACCCCCCATCTCACAAGTTGCTCCCAGGGCTGGTTTTACCAGCGTTTGCTGGTGTCACTTTAAGGGCTGGAGCAGGGAGCTGCCAGGTGGCTCATTGTGGCAGCCATTTTCAAACTTAGACCCAAAAGGCAGCAGTTTGGGCTGAGCAGCCAAGGAGGCAACATCGGGCTGAGCTGCTTCTGGAACACCTTGCAGGTGAGAGTAGGAGATATGGGACAGGGGATGGTTTGGAGGCTCTTGGTCCTGAGCATGACCTAAAACTGCACCCTGCTGGGGAAGGGTGGCCTGGTGGGACTCCTAGTGGTGTGGGAGCCCCCAGGAAATGCCAGGCCAGTTACCTCCCGGGTGAAAGGCGGGTTGGGGTGCCTTAAAACCTCAGCTCTCATTATATAGGGGGGGAATACACAAACTATGGGGCTAGGCACGCTGAGGGAAAGGCACCCAAGCCCCTGGGGGTATAAGACCCCAACCCCATGAAAGGGCATAGAGTTAGCTCTAGAGAAGGGGCAGTATGGAGCCCTAGAGAGGGGGCAGTGTGGAGCCCAGGAAAGGCATAAAGATGACCCCAAGGAGGGGTAGAGAGTTGCCCCAAGAGGGCGCAAAAAGAGCCGAGCGCCCGGGAAGGGGTTGGTGGCTAGATTCAGCCTAGGGTTAGGCATAGACCATCACTTGCGAGCAGGGTTGCAAGAGGCACCCAGAGGGCTGTGAAGTTGACCGCCCAGAGTGAGTGTGAATAATCCTGATGGCCTGAAGGCTGCTCTTGGGGAGCAGGGCAGAGTGGAAGAGGGGCGGAATGAAAGAGGCCCTGTGAGGGTGGGGTGGAGTGAGTGAGGCCCAGTGAGAGGGGGCAGTATGATTGAATGGAAGAGGCCCAACATGGGGCAGAGTTTGGCCTGGCTTCTGGCTGGAGCATTTATAATCATGGATACTATCTGCAAGGCATGGGCTGCAGTGTAGGGAAGGTTCGGAGCTGCGGATATCACCCCTAAACATCAGGCATTCAAAATGGGCAGCCTCCTACCTAAGTACCTTCTTTATTATTTACCAACAAGGCGTGGCAGCTGAGCTAGGTGGATGGTGTGCCCATAGACAGGAAGTGGACCGGTGCTAGCACTGAGCCTGGAAGCTTACCCTGTCGCAGCCAGGAGCTGAGGAAATAAGTCAGGGTTGGGGGAGGAACAGGTGGGAAGGGGGGGGTTGTTTGTCAGGAGAGGGGTTGGAGGGGCTAAAAATAGTTCCTGCTTCCTGGGGCAGGGTGGGGAGAGAATCCCTCTGATCTCCCCCTGCCCCGCCCCCGCAGATTCTGATCCTCCGTGTGGACTCCACTTGCCCCCCTCTGCGGACACAGCTTGCTTCCCTGATTCCTTCAAGGTCCCCCCACTAGCCCTCCCATCCTAACTTACCTTAGATTGGGTGGATATTTTTAATTCAATCCAACCTCCCTGAATGTCCATACATACCTGTAAAGGTGAGCTAAAAACTGTTTATTTCTGGAGGCTTAAGGAAACTGTAGCGAGGAGTTAGTCATGGTGGACTGCTTTGAATCAATGTGACTTAAATAATTTTAATCATGCTTTAAAGCAGCATGTGTTGA
Source organism: Alligator mississippiensis (assembly GCF_030867095.1). NCBI lineage: Eukaryota > Metazoa > Chordata > Crocodylia > Alligatoridae > Alligator > Alligator mississippiensis. Next base: position 135,126,917 of record NC_081826.1, read on the forward strand.
TCTTGTGTTATATTTGTCCTGAAAAGAGAAAAAAACATCTTTCTAAAGGACGTTTCATTCTCACTAACTGGCTTAATTTGGGATTTATTTTTTTTTTTGGTAACCTGGGTTATTTACAACATCTCTATGCTTTTATTTGTAGTTTAACTTTTTATATGTAGTTTAACTTACTTTTACTCAGGCACCTAATTGTTATGCTTTTTTAATGTGTTATAAAATAGTAAGTGATTTTTATTAATTTTTTTAAAGATTTAATTTTTTACTTGTCAAGCTGCAATTACTTGGAAATTTGAAATCAGTTAAAATATATAAAATGGTATTTTAATTTTATTTTTCATTAGTTAAATACAATGACTTTAAATGCACTGGGTATATATGGGAAAACTGTATCAAAATATATTTTTTATTTAAAACTAATTGGTTTATTAAATGGTAACGGTATTATCAATCAATAACACACCAAACTGATTGAGTCTGGTCACCACGGCCTTTGGGGATTCAAGCCCATCTGTTAGGTGTGTAAATGGACTTGGACATCTGCAAACAATTCTATTCCACCCTGCTCAAGTCCCTGAAAAACACTTATTGCGAAGCCGAGTGGAGGAGGGGAGGGGTTCTCCTGCTCCTTACTACTTGCTTATGGTTCAGTTTTAAGAATAAGCTGACTGTCAGTTATAAAAAGTAGTGGCATTGATGCATTTTAAAGGGTTTGAATAGAGAGGAATGGAAATACACTAAGTTCACTTATCCATATCATAGGTGGACCAGGATATAGCTCTATGTCCTTCATGATGTTAGAACTAGTAGGAGTAATCCTTTTGTGCTTCATATTTATTCATCAATTAGAAAATGAAAGGAAGTTTTCATGCTTTTAATTTCTTTTTGGCAAACTATGGTTCTAGATCTTTAAACAATGGTCTCCATCAATTAACTAATGGTCTATTAATTAATGGTCTCCATCAGTTAAAGTTCATGATTAACTTTTGTCATGACCCAAAGGGTATGATTTTGTGTGTGCTTCGGCACTGCAGAATTATTTCCCGCCACATGGAGCTTTCTTTGCACAGTGGAATTCTCAGTTGCATAGAGAAAACCCCGGTGCAAAGGAGTTCCCGCCACCCGTATGTAAATTTGTGTCCCACTATTGGCTGTTTCTAAATTATTCCCACGTGGCAGCTAGCGATTGGCTTGCTAGCCGTATAAGAGGCTTGAGCGGTTTCCGCCCAAGTTGGAGGAGGAGAAGGAGGACTTCATCTCGTGAAGAACTCTAAGCGCGCTGTGGAGCTTAACGAACCCAGCGTGTGCCTTAAGAAGGATACAGGGGTCTGATCAACCTCTAGCCTCTCTCCGTCGCCGCTTGATCCCTCGACGTACCCTTCCCTGCGCGCTTTCGTGGAGAGTCACCTTTCGGACTCTCATCATGGTATCCAGAGCTCTTCTCGGGTTATTTCATCCAGTTGATTCGACGGGCTCGCGGTTCTAGAGCTCTCAGCCGGCCTTGGACCAGAGTTCACGGTTAGAACTCTTGTCCGCTCTTCTTCTTTTCTATCTGTAACTGCAACGCAAACAAGTTTTCCTGCCTGCACCGCAACCATCTACGGTGTAAGTAAAATAATCTTTAATCAACCGCTACGCGTCCGTGCCTAATTCTAGTCTGCTGTTCCGAATTCCCCGACCCACGTGCCAGGGCTGCTGGCCACAGCCTGCCGCGCGCCCCCGAAACCCTCGGACCGCTCCCGGCCCGCACAACTTTATTTAAAACTTAAGCCATAAACTTGTGCTTCTTGAACATTCAATTTAATTTAAATAATTTTAATTGATGAATGTATAGTACACTGTTACACAGGCGGTCAATTTCCACATTTGATTTTAAATAGGTTTATTTTCCAAAAGAAGACTTATTTGAATTAAATTAATAATAATAAATACCATGATCCTCATAATAGCAGTAACTCCAATGCTGATTCTAAGATACATATATGCATGTCTTAGTCCCATGCTTCAAGGCTCCAACCTAAAGTTAGGACAAGTGACCAGAGACAGCTTTTCCTATAAGAGGGAATCTATTCCGTGCGCAAGTTAGGTGGAAGATACTTGCAGGGTAGGGCTGTACGAAATGGCCCCGTTCTGTTTCGCCTCAAGTTCTGATGATTCGACAGAACAGCGTTTCGTTTCGAATTTAATTTCGATTCGAAACAGCTGTTCCATTCCATTGAAACAGAAAGGCTGTTTCGATGCTGTTTCGACGTTTTGCTAGATTGCGTGGAGGGTGGGACGTCAGCCCATCTGGGCTGAGTTTGTTTTCCCAGTGGTATGGTCGAAACATTTTGACTAGCCTCAATTTGTTTCAAGGCTGTTTCGCAGCCCTTTGTTTCATTTCGATTTTGCTGTTTTGACCTCAAAATGACTCGAAACAGTGTCGAAATGAAACGGCCAGTGAAATTTCGCACTTATTGCAGAGAATAGAAAACACTTTAGCTGGACAGGGCTTTAGGAAAGAGATTATTTGGGAAAGAGGGTGGTTTGAGAGAGAGTATTGTAACTGATATTTTATTAATACATAATTTACTTAACATAAAACTCTTCTGTTGTGTTAATTCATTTGATTTGAGGCAGATGTGGCCTTTATCAAAAGGTTTAGTGCTTGTGGAGGTTGCCAGGCACAAGCCAGTTTTCCAGGTGAAGGGAATATGTCATAGAGTAGAAAGTTGTCACTCAGAGCCAGACCTGCTGGGACATAAAAGGCAGCCTGATTTCAGGAAGCAAAGAGTCATTTCTCATATGTACTGGGAGTCTAATGCTGTCAGGAGCAGAGTAGCAATAAGTCTTTTGGAGATCAGCCGCACCACAAGGGAGCAGACACTTTCCAAGACACCCAAGGAGACAACCTTGGGAATAAAACCTGCAGGGTGTGGATGGGTTCCTGGTGAGAGTGTGGTCTGGGGGCAAGACCAAGCTTGATGGTGTCATTGCAAAGAAATAAAGTCGGTGTCTTGAAAATAAGGGACTAAAATCCTGTGGCTGCAGAGCGCTCTTGATAGTTGAGGAATTCACATATGGGTCTAAATATGTCAATCAATGGTGAACCCAAGAGGAAAACAGAGGTGCCAACATACAACTGTGGGATCAGAGTAAGGGCTCACATTTGGCTCACCTGGTATATGGTGCATTTTCACCCAAATGTAATTTCCATGGTTAAATTATAGGAACAATTCAGTTGTGCCTCCTGTGCTGCTTCTTGCATTACATGTAGCAGTTTAGTACCACACAGCCATACTGACAACTTAGTCTTGTTTGAATATAGAAGCTGCATCAGCTGAACCAAAATGATTTAAAAAAAATCTAGTTAGATCAGTGCGAACTTCTTTATAGACAGATATCAGATAACAGCTGACTTACACTGATCTAGCTAAAGTCCATAAGGATGTCCATTTCTGGCTTACATCCACATGGAAAGTAGGACAAGATTAATTACATCTGTTTTAAAAACTGGATTGACTCAAATCGCTGCAGCATTTTCATGCAGATAAAGCTGAACAAGAGTCAAGGATGGAAAGGTGTCAGGTTAATTTTAGCAAAATGAGGAGTGTTGATGCAGAAATAAAAAACTAGAAGATAAGACTAAAGCTGAGAATTAAATGAACTGGAGTTTTGTTTGTTTTGTTGCCTGCATGTGTGACACCTGTGTAGACACGCCTTTGGCCACATAGCTCAATCTCTTTGCTCCTCTGTATTCCGATCTGTGCAATGGTGATAGTTAACAATTTAACAGGGGGTGTTGTGAACCTGTATTTGTCAATGTTTGTAGAGTGCTTTTAAATCCTTGAATAGATAACACTTTGGAGGTGTAAAATAGTATACTGTATTTAAATTGTAGTGGAATTTAAATTGTTATAATTTAGTGGAGAATGCTGTCTTGTAATCAAGGGCTGTATTTTCAAACAAAAGTACCTTTCTGTCAGCAAGAATCATTTTTGAAACAGAGGCATCTGTGTAGGAAAAAGAAAATGTTATGCTTTTGTTCTAAAGAAACAGCCAGAAGAAGCCAGTTTACCTTTAAAAAAATCCACTTTTACCATAGCTGATTTTTTCATCATTAATCTTATTGATGCATAAAAGAGGAAGTAATACAAATCACAAACACAGAGTTAATTTCAATTCCAGGATCAGTAGATTGCAGTAGTGATTTTGAGTCAGTCAAAGTGTCATAAATGTCAAAAGTATGCTCTAAAAAGAATTTAAATTCAGTCCATTCTGAACTCAGAATATCAGAAGGTTTGAAAGAAAAACATAGAAACCTATAGCTTGCTCTTTTCTGGAACAAGAGCATAGGATGAGGAAATTTACATGCACATCCCCACACCTCATCTATCAGATCCCTGCTTTCTCCTCTCTGAGATACGAGGAGGCAGTATTGAGTGAGCCTGTCAAAACCTGTGCTGGCCGGGTCTGCAGACATAAGCATACATGGATCACTGAATCGTGAACTCGCTTAAAATATCTTCTCTGCCCTCAATGCAGGTAATTTATAGCAATAGCAAACAAAGTTTTCCACTCTCCCGTATCCCTTCTGTTGTCTTGACTTGTAAGATTTTGGCGTGTCAGGGGTGGACAGCTGGAGAACTGCAAGGGGCCAGATCCTTCTTGTGGCAGTGCAGCTCTGGCCTGTTCCCTGAGGCGTGCATGCCAAACAAAATGCCGTCATTTGCCACGCTCTGGCATGTGCGCCAGGGTTTGTCTACCCCTGGGTTAGTGTATTTTCCAGGCCTGCCTTCCCCATGTAGAGCTGGCACGGGTGTGTGCACTGGGGGGGACACGATGTATCACCTTGTTTGCCCATGTGACTGGTTATTACAAGGATAAGTTTGACCGCTGTGGGGCTAAAAGCCCTTCCAAAGTCAATTCCTGGCAGGTTAATGTGAAAGTGAAATGAAGCCTTCCAACAATGGGGGCCCTATCATGGACAGTGACTGAATTGTGCTGGGGGCCAGCGAGGTGGAGCTACCATTCTAAGAATATAAGAATTGCAATTACTGAGTCAGCTCATGAGTCCACTTTGCCCAGGCTCCTGTGTCACCTAATGCCTACCTCAAGTACACTAGGTTGCAGCCCCTCTTCTGCCTCCTCCAGAACCTCCTGCCAGGGGTGACATGTAGGGGGTGCACATGCACCCCGTCAGGCTGTGCTCCCTCTTTAGCCAGCAGGCAGGGGGGCTGGTGGGAGCACCAGTGCCCTGCCCCCATAAGCGCTGGCTGGGGGGTGGGGCCACCAGCAAAAGTGGACTCCCCCCAGGTCAGTGGAATCGGTCGCCAGAGGACTCCCCACCCCTGGTCGCTGACTGGTGTCAGAGGAGGCACGTGCCCCACCCCCCTGACTCGAGAGGCACCAGACACCCATGCCTCCTGCTGAGGTTCTGGCTGCACTTCTCCCTGCACCTTTTGTTATGCGCTCCTATCTCTGTCCCCACCAAGCCCTGGGTCAATCTCCTCCTGGCTCTAGCCAAACTGGCCTTCTACCAGGAAGGAGGCTTTGGCCGGGGAAATCCAGGTGAGTGTGGGCTGTCTTCCTGTCATTCTCTGTTCACATCTCTGGACAGTTTCACTCATCAGCATCCACAGGCTCCCTCAACTCATTTGGGGGTCAGCAGCCGTGGGCTGGCACGCTCTGCTTGGTGTCCCCTTTTGGATCCTTTGTTTTGAAACCTCCTCCAGGTTAGCTATGTGGGTAGGGCAGGTTAATCTAGCACCTCTTCGTGATAGTCCAGGCTGACAAAACCTGACTTCTCTGCAGGACTCAACGTAGATGAATTTGCTAGAGATCCCAAATAAAGTCCAGGAGTCATTATGAGGCAATAATAAAGCTAGTCTCCAACAGCTTTCACTTGTAGAAGCCCAGAATTCTTTGAAACCTCATTCCCCTTCCAGTTTTCTTCTTTGTCCCAAGCAATCAGTTGATGTGCACCCATTGGCCTCCCTTACTAAGGGCAGCTTACAATAATTTGTGATGTGCCTAAGCCCATGATTTCATGGCCCATGTCACACAGTAGCAGAGAGCAGATGCTGAAAGGGAAAGCAAACTGGTCTAGGGGTTTTATCCCCCATTCCTCTCCCACACACAGCCTCCAGCATTGAAGGTCTAGGAAGTTCTGATTCAGAGGCCGTATCCCCAACTCCCACGCTCAGTAGCTTCTGCTGCCTCCTTTCCTCCAAGAATTTGCCCAATCCCATTTTGAATCGGCTCAATGGCCACCTCCGTCACATTGTGCGGCAACAAGGTCCACATTTGACCAACACACTGTGGGCACAACAGCTCCCTGGTACCTGGTTTAAACTCGCTGCCCTCTAGTTCCATTGTGAGCCCTGGTTCTGGTCTTGTGAGAGGCTGTCAACAACAACCCCCTCTGTTGGGGACTCTCCTCCACCCCCATTTAGTCTTTTGTAAACCCTTCACCTGCCTCCCCCTCAAGCTCTTCTTGTCTAAACTGAGGAGGCTGGGCCTGGGGCCTCTCTGCAGAAAGGGAAGCCCCTCCAGATCCTGAGCCCCTGCTCCTAGCCCTTCTGTGGGCCCTCTCCCAGAGCGGGATGGGCCCAGCGTTGCCAGGTCTTAAACAGGAAATCATTGTATCAGAAGCTCAAAATGCTGAAAAACGATCGTATGCTGAAAACCCCCCGTCTTTTAATTTATTTTTTTATTGCTCACTAAGTCACCAGCGAGCAAGTGAAACTGGGTCATCCACAGGCGACATGTGCCTCCTGAGTCTGTGGGGGCTTGTTTTGGTGGGCAATTGTTTTGGTGGCAATGCAGGTGTTGGCAGCAATGGTGGGCCGTGGGGACTGTCCGCAAGCAGCTGCGGTGGTGCTGGTGGGGGTGAGCGTGGGTCCCCCGTGGCTGGAAGTGCCAGCGGGACTCCTCAGGGGACACCAGCGCTCTCAGAGGAGGCACCCCTTGCGTGTTGCCGATGGGGCCATCCAAGCTGAAGCATCTTTATGCGGAAGCAAGCGAGGATCTTGCGAGGTCCCTTCGAGCCCTAACGCCTGCGAAGTAGTCACAAAAGGGCGCTGAGGGCAAGCCCCAAAGTCAGTTCCGAGAGCGACAAGGCTTTGTATAACGCCGCCCCAGCGACCGGCCTCAACACGCACCCGCTAGCGGAGCCTTCTCCCTCCGCCCGTGGGCACGAGGCGGGAACGAGGAGGGCGCACACGCGCTGACTGGAGGAGCCGCGGAACGGGGCAGGCGGCGGCGGCCCCTCCCCGGCGCCCTCTGACCCGCGGGAGGCGGGGGCTGCGGCGGGGCCGGCTTTGGCCCTGCGCGCCGAGGGAGGAAGGCGCTGCCATGGCCCGGTGTTGCCCCGGCCCGGTCCCGGTCTTCGTGCTGCTGCTGCTGCTGCGCGGGGCCCCGGCGCGGGCCGAGCTCGGCGTCCCGGAGGCGGAGGAGGAGGAGGAGGCGGCGGCTGCTGCTGCTGCTGCAGGGGGCTCGGACCCGCACTCCCGGCACGTCTACAGCGCCGACATGCTCCAGCACGGCGCGCGCAGCGCCCCGCACTTCGTCATGTTCTTCGCCCCCTGGTAACCGCGGCCGCAGGGGCGGGGGGCGGCGCCTCCCCCCTCCCCTCCCTGCTGACGTGGCCGGGCCGCGTGGCGGGGGGCACTCGCTGCTCCGCTCCTGCAAACGGGGCTGGGGCGGGGGTGCGCCTGCACATGGATGTGTGAACACGCATACATCCGTGGGTACGCGCATGCATGTGCGAACACGTACGCTATGCATCACCGTGAAAGAAGAAGGGTGGGAGAAAAGAGAAAGGGGGTGGGGGTGGAGGTGACTTACGAGCCCAGTCTTTGCCCTGGACAGTCTGCTGCGGCAGGGGCAGGAAAGCGAGGACAGGACACGAGGTTCTCGTTTTGCTGGCCGTGCGCCGCTTGGGATCAGTGACCTCCAGGTTGGATGGTCACGAGCTATTTGCTCCCTTGGCCCCGGTCAGTGCTGAAACTCTTCAGGGACATCCTTAGGGTGTCCTTGTACTGCTTCTTTGCGAAAGTGTACTCCATTTAACAGCTCTCCATAGGAGATTTTCTTCGGCAGGCGAGTGTCAGGCATTCTTGAAAGGTGGCTGGCCCATCTGAGCTGTGCCGGTTTCAGTAGGGTGTGGCTACCAGTATCCACACATACCTATATGTATGTATATGTGTAGACACGCGCTTACGCATGTATATATCCATTCACAAGTGTATGTATGTATAAGCATATGTATGTATATGCAGGAGCGCACACCTCCTTCCCCCACACCTTTTCAAGTATAGGAGTGAAGTGTGCCACCAGCCTTAATCCAGAGAAAAGTGTGGCATGGATATATGCATGTAGGATTTACGCAGTGGCATCTAACCTTTTGACCCCATGGGGGAGATGAGCGGTGCTGGTCTGGTCTGCAGGCTGGATGGAGGTAGGGGGTTTGGAAATTTGGTAGGGGGGCAGCAGTGGCTGTGTTCATTGTCACCACTCCCCACCACCAAATTTCTGGACCAAATTTCTGGACCCTGCAGGCTAGATGATGTGGCTTCATGAGCCAGATCTGATACTGATCAAGCATCATTTTCCATAATGTGCTTTTGCTGCTGCACGGCAACACGCCCTTGGGGAATCACCCACCTGGGGGATTTATTTGCCAGGCACTGATGGAGCTTGTGAGTTTTCCTCCCCGCGCCCTCCTCCTCCAGCTCCACGTGGAGCTGTGGTGCACGTGGCATCATCTGGTCCTGCCCCACAAGCCTGCAGAGCAGGTACCTAGCCCCACTGTTTGCACTTCCAAAGGGCAGCTGGCATGGTGCTGAGTGTTTTAGCCATCAGGAACATGTAAACTCAAATCCCAAGGTGCCACTGTGTTTCTCAGGACAAGTCATATCAGGGTCCAGTTTGGAGGTAGTGAGGAACTACTGTCATCTTGGACTTGCCTTTGAGATTGATGCCTCTGAAAACCAGCCCCTCAGCTTTCCTGTGCCTCTCTTTACTCACTAGACCAGTGATTCTCACCCAGGATGATGCCAGATGGTTTGAAGGGTGCTCTGAGGTGTGAGAAGATAAGTGAGGTGTTAGGAGATATATACAGATAACTAGGTACCTGAGTGAAAGGTCAGACTTGTCCCTGCCTGGACGATCCCTCATTCCTACTGCCAAGCCTGTCTGTAAGGAAACAGTCACTGTAATTTAGACAGACAAAGTTCTTTGGGTACGTGTGATATTTTTTATTAGGCCAACTGAGTAGTTGGGGAAAAATGTTCTTTGTAAACTTTTGGGCGCAATCACTATAATCTATAAATTAGTTTTTAAAATTGGGTGACACTCAATTCACAAAAGTTATGTAGTACCTCGAATCCTAAAGATTAAGGGTGAGTAATGCCTCCCTCACTGTTACCTTGAAGGGCTATTAATGTTTGTGAACCAGGTTGAGAATATTATGGAAGTGACATGTTACTAGCCTGCCTTGTCTGAGTGCCTTCAATGGGATGCCCACATCTGCTCTTGCTTTTGGACTTGGTGAGTATTAATATTTGATTGGCTTAGCCAGTCACCTATTTGGCAGCCAGGGAACTGCATTTGTAATCGGCTACCATGCTTAAGTGCAGGGGTTTCCCATACTGACCTTGCTTCAGGTCTCAGGACACCTTGTGTCTGGGCCAAACTTCTCTCTCCCCATGTGCAATGGATCCTCATCATAACTGTGATCTGTGCTGTTCTTCGTAACTGGGGATAAAAGAGGCTGGAAAGGGACAGACAGTGCAGAGGTTGTCTCAACTCTGTAGTGGAATATTTGGAGGTAGTTTTATCTCACAACCTCACCCCAGGCCTCTCTTAGTTTAATGGTTTTTGTCTTGAGTTTTTGACACGTCACACATCAAAGAGCCTTCTTTCTCAAAAAATGAGTAATGAATTTGGATCATCCTTTGCATATGAATCTTTTAGCAGACATTCCCAAACACATTCGTGGAGGAAGCCACCAGTTTCAGAAACGAAGTGATGCATTACTTCACAAAAAAAGTGACTCTAAAGACTGTCTCGGAAAGTTCAAAAATTCTAGATTCCAGTTTCTTTAATGTTTGCTAATTTGGTTCTGTAGGATGTCATCGTTTCACTTATTCAAAGAGACTTTACCTTTGGAGATAATATGAAACCAATATTCATTTTGATAGTCTCCCCAAGTCAGTAGGCATCTGCTTCTCAGATCAAATGTCCCTTTTGATGTAGTTTTATTGCTAGATCATAGGTCCTCCAATTTTTCCGTAGCAGAATCCTCTTCCAGCTTAGCTAGGTGGGTAGGGCAGATTAATCTCAACTCTAACACCTCTTTGTGATATCCCAGGCTGACAAAACCTGACTTCTCTGCAGGACTCAGCATAGATGAATTTGCTAGAGATCCCATGAGTGAGATTCCAGGAGTCATTATGAGGTGATCATAATGCTAGCCCCCAACAGCTTTCACTTGTAGAAGACCAAATTTCTTTCTTTTCATGTCACTGAGGCTGGGGACAGATGTTGCATTTATTCTTGGATAAGTTGTGCCTTTGTTTATCCTGGAACAAAAATATCCCAGGACTGGCATGTACACACATCATCCTTCTAATCAGGGTTTAGCGAGTGGCTAAATGTAGTGCTGCTTTTCTGCTATTGATTCAGTGATGCTCTCCCAGATTAACTGTACAAATGTACTTTGCAGTATCCCGGGATAAACTGTTACTACCCTTTATGTGGGAACTTTTTTTTTTGGATGTATCCCAGGATAAAGGACTTGGGTATCCGTACCTTGCACTTTTTCCGTGGATACATGTGATATCTGTTTTCAGCCTGAGATTGGGTAGTACTGTTGCTGGTAATGATGCTTAGCACTTTTCTCTTCATTACTGGATCTTGAAGAACTTGAAAAAAACTGTTACAAATTATGCTTATTTTACACAATTAGACAACCTCTTGGTGCATCAGGTTATTTTCTCCCAGTTGCAAAGGACTGCAGAAATAGATCTCATAATACATTCGTGTCTCCTTCCTCCCAGTGTAGTATGCCTTCTATTGGTGGTTGTCTGACACCTGGATGAGACATCTGGCTTAGACTTGTTCAGAGTAAGACAAATGTTTGTTGGCCTGAAACAGCATCTTAAGGAACTAGCAGAAGTTGACCTCGTCCTCTGTTTGAGAATGTCATCATGCCTACCGTGAAAATGATTCACAATCTCTGAACAATGCTAGAGTAATTTCTTTTCCAACATGTCAGAGCACCAGAAGTTAGAAACACATTTCATCATCAGTATGAGCTGTAATGCTTGTTTAGCCAAGCATAGGAATCCATAAGGTCTGAAAATCCATCTTGTTCTTAACTAATGGGATGATTAGTTAAGTGCTCAACACCATTACTTTCTGCAAACCTTAAGCTTTTCTTTAACAATTAAAATATTTTTGTCTTCTCTTCAAAACTGTAAAGAAAATTTGTATGGGAAATGAAAATGTAGGAATAATGTTGTATTTCTGGGTCTGCAGAGGGAGTGATCTAGTGGTTCTGCTATACATTAGCTGTACCAAAAATTAGCAAAACTGACTGAATTTCAATTTTATAAGACTAGTTCATACTAGACAGAAGCTCCTACAGAAGGAAGTCCCTAAGCAGGACCCAGCAGCCCTGATAGAAATCTCAGCTGTTAAGTTCACAGTACTTCACAGTACAGATTTTTGCCCCTGGACCTTTCTGGTGGGTGTCCACCATCATTGTCCACTTTCCTTCTTGTGTGTGTATCTCTAGCTTTTATCTGTCCAGCAGATTTTTCAAGCATTGTTATATGCCTTTGTCACTTCAGAGCTTGGCTACTGTAACGTGC